>NW_028327176.1:111241002-112491002 GCF_987537825.1 Furipterus horrens | reverse complement strand
AATGGGTGTTGTACTTTATCAAATGCTTTTTCCGCATCTATTGATATGACCATGTGGTTTTTGTCTTTCATTTTGTTTATGTGGTGTATCACGTTTATTGATTTGCGAATATTAAACCATCCTTGCATCCCTGGGATGAATCCTACTTGATCGTGGTGTATGATCTTCCTAATATGTTGCTGGATCCGGTTTGCCAAATTTTTGTTGAGGATTTTAGCATCTATGTTCATCAGCGATATTGGTCTGTAGTTTTCTTTCTTTGTTGTGTCTTGACCTGGTTTTGGAATTAGGGTTATACTGGCTTCATAGAACGAGTTTGGGAGTCTTCCCTCTTCTTGTATCTTTTGGAATAGTCTGAGGAGGATAGGAGTTAGTTCTTTCCTAAATGTTTTGTAGAATTCACTTGTGAAGCCATCTGGTCCTGGGCTTTTGTGTGCTGGGAGTTTTTTGATTACTGCTTCAATTTCACTAGCTGTTATTGGTCTGTTCAGACTTTCTGCTTCTTCTTGATTCAGTTTGGGAAGACTATAGTTTTCCAGGAATCTGTCCATTTCCTCTAGGTTGTCAAATTTCTTGCCATACAGTTGTTCGTAATAATTTCTTATAATTCTTTGTATTTCTGTGGTATCAGTTGTGATTTCTCCTCTTTCATTTCTGATTTTATTTATTTGGGTTCTCTCTCTTTTTTTCTTGATGAGCCTGGCTAAAGGCTTGTCAATTTTGTTTATCTTTTCAAAGAACCAGCTCCTACTCTTGTTGATCTTTTGAATTGTTACTTTAGACTCTATGTCATTTAATTCTGCTCTGATCTTGATGATTTCCTTCCTTCTACTTGATCTGGGTTTTGCTTGTTGTTCTTCCTCTAGTTCTTGTAGCTGTAGGGTTAAATTTTTTATTAGAGATTCTTCTAGCTTTTTTAGGTAGGCTTGTATTGCTATGAACTTTCCTCTTAAGACTGCTTTCGCTGTATCCCATAGCTTTTGGGTTGTTGTGTGTTCATTATCATTGGTTTCCAGGAACTTTTTGATTTCTTCCTTGATGTCATTGTTAACCCATTCATTATTTAATAGCATGTTATTCATTCTCCATGAGTTTGAATGTTTTTGAGTTTTTTCCTTGAGGTTGATTTCCAATTTTAAGGCATTGTGATCTGAGAAGATGCTTGATATGATTTCAATTTTCTTGAATTTATTGAGGCTTGTTTTGTGTCCTACCATGTGGTCTATCTTTGAAAATGTTCCATGTGCACTTGAGAAATATGTATATTTTGCTTCTTTGGGGTGTAAACTTCTATATATATCGACTAAGTCCATTTGATCTAAAGTGTTGTTCAGTGCCTCAATATCTTTGGTGTTTCTTTGCTTTGAAGATCTGTCCATTGTTGACAATGGGGTGTTAAAGTCCCCTACGATGAGTGTGTTGCTGCCTATATCTTTCTTGGAGTCTTTCAAAATTTTCCTTACATATTTGGGTGCTCCTAAGTTGGGTGCATATATATTTATAAGGGTTATATCTTCTTGATGGATTTTTCCCTTAAGTATTATGAAATGCCCTTCTTTGTCTCTTTTTATGGACTTTGCTGTGAAATCTGTTTTGTCTGATATAAGTATTGCTACCCCGGCTTTTTTTTCATGTCCATTTGCTTGGAATACATTTTTCCATCCCTTTACTTTCAGTCTGTGTAGATCTTTTGTTCTAAGGTGGGTCTCTTGTAGACAGCATATATGTGGATCATTCTTTCTAATCCATTCAGCTACCCTATGTCTTTTAATTGGAGCGTTTAATCCATTTACGTTTAAGGTTATTACTGATAAGTACTTAGTCATTGTCATTTTCTCCCTTTGTACTCGTGTTCTTCTCTGTTTCTCTCTGTTTCTTTATCTTCTTAGAGCAAACCCTTTAGCATCTCTTGCATTGCTGGTTTGGTGGAGATGTATTCTTTTAGTCTTCCTTTGTCTGAGAAACTCCTTATTTCGCCTTCCATTTTGAATGAGAGCCTTGCTGGGTAGAGTATTCTTGGTTGTAGGCCTTTGTTTTTCATTGCTTGGAATATTTTTTGCCATTCCCTTCTGGCTTGTAGTGTTTCTGCTGAGAAATCTGAGGATAGCCTTATTGGAGCTCCCTTGTATGTTATTAGTTGTTTCCCTCTTGCTGCTTTTAGGATTCTCTCTTTGTCTTTGGATGTTGCCATTTTAATTATGATGTGTCTTGAGGTGGGCCTGTTGGGGTTCATCTTCATTGGGACCCTCTGTGCCTCCTGGATTTGCATGACTCTTTCTCTCCTCATGTGAGGGAAGTTTTCTGTCATTAGTTTTTCAAAGAGGTTTTCTATCCCTTGCTCTTCTTCTTCTCCTTCTGGAATTCCAATGATACAGATATTGTTACGTTTCATGTTGTTCTGCAGCTATCTTAGAACCTCTTCAGTCTTGTTCAGTCTTTTTTCATTTTGTTGCATTGTCTGGGACTTTTTGTGTACGTTGTCCTCCAGCTCGCTGATCAGATCTTCTGCTTCCTCTAGCCTGCTTTTAATTCCTTCTACTGTGTTCTTCAATTCAGAGATTGTATTCTTCATTTCCTCCTGGCTCTTATTGATAGCTTCCATGTCCTTTTTGATGCTGGTATAATTCTCAGTAAGTTCCTTATAGTTCTTCTAGAGTTCACTGTAGTTTTTCTGGAGTTATTTGTAGTTTCCGCTGAGCTCACTTAGCTTCTCCATAATCCATGTTTTAAATTCTGTATCTGATATTTTGCTCCCCTCTATTTCATTTAGCACTCTTTCTGGGGATTCTACCTTTCCTTTTGATGGGGGGTTGTTTCTCTGTCTCCCCATTTTTGTGATTCCTTTTGTTTGTTGGTGCTTCTTGGAATGATCAGTTCTTCCTGGATCTGCCTCTGGTAGCATCAGATCATGTACCAGACTGGCCCTAGGCAGCCTGTTGGAGACTTCCAGGGATCTACTGCCTTTGTCTCTCTTCTTTAGTTGTTACTATACTCAATCTGTGATCAGCCGTCAGGCTTAAGGACCGTGGGTGTGGCAACTTAATTCCTGTAGGCAGGGCTTTTATTTCCCCTTAGTATGACACCACTTGGAGGGGGATGGTCTGTCTGCTGTACTGGGGCTGAGTCAGCTCTGGTTGGTCCTGGGAGGGGGTTAGTGTAGCTTCCACTTACTCCTCCGCCCTCCTGGATCTCCGTCTGTGTTGTCCTTGATGATATTTCTTTAATCTGTCTGGTTGTATTTCAGCTACTTTTTGGTGGATCTTTTTCTCTGGTTAGTTGATTGAGAGTCACTCTGCCCACCTTGTCTTGAGATCTTTTGTGAAGGTGCTGCTAAAACATAATTACACAACCCAGGCAAGAAACCCACACCCTCCAATGTCTCCCCCAAATACAATCCCACTATAGGCTGCAACTGAGCCCGTGTTAATATACTTGTGGAGATACTGGGACTCCTATTTCGTAGGAGAAACAGAAAGGAGATGTTTTAAATGAAGGAAGGGTAATTTTTGAGCTGGAAGTTGATAGAGTATTAATATTAGCAATTGGGATCAAGGTTATGTAAGAGAGCAATTAACACTTACACTGTCTGTTTGAAAAGGAGGGGAGGGTTACAGTGTGGAGAGAGAAAGTGGAAGTGTATAGTATTAGGATTATATAATCGGTATATACTATATGATTAGCGTGGGAGGTAGGGTAGACACAACAGACATCCAGGTAGACAGACAGCCAGAAATTGAAAGAGAGGGCTGGGGAGGTTAGAAGGTAGGAAATAGATTGAGAGAGAATTTTTTAAGGATAAAAATACAGAGTAGAAAATAGCAAGACAGGAAGGGAGAGAGGAAAGAGAGAGAGAAAGTAGAGAAGAGAAGGGTAGGAGAGAGAACAAAAGACGAAGGGGAGGTAGAAGAGAGGGGACTGGATTAAAATTCTTTTTTAAATTATATTTTATAAAAAAGATTAGGAGATTAAAACATGATATAAAGTTGCAAGATAGAGAGAAAAGGTGAATATATAGAGAGAGGAATAGGAGATAGGAAAGCAAGAGGATTTGGGAGGAAAAGAGCTCAGAGGAGGGAAGGAAATCAGGAGGAAGAGGAGATATTAGGGAGGGGAGGATTGAAATTGAAGAGTTGGCAAAAGATAGGATGAAGGAGAGAAATACAAGAGGTAGGGAAAGAAGTGGGGGGTGGGGTAGAAAAAGAGAAGGGGTAAGAATGGGAGAGTAAAGAGAGAGGGGGATAGATTAGAATTATAATTTGAATATTAAGAGATTAGAATATAAAGTGTAATAGGGAGAGAGAGAGATTATGTATAGGGAGAGAAGGAAAATAAGGACAAGAGATGAAAGAAAAATGAATGTAGACTGAAGGGGGACAAAATAAAGAAAGAAATTTAATAAAGTTGAAGGTGCGTAGTGCAGAGAAAGGAGAGGGTGAGAAAGGGAGAGAACTTAAAATTATAAAATTAACTGAGAATAGGATGGAGGGGAGAATGCTAAGGGGAGAGAAGGGAGGGAAGGGGAGGGGAGAAAAGGAGCGAGAATAAGAAGGGACTGACGGTAGGGGTAGTTAGAGAGAGAGTGAGAGATAAAAGAATGAGGATTTTAACTCAATTCAACTTTTATGCACAGTCTCTGGGTATTTTTGGTTTGTTTGTTTTTTGGTTTTTCCTTGCTTCCTTCCTGAGTCTGCTCCTATTCAAAATTCCATGAGTTTCAAATCTTTTCTGGTTGGTTGGCTGGCTGTGGGAGGGTTCTGCTTGATTCTGGGGTTGCTAGTCTTTTATTCGTGGGCCTACCACCGCTCTGCTGTGAGCTGCCTTTAGTTGTTCCCTCCTGAGGCAGCCTCAGCCCTCCTCAGGCTTGTCCAGCTACTCCTTCCCTCTGTTGGTCCAGCCTGTGCCTGCCAGCAATCCCCGCCCTGCCTCCAGTCCTGTCTCTATTCCCAGGCTACAGCTTCTGCTCTCTTCCCTGTCTATATGCCTGCGCACCCCACCTCTCTCCCTGTCTCAAGATCGTCCTTTTGTTCTGCAGGACTCTGGCACAGTCGGTCAAAGTGCCGGGCCCAGTGGCCCTTTCCTGCCCAGGGCCTCTCCCCTAGTCTGGAGCTTTGCAGTGGCTTTCCTGCCTGTGCTCTTCTCCTTGCCCCAAAACTTTCTCTATTCCGAGCTACCGCTTCCGCTGGCTTCCCTGTCTATCGGCCTGCGTGCTCTATCTTTCTTCCCGCCACAGCACCGTCCCTTTGTTCTGTGGGACACTAGTGTGGTCGGTCAGCGCAGCACTCTCCTTCCCCGGAGCTCTCTGCCAGTCTGGAGCTCCGCAGCAGCCCTTCCCTGTGGGCCCTTCTCCTTGCCCTAATACCGTCTCCCCTCCAGAACCACCGCCTCCGCTCTCTTCCCTACTTACACACCCTGCACGTCCTACTTCTCTCTTAGCCCCAAACCTGCCTTTTGTTCTGTGGGATTCTAGCGCGACTAAAGAGCAAACACTGATTTCAAGAACACAGTTCTCCCCCGGTCTGGAGTTCTGCAGCAGCTTTTCTGTGCGGCCCGTCTCCTTGCCCCAAAACTGCTCCTTTGTTCTGTAGGGCCCTAGTGCAAGTGCTGGGCGCGCCCGGGATGCCGAGCTTTCCGTCGGAGGTTGCAGCTGAGGATGTTTCTCTCTAGACTCAGGTCACACAGTTTCTCCCAGTCCTGGTTGTTCACTGTTCTCTCCCTCCTCTGGCTTTTTCGGCCAAATCCTCTCCCTAGCTCCCTACAAGAATTCACTCCCGGCTAGTGAGCTCTCCGGCTTGATACTGCAAACGCACGGAGTCTCAGAATGACTCAGCCTGCAGTTTGTGATAAACCCCTCCACCCCCCTCCACGCTGCTCCCACGATCTCCTCCCCATTCACGTTATCAGATATTCCCACTCACTCAGTCATTCCTCCCCGAGTTTGTTCCTCCTGGATTGTCTCCTTAACAGGAGCGAGCTGAGAACACTGTTCCTACTCCGCGGCCATCTTGGTCCCCTGATCTTCTTTTTCTTAAGTAAGTCCCTTTGACATTTCATATAATAATGACTTGGTGATGGTGAACTCCTTTAGCTTTACCTTGTCTGGAAAACATTTCATTCTAAATGATAGACTTGCTGGATAAAGTAGTCCTGGTTGCAGGTTGCCTTTCCTCACATTGAATACTGCTTGCCAGTCCCTTCCTGACTGCAAAGTGTCCTATGAGAAATTAGCTGATAGCTCTATATATAGGTACCCCCCTTTAGGCAACTCTCTGCCTCTTTCTTGCTGCCTTCAGGACTCTCTCTTTATCTTTCACCTTTTGCATCTCAATCATGATGCATCCTGGTGTAGTCCCCCCTGGTCTGGCTCGCCCAGGACCCTCCGTGCTTCCTGGACCTGTATATCCATCTCCTTCACAAAATTTGGGAAGTTTCCCTCAGTTTTTTCAATTCTTGCTTCCTCATTCTGCACTGGTTGACTGTTTTTTCCATCCATATGTTCCAAATCATTGATCTGAACCCCAGTTTCCTTCCCTTCACCATTGGTTTTATGTGGATTTTCCTTCATTTCACTTAGCATAGCCTTCACTTCTTCTCTTATGCATTTGCTGTATTCAAGCATATCTGTCAAGCCTGTAAACATCTTTATCACCAGGGTTTTGAATTCTGCATCTCTTAGGTTGTCTAACTCCTCATCTGTTAGGTTGGCTATCTCCTCGTTGCTTTGTTCTCCCACTAGAACCTTGATCCATTTCCCCTTTTGAGCCTTACTTCTCAGTCTCCTCATCTTGACAAACTCCTGTGTTTGTTTGCCTCTGTGTCTTAGGTAGAGCTGTTGCTCCTCTCACGTTGTAAGGGGTGGAGCCTTAGGGATTTGTCAGTACAGGGCAACCTGTTTCACCACATTGTATGTGGGCGAGGGGTCTGAGAGGGAACAATGTCCTCTGCTCAGCACTCGCCCCTTTTCCAGGCACCTCTCCCACTTCTGTACCAGACTGGTGCCCTTCTAGCTGCTGCCCTGGCCATCATTCCCAGAGTGGGTGGGTCTGCGGATGTTCTAGGACCATAGGGACCCTTTAAACAATCGGATTCTGCTGAGAGACCAGCAGTTTCTGCCTCCACCCCAACCCCCACTGGTCTGCAGAGTCAGAAGCAATGGGACTTGATTTTCCCCAGTGCTTGGACTGTGGGCTGCAAGGTCCGGTGAGGAGAGGAGCTGGGAATGCTCCCCAGGTGTCCCTCCTGACTTTAAGACATGTGACTGCACTTTCTGCTGGCCTGCTGCTGCTGCTGCTGCTGCTGCCACCACCATACCGTGTCCTCTCTGCCTTGGCTCCGCCCCTCCTACCTGTCTGGATGAGTATTTCTTCTTTATACCTTTGTTTGCTGGACTTCCATGCAGTTTGATATTCTGGAACTTCTGGTTGCTTCTAGTTTTGAGGTAGTTGTACTTCTTCTTAGTTGTGGAGGGAGATGCAGCGTGTCTGTCTATGCCTCCATCTTGGCCAGAAGACCCCTGTCTTGACAGCGTTCTTTCTTTATTGTGAACCCTGTTGAAAATCAATTGACTGTATGTTCATTGATTTATTTCTGGGCTCTCTATTCTGTTCCATTTTCTACATCTCTGTTTATGCGAGTATCATACTCTTTTGAGTACTGTAATTTTGTAATGTTATTTGAAAGCAGAGAATGTGATGCCTCTAGCTTTGGTCTTTCTCAAAATTAACTTGGTTATGCATAGTCTTTTGTGGTTCCACATGAATTTTAGAATTGTTTACTCATTTTGTTAAAAAAAAAAAAAAAGGCCATTGAGATTTTGAGTCTACAGATTGTTTTTGGTAATATGGGTATTTTAATGGTATAAACTTCCTTCTATAAATACATATGCCTTTTTATTTTTTGTGTCTTATTTAGTTTCTTTCAACAATGTTTACAGTTTTCTCATTTCCTTTCTCTTGTAGTTTGTGTTTTATGTGTAGACAAACAACTGATTTTTTTGTGTGTTGATTTTTTTGTGTTGATTTTGTATCCTGTAAATTTATTGAATTAGTTTGTTCTATTTTTTTTTTTTTAAGGAGGGAAAGAGAGGGCGAAAAAGAGAGAAAGAGAGACATCATTGTGTTGTTGCCTCTTCTGTGCCCCCAACTGGGGACCTGGCCTGCAACCCAGGCATGTGCCCTGACTGGAAATTGAACTGGTGTCCCTTTGATTCACAGGCAAGTGCTCAATCCACTGATCCACACCAGCCAGGATTAATTTATTTTTAATATTTAAGGTTTTTTAATATATGTAAGATCATATTGTCTGAACATGGGCAATTTTACTTCTTCCTTTCTTGTTTGAATGCCTTTTCTTTTTCTTGTCTGGTATTAAATAAGTTGTAGTTTGGAAAATATTTCTACGTGGAGAAAAAAATATTTTATGTACACATATATATGCTCTTTCAAGAAACAACTTGGGTTGGTGGAAAAAATACCTGATTTGAAATGAGAACATTTGATTTCTAATCATATCTCTACCCCAAAAATAATGTTTTACATTGTTGATCATTACTTGAAATCTCTGTACCTCAAACTTTTCTTCTATAAATAATGTTGTTAGACTATATTATTCTTTAAAGTCTATTCTAATTCAAAATCTGTGATTCTGTGCTATTTTTGTATGTGTAGGTAGATAGATAGGCAAGCAGACAGACAGATAGATATAGATATATAATAGTCAGTATAATATCGGCAGCCGTCCGTCTCGAGAGACGATGGTGTAGCTTCTTAAGAGTCTATCTGCACCGCCGAGAATGGCTGTGCAGTCCGACTCGGGAGTGACACGGTATCTGTCTCCTCCCGTGTTGAATCGACATCTTGCGATGACGCTGGAGTGTCCTCTCCAGTGAAACTGAAGCTACAGAGCCTGGGCAGGGTGATATGGAAGGTCTGCTGTTGCCCATGCAGCAGACCCCCCCTCTCTTCGCAGCTGAAGGGTCCAAGGGAAAGACGGAGTCAATACAGCTTGGCTTCAGGTGCGCCGCAGGAGTTGCCGGTGTTGACTACAACGTCAAACCGCCTTAGGGACTCCGGCTCCGGATTTTCTGTCGGGGTTTACTCCCTTAGCCTTTCCCCTGAAGAGGTATGCCGCAAGGCAGCAGAGGTTTTTTGGAGTCAGAGTTTTCCTTCTCTGATGTGCCCTGACTGGAAGATCGAACCAGCGACACTTAGCTCGCAGGCCGACGCTCAATCCACTGAGCCAAACCAGCCAGGGAGTCAGTATAATATATAATACTAAATAGTATATAATATACTATTTATTCAGCATAAATAAAACAGATTTTTTCTAATATTAAGATACTATCTGGCCCCCGCTGGTGTGGCTCAGTTGATTGAGTATTGGCCTGTGAACCAAAGGATCACTGGTTCAATTCCCTGTCAGGGCACATGCCTGGGTTGCAAGCCAGGTCCCCAGCTGGGGGCATGCAAGAGGCAACCACACATTGATGTTTCTCTCCCTCTCTTTCTCCATCCTTTCTCTTCTCTCTAAAAATAAATTTAAAGAAAAAAAAATGTTTAAAGATACTATCTGCCCTCTGTGAGTGGCTCAGTTGGCTAGAGCATGGACCCAGTACACTAAGGTTGCAGGTTTGATCACCAGTCAGGGCACATATAAGAAAGAACTAATGACTGCATAAATAAGTGGAACAAAACATCGATGTTTCTCTTTCTCTCTCTCTCTCTCTCTCTCTCTCTCTCTCTCTCTCTCTCTCTCTCTTGCACACACCCTAAAAATCAATAAATACACATATTTTTTAAAAAGATACTATCCCAGTCATAAATTCTATTATATTCTGTTTATTCTGTTTACCTAGTATCATCTAACTTTTATATAATATCCCTAAGAAAGTGTCTTGAGAGACTCCCATCTGGTGTTATGTCTGTTCCTGCCTAAATTTCCATTTATTTTTAAAAGGTCTCAAATAGTTTTCATTTTAAAATTAATAAACTAATCAACACAACTACACAATAACACATTCATGCCCATAGCTTAAACTATGAAAATTGAGACAATTTAATATATTGAAACTTTTTTCTATGTTAATTGATGTATTAGAGTCAAAGTGCTTCAACATTTCTTCACAGTGGTTAGCGGACAACAGATAAAGTAAAGCAAGAAGTAATGTAGTTTATATTACTTAGGGAGTTCTAAAAATACAGATCTTAACTTTAAACCCTATTTAATTTTGCAGCATAATCTATGTAATTCAGCACTAAGTAGAATAAAATCAGTTTCTGGCTTAAGTGCTTTGGAGATATTAATTGGGAGATAATATTCTAATGAAATTTAAGAAATTAAGGCTAATTTAGCCAAACCCTAATGAGTAGAGCCCTCATGTGCATGATCGCACGTAGAGATCAGATGGACTTGGATGTAGAGACTTGGCAAAGTAAGTGAAGCATGAATTCTGAGAATTTGCAACATAATCCATAAAGATGAAAATAAAGTGCTTTATAATGTCAATTGTAAAATGTTGCATAATCCAAAATTATTAAAACTGACTTTATCAATAACTACACTGGTTCCTTCAAAGACAAAATGTGAGCAGTGTCTATTTACATGACATGGTAACACAAAACCAGGTCTAGTAATTGAGAACCAACACTCCTAGGGCTAAGACTTTGTCAACTCAGTGTTTTTTATATGTATAATTTTCTCCACAACATAAGATTGATATCTTAAGGACCAGTGACATCACTACAAATTAATTCAGAAGAGGCAGTAGAGCTCCAGAATTAAAAACTGGAGTTCTGGAGTTGGAATGAATCCTAGCCCCCTTAATCCATAGCCATGGGCCTTAGGGACGCCAGGTATCCTTTTCTCTCCCCTCTTCCTTCACCTGCAGAATGGGACTGCCTCCATTTTAAGGTTGTAATAAGCAAGACTGAGATACTGTAAAGTGTGCATTTAATAATTATTATTCTTTACCATTATTTTATTTTGAGTTTCTTTCCTACATTAAAATGTACTTCTACCTTGTGCTAAATAAATGTAAAAATTTTTGAAGTTATTTCTAGTTCTTTGTATTCCACACTAGAAATAAAAGTTTTGAAACTGATAGTGATATACAAATGGATGCTCATGTTACAAAAATTTGATCTCAGTTTAAATGCTAAATAATTTCTTAAATACTCACTATAAACATAATACCATTTTGTTTTCCTAAAATGTATTTTATATATTTTATTTTTGCATCACTTACTTATAAAAGTGAATTAATAAATAGGTTGTTTCCTGGAACTTAAAACAGTGTAACTTGTCTACCTTTCTAGAACAAAAAAGCAGAATTTCTTTTCTGTACTTCTGTGAAATCTTGTTCTTCACCTTAATGCTTATCTGCTGACTACCCCTCAGGCTTAGATACCTTATCCATTAGTCTTCTTCACTGATGTGAGGAGTCTCATCATCCACACAACTGAAAGGCACTTTCATCTATTCATTTATTCAGCAAGTAAGCAGGCATTCTGGAGCATGTGTTGTTTTTTCCCCCCTAGGAACTGCTCTAAGTTCATTACAAATATTAGCTCATTTAATCATTATAACATTTAATCCTATGGATAGACACTGATCCATATTTTACAGCTAAGGGAATTGAAGCAGGGTGAGATTAAGCAACTTGCTCAAGGTCACACAACTAGTGAGTCATTGAATCCATATTGGAACCCAGGCAACAAACACATCCCTAGGACCAACTATATTGTATGATCTCGATCACTGTGATTTGGGGCCTAAAAAGGAAAAACCTGGTCTTATATTTCAAGTATGTGTGGAAATAAGATCATTTAGGTTAACACCTCCCCCCCAAAAAAACTAAACAAAATATCCTTCTTTATAAAATCATTGTCATTATAATAATAGTTAATAGCTACTGAGCACTTTCTTTTTGGACATTACCCTCATAAGTACCTTATACTTGCTATCTCATTTCATACCTTTAGCAGCTCTTTGAAGTTGGTATTATTACCATCTCCATTTCACAGATGAAGGAATTGAAGCACACAAGTTTGAATGGCTTAAATAAATTACTTTAACAGCCATATTTTGGGGGAAAGAGCAGAGGATAGGAGATTATGTACAAGAGGGCTGAACTGTTCAGGGAAAAGAAAATAAGAGGCCCAGTTTTTCAGGGAAATGAGAATTAAGGAGAAGGAAACAGATTCTATAAATATTTGGATTAAAATCAATAAGGCATGTCAATTGGATTTAAGTTGAAGTAGTGGGTGGAGTCAGGAACAACAGCCAGGTTTCTATTCTGGCTGATAAGGTAGCTGAGAAAACCCATATGAAGTAGAAAATATTAGCATGGAAGAAAGTCGATGGGAAAAGATGATAAATTTGTTTTTGTCCTTTTGAGTCTGAAGTGCCTCTGGGACTTTAAAATTGAGATTTCCATGAGACAGTGGGTGAAGCTCAAAGGTGAGCTCTGACTGGTTTTGTGCTATAGTTGAAACAATGAGAGGGAATATGATTACCAGGGGAGAGTGTAGAATTATAACAACCACCTTTCAAAAAACAAAACAGCTCCTTCCCCTGCATGTCCTTCCAGAAATCATTAGCATTCTCAGTTAGTGCATTTCTGCAGGGCTGACAGAGGACTGCTTCTAAGATATCATATCACTGACTTGTTTCAGATTCTTCAGCCTCCTTTCTCTCTGGTTTGCAAACACTGCCTTTATTCCCAGACCTTCCTTTTCCCAAATTTCATAGTCACCCACAGGGTTGTAGTTACAATGTGTTGCCTCCAGACCCTTTTTGCCCTGTGCCTTCGATATGAGTCCCTGTGTCTGTCTGGAAGAGCACCTCTAATCGTCTATACCAAGAAGCTCTTACAGTCCTGTCCAATTCCTCACGGCAGCTTTCCCTGACAGAGGAGTGTTAATTTCCTTTTAATAGGATTCCACAGCAACTTGTATGTATGTCTCCTGTAGCAATTTTCATCTTATTTTTAATGCAGTCATCTCTTTGTCTTCTATCTTCTTCCACTTCGGTGCAGACTTTATGAAATGATGGACTTGTCTGATTTTTTTTTTCTTTTTAATCTTCACTGCTTATATATGACTTTACAGGGACTCACACATATATTGAGAAAAAATATCGAATTGAATTTTATTTTTGGGTTGTATTAATTTCAGTAGAATAGAATTAAATTTGCGTGAGGCTCACTGGTAAACATGAAGGAAAATACAGTTGTTGACAACAGGATAACTTCATGCTGAAAATGCTTTGACCAGTTATCATTTCTGATATTTGAAGTTATATATCATGGAGTATTATATAAAATCTATTATTTCTTTTTGGAATTTTAAATAGATCTTTCAAATATATACATATATATCTACCCATGACCTTACCACCAGGGAGTATATTACCAAGAAAGCAAGTCTAGTCTAGGTTACATTTATTCAAACATATATTGTTTAAGAAGCATTAAAAAGAATTGTGCCATAGTCTTTTAGCCTGGGAAAATCTTATGCTGTCTATAGGCTCCTTAACTTGTATTTTGAATGAAAGGTTAATTTTAAGGCTAATGCATGTCATTCTGAGAGCAACAGCAAGCAGTCTGTGGTACAGTCAAGTGACAGCTTCTTCTGTAAAGTGAAGAAAAATGATAAATGAGGCTGTGTGTGAAAGTCACTGTGCCTGCCATATCCTTATACTTAATTATGAAATCTTTCTAAATAACCACAGGAAATTACGCATTTCTTTAATAAAAAACATTAGCTCTAATATCCCATGTACTGATTAACAAAATACATTTTGTATTTTGATAAGGACATCTGAAGTGTCATGCAACCAACTCTTTAAGTGTGGATTTCTTATCAAGATAATGTTTCATTTGTCTTTTGCTTCATAGTAAATCATTTCACCAAAAAAAAAAAAAAAAAACACCCTTATTGCTTAAAGGAACAGTATTTGCCCACAGTTCTATAAATAGCAGTATGATTCAGTAAGGAGAGGTTATTTTTGCTCCACTTGGAATCTTCTGGGGCTGATATGCCCAAATGACTTCACGCATGTGTCTTGGTGTCTTGGGTCTCAGCGAAGAGGGTCAGAAAAGCAGGAGGCTGCCTGGGTCTCTCTCTTTCTTCCCCCCTCGCACCCCCTCCCTGACCCATTGCCTCTCCATAAGCTAGCTGGGGCTTTTTCACATAAAACATGACCATCTCAGGTTACTTAAGCTTATTATGTGGTGATCGGCTTTTTCCCAAAGCACAAAAGCAGGAGCTTCCTGGCCTTCTTAATTTCTTGGCTCCTGAAATGCCACTTCTGTTGCTTTTACACTGCTATTACTGGGTCAGCCCATATTAAAGGCAAGGAGAAATAGACTCAACTTCTCTATAGACAAATGGCAAATTTATACTGAAAAAGAATGTAAGATAGAGATAAGAGTGTAGCCATAGGAATGTAATCTACCACAAATATTTGAATACATTAACCAAATACTTCTAAGTATAAATTAAAATAAATTCATATCCATACATACATCACACTATACTAACATTTCAAATACATTGCCAGCAATAGAGTTCTCTGAACTCTGTTTAGTAAGTGCCTCTGCAGATTATATACCAGTTGGTCGATTGTGTGTCACACGCTAAGCACAGGATGTCAAGAATTACAGGCTGTGTCTTTCCTGTGAATGCTCACAGGCTTCTCTCATTTATTATCTGATCCCTTTCTGTGTGGCCTGACCTGCCTGGACTCCCAGGCATGTCTGAACCTGATAGTGCAGGGACTGTTACAGTGCCCAGCGCCCACTCTGTGTGCTAGTGATACTTCTCTCTGCCACCTAAGGGCTTTCTCTGTTCTCTGCCGTCACTACTTCAAACTCCAGAGAGCTGTGTTTCCTGCGTTACAATTTCTAATTATTTCTGTAGCCTAACACTCACTGCCCTCCTCCTTTTGCTCTTTTTATTTTTTATTTTTCTACGCTTCTGCTCTTTTCTCCCATTTTCCTGCCACTAGCTCATTCTTTTGTCCCTGCTGGTGTTCCTAGTTGTTATAGCTATTGTCAATAGAAAATAGTCTTTTTCTTCTGTCTTTATTTTTTGGTTTTTTGTTTGTTTGTTTCAATTGCTTGATTGTTTTAATTGCTTCCTGATCTCACCAGCATGTTTACTTTTATTTGATTTCTTCTGAATGATTAACTTTAAGTCTGAACATTTAAATAAATTGAATGATACTTAAACAGTAAAAAGAACAAAAACTTATGAGTACAATAAAAAATACCATTTAAAAATAGTCATTTTTATTAATTGTTTTTTTTTAATGGAAAAGTATCTACACTTTTCTTAATATAAACTCCAAGAGCCACTTAATTTGGATTAATTAGATTGATTTTTCTAATTATCAGATACACTTTGAAGGTTAAAAACACTTTAAAGCATGTTACTTCAGTGAGAATAGATTTATTTGTTATTAGTAGGGAAGAGAAAAGGAAATAAATTAGGCTTTTACTTGTTTAGAGGACCATGTACATATTCTTCCTATGATTGATCAAGAATCTTTTTAGTAATACTGATCTTATTTTTATTTTTACTTTCCAAGTGTGCTATATTTATAGTGTTCTTAAGTTAAGAGTTTATGTAATTAGAAACTCATACAATGTTGTAGTTGAAGGTTGGCTTAGAAATCATGTTAAATCTGCCCATTTTATCTGTGAGGAAACGGGGTAATGACTGAACCCATTTCTGATGGCTACTAAAGACAGCCAAGGACAGCCCCGAAGTCACCTTGACCAAAAAACATCTGCTTCTTAGTTTTTATGGTGGATTCCTGACTTATTTGCTCAGTCCCTAGATCTTTGTAGGGAAGACATGAATAATTGGTAAAGACCCAGGATAAAGTCTGGAGGCTAAATTTATGTGGGTAAAAAGGAAAAAGGTGTCAACTGTGAACGCAGAGTCTGGAATTCTAAAGAAAGAAAAAAGGGGTTCATGTTATAATTCAGGAGAGAGGTCGGAGTTAAGAGTGAGAGAGGAGCTTTTGGGTCAGTTACTAAAAATGTGGAATTTATGGGAAAGAATGGTTTCTAATGATACTTTTTAGAAAATCCCATTGTATGACTATTCTTATTCTGCCTTGGTCTTTGCAAATTTTCAGGAATGTTATTGTGGAGTTATTTGAATTTCTGTTGGATATGTAGTCATGATAAAATGAAATGTAAGAAATCAGAAGGGAGGCCTAGTTAAATTTGAGTTCTGTTTAGTCCAAGACATCTTCTATAAATGGTGCTGCTATCCCTACTCATTGCTTGGTAGAGCGATAATGATTTTGTGTAGCGATAATGATTTTGTGTAGCTTATCTAATAAAATAATAGCCAATATGTATGGAATACATTCTCTGAGCCAGACAGTATGTTAAACACTTTATACAATAGAAAACAGTTAATTTACTCATCATAACAACCCAGGACATAATTTGCATTGATAAGAACTGTTATCATCTCCATATGAAAACAAGGAAACTAAAGTTAGACTATTAAACAAATTGAGCCACAGTTAACTGGTTCTCTACAAGAAAAAGAAGTCGTCAAGACATAAAAGCATTCACTAATAAAGGGACCACCTTTAAATCCTTCCCACTCAAGCAGCCCTCTCAGCTTAACATCAGTGTGTGGTTAAACCTGTCACATCAACATCAAAGGGAAAGTCCACTCTGCCAATGGTCAAATGTTAAAACACAAAGAAAATTTAATATAGTTGTTTAATGAAGGAAAAAAAATACATATCTTGCAAAATATGAGTGATTTCTGTGTACTAATTTAATTGACATTGAAAACAACTTTATTACATTCAGAATCGCAGGTAAATAAAAATATGCAGTTAGTTAAAAATTGAAGAAAAGAAAATTTGAAAGAATTGTAACAGGTTAGGTGCATTAAAAGAGAATGATTTGAATTTTGACAGATTATATGAGGCCTCTGGGAAAACAGATGAAATCATAGAAGCTGGTTTCACAATGATAAGTATATTTATGACACTGCTATTAAAGTAAAAATAAAGGTAAAATATGTTATTTTATGTTACTATATAGTTTTTTAAAGGAGGATTATGCCCCTCTACTCCTACCTCTCCAAAAAAAGAGAAAACTCAGAAGCAATCAATTTCTAACATATTCTTAGTATCTTCTAATAACTAAAGTACAATCATTATATTTTTCTGTAATTTTTTAAACATAAGGTAATAAAAATCAGGAATTTAGTTTTATGTTTTAATATTGCAAGGAAATGGTTTTCCATATGTATTACACAATTTTGATCCAATTTATAAATAAATTCTTTTAAGTGGTCTTGTCAGAGTACCAGTTATCTTCAGATAATTAATTAGTAACCTTTACTTCTCAGAGGAGCCTTCAACATCAGTAGAAAAAATTACTTTGGCTCTTTTGTCACTCAAATAACTGTTATGATTATGGAAACATTATTTAATGAATTTATACTAAAATTAATTTGGGATTTGATCTAGGACTGTGTTGCTATGTTTACATTGAGTGATTTTCAGTATAGATCTTATTGGTAATGCAAACTGCTTTTCTACATTTCATTCCTACTTACTGAAGTCTAGCAGTTGATGTTGAAGTTGTCGAATTTGAAGCTTTCATATAAAATTACAAGGTGATGAAATGCAGCACACAAATTATTGAGAACTTCTTAAACACAATTTGGTATAATCATTCCAAGTTGAATATTCAAACAAAATCAAATAGAATTTTAAAAATCCTGAAAAACCCTAATAACTAACATAAAATTACCAATATAAAATTCAATGTAGTCCAAGTCCAAGAAAGAAAAGAATCTTCAAGAAAACACTTGGAGACACATAATAAGAGCACTGGCTGTTTTTAAATGCCATTTCAATGCATACGTTTATCTTATGTGTAAAATTATAGTTGCCATTGAATTCAGGGAGGGATAAAAAACTGTGGCACTTAAAACAATAAGCAGTCCAGTTACATGAATATGTGTCCTACGTTATATAAGCAGCTGCAAAGAAAAAGAAAAAATGCAATTATTGAAGCAATTTGCAATTACATTTTCCTCAAACCAAAGAGAAGTTTGGTTAGATTTGTGCAAATTAATGTTTTGTGAGATCATTACTTTTATTATAGGAGAATATCTACAAAATTTAATTAAAATTATTAAAAATGAATTTGACTATAGACTAACATTTTTAATACTTTATTATGATTGTATATAATGTGGATTACATTATATCCAATTTCTTTAAATTTAGTTACTTTGCAAATGCTTCCTTGGCCCCACAAGGAGAATTCGTCACTCATTTAGTTGTGTCCCTGTAGCAACACTTACATGTTCCCTTCAGTAGTCAGTTCTCCCTTCCCTGGGTGTTAAGCTCTTTGAGAACACTCAGTCCATCTTATTTGCATTTCTATACCCAGAGTCTTGGACTACAGCTGGCACCTAGTGGGTACAGAGAACATATTTTCTGAATAAATCAGAAAATGTATTTCTTAAAATATTTTAGTGTTCCTTATGCAAATAATATGATAGTAAAAATATATTGTAGTTCCATATTCTTGGAACTACATTTTCCAGAAAAAGGTCACTTTTTGGATGTATTGTTGTGTCCGGAAACTTATGATATATTTGGTTTTGTCTGAGATTGATTTTCCATTTCTGATTTACTCCTGGTGTTACAAAGTGTAAGGGGGTTCTTTCACGTGGCCCGTTGGTGTAAAGCCCAACAACTAGTGTTGAGGAAAACAGGTCTTTATTTACAATATTCTAACCTGGGGAGGGCTGTGAGCACTTCAGCTCAGAGCCCTGTTCTCCCACAGGACCCAGCACTTCCCTTGCTCCCTAAAAGGCTAGAAGCCAAAAACATGCCCAGAAGTTCCCCATCCCTTATCTGTCAGCTGTCTCCTTCAGAATCTGGGGTATGATGTCATCAGCCTCTGTATAACAGTCCAGGAAAACATGTGCCTTGCCCTTTCAAAGCTACATGGTACTCTCCCTTTCAAAGCAGCATGGAGTTCTCTCTTTCCTTTCCAAGCCCATGGAGTTCTCCTCTGCCCTCCTTGCTAATCGCATGGATCTCCTCTCTTCCTCTTTTTAAAATGGTTGCCACCTTATTTTTAAATCTCCGACTGCATCCTGTGATGCAGTGGGCGTGGTAACCAGTTCTGACCATTCACAGAAACTTGTACAGGCTCTAAATGCTCTTTCCTCATTATTTCATAGCCAAAACCCCTCCCATCTTCTTGGGGCCTTGGAAGAACCAAAGCCATTTGCATAACTAAGACACTAGCTACCAGCCATAGTTATGCAAAAGCATTTTAAAAGCTGTTCCCTTCTTCCCATCCCCCAACCCACAGGCTCTGGGGGTTTTGGGGGACCCCCGCTCTGTAACACTAGATTTTCCAATAAACACTTCTGGGTCCCTTGCTTCAAAGGGCTAGATCAACTAAGCCTTCTTTTCTTTTGTTGTACATCTGAGAGCCCACAGGAAAAGAGCAGAGCATAATTTGCATTGAATGCAGAGTCTCTTAAAATATGCCCTCCTCTCAGAAATAGGTATTTTCTTTGCCATTCACTAAACTAGCTAGTACATTTCTTTTAGTAATAGGAATATTGGGCTTCTGCTTGTCATTTTGCAGGCCCATTACATGTAGAAATAGAGATATGCTTTTATAATGCTGCAGTATGTATTTATAGTAAAACAATTAAAAAGAAAAGGTAAAATAATATCTATCCAAGGTTTCATATTATCTGCATCAAAACGGGAAGTACTAGTTCACAGTTAAAGTTTCAAAAATTACAACCTGACAAAAAAATGTATTCACAACTAAGGAAATAAGAAATTATATCTGTACCTCTCATATTGCCAACAAGTGAGAATTTGTTCTAACTTACAGTACATCAAAAAAATCTGCCCCAAGATGTAAGTCAGGACCATGGCAATACACAGGAAGACTTCCTAGCTAACTTTTCAGCTAGTATAGAGTATCTACAGCAATGGCTCATGTTCCCACCTCCAATTTAGGAGTGTAGTTTGTGCTTTCCAACATTCCAAGGTGAAGTCAGTGTGTAGGTAAAAAGATCATTGTTGTTAGGTTCATCATTATTGTTTTCATCACACAAGTTCCTAAAATTGAATCAAAGAAAGTAATACAAGAATTAAATTACAAGAGAACATATTTAGAAAGTTTAAATATATATGCATATATATATATTTAATATATATACATATATATTAAATATATATTTAAATATTTATATATATTTACAAGGTCTGTCAAAAAGGTATCTATCCATCCATGTAATATGAAAATTAAAGACATTTATTGAAGAAGATATAAGCTACAAGAAACATTGTACTTAGGGTAATGACACCTCAGTCCCTTTCAAAGTAGGCGCCCTGAGACCTCACACAGTTCTTCCAGTCACCATCAGCTGCTCTGTCATATTTTCCTGAATCTCACTGACAGTCTGAAATCTCTTCCCTTTCAAAGGTGATTTTAGTTTTGGGAAAAGCCAAATTTTGGGAAAAACTGCACGGGATGTGATGCCTAAGCAGGTGCACTGTAGTGGTGAAGCTGCCAATTACCAGTTGCCCATAGTTGCAGACTTCTGAATCATCCGGATAGTTTCTGTGGGGGAATAGTCAAGCTTAATGAAAAATCTGATGCAGGCTTGTTGCTCTACTTGCTCAGTCATTTTGAATGTGACAGTCACACAGTACACATGCTCACTAACTGCCCCCACTGACTAGTACAGTGAAGTGGTCATTGTTCACACATGAGCATTCCAGTCCACTCTCCTTGACTTCCAGGTTACATCAATGTTGCGCAAACCCTTCTCATTCCACTAACAATGGCTGGACTCTTTCTGGGAAGACCTAATATATATATATATGAACTTTATATGAGTATATATAAACTTTCATTATAGTTGAAAGAACAATAAATGTTAATATTATGTAGCTGTGTTGTAGCTGTAAAAAATATAATCACATTAGATTTTAAATAGTATATAAGTAGAAATTAGAAGTATATGAGTAAAAATTCTTGCCGAGATGAAGTATATGTGCTCACATTATTTATGTTCTTGTTACCCTTTTTATAGTGATAAAGCTCTTTTGGCTTATATTCAGAGAACAGTCTGAATTATTGATGAGACTTGAAGTCATTGAGAAAGGTTAATGGAGCTAAAGAAAGTTACAAATTTTTTTTCAAATATTGGTAGAGTTAGTATATTGAAAGGATATGAGACTTGTGTTACATGGTAATATGAAACAGAATAAGATTGCTCTAGACTGAATATGTCGCCCCAAATGTATATGTTGAAGCTCTAAACCCTAATGTGATTTCACTTAGAGATAGGGTTTATGAGAAGGTGAAAAAGGTTAAACGGGGTCATGAGAATGGAAGCCTAATCTATTAGGATTGGTTCCTTTATAAGAACGATCCCATAGCTCACTCACTTTCTCTGCCATGTGTGGACACAGCAATTAGATGGCCCTCAGTAATCCAGAAAGAGATTTCTCATGAGGAACTTAATTGACTAGCACTTTGATCTTGGATTTCCTAGCTTCTAGAGCTCTGAGAAAAATAAATGTCTGTAGTTTAAGCCACCCTGTCTGTGATATTATGCTATGAAAACCCTTGCAGACTAAGATAAGGACTAATGCTGTGGTTATTGGAAGACAGATTTCTGAGTAGAGTAGAAATGATATTTAGAATCTAAGAACAAATGAGATACTTCAAGTGCTACAAATTTTTCCATAACTGAAGAAATTCAAGCATAAGACAGCAAATAATTTTGCAGGAAATTTACCAAAGTGATGCAAATATCATTACCGTGTTCAGATTAGGTTAATGGTTTTCAAACACTGGTTAATAGACAAATGCTAATTTTTATTATTTCTGGGTAAAGTAATCTTTCCCTTCAATTTATAAATCTGTTTAAAAATAAAAACTTTCTTAATCTTATATTTTCTACTTTTTGATAGTAGAATATCCTTCTATTTGAAATTATAATACAAGTATAAAGTAGATGTTAATGCTCTTGGTCAGAAAAATAATAAGTTAACAACCCAACCTTAGCCATTTTAATGTTTTAGAAATTTGAATTATCTGTGATAATTGGAAGTCTAGAGGTTATTTTATCTTAAAACTCAAATTTTGTGATTCTTCATCTTTATGACCATTAGTATAAAATGACAGAATGTTATACAAAATGGAAAAATCATCCAAAAAGTTTTTAAAGATTTCATTTATTTATTTTTCAGAGAGAGGGGAAGGAAGAGGAAGAAACATTCATGCACAAGAGAAACATTGATCGGTTGCCTCTTGTACACTCCCAACAGGGTACCTGGCTTGCATCCCAAGCATGTGCCGTGACCAGGAATCTTAGTTTGCAGGACGACGCCCCACCCACTGAGCTACACCAGTCAGGGCCATAAATTCCTTTTTGATGGCCAAATCATGGATGCTCTTCATCCTGAAAGGCACTACATTCACTTGGGCATGGACTTCAGTAACTATCCAGTCAGTTAGGATTTGATTCCTGTCCTGATTTGACATGTGTTGTCTGTCATCTTTCCTATTACCGCTCCACCTGCTCTCAACTATGAATTATTTGTTTCCATTCCCTGGCATCAAATTCTTAGTATACTTTAAATAGCATCTCAATTTAATATGACTCCAGATTATTTTTGTCTGCATGGATATATACCATAGGCTCTATACCATGTCACTGGTGTTTGAAATATGTAATCCCTGGAGAGTGGGGCAGCCAAGTGCCAGTGCTCCTCTAAGCCACTGCAGTCAACATGCATGGCTAACACAGAAATAATGGGAGAGTGCTTTACCCTGAGATCTGACAGTAGGCACTCTGGGAGTGGAGACTGAATATTCCTGGACTGGTAGTCCCTACTTGCAAACCTCACTCCTTATAAAGGAAGTGCATGCCTAGTTTTGTGTTTGTTTTTTTAACTTTTTACGTGGGGATATGTTTACTGATTTTGGAGGGCGTGGGGGAAACATAGATGGGAGAGAGAAACATGGATCTGTTTCCTCCCATATGCATGACCTGGGATCAAACCCACAAGCCTTTGGTGTACAGGATGATGCACCAACCATCTAAGCCACCCAGCCAGGGTGCGCATGCCTAGTTTTTATAACAGGGTATTCTTCTGACAGTTGTTCTCTTTGCATGATGCAATTTAACACTATGTTCTCCACAAACCTTGGACACCTGGAGCAGGTTCAACATACCAGGCAGATCTCTGAAGGACCAAAATTAACTGGAACCCTCTGGTGAAACAGATATTAAGATGCTGTCTTAATCTCTTTTTAGTTGCAAATGTCCATTATAGATCCCAATTGACAAAGGGGACAAGAAGAGACAACACCTGAGCAAATAAAACAAATTTAGCTTTTCTAAATGTCACAGAAAGAATTCAGTGCAGACAGGATATTAAATAAGGAGATCAGCATCATTATCCAGTAACACATGAGATGAATTCATTCTCATCTGTCATCAGTGGCCTGAGGATTCCATTAAGCCTTTGGGAAATTTTCACAGATTCTTTCAATCACAGCTTTATATACTTGAAGTCAAAGTAATATAGCAGACAGCTTCACTGTAAAAATGAATAGAAAATATTCATTCTCGAGCAAGTTCACCTCACCAGTCTCGGCATTACACTGTATCAGGGGTCAGCAAACCACAGCCTTTGGGCAAAATCTGACCTACCACCTGTTTTCAAATTCAAGTTTTATTCTAGCACAACATCCACTTGCCTGTGTATTACCTAGGGCTGTTTCTCCACTACAAATACAGATATCAAATTTCCCTCAAAGCTTAAAATATTTACCCTCTGTCCCTTTTTGAAAGAAGTTTGGCCTTGTTATTATATAACTGGAATCAGAACTCTTAGCCCTGAACTATTTCACTTTCCTCCCCAAGAAGCTCTGAAAATTTTGTTCAAACTCATCCTTTTATTCAGCCTATGAAATTAGAAAAAGGGTGAGTTACCGAGATATGTCTGAGATTAGAAACATCCTACACATTTCTGCACTGAGCTCTTTAAGTTGGAAACAAAAGGCTACCTGTGCACAGGTGTTTTTTTCCTTATTCATTGTGTATATATTCCCTGAAAAGGAAAAAAGAAAGCATCAACAACTGTGTGTATAATTCTGTCTCAAGAAACAAACGACCAGAGTCTGAATTCTATTTATTTTTACTCATTTTTAAATGTAGTGTTTTTTAATACATATTGCAATTATTTTGTTTTGATTCAAGTTACTTAATGTAATCACCCAAATATTTATTGGCCAAGAAAACCATTGAGTAAATGCAAATTGATTCTGCCTGCCCCCAGAAGTAGATGTTGACTAATTTAAGTTTCAGGAGCCTCAAAACAGTATTTTAAGCACATTTTTATTTTTTTTTATAGACTTTAATCTTACCTGTCTTTAGGGCTTGGATTTAAAACTAATTAAGCTTACTCACCTGACAGATTTTCCACAGGTCACTTGACTCTGCTCTGGGCCACAGCAGCCTTCCTTACAATAGGAGAGGAAAAGGGGGGATTATGTTTGAACAGATTTTGACAATATGGAGATAAAATCATTCCCCAAATCACTGCATAAATAATGTTGCACATTACTTAAAAATTGCACGTATTTGGAGAACACTGAATAATTGTGCCACGTCTACACCAGAACCAGAAGCTTGTGCAGAAACACCCCTTTCCTATCAAATAAGCTTGTCCAGGAGGTGAACATATGCAAAGGGCCAACAGTTAAGACTGAGGAAATGTGAAATTTAAAGGGTTTTATTTAAGCTCATACTAGGAATATTTATTTTATTGTTTTGAATTATTATTTAAATATTCAGAAATATAATTATTCTATGCTTAATTAAACTGATTTTCCTAATGTATAAGCTCCTTCAGGGAAAAGAGGCTAAGTAATTTTGGAAGCTGTGCCATCTTTCATGGGACACCAATATGCCATTTAATCTTCTCAAGACATAAATTACTAGAGTAAATAGCATTTAAATGGTAAGCCAGAAAGTGAGGTGAACACAACGGAAACAGTAATTCCAAGCCTCAACATGTAGGGTGTTTTTTTTTTATAATGGATATTGAATTAATATAAATGTAACAATAGGTTGTAATGTTGGAGTGGGACCAAACTTTACTATTATAGCAAGGTTACACATCAGTTACTACTTTTGCAAAAAGAGGAGATTTAGCCATGTGATCAGAAGTCAATGAGGCAGTACACATAAAGTGTTTTGCAGATTCCTGGCACCTTAAAGTTCCACAACAAATACATCCCACATCCCCTAAGCTAGGAATCAATCGCCTCACATTTCACGGAACTCCCTGGGATGGCTTCATTACATGTGGACCTCTCCTGTGGCTCTTGCCTCTTGTTCATTCCATGAATGTTATTTGTTAATTCTCACAGGGACAAGCTCTGCCTGATTTATCATTGTATTCCCTTAGTATCTTCTGTCTTGTGCTCAGTAGCCATCAGTAAATATTTAAATTAAAGCTGAATTGATTAACGTATGCTCCAAGCAATAAGTTTGAATTCTCCCAGGAAATAAACTGCTCAGGATAGTAATTTTAGACATATTTAGAAGCTTCAGAAACTCTGTTGGGGGCTTGGATTTGGATCAGATAATCTGGGCTGCAGTCTCAACTGAACAGCTGATATTGGGGCAATGCTTGCATGGAAAAAAAAATCAATGAATACAAACATCCATGTAATGATTACTTTATAATAAAAATTAGCACAGAAAACACACGTATCATGCAATGTATATAATGACACTGAATTTTTATACATGCTGTCTTAATTCTCACAAAAACTCTGTGAGGTAATTTTATTATTTCAATTTTACTAATGATGAAACAGGAATAGGAAAGTCACATAGCTAAGAAGTATGGTCTGAATTTAAACCTAGGCAGTGAACTTTAAATTCCACGCTCTTGATTAATTCATATGCAAAACTGTCTCCATGTTTGCCCATGTATGATATAATTTTTGGCAGTGTATGGAACTTTTTAAATTTTATTTGTTTTAATTCAGAACAGTGTGTTTTGATATAACCTGCATGTCAAAGTTGTGATTTCCTACTATTATTTTTGCTTAGGACAAAATAAGAGTGGATAATGGTGTTGGTTCTGAGTTATTTTAAAGAAACACATGAAATAAATAGTAATATAGGACGTTCTCAGCTACAGCAACAATCATAAGGCACTTTGTGAATAACTGAAGACTAACAAAGCATATTAAGAAATATCCTGGGAAAGTACTGCCTACATTTCAACTCATTAGAGTAGATTTCTTCCTTCTCTGATACATAAAACAAATAAATAAAATATCAAAGGATTTGCTAATTACGTATGTGGTATACATAATTATGATTAAGAATTGTATTATACATAGATATTATTATTTATCTACTTGTACTACATATATTCATATATATCATTTTCATGTAATTTAGTGATAAAAATGGTACTACCTTTAATGACAGGACCAATTTCTCAGAGTGTTCCAAAATCATTTGTATGGTATGTAAAGGCAATCCACTGGGAAATTTGAGAATATGAATTTTATATTAGTATATCTCAAATTAAGGGAAAAATTGAATGCTGCATGAAAAGGGGAAACAATGTAGGTGGAACTGAAAGATGAGAAAATCATGGCTATTTTTACAGGATGCTTAAATCATGCATCATGGACAATTAAAGCTGAAAGAAAGCACCTACTTTCAAGCTCCCTTTTGACTTTATAAGGAACCAAACTGTGAAGTTAAGCTTCTGTCTTTGCTTTCACTCGCCCACCTACAGAATCAATATGTAGCATACAAGTTTAGAGCATTATGCCCTATATAAAAATCAAAAGTTAAAAATTTAAAGTTAACAAAAAGCAATGACAAATAGTGGTGATGGTACTTGTGGTAATAAGCCTCTTGTGGCTTTGCTGAACTAATCACTGTGAAACTTATTTTAAAATAAGGGTCTCTGTTTTTATAAAATTGTGGTTTAATTCCTATTTTTCAGAATAAAAGTATCTGATTGTGTATATTTGACATTGACTGAACCTATTTGCTTCCATCCACCCTTGCCAGTGTTTGCTCAAATAAATCAGGAGATTGTTACCACATATCTCATACTTTATATATTGGACTTTTTGTTTTCAGACATATCAGCAAACCTCATATTATAAGTGAAACTATATTATTTTGGTTGTTTTAGGTAGGCAACTTGTGCTTTTAATCTGGTTTGAATGACTGTTTTGTGCCACCAATAAAGGCAGTGTTCAGGCAAGCCTTTGCCAGTTTCATTATTGCCTCTGTCTCTGGTGACTCAAAGCGCCAGTTGTTTTTCGCTGTATTTACAAATTCACTTCTAATAAACTAGATTTTCTGCATGTGTGGGACTCCAGCAGTCCCAGCACAGATGTTACCCTTGTCCCATCGGGCTGGAAAAGCTAGACTGCAGGCAACAGAAAACCCTCTTGGCAGCGACAGCTTCCCCACTGACAGTCATGGGCACCCTCTCTCCTCCTGTGCCCTTTCTGCCCACTCATGGTGTCTCCCAAGTCCAATATCCCCACACTCTTACTAGCTGCTTCCCATCAGTTCATGTTTTCAAGAAAGAATCTGATCAACAGCATCTTGTTAAGTGTTGGATAATTTATATGCTTCCTCTCCTGTGTATATTTACACTTCAACAAGCTAAAAGCCTTCATCCAAAGAATAAACCTCAGAGGGTGGGATTTCCGGCATCAGTAAGCCAAAAGGTAAAAGTTTTGCTTGTTTGTTTGTTTGTTTTGAGATTTTTGTCATGTCCTTGAAATCACTCCAGGTCTGTTTCAACAATGTGACAGGAAGATGCCTTAAATTGATCATATTGTTTCTTATGCTTAGGAATGCCAAATGCCTAGTCTGAAAGATGGACAGGTGTTCATGGAGAAAAAAATTTAAAAAAAAAAACATATTTTTAAAGGTGTAGAACTCACAGGATTTGCATAGGACTCAGATAAAGTATAAAATTCAAATCTCATGAAGTTTTCCATTTCCCACTGAGTTTTACAGAGTATTGCTCAGACCAAATTTTGTATCCCACTGTTATCATGGGTATTTGGCTAATTATTAATAAAGGAGGGGGATGAAAAGGAATTAGAATTTAATAAACTGGGGTGCATAAGCCTCTTTGCTTCACCAGGAAGCTGGAGCTTTACACTCCTGGGGATTACAGCATTGCTCCTTCAAGGTAATTAACACTCCTCCCTTTCCCTGCCGATACAGAATTGTTAGGGATGGAGCACAGAAACCTGTCAGTTTAATTAGAAGGTGGGCCTATCAAACGCCTGTGAACATTTGGGAAGTATATTGGTCATTTTTTAAAAGCTTCTATAGTATTTTCCAAGCCTGAGATATATAATCCCAGGGAAAAAAAGTACTAATCCTATTTGTGAGAGCTGAACCTTCCCAAAGGAAAAGGAGCACCTCCTGTAGGTCAGATCTCCTTACATCACATTGGAATAAGGTTTTCAGCATAGGAATTTGGGGGTGATACAAACATTTTGACCATAGCATTCCACCCCTGCTCCCTCCAGATTCATGTCATTCTTGCATGATAAATATATTCATATTATCCCAATAGTTCCAAAAGTCTTAACTTGTTCAGCATCAACTCAAAATCCTAAATCGAAAATCTCATCTAAATATCATCTAAATCAGATATGGGAGAGAGAATTCATCTCAAAGCAAATTGTTTTCCAGTTGTAAACCTGAAAAATCAAGCATGTTGTGTACTGGCAAAATGTAATGGTGGGACAGGCATAGCATACACACTCCTATTCTAAAGGGTAAAATAGAAAAGAGAAAGAAGAGTGACAGATGCTGGGCAAGTCCAAAACCTTAAGAGCCCCTGTGCATTCCTAAGTCCATGGCTCTGCTGAGCACAGCCCTTGTGGCAGCTTTCAAGACTGAGAGTTGCTTGCCTGCAGCTCTTCCAGGATGAAGTCACAAGCAGGTCGTTCGAGCAGTCTAGAGTTGCAGACCTACAGCTCTGGAAGGCCCCATCCTTCAAAATCCAGGTGGAGGTAGCCGTGGCCTCATGCTTTCTTAGGCAATGGTCCCCAGGACAGCCCTGGACAGCTCTATCCCCATGGCTCTTGCCCATGGTCATCTGGCCTGCTATAATCCAGGTGACAAGTTCTCTTTTGAAACCAAGGAGGCAATCCTAATGATCTCTGTCTGAATCCTCTTTGGAATCCCTCTTACCTTGTCTTAAAGAATATTGCATGTTCTCGGCCAATAGCTCTATGATCCCATCCTGTAAAATCTAACACAACCTTCTTTTATTCCCTCTGTATCCTCCCCCTTCAGTTCATGATGGCTGTTTTCTTTCTGGGGTGGCTGATTAAGTTCTTAGTTCACATCTCATGGATCTCCTTATCCAAAGGTCCTTTGGTCACACCATTAGTTTTCTCTTCCAGAAATGCTTTCTTGATTTTTGCTTTTGGATAGGCTAAGAGTTTTCCAAACATTTAAGTTCTGCTTCTTTTTTAATTAACAATTCCATCTCTAAGTCATTTTTTTCTTCTCTCATTTTAACTGTAAGCATTCAAGAGGAGCCAAGCCAAACCTTCAGTATTTCGCCTAGAAAGAACTTCAGCTATGTGAGATATGTTAATTAGCTTGACTGTGGAAATCATTCCACTATTATGTATATGTAATCAAATCATCATGTTGTACACCTTAAATACATAGAATTATTATTAAATACACAATCAATAAGTAAAATTATAAAGAAAAAATAGCTTCAGCCATATATCCAATTTCATTTTCACAAGTTCTATATGACATGAAACACTAAGACATAGACACAATTCAGCCACATTCTTTGCCATTCCATAACAGGGATGGCCTTTTCTCCATTGTCCAATAACATAGTCCTCATTTCCATCTGATATTTCGTGAGAATGTCCTTTACTGTTCACAACCATGTAGGTATTCTCTAAGAAGACTGAAGCTCTCTCTTCAGCTTTCCTCTTCTCTTCTGAAGCCCTCACCAGAATTGCTTTTAGTGCTGCATTCACAGCAATACAGGCTTTTCCTGGAATGCACCTCAAAACTCTTTTAGCCTTGACCTTTTAGCAAGTTCAAATCTACTTCCACATTTTTAGGTATTTGTTATAGCAGTACCCCAACTCTTGGTACCAATTTTCTATCAGTCTGTTCAGGCTTCTATAACAAAATATCACAGACTGAGTAGCTTATAAACACCAGAAATGTATTTTTTACAGTCTGGGATGATGTTAGTCCAATATCAGGGTGCCAGCATGGTCAAAAAAGGGTCCTCTTCTGGGTCATAAACTTCTTATTATATCCTCACATGGCTAACAGGGTTAGGAAGCTCTGTAGAAATGAGAATCTGAAGTAATACCATGACCTGAAGAATATTATGTAGGACAAAAAATGCTATCATTATTAGACTCCATAGGGAGACAAACATGCAAAATCGCCAAATTGGCTTCTTTTCTAAAACATCATTCTGAATCTAAAATTAGAGGGATACTAGAAGATCAGTTAGTTACTGGTGTCAACATGATAGAATCCCCCTTATTTCCAAATGCATTTTGTATTCAGTGAACTATGACTGTTACAGAAACAGGGGAGTCCAAAAACAAACTCCAGAGTTTGCAGCTGGGAAATAGGGAAAAGGAAGCAGCTTTCAGGATGCCTTTACATGTCTGGGGCTAGTAGCTGGAAATTTTGTTGCACAAAGATCCGCTTTGAAATTTCCAAGGCCCAGGAAGATGGGAGGGGTCTTGGACCGTGGAATGGTACAGAAAGAGCCTACAGAGCCTGCGTAGGGTTCTGTGAATGGTCAGAACTGGTGGCTACACCCACTGCGTCAAAGGACGCAGTCAGGGATTTAAAATCAACTGCAGACATTTTAGCGGGGTTCTCCAGGCTGCTGTAAGAGAGGTCTTCAGGCTGATTTAAGGGGGTTCTCCAGGCTGCTTTAAGAAGGGCTCTTGCCATGCGGTTTTGAGAAGGAGAGGAGATCCGCGCGGTTTGCAGGAAGAAGGCAGTTAACAAGGAGGTTGAGAATCCACACGGTTCTGCATTGAGAGCTGGAGGGCACCACAATACAGAAGGACCTCTCAAATCAGAATTGAATGATTGGCAGCTACTGGTAAAGCTGAACTGTGTCTAGGAAGTAGAGAAGCGGTATTTCTAGCTTTTCTGGGACTGGCCTGTTTTGGTAGAGGGCGGCAGAACTATGTGTTTATGGGTGTTTTAAAGAACATAAGACTCAACAGCAGAAATCCTCAAATAATCTAAATATATATAACTGTTAAATAAACAATTCTTTTTCTGTTCACTAAACTCTGATATTGAGAGTTACAATTCTGGCGGCAGGCAATCGGGCCCCTAACTAAACAACCCATGGGTTCTGTTTCAATAGGAGCAGCCCAGGAGTTCTGTTACATGACTAGCAAAAGTACTGAGAGGCTGCAACATTTGACTTAAACTTTCATTTGTATTGCTGACTTCTCAACTATTGCAAATAGTAAAAAACTAGATAAAAACTAGATATTTTTTCTTTGTAGTGAAGGCAAAGACAGGATCTGCCTTTTCCTATATCACACTTTAATAATATGTGCTCTGCTATGTCAGGAATTATTCAACTATCAAATAGTGTATCAGAAAGTTGCATACTTAGTTTGAAGTTCTTTGAAGAGTTTCTTAAATTTTGAATTTTGAAATCCAAAATAATATTTAAAAGCCTTTTAAGTAACATTTCTTTATTTCTATTTAAAATCAGGAGAATCTCAAATTTAAAAGAAAACATTTGCTTTATTTCTAATGTAAGATTCTAATTATTTATTTTACAGAATCATTCACTCATCTGATATTGAACAATATTATAAACTAAATTTCTATTTATTTCAGCTGGCATTTTCATAATTGTTTAGACTGAAAACAGATGAATTTTATTTTTCACATCTTAGATTATGATTTAATTTTTATAAGATATTGCTGTCAATAAATATCATTTTCAAGGTAAAATTTTGTGGAGCTTGATGTAATTGATACCTAATTAAATTTTAACACTTGAAATTAACACTAAATTTGTGGTCCTAAGAAAATATATTGCAAGTCTCAAAACTTCTGAATTTTATTTACAGACTAAGGAGACTTGCTCTCTGTTTATTCTTTATCTGACTGACAGGCTTATCAGTGATTGATACTTTACCTTTAGAACAAAGCCACCCATATAGGTTAGTCAATTAGTTAGGCTCTAGTCCCATAAATTTTTATCAAAGCAATACAGTTTAACTATAGATGAAATTTAAATGAGTTTAGTCAAAAATACTTGTACTTACCTCTGTATAAATACATCATTAATAAAAGAATATACATTGCAAGGTAATGACATTTCTTTCCCCATTTCTTCTATTTAGTTAAAAGTCATATCACGCATTCATACATCATGATACAATGCAATTTTTTTTACCAACGCTAATGAATGTATATTCCAATATAATAAGATACTTCCTTAATCCATTCAGACTGCTTAACAGAATACCATAGACTGGGTGGCTTAAAAGCAAGCATTTCTCACACTCTGGAGGCTCAGAAGTCCAGGATCAAGGTACTGGAACTTTCTGTGTCTGCAAAGAACCCTCTGCCTGGCTCACAAGTGGCCATCTTGGGGCTGTGTCCTCACAAAGTGGAAGAGTCAAGGGATCTTTCTGGGACCTCTTTTATAAGGTCACTAAACCTATTTGTGATGCCTCCACCCTTAAGACCTAATCATCTTCTAAAGCCGTCCCCCAAGTACTCCCATATTGGGGATTAAATTTTAACATAAGAATGGTGGGAAACATTCAGTCTATAGCAGTGTTTAACAGAACTGTTTTTATAATTTTAATGCATTTTTACTGGTTATAAAATCAAAAATAAACAAAGTACAGAATATATCACAATACCCTGCCTTTATGTTAAAGCATAATGATCATAATCATATTGAAGCATAATGATCATGTATGATCCATCATAATATTCAAATTCCTGACATAAGCATTTGGGTTAAAAGTATACAATGTTAAGAAACCTTCAATAAACCATCATTCCCAATATTTTGAACAACTCAATAATACCAAATCTATAGTAGGTGAAAGGATAGCAGACTAGGCATAGAGACTCTCAGTATAGGGATGTGAGGAGGAGCTTGACCTCTGGGGTCACTGCCATGTAATATAATCTAGTTAGACCATGCCATGTTCTAGGTTTGTGACTTGGGCAAATTACCTAATCTTTCAATACTTAACAGAGATTGGTGATATTTAAAACAGCTCTTTTCCAAACAAAGTAGTACCCATTGAACAGCACATACAAGGCATCAGAGAAATGAAGATACATTTGTCATCTTTGTTATTGATAATAGCTAAATTAGAGAGGTGGATTTGGATCTGCTACTAATGGGCTTCCAAATACTTTGCCATAGAATAAAACATTAAAAGCAGCTGAATACAGTTTGGCAACTTCAGGGAAAATTCCTCAGCATGTGGTGGAATATAGACCCCCTTTGGAACCTCTGGCTTCTCATAAAAGAGAGAGGAAGGTAGAAGCTAAGCTGAGCTTTCATAATGCCTTTTTCCAAAGAAGAACTAATGTTCAAAGAAAGGCAAAAAAATAAACTCTGGGTTGAAAACAATCTATATGTAAATATGATGCTAGAGAAATACATGATCTTCTGAGAATATCAGTAATGGAAACAGTAAACAGAAAATAGCAAACATAGTGATAGAATTTATAAAATACAATTATTATGGAGAGAAAATGAGATAAGGGCATAATAGTCAGTGCTCAGTAGATATTAGTTACTACTTTTATTTTTTTATTTTTATTTAAAGATTGTATTTATATTTAGAGAGAGGGAGGGAGGGAGGAAAAGAGGAAGAGAAACATCAATGTGTGAGAGATACATCAACTGGTTGCCTCTTGCATGCTCCAAAGTGGGGACCAGGCATGAAACCCAGGCATGTGCCCTGACCAGGACTCAGACAAGAGACCTTTTAGTTCACAGACCAATGCTCAATTCACTGAGCCACACCAGCCAGGGTTAGTTACTACTTTTAAAAAATTATTGCCATTAGTATCTAAAAAACCTTTTATCATCAAGCCCTTTTACCAAGCTAGAATTGGTTTTGTTGGGTTACTCTGGTGGTTGTAAATAGGATGAGAAGTTTTCAGTGTTAAAATAGAAACACATAATATTGTTTCCTAACATGTTAACTGATTTACCTTTCATGCAGTGATATATATTTTCACCAGTGGGTAGAGGTTGAGAGGCTAAAATACAAAGAGAAGGTGAATTTTCTTGTGTTGAGGGCAACAGCGTAAAAGGTGGGTGTGGGGAGTGCTGTAAAGAAGAGAGAGAGAGCCACAACAGTTCAGCGAGTTCACTTTTTTTTTTACACAAAAGGAATAGGTAAGGAAACATACCAACAGATTGAAACTACCAAGAGAAATGGAGATTTTTGAAACAACTACGACATTTTACATCAATATACTAGAGCTGGGGAACTGCTTGGCATGTCATGCTGCTAGGGAAGAAGCCATGTAGACATCAGTGGAAACAGTTATGGAGTGCCTATGGTAAATGAAGAGTTTGAGCTTTTTACAAAACTTCAAATATTCAGAAGAAGTAAGCCATATGATGAACTTACTATAGCCATATTCTAGTTTTAACAAATATAAAAATACAGCCATTCTTACTTCATCTATTAAGTGTATACTCCATGTTCAATCTTTAAGATTTTTTGGAAGCATATCTCAAGATGTCAGAACATTTTATTTGTCAATATTTCTATACATCTCTTTCAGTTAAGGAGTTTTCAAAAATGTATAACCAGTCCTGATCTATGTAGCTTGGTTGGTGTCAAATAATTGCCAGTTCAATTCCCGATCAGGGCACATGCCTAGGTTGTGGATTCGGTCCCTAGTTGGGGCGAGTACAAGAGGCAACCAATTAAATGTTTTCTTTCTCACATGGATGTTTCTCTCCTTGTCTTTTTCTCTCTCTTCCCGTCTCTCTGAAAATAAAAAAATAAAAATATTTTAAAAGTACATAACCACAATTGCATTATCATCCTTAAAAGTTGATAATAATTTTTAGTATAATATAGCCAGCTACTTCCATATTTTTTGTTTAATAATCTTTTTAAAGTATATTTTATTAATTATGTTGTTACAGTAGTTCCAATTATTTTTCCCTTTGCTCCCCTCTGCCAAGTAGCCGTCTTCCCTCCAGCAATCCCACCCCCCTTAGTTCATACCAATGAGTTGTGCATATAACTTCTTTGGCTTCACCCTTTCCTATATTATTCTTAACTTCCCCCTGTCTACTTTGTACCAACCAATTATGCTTCTTAAACCCTGCATCATTTCCCCATTTCTCCTCCTTCCCCCTTCCAGCTGATGACCCTCCAAATGAATCCCATACCTATGATTCTGTTCCTATTCTGGTTTGCTTAGTTGGATTTTGTTTTCATTTTTTAGATTCAGTTGGTGATAATTGTGAGTTTGTTGTCATTTTAATGTTCATAATTTTGACCTTCTTTTTCTTAAGTAAGTCCCTTTGACATTTCATATAATAATGACTTGGTGATGATGAACTTCAGCTTTACCTTGTCTGGGAAGCACTTCATCTGCCCTTCCATTCTAAATGATAGCTTTGCTGGATAGAGTAATCTTGGTTGTAGGTCCTTGCTTTTAATCGCATTGAATACTTCTAGCCAGTCCCTTCTTGCCTGCAAAGTTTCTTTTGAGAAATCAGCTGAGAGTCTTATAGGCATCCCTTTGTAGGTAACTCTCTGCTTTTCTCTTGCAGCTTTTAAGATTCTCTCTTTATCTCAAACCTTTGTCATTTTAATGATGATGTGTCTTGGTGTGGTCCTCTTTGGATCCAGCTTGTTTGGAACTATCTGTGGTTCCTGGAGATGTATGTTTATTTTCTTCATCAAATACGGGAAACTTTCTTTCATTATTTTTTCACATAAGCTTTCAATTTCTTGCTCTTCCTCTTCTCCTTCTGGCACCCCTGTGATTCAGATGCGGGCACACTTCAAGTTGTGCCTGAGGTTCCTAAGCCTCTTCTCATTTTTTTCAATTTTTGTTTCCTCATTCTGTACTGGTTGACGGTTTTTTTCTTCCTTATGTTCCAAAGCATTGATTTGAACCCTGGTTTCCTTCTCTTCACCATTGGTTTTGTGTAGATTTTTCTTTGTTTAATTTAACATAGCCTTCACTTCTTTTCTTATGTGTTTGCCATACTTACGCATATCTATCAAACCTGTGAGCATTTATCCTGTGTTTTGAACTCTTATGTCTGTTAGGTTGTCTATCTCCTCATTGCTTAGTTCTCCCACTGGAACCTTGATCTGCTCCCTCTTTTGGGAAATACTTCTCTGTCTCCTCATCTTGACAGGCTCCTGTGTTTATTTGCCTTTGTGTCTTAGGAAGAGCTGTCACACCTGTTATGTTGTAATTGGCAGAGCCTTAGGTATTCATCACTGTGGGTGACCTGTTTCACAACGTTGTCATGCTGTATGTGGGGGAGGGGTCTGAGAGGGAACAATCCCGCTTGCTCAGCTCTCACTCTTTTCCAGACACTCCCCCCACTCCTGTATGGGACTGGCATCCTTCTAGCTGTTGCTCTGGCCATCGTTCCCAGAATGGGTGGGTCTGCAGATGTTCTAGGTCTGTGGGGGCCCTTTAAACAAGTGGACTCTACTGACAGACTGGAAGTTTCTTCCTCTGTCCCAACCCCCACTGGTGTGCACAGTCAGAAGTAATGAGATTTTATTTTCCCCAGTGCTGGAACCATGAGCTGTGTGGTCTGGTCTGATGCTGGGAGTGCTTTCCAGCTCTCCCTCCCTAGTTTTTAAAACTTGTGACAGCACTTTCTGCTGGTCTGCCACTGTTGCCACTGACACTGACACCACTTCACATCCTCTCCTCCCTGGCTCCGCCCCTCCTACCTGCCTGGATGAGTATTTCTTCTTTATATCTTGGTTTGTTGGACATCCATGCAGCTTGATTTTATGGAACGCCTGGTTGTCTCTAGCTTTGAGGTAGTTTTATTCCTTCTTAGTTGTGGAGGGAGACGTAGCATGTCTGTCTAGGCCTCCATCTTTGCTGGAAGTCTCAGTTGCATTTCTATAAACTAACAGCAAATGTTCCTGGGCTCAAGCAGAGGGAGGGCAGAGAGGACTAGAGACGCTTAGGGAGAATTTGGGTTGGTGGCTTGAGGAGAGAACTGGGAGAGCAGCTGCTCGGGTCCCATTGATGACTCATTCCCCACACTGCAGGCAGACCATTCCCATCCAAGTGGCGTCAGTGTGAGTGACTAATAATCTTCTTTAAAAACATAATTGGTTTAAATTCAACACACTAAATAAGTTAAACCAAATAAGATCCATGCATTGTGATTAGTTAATATGCCTTTCAAATATCATTTTAATCTATAATACCTTCTATATTTATTTTTGTGATAAATTTTGTTGAAAAAATTAGTTTCTTTTTACTGTAAAGTTTCCATGGTTTCTTATCTTTTTTGATGTGAAGAATTAGGCACTTCTCCAAAGAGTCCATATTCCTTTTGGTGTGAAATAGTATGTATTTAGAGATCACAGATGGAATTTAGAGGCACTCTTTGCTACTGCATTGTCATCTTTTTCCTAGTCTTTTCAGTACTCATAGTTAGGAAAGTTTTTTTGTTGCTATGAGAAAAAATTAAGAGCTAATATTGACACTTGCAATTGAATGAAGAGCTATCGCGTTTATAGTTCACCTCCTACCAAACATCCCAAAACCTCTGTTTGAAGACACTATCCTAACACACATTTGATTGATCTCACAGTCAACATGTGTCTATTTCAGAATAATTTAGGATCACTACAGCCAGCATATAATTACTAAAAACATTTTAATATTTTGGATGGTTCTCCTTAATATTTCACTAAGGGTGTATGCTGAAATTATTTTTTTTTTAAGTCATTAGAATAGCTATTTTGTGTTTTTATGCCATCAACAAGATACACAGGATTTTTTATTTCACTTTTGAGTTTTAAGAATTGCTCTTTAAAATTATATCTTACAACCATGTAATATATTTGCATGGTTCAAATTCAAGCCTATATCTAAAGATATATTTTATGAAATATAATCTTTATTATTGTCATCTCCACCTTATTTCCTCCTTCCTCCTATAAGTAACCATATTTTATGGTTTACACATTTGTCATCACATATAAACAAATAACACACATATGCTCATATATTCACATTACTCCATTAAATACTAGCATACTATATATACTTTTCTTCAAAATTTTTTAACTTATTGATGTATTCTGGTGATCACTCTGCTACAGGCTGTGTCTCTTGAAAGTATGCTCTGAGATGGAAATTAACATGCAAGCGATTTAGAGAATGCCATTGAGACTACCACCTATTGAAGGGAAGAGACATGAAGAATTTGGCAGGGGAGAAGCTGGAATTAGAAGCAGTCTCAATACAGGCTTCTTCCAAGCCCATCTTGAGTTTGGAGTTGGAATGACCATGCAGAGTAGTCAACAGTAAGGATAAGGAGACCAGACTGTAAGAGTGCTTTTTTAACCTGTCATTAGCTGTAAACTGCCCCAGGAAAGAAAAACCTTGGATGAAGCTATTCTCTTAGACTGAAGTAATTCCCAAAGAATGCTGAGATGTAAAGTCTATTTTTCAGCAATGTCCCTCATAGTGGGAGAAGAAGGAAATCCTTCACTCCTAAGGAGATATCTGGATGGATACCACAACATACTTCATAGTAATATATGGAGATATTCTTACTTCTTTTTCATAGTTCATGGTGGTACAGCAGTTTACATGAATAGACTCCTGTAGGTAGACATTTATATTATTCCAAATTAAAAGTAACTTTGATGCATTAATTTCCAGCATAGCAAATTAACTCTTGTCTATTAACTCCCTCCCCAAGATTTATATTGAAGCAGTATAATAGGAAACAGTTAATAGACCCACATATAAATTCCATTATATTAGCCATATGCCCAAGAGAAATTAAAACACATGTCTGCATAGGAACACATGAATATTCCTAAGAGACAAAAACTGAAAACAACCCAAATATCTATCAACTGATGAATGAATAAACAAAAATGGTATATCCATGCAATGGAATGTTATTCAGCAACAACAAAAAAAAGTTCTGATATACACTGCAACATGAGGGAGCATTAACAACATTATGCTAAATGAGAGAAGGCAGTCACAAAAACCCACATATTTATATGTTTCTATTTTTACAAATGTTCATAATGGACATCCCTATAGAGACAGAAAGTAGATTATTGGTTGCCTAGTGTTAGAGGAAGAATAGAGAGTGACTGTTCATGGAGAGGTGGTTATTTTGGGGTTGATAAAAATCTGTTCTAAACTTGGGTTTCATAATGGTTGAACAACTCAGTGACTATATGAAAACCATGGAATTACTTGTTAAAAGGGTATATTCTATGATGTATAAATTATTGGTTTGGCCAAACAGCTTGTTCAGTTTTTAAATAAAAATGAAAGGCACATTTTTTTATTTTCACTAATAACTTTATTGAACAACATATTCACCATTTTGTTCCACTACCTTCTTCCATCTTTCGGGCAATTTCATAATTCCATCTTCCTGAAACATTTTATCTTTTTTGAGCAAAGAACTGTTTCAGGTGCCTTTTGCAGTCTTTCAGGGAATTGAAGTTTTTTCCATTAAGATAATTTTATAAGGACCAAAATAAATGTAAACCTGAAGATGCAGTGTCTGGTAATATGGCAGATGAATCAGAACTTCCCAGCTAAGCTGTGACAGTTTTTGCCTGGTCATCAAAGAAACATGTGGTCTTGTGTTATCTTGATGGAAGATTATGCATTTTTCATTGACTAGTTCCAGATGCTTTTTGTCAAGTGCTGCTGTCAGTTGGTCTGGGAGCAGTAGTTGTTGGAATTAATCATTTGGTTTTCTGGAAGGAGCTCACAATAGAGGACTCTCATCCAATTCCACCATGTATACATCACCTTCTTTGGATGAAGATTGGCCTTTGGTGTGGTTGGTGGTGGTTCATTTTGCTTGCTCCACAATCTCTTCTGTTCCATATTATTGTGAAGTATCCACTTTTCATTGCTTGTCATGATTTGTTTTAAAAATGGAACATTTTCCTTATGCTTAAGTAGAGAATTGCATGTAAAAATACAGTCAAGGTTTTTTTATTGTTGTTTATTTGTTTGTTCACTTCACTTATGTGGAACCCAAATATTAAAGCAATTAACATAACCAATCTGGTGCAAGTGATTTGTTCAATGCTTGATTTGGATATTTTGAGTATGTTGACTATCTCCCTCATGGTATAATGTTGGTTGTTCTCAAATAATGTCTCAATTTGATCACTGTCAACTTCAGCTGGTCTACCCAACTATAGAACATTGTCCAGCAAGAAATCCACAGCATGAACTTTCACAAACCACTCTTGACACATTTGGTCAGTCACAGCACCTTCTCCATACACTGCACAAATCTTTTTTTGTGTTTCAGTTGCATTTTTACCTACCTTGAAACAATGTTCCTTATTTTCTTCCATCTTAAATACTAAAATGGCTACACAAAAATTCACCAATTTTGATAAATTTTTTAAATGCACACTGATATATATAACAGCTGTCACAATACAATCTAACAAAATTGTGTCAAACGAAGTCAAAAGACAAATAAGTGCTAGTGGAACCATCTTATAGAAAAAAATGAAAATGTTTGGGCAATCCAGTACATCTCAAAAAAGCTGTCATAATTTTAAGAATCCATGTAAAATCCCTCAGCATATTGTTGGCTGTATTAACATGATATGTATCATATGAATTTTGGGAATGTGGTAGGTGCTGTACAGATTATAGTCTGTGGAACAGATCATAATATGGTCTTGCTGAGAGAAAGAATACTCTAAAGAAAGGGCACTGAAGTTATGTTCAGGTTTTTCTAGTGCCATTACACAGGGACATGATTTGCCAATTTCTATAGTGAAGAAATAGCAACCAGCAACACCGCTGATGCAAATGTCAATGGGATAAATCCCTACTGGTGTGAAAAAAATTAAACATAGTCAGGTGTTCAGTAGTCTGAATTATAGTTTGATCCTAAATGTCAATATTTTGCTCTTAGCCCAAAAATATTTATAGAAGCCCTTATTCAGCTTCTTCAAATTTCATCTGACATTTATAAATTCACCAATAAATACTTCAAGAGAAAAAGAAACACAATGTCAAGGTCAACATGTGGTGTTTCCCGTCTCTCTGAGACATTGGTATTTCAAGTCCTTGTTGCCTTGGTAGTTCTCAACTGTCTACAAATAGATTTTTATCTAAATTTTACTCAAGTTGTTTTCTTAGGAGGTTTGATCTCCAACCAGTTACTCTGTCATTATCACAAATAGAAATCTATCACTTTCTTTTTTTTACGGAGCTTTATCTGCTTTTCTACTGACATTATATTTCAACAGTGCCTTCCCACACAGATGCTAGTCTGTATGTTGACTGTTTGAATTAGAAAAAGTAAACCTTCTGGTAAGATATATTTTTAAAAGTAGACCTTTCTTGACAGTAGCTTGGAGAAAAAAAAAATGTGCATTAAATTTCAAGCTCCACTTCACTTTGCTAGGATTTCTATTCATTGCACAATTTGGATAATTATTCTTGGTGACCCTGGGCTCACTACACAGGATGTGCTTTATAAATATAGGTGGAGCAAAAGAGGGTTACAGTTGTTTGTATGGAAAATAATACAATAGTTAATTGTATTTATAGAATCAGTGTATGAATGTTATTCTCATCTGGGAAATTGGATTTAACTAAATTTCTATTTTCTATATATAGACTCTGTCCACAAGAATCCCATAATCATTACAAAGTATGCACAATTTAATGACTATATAAAAATAAAATTGGTTGGAGTACTACCAAAATATTTCTATTTTTATGCAATTCTTTTGGCATTATGTTGCAAAGTCCCATATTTTAGGGTATTTATAGATTCATGTGTCGATTGGCATTATACACAATACACAGTTGTCATTCAATTTCTTGTCTTCCATTACAGCTAAATGTTTGAAGCACTACTTGTTGACTTCTAAGTTTATTTGTGTGCGCTCAAAACAGATACTTCCTACCAATTTTCACTTCTTATTGATGGATTATTTTACAAGTTTTCCAGCCTTGAAAGGATTTTTGAAAAACTAGAAAAAGGAATGTAAAAAACTATTTATTGCATTGAAACTTCTACCTTATTTCCCTCCTTTCATCTTTATATCCCACCTGTTTCATCAAAGTCATTAATTTCTCCACCACAATATTACATATTCTTTCTACTGTTACATTTTAGTCACTAGCAAGTATAAGACTTAATTAGGTAAGTTCTATATTACTTTATGAGCTTGCAGATGCTTCAGTTAGTTTGAGGCTGGTACTGATCAAATTTAGTTATAACATCACTGCTTATGCTAATAAAAGAATGAATTAAATGTGAAGCAACATGAAATCCAGATAAGAGTGGATTCATCAGAGGACAGCAATAAAGTGAATTTTGAATATGACACTAAAGATATTGTGAAAAATTAAGTTAAAAGAGAAAAAACAAATTTAAGTATTCATATATTTGAATTATTGAGGAGAAATTTTATTTATGACAAAAACAGAGAAATATTGGTGCATAAACATTTAGTCAATAAAGAATACAAAATCCAGTTAAAACAAAGGTTGCATGAGAAAGCAAATGTTGCCATCATTCACTTTGTGGCTCATCTGTGAAAATTTACATTGTAATAATGTTAACTCAAGCATTTTATCAAACTATAATGTAACTAAATTTATGAATACTATAATGCTATTTATATAGCCAAAAAACTATTATGTATGGGATATATGTACTCATATAAAATGAAGTCTACAAAAAATATGTGAAATTAAATAACTCATACACAAGAGTGTGAATACTTAGAAGATTAAAAGCTAATACCATAATAAATGTATAGAAGAGTATGAAAATTGTTTAAGCAGAATTTGGAAGTGGGAGTTATTTAATCTATGTTATAAGCCTTGTAGAATTTTTGTATTTTAAAAACAGGCTGGTGGATAATTTGGTTGTGAGTGATTAATTGGTACTAAACTATCATTACTACTGTAAACAATTTGAAAAAATTTAATGTGGGAAAACACAGAAAACAAAGTAATAGGACAATATCCAATATTCAATAAAAAACTTTTGGACATGGAAAGAAACACAATCAGGATAATATTGATCCAAAGGAAACAGATCAAGAAATCATAAAGATATGTATTAGTATGTATGTACATTAAAACAGTTATGTTTGTATAAGGACTGAAAGAAAACATGAACTTAAAGACAAAAATGGAAAATATAAAAACTATGAAAATAATCAATAGTAAATTAAATGTACTAAGGAAATAAGTATAATATCTAAAGATAAAAATATAATATCTGAAGAATTGTATTGGCTTACCAACAGACTACACATTGCAAAAGAAAAGATCATAGAACTTGAATACACAGGAATAGAAACTAACTACACTGAAGAGAAGGATTAAAAAGTTGGAGGCAAAATGAACAGAAACTCAGTCACCTGTAGGACAATAACAAAGGGTAATTGGAGTTCAAGAAGATGGGGAGAGAAAGAGAGACAAATAAATTTGAAAAAATAATTACCAAGTTGCCTGAATTTGATGAGCCTTGTCACCCCATAAATCCAATATCTCAATACAGCCTAATAAAAAGAGAATTACTACTGACATTTCATCGTAAACAATGCAAACCAGAAGGAAATGGAACAAAATATTTAAAGTGTTGAGATAATTTTTTTTTTAAATTTAGCACAGAAATTTAAATTCAAGAAAATATATTTTAAAATAATGCAAATTAATGACATTTTCAGACAAATTTAAAGAAAAGGTAATATGAGTCCATCAGACCTACATTATAAGAAATATTAAAGGCAGTTCTCAGGTTGTAGGAAACGCAAACTTTTCCCACCAAATGGAAACTTGGAACTGCAAAAGGGAATGAAGAGTGCCAGAATGGCACTGAGACACATGTTGAGGAACACTTAGAAAATAAAACATCATGCAGCAGCAGAGCAGGAAGGTCTTCTGGCAGTTTAACAGGAATGTTTTTTATAAGTTAAATGTATATAAACGTATACACACATATGTATGTGTTTATACATAATATTTATTCTACAGGTTGTACTCACATCAAACACACACACATATCTTTAAAATTTTTCTTCTAATTGTTTAATTCAAAATTCAAATATTATTTTAGCAGTAGAAGCTTTTTTCTAAGAAAATTTCATGCAGAAAACCAATATATAAAACATAAAAGTAGAAGTATTCTTTTATCATATGGGAGCAGAAACCCCACTCACAGTCAAAAAGTTCCCTGAAGTTTTCTGAGAAACATGTAGGCTCCTCAGATCACACAGTGTGAGAACTATTTAATTAATTAGTACTATCTTTAAAGAATCTTTATTTTTCATAGTTCTTAAAAATTTATCAAATTGCTACAGTAGGTATAATATAGGACTTTCAAAAGCAAATGAAAGAATTGATAAAATAGTCTATAATAGAGGAAAACTATTGTTTTTGTAATACCAGTTAACTATTTCTTACTTGATTCCTAACCAACTTTATTGGTAGTCAGTTCACTAAACTAAAAGGTCACTTGAATTCAGCCAAATTGGTTACATTAGATACACTAGTGAACCGTTAAAAACATAATGAATGATAACAATGTAAATAGATAGAACTTATAAACTACTGATTCAAAAGAATGAGAAACTAGCCCTCAAAATTAACTCCTAATAGGTTAACCAATAATCCATATATTAGTCAAGTAATTGTGTCTCTACTCTGTCAGGAAGATTAAAAATGAACACTTACTCACTTTCATAATATTTTTATATAACATCAAATGTTTAGGCACATGATTTTCAAAAAATTCAGATTGTATGTTTGCATTTAAAGTTAGTTATGAATTTTAAATATTGTATATGCAGTCTAAACTATAACCATAAAGGCCCTCTGTCTAATCTTTGTGTAACTGCTACTGAATATTAATATAGAACCTTTCTATAATGTGGACAATTCACCAGTTTCAACTCTCTTTTAGGAGTAAGAGCAAAAGCCATCCATCAAAAGCCAGAGATAAGTCCTGGCTGCTGTGGCTCAGTGGATTGAGTGTTGGCCTGCGAGCCAAGTATTGCTGGTTCAATTCCCAGTGAGGGCACATGACTAGGTTGCATATCAGGTCCCCAGTTAGGGGCGTGAGTGAGAGGCAACCACACAGTGATGTTTCTCTCCCTCTCTTTTTCCTTTCCCCTCTCTCTAAAAATAAATAAATAAACAAAACAAAATAAATAAATATATTTTTTTAAAAAGCCAGAAATAGAATTAAAGCTGCTTCTCTTAATATAGAGATGGGGAAATGAAATATAGAGTATTGAACATACTTTGAGACAACCCAAGTTTGAAATTAAAAAAAAAAAAAAAAACTTTGTTATTATTACTGCTCAGTACAATGGTACAATGACTCATACTTGTTACTATGTGGTGGCATACTACCTCCCCATTTTACATTGTTCAGAAATAACTGGGAGTCATTTTGTTATTTGTCTTGAATAAAAATAAGAACAGAATTTGAGATACTGCAGAAGCATATGTAAGTACAATATTTTTCTTATTGGAAGGAAGATAACATGTAACAGTACCATTCCTATAATCTAATATAGGTGACTCTTTATAATTTCTTGTTTTTAATTAAGCTATTTTATATTGTTACATTATAAGTTGTCATATCAATTATGCATGTTATGTTTCCCTTTTACTTTTAAGACTCCTATCCAAGAAACCTAATCAGATTATTATAAATTAATCAAATTCAGGGGAAAATTTTTGCAGCACCCCAGATTTTCTAAAAACCATGTGATTGGAGTTTAGTATTGAAATTTAATATTTCTTGGTATACATTTGACTTACTTTTTTGCAAACTAAAATTTCCATATTTAAAGTGAAAAAGACATAGCTTGAAATTCTTCGTAATATTGAGAGCATAACAGAAAACAACTTGAAATAAATGCTCATTTCTGACTATTCAGTTCTGAGATGTGACCCCTTTTAGTTTTTCTTAGTTTTCTTTTTCACAGAACTTTTCCTGAACGAGACTACCTGAAGTTAATGTGTGAGAGAACTAGAGAGTTGTGAATCTATGAAACCGTTAGAAAGAATTTTGAATTTATTCAAATTTAAAGACTATGGAAATTTTTTTTTTGCCATTTCAAAGTCCAAGGTGAATAAATTAATATTTATAATTTAATCCATAATATATGAATAAAATTGAATCATAGAATTCCAAGACATATGTATCTCAATAGAGTAATAATCATAGAATAATTTCTTAGAACATTTTTCATAGTTCTCTGGTAACTTTGTATTATTTAAAAAGGTATAATTTTCTCTGTACTCTTCATTTTAATAAATAATAAGGATCTTCATGAGCACATAAAAATGTATATTTCAATAAGTACATACATTATGCCATTGCCGAACTATGTTACAAAGTTCTAACATTCACAAATCATTGCCATCAAAAGCATTTCTCTAAAACCATTTTATCTTTTGTTTAATTTTTAAAATGTAAACAATACAAATTAACATGTTTGTGATGTTTCAGAAGAGGTGGGTGTAAACTTCATTTTAAAATTTAAAACAGGTTTATGTTTAACTGATAAAAATTAAATGTGAAAAACTAAAAGATTAATGAAGCTCATAAAAACTTTAAGCTAACAATTACAAATCGATACTTCACCTCTGTAGCATGTAAGAGCATGTAGCATGGATTCAACTGACTTCTTTGTAAACTTACTATATAAAATATTGTTTTATTTTCTAGTTCATTCATTTTTGACACTTGACAGGGTGTTACTTGTCGAGAGGGTTTGCAATACATTTGAGCATACATAGGAAAAAGGAAGAAAATATTTAAAGGTTTTTAAATTAAGGCTGTAAGTTAAAAAGTGAAATAAAATATGTTCACCCTAAAATTTTAAATAAGGTTAAGTTTTTATTCCATCATTTATTTATGATATTATACTCAATAAGAAACTATGTCTTGACAATGCAAATATTAAGTATTTTTAATTCAGAAGTCAAGGTAGAAAACATTTTTCAGTGTCTAAGTACAGTGGTTACCCTGGTCATAAGTTGGTCCATCTTAGCTTGAAATTCTTCATAATATTGAGAGCATAACAGAAAACAACTTGAAATAAATGCTCATTTCTGACTATTCAGTTCTGAGATGTGACCCCTTTTAGTTTTTCTTAGTTTTCTTTTTCACAGAAATGTAAATTTATATAGACATGTAATTACTGGTGCAGTATAATATATTCACAGTGAGCAGAACAAAAAATCAAATTTATGTTTACCTTTAAGAGGTTATATTTATTCCTCAAAGTAAATGCTTTTCAATGTCCTTATTTTCTCTTGTTGCTCTTGGGCCTTAGACAATCTTTCTGGATATCCTATTTTGCCTAGGTTATTCATTAAAAGAAGCCCTGGCTGGTTTGGCTCAGTGGATTGAGCGTCGGCCTGCGAGCTAAGTGTCACTGGTTCGATCTTCCAGTCAGGGCACATCAGAGAAGGAAAACTCTGACTCCAAAAAACCTCCGCTGCCTTGCGGCATACCTCTTCAGGGGAAAGGCTAAGGGAGTAAACCCCGACAGAAAATCCGGAGCCGGAGTCCCTAAGGCGGTTTGACGTTGTAGTCAACACCGGCAACTCCTGCGGCGCACCTGAAGCCAAGCTGTATTGACTCCGTCTTTCCCTTGGACCCTTCAGCTGCGAAGAGAGGGGGGGTCTGCTGCATGGGCAACAGCAGACCCTCCATATCACCCTGCCCAGGCTCTGTAGCTTCATCGCAAGATGTCGATTCAACACGGGGGGAGACAGATACCGTGTCACTCCCGAGTCGGACTGCACAGCCATTCTCGGCGGTGCAGATAGACTCTTAAGAAGCTACACCATCGTCTCTCGAGACGGACGGCTGCCAACGATTCATTAAAAGGATAGGCCATGCAACTGAACGCGAAAGATAGGATGCATCAGGGCTATAGATCGCACAAGTATTTGCAGCTTACTCAGGTCTTTGTGTGTGTGTGTGTGTGTGTGTGTGTCCCAGGAAGAACAGTGTTTCTTGCTGTTTCTGTAGCTGTGGGTGGAACAAGGTACTAATGTCTGAAAGGAGAGGTGCAAGGAACAAAGACAAAAGATGGAAAAGTGTATCAGCTTTTCTCCTTTATCATTTTTCAATGATAATTCACTATAATAATGAAAACATTCCCTTTAATCATACACAAATGAGAGTGTGTTTCATACAGTAAGATTACAGACTCCACATAATTTTTGAATAAGGTGGTATTTTTTTCCTACAAATTTTTGGAATAATTTATGGAAAGAGTTGAATTACTTTCTACCAATATGTGAACAAATGAAATCAGCCCTACAATCTGATGGTACACTCTGACCAGTCTGAAGCATGAAAAAAAATCATATAAATTCTCTCTCCCTTCCCCCTCTCTCTTAGATTTCTGGACCAGTTGAGAATTTTACTGGCTGCATAGAAGTTGTAAAAGCCAACAACTGGAGATCTTTCATCCCATCCAAGGCAGCAAAAAAAATTCACATTGATAATTACAGGTAAAACACCACTAATGATTTTTCAAATAATTTTTCAAATAAGTACACCAAAAGGTAAAATTTCCACTGGAAATCATCTTATCTGGACTACATTATATTCCTTTCATTCTGATTTTTCTTCACATTTCCACACTGTAATTTATTTTCTTGCAGATTATAGAATTTGTAAGCTATATTCCAATTAAGTTGGAACCTTTATTTATAATGGGTTTCTTCTTTGTGTTGTATAATAAGCATCATATCTAACAACAAAAGATCAGTAAGTCAGTATTAGAAAACATCATCTATCACTGTGTTTAAATATAAGCTCACTGATAGTCGTGCATGTGGTTATATTGGCCTGAGTGCTAAAATGTTTCTTTCTTCTACTATATCTCTCTCAAAAAGTTGTCCTTGTGCTTGAATTGCCATCTTAGTGACACATACCTTTCAGATGATCCTCTCTGGCTATTGAAATCTCTACGTGTGTTGAGGGGAATAGATAATACAGTTCACACAGTATTAGGCATTGATGCATTGGTATAAATTGGTTTTAAAAAAACTCCCTGACAATTAAGAAAAAAAGAATCATTTTTGGAGCTTTATAGTGTATTGGAATATGTTCACACAAGTTAGGTAGGATGTCATGGTGAGGGAGCACAGCATAAAAGCCTGTCTGTGAACAGCAGAAACACATTAACTTATTCTACCAGGATTTTTAGAAGTACTGCACTGAAATCCTAGTGAGCACTCCAGTTCAACGTGAATAAACAAGCACAAAGTGACTGTTCTTAAGGAGTTTATTTTGTAGTAGATGAAAGGTTTAAGTGGATATATGGATATGAAAAGGGCTAAGGAAAAAAACATAGACAGCTATGAGAACTTCACATATTTGAATAAAATTCAATCTGCTCCTTCATAGTGAGGGGGAGATTATTTATATTTAAGAATTAAAGAAATCTTTAGAAGGTAAAATAACTTCTTCTCCTTTAGACTAATACATTTAAAATATATTTGTGACACCTATTATACAGTGGCAGACAGGGTGCTTTTTTTGTTTCTTTGCCTGTTTGGTCTGCTTTTAATCATACAAAAACTTAGTATCTTACATTATATACACTAGATAAGCCCCAGCACTTTTCATATAAATCAAACACCTGTAAGTCCTCGATTTTACCATTTGTTCCTAATTCTTAAAATAGTTTATCTCTATTTTTTATTGATTTGCAGTTGAAGTATTTTATAACAATCATTTAATCCTCAAGTTCTTTATTCCTTACCTTCTCTTTTAAATACTATGTGATCTGTTAATTGTTATTAATTATAGGCAGTCACTAGATAGTAAATTTATTTAAATTAATGCAATCCTTTCATAATTTATATATTCATCTGATAATTTTATTGATATGATAAACATACATTTTTCTATTATTATTTTTATAAAAGTGAGACACATTTAACATTTGTTTGTAGGGATAAGTATAAAACAAAAACAAAAAGTCATTGTGTGATCTCATCTATCTGCAAGCGAATTCTAACATTGTCTTTTCTTGATCACTATTCTATATAGTCTTATTTTATTTACTTAAAGTGCCATTCATTTGATCTGTATTTTGTAATACTAGTTCTTTAAGCACTGGGTAAGAATTAGAGCTTCTTATGGTATTATTTCTGCCTATAACATCCAATAGAGCTATAGACATAAAAGAGGCATTTGCTTGTAATTATAGTTAGCACAAATGGAGACTATTAAATTTCACTGAATATTTACACTCCTCCACTCATCAACTCCTACCACCACTTCATTTCACTTAGGGACACCTCTCCTAAAAGATATCTCATACAGGATTGATTTGGAATATAGTTTTCAAAGCCTAATTCTGCAAATTACTGGCTGTGTGACAGTGAGCAAGGTTTAAACATTCCTCATTTCTAAGTCTTCTGATCTATGAAATCACAATAATAATTACCCTTGCCTCATACTGTTGGGAAGAAGATAAAACTGGACTTTCTGCTTGTCAAAAGCTTGATGACACTGACCTTTCTTGAGTATTTTGCTCTCATCTCCAGAGAGTTGCTTCTTCTGGTGCCTGTTGCAGAAACCTCTGTTCCCTCTGCCCATTTCCATCCTTCAGAAGACTAGCTAGACCTAAATTTCCCTCTCCCCTCCTCAAAGAGGCATTCCTGGACCAACAAAAATAAAATTACTCCCCTGCCCACACCTCCTAGTCATTCTTTATTTCCATTATTTGTTTTGTATTTTTAAGATCTATGTTACTGCTTGAATGTATTTATTTGTTCATAGGTTTCTTCCATGACTCCTTTCACCATATAATGAGGGCTCCTAGTGGGTATGGACTCAGTACACCTCTCACTGCTATTTCCCCAAAGCCTGGAATAGTAGACGTGTTCACAGATTTGCTGTGTGAAGTATCTTGTGATTCTACTGTGTGGTTATTTCTTCACACAGATTTTTATTATGAGATTCCTTTTTAGATTAACTCCACACAGTAATTCTGAAGGATTTTTGTCTTTGCACTTTTAAAAATTATTGTTGCCTGCTAATAGCTTTTTAAAAATGAAGAGTACAGTGTTTTGAGTAGTATTTATCCTTAGAAAATTGAAGTGTTTTAAGTATATTTATTATTTAATTCTTATAAAATGAAAAGATAAACTCTAGAAACTTTTATGAAAACTATACTTAACAAACAAAAATAATGAGAAGAGTACAATGTTTCACATATTTTGCAAATATTCTTATTGTCTGGCTAAGTAAACACACCTGAATTCTCACATGTGCTTCTGCATTCAATCTGTCCAATAACTGCTCCACTGAAGTAGTTGAAGAATCTGGTCTCACACACATATATTTGGACATGGTAGGGTTTTTTTTTTTAGTAGCCTTTTCAGATAATTGGGAATATTCTTCTTTGATATTACACCAAAACGCGGCAGTAATAAATTGTTAAATGTTAGTTGTAATGTGAAATGTGAAAGCTTGTTCAATGAACCTTTTACACTCCTAAATTAAAACCCTTTGTCCTTTTTATATTTTGAATGCTCCTTTTACTAATCTACAATTTTGTACTATAAATTAAAGAAGGTTGTGCTTCTTTTTAATTATAAGAAATCAATATTAAAATGTCAAAAAAATTTCCTCTTTCCCTTCCTCTCTCCCTCTAAAAATCAATCAATAAATTTTTAAAAATATCATCTGTGAATATCCTCTCCATTCTCATCCGAAAAGTTTTTAACTGTTGTAGAGCTGTCAAACTCACAATTGTGGATAAGATTTTCCCAAAATTCTAATATTTGCTTAAAAGCTAAAATTTTAACGTTGGCCAAAAATATTATTAGTTATATTCTTTGAAGTGACAGGCTCATTTTGTTTCTGAGAAAATGTTTACCTAATACCTCTGCTTGCATAGTTTGAATGTTAGTTATTATTTCAAGTAAAATCATGTTCCACATAAAGAAACACCTAGCTGATCTCACACATCAAATAATCACATAAGCACCTCTCCTTAAGGCCACCTTTGCACTTCAGCATGCAGCATTACTTTCTGCACATTCCCCTTTACATCACACACATTATTAAGAAGGTATATAAGTTACAGTTTTAAAAAATAATAATTTTGCCACTGCCTTGTCAAGTACAATCTTAAGTGAAATCAGCACTTCTCAACTATAAGTGGAAAATACTATACCTATTAGTGTAATTGGGTATCAACCATCCGTATTCATCCTGAGACATTAGCAGTTTTATCCACCATTACCCTTGTGCCATCAGTGTGAATGTGAACACAGTGAAAAAGTCAAATAACACTTTGGTGTTATTATTAAAAATACATATTTTAACCTCCCAGACCATTTGAAGGATTGTTGGGGTCTTTCAGATAACACCGTGAGAACTACTGCTTTCCATTAAATGGGCTCATGGTTCTCTGTTTACCTGATTATTAGAACAAAGCTCATCTACACAGATAGTTACTGTCACAGTGGAGAACTCTGTGTCATTCGGAATTTAATTTCAGGCACTGTAGTCTTACAATTTTATATTAATTGTAGCAATGAGATGCTGTCATTGATAAGCCAAACTAAAATTAATAACCAGCCCCAGTCTTACACACATAAAGTAAGATGAATATCCCCACAACTGGTGGAGTTCTTGCTTGATGTCCATCAATACATTTTCTTTTTAATTGAAATGGTTTATTGTTTATGCTATTACAGTTATCCCAATTTTCCCTCTTTACCTCCCTCTACCCAGCCCACCCCCCATTCCCACACTCATGTCCATGTCCATGGGTCATTTATATATGTTCTTTGGCTAATTTCTTCACCTTCTTTCAATTAGTCCCTGCGCCCCTCCTCCCTCTTACAGCTGACAGTCTGTTCCATGTTTTTCTGCCTCTGGTTCTATTTTGTTCATCAGTTTATTCAGTAGATTCCACTTAGAAGTGAGACCATATGGTATTTGTCTTTCACTGACTGACTTATTTCACTTTGTGTAACAGTCTGTAGGTCCATCTATGCTGTCACTTTTCCTTCTTTTTCCCTGCTGGATAGTATTTATTCTGTTGGGTAAAATTACCACAGCTTTCTTATCCACTTATCTGTTGATGGACACTTAAACTGTTTCCAAATCTTGATGACTGTAAATAGTGCTGCTATGAACATAGGAGTGCATATTTTCTTTTGAATTGATGTTTTGGGATTTAATTGACCAAAGGACTTCTGTAAGTTAATTCCTTATGACTTTTATCATATGTGTTTTTTGTTCAGTTCAAAGCTTCTAGGAAATAATCTTATCTTCTCTATAATATTTTTTAAATATTACTGTTTATACCTTTAAAATGTATTCTTTTTATTAATAAAAATTACATATGTTTAAAGTGTACAACATAATGATTTGATATACATATACACAGTGAAATTATTACTATAGTCAAGCTAATTAACATATATATCTGATCGCATAGATACCATATTTTTTTATGGTGATAGCACCTGAAATTTACTATCTTAGCAGATGTCCACTGTTTCAAAATAGTATTATTAAGTGAACTGTAGTCATCATGCCATGCTTTAGATCTCTAGATTTATACATCCTATATGACTGCAACTTTGTTTCTTTTAACCAGCATCTATCTCCCCATTCCCAACACCTACCCCCACCTGGTTCTCACTATTCTACTCTCTGCTTCTATGTATTAGACATTTTTAGATTCTACCAGAAGTGAAATAATGCATATTTTCTTTCTGCATTCACTTAACATAATGTCCTCCAAGTCATCCATGTTGTCACAAATGACAGAACCTTCTTATTTAAGACTGAATAATACTCCATTATAGATATAGATATCACAATTTATTTATCCATCAACAGACATTAGGTTGTTTCTGTATTTTTGCTATTGTGACTAATTCTTCAAAGAGTATGGGGGGCAGATATCTCTTTAACATACTGATTTTATTTCTTTTGGGCATATAACTAGCAGAGGCCTTCCTGGATAATATGGTCATTCTGTTTTCAGTTTTTTGCAGAGCCTCCACATTGTTTTCCATAATGGCTATACCAATTTACAGGCTCTCTTATCTTCTTAGCCTTGCCAATACTTGTCCTTTCCTTTTTTCTGTAATGAGCATCCTAACAGGGTTGAGGTGATACTCATTGTGGATTTGATTTGCACTTCCCTGATGATTAGTGATGTTGAGCAACTTTTCATATACCTGTTAGTCATTTGTTATGTTTTCTTTGAAAAATTGTCTGTTTATGTCCTTTGCTATTTCTTAGTCAGGTTGTTTTGCCATTGAGCTATATGAACTTCCTATATATATATATATATATATAGGGCATTTAGCCCTTATCAGTTAGGTGGTTTGCAAATGTTTCCTTCCAATCCATAGGTTGCCATCTTCCCAACTGTTCCTTTTGCTGTGCCGAAGCATTTCTGTTGTTGTTTTGTTTGTTTGTCTGTTTGTTTTAATGAAGTTCCACTTACTGAGTTTTGCTTTCGTTGCCTTAGATTTTAGTATCTTATCCAAAACTAATTTCCAAGGCCAATATTAAGGAGCTTTCCCTATTTTATTTCCTTGGCACTTTACAGCTTCAGGTCTTACATTTTAAGTCTTTAATCTGTTTTAAGTTGATTTTTGTTTATGGTGTAAGATTAGGGTCTCATTGCATTCTTTTGCATGTAAAGGTCCAGTTTTCATAACACTGTTTACTGAAATTCATTTTAAACATGTAAATTTACATTGACAATGATATGTTAAATTTTACAAAGATGATGGGATCAACCATAGCAAGTCTTTTTTAATCATTTAAGATTTGAAACTAAAGCGATAATGAAAACTTTGCTTCATCAAGTCATGCTATGGAAAATGTTTTAGCTGTATTTTAAATAAATTCTATTGTTTTACAATGCTAGAGAGAAAATGTAGAAGTGATCTACTACATACTTGAAAAATATATGGACAGTAGTCTTCCCTTATCCACAGTTTTGCTTTTTGTGGTTTCAGTTACCCATGATCAACTACTGTCTAAAAATATTAAATGGAAAATTCCAGAAATACACAATTTACAAGTTTTAAATTGCATGCTATTCTGAGTAGCTTGACGAAGTCTTGTAATGTTTCACTCTCTTCTACCCAGGATGTGACTCATCCTTTTGTCCAGTGTAATCACACTGTATGAGCTACCTGCCCATTACTCACTTAGTAGCCGTCTTGTTTATAGGTATCATAGTGTTTGTGTTCAAGTAACCTTTATTTCACTGAATAATGCTACATTCACACTTTTTGTTATAGTTTATTATCATACTTGTTTTATTTCAGTAGTTATTGTTAATCTCATACTATGCCTAATTTATGTTAAACTTTATTTTAGGTATCTATGCGTAGGAAAAAAACAAAGCAAGGGTTCAGTATTATTACTGGTTTCAGGCATCCACTAGAGGTCTTGGAACATATGCTCTGTGGATAAGGGGGACTACAGTACCTTCTCAGACAGCTAGACTCTCTCCCATATAGCAAAAGTATTTTGGGGGGCTATTTTGTTCGTTTGTTTTAAATTATGTGTACATCTTGAAATCTGAAGATGAAAGAATATATATATACACACTTGGAAATAAGTTTTATTTAATTTATGAATTCTCCAAATCTAAATTAGATCATCTGAACAGTCTTAATAATAAATAAAATTTAGAAAACACATAGTTATTATATCTAAATATAACTGAATTTTTATATCCCTTATATCTGTGATATTTTTAATATCTTAAACTGACTTCACAATATTTTAAAATAATTTCTTCTTTAGAATTCCATAATTGATCTAATCACACATTTCAAGATTCTTTTGATTTGAGTATAAAAATATGGCTCTTATTTGTGTGGGTAACTATGGGAAAAATGAATAAACACATGAATTCTTTCAAGACTAGACACAGAGTTGTATCTAAAGATATATTAGAAACAGAGCTAGCAAGTGCATAATTGAACTCTTTAAATATCTAGGCTTTATTAACATATAGGTAACTGATTGCATATTTGTATACATACGTGTTATGTGGCAACTCCGCAAATATTAAGAATAAAGTGACCAGTTTTGTGGAATCATAATCTACTTTGACGTATCTAAAAATGACTTAAGCCTATCTGTGTGCAAATTCTGTCCTTCCCATGGTCACTAGGAAACTTATATTTAAATGCATAGCTTTTGTCATATTCTCTTTATTTACATTCTTCAAGCAAAGTGATTCTTGATGACACTACACTGATTTTAAAGCTCAGAGAAATCAAGTCGAGAAGTGTGAAGAGTAACTATGGAGCCACACATTGAATGGTGGTTGCATCACTTATCTGTGTAACTAAGTGCTTCCTTCAATTATACATGGTGATGGTAATAATAATACCAGACATGAAGTATTGCTCTTAGAGATGTATGATTTAATATGTACTTTAAGAAGATTTTTTCTGAATAGTGCCAAATACTTAATATGCACTTTATCATTACTAGCTATTGTTTTCATTGCAGTTATTATTACTTGTTCTTCCTCAAATGAAAAAAAATCAATACTTTTCCCTATATTTTTCCAAAGTACAACTGGGAGTGTCAGGGAAAAAGGTCAGGTTTTTCAGAGATTAGGGTAAATAGGGCAAAAATATGAAACGTTGAATATTAGCTATTTTTGGTCTTAGAACTCCCTTTACTATTCCCACCTAATGGTTCTCTTAAAGAGCTGTTCTTGGCCTCAGTGCCAATCTTATTCTAAGTTGTGTGCCCTTCCTAGAATTTATCCTTATCTCATTATTCTGGGAACCCTTAACACCTTATGCTCTAGAAACTCAATTTATTTTTGTTCTATCGTATTAAAAAAAGCTATTAACTTTCATAATATCATATTTATTTTTTTACTTCTGGGCCATGCCCCAGGGCCTATATTTTTAGAATTAAACGTTTTACCCTAGTATTTCACAAATAAAGACACTTCTTTCCCTAAAAGCAAGTTAAAATGTTTTTATTACACATTTGATCACAAAGTTATGATTAACATACTGAATCCCAGGATTGCCTCTGTTGTGTACACAGATGGGGAACAGAGAGCTTAACCGCTGGTTTTGTGGAACTGGGCTTGAGCCATGCTGGTGTGTTTTATGGTAAAGGAGTTACAATAAGTCACATATGCCAAGTTTCAAAGTCCAGCTCTGCTGCTTACTATTGACATAATCTTAGCAAAGTTTTTTAACTTCTCTGCACTTCAGTATACTTACCTATAAAGAAAGGACAATAATGATAGGATCACAGGGTTGACATGAGGATTGAATGGAACTGTGTATAGGCAATGAACTTAACACGACACCTGGACATGGAGAACACTTCCATTTTGACAGCTGGCAATCTTCACATATGTTTATTTGTCCACATTTGCAATTAACGAGGAGAATGGTCATCTAAGAAGAATAATGCTAATTTTATTAAACAATGTTATCCCAATGAATTTAATAAAAAATAAAACAAAAGAATAGTGCTTTCCGTAAGAACTTCAAATGTGCTACTTTCATTAAAAAATATATTTTCTCCCCTAGTACAAACTAAACAAAATAATACACTAAAATAAATTTTTAAAAATAGATGCAAAGACATCTAAAGTACAAACATGAAATTCATAGGTTTTGCTACACTGTAGATTGGGTTCATTTCTATTTCAATTTAACTTTTTTTATTTTGCATAAGTTTTTTAACTGAAATATATTTTCATTTCTCTGCACTGTAGAAACTTTCCATTGTTCTATTCCTGGCTCATTCATATCTTTATGTATTGTATGCTGTCCTTGACAATTGAAATCTATCAATATTTATATTTTAAAGTCTATTTTAATACTTCTGAAATGAAACTTTCAGGAATGAGAAACAACTATTAGCTCTGGGATGCAATGCATATTATTGGGTTTACTTAAACAAATACAGTCATATTTGGTAACATTTGATATGAATGTGTTTTCAAATGTTACTATTTGAGGTTCTGGTAGTATATAACATGTTTTATTATCTTGAAAAATAGAAACATTGTTTGTTTTGGTATAATAGTATTCATGGTAGTGTTCATGATTAATGATGGCTCTGCAAAAGCTGTCTCATATGTTCAAAACTGCTGTGAGACTGGGAAGTGTCATACAGCTCATTGCCCTCAAGCTTCTGTATACTGCAGACATATTTAATTTTCATTTTCTGTTTTTGGTTTTACTGGATGGTAGTCTTCCAAATGGTTGTCATTGCTTTCCAAATAAAAGTTAAATTCTCCTAGCATTGCAACAAAACAGTTATGCAGCCCCTCCATGGTACAGAATTGCCCCACAGAAATAGTTGCACAGCAAAGAACAAACTTGCTCAGTCCTTTCCCCCCTCCCTCCATTCCTTACTCTATTTTAGGTGGGACTGTGGAGCTACTTTTCTTCAATGGAATATGAGCTGAAGAAGTCTCTGATTTCTGGCCTATGAAGTTTAGGAAGAGCATTTGCTCTCATTTATTGGATATGGAGGACTCCAAGGGTCTAACATATAACTGAAGCTTCTAAAGTTTAGAAAAGCTGTTTCTAGAACCCCTCCCAATCAAAGAACTAAGAGTATATAAAAAAGACAGCAATACAAGCTTATTAAGATATATCAGTGAGCCCTGGCCAAGTGGCTCAGTTGATTGGAAAGTCATCCTATTCACCAAAAGGTTGTGGGTTTGATACCCAGTCAGGAAGTATATGGGAGGCAACACATCAGTGCTTCTGTCTCACATCCATGTTTCTCTCCTCTCTCTCGCTCCCTCCCTTCCTTCCTCCCTCTTTAAAAGGTAATGACAATAAAAAAAAATTAATTTGAAAAAAATTTAAATAAATAATATCCTTGGATGAGAATTTATACACACACACACACACACAATAAAATCAATGAAATGTAACAACTAAGCTGTGCAGCAAAGATTAGTTCAAAGGAAGCTCTATCCCCTCCAAACATATTGTTCAAATGACCCCAAGGTAACTGTCATTAAGTCGAGAGATTAAGATATAAGGAGAAGACAAAACAAATAAAATAATATTAATAAAGCCAATGTGGTAATGATGCCCAAGAAAGAACACTGCATATTGTTATTAATGTGAACCAGCATAACTGTGAATAGATCAGTGTTTCCTAAGCGTTAATGGAAGTATATTGCTGAGAAAACCACAAGCCTCAATAGAAACAAAGAACAACAGAAAGAAAAAAAGAAAAGAAAAGAAAAGAAAAGAAAAACTAACTATAAAATATCTCTAAGGCCCACAATTTACACCAGCATGAAGGACTGTGTGAAAGCTCTGTCTCCCCGAAGGAGCACATGCTGCATAAAGCCCATTTCAGACATAACCAGAGGCAGGACAATGGACAGGGAACATGCTCCCCTGGGGAATAGGTCTAATCAAGGTATTCTCTCTGGTACCAAAGCAGAAAGAAGGTGTCGCAATTGATAACTGAGCTGCTCTTCATCATTGCTAATTATTCCCACTTCTGCCTTTCTGAATGGGCATTTTTTGCAATTATCCTGTCCCTGCTCCAACGGTTTATATTAAGGTCAGGATTGTTTTTGAGTTTGTAGCTCTTCAGACCTTAAGAGGCCACATTCAGACCCGATGGAAAAGACTGGATATCTCCTAGAAATTATTGACTTGAAGCTAAATGCCATGACTAGATGAAATTTTGTGCTGTATCTTTTGGGAAGGCACTGGGTGTGCTGTAGGAGAAAAGGGGTGTGTATGGATAGATAGTGGCCAGAGGAGCACAGCCAGCTGTCAAACAAAGTAATGCTGAGCTTTCAGTAAGGCTGCAGCCAGGACAGTGACAGCCTTTTCCAGCTACTTTGCCTCTAGGTGAGAGGTCAGCAAACTGCAGCCACAGGCTAATTTCAGCCACCACCTCCTTGCAAGGCCCAAGAACAAAGAAGGTTTTCCACATTTTTTAAATGGTTGGAAATTTTTTTTACGAATGATGTTTTGTGACACATACATTAAACGAAATTCAAATTTCAATGCCCATAAATAAAGTTTTACTGGAACACAGCCACACCCAATCATTTATCTATAACCACAAAATTGAGTAGTTGTGACAAAGATGCATGGCCCAAAATGCTTAAAGCACTTACCGTCTAGCTCTTCAGAGGAAACATTTGCCACTTTCTTATGTAGGTGGTACCACAAAACTGGTTCTCACAAATGGAACATGGAGAGGAATGGATTATGTCACTCACTTACCCAAACCTATGAGAGATGCATGATTCTTCTGCATTCTCTCTTCTCCCTTTGTTTTCTTCCCTCACCTCTGGCTGGCTGTAGAGGCCTGTAAGACCCTAGTTAATGGTGGGGGTCGCAGGATGGAAGAATCCTAAGATCCTAAATGATTGTATGGAGAAATCCTACCCCTCAATCCAATTGAATGGTAACACCAGCATTAGACAGCTAAGTGAACAAAAATGAATGATTCTGTTAGGCCACTAAAACTTGGTGGTTTATTTTTATAGCAATGTGGATTATTCAAACTAATACAGGCTTCTAAATTTTTAACCTAGCTAAAGTATCAGGATTTCTTTTTTATTCTTAAACATTCTTAGCTGGTTCCATTGTATTCTTCCTTCCAGTGTCTGTCTCACCACTGCTCTATACTTACCTATTTATTTATCAATATTATTATATTTTAACTGTTCTATGCTGTGAATATTGAGGTAAATAAAGAAGAGTGTCATTAAGAAATTCACAGCATATTACTGGGAGAACACTGACAGACAATTATCATAAAAGTGGCAATTACAATGATATAAATACTTGGTTGCCATAAGAGTGACAGTGATGGATGCAAAGATATCAACAGACACAGAAAATCCTTTAGAATAGGTACAAAGTGTGACTTAGTAACACACCCTCTTAGTCCCCTCTACCGGGCTCAGTCCTAGTCAGAGAGACAGCAATCCTGGCTTTTAATTCCAGAGATAGTGTTCAGTACAACAGGTACCACTTGGATCTGTGGACAGTCCCTTCAAGTCCTTCAAGAAACTCATTGATTACCATTATCTGGCACCTCTCAACTTTTCTGCAGACTGACAATGTGTCTGCCTACTTAAAAGATATATGTAACATAACCTCATAAAATCCCATGTGCTTACTCTGAGACTATATAACTCCAAAAATCAAGTTTCTGAAAAAGAAAGACTCACAGACACAGACAACAGTATAGTGATTGTCAGAGAGAAGGAGGGTAGGCGGAGACAGAGGAAGGGAAAGGGGGGATAAATGGTGATGGAAGGATACCTGACTTAGGGTGGTATACACATGATATAACATACAGATGAGGTACTGTAGAACTGTATACCTGAAATCTGTTTAATTTTATTAACACCCCCATAAAGGCAATTTTTTTAAATGTCAAGTTCCTAAGAATATTACTTGGCCTCAGGTAGATCTGACCTCAGATGTGCCTGTGGTTGATCCCTGTAATATTCATTCATTCATTCATTCATTCATTCATTCAGCAAATGCATATTGGTGTCTTAGCTGATGATTGAGTTCTCTTCCAGGTATTGAGATATAAAGAAATCCAAAACAGGCCCAGTCTGTGCCTCATGAAGCATAGTCTAGTGCATTTTCAGAAGAGGAAGGTGGGAGTTGGGAAGGGAAAATACCCAAATATACCAGACAGCAGGCATATCAGAATCAGAAATTATTCCTGGTCTCCCTCTTTCAGAATTGGAAACAACTTGCAACTTTTGGGGAAAAGTCCAGGCTTCCTACCCATGAGAATACCTGCTGTAGTAAAAAATTGGTGGATGAGTGTTGCATTCTACAAGTGTGTTGGGTGCAACAGAACAAAAGAAAACCAAAAATAAGTTACTCTTCTAATAGATATAAAGGTATATATGGGGTATTATATTACACAGAAGAGAGTCATTTATCTCAATTGGAAAAGGGTGGGTTTGATTTATTAAGGAAGGAATGCCTGAACTTAGTTCTAAAGTTTACTAGAATAATAGGGACAAGTTTACTAAATACAGAAATACAGATTTTTTTAAATGACATGTTTGGTATTGGAGCAAAAATGCAAGACAGAAAGTTTGAGTGATAAGATTCTAAATGTAAGCTCAGACCAGATAATGAAGGCTTGGTAGATTAAAGAGGTCAAAGCTGCTGAAAATCAGGGGTATGTTAAAATATGCATTTAGATGGATCAGCTGCATTACTCACTGTAAATTGAAGCCTAAAAGTGAAGATATGAAGCTGGAATTAGGGAGACCAGAAAGGAGGCTATTTCAATAATCCACGAAAAAGTGAGTGCCTAAAACAAATCAGCATGGACAGAAATAGAGAGGAATGGATGCATCTGTTATTTAGAAGGAGCAATGACTGGATTCAGCTACTGAGTTTCAAGTAGGTTAAGAAGAAAAGACAAGAGGAAAAACAGAGCATATGAGCATATATGAGAATGTGTTATCTGGCTGGATACTTCCTGGTAATAAATTGGACTGATGGCTTGGTCTCACTGTGCTGTCTTGGAAACCACATAATGACTGCCTCTCCAAGAGAGAAGAATTTGCAGCTAGGGCTGGAGGGAGTAACCCTCTAGAAACACGTGAGGCTTTGAGGATCTTAAGTGGTGCTTATGAATGTCTGATATATATAGCAATAACAAGTTCTATTGTGAACATGAAGAATTTGAATTCATGGGATTAAGCCTTCGGCTACATATGTCCAGCAGACAGATTTATATTAGGGAGTCTGTGGCTTAAAGTAATGATTTAAATTTAAATGTAAGCATGAGAATATCAAATGTAAAAATAACAGGAAAAATCATAAAAGTGAATAAAGACAACCAAGGAAAGTTGGGGTGAGAAGAGCAGAGGGTCAGATGCAAAGATCTGAGCACCATCTACTTCGTTTTACAGTTGCCAATCCATGAAGCAACAGAAAGAGATGACTCTTCTGAGGGTCTCAAACTATCTGTTCTGTTTTCTCCTTGCAGCAGAGTATCGGGTATCAGTAAACAGAGTGTTCTTCATAGGTGTTTGCTTTACCTGGAGTGCTTTGTAATTAATCTCTCATTTGGGGGTCACATCAATTCACTCATTTATTCAATTATTCAAAAATTTGTATTAACTCTGCTGCTAAATGTTTGGGGCCCAGTAAAAATCTTCCTAGACTTGCTTGGTTCTTGACTCCATGGAACTTTCAAGGGGTTACTTCATACCAGCAATGGAGACTCCAAAAGTTTCCCATGAACCCAGCTCTGATAATATGATAATCTTTCAAGTTTTTTGTTAAGCATGAGACGTATTTTTCAAGATATGGAAGACATTTAAGATATTGTGTTCCTATTAAATAAAATGATGTCACAATATCCACTCTAGAGATGGTGGTTGGTGTTTTGAAGATTTACATGCATAACTGGTGGCCATACTGTCTAATGACATCCCAGAAGCACCAGTCCTTCCACATAACTCTTGTTACTAATTTTGCAAAGATTGTAACCACCCAAGGCAATCCACTCGTTACACACCCACTTACTAGCTGTTATGATGACTCTACTGAGTAATGAATTAATTTTATTCATTACACTGGTTAGTAAAAATATGCACCATTCAGTTATTTTCTATATAACATATGTATATTTCACATTTATTTTTACATTCTAGTAATCACTTCTAAAAGTTTTAGATGATAACATCCTAAGCATTTAATATAGCATAATTTTAATATTTTGTAAAAGCTTTATATGTGTAAAAATAAAGACATAAAATTATATCACATAAAAATTGTTGTCACTTTCTGAATGGTACATGGATAATTTTGTGACAAATATTGGAGAACAATTGCATAGTTCCTTTTTGGCTGTCACTGAAAGAGTGATTAAAGGCAATAATTTAATTAAGGCAAACTGAGTGAAAAATATCTGGCTTTTCAATGTTTTTATGTACACAGTTTTAACTTCTAACAAACCTTCAAGCTTTTCTTCTGACTTTTGTTATTTCAATTATTTAAAATGGAAACAAAGGTTGGGGGCTTTGTTTTCATATATAAGCTAGTCGTATCTCATCAGGAATCTAGCATGTCCAGATTTTGTACTGAAAAGGCTTTGCTTTACTGCCATTGTGCCAGATGTCATTGCCATAAAATAAAGTACAGAAAATTAGACAATATCTTTTTGATATTAAATATATCAAGAAGAAGAATTAATTCACTAAAGACAAACTGATTGAAAGATTTAATCAGGCCTATATAACTATGGCTGTACTAAAAATGTCAAATAAAACACATATTAAGTGTTTTTCCCTAAAAGAAGTGATATTAGTCAAAAAAATTTTTACATTGATATATTGTAAATCATAGAACCTATTAAAGTTACAATTCAAATATCTCTTATTCACATACTTCTCTCTTTTGAACATTCTGCAAAGCAGGGCACCTTAAAGTATTCCAGTTTTAATATTATTCCCTTTGTGACATTGAAACATGGCTACATGAATATCTCTGTTGGTATATAGTTTTTCTGATGCAAACTATACATCCTTGTTACCAACACTCTGTTGACTCTGGGAGAAACATTTCCAGTGCAGATTAATTGATACAAAATGAAAATCAGTCACCATTGTATTAATTGTATCATTTCTCCCTTTTGTTAGGGAAATACATTAAAATCCTTCAGCATTTAAAATATAAACTCCTTTTCCCTGGCCAGTGTAGCTCAGTTGGTTGGAGTATTGTCCTGTACACTGAAAGGTCGCGAGTTTGATCCCAGTTGGGGCATATGCCTAGGTTGCTGGTTTGGTCCCTGACTGGGGTGTGTACAAGAGGCAACTAATGGATATTTCTCTTTCATATCGATGTTTCTCTCCCTCTCTTTCTCCCTCCCTTCCCCTCTCTCTAAAATCAATAAGCATGTCCTCAGGTGAAGATTAAAAAACGTTCAAGTTTAAACTCCTTCAACTTCATATATAGGCTTCAGGATAAAATATAAGCCCTTTGACAGAGCTTAAGTTAATGACAACTGTTCAGGTAGGACATCTGAGCTGCAACCAGACTTAACTGAGATGTATGAGAAAGGACACTCATATTTGTTCAAATCTCACTATATTGCCAGCAATGAGCTAAGTACTTTATTTCACATTAAAATAGCGTATGTGGAACATCTATTATGTGTTCATCGTGTAGGTGACAAAACTGAAGTAAGCAGTATTTAGAAGTCTATCCACAAAGAATACAGGTGTTATGAGGTGGAGCTAAAATTTCATTCCAGCTTGTGAGCTCCTTCTAATAGACTAGAAATGACCAACTCTGGTTATCCCCTCCCCAGGAAGATTCATCATTTATTCATTTACCTATTCATTCATTCTATAAATATTTTAGAACAGGTTGTATGCTAAGCTCTGGTAATACAATGAGAACTAAATGAAGTCCCTGCCACCACAAAGCTAATGTTCTGTGTGGAGGAGATGAGTAACAAACCAATCAATGAATCATTATATGGCCTGACTGTTAGAGATAAATGATATATAAAAGGCAAAAGAAGGAATCAAAGCATTTTATTTCATCCCTTGCATAACTAATTAGTTAAACAGCATGAGAAAGTCATCTTTGAGAAAACATAAATCAAATGAGGGCTCTAGCCAGAAAAATATTTGGGGAGTTATAATTCAGGCAAAGAAACCAGCTAACACAAAAGTCCTTAAGTGAGAATAAAGTTGGTATATTCCACCAGCACTGTCACTGGAGCAGAAGTGGACAAGAAAATGTGTAATAGCATATTAGATCAGAAAGTATCCTGGGGAATTTATAGTGCATATTAAAGACTTTTCCATTTCCATTTAAATGTGACTGGGAAATGGAGAGAGTTTTGAGCAGTTAAGAAACATGATGTATTTGCTAAATGTGTGTGATTCTGGCTACTGTGTCATAAAGAGACTCTAAGAGACAGGATCTAAATTAGGGAAACAATTTTGGTAACCACTGGGATGGTAAGAAATCATTGAATTTGTGGTTTTTTGTTTTGTTTTTTTTAACTAGATTTGCTGATGGTTTGAATGGCAAAGGAAGTTTTCTTAGTAGTTCAGGCATAATATAGCAATGCCATGACCTAAGGTAGTGTCCTACTATGGCTCCGTAACAAATTATTATGTCCTCCTATGAAAAAACTCATTATGCCTTGAATTCTGTGGGTCAGAAATTTCAACAGAATACAACAGGGATGGCTTGTTCCTCCGCACAGTGTTTAGAAACTAGAAGTGATATTGACAGGCAGCTGGAGTCATCTAAACACACATTCACTCCCATGTCCAGAGATTGATTCTAGGTTGATTGTAGGTTAATTTTTTTTATATTAGAATTAATACTGATTTTAAATATAAAATTATTTTATTTCACTAGTTATGGGGCTTTTTCTTTACTTTGCTATGGTTGGGCTTTTGTGAAAATATAGGAAAGATTGCCTCTGATTTGGAAGAATCATACATAGAAAAGAGAGCTCATTGCAAAATTGCTGCTTGAGTAGCTATGTTCAAACCTATCCCCAAATCTTTGCAGCTAATAATAATTATCAGTTTATTACCCTCAGAGTCAAGGTATATATGTGGGCAATTCTAAATCATCCATCTATTAGCCAATTGAAATAAATTGAGAAAAATGTAAATGATTGTTTTGTTTATTTCAAGCTACATATTAGTGGTTTTTTAGAAGTAAATCTTTGTGTATCATGCCAAAAATCAGGATAGAAACATGTTTCTTAGTTAACACCTCCACCATCATATACAATTACTATCAATCCATTCTATCAACACTCAGCCCCGTTATGTAGCCAATTGTATCTCCTAAATGTAGCTCAAAAAAAATTACCTCTTTCCATATTTGAGGCCAGTGGTTTAATTCAGGATTATTATGCAAAATCCTTCAGTCTTCTATATTGGCCCTCCTGAATTTTTCCTTCTTTTACATTACTGTTAGAAATATTGATCTAAATTGAAAATCATGCCATATATGCACAATGATTAAAGGGAAAAATCTAAATTATTTATACAGTGTTGCATTATGCCTTTTATGATCTATGTGTAACCTAGAAAATGACCAGATGTTACCCTACTCTAAATAAAATTCCATTATTAACCTGAAATATTTTTGGCCTTTGGAAGTCACCTCTATTTGGTTTAAAAATGTCAAATTAACTTTTCTAAGTGCTTTAATGATGAGTGATATTTGAGATTGCATATACAGGTTTAAAAAATGTTATCTGTCTTCAGTATAAATAGCTGCATATCCTGATTTGAGCTTTAATTTAATTTGCATGTTTTGTTAAGTATTCATAATCTATATAATAGTTCAAATGTAACAATTTATTTCTCAAGGTATTGTTTTAAAATGCTCTAAATTCTGTGAGACTGCTGATCTCAACTTCTGTATTTGGCTTTCATCTTCACAATTGTCATTTCTCACAGATTTATAATATGCATGTGGTTGCTTACCATTAGGATTATTTTGAACTTCCACTGTTTTTGAGGTTCTCTATTTTTAAAAGATGACTGAAGTCAATACATAGAGTTTATATAATTATACAGAACCTTGGCCAACCCAATTGAAAGACTGCAGTATCCTGGAACCAATCATGACATTTGTGTTTACATTTTGAATTTTAAGGCAGAATGCTTTAAATAATTTCATAACAGTAACATATATTGTCCTTCATGAGACCTTAGCTGTAAAAGTTAATAAAAACACTCTTATCTGCAACCATAGTTAGTTACTGCAGAAAGAGATATTCTTACCAACAAAAGAAACATTCATTTCCAAAAACTGTGTATTAATATTTTACACAGTTACCTAATTTTCTCAAAGTTTAAATTGATTATAAATAGTTTATGTGCTTTTTCTGTATCCGAAACCTGCAGAACCCTTTAATGAAATCTTGCTTCATACTCTGTCAATAATACGCCCAAGTGCATGCACAGTGCAGCAGTGCCCTCTAGGGCTGGATGGCTTTACACACTGACATTTTCAGCTGTTCTATTTGACTCAAGCTTTAGAAGCAGTGATTAATATTTGCGGGCTTTGTTTTCTGTATTCTATAGAAAAATGCAATAACTATATAGTCATATTCACGATTTGTGGGGTTTTACTCTAATTAAAATGCCCTTTTATAGAACTATTGTACACAATGTTGTGTACAAATGGAAATATCTGCATGAACTTACATAGCTTTCTTTAAGAACATGATTTAGAGTTTTCTTCATTTCTAGTTGTGAATGAGGCCACACACCTATAAGGCTGACAAAAATTATCTTAAGCAAATTTATAGTATTTATAAATTTATAATATTAACATAATATAAATGTGTGATGTGCCATTATATTATAATGTATAACAGACATATATATAATATAAATATCTGGTATGTAACCTATTCCAGAACTTCTAAGGATAATGGAATTTTTAAGCTGGATGATACCTTAAAGATCACCTAGCTCAGCACGCTCATTTCCTCATCTGGGTAAGAAGTCACCTGCCTGCGGTCATACAATCTGGTTCACAATAAAACTGAAGCGGTACCATTGTGCACAATATAACCACTAGTTAAAAATGCTACCACCAACCTTTTACTTGATAAAACATTCATTTATATCCATAGTGGTATATACCTTCCTAATTCTTTTACTGTATAGTTGTCACTATTTAAGAATGAAACCTTACAACATTCCTACCAATAGGTACATCACTTAAGATAACTGCAGTTGACAAATGAGAGAACAAAAGTGTAATTTGTGTAACTTCTAGAAGCTAGAAAAATTTCACAACTGCAGGGAGAGATTGTAAACTGTTTTTTTCTGTGTATACTGCTATGTCCAGTGGCTCATGCCCTAGTTTCTAAAGCCCCAAAGATATAAAGAATTGAGAAAATGAAGTGACTAAACACATGCCCAAATAGCTTTAATTCTTTAATTTGATGCAGTTGTGAACATGAACTCTAATTTAAAATACATGAGTCTTCAGATGTTGATATAGGGGAACAAGCCAGCTAGACTATAGAGAATGCAAGAGAGAAGAGAAAAAAGAGACAAAAAGGACAAAAGGTAGAAGAATGACATGCCCCTTCTCAGCTATGGAAGATGCACAGGCACAATGGGATCTCGTGAAGAACAACAATACTTCTTCAGCATTTCCATTCTTAAGAATGAGTAATTAGTTGAGAAAATAAACAAATCCACCCCTTGGGTCCCACTTGTGAATACAGTAGCATATATCTGGAAGTCAGATACCGCCAATCTGTAGGAAATATTGCTGCTCTCTTTTCTGCAGCAACTAGCCTTCATTTGCCCCCTGCCCTTGAAGGCAGAGAGACAGGTCTTTAGTGGAGTGTGGGAGGTAGCAGTAGTAAACAGAAATTTAGTAATGTTTACGTACATGACCTTTCTTTCTCAGCTCTGACTGTACATTCTCTGTTAAGGGAAAATATATCTATATATTTGTTTTGGCTTCAGGCTGATATAACTTCATGATTGTGCTAAAATCCTGTCTTTTCCCCCTGGGAATCAGCAGTGTATATATCACAAATATTATTCTTGCAGAGCAAACCAGCAGCCTTTTTCGTAAAGTCGTCTCAAGTCATTAATTGTTCTTTATATTGTGTTTTCAAACCAAAAGCGAACAGATATATGTGAAGTTACAGGTAGTGTAGTATTTTTTATTACTTTACTAAAAATAAAAACAAATGTGAAGTTTTAAGTGTAAGTTAATAGAAAAATTAAAAGGCACTCATAAAGGTTTGGAAAATGGCAACAGATTGTTAGAAACTTGTTTTTATAACAGTAAACTATTTTTTTTTTTTGTAAAAAGCTTGGCAAGCTTAACTATACTATACTGCCTGACAATGTTGAAAGCAGGAAATTTTTTTAAATAAAATTTTATAAAAATGCAATCAGGTTGTAAGTTTTTGGTATACAAATTGTCAAGATTTATTTGAACTTTTAGGCAGTGAAATATTTTAATGATGTATCTTCTTTGGCAACTAAATTACAGTAAACAATTTCATTGTTGTTCCTGGATTGGACATAAAGAAGTTTCTTACAAAAAATTAAGAGGTCCCAAGAATCTATAACTCCTAAATTTGATTACTGTACATAAAATTAAAGAGAATGATAATTGTCATATATCACAGATCTTATAAAGTACGTACTTTCAAATAAGAATCACTTCATTGCTAAAAAGCTTCTTAAAACATGTGATTGAAGGATATATTACTAATATATGGTCTTGTTCATAGTCCAACCAGTTTAATATAATAGAAATGTATTAGCTTGCAAGTGTAATACAAGGCAAATGACATTCATGAATTGGAGGAGTACGTGGCAAATGTATAGCTACACTGTCCACCTAACCCAAAATGCTTTGTAACAGGTGGCCATCCAGGCTCTGCTTAAAGATTTGATGTGGAGTTTACTACCTCATAAGGCAGCCAATTACATTTTTAACTGCTATGAGAGCTATAACGCCGTTATGCCGAAACCTGCAACTACAGCCTTTCTGATTTAGTGAATTGTTTGCTACATACCAGCCTTTCCTGCACTATATATTTTCAAGCCAGGTATCAATAGTTCCCATTCTCAAATTATATGATTTCTGGGTGTTCCATCCTCTTTCTTCCTCTAGACTTGATACACTTCATCATTTATTATTTAGTTTTGACTTCCAGAACCAACCTTTTTCAAATATGACCTGACAAGCGTGGGTTAGAATGAGTGCTGTTGGCTCAGAATTCAGTCTGAGACTGGATGGGAATGTTCGAGTTTCCCCATTTGTTTCCCCATTCCCCTTGATTGTTTAAGTATTTGGGTATTGCTATCTGCAACTTGTTTTAGTACCTTGTAGCATATTTAGTATTCCAGTTCTGTTTTATGATATATGGAATAAACTTTCCCTTTTGCAAATCATTCTTGAAACATTCAGATGTATAATATTTTCTTTGTGAAATCCATTCATGTTAGCTCATCTACCCAATCACTAGGGCCAGTCCTTTCACCTCTTTCTTCTTTCTCTGTATGTAGAAATAAAGCCTCTTATGCTATAAACAGTATAAATCTCAGCTCTTTCTGTGTTTTTATCATAGAGGTGTATGTGACACCAGTGTGCCTGCCCCTTTGTAAGTGGTTTCCTTTTGTACTTTCTAAGTGTCCTCATTAGAGTCATTTAAAACTGGGTTGTCAGGTTGTTTGGGGATCCCTCTGTGTACTCTTATATATGACATTGAAAGTCTATTGAGTTTGGTGTATTCAGCTCTCCTGTAAAGTTGTAATAGTGTGTTCCACAGGGCTGTTTCTGAAAATCTCATGATTTTATTTGAAGGGCAGGCATTAGAAGAGAGTTCATGTTCAGTTTAGTACATGAGTAATTTCAATAAGTCCTCAATGCTCTGTGTGTGAACAACATGAATTTGGAGGATTTCTATGGATGATATTAATAGGTGCCAACCATGGTCATAGAAATATCTCAAAAATGTTGCCATGGATGTAGTTTTTTATTTACACAGATCCTGAGAAAAACTGCCTCAGTAGATTAGTTGTCATAATATTTTTATAAGTACTATTTTTAGTTGCTTAATGAAATTGTTTGATATTTTGTGGAATCTTTTCAAAATAAATTCTAATTTTAAAATCGTTCCTGTTGCTCTCTTCCTGTGACAATCTAGATTATTGAAGCGAAGACTAGGTCTTGACAATAAAATTACATTATTACCATAAAAGAGTATATCTGTCTTCCTATTTTCTGTGGTAAGGAAGTAATTACACTTTAACCAAATTTTAGTGTTTGAGATCTTTGTATCATGCATATAATCACACATTTATTTTCACCATTACTGACCTTTTTGAAATATGCTTTGTTACCTGTCTAGTATTACCCCCTTCCTTTATATTTATATTAGGACACTAATGTGGCTTGTTCAATCTCTCTGAATATCCTTATAATTTCATATTCAGTGAATTCTTAGCCTTCATGGTTCCAGTTGAAGTCCAGAGTAGCATTTCTCCCCAATGCTCTTGGATATATTTAATAATTAAAAATAATAGCATGATTTAGATTGTATTAAGATGCTTTTTGCATAAAGTTTTAACTGTGATAGAACCTATTTTTATAGTAAAATTGTAATTACTTTGCAGAATCAGGTAAGGTAGTAATAATAGGTACTTCAGTTTATAACCCATTTATGCAGGAAAATAGTATCTGGTGAAGATAACTTTCCAAGAACATTGTTAACTATGTTTAATTATAGAAAATCTTTCAAGGGTACAAAATTATATTGGTTAAATGCTTAGTTAGGTATTTTTAGAAGCTTAGCATTTAACCAACAATAAATCTTCAGCCTAGTAATGAAACTATTAACCACAAAGTCAACAGAAAACAAGTTCAAGATGTATCTAAGGACTGGAACTAACATTAAAATATTCAGAAAGAAAGAAAAAAATATTGGCTCATTATTATTCCAAGAGCATAAAGGCATTTTTTCAAGGGCAATATTTTATTAGAAAGATAAGAAACTGCAGTTCATTAAAAATCAAAAGTAATGCAATTGAAATGTATCTATTAAAGTAATAAGCTTTTTAAAAAGAATGATAAATATGTGTAGTTGTCTCTGATTTTGTCAAACTGTGGACAATCTAGAACTGCAATTGAAAGTTTCCTAATCAAATGAAAATGGCCAAGTTTAGATGCCTTTAAGTACAGACTTATGCATATCCTACCATCTAGACATTGAAGAAACTAAACATAAATAAGCAACATGTTAAAAAGAAAGCCCTATAAAACCTTAAAATATGGATTAGTACTAACTGCATATTACTTATTTCAAAGAATACATGAAAATGTAATTTGGACCAATCCAAAAAAGAATGCTTCTTGATAACATATTTCTACTTTTCACAAGAGAAGTGTGGAATTGAGGGAAATAAACAGTTTTAGAAAATTCTAGTATATACTAGTAACCAAGTTAAAGATGTAACCAGGTTCCAGGAAGATGGTGAATGCTTGACGAATGTTCTACATGGTCAACAACTGGTTAAGGCTGGGGATGTGGAACTGGAAGAGATTGCATCAACTACTCTTACTTGCCTTTTTTTCTCACCTTCCAGTTATCAAATATTCTCAAGTAGACATATATTTATTCAATCACTTTTTCATTTATTCAGTCAACCTACAGGGACTGAGCACCTACAATAACAAACACGATGTTCAGCGTCATGGATATGACACGGGACCAGAGTGAATGCTCCTCACCCCCACAGGTGTGGAGAGTCATGCCCTGCATTAAGTGGGTTCTTGGCTTCCTGAAGGAATGAATTCAGACATTAGCTCTGGAATCACCAGAGCTTAAAGTTTATTGGTAGAGCAGAAAAATAAAGATAAGAATAAAGAATGAACTACCTACCCCACAGACAGTAGCGGTCTCTCCTTAGAAGTGAGGCAGGGTTTTTTGTCTACATGTTATTTTTACAGAAAACCACTGGCTATAGGGAAGAAAAGAATAGGGGTGAATGTTAGGTTTATCTTTACCTTTAACAAGGTATAGCTGTGGTCTTTTATCTGTTATGATATGGGTAAATGATAAGGTTATGGATGAGTAGTTATTAATCAATCTTTGCAGGAATTTTCCTTGTTTCAGAGCCTCCTTGTGGTCTGCTTGCATCTCTGGTAGGCCAAGTTCTGTGTTGGCAGCACCCAGAGCAGACCACTGACTTAACTTTATTTGCTTTTAGTTCCTTTATAATGGGTCTGTCAGGAAAAAGTCCAGCCATTGTTAATATAACAAAAACGGCTTACATGGCATTGATGTAACCTGGCAACCAAGGAGAATGGACTGGAATGCACATGTGTGATCAAGGATAACTTCACTGTACTAGTCAGTAGGGCTTGGTAGATGCTGTTGAGTGAGCAAATGTACTGTGTGGCCGTTACATTCATACTGACTGAGCCAGTAGAGCAATGAACTGGCATTCAATTTTGCATTAAGCTTGAATATTCCTCAGCAGAAGCTATTTGGATGATTCAGAAGGTTGCAGCTAATGGGCAACTGGTGATTAGCAGCTTCATCCTGATAAAGTGCCTGCTCATGCATTGTGTATCATGCAGAGTTTCTTGGTGGAGCATCAAATCACCCAGGTGACTCATCCCCCCTAGAGCCGAGATATGGTGCCCTGTGACTTCTGGCTTTTCCCAAAACTAAAATCACCTTTGAAAGGAAAGAGATTTCAGACCATTAATGAGATTCAGGAAAATACAACAGGCTGTTGTTGGCGATTAGGAGAACTGTGTGAGGTCCCAAGGTCCTACTTTGGAGGGGACTGAGGCATGATTGTTCTGTGTACAATGTTTCTTGTATCTTGTATCTTCTTCAATAAATGTCTCTATTTTTCATATTATACAGCTGGATACTTTCAGGACAGATGTCATGTAGTTCTCATGTCTCTCTCCTATATTAGATATAACAGGATACACAGTAAGATAAGCCCCATGGATAGGATCAAGCTCTTGTTCTCACTGGTTCTACATTTAGTATAGATAACAAAACTTTTTGCTTTGTCAGCTATGTTTTTTTAAGTATGTTTTATTGATTATGCTATTACAGTTGTCCCAATTTTTCCCCTTTGCTCCCTCCACTCAGTACCCCCATTCCCTCCAGCAATACCCCACCACCACTTAGTTCATGTCCATGGGTTGTGCATATAAGTTCTTTGGCTTCTCTGTTTACCTTGCTGTTCTTAACATCCCCCTCTCTATTTTGTGCCTACCAATTATACTTCTTAATCCTTGTGTCTTTTCACCAATTCTCCCTCTCCCCCCTCCCTGCTGATAACCCGCCATATGATCTCCATATCTATGATTCTGATCCTGTTCTAGTTGGTTGCTTAGCATGTTTTTGTTTTTAGATTCAGTTCTTGATAGTTCTGAAATTGTTGTCATTTTACTGTTTATATTTTTGATATTCTTCTTTTTGTTAAATAAGTCCCTTTGACATTTCATGTGATAACAGCTTGGTGATGATGAACTGCTTCAGCTTTGCATTGTCTGGAAAGCACTTTATCTGCCCTTCAATTCTAAATGATAGGTATGCTATATAGAGTAATCTTGGTTGTAGTTCTTTGCTTTTTCATCACTTTGAATACTTCTTTCCAGCTCCTTCTTGCCTGCAAAGTTTCTTTGAGAAATCAGCTGATAGTCTGGCCCAAATGAAAGAACAGATTAAAACTCCAGAAAAAGAACTAAGCAAAAAGGAGATAGCCAATCTATCAGATGCAGAGTTCAAAACACTGGTGATAAGGATGCTCAGAGAAATGGCTGAGTATAGCAAATACATAAGGGAAGAAATGAAGGCTACAATAAGTGAAATAAAGAAAAACCCACAGGAAACCAACAGTGAAGGGAAAGAAGCAGGGATTCAAATCAATGATTTGGAACATAAGGAAGAAATAAACATTCAACCAAAACAAAATGAAGCAGCAAGAATTTAAAAAAAGAAATGCAGAGAGTTTAAGAAGACTGGGACATTTCCAAAAGTGCCAACATCTGAATCGTAAGAATACCAGAAAGAGAAGAGGAAGAGCAGGAAATTGAAAACTCATTTGAAAACATAATGAAGGAAAACTTTCCTAATTTGGCAAAGAAAATAGACATACAAGTCCAAGAAACACAGAGATTCCCAAACATGTTGGACCCAAAGAGGACCACAGCAAGATACATCATAATTAAAAACAAAGGTTAAAAATAAAGAGAGAATATTAAAAGCAGCAAGAGAAAAGAAGAGTTGCCTACAAAGTAATTCCCATAAGATTTTATCAGCTGTTTTGTTTTTGTTTTTTAAACTGGAATTTTGACTGAAAGCTTTCTAAAGATAGGGAGGATGTTAATTCCATATCAAAATTAAAGAAAAGCTTGTATGAAGGCCTTAATGTGATCAAACTTGGCAAATTTGAAGTTCGGAATGAAAACCGATATAGATATTGTGTAGTAAATGAAATAGGGAATAGAGCAGAGTGAGTGTGTATAACCAAATCATATAGGACCTGGTAGTTAATATTTGTGGACAGTTCTTTAAACAAGGGAAACATTTTCTGATACAAATTTATTTTAAATCATTGGGCATGAATTGAAGAATTGTGATATGATTGGATGATGTATGAAGCAAGAAGAGGAACCACAGTGCCTGAAAGACAGTCAAATGGCCACAAAGTATCTTTATAAATGGAAGTATTCCTGACCCCACCAAAAGCCACTAAGACTTGGAGGGTTAATAACTTGGCATTACATAAACATGGTTCTAGTTGAAAGAGAAAAAATTGAATTCTGAAGTCTTCTTACAATCATGAAAAGACATTTTTCAGTGTTCATCACTTTGTCACTTTGAGCAGAAATATAGGACATGAAAATGGAGTTTCTCAGCTATAACGGCCCATGGCCAGAGCTCTGTCCAGCTAGATTATTACAATAAAATATTACACTGAAAATAAGTATCTAAATTACGTATCTGTGAGACTTTCAGTATTTAAGGGAAGAGTTTAACAGTTCTCACAAACAGAAAGAAACTCTAAGGAAAATACACCCACATAACTTCAAGATAATAAAAGCTTCAGAAGAATATATAAGAGATTCTCAGGATAAAAGAAACCCCAAAACATTAACATAAATTTTAAAAATCAGTAAACTTTATTATAGTACAATTGAGAATATCTGTTTCCCAAAGACCCTATAGAGAAAACTATAAAACAAGCCACAGTTTGTAAAATGTATCTACTCATGCACAAATGATGAATGGTCATAAAGATCAGATACAAATAGATAGGACAAACCAGAAAAACTGGACAAAAGATGTACAAAAAGATTCAGATTGAAGTTACAGATAGGTCTGTTATACAAATAGTAGATAGGCAAAAAAAGTTTTTAAGTTTAATAATAACAAGTGTTGGTAGGGCAAAGAGTAACAGCTCATATACTGTTGGTAGAAATGTACAACTTCTTTATTTATTTTTTTAAGTATATTTTATTGATTATATTGTTACAGTAGTCCCAATTTTTTCCCCTTTTCTCCCCTCTGCCCAGTAAACCCCTTCCCTCCAGCAATCCCACCACCCCCCCTTAGTTCATGTCCATGGGTCATGCATATAAGTTCTTTGGCTTCATCCTTTCCTATATTATTCTTAAAATCCCCCTATTTTGTACCAACCAATTATGCTTCTTAGTCCCTGTACCTTTTCCCCATTTCTTCCCCTCCCCCCTCTCAGCTGATAACCCTCCAAATGATATGATCCCTGTGCCTATGATTCTGTTCCTATTCCGGTTTGCTTACTTGGATTTTGTTTTTATTTCTTAGATTCATTTGTTGATAATTGTGAGTTTGTTGTCATTTTAGTGTTCATAGTTTTGACCTTCTTTTTCATAATTAAGTCCCTTTGACATTCCATATAATAATGGCTTGGTGATGATGAGCTTCTTTAGCTTTACCTTGTCTGGGAAGCACTTCATCTGCCCTTCCATTCTAAATGATAGCTTTGCTGGATAGAGTAATACTGGTTGCAGGTTGCCTTTCATAACATTGAATACTGCTTGCCAGTCCCTTCCTGCCTGCAAAGTGTCCTCCGAGATATCAGCTGATAGTCCTATAGGCACCCCCCTGTAGGCAACTCTCCGCCTCTCTCTTGCTGCCCCCAGGACTCTGTCTTTATCTTTTACATTTGGCATCTCAGTCATGATGCATCCTTGATCCATTTCCCCTTTTGGGCCATACTTCTCTGTTTCCTCATTCTGACAGGCTCCTGTGTTTGTTTGCCTCTGCATCCCAGGTAGAGCTGTCACTCCCATTATGTTGTAAGGGGCAGAGCCTTCAGGACTCATCAGTACAGAATGACCTGTTTCAACACGTTGCGGCACTGTATGTGGGGGAGGGGTCCAAGAGGGAACAATGCCGCCAGCTCAGCATTTGCCCCTTTTCCAGGCACCTCTTCCACTTCTGCACCAGACTGGCAACCCTCTAGCTGCTGCCCTGGCTGTTGTTCCCAGAGTGGGTGGGTCTGCGGACATTCTAGGACCGTGGGGGCCCTTTAAACAAGCAGACTCTGCTGAGACCAGCAGTTTCTGCCTCCACCCCAACCCCCACTGGTCTGCACTGTCAGAAGTAATGAGGCTTGATTTTCCCCGGTGCTGGCATCATGAGCTGTGAGGTCCAGTGAGGAGCTGGGAATGCTCCCCAGGTGTCACTCCGGACTTTAAAACATGTGACTGCGCTTTCTGCCGGGCCCGCAGCTGCTGTCGCAACTGCCACCACACCACACCCTCTCTGCTCAGGTTCCGCTCCTCCTACCTGTCTGAATGAGTATCTCTTCTTTATATCTTTGTTTGCTGGACTTCCATGCAGTTTGATATTCTGGAAGTTCTGGTTGTTTCTAGTTTTGAGGTAGCTGTATTCCTTCTAAGTTGTGGAGGGAGATGCAGCATGTCTGTCTATGCCTCTATCTCGGTCGGAAGTCTACAACTTCTTTATTGCATGAAGTTTGCATGATTGTATATTCTAGAGCAAGAAATTCTACTTCTCGTGCTTGTACATAACCACCAGAAAACATGTATAAGAATGTATAAGAATGTTTATAAGATCATTGTTCTTACTCTATAAAACTGAGACAATCCAAATTTTTGCTAACACTAGTAAAGAAAAATAAAATGCTACCACAATATTATATAGAGAGTAGTGGATCTGAGTGCACTAGAAATAAACATATCAATGTGGGTGAATCTGGAAATAATATTGATTGAAAATAAGCAAACATAAATGAATACAATATATTCTTATTTTTATGAAATTTAAAATCAAGTTTAACTAAGCATTACATTGTTTAGGTTAGGAGCAAAAAATAAATAGAAAAATGTAAAGGAAAATAAGGAGAAGTCCAGGATAGTGAACACTTTGTGGAGGTTCAAGAGGCAGGGGACTGGGACTGAGCAAATACACAGAGGAAGCATCACTGCTGCTGCTGCTCTGTTTATTAAGACACAAACAGACTCATTGTTTTATAATTGCACTTTAAATTTTAAATATATATTGCCTATGGACATACTCTATTACTTATTAGTTATTACACATTATATAAAACCTAACTACTCTATCACTTGGTTTTTCTATTAACATATCTTAATTATCATAGAAATCTGCTTCATTTTCATTAAATTCTAGTGATCAGTTATATGATTTGACTAACTATTTATTTATACTTTTAATTTTTATATTAGGCAGTTAAATTACATACATCTCCTTCCTCTTACCTCTCAATATTCCAAATAAACCTGTAACTATAAAGTCTGCAATGGCAAAAACTGCCCCTCTCTGCTATACTGTCCTCCTTTCTAGGACAGTGATTGGTACTGTACTCAGAAAAAGTTATGAGTATATGCACAAAGTATTACATGTGAAGCCACTCACAAATAAAACTCATAATTGCACTAAAATGAAGAACATAAGGCAAAGTATTTAGTTTGCTGCAATGAACCAAACACATAGGGTAGCCCATGGGAAACTGCATGTAAATAGCACCAGTATTCTCTTTAGAAATGGTTGAATTAAGGATGAAGGTGTAAAGCTTTATCTATACCAGGAGTTATGCTAAACACTAAGGCTATATTTGGTGCTAGTCTATCATTATTCCTTCAATAAACTAGATAAATAAGGATGTTAATTTAAATTAATTGCCTAGAAGTAATTTTACTCAAAGTAGGTTAAAGTCATTTATTCCATAAAGTAGGTTTTATTTTAAAGCATTGTAAAAGACTATAACAGGTTTTTTAAGTGAAAATGATTTCTATTTTTCATTACAGAATCAAGATATATTTGTTGTAACATTCTGAAGATAAACACTGTTAATAACTTGGTTATATTTAGTATATGTATATATTTATTTATATACTCATTGATTATACTAACTACTTGATAATGTTAAATATATTAAAATATAACAGATCTGTTAAGAGGTAATCATATAATATAAAGAGAAAAATAATGCAATTTCAGAATCAAAGATAGCAAGAAACAGAGTAGAGTCAACAATTAAATAAAATGAATTGATAGTATTAAAAAATCTGTTGACTGACAACAAATGTATATCTGTCTGACACCTTATGTATGTTCGCTTTCAAACTTGAATCTCCAATTGAGTGTTTATTATTAACAGGAACAAAATTAACATTAAGACAGTTCCTTAAATTTATTGTTTTATTTCTTTGTTTAGTTGGTTGCTGGGTTTTAAATATCTTGCAAATATTAGGGATTTTTTTTTCCCTCCAGTACTTAAAAAAATTAATTGATTTCCTTTAAAGCAGTAAAATAGCATGAATCAGTCTAGGATTTTCCAACATGTTCCCTTTATTTTCTACTTCTATTTATTCTATGAAATAATCAGATACAACTTGCAGTGGCTTCTCAGACCCCTAACTGTTAATGATGTGACAGTTGATTTCAATCATCTCTTATAATGTGAAACCATTCCATTTTAGATGGGAACGCAGTGTGGTTTCCTTGGTCAAGATCTGTAATAAGCTGATACCTGCTTCGAAGAGAAAGTTATTCTGACCATGATCCCACTGCCCTTTCGTAAACCAGTTGACTGACAATGATGGAAGTCTATTAAATGTCTGTGTGTGTGTGTGTGTTTGTGTGTGTTTAGATATATATGTCAAAACATCACATTATTCATCTTAAATAAATACCGTTTTATATGTCTAGCACACCTCAACAGAACTGGGGGAGGGAAATCAGTTAAAACATTTTTTTTTCTCTTTTAAAGCACTAAAAGCAATTACAAATTCTCTAATAGAAACTTCACATGGTAAAAACCATATATCCTTTTTTCAGCCAGAGGAAAATATATGAATATTGTAGAATGTTCTCATTTTCTTTTTTTGTTAGATCAGAGCTAAATTATCTTCTGGCAAGAGCTGTCGGTGGCTGTAGCATCCTCTGCTAGGGACAATGGAGGGCATTTATTAATTTCCTCTCTTCCCCAAGAGAAGAAAGAACTAAACCACAGTAAATCTTCAAATGCTATCTCCTCAGCCTAAAAGTAGAATTGTCTAAGCCTTTCCTCTAACACTGTCCCCTTATATTTTTTCCCTATTTTTGTAAACAATGCCCTAATGTATTCAATTGCTTGGGTCAGAACCCTAAAGCTATTCTTAATTCCTCTTTGTTGTCACAGTGCTATGTATTCTACCACTAATATATGCTTGTAACCTATCCATTATTCCTTTTCATCATCTTCTCCCTAGTCTGCTATACCATCATCACTACTTAGCACTCTATAAATTCTAACTGGTCTCCTTATCTCCACATCAATATGTTCCCCCCATTCCAATCAGAATCACTTTTATATTGATTTTTTATTATGAAAACAATACATACAAAAAAATTTAGTTGTCCTACAGAGTGTATATTACAAGTATTTCTCTCTTCCATCCCAGATTTTTATTTCTGTTCCCAAACCTCTTATATACCCTTTCTAAAGCTGTACATTCATAAATGCAGCCATATATTTGTTTTGTGCCAGGCCTTAGTTTATAAAGGTGACTGAGTGACAACACAGAGGGGTCAATGCCATTGAAAGGAAAGTGCCGTGTCAAAGAGAATTTCTCTGGAAATGAAGGGCAAGGCTAGTCACAAGGCCAGAAGAGGAACACCAGTGTTTTTGTTTGGTTTTTTTTTTTTCATTTTAATAAATGTTATTTAATTTATTGATTTTAGAGAGAGAGAAAGATCAATTTGTCATCAATTTGTTGTTCAACCCATTTATGCATTCATCGGTTGACTTTTTTTTAAGATTTTATTTATTTTTAGAGAGAGGGAAAGGGAGAGAGAAAGAGAGGGAGCGAAACATTAATGTGTGGCTGCCTCTTGCACACTCCCAACTGGGGACCTGGCCCACAACCCAGGCATGTGCCCTTACTGGGAATTGAACCAGTGACCCTTTGGTTCACAGGCTGAAGCTCAATCCACTGAGCCACACCAGCCAGGGCCTGAACACCAGATTTTGATCAAGAAGCAGAAGACGGGAGCTGAAAGAGAATGCTTAGGCAACTGCCTTTATTGCTATTTCCCCAAGAAAGGCAAGTCTGGGGCAAGCTAAACAGTTTAGTATTGGCTAGTTTGGATAACTTAAGCAAATTTAGGGCTACTGGAGTGCTCTCAAGTTGCCCAGCACCTTGCCCAGAGATAATTAAGGTTAAAGAATATTGCCTCCTGGAGTGTATGGGCCAGAGAGAGGAGGGATAGCTCTGAAATGGTTAGTTTGCATATCAAAGGCACTCTCCTAAGGGAGTCTTTGTATTTCTAAGAATTAATTTGTCCATGGAAGGACAGTCTCTCCCCAGCCAGAAATGTTTTTAAATGTCAAGTATCATAATATACAGAAAATAAAAAACAAGTTGATGCACTATTTTTTGATGTCCTCATTTAATAATAGCTACTAGAGACCTTTTTATATCTGCATGTATAGATCTACATTTTTTTAACAGCCACACAGTATTTCATATTATAGATATTTCACTTTTTATTTGCATTTGCATGATGACAAATGTGTTGCTTGTTTGTAGGTCTTTTGTTCATTTGTTTGTTTGTTTTTGACTAGAAAAAAATGCTGTAATTAAAAATTCACTCACTATATGTTTTCATATAAATACAAATGTATCTGTAGGATAAAGAAGAAGGAGGGGAAGGGTCTAGTCAAGGAACAAGCCTATAAATGACACATGGACAGCAGGGTGGGATTCACTGCAGGAGTCGGGGGTGAGTAGGGCAGGGCAAAGCAATGGGAGGGACTGGGACAACTATAAAAGAACAACAATAAAAAAGGCAAAAATAGAGTGGACTTCCGGCCAAGATGGAGGCTTAGACGGACACGCTAGGTCTTCCTCTACAACTATAGAGGAATACAACTACTTCAAAACAAAGGATAACTAGAAATTCCAGAAAATAAAACTACACGGAAGCCCAACATATGAAGTTATAAACCAGCGGTGCCATTTGGGCAGGTAAGAGTTAAAGAAGGCAAAGCTGTTTGCGGAGCAGCGGGCGGGGCGGCAAAAAATACCGGAGGCAATCAAGCCCCTGGCGTGCGCGACTCCAATCAAGCCCCTGGCCTGCGCGATTCCGGGCGCTGGGGAGAGCAGCCGCAGCATCGCCTTGAACAGTGAGGCCCAGGGGGGCGGGAGGACGGATCCCGGTCTCCTAGCTGAATAACTGTGTGAATCCATCTTGGACCCCCGCCCCCACAGAAAGCACCACAGGGCTGCGAAATAGGTCGCGGACAGGCAGGCGCCGGCCGGTCGCTGATTTGTGACGCGTACACAGGCACTGCCCCCGACAGCCAGCCCAGGAAAACAAAACGCACCTGTCAAAATGTGGCAGACAAATATAGAGATCCCGGTGGCACAACTCACCAGACAGCAGATAGAGAACCTGACAGATGAACAGATAAGAAACCTGTCAGAGGCTCAGTTCTGGGCCATTGTTATCAGGTGGCTTACAGAATTCACAAAAGAGCAGGAAAAAGATATGAAAGAAGCGAAAAACTTCCATAACGAAAGGAACAAAACCACATACGAGACAGATGGTGAGGAATCCAGAGTTCATTTCAACAAACTGGAATATGGAGAAGGAACAAGCAGTCAACCAATGCAGCGAGAGGAAATAGGAAGCAACTATGAGAGGATCAGAAACCTCTGGGACAGCTATAAAAGGCCCAACATAAGAATCATTGGTTTGCCAGAGAATGAGGAAGATGAACTAGAACTTGAAAAATTGAGTGAAAATATAATAAAGGAGAACTTCCCAGACTTGGGGAAGGGAATAGACATGCAGGTCCAGGGAGCAAGGAGAGTTCCCAAGAGACTGGACCCAGGGAGAACCACTCCAAGACACATTATAATCAAAATGTCAAAAATTAAGGATAAAGAGAGAATCTTAAAAGCAGCAAGAGAGAAGAAAAGAATTATGTACAAAGGGGTCCCAATTAGACTATCAGCTGACTTCTCAAGGGAAACACTACAGGCAAGAAGGGACTGGCAAGAAATATTCAAAGTAATGAAAATCCAAAACCTACAACCACGAATACTCTATCCAGCGAAATTGTCATTCAGAATAGAAGGACAGAGAAAGTGTTTCCAGGACAAAATAAAACTGAAAGAGTTCATTAGATCCAAACCACTGTTATATGAGATGTTAAAGGGACTGGTTTAAAAAACAGAAGCTAGGGAGATGAAACAAAGGCAAACGAAACAGGCAACGAGAGTGGAAAAGGAACTGTGGGTAAGGGAAGCATATTGGGGGGAGGTCAACAGGGAGGGGGAGTGGGAAGAGGGAGGGAGATGATATAGGAATTGGGGATCATGGTAAGAGGGAATGGAATAGACGGAGAGAGATTGGGAGGAACTGTATGCACAACTAATGGACATAATCCAAAAGGGGGGGACAACTGGAGGGAGGGGGGCCACCGGGTGGAGGGGAGCAGAGGGAAGGGAAATTGGCACAAATGTAATATTTTAATCAATAAAACACATTAAATCTGAAAAAAAAATTAAAAAAAAATAAAAAAAATAAAATAAAAAAGGCAAAAATATAAAATTAAAGATAAAATAAATATAAAATAAATATTGGCAATTAACTAAATTCCAAAGAGAGTGTGCCAGTTCAAATGCATCAGAATTGTAAATAATATAATAAATTATTAGTAAGAAAAGCAATTTTTCATATTTATAAAATATTCATATTTCTTTTTCTGTTTTCTGTGTTCTGACCTTTGTTGTTGTTGTTGTTTTGGCTTGTTAGTCTGTTTGTATTGATTCCTTCTATCATATATATTGGAAACAGAAATTAAAGTTTTTATTTAATTACATTTATATATCCTTTACCCTTGCTTCTGTTTTTGTGACTAGTTTCAAGGAAATTTTTCTTGTTTTAAGAATTTTTTGGTCTAGATAATATTCTTGTGCCATCATATTTTTATTCTATTTCTTATAGTAAGTCTTTAATTCTATGGGAAATCACTTTGCTGTAAGGATGCATCTTATGGGGATGCTAGAAGAAAAAGAAGAGAGTTTAGTTACAGTCATGAGAGAGGCTGCTCTGAAGGATAACAGTAGAGAACGTGGCCACTGTGGACCAAACACATGGATGAGATGAGAGGTGAAGAAATAAGGGTGACAGGAGTTGCTATGAAGGGAAAGAGATAAGAGCAGAAATAAGGATCATGGAGCCCAAGGGTACTACCTTTTATGTCAGGCTTCAGGATCAGATTTCGAGTATGAGAAGGACATCTTCCACCACTTTCTTATATGATACTGGCTGGACTGAAGAGCATTCCCATTATAACAGAGCATTTCAGATTTCACTCTTGTATTGTGGTGTTAATTTCATGCAACATTTCCCCTCAAAAAATAAAAGATAGGCTAAATAAACTTCATGGGAGCATACATAAAACCTTTACTTGACTAAATATCTCCATGTTCTCTGAAAATTCAACATGCTATATAAATAAAAGAGCACATCATTTTTTTCGGCATCCCCAAGGGCACATTCTAAATAATTATTTTGACAACTGAATACTTAAAGCAGGCAAAGTGTAACCATTTTCATTCTCCCCTTGCTTTCTTACACAGAATACACAACCCATTAGCAAAAGTTTCCTTATAAACATCAGCGATAGACTTGCCACTATTTACTATGGTTTTATTTGTATAGAACTTTTAACTTCTTTTTGCTGCTGTCCATTGGTAACCATAAAATGGTCAGTTGGAGTACTGGGGAGACTTCCCATCACCCAAAAGGGCAACAGGGGGAGGTTCTTACACTGAACACTTGAAGAGCTAGCAAGATAAGTGGATATAGAAAAAAGTCCTTCTCCCCTCTTCCATACCAGATTGCAAGTGGGATCAGGGGAAGGCAGGCACATATGCCATAGAAGTCAAAATGGCACAGGGGAGGTTCTGGACCAAAGAGGCCTGTCAGTCTAACTGGGGAAGGAAGGGATTGGTTGGGAGGTAGACCCACCAGAAGCACTTAAAAGTTTCGGAAGTTGATTGGTCATTTTAAGAAAGTACCTGGTCCATCCCAAGCCCAAGCTAATAGAATCTCAGGGGAACAAAGGAGCTCTATTGCTTGTCACCTGCACTCACACAGTGCACTCATCTGTTCTTTCCATGGCCTCCAGGAAGGAGCATGTCTCTCACTGTCTTGCCCACCTGGCAATATACTAGCCCATGCATTCTCACGCTCTCTCACCTGAGAACATGTGGCCATGTGGCCCCAGCAGCCGCAAAACCCATGGCTGTGCAGACCCCACACACACGCTCCAGGAGGGAGCATGAAATGGACAGCTGCTGGGAACAAGCTAAGCTACCTGAATTGGGGATAATACCACTTAGCAGCTGCCTGTGGGCTCTGAAGGACTATACTTTAAAATGGAGCAGGGGGTCAGCATTAGCTCAAGCAGTTACTTTGTCATGGCAGGTATTAAAATGGAGCAGAAACTCCAGACATTGGTTTTTGTCTTGGCCTTGCTGAGGACACAGTTGTACGTTCCCCACAGCAGAAAGAGAGGAGGTAGTCTTTGTGATAGGATCACCTAAAAAAAACCTCTTTCCTTTTGCATCAGCATCTGCCTCATGAGTTTGGCCTTTGTGGAGACAGGCAGCCAAACCTTCATTTTTGTTCCATTACAAATCTATTGTGTTACCTCTAGTATGGTAGAGTTTTATTGGACAACCCAATACTTGGTTAATTTGGGTCAGCCCATGTTTCCTAGAGTGATATGAATGACACTTCTGGGAGACGTGACTGCACAGAGGTCTGGACCACTAATGCCCTGATTACAGCTGCGTTCTAGATGACTGCGGTTGCCATAAATCTCACCTCCACATAAGTGAAGTGTTACTGTAACATTTTATCAGGTTTTGTCCTCAACTGACTTGCCTTTTCTTTAGCCAAAATTGCATACAAGATCTTAAATCATCATCAGTTCAGTAACATTCTTTAAAAAGTGCTTTGTAATAATGGAAGTGAAAACTCACTGAACTAAAGACAATTCTACCCTAAGGAATATAATATTGTTACACTTTTGCTGACTAGGAAAACGTTACTTACTCAGTTGTGTTTTTTCTTTTAAGATAAGCATTTTTTATTGTTTTGTTTTCAACCAGAATATTTCACTAACTTCTCACCCAAACTTAAAACACTCCTGCTTGAGCCTTACCTATGTATTAATGCCAAGCTAGAACTCAATCATATTTTAATTAAAACATCCATTCACTAATAAATTAATTGAGAATTTAGCATTTGGGTATTATGAACTTATAATTTTGAGAGATAAAGTTAGAAATTAAATTAGAAAATACAAGCTGATTATCTTAATCTTTTATAAACTCTTTGTAACTTTGTTCTCTCTTGATTCTTGTTTTAATGTATGAACTCCTTGAAAATTAGGCATATTCGTAGTTCCAGCAAAAGTGTGCAATTTCATGTCATTATTTAATTTCACATTCCTTTATTGAATTTTGCTGGGTTCTCAGAATGCAAAGACAAAAGCAACACAGTACCCAACCCTACTTTTACATCCAGTGATAACTTAGTTGCTTCTAAATGGAAAGAGAAGTGTAGTATAGACCAGAGGGGCATAGGTTTTAATCATAGAGTCTGTTTCAAGAAGTTGGCTCAGAGATTCGCACAAAACCAGACAGATCACAGCAACTCCTAAATCTCTATTGTTTTTTCTTAAAAATTGGTATAACTTCCATTTTACTAATTTCACAGATTTTATGAGATGGTGGAAGTAAAAGCTATTGTTATAACATTTACCTACTATTTACAAAGAAAAGTTGTACAACTACTTACATTAAAAGTTGTACAACTAACATTACAAAACACATCTACCAGAATGGGATATATGCACATACTTGTAGAACCTGCAACAACAGATTATTTTAAAGTATCTAAGGATATTTTAAATATATTATTTATTTTTATAGAGAGAGGGAGAAAAAAAGGAAGAGGAACATCAATGTGAGAGAGAAACATTGATTGGTTGCTTCTCACATGCTCCCCTACTGGGAATCAAATCTGCAACCAGGTATATGCCGTGACCAGAAATCGAACTCATGACCTTTTACTTTGTGGGGCAATGCCCAACCAACTGAGCCACATCAATCACGGCATTAAAGTATATAAGTATTTTTTTAAGAGAGAATTTATTATTGCAAAGTGTTCCTCGTAAACTAAGAATCAGCATGATTTATCTACTCATTATTCATTACATATTTTGAAAACACTTCTAATGTTATAAATACTTGAATGTAAAAACTATCATCACTCATAACTGTTTGCATTCAAACTAACGTGAAGGAAAAGAATCTAGGAGGAGGGTGTGGTCATAATTTTACAACTATTTAATTATCCTGAATTCAAAACGTCTTGATCAACAAATCACCACAGTTTTGTTTGTTTGTTTGTTTGTTTGTTTTTTTGGCAGATACCTACTATGATCCAGACTTTGTACATAGCACTGTATGTACATATCCCATTCGTTCTTAGACCAGCATTTTCAAATGTGGAAACAGCATTTTCATTGTCAGAGAAGTTCATTGCTTGCCAAAAGTCACACTGGTAATGAGAATTACTTAGATATTCCTAACTGCAATGTACTCTTTTATAAATTTTGTGATTCTAAAATACATATTTTGGTAAATTTTAATTGAATTTTCTGTTCTCAATTTCTTATCACTACCTGGTCAAAATAAGTTTGTCAAAGAAGATAAGATTATACCATGTTCTAGAAATTATTGTCCAGATGTCTAGAAACCATGGAAATTTCAGATTTAGGTCCAGGAGGAGACCAAGAGGCTCAATTCAAAGTTGAGATAATTTAGCATCAGGTGAGGATAGCTCTAAGTAATATGCTTCATATGGCTTTACATAATCAAGGTCTACTGTTATCAAGTCATATATACCCAAGGTTGAACTAGACTATAGTTAGCTGTTTTGTCAACATATTGTTGGTCTTTTCTTCCTGACTTTCAATTTGTTGTGAAAAAGTGGAACTTCTACAACAAAGTATCCATATATGGGAAAAAATAATTATCCTATGAAGTGCATATTATCATTTCTGTGATCTTAAAGGTAATGTGATTATCAATCTCTGGCATAAACTATCCTATTAAGTTTTCCATGGGAATAAAGAATAAGAAAACTAAGATAACATCCATGCTCTATCGCTTAAAAATTGGGGAAAAAAAATAAGTTACTTTAGGAATGACAAAAGTGGGCTGAAAAAAATTGTCCAATTAATTTTGCCTTACCACAATAAAATATTAGAAGATATATCTTGGTTTCTCCACTATGACACATAGGTTTCAAAATGTCCTTAATTCGCAATCTCTCCCTGTGCCCATGACCTTGACAATGTGACTCAGCAGCAACTCCCATCAGGAAGTGAAATCCACTTTCCCACTCTTGAATCTTGCTGGGCCCGTGGCTTGATTTGGGGGGTATCATGCAACAGAAGTGACATGGTGCCAGATCTAAGCCTACGCTTCAAGAGATATTCCCTGTGACCATTGTGTAAACAAGCACTGGCTAGGCTACTAGACAATGAGAAAAACACATGGAATAGAAATGAATTATCCCAATTGAGGCTATGTTAGCTTATTTAGACCTACCAACAGAAGCAACAACTTTCTGAAAAAGCCTGATTAATACGCTGTGAGACAAGAACTGCCTAGCTGAGCCTGGTTAAGATTACCAACCTGAAAATTGTGAGCTGAGTTCAAGTTTGTTGTTTGGAAGTGATTTGTTACATGGCATTAGCTAACAGATACATTTGCTACTAATTAAGTTGGAGTCAAAAGGCTCCATTTGAACCTGAAAACTAGGCAGCCTCCTCATTATCATACAGACATTAATTTTTGCACTCACTAGTGTACTGAAACATCCATCCAATATATATATATATATATATATATATACCAATTGAGAAGCCTTAGCTTTTACTATGCAATATGCAAATATGTAGATGTGGAATGCAAAGATAAAATCTATCTTGGTAGATATAGTTTTCCAAATTAAAGCATTTATTCAAGGACAATAACAGGAAAATATTCATACAGTACACATTTGAGATTATAGTTTTTATAATGTCTTCCTGTTGTTCAGAAAAGATATCATCTCGCTCTTCAGCGAGCCACAACACACAACAGTTTTTAGATCCTAAGTTTTGGGAGGTACTTTAGGCATCCCCACTACCTTCTGGATCTGTGTTTAATAAGGTACTGTTTCTTTTTTAAACCAACATGTCCATGGGTAATAGAGTTGAGAGGTATCTCCATATCTTATTGGTTAGTAAATACTGAGTATAGTCTTGGTGGGGTTTTTCTGGGTGGGGGGAGATGAATTTTGATAAATTAAAAACAAAAATAATGTAACTTTAAGAAAAAAATTAAAAAGCAAGAGAAAACAAACATCACCTTGAATGGAAAAAAACACCTCTAAAGTGCAGTCTACTATAGGATCCAGGAGAAATATATTAAATGAAATTTTTAAAGTTATGAAATAGGACAATAATGTCATAAGGAAAGAACAGGCAGGCTTAAAAGGACAAGAAGATAGAGATAAAGTCAACAAACTGAGATGAAAAGGGATCTAGATGAGATCAGAATGGATTGCAATAAAATTACAATTGCAGAAGTTTGAGTAAAATACATATTGGATTTACTGAAGGAACTTAGTGACTTGAGTAGTTCAAGTCAGGAGAAAAAGAAAATGTTTAGAAGTTTCCCCAGAAAAAAGAGGAAAAAGAGAAATTGTAATGAGATAATAAGTTAACATATATTGTGTGATTACCCTGTGTCAGGTTTATTTTTAATTGTACAGATTACCTTTTTATCTTCCAACAATACCATAATGTTTGTAATATTATTTACTATCATTACTTCACAGCCAGAGCCCTGGTTGGTTTGGCTCAGTGGATTGAGCGTCGGCCTGCAAGCTAAGTGTCGCTGGTTCGATCTTCCAGTCAGGGCACATCAGAGAAGGAAAACTCTGACTCCAAAAAACCTCCGCTGCCTTGCGGCATACCTCTTCAGGGGAAAGGCTAAGGGAGTAAACCCCGACAGAAAATCCGGAGCCGGAGTCCCTAAGGCGGTTTGACATTGTAGTCAACACTGGCAACTCCTGCGGCGCACCTGAAACCAAGCTGTATTGATTCCGTCTTTCCCTTGGACCCTTCAGCTGCGAAGAGAGGGGGGGTCTGCTGCATGGGCAACAGCAGACCCTCCATATCACCCTGCCCAGGCTCTGTAGCTTCAGCTTCACTGGAGAGGACACTCCAGCGTCATCGCAAGATGTCGATTCAACACGGGAGGAGGCAGATACCGTGTCACTCCCGAGTCGGACTGCACAGCCATTCTCGGCGGTACAGATAGACTCTTAAGAAGCTACACCATCGTCTCTCGAGATGGACGGCTGCCGACGAATAATCCTGATATCTTTTTCCTGAAGAATCAAGACATTAAAAATGAAACTTGCTGGTGTTTTTAAAAAGGCTTGTGTAAGGAGACCAAAAGTTCATCAGATTCTGGCAAAGTTAATGAAAAGAGAGTCATACTAGGTTAAGTCTTAGAAAAATTATTTATATTGAAGGAATAAGTTTAGATTGCTATGAGAACCCTGGTAGGAAAGAAAACAAACAAACAAAAAATTATCTTCAGAATAACAAAAATAGCATATGCTTTATAATTTTTCTCTCCAACAGCAAATGTTAAAAGAAAATCATAAAGATAAAGAGGGGAAAGTAGTAAGGGGGGCATGTGTCAAAAATAGTGGCCAAATTTTCATTCATGCATTAATGAAATAGAAATATAATCTTAGAAAGTATACCACTCATATAACGCACACACACAAAAAACAGTGCTTAAAGATGTGTGCCCATCAAATAAAAATGAAGATTTCAAAGGAACAGTGCTAATGCTTAGTTATTTAAACATAAAATATACTATTACTATTATGATAAAAATGCATGCATATGACAAAAATAATCTGAAAGTTGATATACATAATATAAAATAATTGAATAATGTTTAAGATTTCAAAACAGATCATATTTACAAATGCTAGAAAATGAAGTGACTCCTGTGAGTGGGTGCTGAGTTGAGGGTGAAGAAGTAAATATCTTATACTGTAATGGGAGAATTGGCATAATTCAAAATCTATTTGATCATAGAACAACAACAACAAAAAAAGGCACAAAATTCCTAGGAACGACTTTCTCAAGTAGCATACAAGACCTATCTGGAAAAAAAAAAAAAAAACTGATATGATAATGCCCATAGTTGTACAAGGCTTGAATAAATAGAGGGAAAATAGGTAGGAAAATTTAATATCATAAATATTTAGATCTTCCTAAATCAGTACAGATGTTTACATTAGTCCAGCCAATATTTCAGTAGCACCTCTACTTCAAAGTTGAAGACTGAGTAAAAGTATGTGTTTCTTTTTTGTCTTATATTGTGAATGCAGTTATCAGAGAAGTATAAGAACTACTCCATAACAAGGCTGGAGAATAGGAAGGGCACAAGTACCAGTTAGGATCAAAATGACTTGTGAATGACACAAAACAAACAAAAACCACTTGGTAATAAAAGATAGAAATTTGTTTCACCTGTAAATGTAAATAGTATCCGGATAGTATGCCACATTATGGTCACCCAGGATCCAGGCTTCTAATCTGTTGCTCTGCCATCCTCACCATGTTGCTGCCACCTGGTGCTTTAAGATAACTAGTTGAACTTCAGCAATCCTGGCTTCATTCCAGTAAGCACCAAGCTGAAAGAGATGAATGGAATGGCCCCTCCATGGAAGAACATCTTACTCATTGGCCAGAACTTAATCACATTGGAATATTTAACTTCAGATGGCTGAATTCCCCAGTATATATAGTGGTTTCTAATACTTAGAAAGAAATTGAGAAGAATATTAAGGTGAAATGTGTAGTCTCTTCTGCAAGCACGTTAAGCAGATACAATATTGAAGTGCTTCTGGAATAAATAAAGTAGATGAGATGTTTTGATTTTTTGATAACAACAGAAGTGAGAAATATTAACTCTGTATCTGCAAAAGAATAAATTGTGCTGTCAATTTTTTTTTCTATTGGACAGAGTTAAACAGACAAGGAAGAGTTTATTTAAGAATATTGCAATAGGGGAGAGTGATTAAACTCAACCTTGCTGAGAAAAAAAAACACAAAAAAATTTTTAAGCTTATGAGCTAGTAGAAAACTATAAGAAGATGTTAATGGGTAGTTTGGTCAGTATGATTAGTTCATCTGTGTTTTCTAATTGGCTCTTATTTAAATTAGGCTCCAACCTTCTTACAGAGACTGGGAGACTTGGGGCACCAACTTCCTTGATGCTTACATTTCCAAGGGATGACTCCCAGGTCCCTGAGAAAGACATTCCTGGGTTATAAGTCTGGCAGGAAGCAGGGAGAAGAATTACATCTCAAAGGGACAGGGAGATAATGTACAATAAAAAGTTTTCTAAAAGAAAGGCCCTGAGAAAAGGAAGGTCAGAAACTTGTAGTCAGAAAGAAACCAGTTTAAAGTTTATTCAAGCTGAGGGAACATTAAAACCATCTTAGTTATAACTTCATTCAGATACATCAGGGCGGGGAGCAAGAGCAGGCAGTGGAATAGCTGGTTGAGTAATGGATTATAGAAGGGTAAAATTGCTAATCCAGACTCTAACCTTTGCAGTTTCTGGTTACAATATTTGCTTCCCAGATATACCTGGAAGGAATCTTCAGTGATGACTCTCCTAGTGACTTTTTGGGCCTGAGAAAGAAATGCAAGACACGTACAGATCATGTATCATAGAGATGTACACTTGAAACCTATATGATCTTGTTAACCAATGTCACCTCAATAAATTTAATTTTAAAAAGAAAAGAAGTGAGATTAAGCCCCAGGTAACTTCAAGTAGCCAATGAATATGGGGATTCTGGTCTCAGAAGGAAAGAACACAGAAGAATCTCTTTTTTTTTTTAAGTGTCAATCTTTTTTTTTTTTTTTTTTTTTGGTTTTTCAATTACAGTTGTCCCATTTTTCCCCCATTGCTCCCCCCCACCCAGCCCACCCCTTCTCCCATAATCATACCCCTCCTTGTTGTCCATGTCTATGAGTTATTTATATATGTTCCTTGACTAGACCCTTCCCTTACTTATCCCCCTTCACCCCCTTCTGCCTCCCCCTATTGACTGCTATTCTGCTCTTTGTCCTATTTAGTTCGTTTGTTTGTGTTGTTCTTTAGTTTCCTGTATTAGGTGATATCATATGGTATTTTGCTTTCCTCTTTTATTTATTACATATGAATAAAATGCTATTACCATAAGCACAAAGTCTAGGTCTATATGACTTTATAACAAAGTGATAAAAGATTGACTTAACCAAATTCCATCCAGGTATTTGGCTGACAAAGATACTGATATGGTGTATTGCTGTAACAGTGTATTGGGTGTTGAGTTAGGTGCCTGTGAGGGTATGACAGAGAAGAGATTGTATAGTCAAATGTCTGGAGCTTCACATGCATACATCATTACCTATAGTGAACTTTGTATTAAAAAACATTCTAGAACATGAGTAGTAAATTGCTGAGACATATCCTCACTGCTTTATATGATGATCTCTATACACCTTAATGCAATGACTTAATATCTTGAGGGAAGTGCTGTTAAACTATTTTGCTTTGTGTGATAATTGTGTTGAGTTAGAGAAATGGCAATACTTATATTATCCCGCCTGTCATATTGTCACTGTTAGGATCTGTTTTGTCTTAAATTATGTAACACTGGATTCAAGAGACACATTTCCCCACTTGTTTGCTTTCATTCTTTCAGCTAATCCTCTGAGTTAGCTTGATAAAGTACAGGGTCCTTTCTGCATTTGCGTTAAACAACGTGGAAATTTCTGTGACAATGTTTCTTCTCCAATTAGCAACCAATTGATTTTCATGTCTTTCTCATTAGGCCAGCCTGGGTGTGTTCACTCTCACTCTCCAGCTGCTTTAGTGCTCTGAACTAACTGCTGGAGTGTCTCAGGTCCCCTTTGCCATGAATTCACTTGTAAATCTGAAAATTACAAACTTGAAATGGACCGCCTATTTCATACTGTATCATCATACTACTAAATTCTTGCTTACTTTCAAATACAACATTTGAATCTAAGTAATTCCTGCTCTACAGAAAAGGTGAAGCAGATTGATTGAAGGAAGGAAGGAATACAAGTAGCTTCTTAAACTCACATGTCCTTCTGCATTCTAATACCAACGGGTTTCCTGTGGTGCAGGGGTACCAGCTGGAAGTGGGTAGGATGACAGCTGGAAAAATTAACAGTAAATTCCACAATTCCTCCTGGATCCCTTCAACATGTCAGAATTGGGATCTTTCTAGTTACAAACAATAAAGTAAGACCGTGGGAACCTGTATGTAGAATGTCCTCTTATTGTCACAGTGTAAAATTAGGATAGTGTTCAATGTTGTTGTCTTTGCTATCATCATCATCATCATCCATACCATTTATCGCAGGCCTGGAGAATGAGCATTTCTGGATAGGAATTACACTAGGTAGTAACTTCTTGTTTTTGAATAGGGGAAAAGATGTAAGACACCTAATTCTACCCAATAAACTAAAATGTTTTGTTTACCAACTAGTGCACATACTTTGCTTGCTGCTGGTGATACAAAGGTACACAAGTTATGGGACCTGTCTTTATATTTGCTTAGAGAGAGAGGAAACAGGTGCAAAGGGATAATTCCAATATCATATGGCATGCACTATAGGAATTCAGATCAGCTTGGAAATTGAAGCCAATCTGACCCTTGAAGAAGGAGTAAGGATAAAAAAGATAAAAATGTGTAAAAAGAGGGTTTCCTTTTATATACGTAAAAGAAGAACAACCTACTAGACAGCAACTATCAAGTACTAGATAAAGAAGGAAAAGTCCTTTAATTAGGAATTATTGAAAACCTCAGAAAATAGATGAGTCTTCAACCATAAGAATGCATTTATGGAAAGTCATACAGAGGAAACTCTTAGATTCTCAAAACTGGACCCATAGAGCAAAAGCACAGAGTGATAAGAGTGAGACATGTTTGAGACATGATTAATAGACATGTTTTGTTAGAGTAAAGGATACAAAAATCATTCTGGTGTCAATTACCTTTCTGGGTATTTTTATGTTTTATACAATTAAATACAGCACCATACAACATGTATAGGATTATCTACATATGAGAGATGAATAATTTCAGGTCAGGATGTAAAGCCAAGGCAATCAGTGGATGCAAACTTCTGTTCTGACTTTTGCATTTTTAAAAGTAATGACTGGCTGTTTAAATTTTGATTCTTGATTCTCTAGAAAATTAAGGATATTCATTGAAATATCCTTAATTTCTTGACCTCTTTTAAAATTTGTGTTTACTAAACTTTGTTGTATTGGTTGGAAGGAAAACTAAAGATTATAACAGGTAGGAAATTAATTCAGTAGTCCAAACTCAGAGGGAGTTAGTTCTACAGGGCAGGAAATAAAAAGCACAGAAAAAATAAGGAAAGAGAAAGACAAGCCAAAGATATCTCAAAAGTTTTTCAGTTTGAATGAATGAGAACAAAAAGTTAGCTTTGAAAGAAAAATAAAATGTATTTTATTGAAAGAATAGATTTTGAGATTTTGACAAGATATCAGAAAGGAAATTACCCGCAAGGGACAAGATATGGCACTGAAGTTCTGGAGAGCCAGTGAAGGAGAAATAGAAGTGAGAATTTTCATCTGAGAAAGATAGATTTGATTTTTACTTCTGTCCCTGATGTAACTATCTGCATAGCTCTCCTTATCTTGATCTCTCTGACCCCACTGGGCACATGCATCAAAGGCAACATTTATTGTTAAGCCCATAAATGGTAGGTTATGTTCCCTAGCTGCCTTTCTTCCCTTCACACTTGGTAGTGCTAATACAAATGTAATTACTCTGTACTGCTATTGCTATTGATGGCCACATGTGCTCCTCTGTATATGAGCATCAAACAGACTCTTCAATAACTTTGCCACAGGACAGACAAATCTCAGTATACTTAAGTGGGGCTTTCCTTTTCTTCTCCTTCTTTGTCTTTTTTTTTTCTTTTGCAGTTTAGCAATAAAAAGAAAACTGGCGGGGCTAGAAGGAAATTGGAGCCAAATCCACAGGAGCCTCTTAAATGAAATATCAAGCACCAGCTCCTCGGTATAAGTGCTTTCTACACAGTCATTCATTGTTAGCCCCTACTGGGATGAACCAACGTGACCAATGAATTGGACGTGCTTAACCCTATGCCTGAGATCAGTCATATGAGAAAGGTCTTAAAGCAAATACATTTAAGCATGAGTAGATTTTCACTTTTCCATTGTTTGTGTTTGACTGCCATGAAAGATTTAAATCACATGTATTCTAAATTCATGAAGGACAAATGAGGTATGCAGTAGAAACTTTTCAAACTGAATCTATTTGCAAAAAGTAGCTTTAATATACCAATGAATATTATTTTTAAATGTTAAATGTATATAAATCTTTATCAGATTAAGGGTATAAAGATTATATTCATGATACTGGGAAAGTATTTTGGATTCTGCTGTTTGTAGTGATTCTCAGATTTTGATATAACATTTAAAAGAATATCCCCTATTGCATAAGTAACTCTTATAGTCACACATAGGAATATATAAAATATGAATTTCTACTATTTACCTGGGAGGCCAGTGAGTATGTATGAGCCAGGGTTTTCCAGAGAAGTGGAACCAATAGGCTATATAGATACATAAGGGGCAATTTATTATGAAAATTGGTTCAAGCCTTTACCAAGGCTGCAACATGCAAGACCTGCTGTTTGCAAGCTGGAGAGCCAGGGAAGTCAATTGTATAATTTAGTCCAAGTCCCAAAACCAGAGAACTAGGGGGCTGCTGGTGTAAGGTGAAGAGTCTGAAGGCCAAGAACCTGAAGCTCCAATGCCCAAGGGAGAAGATGGATGTCATAGATCAAGAAGAAAGAGATAATTTTCACTTCCTCTATCTTTTATGTTTTATTAAGGCCCTCAATGGATTGGATGATGTAGGTCATGCTGGTGTGGGTGGATCTTCTTAGTCTTCTAGTTCAAATGCTAATCTTATCTGGAAACACCTTGTCTTAGTTCGTTCAGGCTGATATAAAAAATTACCATGGACTGGGTAGTTTATAAACAACAGACACTTTATTTATCACAGTTTTGAAGGTTAGGAATTTTGAATCCTTGCACAGGCAGATTTAGTGTTTGGTTAGTGAGGGCTTTCTGGTTCACAAGTGGCTCTCTTTTTACTGTGTGCTCACAGTTGGAAGGGGCTGGGGCGCTCTGTTGGGCCCTTCTGATATAAGTGCTAATGCCATTTATTCAGACTCTACCCTCATGACTTAATCACCTGCCAAAGGCCCCTGCTCCTAACATCATCGCCCTGGGATTAGCATTTTGACATGAATTTTGGAGAAACACAGCATTCAGATTGTAGTATGGTAATAGTCTAGATACTTGTTAGAGGAGGAAGTTAAGTCAGAAAGTATTAAATGTTTTATAATAATTTGTATAATGGACAAAGCTACTACCTAAGTGACCTATTTGCTATGTCATATACATTATATGCACACACACACACAGACACATACACATATATATTTAAACACAAATACATACATGTACATACATTCTACTTGTACACACTATTCATTAAAATGGTATAACTAGATAAACTTTTGAATAGATTAGAAAAAGTTCTTTGAGATGAAATGGCAATAACTCCTCTTTACTATATAAATGGGGATGTTTATTAAATTAAATTAGAAATAAATAAAAATGCCATGGATAGTTTCTTTTTAAAAAGGCACAGATAATGAAAAAGAATATTGTACAAAAATTTGCATCACTAAATATTTCTATTTAGTGATAACTACTATGTACAATGAATTTTATTTACTAGGTTAATAGAAGATTAGTAAAAATTAATTATAAAGAGAAAACTAGAAAGGGAAAGAAAAGAAAGATGATGATAATATATGAACTCGGTATACATTATTTTAGTTGAAATTTCTTAAGGATTTGAGCATCTAGTCATTTCACAAACTCTTTTTCTTGTGCTAGGTTTTAAGTTTTTTTGCAAGAGTTTCATTTTTTCTCCTAAATTTCACAACTTCTACTGACAACGTAGTTCATGCTTCTCTAATTTTTGTTTCAACTACTTCTACTGAAATTGTTGTCATCATGGTCAACAACAATGACTTAAATGCTAAATGCTAAATGTTAAAATAAGTGAATATGTTTCAAACTTTAATGCTATCTCTCCACAGCATTTCATATCCCCTCACGTTCAAAACACTTTACACCTGATTTTCTATGTAATCCTCTCCAAGTTTTACTCTTGCCTTTACACTATTTCTTTTGCTTGGTCAACTCATCATTTATACTAGAATTCCTTAAATCAAATAAATAGTTTCCAAAACTTTGCCCATAGCCCTACTTTCTTATACTTTCTATATATATTTTCATATGTTTCCTTATTTCAATCAGTTCTCTAAGATCATTTCCTCAAAGGCCGGGGTATTGACAATTCAAGCAGGATTTATGTACTAGGTGGCAATAATATAGATGTAGAAGGGATGTAGTAGAACCACAAAGGACACCTGCATAAACCCCAGAGAAGTAACTTACAAGCTATTACCACCCCTGGGTGCAAAGGGACAAGGGAAGTGGGAGGATAAAGAGAGGCAGTGACTTCTCTGTAGGAATGCAGTCAGCTTGATGTGGTCTCAGAGAAAGGGATTAACAGAATAAATAATACCCTAACCTCAGTCTGCTCCATTTGTCCCAACTCCAGCTAAGACTTGTAATTGAGTCAAATAAACCAAAAGCCAGGAGCACAGAAGTCCTGCTGATGTAGTCAGATAGGTTAGTTTCCTGGACATAGACTTCTGTGGGACGAGCTGGAGAATGGCCCTAGGAGCACAAACTGAAATATCTGGTGTAGTGATATAGATGGAATACAGTGTGTATCCTTTTATTACATTGCTTTTTAACTACACAGGCAGGCAGACACCAAACACACACACACACACTGTTTCCCAAACAAACATACTCTGTTAAATGTCTTAAATATTTTTAAATAATGGTATAGTAGTTAGAAAACATGGACACAGTGATACAAAAGGGAGTGATACGGAAAAGGCCTAATAGGTGTTCAATCAGGGCACAGAACCATGGACAGTCACCAATTTCTAAATTCAGGCTTTCTTGCCCCAGAATCTGAGTTAAAAGTTTATGGTGAGTACACTCCCCAGAATGAGGAATAGGAGAGTGAAGCAGAAAAGAATGAGGGTTGATAGGAGGAGTATATTACTGAAGGGACAGTCACAGTTGATTGCTCAGCCATGTGGGACATCTTAAGGGAGGCTTATACATGGCATCACATCAGAACAGTCTTTGTGGGAAAAGGAGATGAATTTACTCACTGACCCCTCTCTGTCTCTGACTCCCTCTTGGTCAAGTCTGTCTCCTTGGCAATAACTCCCTTGCACTTACAGGTTGCCTCAGTGGCCACTGCAGTTGGGCTTGAAGGAAGTCAGAGCCCAGGGGCTCAGGGCTCAGGTGCAGCAGTCCCTCTAGCATAGATGGTGTGTTGCAGTACTTTGCAGTCGAGAGCACGCAAGTAATTCCAGCAGACAGAAGGTGGGACGGTTGGAGGGCTGCGGCTCGCTCAGGCAGGATCAGCACTGAGCAGGGCAAGCACCTTCCCTTTATTGGATTTTGCAGATATGCTAATCAACAGGGAGGGTCCAGGAATGAGCTCACAGGCACATTCCAGGAATGATTACAATGTACTTGAAACTTACAACAGAGGAAGCTTAAAGGATTCGCTGAAAATAACGCTTCCTGATAAACAAGTCTATATATCCTCTATAGATTCAAAAACAGAAAAACAGAAATCCAGTCATCTATTCTTTTAAGGCTATGGAATGGATGTACTGTTTCTTAAACACTAACAGAAAGCAATCAAGGTTAAACACCATTTGTGCTTAGTTTTGTTTGATTTCCTTATCAACATCAGGGAAGATGGAGTACTCAGCAAGATTCTTTTTAAGTCACAGGATGTCTTTAAGATCCTGAGGCCTGAGCAGTCAGAGACTGTCGGCACCAGTGAGTCCAGCTCGCTGCTCGGATCATTGAACACCTGGACCGAGAGGCATGTAAACATACCTCAAATCAGAAGTCTTGATTTCCAGCATCAATGGTGTCATCTGAGGGATCATTCAGTGCAGACACAATGCTCCTTTAATGGCATGAACGTTGAAAAAACACTAGTGCTCTCTAGGTTGGTCAGGAATCCTAAGGAAATACTTAAGACTGGAAAATTATTTGTGGTTGTGGTTGTGGCCTAGCAGTGACCTGAGACCCTAACAATGGTGATGTGAATAGTGTAAGCCCTTTTTAACCGTTCTTACAAGAAAGCTGATGTATAAAGTGTGATGCCTATTCATTACTTACAACAAAAATATGTGACTTTCAAATGCTTAACATTTAAATCAGAGCTTAGCATACACTTTACAAAAAAAAACCTATGAACACCTACAACAGCGTTCCTCAAGAATTTCTGTACATGCAATTAAACGTTGAAAAGCGTAAACAAACACAGCTATCTTCCTTACTCTAGAAGGAGAGTGCAAAGAAAATTTCCTTTAAATGTTATGTTTTACTTTAAGCTATGGAAATATTAATTATGCTATTTAAATGATACAGTAATAAACTTTGAGGAATGTTGATGTTCCCAAAAACTACCTCATATTTATCTTATGGGTTCCAATACTTAATAATGCATAGTTAAAAGAACTGACATGTAGATTGAAGTCCAGGCTTCTCAACATGATAAGTAATGGACTTTCTGATTAAAGCCTTATACATTTATTCAACTATTTCACAAACACTGAATATTATCTCTGTTCAAGGCACTGAGTGGGTTCATGGAATATATTGAAGAGGGAAGAAATAGATAAAATCCCTGAATTTACAGCTTAGATTCTTGGGGAAGTATACAAATAAATAGCTATTGCAGTATAGGGTGATAAGATGTCTAATAGAAGTACCAGGACTAAATATATAGGATGTGTGTCTGAATTAGACTGGAGTGTCAGGCAAAGCTTCCAAGAAGAACCATCTTCTAAGTTAAGAATTAAAGTACAAATAGGAGTCAATCAAGGAAAAGAGAAAAATTATCTGAAAGCTGAGAGATCAGAGATGAGATTCCTCAGGAGGCAGAATTACCAGCTTGCCATGGTAATCGCATTAAATTTGATACCAAAAGCAACAGGGATTCTCTGAATGTTCTAAGGAGAGGAGTAATGTGATCAGCTTCACATTTAAACATGATCACCCTCACTGCATTGCTGCAAAGAAATAGACAGGAGGTAAGCGGTAATGGAACAATACAATAAAAAAATTTTTTTAATAAAAATACTCAGGATCAAGACCAGGAGCAAGGAAGCTGGTTGGATTGTATTTGCAGTCACCTAGGCAAGAAGTGGTGATAGTGAAAAAGCAGGCTGAGTCCACAGATATATACCAAGCAGATGAATAGTCCTGATGATAGAGTAGATGTTTGGCCCCACAAAAACAGAGTAAAAAGGATTATGCTCAGATTCTAATATAAATTTTGGTTGATTGGGAGCGTTTCCAGGAAAGAGGATGAAGTTTGGGGTGGAAAGGTAAGGCCTGGTTGCCTGTGGGATCTCCAACTGGAGTTGCAGGGTTGCATGTATGGCTCTGATCAGCTCTAAAGAGAAATTAGGACTTTTCAACAAAATAGACAAAGTGCTTATTTAAGACATAATATTCAAAAGCTGGCATTTAATAATATTCAAACTATAATTCCATCACAATTTTATATTACCTTCCAAATTCATTTCCTAAAATGTATAAAATTTTCCCACTTTACCAATTATGGAAATGTTTTCCACTTTTTAACATGCTGTTTCTTTAGCCTAGGATAACGTTTGCCATCTGGGAATCTCTCTTCTGTTCTTCGGGATCTAGGTTGATTGGTTTCTCTGTGAAACCTTCTTAAATTCATGATACAGACTTAATATCTCCATTCTGTGTGTTGTCATAGCACCTTTCCATTCTGAATCTTCTTTTTTATATGTTTTTATTTATTTTAGAGAGAGAGGTGAGAAACAGAAAGAAAGAGACAGAGACAGAGAGAAACATCAATTTGTTGTTCCACTTATCCATGCCCTGAATGGCTAATTCTTGTATGTGCCCTGACCAAGGATTGAACTCACAAGCTTGGCATATGGGACAATGCTCTAAACAACTGAGCTACCTGGCTAGGGTTTCCATTCAGAATCTTAACTTAGTTTATTTTTCTATCTGTTTTACTCACCTCATCAAAGGTTCCTAACATTGTCTGACCAGATAATCTTTGCATACTCACTATCTGGCACATAATGAATATTAATAAAATGGGTGAATACACTTTACTATTTCTGCCAAACATACTCATAATAGCAGTTTTATAAATAAAATAATAAATGTAGTTTTACTACCTATATGCTCACATTCTTGATTAGAACAGAAGTAACAACTTGAGAAACTAGTTCTTTATAATTTCTCTTGCATTGTGCCTCAGTATTAATGCCACATTGTTCTCCTTAAAAGCGAATTCCTCTTGACTTTCCTGAAAATACTTTAATACACTCAGTGAAATAAGATTGCCTGCATAGATTCAGATGAAACGCTATTTTATTACTGGTGATTGCCAACTGCTATACAATAATTCTCTAAGGTCCATTTATTCATACCATGAATAATCCTGATTGTTCTATGGAATATAATGTTAAAATGCATAGAGATTATGAAGTTCAGCCACTGATAAGGTTATTAAGCATATCTCTCTTTCTTGAGATAAGATGAAAGATTATAAAGATTATTTTAAGGCATCATGTTTGAATGCATAGGAAGTGATGGTACATAAACTATTTCTACTGTCTTGAGAGTATCATGGGTTAAAGCCAAGCAATTGGTCAGTGTCACCCAGACAAGCCATTAATAGAAGGTCATATCAGACAAGGGTAAATCTGTTTCTTCAGTAATATAATATTGAGAGTTTAAGAACAAGATGAGATAGACAATGTGCTTTAATATCCGTGCCTAGCCTTTGCTTTAGCACCTTTTGATCTACTTATTTTCTTAAGTCACCTAGTGTTTTTTTTTAAAGATTAATCTACAAAAATAACATCCTTTTCTATTCACTATAAAGGAAAAATAGTATGCCAAACATTTCTAAAGCTAAAGGAAGATTTAGTTCCTTTTGGATGGTTTCTTAAAACTTAGATGGAAATAGATTTGGGCATTGGGTGCATAAGCTTCTTCTTTGTAATATAATTTAATTTTAAATAATGATTTTACATTGGGATTTAAATTTAGTTTTTTGTGTGCATATTTTTCTAAGATTTAAAAAACTAATTTATCAGGTTCTTCACAGTAAGAAATCAATGACTGCTCTTTTTTTTGTTTTGTTTTGTTTTGTTTTTTAATATGCTTTATTGATTACGCTGTTACAGTTGTCCCAATTTCTTTTCCCTTTCTTCCCCTCCACCCAGTGACCCCCATCCCTCCAGTTGTCCCCCCTCCCTTAGTCCATGCCCATTGGTTGTGCATATAGTTCTTCTCAACATCTTCCTATCTACTCCACTCCATCCTACTATGCTTCTTAATTCCTGTACCATCTCCCTCCCTTTCCCCCCTTCCCCGTCCCTGCTGATCTCCCCCCATAATGTTCCCCATACCTATAATTCTTTTCCCACTCTAATTGCCTACTTAATTTGCCTTTGTTTCAGTTCCTTAGCTTCTGTTGTTGGTTGTTATGATACAGTTTTCATTTTAATGTTCATAGTTTTGATCCTCTTTTGCCTAAACAAGTCCCTTTAACATTTCATTTAACAGTGATTTGGATCTGATGAACTTCTTCAGTTTTACTTTGTCCTGGAAGCACTTTCTCTGCCCTTCTATTCTGAATGACAGCTTTGCTGGATAGAGTATTCATGGTTGGAGGTTTTTGCTTTTCCTTTGAATATTTCTTGCCAGTCCCTTCTTGCCTGCAGAGTTTCTTTTGAGAAACCAGCTGAGAGTGTTATTGGGACCCATTTGTATGTAATTCTCTTCTCTCTTGCTGCTTTGAAGATTCTCTCTTTATCCTTAATTTTTGACAATATGATTATAATGTGTCTTGGTGTGGTTCCCCCTGGGTCCAGTTTTTTTGGAACTCTCTCTATTTCCTTCCCCAAGTTAGGAAAGTTCTGCTTCATTATTTTTTCACATAATTTTTCAATTTCTAGCTGTTTTTCTTCACCTTCTGGCAGCCCTATGATTCAAATGTTGGCTCACTTATAGCTGCCCCATAGGTTTCTGAGCCTCTCCTCATTTTCCTCACTTTTTGTTTCCTCTTTTTGCAATGGTTGACTGTTTGTTCCTTCCTATGTTCCAATTTATTGATTTGATCCCTGGTTTTCTTGCCCTCACCACTAGTTTCATATGTTTTTGTTCATTTCAAAAGGACTAGCCTTCATTCCTTCCATGTCTTATTTAAGATCTGCTGTCAGGTCTGTAATGACTGCTCTTTAATATCAACTATTGTGTTGTGAAAGTAAAACTATTGTGTCTAATGCTTCTTTTTTTAACCTTTTGAAATTTGAAATGAACATTGTCTCCATTGTTGCTTTAGCTATTTGTGGCTCTATTGTATTGGCCTAACATGTTAAAATAAATCTCTTAAATCATTTCTCTGATGCAATAGGCATTTATAATAACTGTACCATTTTCTCTTTAGAGAGATGATTGTAGACTCTTGGCCACATTGCCTGAAGATTTTTTAGCTGCTCTTGGGTGAATGATGATATAGTGGGTTGCGGTTTCATGACCTGACTGAAAAATAATGTAATGAAATGCATCACAGTTTATATGAAAAAGATATATTTTTCCTGATTTATCATGCAAAGTGGTAATATAAATTCATGTGCTCAAGTTTCTTCTCCACCAAATTGCCAAAGAAATATTTCCCAAGTCAAAAAAAAAAAATAATAAAATAGATGCTGGAAAAGAGGGGTAGGTACTACTAGGAATTTTGAAGGTATCATCCACATAGACCAAGGTTAGGAGAATTTGGCCCAACATGACAAGTACAGTATATCTTTCTTGTCACTAAATGGTATTGTTCACTCAGTTACCCCAGCCCAAAATGGGAGATACACCTATGCTTTCCTCTCTTCCTCCCCAGGCTAGATATTTTCTGCTTCACTTCCACATCTACTCTCCATCTTTTTCCACCCTACTTAGTATCTTAGGATGGTGACTTCTATGAGCTGCAACTATTCAGTTCCCCCTTGCCCACTGACTGCCAGCGTTGCTTGGCCAATGGAATGGCAGGGCATTGAAAGTGTAGAAAGAGGAAGAGTTCAAGTTTATTTTTTCTCCATTCTTTCTCAGCTGACTGTAAGTTTGTGGTGGCCACATTCTTCTCTCCAAGACCACTGATGGTCTTTCTTCTGTACCTATTTTCTTGCCCACAGTGCAGAAAGTGTTTCATTTGCTTTTTCATCCAGGTCCAATGGTAGTAACAGATTCTGTTCCTTCTCTTGTTGATTCTCTTAAACTTTTCCAACCTGAAATAGGCTCTTCATTAAACTGACTTCAGTTACCCTTTCTGAATGTGCATCTATTTCCTGACCACCCCAGAATGATAAACACATTATATATGAAATTGATTACAAAGTCCTTTTGGAAAGTAAATGTTAAAATAATATTTCTTAAGTAGAGATCCAGATGTTGGAGGATGAACTGTGGTTCAACTAAAGACCACAATGGAATTATGCAATTTTACAGTGGAATTAATATACAGAAGTTTATAACTCACAGGTCCTGGAAGAAGTACACAGTAAGCCTTGAGTGGCCATGCAGGGAGGTCAAGGCAGGTGCAGGATGAGAGAGAGGCATGATCTGGGACACATGCTTTTATTAGGGTGTGTGGGGAGTGTTTTGGCGTCTTCGGCAAAGGCCAAATTGGATAATTCAGACCTAAAGGAATGGAGTTTTGGTAAACTTCATGAGGATCTTTTCTAATGGGCATGCAGGGGGAAAGTAGGGGAGACTGCTTACCACAAAGGCAGTTGGGGAGTCATTTCAGGAACTTAAAACATTTACTTGTGACTCTGTGGACTGCTGTCTAGAGCATGCACTGATGAGAGAGGCAAGCATAATCAGCAAAAGGATGCTGCAGGCCACTTGGACACACGAAATGAATGTTGAGCTAGTAATATCATGGAGTAGTTTAGGTAAACTCTCAACACCAAATCCCGTCCAAATCTCTTCATTTCTCTACATTATTTTCTTACTTCAAGTCCAAATCTGGCTTTTTATTTCTATTATATTTCAAACACTTCCAGTTACTTCTTCTTTTGCATATCATTCTCCACACTAACTTCTTTTGCATATCATCCTCCACACTTAAACAAGAATGGCAGTTTAAAAACAGACACAAGTTATTGATTTCCTACTTAAGTCTTTGATGACTTCACATTACCTTAAAATGTGTCCACCAAGTCTCGCCACTAGCCACCTGGTCCCTGCCTGTATCCCAAGACTTATCTATTGCCATGTGCACCGCCCCCACCACACACACACAGAGTAGCCTCCTCTATGCCAAACCACTTGAAGCTCCCTATGCGTATTGCCTTTAAACATGCAACATCCTCTGACAACCTCCCGAGTGCCCTCCTGAACACCACAGGCTTTTTTGCCCTCTTTTCTTCTATAGGTATGCCCCTCTAGTCCCCTGCCAGGGCTGTAAAAATGTTGATGAGTTTTAGTCAAGGTTCAGCCAATAGGGGTTCAAATCCATTTTCACCAATACATTTGCCTGGTGACATTGAGTAAGTTTATTAAATGTGTATCTCTGTTTTCTTGTCTGTAAATATAGGGAAAAAAATAGTCATGTTCTTATCTTCTTGTGAGAATTAAATTATTTTAGCACATTTGAAACATTTAGAGCAGCACTAGGTTTACAGTTAGCACTTGATGGATTATGCAGTTTTGCAATTGCCTTTTTTTCCCCCTTCTTAACTTTACTAGACTGAAAGCTTATTGAAAGGAAGGCCTGGGTTCCACTGATCACCACATAGTCTAGGGTGGTGATTTTCTGGTGCATAGAGAGAACTCCATAAGTCCTTTTAGATTGAATGAATGAATGAGCAAATAAATAAATAAATAAATTATGTGAAGTGAATTGGAGATTACTTGACATGCCTTCTCTTTTAACCCATATTTGTTTTTCAAATCTAGGCTGGAAATGTGTAGATACAGATTCCATAAAAAAAGGTTTTTTGTGAAATAAATATAATCAGGTGCCTATGAAACTGTGAACATATTCCTCTCCTTGTAAGACTAGAAGACAAATTGGCATTTGCTCTCGTCATCACACATGTTCTTATGGCTGATGTTAAGTATGTGACTTTAATCATCACACCTTGATGGTTGACTTGTTTTTCTCTAATTTTTATGCACTTTCCAGTTGATAAGTAATCACACATTTTTAATACTGATATTTTTAATATTCTTTTTCCTATAAGTTTTATGTTAATTTAGAAGTATTTTAGAGTAGTAACTCTCCATAATGGAGGGAATAAATTGAATTTAACTAATATAATAAATGTTCCCATTTGACATCAATCACTTGTTAAAAATAAATTTCTTACTCCCCATAGTGGAAAGGTATTCAAACTTCAATGGCTTCTAAATCTAAATGTAGCCATTAAGAAGAAAAATGCTCTTAGTAAAAAATGCTGTTTTTATAAATATGTCATATTAAATTGAATTTGCTCTAAAATAAATCTGTGTAATAGTAGCATTGAAATCTGAACTTGTAGCTTTCTTTAAGGATTGGTGGTATAGAATTCAGTTTCTGTAATGATCCATTACATTTTAAAGATAATTTTCTTCTTCTTATACTGTATCTAGAATCTATCTATGGATTTGAAAATTTATAGAATAAAAAATACAACTTTAGCAATGACTATTGTCAGAACTATATGAAGTACTAATTATTTAAGTAAGTAAACAGATGAAGGTGCTTTAAGGTTTTAAGTCCTAAAAAGTGAGATAATCATAAAAACAAAGACAATTAAGTATTTAGTGGTACAGATATACAAAATAATATTAGCATATTCTGAAAATTGAAAACTGTAAACATATATCTAGGTCTACTCCCATCTAGAATTACAGAAAATACAAAAATATAAATACATACACACATATACACATATACACACTTATATACTATATTCATATATTTCAATGTTGAAAAACAATAAAGTATTTTTTAACAAACATACATTTTAAGATGCCTGGGTTGAAAAAAAATGATGGTAACTTTTATTTTGGATAGTGTGGCAGCTGAAAAAACAGTCCGGCTATAAGACAGTCATAAATTTATGTGAAAGTAGAGGTATACTTTTAAATATACTACTAAAATGCCAAAATAATGAGAAAAATTCTTATAGCCAAATAAAAAAAAGGAAGAAAAAAGTGGAGAAAAGGCAAAAAGAAAAACGGTAATCTAGGACGTTTTTTTGACTGTGCCTCACTCTTAGATGGGAAGGAAAAACTTCAACAATTATGTATAATACTGTAACAGCAAACGTGCCCAATATGGAGGTTTGTGGCCCAAAACCATATGCATATCACTCACTTATTCAAAATAGTTGTTGAGCAATAACTTGGTACCAGGAACTACCATATAAATATTCCAAATATTATTTAATTAAAATCTTAAAGTATAATGTTCCCAGGTTGAAACTGCCTTGTGAGATGGACAAAGCAAACACAAGTTCTCCTTGTGGGAATACCTTTCACTCTAGACTCAAAATATGCTTACAGATGCATATCTGAGAGTTATCTTGGGAACCTTTATCTTGTAAAGCCTATGGTAAAAAAATCACAAAACATTTAAGAGGGAGAAAAACCCCCATGAGAGAGGAGTCCACAAAAGGAAGAGGATGACTTGGATCTGCAAAGATCAGATCTTCTTATTGCCACATAAAAATAAGAACTTTATGCTTATAATTTTAAGAAATGAAAGAGGGAAATTGAAATATATGTAAGAAAAAGGATATCATGAAAACTGACTAGAGTGTTTAAAAACATAAGCAAATATAACTTAAAATGTCACACTTTAATTTTTAAAAATGGACAAGTTCAACAACATTATAGAGTTATAAGAAGAATTAATCAAAAGGGTAATATAGCTGAAGAAATTACTATGAATGAAGAGACAGACATAATGCAAAAGGAACTGAGAATATGGAGAATAAAATGAGAATTTTTTCATGTAATATATGTTTTAACATGAGAATACAGAGTGAATGTGGGAGAGCTCTCATATTTTAAAATATTTTTTAATCCTCACTGAGGATATATTTACTGATTTTAAAGAGAGAGAGAGAGAGAGAAGATCCAAGATAGAAGAGGAGTAAGGGGAAGCTACACTGACATCCTCCCAGGACCAGTCTGGACTTACAACTTAATTGTGGAGAAATCATCTGGAATAATCAACTGAACACTAGCTGGAGAGAAGTCTTATAACCACGGAGAGACAGAAAAGGCCGATTCATCACAACATGACCAGAAGGAAGTGCGGAGACATGAAAGGGCTGGCTGGGCTCCCACTAGTGGCAGCTGAAAGGACTGAGAAACAGCTCGGCAGCTAGGAGTTTCCCCTGAGAAGGGCAAGGTCTAAACCCCTAGCTGGGCTCCCCAGCCTACAGGAACAGAGTGGAAAGTAAAATAGTATCAGCTGTGAAAAGCAAAAAGCCACAGGGTTTCTTGCTGGCTTGAGAGAAACAGCTGGAGAAAAAGAGCTCTTAAGTGGATCATGTACAAAAATATTTTGGCACCCTCTTACCCTGGGCTCAAACAGAAGGGGGGCAGAGAGGACTAGAGATGCTTGGGGAGAGTTTGCAGTGGTGGCTTTGAGGAGAGAACTAAGGGAGCAGCTGAATGTGTCCCAGTGCTGACTCATTCCCCATACTGCAGGCAGACCATTCCCCTCCAAGTGGTGTCAACCTGAGGGGAAGCAAAAGCCTCACCTACAGGAATTAAGCTGCCGCACCCTCGGTCTTAAGCCTGATGGCTGATCACAGATTGAACAGATTAACAACTAAAGGAGACAAACAAAGGCAGTAGATCCCTGGAAGTCTCCAACAGGCTCCCTAGGCCCAGACTGTTACATGATCTGACACCACCAGGGGCAGATCCAGGAAGTGCAGATCAATCTAAGAAGCAGCAACAAACTAGAAGCGTCACAAAAATGGGGAGACAGAGGAACAAGCCCCCATCAAAAGGAAAAGAAGAATCCCCAGAAAGAGTGCTAAATGAAATAGAGGGAAGCAAACTATCGGACATGGAATTCAAAAGATGGATTATAGGGAAGCTCAATGAGATCAGTGAGCTCAAAGAAAACTACAAAGAACTCCAGGGAAACTACAAAGAACTCCAGAAAAACTACAAGGAACTTACTGAGAATTACACCAGCATGAAAAAGGACATTGAAGCTATCAATAAGAGCCAGGAGGAAATGAAGAATACAACCTCTGAATTGAAGAACACAGTAGAAGAAATTAAAAGCAGGCTAAAGGAAGCAAACGATTGGATCAGCAAGCTGGAAGACAACGTAGAATAAAACTCCCAGACAGTGCAATAAAATGAAAAAAGACTGAACAAGAATGAAGGGGTTTTAAGAGAGCTTCAGGACAACATGAAACATAATCATATCCATATCATAGGAATACCAGAAACAGAAGAAGAGGAGCAAGGGATAGAAAACCTGTTTGAAATAATAATGACAGAAAACTTCCCTTACTTGATGAGAGAAAGAGTCATGCAAGTCCAGGAAGCACAGAAGGTCCCAATGAAAATGAACCCCAGCAGGCCCACTTCAAGACACATCATAATTAAAATGGCAACATTCAAAGACAAAGAGAGAATTCTAAAAGCAGCAAGAGAGAAATAGCTAATAACATACAAGGGAGCTCCAATAAAGCTATCATCAGATTTATCAACAGAAACACTACAAGCCAGAAGGGAATGGCAAAAAATATTCCAAACAATGAAAAGCAAAGGCCTACAACCAAGAATACTCTACCCAGCAAGGCTCTCAGTCAAAATGGAAGGTGAAATAAGGAGTTTCCAAGACAAAAGAAGGCTAAAAGAATACATCTCCACCAAACCAGCATTACAAGAGATGCTAAAGGGTCTGCTTTAAGAAGATGAAGAAACAGAGACAGAGAGGAACACAAGTACAAAGGGGGAAAATGACAATGAATAAGTACCTATCAATAATAACATTAAATGTAAATGACTTAAATGCACCAATAAAAAGATATAGGGTAGCTGAATGGATTAGAAAGCGTTACCCACATATATGCCATCTACAGGAGACCCACCTTAAAACAAAAGATCTACACAGACTGAAAGTGAAGGGATGGAAAAAAGAATTTCAAGCAAATGGACATGAAAAACAAGCAGACAAAACAGATATCACAGCAAAGGCCATAAAAAGAAACAAAGAAGGACATTTCATAATACTTAAGGGAGAAATCCAAGAAGATATAACCTTTGTAAACATATAGGCACCCAACATACAAGCACCCAAATATGTAAGGAAAATTTTAAAAGACTTCAGGAAGGATATAGACAGCAACACACTCATAGTAGAGGACTTTAACACCTCATTGTCAACAATGGACAGATCTTTGAAACAAAGAAACACCAAAGATATTGAGGCATTGAACAACACTCTAGATCAAATGGACTTAGTTGATATACATAGAACTTTCACCCCAAAGAAGCAAAATATATATATTTTTCAAGTGCATATGGAATATTTTCAAAGATAGACCACATGGTAGGACACAAAACAAGCCTCAACAAATTCAAGAAAATTGAAATTATATCAAGCATCTCCTCAGATCACAATGGCTTAAAACTGGAAATCAACCTCAAGGAAAAAACTAGAAAACATTCAAACTCATGGAGAGTGAATAACATGCTATTAAATAATGAATGGGTTAACAAAGACATCAAGGAAAAAATGAAGAAGTTTCTGGGAACTAATGATAATGAACACACAACAGCCCAAAACCTATGGGACACAGCAAAAGCAGTTCTGAGAGGAAAGTTCATAGCAATACAGGCCTACCTGAAAAGAACAGAAGAATCTCAAATAAAAAAATCTAACCCTGCATCTACAATAACTAGAACAACAACAACAAACAAAGCACAGGGCAAGTAGAAGGAAGGAAATCATCAAGATCAGACCAGAATTAAATGACATAGAGACTAAAGAAACAATTCAAAAGATCAACAAAAGTAGGAGATGGTTCTTTGAAAAGATAAACAAAATTGACAAACCTTTAACCAGGCTCATCAAGAAAAAAAGAGAGAGGAACCAAATATATAGAATCAGAAATGAAAGAGGAGAAATCACAATCGATACCACAGAAATACAAAGGATTGAAAGAAATTATTATGAACAACTGTATGGCAAGAAATTTGACAACCTAGATGAAATCGACAAATTTCTGGAAACATAGAATCTTCCAAAACTGAATCAAGAAGTAGAAAGCCTGAACAGACTAATAACAACTAGTGAAATTGAAGCAGTTATCAAAAATCTCCTGGCACACAAAAGCCCAGGACCAGATCGCTTCACAGATGAATCTTACAAAACATTTATGAAATAACTAACTCCTATCCTTCTCTGACTATTCAAAAAAATCCAAGAAGAAGGAAGACTCCCAAACTCTTTCTATGAAGCCAGTATTACCCTAATTCCAAAACCAGGTCAAGACACAACAAAGAAAGAAAACTACAAGTCAATATTGCTGATGAACATAGATGCTAAAATCCTCAACAAAATATTGGCAAACAGGATCCAGCAACACATTAGAAAGATCATATACCACGATCAAGTGGTATTCATCCCAGGGATGCAAGGATGGTTTAATATTCACAAATCAATAACATAATACACCACATAAACAAAATCAAAGACAAAACCACATGATCATATCAATAGATGCTGAAAAATCATTTGGTAAAGTACAAACACTCATTTATGATGAAAACTCTCAGCAAAATAGGAATAGAGGAAGCATACCTCAACATAATAAAGGCTATATGAGAAACCTGAAGCCAACATTATACTCAGTGGGCAAAAACTGAAAGCATTCCCCCTGAGGTCAGGAACAAGACAAGGCTGTCCACTCTCTCCACTCCTATTCAACATAGTCTTGGAAGTTCTAGCCACAGCAATCAGACAAGAAAGAGAAATAAAAGGCATCCAAATTGAAAAAGAAAGTAAAACTGTCATTATTTTCAGACGACATGATAGTGTACATAGAAAACCCTATGGACTCCACAGAAAAACTACTCGACCTAATCAGTGAAATTGGCAGAATAGCAGGGTACAAAATCAATTTTCAGAATTTGAAGGCATTTCTCTATGCCAACAATTATATATCAAAGATAGAAATAGAAAAAAAATGCCATTTACCATAGAAACAAGAAAAATAAAGTACCTAGGAATAAACTTAACCAAAGAGATAAAAGACCTGTACTCAGAAAACTACATAACACTGAAGAAAGAAATTAAGGAAGATACAAATAAATGAAATCATATACCATGTTCATGGATAGGAAGAATCAACGTCATCAAAATGCCTGTACTACCCAAAGCAATTTGTAAATTCAATGCAATCCTTATTAAAATACCAATGACATATTTCACAGACCTAGAAAAAATACTCCAAAAATTTATATGGAACCAAAAAAGACCCCGAATAGCCAAAGAAATCTTGAGACAGAAGTACACAGCAGCAGGAATCACAATACCAGACATCAAACAACACTACAAAGCCACTGTGATCAAAACAGTCTGGTACTGGCATAAGAACAGACATATAGATCAATGGAACAGAACAGAGAGCCCAGAAATAAACCCAGGCCTATATGGTCAACTAATATTTGACAAAGGGGGAAGGAACATAAAATGGAGTGAGAAGAACCTCTTCAACAAATGGTGTTGGGAGAACTGGACAGGGACATGAAAAAAAATAAAACTAGACCACCAACTTATACCATACACCAGAATAAACTCAAGATGGATCAAAGACTTAAATGTAAGCCATGACACCATAAAAGTCCTAGAGCAAAACATAGGCAGGAAAATTTCATATATCCCATGTAGCAACATTTTCACTGATATAGCTTCTGAGGTAAGGGAAATAAATGAAAGAATAAACAAATGGGACTACATCAAACTAAAGAGTTTCTGCTCAGCAAAAGAAAATATCAGCAAGATGAAAAGGGAACCAACCATATGGGAAAACATATTTGCCAATGATACCTCAGACAAGTGATTGATCTCCAAAATATATAAAGAACTTATATGACTCAACACCAAGAAGACAGACAACCCAATTAAAAAGTGGGCAAAGGACCTGAACAACACTTCTCCAAAGAGGACATACAAAGGGTTCATAAGCATGAAAGAATGCTCAACATCACTAGCCATCAGAGAGATGCAAATAAAAACCACAATGAGATACCACCTCACACCAGTCAGAATGGCCATCATCAACAAATCAACAAACATGTGCTGGCAAGGATGCAGAGGAAAGGGAACCCTGGTGCACTGCTGGTGGGAATGCAGAGTTGTGCAGCCACTCTCATTCATTAGATATATAACCAATTAAATGAAAATGATATCTAATTTTAGTGAGGAATTGAGAAGTTTGGTAATCAGAGACTATTTGGGGAGTTTAATTTTGTATAGGCTTTTATGACATACATATTGAAATACAAATTTGGTATATTTATTTAACCTAACAATTTTTACCTCTAGATATTTATAATTCAAATATATTCATAAAATTTTCATGGGCATTCATTAGAGAATGATTAAATATACTGTGATATATTTACACTAAGAACTTCTCTCATTAAAATTTCTGAACTTTATCTATGTGTAATGACAATAAAAGATCCCCACGATATGTTGTAAGTGAAAGTTAAGAGAAAAACATTCAAGATTTTTTTTAGTTTTAGTTTTTTTAATAAAAGAATATTTATATCATAATTTTCATGGCAGAGTCTGGCTGTATTCACCAAACAATTTTCCTGCCTTCCTGGGCACATAGCTAGATTGCTTTTCCCATGTTCTCTTTCAGTGTGTTTGGCCATGTGCTGACCATGTCCTGGCCAATGGGTTGGGATATAGTAAGATTTTCCATGCTTCCTCTCCCCCCTCCCCCGTTGTTTACCTTGTTTGGTATTTGGACGCACTAAAGGCAACCTCAGAAACCATGTGTGGAGAATGATAAAGCCTGTTACTTGGGTCCCTGAGTGTCACTGAGTGACTACAGGGGGCAGAATTCCTCCCTTCCACTTATGCTGACTGAATTTTACATGAGCAAGAAATAAATTTCTGTGTTGCTAAGCTATTGAGATCTTGAGATGTATCTACTACAGGGACTAGCATTATCCTTACTATTACAATTTCATTTGTTTAAAAACTGATAAATAAGGAAAACTAACTTATATGCCCATATAATTTGGGTATGTGTTTGTACAAAAAGGAACATCGAGTAATTGCCCATTGGAAACAGAATGGTATTGGGTTTGGAGGAGGATATGAGTAAGAACTCTCATTTTATGTACTTTACATTAGGGTTCTTTGATATTATTTCTTAAATTAGATCCGTGTATGATGTTGATGACATTAGTGTTATTTGGATTATTTCTTTAGTTAGGTTTATGTATAGTGTCAATGCTATTAATTATGTCTAAATGAATCCAAAAGAAATTTGGAGATGACAACTTTGAAACTGCATCATATAGAAAGAAAGGGATATTTTAAGATAAAAGTGCACTTTAGGGGAATCCTAGCATTTGAAAGGCATGATGCATGGAATATTGAAAAATTACAAAAGATGTGATGAGAACATATATTGGACATGCATTGAAGGCAGATAAAACTGAAAAATAAGATGGAACCAAATCATAGAAGAATGCGTATTTTCAATTGTAATAATTCTTGGCATGGGAGTAATAAGAACAAGAGCTGGGTGAAAGATGGATTAAGAAAAAACAAGAACTAAAGTCAGAGATACTCACAAAGAAATATGAACATAGAACTGAAAAAAGTCATTTTATTAGTTTAAGGTGTACTGGAATTTGAGACATGGAGGGCAAGAAAAAGAAAGAAATCCAGGTTTTCTTGTAGTTCCTGATTTGGCATAGAGACAGAGAGTATTAATCTAATTCCCATCCAGCTTTTGGCTCTGGAAGCAAGATGGGGAGATCTTACTTGTTCTCTGTGATCACGAACAGCTCTCCGACTGGCTTGCATGAAAAGGGAGAATTGGAATCTCTCAAGGGCAGTACAGCTTTTCAAAAATGTATTTCTTTATACTGAGAAACAATGGTCTGGAATGCCCTGGGGTATGAGTCCTACCTAACACACAATGATGCTGTGAACATCAATTATGTGAGAATACCTGTGGTTTAAGGAACCCTACCATTAATATATAATAGCTAAAGAATAGAATATTGTGAGAATGGAAATATATCACCTCAGAGAGAAAAACTTGGAAAATGTGAAAACGACATCTATTAAAAATCACAGTATTATGTTGATGGTGAATTATTGGGTTAGCCAAAACATTCATTTAGTTTTTTTTTCTGTAAGATGGCTCAAATAGCACTTAATTGTCTTTAACTTCATTCAAAATAATTTTGTTATATTGTATTATGACAGCTGTCAGATCAGCATGCATTTAAAAAATACTTATCAAACATAAAATTTAGAGCTAGTAGAGAATGATGTGGTGAAATTGGAACTCTCATATCTTGCTGGTAGAAATGTAAAATGGTGCAGCCTCTTTGGAAAATAGTTCAGCTGTTCAAAATGTTAAACATTGGGTACATGATCCATCAATTCTTTTCTAGGTATATACCCAAAAGAATTAAAAACATAACATCCATACAAAAACTTGAACATGAATGTTTATAGTAGCATTGTTTATTATAGCCAAATGTAAAAACAGCTCAAAATGACCATGAGCTAATGACTAGGTATATAAAGTGTGGTGTGTACATATCAAAAATAAAGGGAAAAATATCTCTTCTATGTGCAAAAACATAGACGAACCTTGAAAACATTATGCTAAGTCACAAAAGACCACATATTATATGATTCCTTTTGTATGAAGTGTTTTAAATTGACATTTCTTTAGAGATAAAAAGTAGGCTGAGGGTGGGAGATGCGGAGTGACTGCTAATGAAGGCAGGTTTCTTTTTGGGATGACAAATATAAAATTAGGTTATGATGGTTATACACACTGAATCTACTAAAAGTTATTGAATCTTGCTCTTTAAATAGGTGCAATTTATATCTGTAAATTATATCTCAATATAGCTACTAAAATGAATTTATGATCCAGAAAATAGGGGAAAAAACTGAAACAGCCGAAATATATTAATTCAAAACTGGTAGAGTTAATGATGTGTATCAAACCATATAACATTCTGCAGCTTTAAAAAGGAAAATGAAGACTACACTTAATCATAAGGCAGCCTGCTAAGAATTATTTTTAGATGAAAAATAAATAAGTAGTAGAATAGCATATTCTAGTAGGTGAATATATGAAGTGGAATAGAGTATGTTTGTTTATACTATTATTCTCATTTTTATAAAAAAAGGTATTTATATTTATTATTTGTATGTCAAGTATATGTCTTTTGTTGCCTAGGTTATAACACTTTTATGTATGTATTTATTTATACTTTAAAAAATCTAATCAACAATGATTTTGGAAACTTCGCTTCCCCCTTCACTATTCATAGCCACAATTTCAAGATTCCTCTTCCTCAGCTTTTTTCTTTTTAATACTTAATTATAATCCTAAAAGTTATCCTCTACTGTGAAGTAGGGCTTCCAGCATTCACGCTTGTGAGTCAGCCAATTCTTCTTTCTATGATATTGAGGCCAGACAGATGTCTGCTGACAATAGCAAAATCCCTCAGGTGGAAGCAATGGGCACAACTTGCTGCCTGCTCCCCAGGGATTCTTCAGAGCCCCCTGAAGAGCGCAAGAGACAGGAATGAGGTGATGAAGTGGGGTGTCTGCCTTTCTTGTTCCACAAAAAGGATCCCACAAGATCATCCCCCAACAACAATCACTGTTGTTTTAAAATATCTATCTCTAAGGACCAGACTTGATTTTTAATAAAATTAGCATATTTTGTTTTATCATTAATTCACTCAGAAAGAGTTCTTGAGAGCCTGTTACTTGTTATAACAGTCACTCATTCATCACTGTATTCTTATCCAAAGTTACCCAAGAGGCAATCAAGCAGATTGTTCACATTTATTATTTTGGATTGATAGTAATTCAAGTATTTAAATAAGAAAGGCAAAGAAGTTCAATTTTTGCAAAACTGTTTAGTTAAATAACAATTTTTAAAAACCTGAGTCTTGCTTTGTTTCTAAACATTCATGCATTCATAATTTTAGAATTGAAAGGAATTATAGCTTCAATGCTCCTTTTACATTGCCAATTATATTAATATGACAATTATCTAGTTGTATTTAATAAACATCCATAGTCACTGGATATTTTTAATTTTTTATGTAAAAATAAGCTAAAATTTAAACAACAATAACTTTTTTGTTTTTAAAATATAATAATTTGAATAAATTTTATTTCATTCTATATTTTAAAATTAGTAAACTTATGACATAATTTATAATTATTAAAATAAAAATACTAACAAAGACTCGTCGTCGGCAGCTGTCCGTCTCGAGAGACGATGGTGTAGCTTCTTAAGAGTCTATTTGCACCGCCGAGAATGGCTGTGCAGTCCAACTCGGGAGTGACACGGTATCTGTCTCCTCCCGTGTTGAATCGACATCTTGCGATGTCGCTGGAGTGTCCTCTCCAGTGAAGCTGAAGCTACAGAGCCTGGGCAGGGTGATATGGAGGGTCTGCTGTTGCCCATGCAGCAGACCCCCCCTCTCTTCGCAGCTGAAGGGTCCAAGGGAAAGACGGAGTCAATACAGCTTGGCTTCAGGTGCGCCGCAGGAGTTGCCGGTGTTGACTACAACGTCAAACCGCCTTAGGGACTCCGACTCCGGATTTTCTGTCGGGGTTTACTCCCTTAGCCTTTCCCCTGAAGAGGTATGCCGCAAGGCAGCGGAGGTTTTTTGGAGTCAGAGTTTTCCTTCTCTGTAACAAAGACTATAAATAATAATATATCAGCTATAAAATTTGATCCTAATAATAGAATGCTTTCAAAATTTGATTAATGATCTCAATGTTTTAGTTGATGGCTCAATTGATAGTAATTATTTTTCTTTAATCTGTTGGCAATTGAAATGTAAAACATATTGATTTTTTCAGCTAAGAGATAAGCTCCCTTAGCAGCTACAGTAGGAGAATGAAGTAGTGACATTTACTTCAATCTAATTTATCCCTGAGAGAAAGAAAATTGACTACATTATGAAGTCCATGGCAAGAGTTAGATGAAATGGTGAAATCATTCAAAAACACTAACGCTAAAAATTAAGTCAGAATATGGAATACTGTAATAAGTCCCATGTAATTCAAATTAGCATTATTAGCATTGCCATTTAGTTTGACAGAAATTACCTTAAATGACAAACTTATATTATGAGTACTAATGGGGAGAACTATGCTAACCTAATAGAATGAAATCAGAGATAGTTGATTGTAAGATTGCATCAGAAGTTTTAGAATTCATATTATTTACAAAACTCAAAAGCTACATAATGGAGTTATAAAATTGACCCCAAAGAGAACCAATTATTTTTACTTGTTATTTTTCTTTTTAGTAGTGTAATACATCGCATGTTTACAAAAATGATTCTAATTGATTTATGATATATTTCTTGGAGAGCCTTCTTGAGGTCAAGCATTGTTAGGCATAAGAGGTGGTCCATCCATTCTTCATGGAAATTGTAGTCCAGAGGAAAGAGAAACGAGTCAGGCTTAAACAATTATAAAAATTAAAAAATGGTTATAACCTCTGATAAACACCATAAAGAAGAATTTCAGGTTGTAAAAGCATTGTAAGCAAAAAGAACTGACTAGCACATTAGCACTATTTTTAGTAAATATGTTTTATAAAATATGTTTTACTTCTGGGGTTTTTTTTTAATCCCAGTGCATTGACATACACATACATAGTAAACACAAAAATATCTCGCTAGAGTTAGTCAGAAAATATCTTTGAACTGACATTTTTGCCAAGCCTTTATGACAATGTTTTGTTTTCAGGTACGAAATTATTCTTGCATACTGACTTTGTTTTTCTCAATATTTTATTTAATACACATTCACTGCAGGGATTATAATAATTTCACAAGCCAATACCATACATGATAATGTCTCTTAACCAACCAAAAGAAATAAAATGAAGGCAACTCTCAGGAGACATGGCCTGGCCAACCAAGAGCTGATGTCCACATACCCATGCAAAGGTAAACGTCTCTGGTTGCTAGAGCACTTTGCTGGGGAATGACAGCGACAGTGTATACAGGCAAAATGTTCTTTGCAGGGCCACTGCGTGGTTATCACCACTGCCAGTAAAACAGTCACCTTTACCACAGTGGGAGCTAAAGCCCCACAGGTCTTTACAGAGCTATTCAGATCAGCAAAGGGTAGCCCTGCCCGGGGTGAACACTCTGGAGTAGTTTCATAGACTCTAGGAACTTGCAGTCTAAATATATTCTCACCATAGCTGCTTCTCCACATAGTTTATTCAATAAGCCCCCACTGATGCCCCTCAGCAGCTGAGCTACTGAGTGCTTATCAGTGGCAACAGATGAGATGATAACATCCTGACACAGCTCACTTCACTCTTCTATCAAAACAACTTCACTCTTAAAACAACTTCATTTTGTGTCTACAAAGTATATTTGAAATCATATCAAACTGATACATAACAGATAACATACAAAATAAAAATATACTCAGTTAAATTTTTATTATATTGCAGGAAGCTTTTTCACATTAACAAGATTATTCTCTTAATGATTATATTAAACAAAAACTACAAAACACTGGTTCTCAAATGGCATGTAACACTCAGGGGTACACTGAAGTCATAATGTGACAAATATTTATAAAGTGTTTACTCTAAATAAGGAATTCTGCCAAAATGAGGAATCTGTGTGGAGGGAGGGTGGAGAAGCAATGGCCAGGGTATAGCCCAGCAGGAGTGGCTGTGCATAAGGTGATTACTATCCTACAAGCAGGTGATGACAGAAATATCAATTTCATGTCGGTAGGTCAGGAGCAACCAAGAAGGCCATGTGAAGGAAATAATATAGACCTTGACTTGGCACTTTAGCTGAAGAGAGGAACAATGATGCATAGAAAGTGGCGTGAACAAATTTACAAATTTGATAAGCCCATGGTCTTTTAATAGTAATCTCACCTGGCTTGAGAAAAGTTAAGGTACTTATGAGGAATCATGATAACACAGGCTGAAAATTAATAGAGAGGAATTTGATTATCAAGAGGCTTCGAATGTAAAAGCAAGGAATTTTTATTTAGTTTGAAGGAAATTGTTTTGGGGGGCATTATTTATTATGGAAAAAATTAGAATGAGAATACAATTTGTGAAAAAAAAGCAAGGAATCATTTGTAGACATTTCTAAAATAGTTCTTGAACACCTTCTGCAAATGAATGCAAGTCACTTTGAGGAATATATATTTCTAGCAATCAACCTAGAAACAATTCAAGTTCAAGCAGTTTTACTACAAAAATGTAACATGGTCTGACTTCTTGATCTGATGCTCATGAAGTTTAGAACAGACAAAGTAGAACTACGTTTAACCAAAATTTTGATTTCCTTACATAAAACTGACCCTTAGGCTTATGGAGGCTAATATATCCAGGTTTCTTACTACTTTGAAGAAACTAATTTAACTTCTCAAAACCACATTAATTGACTACAGCATCAAGATTCACCCAGGGTCACATCCAGTGCCTCAGACATTTTCAACATCTGTCAACCCCACAACTGTAAAACAAACGTAGTGATTGTATTTGCTCTCAGTTAAGCCTTAAATGACTTTTATTTTCCCCTCTCATTTTAAACCAAATTTTCTATTATTTCTGTTTAAGTTCCTGGTACTTTTACATACATTGTGTTTTCTGACCTGTTTATATAAGTCTAGATCCCAGGATTCTACTCTGCCTGCAACATCCTCCTCCTTTGCTACTTCTGGTGGGACAGAAGGGGCGGCTCCGTGCGGGCTTCCCTCAGCCCCGCTCCTGCAGCGCCCTCTGTGGCCAGGAGGCTGTGTGCGCAGCGGAGGCACATGCCATCCTGTCTTCCTCTCCAGCGGTGTGGTCTCATTCCAGTGTGACTGTCCGCTACATTTCACTGGCCGTTTCTGTGACAGGGTAATCAATCTTCATTATCCTTCGATATTGCATATATGTATAATTATTTATTATAAAATAGTTCAGAGTATCATATGGAACCCACCAAATTATGTTCATCTCTGGTTATATATCTTTGTCCTCATTCTATATTTTAATTAAATTTCTTGGTGTGACATTGGTTAATAGGTTCAAACAGGTTTCAAGTGTACATTTCTATGATATATCATTTGGATATTGTATTGTATTGCGTGAGCAGCATCCAAGGTTAAATAATCTTCCATCACCATATATTTGGCCCCCTTTACCCTTTACTACCCCCACCCCCTTCCCTCTGGGAACCACCATACTGTTGTCTATGTGTTTCCTTTTTTATCTCACATATTAGTGAAATACATTTCTTGGCTTTTTCTGACTGACTTATTTGCTCAGTCTCATATATTTCTTTTTAAAAACTTCTCTAGAGGGAGGAAGAGAGTTGAAACCTGTTATAAACACATTGTTGGATATTAGCACAGTCAAGAAATATCTGTATAATTTTATTTAAAAATGAATTCTGGTAGAACATTTTCAGTTCAATAATGTAGAAGCAAACCTAGAATTTTTAAATTAGGATTGCCATTCAAAATGTATTTTCAATGGCCACACAAATGAGAATTAAAATTCAAATGTAGTATTATTTACATAATTCTTCTGAAAGTGTGGTGTATCCAGCCTTTGTCACCATAGAAGTAATTAGGTTGTAACTAATACTATTTTCATTGCTTAATTGTTCATCAAATTACTGTTTTTATCTTTCATAAGCAGACCCCCATGTTTAAATTATTTTGGTGTACAAGAAAATACATTATTTTTTGATGCTTAAGAACATAATTTTAGCATTCATGGAGCTATTTATGAATGAAAAGAAATTTTTTCTGTTTTCAACATCTAGTGGTCTCCTAGGAGTCTGTCAGTTAATTAAAGCCATGCTGGGCACCTACAGCCAGAAACACCCTGGGCAGATTACAAAGACATTAAGTTATGAGGCAGCTCACTGTGTGTCCCTGTACTAATAGCTGAAAAGTGTCATTGTTTTCCATGTAAAATTAATCATTGGTTTTAAATTGGGGAAGTGGGAATGAAGACTACTATTGGATAATGATTAAGTTGGCAGAGAATTTCATTACTTATGCAGGATTGTGTTAAATAATTCTTTTTTTTTTAGTACCAAAATGTGGGGCCTCCAAAATCTAATTCAAAGGTATGTGTATATGTTATTCAGCTCCTCTTCTGAAATGACCTTGTGTGGATGTCTTGATATTTAACCAAGAAAGTAAGTAAACAGTAAAAAGCACAGAGATGGAAATAGTTTATTTTTATGTTCATTGTAAAACAATGTATCCTTAAGTATATTTTTAATTGTAAAATGCTTTTGAAGACACATCAATATCACTTAATTCTGTAAATATCATGAAACTCCTTCTGCTATAGTCTGAGACCATTTATATTATATTCTGTGAGTAGAACTCCAGGAACATCATTTGGCTTTTAAAGCTCTTTTATTTATTTATTTATTTTTATTTTATTTTTTGGTTTTTCAATTACGGTTGTCCCATTGTTCCCCCATTGCTGCCCCCCACCCAGCCCGCCCCTTCTCCCACAATCATATCCCTCCCTGTTGTCCATGTCCATGAGTCATTTATACATGTTCCTTGACTAAACCCTTTCCTTACTTATCCCCCTTCTCTCCCTCCCCCCTATCCCCTTCCCCCTATTGACTGCTATTCTGCTCCTTGTCCTATTTAGTTCGTTTGTTTATGTTGTTCTTTAGTTTCCTGGATTAGGTGATGTCATATGGTATTTTTCTTTCTTTGCCTGGCTTATTTCACTAAGCATAATTCTCTCTAGTTCCATCCATGTTGTTGCAAATGGCAGGAGTTCCTTCTTTCTCTCTGCTACATAGTATTCAATTGTGTAAATGTACCACAGTTTTTTGATCCACTCATCTACAGATGGGCACTTAGGCTGTTTCCAGCACTTAGCTATTATAAATAGTGCCGCTATGAACATAGGGGTACATAAGTTCTTTTGAATTAGGGTTTTACGATTTTTCGGGTATAATGCTAGCAGTGGAGTCGCTGGTTCAAAAGGCAGTCCCATTTTTAGTTTTTTGAGGTAATTCCATACTGTTTTCCTTTAAAGCTCTTTTAAACACAACTTACCCATTTAAAATTCTGAGAGGTCAAAAGGCAGATGCATTTTTAATTTTTGAGGTAATTCCATACTGCTTTCCATAGTGGCTACACCAGTCTGCATTCCCACCAACAGTGCAGAAGGGTTCCCTTTTCTCTGCAGCCTCACCAGCACTTGTTGTTTGTTGATTTACTGATGAGAGCCATTCTGACAGGTGTGAGATGATAGCTCATTGTGGTTTTAAATTGCATTTTTCTGATGCTTAGAGGTGTTGAACATCTTTTCATGTGTCTATTCTGGGAATATATCCAAAGGAACCCAAAACACTAATTTGAAAGAACATAAGCAACCTTATGTTCACTGCAACATTATTTATGATCCCCAAGATATGGAAGCAGCCCAAGTGTCTGTCGGTAGATGAGTGGATAAAACACAGCTGTGGGACATTTACACAATGGAATACTACTCAGCCATAAAAAGAAGAAAATTTTACCCTTTGCAACAGTATGTATGGACCTGGAGAACAGTATGCTAAGTGAAATAAGCCACTAGGAGAAAGACAAGTACCATATGATTTCACTCATATGTAGAATCTAATAAACAAACAACTAACAAGCAAGACAGAGACAGACTCATAGAGAGCAAGATGACAGCTAAGGAGGGGAAGGTAGTGGGTGGAGGGATTGAGAAAAAAGGAAAAAGGACTCATGAGCATGGACAATAGTGTGGTGATTGAGGGCGTAGAGGTATAAGGGGACTAAATAGTAATAGAAAAAATGCAATAAAATTTTTTAACAAAATAAAATCTGAGAGGGTTTTTTTTCTTTGATTTCATGATAGGTAGAGTTTTAGAAAAATATCCTCTTTCCCTCTCTTCAAATATACTTTGATATTTAATGTTATTTTTAATCCATATTTACTGCCAGTTGGTGAGATTGATGTTTTAAAAGGAGGCCTTAGTTATTGATTATACGTCCTACAAATGACCCTATAGCCATAATTCTTCTCTCTCCCATTAAATCCCCAGTTTTTTCTTCTAACTCTTTACTCAGTAGCTTTAACAGCCACATAGTGAGCTATACTTTCCTTCAGAAAAGGAGAAGTTCGGGTTTGTTTGGGGTTAAATCCAAGTCTTGACTGAGATTTAATTACTTTGGTGTTTGGAATGACAGAATATAGGAAACTTACCTCAGGTAAAAAAACGTGTGCTCTATATTCATTGTTGGAAATATTTTATCTTTTTTCAACATTATTATTCATTTTCTACCTCTTGTATTTTTAACTTTTTTCCTGTTGAGTATACATTATTTTTAAAAAGAATAAATTGGATCATAGTGTGTTGCTAAAACTAGGTAATCTGCTACAGATTACTTATTTCTAAGTGAAAAGTAATCAGAAACTGAGTAAATAATTATCACCAAGAGAAGAATTGCTTTTTCTTAAAGAAACTTTGTCAAGTGACATTGAAGATGTATAATGCACTAAGCAAAATGCATGCAGTAGGACTCTTTTTAGATTATCAGCCATGATAGTATTACCTGTAACTTTGTTCTTCTTGCCTTGTTTGGAGGGAAATATTTTAATATAATATTTAGGATGTGGTGTGATGTACATTTTTAGAATTGGGAATATTAATTCTAAATGTAAAAATCTTCAGTATTTACCTTTAAATATTTAGTTCCAAATTGAAATTAACTACCTTTCTTCTTTCAGTTATAAAGAAAGTCGATAATAGATTTACATTTTCAATCTAATGCTCTAAATATAATTTACACTGGTATGCATCTTAGAATCCAGATTGACAGATAATGACTACCGCCTAAGGCCCATGAGTCAGGAATCAGCTACCATAATGAGACTTTTTATAGCATTATCCAGGTCAGTCAGATGCCACAATTTCTAAGAGTAGATTTCAATAAACAGTATTGTATGCCAGTTTCAACGTATTTCAACTACCTGGTAAAAATCTTGCTGTGGGTAAACAGTCCCTAAATCAATCAAAGTCTCTCTCTCTCTCTCTCTCTCTCTCTCTCTCTCTCTCTCTCTCTCTCTCTCTCCCTCTCTCTCTCTCTCTCTCTCAATGTTCTCAGTATTAAATTGCTTAGAATTTACTGATAGATTGCTATGAAAATTATTTCTTACCTGAGTCCCTGTTGAGTACATTTAACATCTAAATTATATGAACTTCTGCTTCAGGAATGAAATTTGCATAATATCACTGTGAAGAGTTCTGATTTACCAGACACTGCATTGAGTGCTTCATGAATCTTATTTTACTTAACACTCAGAATAACCTAGCTGAAGTAAGCACTCTAAATTATTCCCTTTTACAAATGAGAAACCTGAGGCACAGAGTTGTTAATTTACTTTCTCAAGGTCACACAGCTTGTATGTGGTAGGGATTGGATTAAAAGCAATCTTGCTTGACTCCAGGCTTCACATGTAACTCCCACATTCTATTGCCACACTAGACAACAAATTTAACATGACATAACATGGAATTTTGAAATGACTGGAATGTTCTCCCTCTTTCATCTATTTATAAAAGTCTCTTCATTGAAGGAAGAAAAAAGTATTTTAAAAAAACCTGAAATTTTCAAAATCAGAAAACAAAAGAAGTTTAATGTTGATCTAATAAATTTTTCATGAAGAAGGCATTATCATGATCCACCTGAAATCAAACTGAAAAGTTTATTAGGTAACCCTAAAAGAATCCTATCTGAGTGGATAGTTTGGTAAAACTAAACTACAGGAAGTCAAGTAAGAAGATTTGAATTTCAGAAAAATCTAGACATAGATGAAAAAATAACTTGACTGTCTAAAAACATAAATAATTGCATAGACATCTAAATGTAAAGAAATGATGAAAACTGATTTTTTTCTCTATAGCCTTGCTCCTTTTTATATTTAAAGTTAATATTCTTAAGCTTGAAAGAATGTTAAAGTATTTTATTTTACAACTTTGATTGTTTTCACAGCAAAATGGGAGTGTAAATTAAGTATAGGCTGTAACTAAAATAGCACAAGATTCAGTAACATAGAGAAAGGGTTGCTAGGGTTATGGGAATAAGTAATGGGTCATCCGTGCACATATTTCCTCTCAATTTAGCATTACGTCATGTGCTCTACTTTATCAAATCATCCATATCCAATCACCTACTAACATTGACTTATAGAATCAGTTTGATTTAATATGCTCTTTTTTTTCTCAAGACATGTTATCTTAATTCATATGAGCTAAACCTTGTTGCCTACTTTGTCATAATGAGCCTGCATCTTACCAGGGGAAGCATAAGAACATATAGCCTTGCTTAGTTTTAGACGGCTGCATGTAGGCAGATGGCCGTCTCCCACTGTAAAGTTCAGAGTGACAGATTTAGAATATCAGTGCCAGTGCTGGGGGAAAGCGTATGCCTCCGACTATTAATTACAAGATTAAAACTTTTAAACAGCCCCATACATTTTAGTGTTCTATAAAGCAGTTTTATAAATAATATCGTAAAGGAGTATTTAAATGCCATGCATTAAAACCAAGAAATTTTTTGTTTTATTTGAAACCCTGTCTGTATATATCCCATATATGCTTAAAGGTCAACTTTACTAAGTAAATTGCAAACCTAAGAATAAAAATGAGAGGCTTTACTAGGTGTTTTGTCTTATTATATATATATATTTTTTTTTTTTAACAGACTACCTTAATAGATGCCTTTGGTTTTACAGTAACTGAAATATATTTTAAAGACATGTTAGAGTGTCTTGAATTCCTTTATTAACTTTAGATCAGGTGACTAAATGTCAGACATTCCAGATCCAAGAAGGCAGAGAAACTGAATATTTATCAACTTATTACAATGACTTATCTCATCATCAGAAAAGGACCAAGGAATGGGTGTCAGCCTTTTCAAACATAATACCCCGGTCTGAAAATCTATCTTTCAAATGAGAGAGCAATGTGACATATTTAGTAGTTAATGACAACTGCTGAAATATTGCTAAGTTGCAAATGAGTGGGAATTGAAGTCAAGGACAAGGGCTGAAGGGAGATAAGAATACCTGTCAACAAAGGCAGAGGATTTCTTTTTGAAGGCAGGCGCAGGCTGAAGGTTTCAGTCTTCTGTGCTCTTCTTTGCTATCAGTTGCTGCTTTCTCCAGCAGGGAGCCTTGTCTTCAGTTGGTAGCAAAAAGAGCTCTCTCCCTATCCTGGTTCTTGTAACTATATAAGACCTAGATGTGCATCAGTCTCTCTATTTACATTGGTAATAATCCAGAAATTGCCAAGAAGGAGAGGCACAAGAAGATCCACCTTTTACCCTATGCTTCTAAGATAGTAACTTGACCATACAATCCACCAAGATCCCAAACAATTAGCCTCTTCTTCATTTCCATCCAAAAATATAATCACTCATATAAGGCTTTTAACTTTATTTTTATCGTTTACACTATTAAAATGTTCCCATTTCCCTCCCTTTGCCCACCTCCCATAGCCCTCGCCCTGACTTCCCTCTGGCCGCACCACATTGTTGTCTGTGTTTGTGGGTTATGCATATATGTTCTTTGGCTGATCCCTCCCTCTGACTGCTGTTATTCTGCTCATATCCATGCCTCCGTTTCTATTTTATCAGTTTATTTTGTTCATTAGATTCCACATATAAAATCATATGGTATTTGTCTTTCTCTGACTGGCTTATTTCAGTTAGCATAATAATCTCTATAGCACACATGTGCATGCAGGCACACACACATATGCACCTACACACACACCCCTTACAGTTGAACATTAGTTCTTCTCTCTAAAATTCTTCAGATATTTTCCTTCTCTCTTCTCATCACTCCCATTTTCTGTTTTCTCCTGGAATTCATGACATTTTTATTAGTTTATATTGCAGAATATTTTAGCAAAAATTTTTGTTGCCCTTCCTCCTGCATACACACCATAAATAGCTAATCTGAAATGCTACTTTAAAGGATGACTTGAGGGATTAGAACGAGCAGATACACAAAGGGGAAGAAAGTTGTGTAGGTTGTCTTCAGAGCAGGTCATGTGTGGGATCAGCTGATAAATAAAGCTGGAAATTCAGGTGGGACTCATCTTGCAGAGAACCCTAGATGACAATTTAAAAACATTAAATTCACTTGCAAGGGCCTTCAATGGGAAAAAGGCATACTGACCAGAGCTTGCTTCAGGTTGATGAATCTGAGAGTAGACTTTAGACAGGATTACAGTGGGTAGAAGAATGAGGTAGAAAGAAAAATTGGAATATAAATTTAACAGGCTAAAATAGATGAAAACTCTTTCAACCCTAATGTTTGCTAATAATTTGAGAGTATAAGAGATCTCTGCGGGACTTCCAGCCAAGATGGAGGCTTAGACGGACGCGCTAGGTCTCCCTCTACAACTAGAGAGGAATACAACTACTTCAAAACAAAGGATAACTAGAAATTCCAGAAAATAAAACTACACGGAGGCCCAACATATGAAGTTATAAACCAGCGGCGCTCTTTGGGCAGGTAGGACGAGAGAAAGGGGGCGGAGCTGTTTGCGGTCGCACCTGGGACAGCGGCGGGGAGAACAACCCCAGCTGCAGTCGAACCTCCGGCAGCTCGCGACCCCAAAGCTGGGGAAAGCAGCCACCACATCGCCTTGAACAGTGAGGCCCAGGAGGGCGGGAGGACGGATCCCGGTCTCCTAGCTGAATAACTGTGTGAATCCATCTTGGACCCCCGCCCCCAAAGAAAGCGCCACAGGGCTGCGAAATAGGTCGCGGACAGGCGCCGGTCGCTGGGTTGTGACGCGTACACAGGCACTGCCCCCTACAGCCGGCCCAAGAAAACAAAACGCATCTGTCAAAATGAGGCAGACAACTATAGAAATCCCGGTGGCACAGCTCACCAGGCAACAGATAGAGAACCTGACAGATGAACAGATAAGAAACCTGTCAGATGATCAGTTCGGGGCCATTGTTATCAGGTGGCTTACAGAATTCACAAAAGATTTGGAAAAAGATGAGAAAGAAGCGAAAAACACTCATAACGAAAGAACAAAACCGCATACGAGACAGATGGTGAGGAAATAAAATCCAGAGTTCATTTCAACAAACCGGAATATGGAGAAGGAACAAGCAGTCAACCAATGCAGAGAGAGGAAATGGGAAGCAACGATGAGAGGATCAGAAACCTCTGGGACAGCTATAAAAGGCCCAACATAAGAATCATTGGTTTGCCAGAGAATGAGGAAGATGAACTAGAACTTGAAAAATTGAGTGAAAATATAATAAAGGAGAACTTCCCAGACTTGGGGAAGGAAGTGGGCTTACAGGTCCAGGAAGCACAGAGAGTTCCAAAAAAACTGGACCCAGGGAGAACCACTCCAAGACACATTATAATCAAAATGTCAAAAATTAAAGATAAAGAAAGAATCTTAAAAGCAGCAAGAGAGAAGAAAAGAATTATGTACAAAGGGGTCCCAATTAGACTATCAGCTGACTTCTCAAGGGAGACCCTGCAGGCAAGAAGGGACTGGCAAGAAATATTCAAAGTAATGAAAATCCAAAACCTACAACCACGAATACTCTATCCAGCGAAATTGTCATTCAGAATAGAAGGACAGACAAAGTGTTTCCGGGACAAAATAAAACTGAAAGAGTTCATTAGATCCAAACCACTGTTATATGGGATGTTAAAGGGACTGGTTTAGAAAAAGGAGGATCAAGACAATGAAATCTAAAATGAAAACTGCATCACAAGAAACAACAGAAGCTAGGGAATTGAAACAAAGGCAAACTAAACAGGCAACGAGACTGGAAAAAGAACTATAGATACGGGGAACATATTGGGGGGAGGTCAACAGGGAGGGGGAATGGGGAGAGGGAGGGAGATGATATAGGAATTAAGGATCATGGTAGGAGGGAATGGAATAGACAGAGAGAGGTTGAGAAGAACTGTATGCACAACTAATGGACATGATCTAAAAGGGGGGGACAACTGGAGGGAGGGGGGCCACCGGGTGGAGGGGAGCAAAGGGAAGGGAAATTGGCACAAATGTAATATTATAATCAATAAAACACATTTTAAAAAAAAGAGATCTCTGCATTATCTATACAAAATGTAGTTGAGATTTTTTTATCAAAAATTTTTTAAAATTTACAAACCTGAATAAGGCTTATATCTTTTAATGTATTAGTATGTGGAAAAGAAAAAACATTGAATGAAATGTGATTAAAAAGGAGAAGTCACACCAAAGGTCCCTCTTCTTCCCTTCCTTGCACCATCTCCTGTGCCTTTCTGCAGAAACACTGAATTACATGCAGCAAAACTTTATCGTGGCACAAACATTATGGTTAATAAAGCAAATAATATGGACTTAATCAACAAAAAGTTAATGACCACCTAGTAAACATTTATAACTGTATGTGCATGTGCACACTAGTAAGTATAATGTATCTTATCTTTCTTACTTCAGTGCTAAATTCCTCAAGAACCCCAGCTTTATTGTATGAAACATATTTGTAACATGAAAGACTACTGAAACATATGTTTCTGATCTTTTGAGGGCTATCAAAATAATTTATTGTTGGGAAACACATTAAAATGCTAGTTGAAACTAACATTTTGTAAGTGTGGAAACAAAGTCAAACAGAAGTAACTCAGGGGAACTACTAGTCAATAAAAAGTCTAGAACTAGAATTCGGTGTCAATATTCAAAGCCCAATATTTTAACTGCCACAGCAAGTGTCCTCCTGAGTTTTTCAATGATGAATTCCAAGTTGAATTTCAAAAAATATATTCAATTGTACATATTTGAGATAAACAATTGCATAAACTTATATAAAGACAGTGATGATTTTAATAGTACAAGTTTAATAGCTCTTTATATGCTAGATATAGATATATTTGATTGTAAATATGTCAACATAACATTTGATTATTTTACTAATGGTCCTTTTAAATGACATACATGTTTAAAAGTATTTTGTCCTAAGGTAAATTTATTTATAAAAATAGAAAAAGTTAGTTAGAATTCTTTTTACTACTGCTTTTGAAATTATATACTTTAAGGTGGTAATATTTAAGCATAGGTAATTATTATTAAAAAGTTGTTATACAGTGATCACAAAATACTTTATTTTTAATAGTTCTATATAAGCACTGTCTAATAATATAATGCAAGACACAGACAAGAAATTTTTTAAAATTGCCACATTAAAATTAGAAGAGAGATGTTAATTTTAATAATATAGTTAGCCTGGTATATCTAGTATATTATCATCTCAACAACATAAAAATATTAATGGGATATTTTTAAATTATTTTTTCATACTAAGCTTTTGCAATCTGATGTGTACTTTATACTTAACTTGAACAAGCCATATTTCAAGTGCTCAGTAGTGGCATGTGGCTAGTGGATACTGTATTGAACTATACAATTCCATAAAACCAAGGGAAAATTGCTTAACAGCTGTGATGGTGTTGCTTATATAAAAGTGTTGGGACAGAGAGAAAATGAAGAGGTTTTTCTGCCTCAAGCTTTGATTACAGTAAAATGTAAGAAGATGGAAGCAACTGAAGTCATATAGTCTCAATCAAAAGACTGAGTTACACTGTTTCTTAATAGTAAGCATTAAGATCATTTATTTAACAGACTCATTTTGATCTCTCCTCTCTTCATCCTCTATGCTTATATTATCCATTTGCTATAAGATGGGGTGATCCAACAGAATCCTGAAGGTTTAGCTACCATCTATACATTTATAGTTGCAGATTTATATATTCAGCTCTGACCTTTTACTATATGGCAGACCTACCTGTTACACTTGGATATTAAACAAGGTCTTTCACACAAAAGTGGGCCATGAATCTTCTACAGAAATCGTTTTTCATTCTTTCATTAATATATAAATTTATTACTCAATTAAGTTAGATGAAACCATTCATCCACATTTCTACCACAAATTCTTTGCATACTTACTATGTTCTAAGCACTGCCTCAAACACTGGCCATACATTGGTGAATAAGAAGGACCTACTCCCTGCCCTTTCTCATTTATGAGAAGTTTAAGCCAATAAAGAAGTAAATACTCAAATATATAATCCAAACTAGTATATGGACTCTAAAACAGAATGCTATTAATAAAGAAGAACAAAGTTGGGGTGTGATGGGAATAGAAAAAGACAAATTTAGAAATATATTAAGAGGAAATATTATTTAATTCAAAACAGAAAAATGAGAAGGTTTCTGTCTTTTGAAAACAGGGAGGAGAATGTTCTCGACATAGAGAATATTATCATTAAAATAAATATGTAAGAATTACTTTTTATTAAGTTCCCTTTCAAGGTAAGACGGTGAGTTCTAATAAGTTTCTTAAACTAAAGATGAGGCTATAGCAAAGAGAAAAATAATTCCATTAATTTTATTCATCTGTTTATTCAAACTTGTAATGGGCCCATTGTTTCTGTTCACAAGAAATTTAGTAAAGTTTTATGATCAGATACTAAATGTAATGGTTATTTTTATATCAGTTCCTGCAGTCCCTGCTTCTATTTATTTATTTATTTATTTATTTATTTATTTATTTATTTATTTATTACCAATGGCTCCACCTCTTTTATTTTTAATTTTTTAAATTTTTAAATTTCTACTGTATTTTTCTATTACCATTTAGTCCCCTTATACCCCCTGCGATCACCCCGCTGTTGTCATGTCCATGAGTCCTTTTTCACTTTTTACTCAAGCCCTCCACCCCCTAACCTCCCTGCCCTTAGCTGTCAGCCTGCTCCCTATCTGTGAGTCTGTCTCTATTTTGCTTGTTAGTTCAATTTGTTCATTAGATTCTACATAAGAGTGAAGTCATATGGTATTTGCCTTTCACTGACTGGCTTATTTCACTTAGAATAATGTTCTCCAGGTCCATCCATGCTGTTGCAAAGGGTAAAATTTTCTTTTTTTACAACCAAATAGTATTCCACTGTGTAAATGTCCAATAGTTATTTTATCCACTTATCTACTGATGGATACTTCGGCTGCTTCCATATCTTGAAGATTGTAAATAGTGCTGCAGTGAACATAGGGGGCTGTGTTCTTTTGAATTAGTGTTTTGGATTTCTTCAGATATAATCCCAGAAGTAGGATCACTAGGTCAAAAAGCAGATCCATTTTTAATTTTTGAGGTAACTCCATACTGCTTTCCGCAGTGGCTGCACCAATCTTCATTCCCAGCAGCAGTGCCAAAGAGTTCACCTTTATCCACATCCTCACCAGCCCTTGTTTCTTGATTTACTGATGATGGCCATTCTGACAGGTGTGAGATGGTATCGCATTGTATATTTAATTTGCATTTCTCTGATGATTAGTGCTGTTGAGCATCCTTTCATACGTCTATTGGCCATCTGTATGTCCTCTTTGGCCAAATGTCTATTCATGTATTTTGCCCATTTTTTAATTAGGTTGTTTGTTTTTTTGGTGTTGAGTTTTTTAAGTTCTTTATAAATTTTCAATATTAACCCCTGTATCAGATGTTTTTTTGGTGTTGAGTTTTTTAAGTTCTTTATAAGTTTTTATTATTAACCCCTTATCAGATGTTCTCCCATTCTGTGGGTTGACTTTTTATTTTGTTGATTTTTTCATTGCTATGTAAAAACTTTTCAGTTTGGTTTAGTCCCATTTGACAAAAATAAAAAGTAAAAGACATCCAATTGGAAAGGAAGGAGCAAAACTGTGTTTATTTGCATATGACATGATACTGTACATATAGAACCACAGATATTCCACCAAGAGACTACTAGAACTGATAAATGAATTCAGCAAAGTAGCAGGATACAAAATTAATATCCAGAAATCAGTTGTATTTTTATATGACGATATTGAACTAACAAAAAGCAAAATTAAGAAAACAATCACATTCACAATTGCTTCAAAAATAATAAAATACCTAGGATTAAACCTAACTAAGGATGTAAAAGACCTGTACTCAGAAAATTATAAGATATTGGAAAACAAAACTGAAGAAGATACAAATAAGTGTAAGCATGTACAATGTTTGTGGATAGGAAGAATTAACATCATTAAAATGTCCATACTATCCAAAGCAATGTATAAATTTAATGCAATCCCTCTCAAGATTCCAATGATGTATTTCACAGAACTAGAATAAATGTTTCCAACATCATCAAAATGGCCATACTACCCAAAGCAATTTACAGATTCAATGCAATCCCTATTAAAATACCAATGACATATTTCACAGACCTAGAACAAATACTCCATAAATTCATATGGAACCAAAAAAGACCCCGAATAGCAAAAGCAATCTTGAGACAGAAGAACACAGCAGGAGGAATCACAACACCAGATATCAAGCAATACTACAAAGCCACTGTAATCAAAACAGTATGGTACTGGCATAGGAACAGACATATAGATCAGTGGAACAGAATAGAGAATCCAGAAATAAACCCAGGCCTCTATGGTCAACTAATCTTTGATAAAGGAGGAAGGAACATAAAATGGAGTGAGAAGAGCCTCTTAAACAAATGATGCTGGGAGAACTGGATAGGGACCTGCAAAAAAATGAAACTAGACCACCAACTTACACCACACACAAGAATAAATTCAAGATGGATCAAAGACTTAAATGTAAGCCGTGACACCATAAAAGTCCTAGAGGAACACATAGGCAAGAAAATATCAGATACCTCACGTAACAATCTCTTCACGGATACATCTCCTAAAGCAAGAGAAATAAAGGAAAAAATAAATAAATGGGATTACATCAAACTGAAGAGTTTCTGCTCAGCAAAAGAAAACATCAGCAAGATGAAAAGGAAACCAACCATATGGGAAAACATATTTGCCAATGACCTCACAGACAGGGGACTGATTTCCAAAATATATAAAGAGCTGATACGACTCAACATCAAGAAAACAAACAACCCGAGATTCCGGAGACTTCCGGCCAAGATGGAGGCTTAGATGGACACGCTAGGTCTCCCTCTACAACTAGAGAGGAATACAACTACTTCAAAACAAAGGATAACTAGAAATTCCAGAAAATAAAACTACACGGAAGCCCAACATATGAAGTTATAAACCAGCGGTGCCATTTGGGCAGGTAAGAGTTAAAGAGGGCAGCGCTGTTTGCGGTCAGCGGCGGGGCGGCGAAAAAGCCCGGAGGCAGTCAAGCCCCTGGCAGTGCGCGACCCCAGCGCTGGGGAGAGTGGCCACCGCATCGCCTTGAACAGTGAGGCCCAGGGGGGCGGGAGGACGGATCCCGGTCTCCTAACTGAATAACTGTGTGAATCCACCTTGGACCCCCGCCCCCAAAGAAAGCACCACAGGGCTGCGAAATAGGTCGCAGACAGGCGCCGGTCGCTGACTTGTGAAGCGTACACAGGCACTGCCCCCGACAGCCGGCCCAAGAAAATAAAACGCATCTGTCAAAATGAGGCAGACAACTATAGAAATCCCGGTGACACAACTCACCAGGCAACAGATAGAGAACCTGACAGATGAACAGATAAGAAACCTGTCAGAGGCTCAGTTCTGGGCCATTGTTATCAGTTGGCTTACAGAATTCACAAAAGAGCAGGAAAAAGATAAGAAAGAAGCGAAAAACTTTCATAACGAAAGAACAAAACCGCATACGAGACAGATGGTGAGGAAAAAAAATCCAGAGTTCATTTCAACAAACTGGAATATGGAGAAGGAACAAGCAGTCAACCAATGCAGCGAGAGGAAATGGGAAGCAACAATGAGAGGATCAGAAACCTCTGGGACAGCTATAAAAGACCCAACATAAGAATCATTGGTTTGCCAGAGAATGAGGAAGATGAACTAGAACTTGAAAAATTGAGTGAAAATATAATAAAGGAGAACTTCCCAGACTTGGGGAAGGGAATAGACTTGCAGGTCCAGGAAGCAAGGAGAGGTCCCAAGAGACTGGACCCAGGGAGAACCACTCCAAGACACATTATAATCAAAATGTCAAAAATTAAAGATAAAGAGAGAATCTTAAAAGCAGCAAGAGAGAAGAAAAGAATTATGTACAAAGGGGTCCCAATTAGACTATCAGCTGACTTCTCAAGGGAAACCCTACAGGCAAGAAGGGACTGGCAAGAAATATTCAAAGTAATGAAAATCCAAAACCTACAACCACGAATACTCTATCCAGCGAAATTGTCATTCAGAATAGAAGGACAGAGAAAGTGTTTCCAGGACAAAATAAAACTGAAAGAGTTCATTAGATCCAAACCACTGTTATATGAGATGTTAAAGGGACTGGTTTAAAAAACAGAAGCTAGGGAGATGAAACAAAGGCAAACTAAACAGGCAACGAGAGTGGAAAAGGAACTGTGGGTATGGGAAGCATATTGGGGGGAGGTCAACAGGGAGGGGGAGTGGGGAGAGGGAGGGAGATGATATAGGAATTGGGGATCATGGTAGGAGGGAATGGAATAGACGGAGAGAGGTTGGGAGGAACTGTATGCACAACTAATGGACATAATCTAAAAGGGGGGGACAACTGGAGGGAGGGGGGCCACCGGGTGGAGGGGAGCAGAGGCAAGGGAAATTGGCACAAATGTAATATTATAATCAATAAAACACATTAAATCTGAAAAAAAAAAAAAGAAAAGAAAAGAAAACAAACAACCCAATTAAAAAATGGGCAAGGGACCTGAACAAACACTTCTCCGAAGAGGACATACAGAAGGTCCATAGACACATGAAAAAATGCTCAACATCATTAGCCATCAGGGAGATGCAAATAAAAACCACAATGAGATACCATTTTACACCAGTCAGAATGGCCATCATCAACAAATCAACAAGCAACAAGTGCTGGCGAGGATGTGGAGAAACGGGAACCCTACTGCTCTGTTGGTGGGAATGCAGACTGATGCAGCCACTATGGAGAACAGTATGGAATTACCTCAAAAGATTAAAAATGGAACTGCCTTTTGAACCAGCGACTCCACTACTAGGATTATACCCGAAGAATCTTGAAACACCAATTCAAAAGAACTTATGCACTCCTATGTTCATTGCAGCACTGTTTACAATAGCTAAGTGCTGGAAACAACCTAAGTGCCCATCTGTAGATGAGTGGATCAAAAAACTGTGGTACATTTACACAATGGAATACTATGTAGCAGAAAGAAAGAAGGAACTCCTGCCATTTGCAACAACATGGATGGAACTAGAGAGAATTATGCTTAGTGAAATAAGCCAGGCAAAGAAAGAAAAATACCATATGATATCACCTAATACAGGAAACTAAAGAACAACACAAACAAAGGAACTAAATAGAACAAAGAGCAGAATAGCAGTCAATAGGGGGAAGGGGAGAGGGAGAGAAGGGGGATAAGTAAGGGAAGGGTTTAATTAAAGAGCCTGTATAAAAGACTCATGGACATGGACAACGGGGAGGGATATGATTGCGGGAGAGGGGGTGGTTTGGGTGGGGGAGAGAAATTAGGGGAAAAGGGGACAACTGTAATTGAAAAACCAAAATTAAAAAAAAAAAAAAAAAAGATCCACAAAAAAAAAAAAAAAAAGTTTTGCTGAATACAAATGACGTTTACAAAAAAAAAAGAATAAATGTTTCAAAAATGTACATGGAACCACAACACAAAAGGCCATGCATAGCAATGGCAATCCTGAGAAGGAAGAACAAAATTGGAGAAATAATGCTACCTAATATCAAGCTATACTCTAAGGCCATAGTAATCAAAACAGCATGGTACTGGCATAAAAGCAGTGATGTAAAGCAATGGAACAGAATAGAGAGCCCAGAAATAAACCCACACCTTTTTAGTCAATTAACGTTTGACAGAGGAGGCAAACACATACAATGGGTTAAAGATAGTTTATTCAATAAATGGTGTTGGGAGGATTGGACAGATATGTGCATAAAAATGAAACTAGACCACCTTCTTACACCACACAGAAGAATAAATTCATAATGGATTAAAGGCTTAAGTATTAGACCTGAAACCATAAAAATTGTAGAAATAAATATAGGCAGCAAAATCTTGGACATTGCTTGAAGCAATATTTTATGGGCTATATCTCCCCAGGCAAGGGAAGCAAAAGTCTGTAGTCTTTTAAAGAAAACATTAAGCTTTTCTATATGACAATATAATTAAATTAAATGGGATTAGTTGAATTACATCTTATTTGTCATTAACATTTTAAGTGATGGTAGGAAAACTACATGAATACTTTTGTGTTATACTATTTACAACAAAATAGTAAGTATTTAAAAGAAAATTCTGTTTACTAATTAACTAGAAGAAATCATTGCAAAGAGTTAAAGAATATAAACTTGAATGATATAACAACAGATCAACAGTAAAAACAAAGACTAATGTTTGCCTGCCCTAAAATGTTATTATACAGAGTGAAGCATAAGTAAGTTTACAGCTCTAATACAAATAAACAATACAATAATTAATAAAAAATAATACAAGAATAAACTCTGTTTCATGCACTCACAACAGCAAATCTACCTTTTCCCCACCCCATAAAATGACAATGCAAAAGGACTATGATGACCAGAGCTAATTAAGAATAAATTATGGGAAATTGATTTTCAGGCAAGTATTTTCTGCAACATGCAATGTGCCTTCTGCAGGAAAAAGTTAATAGAACTTGTTTTTAAGAGGTGACATTATGTTCTTACTCATAAATATAATTTCACTAATGAAATAAGAGAACCACCTGAGCAAAAGAATTCAATCTTTAAACTGTCTTTCCTTGAAATACACTGATTTCCATTACTTTAATCTATTTTGTTAAGGTGTCTCTGTGATATCTTTTTATTCTCTGTCCTAGGATCATAGATATGGTTATGAATAAATATAAATAGGAGAGAGATGGAAATTGAAACCAATGTATGTCACCCTTTGCCTGTGGTTTTCTTTGCTGCTTATGAATTGAAACTGAGGATTGGATGTTTTGTGTAAGCTTAGTGTTTCTGTAGATTAACATCAGGTGCAGTATGTAGGAAATAAGAAATCCACAGCTAATAATTACCATTCCATACTTCCTACCATGTTAAGCTCCTTTCATGCCTTTTCTCTATCAGTCATCACACCAACCATGTGAGTCAGATAATACTTTATTAGTAAAGTTATTTTCATTTCCAAATTATAGAAATCAACTCAATAAATAATACGTAATATTTATTGGATGCTTAATACGTATTAGGCATTGCTCTTAATCTTAGCCTGTAGTGACTCATTTATTTCTCACAAATGAGTATTATTATGAAGTAAATGCTATTCTATCTTCATGATTCAGAAGAGAAAATGTATGCATAGATTTAAATAACTTGCCCATGTAAATTCTTGAATTGAGATTTGATTCCAAGTTATTAAAATTACCCTTTCTATCTGATCCAGTTAATATAAGCAAATATAGAAAAGTTTATTATAAAAATATAAAGACCGCAGAACCACAGATTGGGAATATAAAGATACTCAACTAAGAACAAAAACACTCAGGATACTTTCTCTGTTAGAGTCATGTTTCATTCTTCACTGACAATGGCTTTTGATTCGACACTGTAGAGTCTTCCCCCCAAAGACAGACTGAATTGTTCTTGGACTGACCCTGGGGAAGAGATGTGTGGCTAAGGTGACAACCCGTAACCCAATCAGTCAGGCTAAAGTATCTTGAAGGAGATCAGAGAGCAATTATCCAAGAAGGAATAATTGTGGTTGGGTGGGAATATATCACAAAATGTATAAATTTTATTACTATAACTATCCTGCTACTGAAGAATGAGTCACCAAGAAAGTAAATTGCCTAGATTATGCAGAGGATTGGCAAAGCGAGAACGCAACTCAAGCTGTTTGATGCCAAAAATTGTTCTTTTAACCACTATATATTACTATAATACTTTAAGATCTCCCTTAAAATATAGGGTACAAGCATTGAGACAAAGCCATCTATATTGACATAGTAATGAATTCAGTTTATTAAATGACTTGACTTACACTCAAGACTATATTTTAAGTTCTCCCATCACCAACTTCAGGTATTTTCTAGCAGATTTCTCTTCACCTTATTTTGTGACAATCTGGATACATTTCACAGCTTTCAGGTCACTTGCAGATATTAAATAGTCTAACCCAATTTAACAAACTAATACAATTTTATTGCATACCTAATTTGAAGTTGCCCACACTTTCCTCACTCTTCCCTTGTTACACCTTCTTTCTAAGTTTTGTGCCTCCAGAGTTAGATCAGGGGTAGAAGGAATTAGAAAAGGTGTCAAAGTCTTATTCCTTACCATGGGGTGACTGTATTTTGCGCAGGCAGCAAATGCATTCTGTCATTGTAGGTATATCAGTGGTTTGTTGCTTATTCCTTCCAACATATTTCTCTGCTGTGTGTTGTGTACACTCAGTTGATCTCTTGAAAATTTCCTTTAGCAACCATCTGGGAAGTACATTTCTACCGTTTTTGGCTGGTGCGGCAGTAGGCATCTTCTTGGAATAGGTCATCTCCATATGACTTAAACCTAGTTACCTAACACCTTCCTTATTGTCAATCGGATCTGAGAAAATAGCCAACTGTCCTGCCAATGGATAGAAGTACAAGTAATCCTAGAGGTGAATCTTTCCCCTTACTGACTGTGAAGGCTGCTCTAGCCTGCTGCTTTTGGGATTCTCCTAGCCAAAGGCGGGGCCCAGTCTCCATTCCTTGCCTCCCAATTCTAGAAACATATGTCAAGTTCTCCCAAGAAATCTCTGCACTCATAGAAACAGAGAGGGTCCTACAAATTGCTTTAGCTGTGCTAGCATGCACCCAGCTATCCAGTTTCAGAGTGATACTTTTTGGGATTTTTACATTGGTTAGTAGTGGAGACAAGATATCTCACAATGCTCACTCTTGTTTTAAATCCTTCTGAGGAATCTATATATAATAAATCTCTGACTTTCTCTCATATAAATTTTGGGGTAATGGTAGCTGGGCCTGTTAGCCCCCTGTTAGCATGTAGTACTTGGATGTGTTTAATAATTCTCTTTAGAAATGGAGGTAATTATTACCATTTGTATTGTCTGTACTTTTGAGACTTTAGTAAGAATTTTGAGGGAAACCAAGGTGATTCCCTCTCCAAGGGGCCTAATAGTGCCCCTCTTCAGGAAAGTAGCAACTTGGAATACGATCCGGCATGCCTCAGCTTTTCAGGGCAGAGGGTCATGTGTAATTTCCTTTGCCTTCCTTTGGCTGCCTACATGTACAAAAAAAAAAAAAAAAAAACAATTTTGAGGGAACAAAAACATATCCTTTTATAGGGACTGTTATATTAACATAAACCTAGAATACATTTTAATCAAGATAGAAAAGAATCCAATATCTAGGAATAACAACATATCTTCCTACAATTCTTTTCAAACATTTACACAAATTTATCCCTAGTAACACGGGAGATTCAACTCCACTCAACAGATCTTGAAAGTCTCTTGTTTCTTTACCTTAAAAGTCACATGCTCCTTAGGTTCTACAACATATACACTGTGATATAAAGAGTAAATGAAATCACTCTCCAGGAATTTTCATGTTTCTCCTGTGGCTGCAGTCAATTCTTACAAACTGATGCAGATTCCTGGGAATATCTCTATTTAAGAAGCATAAGTTTACTGAAAAAGACAGTAGACTAGGAGTGAGAAGATATGGAATTCATCTTAGCCTTTAAATAGTTCTATAGTATTAGGGAAATCATGACTCTTCGACCTTCATTTTGTCTATCTTCAAAGTGACAGGATTAGAATCAATTTGAGAGGCTCTGTTAGCTCTAAAATTTATTGCCCCCAGATAGATCTCTAACATGAAATCTCTTGGGTTTTATTTAGCAATTGCTCTGGACTTTGAACTGAGGGCAGCCTATAAAACTGCTTCAACATCAGGGATGACTCTTCACCTTGCCAGGAGAGCTTAGGAGTCAGGCTGTTTTCTTACTTTGCTACCCCATTGTTAAAGGATGAGTTCTCTGAGAAGGAGAATCTTAGAGATTACAAAGCAGGAATTTTATTAAGGGAGTGCTTTCAAGATCAACACATGAAAAGAAGGCAGCAGAGTTTGATAGCAAGTTGCCTCACAGCATGTGCCACACCAATATATCTCTCTTTATGTCCTTTTAAACTCAGTAATGGAATATCCTAGTCTTTTCCAGCCTGGGAATACTAAATTTGCCTTCTCTTATGTGCTTCCCCTGCCATTGCTCACAAACAGAACAGCTTCTGAAAAACAAAGGGCTTTGGGAGAAAGAAAGCTGTTTAGAGTTGTAAAGAATCTCTTGAAGTTCATATTCTCACTTAAGTTTTTATTTTCAGTCCAGAGACTTCTTTTCCCTCACTGAGGGTTTCACTTACCTGGATCCATTACAGACTTATTTTCCAAAGGATCTGTGCTTTATTCTTTTTCCAAATGCTTTTTATTTTTAGCCTGGCATATTCACGATCTGACTGCTGCCTGCTTACTTATCTGGCTTTGTTTTCCTCCAACATCCTGCCATACAAAACTATAACCCCATTATACCGAGGGACTTAACAATTCCCTACATTCCATGTGCTCCTGTGTGTCAGGTCCCAGGCTCTCCAGTGTTCCCTCTGTGGACAATATTCTTCCTAACTTTTCTTCCTTAATGACTGGGATGGATTCTCACTTTCTCTGTGAGGCCATCTTGCTGTCATTCACATCCCAACCTGCTTTTGATTTCCTGCTCTACATTCCCCTAATACCTTGTACCTTTATTGTTAAATTCATTTTCTTGTATTTTCACAGTGTGTTTACTTACGTCTCCCTTCTAGATGCCAAAATACTGAGGAAAGTGACCGTTTTCTGTTTATGTATTCTAACCTAGGCATCCTGAGATATAGAAGGAAAACAAATATTTTCTGTTAAATTTAAAGAACTATTGACCACTTAGCTATTTGCATATATCAGATAAATACTGTGGTGTTTAGGAAAAATAAAAATACATAAAAACTGCTTTCCTCTATAACAAAGTAAAGCCTCAATCCCTGACTTTTTCGCCACCCAAACTAGTTGTAAATTTGAACAGTTTTTCAAATTTTATATTCATTTCAATACATGCTCTGAATATTCAGGCAGCCCTTCTAACTTTGGTTTGTTGAAGAACTCCTCATAACACTTACATTTTACTCTTACCTTCTTTTGTAGATAAAGTCTAAAATATTTAGACTATGGTATTTACAAATATGTTTGAAGAAAAACTAACAAAAATGTCCTAGGATGCTTCCCTATGGCTATCATAGGATTTAAAACATGTCGATAAAAGAGCTAGGAGAAATATTTTTGGTATATCTCTGAACCTTTGCTAGAATTCCTTGTACTGAATAAACTGAAAATAACTCGTAATTTTCATAAATATGTATTACTCTCAAAAAAATTTAAGCAACTCGACTAAATTTTGAGTTATATTAGAAAATCATAAACCACTGAAGATTATCCTGTAGAGCTTTTTATAGCAAAACATAGGAGAAAATGAAATGACTTGCAATCTTTTGAGGTAGAATAGAAGTCTGAAATCAATGTAAATTTTCTAAAACTTTTTGAGAAATTGCACTTATTATTTCTACCTATTGGCGTAATTATCCACATGTACCACATGCAAATCAAGTAGTACATCAATCCAGAGTCAAGGTCTTAACACTTAACTTTGTTGCCTATACTCTTCCCATTTTCAAATACTGGATTCTTTTACATGAATGTGAATCACATAAATATACTGTAAGCATATGTACCTCATTCTGCAATACTGATGACAATTTTGTTTAGGTCTTTATTATTATATCTAATCACAGCTTTTCATGATATTTCCACATTTATGATTTTCTGAATTTTATTATATTTACTTAACCACATCTTGAAGTTATGTAACTATTAGTTTGTATTTAGTGTAAACATACTCAAAAACACGTGGAACTATATGAAGTCTGTCCAGAAAAAGTCCAGCCATTGTTAATATAACAAGAATGACTTGCACGAGTGTTTTTGCAGAACATCAAATCACCCAGGTGACTCAGCCCCACTACAGCCCAGATTTGGCACCCTGTGACTTCTGGCTTTTCCCAAAACTAAAATCACCTTTGAAAGGGAAGAGATCTCAGACTGTCGATGGGATTCAGGAAAATACAACAGGATAGCTGATGGCGATTGGGAGAACTGTGTGAGGTCCCAAGGTGCCTACTTTGAAGGGGACTGAGGTATCATTGTCCTATGTGCAATGTTTCTCATATCTTGTATCTTCTGCAATAAATATTACATGGCTGGATACCCTCTGGACAGACCTTGTATCCTGTGAAATGGGCGCTTTCATGCAATTAACGTAGCTGTATTTCTTCCTACTGATGTAATAGAAGGTTTGAAAATGGTGCCTGCAACAAGATGCACTCAATGGCACCACAAAACAATACTGAAGTTTTCTATAATTTAAGAATTTCAGTAACAATGTTTTTGCCTTTTTCTAAGTTTCTGGTTTAAGAAGGAATATAAAAGCCCTATCTTCTGTGGATTCCTGTGTGCAGCACAGTTGACATTTTCTTTGTGTAAAATGTAAAAGAGCCACTTAAAATTACTTCCTCTATTCAAATTAGCACGTGTGGTGCCAAAATGTGCTCTGGAAAGAACCTGTACACAGTTAACATTTTGAGAAATGCAAAGAATGAAAACAACAAGAAAAGAAGGCAAGAAAATCAAAGGGAGTTTTCTATCTTACACAGTGAGTTTATATATTTTTCTGTTTCTTTACTAAGTAGAAACTTGCGAACTATACACATTTTCATGTTAAATTGATTTACAATTCACTTTCTGTAGAGGTGATAAAAAGGCATTATGTATGAATATCCAAAAAAGATTGCAGTGCAATCACTTGAAAATAAGCAACACCGAGAATTGCTAAAAATGATGAATGTGTGACTCCGGACATAATTAGAGTTTGTGAAATCAGCCATACCATTGTTCAGATGTTTGAACATATGTTTGAAAGCCCAAAGCATATCTGAATAGAATTGTTTTCTATTGTACAGCAATGTGTTCCTTCATTTTAAACCCATTTGTATTATTTAAAAAAAAAGTAATCTAAATATATCAGGTTAATTTACACTTAGATCTTTTGAAATGCTGTCTTTTAAAATGTCCTCTACTGTTTCCCTGTTTACACACTTTAGGGCATTAACATCTCACATTAATGCTTCGTAAATCTCTGCATTAGAGTGTTATGCTTCTGCTTTTTAACTCAAAGCCAGAAATGTCCATGGTAATTGTGACCCTCGTATAAACTCTGTTCCCTCCACTCTTATACAGGTTTTTATCACATTCCATAATTATAGTCATTTATATTAGTTTAGAAGTATTATGTACTTATTTGGTCTTGCACATATCATGCTGCTCTGTTTTATATTATAATGCATCCTGTTCCACATCACTGTTCACATATCATTGTTTTGAAATTACATATTTGCAGGGCTTTCTCAAAAGTTCTGCCAGTGAACATATTTTCATCTATCTTTAAAGTAGACCTAGCTAATTTTGCTCTTATTCACCCTCCCAAAAATATATGCTTTTTTTCCCCCAAATTTTAGAAGGGACTCCTCTCTAATGTATGCACACTCTGCAAAATACATTTCACAAAAATAATTCTTTGTAGGAGAGGGACCCAGAAAACTGGAATGATCTTCTGGAGGGCAGGCCCCTTGTAGTACAGGCTGCCCCCCACCAAAGTGAGTGTTCTAGTAACCCATCTGTATCAATGTACCAGTTGAGGTTTTTGTGAGAGGCTGTGTTTGGCTTTGGTGAATTTTTTTTTTTTTTTTTTTTAAGACTCATTCAACGCATTTGCCCATTTCAGGATGGGTGATTTATGAGCGCACCTCCCACCCTGTACTGAGTGTTCAGCAGTTTTTGACCAAAAACTATTTGACCCCTGTGCTCCACCCTCCCTATTCACCTGATCTCGGCTTGAGCGACTTGTTTTTGTGTTCCAGGAAAGGGACTTTTTTTTTTTTTTTTTTCCTAGTACAGTTGAAAGGGACTTTTTTAAAGGGACTTTTTTTTTTAAGGGTGTGGAAAAGGTGAAACAAAAAACAACGGAAGCACTAAAAGGCATCAAAATTGACGAGTTCAAACCTGTTTTGAGCAGTGGAAAAAATGTCTTGATAGGTGTATGCATTAAATGGAGGATACTTTGAAAGTAATTGGAATTTTAAACATTAAGAATAAATACAGAGTGCGTTACTTACCTCGACTCTTAGCTTGTCGGGAACAGTAACCGGGACCCGCTGTCTATTCCTGCTGCTTGCGCCTGATAACCCTCAGCCATGCGTGAGTGCATCTCCATCCACGTTGGCCAGGCTGGTGTCCAGATCGGCAACGCCTGTTGGGAGCTCTACTGCCTGGAACATGGCATCCAGCCTGATGGCCAGATGCCAAGTGACAAGACCATTGGGGGGGGAGATGACTCTTTCAACACCTTCTTCAGTGAGACAGGTGCTGGCAAGCATGTGCCCAGGGCAGTGTTTGTAGACCTGGAACCCACAGTCATTGATGAAGTTCGCACTGGTACCTACCGCCAGCTCTTCCACCCTGAGCAGCTGATCACAGGCAAGGAAGATGCTGCCAATAACTATGCCCGTGGACACTACACCATTGGCAAGGAGATCATTGACCTCGTCCTGGACCGAATTCGGAAACTGGCTGACCAGTGCACAGGTCTTCAGGGCTTCTTGGTTTTCCACAGCTTTGGTGGGGGAACTGGTTCTGGGTTCACCTCCCTGCTGATGGAGCGTCTCTCTGTCGATTATGGCAAGAAGTCCAAGCTGGAGTTCTTCATTTACCCAGCCCCCCAGGTTTCCACAGCTGTAGTTGAACCCTACAACTCCATCCTCACCACCCACACCACCCTGGAGCACTCTGATTGTGCCTTCATGGTTGACAATGAGGCCATCTATGACATCTGTCGTAGAAACCTCAATATTGAGCGCCCAACCTACACTAACCTTAACCGCCTTATTAGCCAGATTGTGTCTTCCATCACTGCTTCCCTCAGGTTTGATGGAGCCCTGAATGTCGATCTGACCGAATTCCAGACCAACCTGGTGCCCTATCCCCGCATCCACTTCCCTCTTGCCACATATGCCCCTGTCATCTCTGCTGAGAAAGCCTACCATGAACAGCTTTCTGTAGCAGAGATCACCAATGCGTGCTTTGAGCCAGCAAACCAGATGGTGAAATGTGACCCTCGCCACGGTAAATACATGGCTTGCTGCCTGTTGTACCGTGGTGATGTGGTTCCCAAAGATGTCAATGCTGCCATTGCCACCATCAAGACGAAGCGCAGCATCCAGTTTGTGGACTGGTGCCCCACTGGCTTCAAAGTTGGCATTAATTACCAGCCTCCCACTGTGGTGCCTGGTGGAGACCTGGCCAAAGTACAGCGAGCTGTGTGTATGCTGAGCAACACCACAGCTATTGCTGAGGCCTGGGCTCGCCTGGATCACAAGTTTGACCTGATGTACGCCAAGCGTGCTTTTGTCCACTGGTACGTGGGTGAGGGCATGGAGGAAGGAGAGTTTTCTGAGGCCCGTGAGGACATGGCTGCCCTAGAGAAGGATTATGAGGAGGTTGGTGTGGATTCTGTTGAAGGAGAGGGTGAAGAAGAAGGAGAGGAATACTAATTACCATTCCTTTCGGCCCTGCAACATGTCAGACTCAGAATTTTAGGGTCAACAGCTGCTTTCTGGTTAGATTTTCTTTGCTTTTACCTGTGATCATGTCTGTCTTTTTCATTTATACCTGTAAGATTGTCTGCTTATGTTTAAAAGTAAAGGCATTGAGAAAGAAAAAAAAAAAAGAATAAATGCACAATTTTTTATAAATATATTCCAGTTTTGGGGGGTTCTCTCTCATATAGCTGTGTTGGAAATAACTTGTCACCCTCAGAATAAAGAAGAAAATGATGTCCTCCAGGCCCAGATAGACATCATTATTTGTTAAGTTCTTCTGTGTATGGTCATTTCTTATCTATCACTATCAATTTTTACTCTAAATTTGACCTTCTAAGGTTTAAAATTATCTTTTTTGGCTCTATACATTTAGGTATCCTTTCCTGTGGTTTATGTAAGTATAAACTGATCTCTATTTATTGCTTTGATATAAGAATAGATTAAATGTGCTGTAGCTCAGTGGATTGAGTGTCGGCCTGCGAGCCAAGTGTCACTGGTTCGATTCCCAGTCAGGGCACGTGACTAGGTTGCACGTCAAGTCCCCAGTTAAGGGCGCGAGTGAGAGGCAACCACACAGTGATGTTTCTCTCCCTCTCTTTTTCCTTTCCCCTCTCTCTAAAATAAAATAAAATAAAATAAAAAACAAACAAATAAATAAATTATTTTTTTAAAAAAAGATTAAATGGGTCCAAAGACAAAGGAACATGACCTTTCAATAAATACTCCTTCCATCAGACAGAGAAAGACAAATACCATGTGATTGCACTTATAAGTGGAATCTAAAAAACAAAATAAATGAACAACAAAACAGAAGCGAACTCTTAGATACAGAGAACAAATTGATGGTTTTGGGGGGCAAGAGGTGTTTGGGTAGCTGGGTTAAAAAGGTGAAGGGATCAAGAAGCACAAATTGGTAGTTACGAAATAGTCACAGGAATATAAAATACAGCCTAGGGGATACAGTCAATAACATTTTAATAACCACATATGAGTACAGATGAGTACTAACCTTATCAAAGGGATCTCTCAATAAGTTATCTAAATGTCTAGCCACAATATTCTAGACCTAAAACTAATATGATATTGAATGTCAACTACAATTTAAAATTTTTTCAATTAAGAATAAATACCCCCTCTAGACCTAAATTAGAAGAGTTTTCTGTCAATTCTCTTGGACAAATTGCTCAACGTGCTCTAAATACAAAATATTACCAGATCATTCACATATATTTGCAGTCACAGGGTTGCCAGATAAAATCCAAGATTCCTTGTAAAATTTAATTTTTGGAAAAATAATGAATAAATTTTTAATATAAGTATATTCCAAATATAGCATGGGGCATACTGTTCTTAAAATGTATATGTTTTTATTTGAAATTAAAATATACATGAATAACCTGCATTATATTTGATAAGTCTGGTCACATGCAATTATTTCAGGGAGACTGTGCCTTCTTTCAGTTTATTGGAGCTGGAAGAAACTTTAGAGATAGTTTAGGTCAGGGTCAGCAAAGTTTTTCTATAACAGGCCAGATAATAAATATTTAGGTTTGGTGGGCCACATAGGGTCTCTTTCCTGTATTTTTCTGTTGTTTTTGTTTTTAAACAACTTCTTGAAAATGTAAAACATCACTCATAGCTCAGAAGTTGTAGAAGAGCAGGCTGTGAATGGATTTAGCCTAGAGCCATGCTTTGCCAACACTTAGTTGAGGTCACCCACTCTAATTTAAATAAGAGCCTCAAAAGCTTTGTTAAAATCAAGAATTGGCATTTGTATGATCTTTCCTTGATCTGCATTACAACTTTAGATAAATGTATGTTGTATCAAGGTAAATGCTGGCTTCCAGCTTCTATATTCTCATCAGCTAACTGAAAATGTTTTCTGGTATTTGTTTGAATATGAAAATCAATGTAACCCATCCATGTTTCCTGAAATTCATGCATCATCCCTATTGGTACAAGGTGTGCTTATCTCCAGTCTTCTGTCCCCCCCTTACTTATTCTGAACAGATTTGAAAAATCTTATGGTAATTGAACAAGTCCTGAATTCTACCCTACATGTGTAACTTCAGGTAAATCATTAATAACTTTCCCAAATATGAAAAGGCATTCATTATTTATTTTTATAAATATTTATTAGGTGTTCCCCATGCACCAATATATGAGTTTATGAATGTAAAAATAAAATATTGTCTGAATATAATATGCCATCTCTTTTGCTTTATTTCTGTGCCTAATTTTCTCAAAGAATAACCAGGACATTTTAATGAATAAGTGAAGATATTCTAGAGAGAGTTTAATTTCACTTACTAATATTTACTACTTCTAAAGGATAATGAGCTCTTTTAGCTGTGTAATAATGTAATAAAATATATATTTAATATTCCACAAAATGGCTTTAAGATAATTCGAAATACATAAACGGTTTTTTAAAAGACTGCATAATATTATAACCAATAGTGGAAGAAATTAGACAAAAAAGTTCTACTATAAATGCTGATTACATAATACTCACATGCAAAAATGACAGAAGGGTCTTACAGAGAGATGCTTGTGTGGATCATATGAACACAAAATACTGAGACAAAGTTAGCTTCTTTCAGTAACAGCTCTTTACCCTACAGTGCACCATGGCTCATGTGCTTTGGTATTGGGAGAATGGTAGAAATATCTCAAGACCTCTACATGCCTTCTTAATCTGTAAAAGCAGTGTTTTAAATTTGGCATAAACATGACATTTGAAAAGAAATTGATGAATTCTGCCTGTTTTCTATACATAATCCATTTTCTTCCCTTTATCTTTTCACATCTCCATAAACTTCATATAGTTTCCTTCAGATAATCAAGTTAGGTGATTAAGTAGCTATTGTGTAAATTCTTCCTATTCTAATCAGCCACTATCCATTACATTAATTACACTTAACAGTAAAACATATCAACAGACACCTCCTTGTTTAAATATGCACTATATAAGTGGATATAATCTGGGTTTCCCACACTCACTATAACATATAAGACAGTGGAGTCTGCCATGATATAAATATATTCACTAATTAACATGATTGCCCACTCATCCTTCCTTGCTGGACATTTGGCTATTATGACCAATCACTTTCACACCTTTGGGTGTTTCAATCTTTCCCTCTCATTTCCATATAAGTTAAAGATAAGAAAATCTATTTTAAAGTGAAGTTCAAATATTACAAAAGTCACAAAATCCCTTAAAGTCAATTATTACATTAAAAGTCATTGTCCAATGATAATCTGGGAGATATCAACTACATAATAATCAGTTAGGAATAGGTAATCAAAAATAAGTTTTATGACAGATGTTCTTCAAACAAAAAATTATTTGAATAGTTCTGTATTAAGACAGGACTTTGAGGAAAACTGATGAAATCCTAAAATATTTTTTACAAAAAAAAAAAAAATTAAACACAATGTTAAAAATGTGTTGAAATACTGTTATATTGTGGTACTATGCAAATTATAAGAATTACACCAAATATTAGTGTATGGTCATAAGTGATAAACTCTGTCAAGTATAAAATAAAATTAACTTTTTAAAATAAATTTTGTTTTTTTAAAGAAGATATTTTTAATGTTTTCTTTGATTTTTAATAAAATGTATTAGGGTGACATTGGCTAATATGATCATATAGGTTTGAAGCGTATGTTTTTATGATACATCATCTATAGATTGCATTGTGTGCCCACAACCCAAAGTAAAATCATCTTTCATCATAATATATTTGTCCCTCTTTACCCTTTTCTACTCTTCCCTCTGGTTACCATCATACTGTTGTTTGTGTCCATGAGTTTCAGTTTTATATCCTACATTTGAGTGAAATCATGTGGTTCTTAGGTTTTTGTGACTATGCTTTTCACTTAGCATAATATTCTCAAGGTCCATGCATGTTGTTGCAAATGGCAGTATTTCATCTTTTCTTGTGGCTGAGTAGTGTGTGTGTGTGTGTGTGTGTGTGTGTGTGTGTGTGTGTTTATCCCACATCTTTAAAGAAGATAATAAAATACTTTGAGTTTTTGTTTCTTTTTAAAAGTGGGTCTTATTGAGTGAATTTTTATTTGGTGGGGGTTAACATACCAAATATTTCATCACAATAATAGCCTAGGTTTGTGCAAATCAATTTCTGGACAAGTAACAAGTCCTTGAAATGTCTGTTCATGAGGCTCTTTCTCTGAGAAATACAGTATAATTTGAGTAACTGATTGAAAAGCCACTTGTAGGTTCTTGTTGACTAGTAGTGAAAGAGGGAGAGAAATTTTCTAAGCCAATCTTCTTTGAAAACCTGTTTAACCTACTATCAAATGTTAATGATAACACGAGATTGTGACAGGTGTTTCAGCTTCAGGTGGTGTCTTCAAATTATTCTAGGAAATATCAGGATCTCAATGCACCTGTATGATTTAAGCATTGGATTGACTCTGTAATTATTTTATAAAATGCACTGAAAGGAACTTTATATATATATATATTTCTGCATCATTACATAAAGGGGATTAATAGTTAAATCTAGATAATTACGAGTATGTTCTGGTTAGTGGAATTTCAAGAGCAAGAACTTTGACTCCCTGAATATTTTCCATTTCATCCTAGTTCCACACTAATTGTTTTCAGTGGCCTCACAGAAGTGCTCAAATTGAAATCCATCAGATCATCATCATCTGGCTAATAAGTCAACTATTTAACCAAGAAATGTTGTAATGTAGTATGTATTTCTAAAATTAAGCATGATTATGAAGATCAAAACATATTGCCCAATTATAATTTAAAAACTGGAAAACATGAAGGAATGGCAAAAATATGACCAAATTTAATAAAAAGACAAACCAAATTAAAGTTCTTAGTGAAATAGAATTATACAAATTTTTGTTTCTATGGAAATAAAATATTTGAAATGATTTTTAAGCATTCCCACTGTGACTGTTACTTAGAAAATGGAGTCTGAGCTATGAAAAGTGCATGATCTATCAATGTATTGCCTTCCATGAGTAAAATGGATGCTGGGCTTTAGGAACCCTGAACAATTCTAAACACAGGCCTATCCCAGGATTTAGCAATTCCACACTTTCATACAGCATCTTCTCTCTCCAGCTGATGATCGGGGTCCTTTCCCAAAGCCACTGTATCTCAGGTATACAGTGATGCCCTCCACATGACAAAGAGCATTACTACTGCCAGGATTTGACCCCCCCACTTGGGACCTCCTTAGCTTGTTTCAAATTGAAATCAAGCCCCTTAACACACTGGGTATGCTTTCCTGCTCATAACCCAGCACCCAGTCATGGGTTGCTACCCTTCACAACAGATGTCCAGCACATTCTAGCACTCATTTCTGCCTTTATCAATATTTATTCAAATGACCTGGGATTTTCTGATATATTACTCTTTCAGCTTTCAGGGCTGCCTAACCGTAAAGTACATGTTGGTGGTGACCCCTCCTATCTTTCAGGTCCTTGACGCCAGTAGTGTACGAATACTAGGGCTGTCAGAACAAATTACCACAACTGGGTGCCTTAAAAATCAATAGAAATATATTCTCTCATAGTTCTAGAGGCCAGAAATCTAAAACTGAGGTTTTAGCAGGGCCACAGTCCCTCTGAAGACTGTATGGAAGAACACTTCCAGGTTCTGGTGGCTTCAGGCTTTCCTCAACTTAGGGCTAAATAACTCCAATCTTTGCCTTCATCTTCACATTGCTGACCCTTTCCATGTGTCCTTTCCCCTTCTCTTCTCTTACACGGAGATTTACTTTTGGACTTAAGGCTGACTCTCATCAGGATGATCTCATCTCAAGATTCTACCTTAATTATATCTGCAAAGGTTCTTTTTCAAAATAATATTACATTTTCAAGTTCCGGGTGGATATATCTTTTGGTAGACCAGAATTCAACCCACTGCAAGCTCTGTCAGCACTCTTTCCTATTAAATCTCCTTCTTCTTATGGGCCTAATGCATTTTCACATCTGAATATTGTCAAGTTGCAGGTACTAATTTTCTAAAACAAGTTTTAGTTGTTGTTCTTGAAATAGGAAATTGTTGTTGTTGTTTTTTATTTATTTGTTTTCTAATAAATTATCAAGAAATTTCATGTGACATTCTACAGTCTTTGATTTGGTAGTGATAGTAAAGGTCAGGAAAGAACATACCTCCCTTCATCTTCCAAGAGCATGTTTTAAAGAGCCTGTTCTTAGAAAACAGTCCGGGCATGGATTGTTGAAAGCCACCTTGAGTTTGGCCATCTCTTCTAGGACTGAACTGAGCAGTTCACCCTTTGGAAGAAGCACAGCAAAGGAAAGCACTTGGAGAGGACCCAGCCCTCATACTGACAGTGGTCTGCAAGGACTTCTGAGCTTATATGGGACTTAAATGAATGAAGAAGTAGGGAATCCAAAATCACTGCTGCTCCTTGCTATACTCCAGTATTTATTTGCAGCAGTTCATCTCTCTCAGGGCTTCTCAGCCATGGCACTGTTGGCATTCCTGGTCGGGACTGTCCTGCGCCTTGTAAGATGCTTAGCATCTTGTACTTACTGAATACCAGTAGCACCCCCACCCCACCCCCAGTTCTGACCACCAAAAATGTATCCAGACATTACCGAATGTCCCCTGGAGAGCAAAATCACTCCCAGTTGAGAGCCACTGGTCTAGCTGAACACTGTTCATATTCACTAGCAAAATGAAAGCCTTGAAATGACATGTCTATTACTTTAAATTTCCTGTGAAGCTGTCCTTAAAGATTCAGATGTTTTTGAATTAAAAATAGTTTAAAAACATTTTGGATTCTATGTAGCTTGGCACGTTTTTTTTTTCTTTTTCTTTTTTTTGTTCCATTAAGTGTATCTTTTAGATAAGTGCAATATCTACTTCACTCTTTTTGAGAATTGATAGAATTTTTTTCCATGTAATAGGGCTATTTAGGCCTCTTATATTCCAGGTCATTAATTTTAATGGTTAAGACATTGTTATATGGCACTCTCAGGAAGTGAAAGTGCATACTGATAATTCTGCTCCTGTGCAGGAAAATATTATTTTCCTTGCTAAAGACAAACCATTCCTTGAATTTAGAAACATTTAGTTTCTAAGGCTATGTTACCATTTTATTTAAAGCCCCATTAGCCCCAGCATATTGAATAATAGCTCACCATTTTGCCCCACATATGATTCATTTAGAGAAGCAGAGAAGCTCATAAAAATATCTGACTGGTATTTATAGACCTTCTGTTTCTCTCAAATACTATAGTAAGTGTTTCTAATTACTCTCACATGGAATGAAAGGGAAGTAAGCAAACAAAAAGATGGTATGAGACAACTGTTTATCCTTTGTTTCAGATAATATTCTGTCCTGGCTTGAATATATAGTACTGCAATGTCACCTATTAATATATCAGCTCTCCTTCATGTGGCAAAAACTATACTAAAATATTGTGAATTATTATTCAAGAAGCTCATGATCTGATTTAATCTGAATATATTGGCTTTCATCTTTCAGATACCAGGGAATTCCAGAGTTTGGTGAATTCCTAAGGAGATAGATCAATCTGAGCGGTCTGAATCCAGCAGAATATTAAAAAATATGATGAGTAGATCAAAAAAAGACCTTTATGAACAAAGTATAAACTAAGTGCTTCCTGGGCCTCCTTACTTTTCTTATCTGAGGCCAGAATATTTATTTATTACTTTCTTTTACCTGTCCTTTCTAGGTTTTGTGGGGACTAAAGCTTAGATAATTTTGAGAGAAGGGACGCCTTAAAAAATAGTAGGAAATTATGAATTCTGATTTAGGAACACAATAATGAAAGAGGCACTTATAAAGGAAGAGTCTTGAAGTTTAGCTTTCCCAGCCACAAGGTCTTTTCCCCAGTAATGTGATCCACTGCTTTTCAGGCCCCCACACAGAAGCACCACCACCATTTCTGAACTATAATCAATTCAGTCTCACACCCATCTCCAGCCAACCTCAGGAAGAGATAGGACAGGATTGCACATGATCCCCTCTTCCTTTTTGGTGTTTCTTTCCTCTAGTTGCCATAGGCTACTATATATTACTTTTTTCAGTGTTGTTTTTACTTGTATTAAGTGAATAGTACAGAGTTCCCATATACCCCTGAACTCTCATACAGTGTCTGCTTTTATTAGCATTATCTTGCATTATCATAATGCATTTATTATAATTGATCAGCCAATGTTGATATGTTCTTTTTAACTAAAGATAGTTTACATTAATGTTCACTCTATGTCGCACAGTTCTGTATATTTGGGCAAATGCATAATATCATGTATCTACCATTAAATAAAGCCCTGGCTGGTTTAGCTCAGTGGATTGAGCGTCGGCCTGCGAGCTAAGTGTCGCTGGTTCGATCTTCCAGTCAGGGCACATCAGAGAAGGAAAACTCTGACTCCAAAAAACCTCCGCTGCCTTGCGGCATACCTCTTCAGGGGAAAGGCTAAGGGAGTAAACCCTGACAGAAAATCCGGAGCCGGAGTCCCTAAGGCGGTTTGACGTTGTAGTCAACACCGGCAACTCCTGCGGCGCACCTGAAGCCAAGCTGTATTGACTCCGTCTTTCCCTTGGACCCTTCAGCTGCGAAGAGAGGGGGGGTCTGCTGCATGGGCAACAGCAGACCCTCCATATCACCCTGCCCAGGCTCTGTAGCTTCAGCGTCATCGCAAGATGTTGATTCAACACGGGAGGAGACAGATACGATGTCACTCCTGAGTCGGACTGCACAGCCATTCTCGGCGGTGCAGATAGACTCTTAAGAAGCTACACCATCGTCTCTCGAGACGGACGGCTGCCGACGACGACCATTAAATATCACTTAGAATCATTTTACCATGCTAAAATTTCCCTGGGCTGTACCTATTTATATCTTACTTCATCTCCATAAACTCATTACAGCCCTGCTTTTTTTTAACTCTCTCTACAGTTTTTTCCTTTTCATGTCACATAGCATGAATCATATAGCATGTACCTTTTCAGACTGACTTCTCTCAGTTAGTAATGTGCATTTAAGTTTCCTTTATGTCTTTTTGTTGTTTAATAGCTCCACTTTTTTAAAATCACTGAGTAATTTTCCATTGTATGGGTACACATGGTTTGTTTATGCATTTACCTATTGAGAGACACCTTGCTTGTTTTGGGCAATTATGAAAAAACCTGCAATAAACATTCATGTACAGGTTTTTGTGTGGACATAAATTTTTAACTCATGTGGGTAAATACCTAAGAGCACAATTGCTGGATCATATGATAAAACTATGTTTAGTTTTGTAAGAATCTACAAAATTGTTTTTCAATGTGACAGTACCATTTCTTATTGTTACCAGCAATGAATTAGAGTTCCACATCCATACCGGCATTTGAAATTATGAAGGGTTTTTTCTAGGGTATTAGACATTTTAACAGGCATGTGTGGTACCTCCTTGTTTTAATTTGCAACTCCCTAATGGCATATGATGTTGAGCATCTTTTCATATGCTTATTTGTCATTTGTATATATTCTTTGGTGAGCTATATATTCAGATCTTTTGCCCATTTTATAATTGGTTGTTTGTTTTCTTATTCTTAAGTTTTAAGAGTTTTTTGTCTATTTTGGATATAAGTCCTTTATCAAATATGTGTTTGACAAATATTTTCTCTAAATATGCAGCTTGTTTTTTCATCTCTTAATGGTCTATTTACAGATCAGCTTTTAGTTTTAATGGAGTTCAATTTACCAATCTTTTCTTTTGTGACTGTTCTTTCTTTGATGTTGTATATGAAGACTTATCACCAAATCCAAGGTCACCTAAATTTTTTATGTCATCTTCTAGAAGTTTTGAAGTTTTTTATTTACACTTACATTTATAAGCCATTTTTACTTAATTTCCATGTAATCCATGGGTCTGTGTCTTAGCCCACTTAGACTGTCATAACGAAGTACCATAGACTGGGCAGTTTAAACAACAAAAATTTATTTTCTTATAGTTCTAGGGAGTGGAAAGTCGTAACCCTAACCCTAGGAGAAGGTGAGTTGCTCTTCAGGCAGTGATAATTCATATGCTGCCCATGGAATTAGAGCCGGGAACTAGAAATTACAAACAATTTTAATAAAACCAAAGAATGGGAGAAGAAGAGGGTAGGAAAGAAGTAAAAATATTTTAAGTCTCATCTTAAGTTTTTAGGATATGCAAAGGTTTGAAAGCAGTATTTTTATTGGAAAGTATGAAATTTTTATTAGGAAGAGTTTTCAGAAAGCAATATAGAAATATGTTCTTGATTTAAAACCTCATGGAAAATGAAAAAAAAATTGGAATGTAAACTTAAAACAAAATTTACAAATTAGCAAGAAAAAAATGTAAATGACTAGCAACCTACTAAAATTAGCAAAAAAAGGTGAGACTGTTAGTAAAGAAATATTATAAAATAAATAATGGAGCACAATAAAATAAAGTTTACAAATTTAATTCAATAGGATAAATATGTATGAACTTAATTCTCTCATAAGGAATCAAAGCCCAGTTATAAAACTTTTTGATATTTATAAGAAATAAAAGTTAAAAAATAAAAGTAGGGGCAAAGAAATATGTAGCTGGTATGGAAAATTAAATGCTGAATGGGGAAAATCAATACTAGACAAGTTGAAATTTAAAGTTAAAACCTGTAAGTAAATTAAAGAATAATTCTATGTCATAATATGTGATGCAGTGCATTTTTTAATGTGACCATCATAAAACTTTAGGCACTAATAAATAAAAAATAAAACAGCTGGCTATATACACATAAATCTTTAGATATTAAAGGAAATACCATTTTCTGACAATATGATAAACTAAACTACTAACGATGGAGAAAACTACACAAAAAATCATTTCTTATTATTTTGATAAATAAGAAAGAAATACATAGAAACCAGAAGCTAAATTAACTGGAGGATCCAAAGAGATAAACAAACAACTAAAATGCCTTCACCTTGCAAAATTTGCTCAACTAGTAAACTTGAGTTTCTCAAATTGGCAGGAAGTAACATGGAGACAGGAAACAAAGGTCAGGATGTATTTTCAGTGTAGAATCAAATAGCAGATTACTCCATTTACAAGTAAAGCTGGAATCCCACCATCAGGCTAAGGTTGAACTAGAAATCCCAGCATACACACACAACAACACAAACAAAAATGTATGTCTGATAACAAGGAAAATTATCTTTCAAAACTTAGCACTAGGTAGATGGGAAAACAAAATATTTCATCAAAATTTGTAACTATCTGCAATCTTGAGACAGACTTTCTCTCCTCCAGGAAACCGTGATATTGCTCTAAAGACCTTCAATCAGTGTGATGAGGACCACCCACATTATGGAAATTTATCTCCTTTACATAAAATCAATTGATTCTAGATGTTAAGCACATCTACAAAATGCCTAGATTAATGTTTGATTAAATAACTGATTACTTACTATAGCCTGGCAAAGTTAATACATGAAACTAACCATCACATAGCTCTACAATCACCATAGATGATATGTAAACAAATGGATGTGTAGATGTTGCTGGGTTACAAAAAAACTTTACTTAGTTTGGATTTTACATACTTTTCATATCTCAAAAATTATAATTTTTTTAAATTTTTTTCCCTCAAATACTTCAAAATGTAAAAATTGTTGTTTGCTCATGGGTGGGCTGAGGCTGAGCTGCCTCCAGTGCCCCGGCTCAGTTGGAAATTCCCTGTCCAGCAGAGGTTTCAGGATCATGGCGGAACAAATTTATCCAGGACTCTGTATTTTGTCTGGGGGGAATGGGAGGCAGCTAATCTCTCTAGTGGAGAAGAGTACAAGATCTCCACTCCCCATGCCTTTTATTGAAAAAGATATGCACGGGAGATACAAGGTCGAAATTCATAAACCATCAATTAGCTTTTAGGCACCTGGATTACAGTTGGCAGTTACTGATTACAGATATCAATATAGAAAGCACAGTGACCAGTCTGTGTCAGGGTCTATTAAACATCTTGATTACACATCGGCATTAGGTGCAAGGTTTCATAATTCTTTGCTACGGATCGTTTATAGTTAACTAAGAGATAAGAAAAGCAGAGCAAGCTCCAAAGCATAATAAACATTCTTTAAACGCAGTTCCCATGGCAACCCTTTGAGTGGCCTTTGGTCCTGTCTGCCTCAAAGACTTTCTGATTTCCGCTGAGACTTAGAGGACTTCCTGGGGAGGGGGGCCTGGCTCATGGCTTGGATTACAATTCCCCAAACCAGGAGTGGTTCCCTACAGTGGGCCATACAAAAGCAGTTTGTAGAACAAATTTGATTTGCTGAACCCCTTCTCTAGTACCATGCTTTGTATGTGTTATCTATATTCATTATAAATATATTCAATTATTTAAATATATACTTATATAACTTACATAAACATATACAAAAAATTTTTAAACTGGCGTTAAGACAGCTACCCTCAAAACAGAACATAAATGTAACTCAAATTATTACAATCCTGAGAGGGAGAAAATGCTAAAGGAAATAATGAAAATGTAGTTACTGGAGTCTTTTGACAATATTGAAGATTATTATCACTCTAATACTGTTTATGTGTAATGTTCTCTAAGGAAAGAAGAATGAACAAGAATATCTACCAAGGTCTTTATAGGTCTCTGTGCAAAATAATGCTCAAATGATTATTAAATATGTAGGTAAAAGGGAGGTAGAACATAACTTTTCCCTAATGTATTAGTTTCATCTTTTTATACTAACTATTCCTCAATTTCAGACCCTGAACATATTTGTACACACACACACACACACACACACACACACATCATTTATTCTGTATTTCACGCACTTACTAAAGTACTTACAATATATCAGGCTATTCACCAGATACAGTATACAAAGAATTGATCTAATTGAAGTCATGTTTCTTTAATAGGTCATAGGATTAGGCAAGAAAAAAATGTTAGGTATTCATCAATCATCAGCCATTTTAGATAAGTCATCTGATTTGATTCCCCAAAACAGCTCAATGTAGGGGTTGTCAGATAAAAGACAAGACAAATTAAATTTGGACAGTGAATCATTTTTTAGCGTAATATTTGGGACATACTTATACTAAACAATGATTGGGACACATTTATGTTAAATTATTTGAAATTCATACCATCTTATATTTTTATTTCCTAAATTTTGCAATTCTAGCTCAATGAGATAGAGGAATTATTGTATCCAGTTTATATCAAAGTGGTGCTCAAGAAAATTAATTTAGTTCTTCAAGTTCATACTGCTGAAATTCCCTGTAAATCTTGCCCAAGCTATAACCAAATATGAAGACAGATTACAAAGAAATGGATATAACCTGTAGGGGTATTGAGAAGGCAAAAAGGATTAAATTGATTTTATCTCTGACTTCATATGGCCAGATATTTGAGGGAAGCCTTAAAAATGAGTAAAATATAAATAAAAATCAATCAATTCAAATAAATTTGAACTATTTAAGTACAAAATAATGTCCACTTTTACAAGATTCTCTTTGCACTTAATATTGCCATCTTAATTCATTACTGTGTATGTTACAGAAATATTTCCAATATTACATTGTTTTGTTTTTTCAGAATTGGCAAGTATTTCAGATTCTAATTCCAGTATTATCAATATAAGAATGTCAAAAAAGGTCAAATTTTTTATATTATTTGTGAAGAAATAAATTCTATACAAACAGAGATTAGGTGAAAATTAAGAAAACAAGTTGTCTAGTTACTTTGTCTTATAAGAGTTCATGGTAGATCAAAAGAAGAAAACCAGATATCTTTACTAAGGAGCAGAAAGGCTATTTCTCACATGCAATTGTTGATGATACAAGAATATTCATTGAACCATTTACTAAATGTTTAAATACAAGCCATCTATTCTGTATTTCAAATGTTTTCCAACAAAGAGACATGAACTCTTACCAGCTACTACAAAGATTTCTCTAAAGTAGTTTCAGTGCAGTTTAACTTTAGCACAGTAGCTTAAGAATTAAGTTGTTTTATTTTCTTTATTGCTTTAGACATCTTTAGCAGATTTTAAAAGGATAAGATCTGAGAAGTGATTCTATACTGTGGGAGTCCTAGATACCACAGATGAGTCAGAAACAAAGTACAAAGTAAGAATAATATTAGAGATGGTAATGGAGAGAAAAAGCACTAAGTACAAATGCACACTTAAATTTTTTTTTAATTATTAGAGAAAGGAGAAGAGTGGGAGAAAGAGAGAAACATTGATATGTGAGAGATACATCAATCGGTTGCCTCTCACGCACCCCCAAATGGGGACCTGGCCTGCAACCCAGCCATGTGCCCTGGCTGGGAATCAACCTAGTGACCCTTTGGTTCACAGGCCATCACTCAATCCACTGAGCCACAGCAGCCAGGGCTACAAATGCACACTTTGATCCAATAAGGTAAAGGATAAAAAGGAAGCTCCAAAGTGGACAGGGGAAATAGCTCCATATTTAGACCAATTGTAGTCAGTGGGTTCATTCCTAGACCAGATTTTTTTTAATGGTCATAGAAAGTTTGTTGTGGCATTTCAGAGGAATTAAAGGAATGCTTTCTGCTGCCTGAATTGGTAACTCCTTCCCCCTGGAAGTGTGTGTGCTACCTAAGTGAGGTGGGAGGGAGATAGCTCAGCCAGCCCTCCAGATGGAAAGGAGTCACTTATAATTCACTTTCTTCAGAGAATTTACTCAATTCGCCATTCAGGTTTTAAAATACATCCTACTTTCCAGGTGCTTATAATTTTAGAATAGTCAAAATTGAGCTATGAATGTCTTTTTTTTTTTTTTTTTGCTTCTTTGTTTTCTCCCTCTGAGAGAAGCGGCCTGCTAAGAGAGATGGGAGGGTGCCCTATTCTGTCTGGTGGGCTTTCCTTTTCCAGTTGCTTGTACTCCCAGAGAGGAGGATGTCAAATCTGTCCTTCTGTACAGGGTTCAGGTGATTTTCTAGTCAGTTCTTTGTTCTCTGGTGATGTTCTTTGAAGGGTTCCACAAAATATAAACAAAAAAGAAAGAAAGCTACATGGAAATACTTATCCAAAATTATGAATTAGGTGATAGAAGCTGAATTATATTCTTACTTTACACAAAAGTTTTCAGCAACTGCTCTGGTAACATATTCATTTAAATGTATTCAGATTTACTCAGAATTCTTTAATTTCATCCATATAATGCAAAGGTTGCAAGTACCTCCAGGTATTGTACTTGGACCCCACAATATTTCATTAAACATATATTAATTAGATTGCCTTCAAAAGTCAGAAAAGTGTGTGTGCATGTGTGTCTGTGAGCGCACATGTGCTTCCTCACAGAAATGTCCAGGTTTCTGGCCTCTCTTGAAAAGTCAGAAAACCTGGAAGCTTGGATACATATTCACACGCAGCAGCCCTTGGGAGCTGAATAGCTGCTGCTTCTGTACAAGGGACTTGGGTGCTATGCTTCATCAAAATCTCACACCTATCTTGCCTCAGTCATTTAAGTGGCCAGCCTAGGCCCCAGAAGCATGTGAATTTGCTACCCTTGGTGGATGCTGTGGATACTACCTAAAAACACAACAGTGCTTTTTAGCCTGTTAGAGTAAGAAGAACATTAAATGAGTCTGGGTCTAGCCAACTCTACAAATTTTTTACCCTTGTCATTGAAAACAAGGATGCTATAACTCTTGACTTTCTAGATACAGGACAGAATAAATGAAATGTGTAATTAAATGAATAACACATCTGCCATATAGCAGGTTTGCAACAGGTATTTGTTAGGACAAAGATGATTATTGCAAAGGTGGTGATGTGATGTTGACAATATTGCTCAAGCTTTGAGACCACAGTTTTCTTCATGAAAATGTTTGAACTTGTTCACAACAGAGCCCTTTAGCACTTAATGTCTTCAACATAGGCTATTAAACCCTGATCCTTTTGATTTTAGATTTCTTTAAAGTAATCCTCTGAGTCTTTGCATTATTTGTAAAGCATGTTCATAAGGAAACAGTGGCTTTTCAGTGCCTATGATAAAGCTCAGTTAAAATTAAATATAATCAATTCGTCATTCTCTGGTTGTGAAATAGAAAGGCAAATTAAGAGTCTGCTGTGAAATCCTGATATTTTTTTAGGAGTTTGCCTTGTGACTTACAGGGTAATTATATGTTTAAATAAAAAACAGGATGGGAAAATAATGTTATTAAGTTGACAAAGTATTTTCTTTCTGGTAGAGTTATATTGGCTGAATAATAATGACAATCAACATGTAACTGACTTTGTTGTTAGATGTGAAATTATTTTCAGACCATTAAAACATGTGTCAGTGAACAATGATTGCAAACTATATTTTGGAGTTACAGACATTTACAAATTGCCTGAGTATGAATGAAGGCTTCCTGGGTAGATATAAATATTGTAGATTTTTAAAATGGAATTATTCTTTTCAATCCTTGGATTTGTGAAATCTGTTTAAGAGAAAGGAGGCATATTTTTTAAGTATTTTCAATGTCTTTTGATAGGTTAGCTACTTCTCTTAAAGTAGTTGCAAATGCCAGTCTCCCACACACACTGCAGAGAAGTATAAGATGCCATTGGTTCAAAGGCCTTTTTTTGCATAAGGCACTTTATACTAAAATAGAGTTCAGAGAAGGCCAAGTGCTAAGTGGCTTTCTGGAATAGTTTGGATTATTTTTTTTTTACTACTTACAGAAGTGAAATGGAAACCTAAAGTGCTAGTTTTCTGCCAAACACAATGGAAGTATGTTCACTTTCTTTTTCATCTATTTTATCTTATTTGAAAGCAAAAGTTTCCCCACAAATTAAGAAAGAGAAGTTCATACAGATTAATTTTATGATTAAAATTTGTACAGTAGCCCTGGACAGTGTAGCTCATTTTGTTGGGGCTCCTCCCACAAACCCAAAGGTTGCTGGTCCAATTCTTGATCAGGGTACATACTTGGGTTGCAGGTTTGGTCCCCCAGGGCACATATCAAAGGTAATGGATCAATGTTTCTCACATCAATGTTTCTCCCCCTCTCTTTCCCCCTCCTTTCCCCTTTCTCTAAAATATATATAAATATATATATATATTTTTTTTAATTATATCAATAGAAGAAACTTGCCATAGAAAAGAAACATTTAGGAAATCATATATTTGTTTTGAAGGCTGTGAAATTTTGTTATAAATATTGATGACCTGACAGAAGAGAGCAAAGGGAGAAAAATACGATTACTGTAATAGAGCAACAATAAAAAAATGGAAAAAAAATATTGATGACCTGCCACTATTTCAGTCAACTCATATGACATAATTTTATAAAATGAGGTGTAAAAGGAACATTGTATTTCCACCTAGTTAAGAAGGAAGTTTTTATAGTAGAGTTTTACATTTTAAAAAATAGAGTATTAGAAATTATGCTGGCCTGTGTAATCTAAGAATCTGTAAGTCATGCTTCACAACCAGATTGCTATATTTTTATTGCAAACTCTGTTTCTTTAGATGGATAGACTGCTAATATTTTTTAAGCAGTACTGAGTGTCCTCAGTTCTTTCTTTCTTCATTTATTCATTCAAATGCAAATATTCTGAACTGAATGCCCAGGGTCATATCCTGTGTTAATTGACAGAAATATAGTGGTAACACGACAGATAAAGTCTTGACTCTTACATAACACTTGATTTACTTGGGACATGTTGTGATGGACAAGTGTACGCACACTGAAGAGGATCAGATCCTGCCAAAGTGAGGTTCAAGCCAAAGCCTGGAGGATGCATGGGAGGCAGGCAGGCAGTGAGAAAGAAGACACTGATGTGCAGAGTGGAAGACAGCATAGAGAAGTGTCCCGGCCCATGGTACAAAGGTATGAAATCTTGGGAGCAGAGAACATAGAAACAGGTGAATTCACAATGCAGGAACTGAGAATGGAAGAGCTGAAGCTGACGAGGTCAGTGAGGATACAGGGAAGCTTGGAGGCATTAAGGGAGGCACACATGGGATCACTAGTAGTGGGCTCTGGTAGTGGGCAAGATAGCAGAGGCAAGAGAAGGGATTTTTATTTCTTTTTTATTTTAAGATGAGCACATTACCAGCATGTTTGTACATTGATGGGAATGGTACAATAGAAATAGAAAAATGTTAATGTAAAAAAAAAAGGTGGAGAATGGTGGAGTGATATTAATGAATATGCTGAGGCAGTTGACTCTAATGAATATTTAATATTCAAGGAAACCTAAAGTCTATTTCCGTCAGTTAGAGAAAGAATCGGTGAGTGGCACCTGTAAATAAATTATTGGGTTGGCCAAAAAGTTTGTTTGTCTTTTTTCTGTAAGATGGCTCTAGTAGTACTTAGTTGTCTTTAACTTCACTCAAGATTGTTAGATTGTATTATGACAGCTGTCATATCAACATGCATTAAAAAAAACTTATCAGAATTGGTGAATTTTTGTGTAGCCATTTTAAAATTGAAAATGGAAGAAAATATGCAACATTTTCAGCATATTATGCTCTATTATTTCAAAAAAAGTAAAAACACAACAGAAATGCAAAAAAAGATTTTTCCTGTGTATGTAGAAGTTTCTGTGACTGACCAGGTATGTCAGAAGTCGTTTTCAAGTTTTGTGCTGGAGATTGTTCACTGAACTATGCTCTTTGGTCAGGTAGACCAGTTGAAGTTGGTAGCAATCAAATCAAGACATTAATTGAAAACAATTAATGTTCTAGCACACAGAAGATAGACAACATATTCAAAATATCCAAATCAATAAAGTTATTGGTGAAAATGAAAAATATATCTTTTATTTTATGGAAAAAACTAAACAGACTTTTTGACCAGCCCAATAGAAGTGGTCAGACAAAAATTAAATTCTGACATATCAAAGTTAACATCACAGAAGTTTGGCTTTTTGAACTACAAGAGAATATTACTAACAAAAATGAATTGTTTGCAAAAGCTGTGACCTACTTAGAAGCTAATTTTCTAATCCTTGGAAAAATCTGTCATTTGAAGTAAGTTGATTATTATAAATTTTGCAGAAGTGACAGGTAATTTCTTTTTTTTTTACCCATCTATGGCATCTTAAAAATAAGAGACATCTCTTTTAGTAGGACTGAAATGCTACCATTTATTCTGTTGGTAGTAATTTTCTGATAATTAAGTAATCTAGGGAAATGTTATGTGCTTCCTCGGGCTCTGAAAATGCAATGTGGACCCTGTTTCCTAAGGTGATTCATTTGCATTTCTCTACCAGAAATATAATAAAGTAAGCAAAATTAATAAATATTTATTCTGTGTTTACACATAATACTTGAGATTGCTTTAGTTTCAGAAAACAGAATAAGAATAAATTTTGACCTTTATTTTCTTATAGGAAATTTTATTGACTTTAGGGAATACAGCCGGGCTAAAACCTTTTGAAAACTGAATCATGCATAATGCATCATCTGCTTTTATAATGTATTAAACAATAGATTGGGAGAACTTTTACTGAGGGATTCTTTATTGCAATCTAATGGTTTAATAATAAAATTTATACAACCAGACCAATATCGAATAAAGGATATTGTGTCTACCATACGCCATAGTCATTTATTGTAGTCGATTTCACATGTTATAATGCATTATTCTGTATTTTAGCAGTGTTGTCTTTTTTCTCCTTTCTTATCTCTACTTGTCTCTTTCAAAAGACTACATGGTCCATTAGGTCAAGTATCAATCTTGCAGTCTTTTCTGGTATCTGCAATACCCATCTCAATATTACACTTCCAGTAAATACTTGTTGAGTTCAGTTATTATTAAGAAGAGGTTTAAACTTAATTTTATTGACTTCTTTTTTCTTGGTAATATAATGCTTGGTATTAGAAAATTTGAGGTGAAAAAAAGCAAATAATTTTTATTTTTAGGTAATTTTAGTACATAGGAGGATTAGGCATGTAGGAAATGTAAGCATTCTTGACAAATTGACCACAAAGTATAAAATTCTAAGTTATATTGCCATAACAATGGGGAGTAAAGATATTAATCCACTTATTTTTCAAGCTTATTTTATTTTGACCATTTTAATAGAGCAAGAGTGTTATATTAGCAAAGTCTTCAACTGGTTTAGATCTATCCAAGCCTATGTAATTTCTCCCCAGTTCTTTTATTACCTTTATAGATCCAAGATTTTGCCTCATTCATTTTGCTTTATCTCAAACCCCAGATTTGTAATGTCTTCCTAATACATTGAATCACCTAAACGCAATTTGGAAAATGATTTCCTTGTGTCCACTTCCTACTTGATTCATATACTTATCAGTTATATAATGAGCCTTTTGGTACACGTTCAATTCACTGTCTGAAATGGGCTAACTGGGCAAAAATTCCTACTTTCACAAAGCGTTTATTCACCTAATCTATTCCAGGTATCTTATGAACCAAATCACAAGCTCCAGTGCCATATTTTGCCCAAAACATTGTCCCAGGTGTAGATAAAGGAAAACAATGAGGGCCAGTTTGCTTGTAAGGCTATGGTTCCAAATTTTATCATTACATTTTGCACCAAGAAGACTTTTGAACTTTAAAAAATGCCTTTCCTTTCATTCAAGCAATCATTAAATGAACAGTTTAGCATACATACTAAGTTCCGGGCCCTTCATTAGTAGGCATGACATATGTCATGCATTGGAGTTGTGTAAATGACAATCTAAGGTATCATGGTAAATAACAAATCCATGGTTTTATATCATAAGTTTCATCATAGAGTTGATATTTTGGTTATCACTAAAACTCTAGAGTTACTTTGCAAATTTGTACTATAATTTAGAATTGGCATTTTAGGTCTTTTAAAAATATAATTTTTTTGAGTTTCATGCTCTGGCAGTTTTAGTGTGGAATTAGCCCAAGGTAGTTTTATAGTAATAAGGGATATCTTATTGAAGCAGCCTGCTAGTACTTTACCTTTTATTCTTTTATTCCCTACTCCAAAACAATTGAAAAACTAGAAACTATACCCAAGGGAACTAGCTCTCCAATATGATCTGAAACTATTGGAACATAAATTCTTTAGTTTTTAAGTAAAATAATATTCATTCCATTCTCTCACCAGAGAGAATGGTTTTAAAATGAACCAATATATACCTGAGGCTTTGGGTTGATATTTAATGCCAAGGAGATGTCTAGTAATTCTAAAAGCTGACTATAACAAGGTTATTGCCACACTATGAGTATAATTTTAAATTACAAGGCAAGCAGAAAAGTAGAAAAAAAGCCAACATTCTCACTTAAGAAGGCAAATGTGAACTTGCTTGGAGGCCAAACTTGGTTTATAAATTTAGGTCTCCTGATAATAATGATTTAATATTATTGTAGGAACACGAGCAAAGAACTACTAGTGTCAGGAATAAAGGGTTATATATTATTTATTTGACATTTTTTATTATTGGTGCTTTTCTGCCATGGTGTATAAAGTGCTTTTTAAATATCCTCCTGGCAATGCTGAAAATTCCTGTTTGTTATGTCAGTTCCTTCCGTCAGATGGGTACAGTGAAAGAATGGTGTATCATTTGTCAAAGGTCACATTTCTCTGAGCCTTACTAAGTGTAAGAGGATGACACTGAAGCAAAATGCAGCAGTAGATCATCCCACCTCAGTTCACCTACAGAGTCAACACGGAAACTCTAGCCATAGTATTTATTAACCCATAATGTGATTTACTATATCATGAGGGGTTGCAAGTCTTTAAGGTCCCTAAACAAGTTCCAACCACGCAGAAAATTATGGAGTCAAGAGTGATTTAGATAACTGATTTGCTATCTTAGCTAACTAAACCAATGAAAAAGCCTGGTACAGTTGAACTCAAAGATAACTAGAACCAGAGCTGGAAACACCATAAAAGTGCCTTTTTATGGAACATCTCTAATTCTGTTGTTATCTGCTGGTCAATTCCTTTACCTGGGTAGATAGCAGTGCAGCCAATAAATTAAATGAGAGGGCTTCTTAGTAAAAATGTATGTCATCCACGTTCATATCAAAATAACAAATTCAGAAGCATTTACCAGCTGGAAAATGGTAGCATTTAACTCTTGTTTCATAGAATTGGTTTTTATTCCAATAAAGGAAAAACAAGCCTAGAGAAGAATGTTGATTAGCCAAGTTTGGGTGACAAGCTCACCCCGCTGGCCAATAAATCTGCTGCTAAAATAAACAAGCTAGAAATTATAAGGACTTGAGAGTCATGGTAGAGGGAATATGAAGAAGAAGAGCCAAGCAGTCCCCTAAGCTTAGCAGAGTTCACATCCCAAAGGAATAGCAAGTAATAAAGCATAAATGACCACTCAAACTATGAAGTGAAACTTCTGACCAGTAAAAGCCCTTTCATTGCAACTAAACTATCAGCTTATGGACAAAGACAATGAAGTGGGGAAAATTAAACAGACTTTGAAAGTGTGAGTCATAGATGAAAGCATGGAAGGTTCTTACAGCACCTGTCATGGTGCTGTTTCATAAACATCAGCCTCAATAAACATTATTTGATGAGGATAACCAAAAATTATCTAGGTGATTAGCAGTGCAATCAGCAAACTAAATTAGATGGACTTCCTAGAAAAATACATCATGCATATTCATACAAAAATAATTAATTCAAGGGATTAATGACATTTCAAAAAGGGAGATCTAATTAGAAGGATAATTTAAAATATAATCTCATTAATGTTGATCAGTTTACAATTATTTAAAGAACAAGACTAGAGAAAGGAAATAAGAAATGATAAGTAAAAGCTATGGGAAAGTCAGCTAACAAAATAGAGAAAAAAATATAGTATATGATATTTTCTCATTTCAAAATATTAGCTTTCTTCTGCAAGTAAATAGAAATGTTAAAAACACAGAAAAAGAATGGGAATAAAAATTTTACATTTCAAGGATGTCACTAATTTGTATTCATTTGTTAAAAAATCACCCCAATAATTATGGACAAAGTATAATTTCTTGTTCTCCTCTCAAATAGATGAAATTACCATAATGCTGCAAATTATGTATGCTTTAAACTGTTAACAATATTGATCATTTGGAACCATGTTTTCAATAAGATGCCATTAATGATTTGTGCAACAACAATAAAAAGGGACATTTTTCAAAATCTATATTATGTTCTATTTAATATCAGATTATAAAGAATTTACATTTTTAATTCACTTTTGCTTTCAAACTAAGTAGAAATATAATAAAAACTAAGTTTACTTCTTGAATTTCATTAATAATGGTCCTTAATGCTAAAATATCTTTCAATAGGAATAGACACAAAAGACTCAAACTCTATTTTAAAGCACCTTTAAAACAGAACAACAAATTAGTTATCAGAAACAAATTGTTTTTCATTGAGAGATTTATTTAAAGAAAAATTAGCATCATATTTAAAACACATCCTCTGAAAATTTAGTATTTTCTTTCCTATGGTACAATCCATATTTTTAAAATTTGATTAATTTCTTTCATATTTATCAATAATCAAATCACAGTCCAAATTTCAAAAACAAAATAAAACTTCTCACATATTTAGGGCTCATATATTGATGATGATGTGATATGTTAATTTATTCTTCCTCTAATCAAATAGCATTTAAATATTGAAAAGTTTATCATCAGGTTTTTTAATCTTAAACTATGCAGTAATATAAAATTAGCTGGAATGCTCCAATTGCCTTTTGTCTAGTACTGCTGCTTCCAATTTTTACTTCTATTGTCTGTTCTCCATACAGAAGACAAAAGCTAAAATATACAAAATATAAAATATAATGCTTTTTGGTACAAAGCCCTGCTAGGATTCTCCATTTTTCTGAAGTCTTTGCAGTGTCTTCTCAGATCCTTCCTGATCTGGCTTTATGTCTTGGACTTCACCCCTCCTGCTCCCGCTCTATCTCACCACTCCTGGCACACTAGCTTCCATTATTCTCTAATGTCCAGGGACTGCATGCTGGCTGCCTTTACTCAAATGTCACCTTCTCAGTGAGGTCAACCCTTGCCATCATATTTAAAATTGAAAACCTACCTGCCCAAAACTTCTTACTACTCTTTCACATGCTCAATTTTTTCCATGGCACTTATCTTTTAACATACGAGGTCTGTCTGGAAGAAGTTCAGCCATTGGTAATATACCTGTTTATGTGACATCAGTGTAACCTGGCTGCCAAGGAGAGCAGATCGGAATGCACATGTGTGAACAATGATGCCTTCACTATACTAGTCAGTGGGGGCAGTAGACGCCATTGAGTGAGCATGTGTACTGTGTGGCCATTGCATTCAAAATAAGTGAGTGAGTAGAGCAATGAATCTGCATCAAATTTTGCATTAAGCTTGAACATTCCTCCACAGAAAGTATTTAGATAATTCAGAAGCCCACAGCTATGGGAAACTGGTGACTGGCAGCTTCATCACAACAACACGCTTGTTTGTGTATCACGTCTCATGCAGAGATTTTTGGCAGAACATCAGATAACCCAGGTGACTCACTCCCGGCCCCTACAGCCCAGATTTGGTGTCCTGCAACTCCTGGCTTTTCCCAGAACTAAAATCATTTTTGAAAAGGAAGTGATTTCAAGTTGTCCATGAGATTCAGGAAGATACAACGAGGCAGCTGATGGTGACTGGGAGAAATGTGTGAGTTCCCACAGTGCCTAATTCGAGTGTTACTGAGGTATCATTGTCCTACATACAATGTTCCTTGTATCTTGCATCTTCTTCACTACATATCTCTATTTTTTATATTACATGGCTACATACCTTCTGGAGAGACATCGTACAATAGGTTATTTAATTATTACATTTTTATAGGCTATCTCTGCATGTCAGAATATAAAATCCAAGAGAGCAAAATTTTCAGTTTTATTCCTTAATATATCCCCAGTTTCTAGAGTTCATGGTATGTATATCACACTTAAAATGGTGCACAGCTCTTATGTACCATATTAAGTCTTCTTAGTTTTAGATCCTCTGGGAGTCTTCTCTCGGGATTTGGTCCTTATTCTATCCACAGTCCCCACTAAGGTGACCAAGTGTGTATTGCATATTTTGTAGGGCACAGCCTGACAATTGCTTGCCTCATGTCCATCCTGTACTCCTCTCACCTTGTTCCGGGGCTTCCCTGTTGAAACTGAACCACAACATGTCTCAGCATCTTTCAGGCCCATGCCTATGCAACCCAGGAATGGGGGTTGGGGGAGATTAACAACCTCACCATGAAGAGACAGAAGCCTGTGAATAAATTTTCCCTTACATCGACTCTCTGGAGAAGTAACCATTTATATGGCCTCTCAGAAAGTAGTCATGTGACATTAAGCAATAACTTGTTCTTAACACCAAGAAGTGGCAGGATTGGTTGTGCACCCCTGCATTGGTTTTCTCTGCTGTTTGCCTCACTACCCTTCTCTCACTTCTGCTCCCTAAGATTGTACTGTCTGAAAAAATAGCAGCACACTAGCTCTTGTCTCAGTCTCTGCTTTCTGAAAAGCCTTGGTGGGGATAGTTTTTGAATAAATGAGTCTAAATTTATAATATCAAATAGATGCATAGATATTGAGTCAATTACATTTATGTTAGCATATCTAAGGAATCAGATGTATTGTCAAGCCTAAAGAATGAGAAAATACTTACTCATGAGTCAGCCTATAACAAGATAAGTGATGTAAATGTGCTATGTTTTCTCAATTTGTTGCTTCAACATGAAATCAAGGCAAGAAATCTTTAATATTCATTGTAAGACATCTGGAAACCCTCAGTATCCTATAAGCAATATTTTTATTTTGAGCTTCTGGCAACCTTGAGTAAACAACCTTCTTTAGTCCACTAGTTTAAAAAAAAAAAAAAACTCTTGAAACTCAACATGAGTTCTTATTGACTCATGATTTCATCATTATATGAGTTATCTATTCACTAGATATGTTACCTTTTTTTAAAAGTGGTTTTATTGTACTCAAATAATAAATATGATCAAAACTGTCTTTGAGATTTTAGAATAAATATTTGCATGCATTCTAAACAGAAAATATCTTTATATTAAAGATAAATATCTTTCACACAAAATGATTAACATTTATTAAACATATATTCTATGAGAAAAAAGTAAATTTTGTTGCCTTCAACATTTTATACTCTTCACACTAACCTAAATTGTTGCACAGAATGAATGCCCTCATCATAAAGGTGGTTATAATATTTAAGTCTAGGGTAAGCCTTTATATATGAATAAAATGATTTTAATACCAATGCAATTAAAATTTTTATTTAAAACTTTGAATTAATAATGCTTAATAAAGGTCTTTAGTAATGCTAAGTTTATAATATTACTACATTTCACAAATTTAGAGTTACCATAAGGTAGATTCTCCAAAATAATGCAACTTCAATATTTTCTTTTAAATACTTATTCAACAAGCATAAATGGGAAGAAATATATTCCTCTACATTACATTTTACTTCTAGCGTAAGCTTAAGAATTTGGCAAAAATGAAGAGAAGAAATGCATCTGCATCTTTAAGAAATCATGGATTATCAGAGAGATAGAACTTTTTCATTTCAGTTGGAAGAATAAGATTCTTGCCCTCATTAGCCAGAGATTTTATCTAAGATGCACACACTTATTTAAAAATGTAAATAAAAATAAATATGTTTGACTATTTTAGATACCCATATAAGTGGAATCATAAAATATTTGTCCTTCCATGACTGGCTTACGTCACTTACCCAAATCCTCCAGGTTCACCCATGTTGTTGTATATGGCAGGTTTTCCTTTTCTAAGGCTGAATAATACACCACATTTTCTTTATCCATCCATCCTTCAATGGATTTAAGTTGTCTTCATGTCTTGGGTATTGTGAATAATACTGCAGTGAACATGGCAATGCAGATCTCTCTTTGAGGTCCTGATTTTAATTTTTAGTCTATATACCCCCAAAGTGGGATTGCTGAATCATTTTTAGTTACCTGAGACAATACATTCTTGTTCTATTTTTAGTCTGTTGAGGTTATCAATACTGCTTTTTATAGTAGCTGCATCAATTTACATTCCCACCAACAGTGTTCATTCCACTTATGAGAGGTATCTATAATAGTCAAACTCATGTTGTCACAAAAGTAGGAGTTCCTTCTTCCTTTCTGCTGCATAGTATTTGATTATGCAAATGTACCAGTTTTTTGATCCACTCATCTACAGATGGGCACTTAGGCTGTTTCCAGCACCTGCCTATTGTAAATAGCACTGCTATGACCACAGGGGTGCATATGTCATTCTGAATTGGTATTTCAGGATTCTTTGGGTATAATCCTAGCAGTGGAATCGCTGGATCAAAAGGCAGTTCCGCTTTTAGTTTTTTGGGGAAATTCCAGTGGAACTAGAGAGTATTATGCTAAGTGAAATAAGCCAGGTGGCGAAAGACAAATACCATATGATCTCAACTAAGACAGGAAACTAATGAACAAATCAAATAAATGATCAAAATAGAACCAGAGGCATATAAACAAGGAACAAACTGACAGTGACTAGAGGGGAGGGGAGAAAGGGAAAAAGGGAGAAAGACAGGAAGGGTCTAATCAAGGAACAAGTATAAATGACCCATGGACATGGACAACTAAATGGGGATTGGCTGTGAGAAAGGAGGGAGATGGACAGGGCAGGGGAGAGCAACAGGGGGAAAATGGAACAACTGTAATAAAAAAAATTAAATATATATATATATATATATATATATATATATATATAAAATAACCCTGGCTGGTTTGGCTCAGTGGATTGAGCGTCGGCCTGCGAGCTAAGTGTCGCTGGTTCGATCTTCCAGTCAGGGCACATCAGAGAAGGAAAACTCTGACTCCAAAAAACCTCCGCTGCCTTGCGGCATACCTCTTCAGGGGAAAGGCTAAGGGAGTAAACCCCGACAGAAAATCCGGAGCCGGAGTCCCTAAGGCGGTTTGACGTTGTAGTCAACACCGGCAACTCCTGCGGCGCACCTGAAGCCAAGCTGTATCGACTCCGTCTTTCCCTTGGACCCTTCAGCTGCGAAGAGAGGGGGGGTCTGCTGCATGGGCAACAGCAGACCCTCCATATCACCCTGCCCAGGCTCTGTAGCTTCAGCTTCACTGGAGAGGACACTCCAGCGTCATCGCAAGATGTCGATTCAACACGGGAGGAGACAGATACCGTGTCACTCCCGAGTCGGACTGCACAGCCATTCTCGGCGGTGCAGATAGACTCTTAAGAAGCTACACCATCGTCTCTCGAGACGGACGGCTGCCGACGACGACGATATATATAAAATAAAAGAGTCAAATTCACAGAAACAAAGAGTTAACGAGTGGTTACCAGGGCCTGGAGGGGAGGGGGAAATGAGGAGTTATTGGTGAACGGGTATAAACTTTCAGTTACATAAGATTAATTGATTCCAGAGTTCTGCTGGACAACATCATGCCTGTACTTAATAATACTGTATTGTGCACTTATATTTTTATTAAGATGGTAGATTTCAAGTCTTCTTACCACAATCATGAAAAACAAAAAAATAGGAGAAAGGAAAACATGGTATAGAAGTTTGGTTATATGCATTTTTTCTGGTGAGATATTCATACCAAAAAGAGGTCAAGAAATGCTATTGAAAAGGAAGGTGAACATTTATTACAGACATTTATTGATTTTTCTGCCATCTTCTTTCTTAAGACTTATTCTAATTTATATTCAAATTCCCACCTCTCACCAATGATTGGGGTAGGTTCTGATTCACCTAAAGCAATTAGCACATTTCGTTTCCCAGCCAGAAGGAATGGCCCGTGGCAATCGAGTGAGCACCCTGACCCTAATCAGAGTGAGCCTCGGACTCATTGATGAGAACTCAGGGAAGCTGGCATCCTTGCTCTCTGGACCTGAGTATGAATTGGGTGGCCAGAAGTGGTCACAGCCTTCTTGCTTCAAGAAGGGAAGTCAGCTCTAGGGAAAAGACAATTCCCAGAAAAGGAAAGTACTGAAAAATCATCAAGACATAAACCCAGGGACCTGATGAAATCTGTCTATGGAGATTTTTAGTTACTGGAGACAATAAATTTCTATTATAACTAAGGCCAGTTTGAGTTAGGAATACTGTTATTTGCAGTGAAAAACCCTAACTGATACCAGTGATCATTATATGCTCAAAGGACTTCTTTCATTCTGAAACCTTGTTATAGCTATTTCTCAATGGTACTTCAAAAGTAAGTGCATTCTAGTTTTAAGTTGGTAAAAGGTTTGATTGTTTAGGAATAAAGCACAGATGTAACTATAAATTAAAATGTATGAACAGTCATTTCACAAACATTTTTAGAGTGCAACAGGTAGCCTAAAGAACCTGAACACTAGGCCATAAATGACTTTATTAAATATAACATTACATGTTGACTACGCCAGGCATTGTTCCAAACCAAAAATGTTTTATGAGGCTATAGATCCCTACAATATTTAAGATATTTATTGTCTTTATATTTTATTTATTTATTTACCATACATATAACTATATAAACTCAGAGAAGTGGTCAAAGGTATAAATTGATATTTTTAAGATTATTACTTGAATGATTTTAATCAATTCAATAACTAGTAGTGTCATAAATGTTTATTTTTAAATCAGTAATTGAAAATGGAATTTCTTTTGTGTCGTATAGTAGCTAATATATTATTCAGTCACTTCAAACCATGAAGGAATAAATTTAGTCACAGGGTACGCATTAAGCAGAAGTTATAGGTTAAAGGCCAATGGCATAAGAGGGTCAAATGACGAAGTTGCAGAAAGCACAATGCCTTTATGCTCATTCATGTTTTAGTACGTCATTCCTGCCTAGCCTTCTCTCAGTACAGAGATCTGGAAAAAAATGAAACAAAGTTGATATATGAAAGGGACATAATGTGTATGAAAGTAGTATATTATTGTCACTAATTGTTTAAGTCCTAATTCTTGGTACCTGTGACTGTGATCTTAGGTAGAAATAGTCTCTGCAGGTGTAAGCAAGTCAAGATGAAGCCATCCTAGATCAGCGTGGGTCCTGAATCCAGTGACCAGTGCCTTCCCTATAAAGAGAGAGAGACCTTTGGGTACAGTAGACACACAATGAGGAAAGACAGCCATGTGAAGATGAGGCAGAACCTGGAGTAATGCAGTTACAATGCAGTGAACCCCAAGGATTCCTAGCAACCACTAGAAGCTAAGAAGAAGCAAGGAAGTATTCTTCCCTAGAGCCTTCAGAGGCAGCATGGCCTCACCAATGCCTTGATTTTGAATTTCTAGCTCCCAGAACTGAGAGAATAAATTTGTTGTTTTAAGCCACTCATTTGTGGTAATTTTTAACAGAAGCCCTAAGAAATGAACACATTAATCCTAAAAGAAGCTGATCACCTTGGAGACACATCATGTCTTAAACCCCAGCTTCCTGTTTACCCTAAACCTCCTGAATCGAGATGTGTTATTTTCTCTTAGTGCCTATTTATTCTACTTACAGGGGGAAAAAGTAAATGGCTGTGCTTTTTTAGAGGGGCATAATTTAGAAACGCATACTTAGTGAGGTTCAGTGCAGGCAAGAGTGATACCTGCTTCCTTTCACCTCTCTTGTTTTCTGAAGTAACCCGCTAGTTGCTTATGTGGAAGCTCAGCACCACCACACTTCAAGCACACCCAGAAATAAAACAGGATTTAGATAACTACTGTGAATATTCAGCTTCTGCATTGCACCTCAATTCCTTCTCCACTCCAGTCAGACCCAGTCTCCAGTGGACCAAGGCTCACTTTTGTGCTTGGTATCTTCCGTTTGCACCCAACATCCACTTTCCACTTTTCTCTGCCATGTTTCTGTAGAAGGCTGAGTTATATGGAGACTTTGACGGACTCCTGTCACCCCAGACTTCTGTTTGGGTTGGAAGTGACGAGCCCAACCACATCAGGAGGAGAAAGCAGAATGAGATCAGGGTATTTGTTTTCTTGGCTCTCTCCAGGAGAGGGCTCTGGCCACTTAAGACCTTGACCAAAGGTTACGGGAGCCTTTAAAGGTGGCCCTCTCAATAGAACTCCATCTGGGTTCCAGAAAGTCTCTCCTCTTATACCTTAGGCCCTTCTCCTAAAGCTCCTCCCATTTTCTAGCCCCAGTTTGCTGCTCTGTCCTTACGATTCTCTTATATCTCCAACATGCTTTTCAACAATCCTTTTGTAATAAATCCTACTTAAATTGTCCAAGTATGTCATCTGTTTCTGATTAGAATTGTTTGATAGCCCCACCCTCTCCCAGTTTAGCCTCCCCTGACCTGTGTGCCTCCATTTATAGAATAGGTCCTCTGCTGCCTCCTGTTCTATTCTCATCAGTGTCCACATACCTGGTTGTAAACCCCACTGAGTGGATGGGGAACTTCTCTTCCAGAGGTTGACCACCCAGATGAAGATCATGTCATTCATTCCCATAACAAGTATTTATGGAGTTCTAAGTACCTGGAAGAAACTAATGAACAAGAAGGTTAAGATCTCTATTGTCACAGAGCTTAAAATTTAAGGAGAGTAACAACCAATATAAGATGTCAACATAAATTTTAGATAAAATTTTGTAAATTCATAATCTTTTAGAATTTTCTTTCAGGGATTCTATAAATGTTGAGTTTTTATATGCTCTCAAATGCATTCTATCCTCATTTTAATTTGAAACTCTAGTGCTAATTAGTATCTAAAAGTATAATTTACTTTTCAAGAGCATCATTTAAGTTTAATTGACATACCATAAATTTCACTCACTTTAAGTAAATTTATAGGGTGCAGCCGTCACCACAATCTCATTTTAGAACATTTCCATCACCTCAAAATGTTTCTTTGTGCCCATTTGCATTCATTCCCCATTTCCACTCTCCAATTCCACAACCACTTCTCCTTTATCTGTTCATCTATCGATGAACATTTAGGTTGCTTTCGTATCTTGGCTACTGTATACATGCTGCAATGACCAGAGCAGGGCATATGTCTTTTCAAATTGGTGTTTTTGTTTTCTTTTGATAAATACTACAATATGTAATTGCTGGGTGATGTGGTAGTTCTGTGTTTAATTTTTTGATAAATCTCCATACCGTTTTCCACAGTAGCTGCACTAATGTACATTCCTGCCAACAATGTAGGAGGGTTCCTTTTTCTCCACATCCCCACCAACACTTATTATATTTTGTCTTTTTGGAAAGAGCCATTCAGACAGGTGCCCTGATTATATGCACCTGAGGGCTTCAGCAGTGCTGCTGGGGAAGGACATGTCTGTGTGTGCTCTCCAGCTATAGGCGGGAGATGGGAGAATGCTAAGGCAAGGGAGAATGCTGTGGTCATCCCCATTTGCCTGCCCCATCCAAGGAGCTAGGGAGTGTTGCAGCTCACAAGAGAGATTGCTTCAGCAAGGCAGTGGGATGCTGCTTGACTGCATCCCCACCTGTCTAGCAGGACACGGGACTACCACTTACGTAGGAAGTACAAACAATGTGGTCTGCCAGCTCCTTCATTTCTGTGGAGTTTTTCAATTGCCCCTCACCCCTCCAGTCAACCCTTTTAGGTTAGAAAGTGAATCTCCTTCCCATATAGTCTGGTCACTTTTCAAACTGTTCGGATTTTTTTTCTTTTATTGGGTCTCAGGACAAGTGTGATCACATATTAACCTTTTAAAGAGAAAGTCGCAGTTTCTCATAGCACATTGGGTGCTTTAGACATCAGTCCCGTGGGTCTTCTAAGATAGACATTTTGGGGGTTCTTCTCTTCAGTGCAGCTCCCAGAGTTTGGGGTGTCATAGGCGGGGCCCCAACACCTCACTCCCCACCAGAGAAGTGCCTTTCTGGCAATATCCCTCCCTATCTTGTTGCCCTGCAGAGGTAGGATTTTACAAGAACATGCTTCTGCATCTCCTAGCAGCTTAGATGTGGTCCTGTTATTCTCTGTTGTATAGAGAAACAGTTCACCTCATTTTCAGATCACTTTCAGAGGCAAATGATCCATGTGGCTATAAATTTACTGTGTCTGTGGGTGGGGTGAGTTCAGTATCTTCCTGCAATGCCATCTTGGACTCCGCCCTCTTGCACAAGACCTTCATTATAATGTTAATTCAAAATTTTCCCTCATTTTTCATTTGGATTATTTATCTTCTTATTACTGTGTTGTGTTTTTTTTATATATTCTGGATATAAGTTATCAGAAATAAGATATGTAAATATTTCTTCCAAGCTGTTATTTGTCTTTTTATTGTCTTAATATAATTTAATTGTGTAGCATATGTGTGTGCATCTCTTAGTGTACATATATCTATACATGTGTGTATGTCTATGTATGTATGTATGTATATATACATAAATTTTCCATGACCATACTCTTTGGACCTTGTGCATTACCTACCTTTCAGTGCGATTCAAGTCTTCTAACCAGTCCTGAAAATTTATGAAGTGACTTCAAGAGGCTCAGAATGTATACTTGTCTCTCATAAATTAGACCATACATAAAATTTTAAATCAAAGATACACATAAAGGCACTATTTCTAAGTATCACCATTTTCATATTTATGTTGTGAAAAGTTCATCTTTATATCACTTTACTGTCATAAACCAAAATATCAATAATCCATCATCACAATCACAGTTCTCATTGTCTGGCATTAAGGCCACTCAAGATACAAAAAGTCCATTATTCTTCACATTGCTGTATAATTTAATTGTATATCACAGGTACCATTTTACATGCTGAAAGCAACTGAATAAATATATGGTCATCATTCCTTACGCTTTGATTTTCTTATTTAGAGTCATCAATTGCTACAAGATTTACATAACCATTAACTAAAAGTACAGGAAGATTTAGACTATCTAAATGAAATCTTTCTTCCTTTTTCTATCAAAGTATTTGGGATCAGCCAGCAGGACTTTTTCTACTATTCATATAGTTTTAGAAAATTATGAAATAACTTATTTCATGCACATGGTAGGGAATCTAAATGAAGCTCTCTGTTATTTTATAAACTGACTCTACAACTTCAGCAAAAAGTTATGACATTATGAGCTAAAAAGGAATAGCACATTATTGTATCCAAGAAATGTGACACTAAATTAAAGTGTAACATTGTGCTACTATGAGATTTTAAGGTGCATTACTATTAATAGGGTACTGGAGGGGGAAACAGGTAAATTGGAGCCAGTTAGTATAGCCACTATCCTCTGTTCCTTGATTAATTTTTGTAATTCACCCCAAACTTAGATGAAAAGGTAGAAAAATTTTCTTTGCTTTGGTGCTATTGATCATGTCTTTGCAGAATGCTTTATTAGCCCTGTCTCTGCCCTGGCCCTGCAAACCGCTGCTCAGGAGAGAGCCCTCTTTGTTAAAATCAGCAGTTTACTCCTTTCAGAATGACAGTGCAGAATCTAGACCTGAGCAGGCCCCAGCTGCATACTTCTTGTCTCTCTCCTACTTCTCTCCAGATAATTTTGCTACAGGCTATAAAACACCCTATTGATTGAAGTCTGAAGGTTGTAAATGTGATTGATGATGAGCTGTATTTGATTAAATGTGTGACTGCTGCAGGGGGCATAGACATTTCTTCCTGTTAGTGGAAACCCTGTGCAAATCACTTAAACCTAACCCTGCAGGCTAGGAGCATCTCTTTTAAAGAGTAAAAATCTCTAGCTTATAGGAATACTATATGACTAGTTGAGTCAACATGAGCAACAGTCATATCATAAAAACTGTTTTTCAGGTGGATAATTACTGTTTAGTCATTATTATTGCATATTAACTATTGATCTATATTTATCACCTGATCAGATCTGTGCCATTTAGCACTTTAACAACTTGAATATTTCAAAGGCAAAGTTTTTCTGATAAAAGAAACAATTAGCCTTTTAAAATATATACATATATCAGATCACCACGATTTAAACTTTAAATATCTTAAAATCTTGTCAATTATTTGTTACCTCAATAAAGCTGAAACAAAAATGAAAAAATAATATACATATCATCCAAAATGCTATAGACTGAAATATGTTCCTCTACAATATATGGGTTGAAGCATTAACTCCCAAAACGACTGTATTTGGAGACAGGGCTTTTTAGGAAGTAATTGAGGTTAAATGAAGTCTTCAGGGTGGGGTCATAATCAGATAGGATTGGTGGCCTTATAAGAAAAGGAAGAGAGAGAGATCTCTTTCTCTCTCTCCCTGCACGCACTGATGAGAGGCCAAGGTCAGGCCTCAGAGAGCGGGTAGCCACCTGCAAGCCGCTGGTCCTCACCAGAACCTAACCACACTGGCATCCTGATCTCAGATGTGCAGCCTCCAGAACTGTAAAAAATAACAATAATAAATAAATAAATAAATAATAAAAATTCAGTTGTTTACACCACTCAAAATAAAAACAAAAAAGAAGCAACTAAAATAGGTAATCACTATAGTTGCTTTTCAGCCCTAATGGGTTATGAAAGATTAATCATGAGTGCCCATGATAGCAAAAATAATGCATTCAAACAATGTTGTATTAGTACCTAGTAGATCTGTTCACTGAACATGCAGGTATGAAGGAGAAAACAGCATCCTGCTTGTTAGAAGTTCTGTGAATGATGGTGGTTTAATGTTTGTGAGCCACGATCTTTTCATACTTTCAGAATAAAGTTATAGTTAAGAAAACATGAGGACAGTTGGAAAAATAAGAATTAGTTCTTAATTAAGAGAACATCACTGTTTCCACAACTTTGTGCCATGGCAGCATTTTTATTAAAAAAATTTTTTTCCAATCTCCTAAAATTCAAGTATCTCAAGTAATCCAATATAATAGTAGGTGCTTAAATATCTAACTGAATTGAGGTCCTACAAAAGCCATAAGGAACATTCACCTTTCTTGGTCTGATGGAGCTGTACTCATAGGGAATCATCTTTAAAGCATTGAACACCCTGTAAATTTTTCAGAGTTCAAATCCTTTGTTAATAAACTTAACAACCCTGTCACCTACTTAAAAACCAAAGCACCAAGGCTATACTAATGAGCAGTGTCAGACATGGGCCTGCTCTTACAAGCTTTAGTTCAGTGCAAAAGAAGGATAGTAATAACATAACACAGGCAGATATAAAGTTACAAGTGTAATGTAAGCATATTAAAGTCAGGAGTACATTAGCATTTCTTCTCAATTACACAGGTAAGATTCTTTCTCAATGAACTACTGTTTTAGCGTCCAGATGGATGCCAAGAGTCAAATCCAACAAATTACACGATATTTTTTTTCCAAGAAAATACTCATGTTCAGGTAGAGATTCTGAGCTATAGCAAAACTAGTATATATTTTATTCTTATATTTTAATTTTTAAACCAACTCAAAGAACCAACTATGTGCTGGGTAAAATAGAGTTAAATGTTGCCCATAAGTAATTAATAGGTATAGAGGAGGAGGCAGTGGTTATTTTCTAGGATGATAAGGAAAAAAATTTATTCTAATTATACCTGAGAGTTTACCTGCAAGATCACCATTTAAAACTTACTTTACACATTTTCTGATGCTTGGGAAAATGATCAGAGAATCAACACCCAGGAAGAACATGGTTTTCCAAAAGCCTCCTTCAATATTTTGAAAAACATACTTTGTTTTCCTGCTGGGACTGGCATTACATGAACTAGTTCCAGATTTCTTTTTGGAATAGGTCTTTCACATCTGCTCCTCTCCCATAGCTTCTCAGCCTCTGACAAGGTGTTTGGTTTTTCCCTAAACTTAAAGTGGATTCCACGGTATGAATTTATGTTAATTGAGATTTCTGAAATCTTGATTTATGATTCTTTTTGAAGTGTCAGATTTAATAAAAAAAAGATATATTTTGCCTTAAAGAAAAGTTGATCTTAAGTTACTCAGTGGGAAAAATGATGATTTTGTTTTAGCAGATAATATTGATTCCCATATACATTTGTCATTCTTCATGAAATCATTGAACAGCTATGATTTCTTCATTTTTCCTCTAGAAAACTCTTAGTAAAAATCAAAACAATAAATTTTATGAGAGTTGAAAGTGTGATTAGAAACTTATGTATTGTATTAAAACTAAGAGATGGACATTTTCAAGTAATAAATAGATAAGTAAATAACGTAATATGTAGATTAGAGTTATTTTGTTTCTTTTGGATGTGAGAAAACAGCAAAATATTGGAAAAACACTAATTTTTTATTTTAGCTTAATTTTTTTTCTGAAAACTTTTAGGGTAAAGAAAAAGTTGAATGAACTCTTTAAAAAGTTAGAGAGCAAAAAAAAAAATAAAAGCCAAGCTGAATGAAATGACTAAAAATAAGAACTGATAATTTTTATAACTTGAAAAGAACATAAAAAATTTAAAATAATGCTAATAAAGTATTATACTATATTCTCCCTAATTTTTGTTTTTAAGCTTATGTTTTTTTCTTCTCTGCTAGAAAACTTTTTATAGGCTAATAGGCTTTATTTTTTTCTATTAGAAAACATTTTTCTCCCCCATCTAAGCCACTTTCTTTATGACTCCTACTTACTGCTCCAGGTCTCATACTCACAAAACAATATGACTTATGGCGTAATTAGACCTCTAGCTGGCAAACTCCTTAAAGACAGGAGCAATATATCTTCTTCACTTTGTATCTATTTCCAGAAGCAAGCTGAGTACTTAGCACAGAAGAGCATTCAATAAACATTTTCTGAATGAATATGAGTTCACATTATCAGCTGAAAACTATGAGGACTGAACATACCAAAGGTCGAAGCAATGATGGATATTATTAGCAATTAATTTATAATTAATAACTTAATAGCATAATTAATCATTATTGTGATACATGCTAATGCATCAAATGATAAAGTGTTGATATAAATTAGCATGCTACTGTTATCTGACATAGCCTTGCCAAAACTTCTTTGGATTAACTGGGAGAAAGTAAAGGACCAGGAGAATGAAGAGTAAAGTAACTATTGAACCCTCTGTTACTTTCCTCCCTTTGAGTTGTATTGAGAGGAATTTGAGTTCTGGTTCCTAATCCCAAACTGGCATGCATCTGCAAACAGAGCATTTAGCTTTCCCAATATCACTTTAGGATAGGGGCAATGTCAACATTGCCCTAGACTCCACCTTTCTAAGGAACAAAAGATACTATACCCAAGAGTTCCTAGGACTCCTGAGTTACCAAATCGCTTATTCCTCTCTGGCTGAGCTGAAGATACATGGAAACATAGTGAAGAAAAGATATGATCTTTGTGTCCATAGAACCTTCATAGTGAGGATGGAGAAAATTACAATAATTAATTATAGAAATAAAGGTGCAATGACAATTTGCAAATGAGAGGATCCTGTGCCCTTGATTATAAGACAACGTGAAATCCACGGATCTTCAGTGGAATCACAAAGTAATGCTCTCTCCCAACTCATTCCCCATGCATCCCTTGATATGGTTGGAGAGGATTAGGGTTGACAAAAAACACATTTTCTTCCCCTTCTCTATAGGGCTGAAACCTCTGTGTTGGTAGAGCAGGAGAGGAGAGGATTTAAGCAAAATCCTCTCTGTAAACCTACTCTATCAATACTTTTTGGAAATTGTCACAGACCAAAATATATTTGGTATCCTAAAAAAAGCAAAAGTTAAAAAGAACAAAAGTAAAAGAGAAAAACGATAATGTAGGCATGAATATAGGTTATAAACTGTATTCCAGAGACTGGATCTTGAAGTTCCAGTAAGTAGAAAAATCCTTGAATAATGTCAATACTTATACAAATGCCAGCTCTTCACTTATTTTTAAAATCATCTGAGTCCTTTCTTATGTTATAAAAAGCAGACCTCCATGTAAGTCTTCATATAATTTCAATATTAAATCATTTTATAGGAAAAGTTCTTGCAATAATTGTCCTTTTTTATTTTAAAAAAATACCATGAAAAAAAATATTTTTTAGAGGCTCGCATTATTCTGTGTTAGCTTGTATTCAAAATCACAGACGCTTTTTACTGTCTTTCAAAGTGAGCATAAAATATGCTTTATCATTCCTTTGTAGAAATTGTTTCCCAAGAAAAATTACCATGTGTTAAAAATGACCTTGCATTAATGCAATTACTAAGACATTGCCCCCAAGATATACCACTTGTATTTTGTTGTGTGGGAAATCTTAATTAGTTTATTATCCACAGGACAGCAGCAGCCTACTGATGGGAAACAAATATTTGCTTCCCTCTAGGGTTGGCATGCCCTAAATGCTTATTCTCAATTATCAGCAGAGTTTCTTGATTAGATGTAGCCAATCAAATCCTTGGACAACTATTATTTATGTATCATTATAGGTGGTCTGTCGTGATACCCAGCACTACATGGTTCCCCCATAGCAACATGTAGATTCTTTATATCTTCTAAGAACTTTTTAAAATACATGTACTCCATTTTCAGCAGTTCTTTTGAAGTGGGGTAAAGGGAGTGTTGACCTAATTCACACTTTGACTCACATGTTTTATGCCAGTTCATTAAAGCAACAGTACATTTAGTGATGAGTCTCTCTTATATGAGTTTTCTAAATGAAATGAATGGAATCATTTATAATGATATTCTCTGAGGCCTGCATAGCTTTGTTTATTTATTCCCCAGGATACCTAGGGCTGTAAATTCACATGTGCCCATCTTGGCAATGAAACAGTAGTCCTGGCATCATTCACAAGAACATATCGGTGTGATTCCCAAAGAAGTCAATTACTAAAAGCTGGGAGTACACCCCAAGAGGAAACACATTCCAGAGAATGCTTTCATTAACCAGTATATAGCTTGGATATCTGGCAGGTGCATACACTTTCTTGTCAAAAATGTGTGCTATCAAGTAGATGCACACATTCTGTCCATTCTGAAATGTCCCATAGCCAAAAAGGCAAAAATACATTAAAGCAAGAAATGCCTGCACTGAAAAGATTAAAAGCTACATTTAAATTTAAATTGGTTCAGTGAATTCAGCAGTTGGCCCCCAAATTCAAGCAGTTAGTATAGTAGTTTTTTAAAAAGTTGGTTTTAACTATATCTTGAATAAATGATCATCCTGCTACAGAAGCTGGATTCATACACAAAGGATAAATAGCAAATGCATTTAACCTCCATATCCCCAGGAATGCTTTCTGTTAAATATTAAAATCAATTTGATGTTCAGTAGGGAGTCGATATAATTTCTTTAGAAAAATGATGTACTCAGTTAATGGCAATGAATAGCTAACTTGGGCATTTCATGCTATTGAATCCAGTAGTCCAACTTTTCAGGAAAATAATAGCATATGTTCTACAGTAACCCAATAAATGTGCTTATGAATTTTTTAAGTGCTAGTCAATTTGAAATGATTGTTCCCACTCCCCAAAGTCATTAGAAAATACAAATATAAATCTGTTCTTTAAAGAGCTTTATTTGCTAGAAGTTGCAACTATTGAATGGACAATGATTGGTAAACTTCCTTAATCACTTTTCACTTGGGCACAAAAACAGACAATACATTGTGTTGGAAACCTCGTTCTTCCATGTTAACAGCTCTGGGAACTTCAGCTGCTTCAGTGTACACTTGTTTTATAATTTTTAAAATCAAATCATAATATCTACCTCATGTTAATTTCTTAGTTGAGATTAAGTTATTTAATACCAAAATTATGTTATTCTTTTGAATAAAATGAAATCTATTACAAATATGTAGGCTTAAGAATTATTTTAGTACTACCAACCTTTAACCAGGCACATCTCTAAGGGACTTTTACTTCCTGCTCTATCACCTTTTCCTGGGGTTATGGATGTCCTGTAATCCAGGCTAAAGAGCCACAGGATAAAAGGAATTCCTCAAATTGGAGAAAAAAAGCATCTGTTGATAGTTAAAGTATATATTACTGCATTTCTCACCATAACTGTAATTTTATTTTATTTTTTAAAGATTTTATTTATTTATTTTTAGAGAAATGAGTGGGGAGGGAGAAAGAGAGGGAGAGAAACACCTTCAACTGCAGACCTGACCTGCAACCCAGGCATATGCCCTGACTGGGAATTGAACTGGTGACCCTTTGGTTCATGGGCCCGTGCTCAATCCACCGAGCCACATCAGCCAGGCCCACAACTGTAATTTTAAATTCATCTATGCAAGGACACAAAGGTCAATTTTTGCTCATTATTATGTCCAAAACACCCAACACTGTTTGCTTATAGTAGATGTTCACAAAGTGGTTGTTGAATAAGTAGAATATAGGACTCGGTTAACTTTTGCATTTACCCCGTGTTCTTGTAGTTCCTTCTTCAAGTGCTATAGTGCCAAAGACACAGAAAGCAGGGTGATTTTGTATGTGGTTAACAAGGGGGTATTAAGGTCCTCAAAAAGAATGTAATTATTACTGTTTGTTAGATAACCTGGATACATGAATGAGTAAATTTAAAAACAGAAAAAAATGGCAAAGGGGTAAGTCCATAGATAAAGATTATTAATTAGGGACTGTAATAACTGTTCAGGTGTAATGTGAGATTTGAGTTAGTGACAAAAAAGTGCACAAGAAAATATATGCTTTTTGTGTGCTAATTAAATCCAGAGAGAGAGGAAGAGCCAGAGGTCTGCTCCCTAGTTCATGCGTGTATAGCTGAGAATTCTCCAAGTCAGTGCTCAGCTGCCTGAGTAGCTATGAACAACTTATTTTTCTTCTTAGCATTCATTATATATCAGTTTTCTTGATCAAAAATATATCATCTACATGGAAAAAGTGGGAAGTTTAAAGTTCCATCACCAATCTGTTCCTTAAATTTAGAAAAAAATGACTGACTACCAGTGCCTACCACTCTAATTAGTTTTGGCATAAACTGGGGAACATAACAGACAAATGTACTTGCATTGTGGAATGTACATCCTAGTGGAAAGAAGATGATGTAAGTTAAATACAATGTTAAAAACTGACTGGTGTTATGCAGCAATATAAAGCAGAGGAATAAGGACCAGGACTATTCAAGCAGGGAGAGAGGGAACTTATAGCAATTTTAATAGGACACTCAGGGTAGACCACATTTAGAAGGAAATGTATGAACAACAGCTTAAAGTAAGTGAGAGATAGAGCCACAACGATGTCTGGGCAAAGCTGTTTTGATATGTGTAGAAATTATATAATGGACACCTATACTGAGATAACAGTTCTCACCATCAGCTTCAAATGTTTATGAAAATGTGTTACCTTGCAGGAATAAGTACGGAGCCTTATTTAGTCTGTTTTTACTTTTAATGACAACTGCAACAAACATTTACCATAACCAATCATATTATAGGGTACTAGCTAGATTCTTTACATATAATTTTCAAACACAAGTAAATTGTGAAGTAAGAGTTATTATTTTTCTTTAATAGGTAAGAAAAATAAAAGTTAAGAAGGTGAGGTAAAGGCCACAAAAACTGGTAAGAAATCAGCAAAAGTTGGCAGCCGTCCGTCTCGAGAGACGATGGTGTAGCTTCCTAAGAGTCCATCTGCACCGCCGAGAATGGCTGTGCAGTCCGACTCGGGAGTGACCCGGTATCTCTCCTCCCGTGTTGAATCGACATCTTACGATGACGCTGGAGTGTCCTCTCCAGTGAAGCTGAAGCTACAGAGCCTGGGCAGGGTGATATGGTGGGTCTGCTGTTGCCCATGCAGCAGACCCCCCCTCTCTTCGCAGCTGAAAGGTCCAAGGGAAAGACGGAGTCAATACAGCTTGGCTTCAGGTGCGCCGCAGGAGTTGCCGGTGTTGACTACAACGTCAAACCGCCTTAGGGACTCCGGCTCCGGATTTTCTGTCAGGGTTTACTCCCTTAGCCTTTCCCCTGAAGAGGTATGCCGCAAGGCAGCGGAGGTTTTTTGGAGTCAGAGTTTTCCTTCTCTGAAATCAGCAAAAGTAAATTTTAAATAAGCTAATAAATCACCTAGAGATACAGGGTGAGTACAACTTGGAAAGCTGTCCATATATTTCAGCCTGTGGCATCATCCTCAGTTGTGGGTAAAAGTTTTTTGAGTCCAACATTTATTTCCACTGTCACTTTGCTTTTTATCCTGATGGGACTAGGATGCGGTGGGTGAGGCACTCAGCTCACACAAAATTTAGAGGACACCAACAAACTCAGTAATCAAAATAAATAATATTTTAATGGTATATAATATTTGTAAAATCAAAATACAAAAAATTCATTATGAATAAAATATCAAATTTTGAATGACAAGGATCAGACCCTGTACTTACATGCCTCACTTGCCTCGCCCTAATCACAGACCTGTCTGACATTTCCATTATCCCTTTCTCCACACAGCAAGGAGACAGGTGATAAAGACTAAATGATGCCCTTCCTCCGGGCATTTTAGTAAGCGATTAAAGGAATCTCTCTAATTGCATATTGTCAGAACAACAATTTGGAGTTCAGCCTTTCTATTGACCCTTTAAATTAGCCCATGAGGATGGCCCCCTCACTTTTTCTGAAAGCTGAGCTGGGTTCGAAGAGCCTGTGCTGAGAATCAGGGACCTACGAGTGTTTTACAGAAGCACCCGTGGCTGCACAGCATCCTCACACTCTTCACTTAGTCACACCAGAGTGTTTTACACAAAAAAGTCTGTGCTGGTTAGAAATGCTCAAATCCCTTTAGATATTGATGATAAATTATGTCTTGGTCAATGTTTCTGATAGCAAGTTATTGCTTCAGTTTGCATATCAGATATAGCATAATGTTACATCAGGTGTATTTATATGTTATCTTCTCCAGGGTGAACCCTAGGCAAAACTGTAAAGCAGGTTAAGTTTACCTCTGACAGACTGAGTCTCTCCATAAGGTATGCACACGCCCATTCATTCACCTCCCCAAGTACTCTACTGCCCTACTGACCTCCCCATGGGCCCCTCTGAGTCTTCTAGGAAGCACGCCAAACTTCTGCCTATTTCCAACTATGGAAATAGCCCGCTAGGCTTACGATGCCACAGGACTTCAAATTAGGTACGTGGTGGTTGGAAAACAATCACACCACATCTTATATCTGGTATACTATCAGCTGTAATTAACTGTAAGAAAATATACTGATTTTTAAAAATTGTGATTAAAGAGTTATGCTTAAGTAATGGGTTGAGTGAGGTGTCATTTTGTTCCTAATTTTCAATTTCCTTATGAGTGCATATTACTTTATTGTAAAATATTTTATGTATATAAAGAAAGCATAGAAGATAATACATTAAGTAGCCAAACATCAGCTTTAACAAATTTCCAGATTTTTCTATTTTTACTTTAGAATATATGTTAAATAGGACATAAAAAACAAAATTGAAACCTCTGTAAGGCCACTTTGAATTGCCTTTCCTGAACGTAATCATTATCGTTCATGTAGTGTTTACTATTAGTTTATAAATTACTATACCATTTAATATATGCCCCTAAACAATAATTCGGAAATTTTCAAACATTGCACAAATCCTATCATCTTGTATATATTTGTTGACAGCCTGCTTTTTTAAGGTCAACTAATTTTTAATTGATCTATTTTAATTCACATAACATTAATTCATTTTAACTTATTTATATGTTTCCTGATTTTTCACACAACCAATGCTGCAAAAAAAATTTAATTTTTGCAAATGTGTCCACATGCATGTGTGTGAAGATTTCTCTGAAGTCAATAACTAAAAGTAAATTTCTGAGTCAAATTGTATAAGCATCTGTGACTGCATTAGATAATTTCAGTTTTCTCTCCACAGTGGTTTTTATTCTAACCTATGAAGGATGAGAGTTTTTGTGTCTCCACATCATCACCAGCAATTGATATTGTCAGACTCTGTAACTTTTACCAATTTAAAGGATGTGAAAATATACTTCATAATTGTTTTAATCAGCATTTCCCTGATGACTTGTGAAGTTAAAAGTCTGTTTATTATTAATTATCTATTCTTTTGTTAATTACGTGTTTCTATCACATTCTATATTTTGTAACGATAAAAATACTTTATTCCCATGAAAATATTTAATGTCTCTTCAGGTAATGTGGAACTTAATAAGGAAGATTTTATCAGGCTTCCTAGTCTCCCTTAGATACATCTTGTGCTGCTTTCCTTGCCCGCATCAAAGACTAATTCTGATTGTTTCAATTGTCATTCATTGTGGCCTATAAATTATGCTTAAGTATATAAACAAAAGCACCAATGTCCCTAAGTCCAAATCCTCATTTATTACTTTTTATATGTGACTTTGGATAAGAATCTTAAAATCTCAATGTGTCTCGCTTTCCTGATTTTACAATGAGATGATAATAAATGCACCCATCACACTCTAAGTGCAACAGGATTGTTGGAAGTATATCACCATAACTTATGACTGATGTAAAATTAGACTAGTGCCTGGCACATAGCAGGTATTATTATTAGGTGTTAAACAGCATATTATAGACCACACGACATCTTAAGCACATTAAAATGTGAGAAAAGTTTTCAGTAATCACATTTTGGCATATGTAATTTGTATATTTCTCCATGGCGTGTAAATTCTTTTAAACCATTATGTTTTTCCTCATCTCCACAGGACTCTATTGTCTGTCTTTGTCCTATTAAGCTATTTTCATTCTCTATTTCAGGGCAATTTTTTGTCTACTTATATATGTGCACCTATAAACCTTAATGAAGACCATGAAAATGCTTCGAAACCTTTCAGTGAAAGATATATTGAAAATGTCATTGGTTTTTATTTTCAGATGACTCAAAAAGGTGGATCTCTAGGCACAAAACCATATTCTTTTCAAAATCTTAGCAAGAAATGATAATCTTACAATATGGCTATAACTAAATTGAAAAGCAACAAAATAATATCCTTGACCCCAGCATTAAAAGCTAGGTTAAAAGCTTCAAAACCAGAGGCATCCCTTATAATTGACTGTGAAGCCCCCTAAGGTACTAAAAATTGAGGGATCAGGATAGAAAATTATAGGAGCAGCACGGCATAGCTGATGCCTAAGAGCACGAAAATCTAATCACAAAATTGAGACCAAGGCAGAGGCAACCACATTTGAAGAGTAGTCTCTACCATTTCTGCCATACAACTTATTCATACTCATGTGTCTCTTTGTTATCTATTAAGAAAAGCTACCCAAGGAGTTTAAGATGATGGACTTTTAAATTTGTCATAATTTTTTCTTCCTTATAACCTATACATTGTATGTGGAAACTATTATTTTTATAATCCATCTTCTTCTCAGTCCTAATTTCTCACACTTTGTTTCATTTGTGTCTTAATGAGCTAAGTCTCTTGTCATTTTTTACTTCAAAAATTTCCTCGAATTTGTTGTAATCAATAATTTTAGAGTTGAAATAGAGCGCACTGTTTTATAACACTGAGCATGTCAATCTTGTGATTATGCTACTATTATTGGTGAAGACAGTTCACAGTCCAGCTTATAGGAGAGGCAGTGCACAGAAAAAAAAAGAAGAGGTTCAGAAATGTCACAAAACAACCACCTTTATGAAGATGATGAAGATATAGAAAGAGAAGTATTTTAATCTGTACTTTTACATTATAAATCTTCTACTTACATGCTATAAGAAATTCAAATAATATAATAATTTAAATGTTAAAACTGAATTTCCCACTCCTTTTCAGAGCCATCTCCATATATCACCAATTCAACAGTTTTGCTTTTGTATTTCAAGCTTGTTTTAATACATAAGAAAGTATATAATCATAAATATTTTAAAGTGATAATATACATACATACAGGGTGGGTAAAAGTAGATTTATAGTTATTTCTTTGGAAATAATACAATACTTAATAAATAACACAAGAATAAACTCATGCACTCACAACAGCAAAAACCTACTCTTGCCACACCCTGCATATAAATATGTATATGTGCATGCATATAAATGTCCTCTGTAACTTATTTTCACTGAACTATATGTCACAAGTATTTGTCACATAAATATCCTGTATAAACTATGTCATTCTCTGTAAATGTAGCAGATTATTACAATATATCACTGAGCTCTTACTGATAGACATTTGAATTTGCTCTATTTTTTTCGTATCACAAAGCATGAATAACATTACACAAAAATATTTGTGTACTTAAATAAAGATATATATATATATATATATATCATGTAAAAATATTTTCTTGAAGTGCAATTTCTTGGTTATGAAATATAATCATCTTAAGTATTCATAGATGCTACCAAAGAAACTTCTAAATATATTATACCAACTTGTACTTCTACCAACAGTCCCTCATAAAATTGTCAATACTTGAAGTAATCAAGCCTTTCTAATATTCTGCCAGTCTGATAGATTTATTTTTAAATGTCGCATTCAACTTTCAATTTGCATTTTCTCAACATCAAATAAGGTCAATAATTTTTGGTATGTTTTAATGCTTATACATATACTTTTCTATATATTATGATATACAGTCTATGTATATATTATGTGTATATATATATGTGGGTTTAATTTATGGTATATTTATCCTATAGAAGTTCTCATTTTTATGTAATCAAATATTCAAGTAACTTCTGGGATTATGTAATTATTAGTAAGAACCTCACCATAGACATCCCATTCCTGTAAAAATATTTTATAGAGTTCCTCACCCTCTTTCCTTAATATATTGTTTTGTTGTTGTTTGCTTGCTTGCAATGACAAATGGAGCTGGAATCAGTAATTTCATGCTCTTCCCCAAGTTAGTCTTTGGATTTATAGTCACATAAGACACTTTCAATGACTATAAATCCTACCTGTTCAAGTGTGTGTAATATGATAGTTTATAAAATGCTAAGCCTTTTCCTTCATATCATCATTTTAAACATATTTTGGACTTCCTCAAAATATTTTACCCATAAATCTGATTCCATTTCTGTCCAAACACTAAAGCTGGTGTCTTCACTAAATACTAACCCTGCAGTTTTGGAACTAACCTGCAAGCCTCTGTAGGTCTAAGACAATTCTAGTGAAAACAATTTAGAGACTTCTATTTTATCATTAAGATCATAACTTCTCTATAATTTTATTTATCTGATAAATGTTTTCCTACTAAATATATTTTACTACTTTGTTGGAAAGAATATTTGAATATGTTAGAAAACTTAAGTTCCAGATGAGTCTAACAATTGTATGATTTGTTGAGATTCTTTAACAACCCTAGACTGTGCCTCTCCTTAAATTCTAGTTCGAGAGTACACATTTCAGACTATTTTATGTTTTGCACTATTTTTTCTTCTCACGAGCAATCTGTTATTATGGCCAGTACTATTTCAACAAGATGACATTTAAGCTTATTCATTAGCTTCCAGTACTGTTGTGTTCATGTTTTGTATTCTATTTTGGTTAAAAATCCTCTCGATTCAATTTGTCTTTAGAGTTTTCTAGCTAGTTTTTTAGCTAAAATTGCTTTAAGGAAATAATTTTAAAATTAATTATTGCCACCACTTTTTAAATTTTTTTCCCATTATTCCTTTGCCATAGTCAAACTTCAACAAGTTCGTTGTCACAATTGACTGTTTTCATTATCTTATGCATATTTCCCTTATTTAACTTCCTTCACTGCCTTATAAAAAAATTATTACTCTCTTCATTCCTTTGTTAGGATTTTTAAAACTTCCTACAGTGTTTCTAATATCTGTCCAAAAGTTGTCTGTTCTTTCTTCTATTCCCCTTTAGATGTTGAAAGCTTGATGTATGTAGCCCATATCAACTCCCAACATCTGCCAGATCCCTCTGAAGTGTACAGGGTACCACTTCTTTTCTAGCAAAAGGAACAAATGCCATAAACAAAATAAAACATACAAATAAGCAAGCAAAAGTAATAAAGAAGAGGCTTATCACTTGGAAATCATATGAATAAAACATACATCTATTGTTACAGTCTATCAGTATTCCAGGGCTGCAAATGTTGCTGTAAAGGAATTCGTCAAGAAAGCCCATATTTGTGACTCTTAGTATAATTTGGACTACTTAGAAACTGCCTAGAAAGGATTGAAATACTTGAATCTTATGTTCTAATCCATTCATGTAGGGACATTCCAGTGATCTGGATGGTCTTGGAGGCTGATTCAACAATTTATAAGCATTCCAATGTGCCACCTGCATTAAAAGCTAAAACCTCTAAAACTTCTAAACAGGTGAATGCCCTTAATCTAGCCTCTATTTTCAGGGCTTCCCTAGACAAGTGCTTCTCAAACTTAATCTATTGAAGAATCATCTGGAAATCTTGTAAAATTGCAGATTCTAATTCAGTAGGTGTGGGGTGATAACTAAGATCCTGCATTTCTTAAAAAAAAGTTCCAGGAGATGCTGAAACTGCAGGTCTGTGGACCTCACTTTGAGTCCTAAGCCTTAGTCTCAGTCTTTACATGAGAGAGACTGCAGGATGGTTCTAATTATGAAAACAACTACTATGACCAGTGATGGTGACTATAAAATAGTTTACATTCATATGACATTTCAAGTTGACAGAACACTTTGACATTTGTTAACTTCTGTTATCCACATCAACCCCTGATGAAGACAGGGCATTATTATTCAGAGGAGAAATGGAAGGAATGTTCGACATCACACAACTAAGTGGCAAGGTAATCTGTGAGGTTAACTCAGACATTATAAGAAGACAAATAAGACAATGTAACAAAATGGCTAAGAGCACAGGCTTGGATATTGTCTATCTTTAAATACTCTCTCCTTCACATCTTAATTGTGTGACGTCGTAAAGGTTACCTAACTCTTTTCAGTTTCCTCATTTATAATCTGGACATGCCTATTTCATACACTCGTTGGGCTTAATAACCTCTCAAGTTTTAAGTGTAAGTGGCTATCACACGATAATCACTAAATAAATGGTAACTGCTGCTGTTGTTTTGTTGCCCTTACTACCCCAGAACTCTGCACAAAGTTTCTGCAGATACCCCATATCCTAGATAATTTTAGGGCCCACCTATAAGAAATATCTAAGGTCCCTGAAGCACTTGACCATCACGGGCTCCACATGAAAAAGTGTGACAGGATTAGACACTTGCAGTGAGCCTTCTTTTCAATGTGTCTATTTAGTTGGATATGTGAGGAGGAGTTGGGATCTAGCCGCCTACTGATGTGTTGTTATGTATATAAAGAATTTTTGCCTGTAGAGTTTCTACTAGAGCTCCTTTCACAATCCTACAAATTCATGCACATTTTCTTGAAGTATGGAATAGAAGTCATTTATTTTTGTTGGTGGGGTGCTGGTGAGCCATTATACTGGGCTAAGCTTCAGATGATTTCACCATTTGTATTTTCTGCAAAAGTAACAGAGCAGTGCTCCTAGAAAAAGCTGAAAAATGACATCTATATCAATGACAGATAAATGAGAAAAAAAGCAAAACAAAAGAAAAGGCTATACTATCGATAAGTCTGGGGAATGACTTATGAAATAATCATTAAATATGTGTTCGGCCTTTTATGAATAACATCATCTAGGCTAGGACAGCAAAATCGGTGTAAATGTCTTAAATAGCAATATTTATTTTTCTCTTGGGTTATTTTTTGCATCAAATGGAATAAAGGTGTAATCTGTGTAATTGTTTTTGCTATTTAAAATTTATAGTAACTTTTTTCTGTGGCATGTCAGTTCTGTGGTTGGAAAGTTCAGAGTTCTAAGCATTTTGACTTCTAATCATTTTTCATCTAACCTGAACCTGATCATTATAACATGAGTTTTAGTGCTATAACATTTTTCAGAGATCTGAAATATGCAAGTAAAATAAAACCATAGGACAAAGGAATATATTAAAGATAAATTTCACAGTGAGGAGTATGAAATTATGTTTTTATAGGAACATCAGTAAGACGAGAAATTGCTCACCTCAGTAGACCATTCAGCTATTATTTTAATAGAACATATAATTGACTGTTTCTTTTATATTTTATAAAATAGTGAACAACTGAACTACTGGTGTATGAGATAGAATTTAGGGACAAAACTTGTTTTCATATGGGTCTGGGCTCCTGGAACAGGTTAACAGATAAAATATTTATTCTCTTTTTGCAATAAAAATTAATAAAGAATATGCACAGATAACAGGAAAAAGAAAGCTAGCTGGTGAGACAAATGTATGGAATTATTTGTACCTTTCTATCAACCAAGCTGCATTAGAAAATAAGTTTACAAAGGACATTTAATGATACTGGGCAAAACTTAACAATAAAATTTAATGTAAAAAGCAGTAATTTTACTGTAGCATTACTTGCACTTGCAGTAATATTTCAACAATATAAAAATTATATCTATACATATATAGAAAATGAGACTGGAAGTATATGCACCAAAATTAAATTGTGTTGGGACTATTAGATGATTTTTATTTCTTTTGAGTAAATTTCACAAAATGTTTATATAGTTTATGAAATACTTTTATATGTATATACTTATATATATATAAACTTTTATATATATGATAAATATTTTTAAAATAAAGTAACCTAGAAGCAGGAGACAATATTTTGCACTTAAATGAGCATATATGTCCTTTAAATTCACATTGGCTTGCATCCAGACTTTGTCCTGCTACTCAGTCAGTTTAGACCATGGTATTCTGTAGTATCAAGCAGGTCCAATAATCTCATTAGCCTAACAAAGTAAAAATTTATTTCTCACACATGCAAATGTCACTATTGCTCCAAGGAAGCTGTGATTAATAGGGTGACTCAGCCTCCCAGACCAATGTGCTCTGTGGCTCCTTCGCATAAACACATGCTTCCACAGTCCACATGTCAAGGGAAAAGAGGGATGGAGAACTGAGCATCGGGTATTAAGTGCATCAGTTTAGAAGTGGCATCGTTCATTTCAGCTCACATTTCACTGCCAGGATCAGTCACATGACTGAATGTGCAGTCCCTCTTGTTCTGGAAGTAGAGAAGAGACAAAAAAATGCCTGGTATATCTTAGTATTGTCTGTCATAAATCAATAGCCTTTTGGATGCCACCATGCTATGGACTTCACTCAGACTGATTTAATCATGTGAGAGCCTCATTTGACTATTTAAATTACAAAACATATGTAAAGTTACTGCTGCAGAGTCTGACATAGAGGTAAATGGTAAATGTTTACTGTGTTCCATTTTTGCCTTTATCTGGAGCCAAATATATAAAACTTTATTGTAAGTCATCTATACTAGAGGATTACTATACCTTCCACCTTTGAGCTATGTGAGATGACATGGATAACTACACTCTCCTCGACTGAGTTTAACAACAGAACTTTTTATATTGTATTACACCTTCTAATCCAGGATGTCTAATGGGTCTATATGGATCAATGAGCTGTTCACAAAGCAAAATAGTTTTCTATACGCTAAAGGAGAGTAACAATTCACCTCCCCACAGCAGGCTCTAGAAAAAGAATAGCACAGCATTTAACAATTATGTTAGCTTCCCAGAAATTCTATTTTACTGAACAGTGCAAAGTGTATAAGACTCATTGGCCTAATGTCCTCCCTTCCCAAAGAGACATGTGATGTGATGGAAAATGAAATGATCTTTGGAATCAGACAAGTGCATATTGCAATCTTTTCTCTGTCACCTATGTGCTATGCAATCTTAGGACATTGAACTAGCCTCAATGAACTTCAATTGCCTTATCAGAAAAATGGAGAATAGTAGTACCTGTTACAGATGCCTTTTTTCTCTCCTATCATTTCTGTTATGCCCACCTCTGATTTCAGTCTCAATTTTTATGAACAACTGGGTACATCCACTGTGTTCAACCATGGGTACATCTTCCTGCTCTTCTGCTTTAGGAAATTTTCCCTTGGTGCCTGCTCAGCTCACAAGGAGCTCAGTTGGAATTGAAGGGGAGTAACACCCCCAAGTGGGGAGAAATCCTGGATAAATAAATGCCCTGGGCTTTCATCCTTCAGAATGATGATTTTGCACATCTCAAAGTTTTCAAAGTTCTACTGTAATTGTGCCTGTATTGCCCATAGCAGAATCCATAATAATATATGGGCTTTTTCCCCCTACTGTCTCAGTTTTGGGGATGTGGATGATGTCTCAAATAAATTATTTTGGGTTTTTTTATTTTTTAATTCTATTTTATTGATTATTGATTGATTATTACAGTTGTCCCAATTTTTCCCCCTTTTATCCCCTCCACCCAATACCCCCCCCAATCCTGCAGGCAATTTCCCCACCATTGTTTATGTCCATGGGTCATGCATGTAAGTTCTTTGGCTACTCTATTTCCTATACTGTACTTTACATCCCCATGGCTATTCTGTGACTACCTGTTTGTATTTTTAATCCCCTCACCTCTTCACCCATTCCTCCACATCCCCTCCCATCTGGCAACAATCAAAAGGCTCTCCATATTCATGATTCTGTCTCTGTTCTTCTTGTTTACTTTGTTTTTTAGATTCAGTTGTTGATAGATATGTATTTTTTGCCATTCTATTGTTCAGAGTTTTGATCTACTGCTTTTTCTTAAATAAGTCCCTTTAACATTATATAATAATGTTTTGGTGATTGTGAACTCCTTTCGTTTTTTTCTTGTCTGGAAAGCTCTTATCTGCCCTTCAATTCTAAATGAGAGGTTTGATGGGTAGAGCAATCTTGGCTGTAGGTCCCTGCTTTTCATGACTTTGAATATTTCTTGCCAATCCCTTCTAGCCTGCAAAATTTCTTTTGAGAAATCGGCTGACAGTCTTATGGGAACTCCCCTGTAGGTAACTAGCTTCTTTTCTCTTGCTGCTTTTAAGATTCTCTTTTTATCTTTAATCTTTGGCATTTTAATTATAATGTGTCTTGGTGTGGTCCTCTTTGGATCCATCTTGTTTGGGACTCTCTGTGCTTCCTGGGCTTATCTACCTATTTCCTGCACCAAATTAGGGACATTTTCTTTCATTATTTTCCCAAATAGTTTTACAGTTTCTTGCTCTTTCTCTTCTTCTAGCACTCCTATGATGTGAATGTTGGAATGCTTGAAGTTGTCCCAGAGGCTCCTTACACTATCCTCATTTTTTTTTTTATTCTTTTTTCTTCTTCTTGTTCTGATTAGTATTTTTGTTTGTTTGTTTCATTTGGTTTTTGTTTTATTTTTTGATTTTTTGGGTTTTTGGTTTGGTTTTTGGTTTACTTCTTTGTGTTCCAAATCATTGATTTGATTCTAGGATCTGATCCACTTTACTGTTGTTTCCCTTAAATTGTTTTTGTTGTTGTTGTTGTTTTGTTGTTGTTGTTTTTTTTATTGCATTTACTGAATCCTTCATTTCTGACTGGATCTTTTTTTATTGTTGAGGTCTTCACTAAATTCCTTGAGCATCCTTATAACCAGTGTGTTGAACCCTGCATCTGATAGATTGCTTATCTCCATTTTATTTAGATCTTTTTCTGGAGTTTTGATCTATTTTTTCATTTGGGCCATATTTCATTGTCTCCTTGTTTTGGCATCCTCTCTGTATTTATTTCTATGTATTAGGCAGAACTGCTATGACTCCCTGTCTTGGTCATCATCGTCATCGGCAGCCGTCCATCTCGAGAGACGATGGTGTAGCTTCTTAAGAGTCTATCCGCACCGCCGAGAATGGCTGTGCAGTCCGACTCGGGAGTGACACGGTATCTGTCTCCTCCCGTGTTGAATCGACATCTTACGATGACGCTGGAGTGTCCTCTCCAGTGAAGCTGAAGCTACAGAGCCTGGGCAGGGTGATATGGAGGGTCTGCTGTTGCCCATGCAGCAGACCCCCCCTCTCTTCGCAGCTGAAGGGTCCAAGGGAAAGACGGAGTCGATACAGCTTGGCTTCAGGTGCGCCGCAGGAGTTGCCGGTGTTGACTACAACGTCAAACCGCCTTAGGGACTCCGGCTCCGGATTTTCTGTCGGGGTTTACTCCCTTAGCCTTTCCCCTGAAGAGGTATGCCGCAAGGCAGCGGAGGTTTTTTGGAGTCAGAGTTTTCCTTCTCTGTCCCTGTCTTGGTAGTGTGGCCTAATATAGTAGGTGTGCTATAGGATTCAGTGGCACAACCTCCCCCTATCACCCAATCCGGACACTTGAGGTATGCTCATTGTGCGAGCTGAGTATACCCTCCTCTTGTAGGTGAGCCTTGGTTGCTGTTAGCAGGTCAATGGGAAAAATTTACCAAGGCCTGTCAACTGCAAGGATTGGCTATGACCACTTACCAACAACCACCACCCTTCTTGGAGGATCAGATGTGCAGAGGCAGGGTCGGGGTACTTTTATATGGTCTGTAGCTGTCCACTTGGGGCACAGGCCCTGAAGTTTCCCTGGTGGTGCAGGCCAAGATCAGCCCCCACAGTGTTTTTCCCGGGGCCACCCTGCCTAGGCTATAAAACAATCTGAGATGGTTGCTATTTATGCTTGGCTTGGAAATTTCCAGATGAAGCCAAGCTGTGAATCTAGGTTGGCTGCTGCTAGTGCCAGGCCTGGGGCCACTTAGCAAGAGGTTTGACGGCTGGGAGCTCACTGAGGCAAGCTGCTGTTTGAGAGAATTTAGGAAGTTGTAAAGCTTGAACCAAGACCAGCATCCATTAATATGGGAAAGTCTCTGTTAACAGCTTGGGTGGGCCTGTAAGTAAGTTGGGTGAGGGAGTCTCAGGGGATCTCAAGGGTGAGGCAAATAGTGTTAGCCAGGTTGACGGAGTCTCAGATATGCTCTCTACTTGGCAGCTCTGTGGCTCTGTGGAAAGAAGGTTCTGAAAAGGGACAATGGCCTCTGTCCACCTTTCTGTGTGGAAGAAAGCTCTCCCCCACCTCTTGCCTTGATGCCAGACACTTCACCTCCTCCCTGTATGCCACTGGTGCCTTTCAAGCTACTTACTACCAGAGTCCTTGAGCTCAGAGGGAGTGAGTCTGAGTAAGTCCATGTGTGAGTTCTTTAAGAGGAACTCCTTGGAACTCCAGAAGATTCTTCCACTGACTCAATTCCCACTGGTTTTTGCAACCAGAAATTGTGGGGACTTATCTTCTTGGCACTGGAACCCTGAGCTGGGGGCCTGGTGTGGGGCTGGAACTCCTTTCTCCCAAGATGTCCCTCCTGAATTTTTATCTACCACACGTGGGTGAAGGGCCAACCCATTACATGTCTCTGCCCCTCCAACCAGTCTGGATGGATGTCGTTTCTTTAATTCCATAGTTGTCAGACTTCCATTCCAATAAATTTTTGACATTTCTGAGTGATGGTTGTTCTATCATTTAGTTGTAATTTTGATGTGGTTGTGCAAGGAGGTAAACCATGTTTACCTATGCCACTATTGTGAGAAATGCTCACAATAAAACACCAGGACACAGGACTTTAGCATCAAAGCAAGGTGTTTATTTATGAGTCTGCGGAGTCAGCAAGAGCCAACTGGATTTATCCCTAATGCAAAATAGTCCCTCCTCATTTCTTCATTAATTGAATACTCTGGAGTTACAATCTAGTGCAATTGTCTAAGGGTAATAGGTAATAGGTGTGGGATAATAGGTAATAGGTTTGGGGTAATAGGTAATAGGTCTGTCTCTAGCTCCCTTTATTTTACTGTTGACCCAGGACCGACCCCCTGATTCATGATTCAATTACAGATCTGGTCTTAATTATTAACTGGTGTTAATTATTTCCTACTGGTTTGAGAGGCACCAGTTTCCTTGTTTTTTTACACCATCTTGACCAGAAGTCCTCCAGATAAACTATTTGCACTCAGTCCTTTACCTCATCTTCTGCCTTGACACAACACAAACTTAGGCAATCACAAATTTTGGAAAATATCTATAATATTTCTTTTATATTTTATAAAATATGGGCTATTTAAGTTTTCTGGCGTATTATTAATCTTAAATAAATTTACACAGTTCTTATGATACATTCATATTTTATATGAGCATTGGACTTGTAATCCTTGTGAAGTTGCCAAGTGGGTTAGCTCACTGAAAGGCAGGACTATTCCAGAAATCCATGCCTACACCAGGACAGTTGAAACTAAGCTCATTTTATATCCAAGTGACTGTGAATCTCGTAAATACTACTCATAATACCCAAACTAAATTTATTCTCAACTCAGTCACCTTTAACTCGGTCCCCTAAAGTGCTCCCTGGCCACTCCAAAATTATGCAACCTAATGAGAAGTATGACAGTGAAGATTCCCAAATGGAAAAGGAGAATAGTATAGCTCAACTTGAAGTTATGCTGTCTTACTTTAGAAGACTTAACAAAAACATAAGGTATGTGAACACATTGCTAGAATTCTTCTCAGGGTCTTAGATGGAATCAGTGCAAGTGAGGGGCCCAGAAGCTTGAACTTCATTAGCTTCATGATACATCCACCTCAGGTCATGGCTTTTAATAAATTACTCTTGGATAACAGAAGGACTAGGAGAGAAAGAAGAAGAAGATAAACCGTATCTTCTTATGGTACCACTTTGCATTCCATGTAGAAAATACAGGCTGGAGTCACATGGTAAGCCTTTTATTTTTTCTTCAATTATTAAAATTTTAATTTAAAAATTCATGAAGAACTTTCTCTTAAGGGTAAAGGAAAAGATAAGGTTTTAAAATTTAAGTATGTACTTATTCTGGGGAATGAATTAAAAATGAGCAAGAGTAAGTGTAAAACTATTCATTTAGCACTTGTGATTTTTCATATATGGGTGTGTGAGACTGATGAATTTGACAAATAAAGGATTTCAAGAGGGAAATAAAATAACTTAAAGTGACATTTTACATGTTACAAACATTTTACATATAATTGACATGCTAATTACATTTATAGTTTATCTCTAAGTACTATGCTCCATGAACTCTAGTAATGCTATGTTGTTTCATTAAAGTATTGCTTGTATTCAAAAAAATGTGTTATTTCTTTGAAAACATTGTGTGTGTGTGCATTTCAGATTGGTCTTTCCTCTAATTATCTTGAATTAATGAGATTTTATTGAACATTCCTCATTCTACAGTTGCTCAATGTACAATACTAAAACTAAAGCATAGGGAAACAAAGCAAAAATATATTATTTTTAGTTTATAGGTAATAAAGAACATTATCCTTTTGTAAAACAAGCACATTCTTTTACTCAGTAGAAGCTGTCAATTTTTTACCCCTCATTTTTATTATCCTTTTGTGGCCACAGACTAAATTTTTTGTGAGGCAGTTAATAAAATTATACAAAATAAAATTATACAAAATTGATTAATCCATTACTAGAATAAAAAGAGAAAAATTTTTTAGCAGTGAGGTTTTCCCTGAGTGAAATAGTTAGCTAGCTTTATATTTATAAGTGACCCAGTTACTGAGAAACTGCCTGGTATCCTGTTCTCAATATTGTAGAAAGCTTAAAAGAAAGAGTGGTTCATCCCCCATCTCCAACAGCTGGCAAGCCACTATTATTCTGAGCATGGGTTTAGGGGAGAGAGTAGGGTTCAGCAAGTGACAGAAAAAAGTGTTGAATTCCATGCTTCAGAAAAAACAGGGGTAGCCGATAGGTGTAAGGACCTAAGAAACAGAGGCCGTAGCTTGAGGAGCTGCAACAAAAGGTCCCAGAGCCCTGTTTTGACAGGGCAGAGATGGGGCACCTGCATCCAGGCACCCTCTCGGCTTCATCTGCTTCATAGAAAATTGAACTGCAGTGAATAACGTAAATCCAATGCTTATACAGAAAGATTACTGATGCTTTTATCCTTTCAAGATAGTTTTCCCTTTAATTTTCTAATCTGGCAAATAAACACGTGGTAAGTACTTCTTGTACATGCCATTGTGAAACTAAGCTAGTCCTTGATCCCAATGAGTAATGCAATACATATGTAGAATGAGGCATTAACAAAATAATTATAAGTAGTAATAATTCATGTATTATAGTATCCACTTTTTGGCTTACTATGACATAATTCTAGTCATATGACATTTTTTGATGTAGTGAAAAGATGTATGTACCAGTCTGACAGATTCAGTCAGAACTGAGAACATAGCAGACACCAGCATTTAACTGAATGAGTTGTTACATGTGCCAAATAATTGCATTTCCCAAGCTAAAAAGACCCCTGAAATTCTTAACTGAGTTTAATATGCTACTGAAAACCCTTTTCTTCTTGCCTTTGGTGTTTGATTAGTTAATGCAATTTTACAGTATCCCAAGGAAAATATATTTCAAAAAGTTAATCTGCTTCAAAATTAGACCCAAAACTACAACCATACTACTTCACCCAGCATGACTGTCTTTTAAATTGAAGGGGAAATAAAGAGCTTCACAGAAAAAAAAAAAAAAAAGTTAAAGGAGTTTGTTACCAACAAACCAGTATTATAAGAAATGTTAAGGGCTTACTTGAAGAGGAACAAGGAGAAGGAAGTGAGCAAACAAGCAACAACAACAACAACAAAAAAAAAACAGAGGAACAGAGTTAAAAGAATAAAATGACAGTAAGTATATACCTATCAGTAGTCTCTTGAAATGCAAATTGCTTAAATGCCTAATCAAAAGACACAAAGTAGCAGAAAGGATAAGAAAGCAAAACCCATATATATATGCAGTTTATAATAGACCCACCTCAGAACAAAAGATACACATAGACTAAAATTAAAGGGATGCAAAAAGATATTTAAAGCAAATGGGAATTTAAAAAGCTCGGATAGCAAAGCAATACTTGTATCAAACAAAACAGACTTTAAAACAAAAACTATAGTAAGAGACAAAGAAGGACACTACATAATGATAAAAGGAGTATCCCAACAAGAGGATATAACTCTGGTAAACATTTATGCACCCAACATAGGAGCACCTAAATATGTAAAGCAAATCTTGATGGACGTGAAGGGAGAGATCGACAGTAATACAGTCATAGAAGGGAATTTTAACACCCTTCTAGGTAGATATAACCTCTTTATATCAACAGACTGGTCTTCCAGGAAGAAAATCAACAAGGAAATGGTGGCCTTAAATGACACTCTATGTCAGATGGATTTAATTGATATCTTCAGACCATTTCATCCCTCGTAGCAGAATATACATTCTTTTCAAGTGCACATGAAACATTTTTAGTATAGACCACATATTGGGACACAAAACAAGACTCGATAAATTTAAGATTGAAATCATATCAGCCATCTTCTCTGACCATAATGGTATAAAACTAGAAATCAACTGCAAGAAAAAAACTGAAAAACACACACAATCATGGGGCTAAATAACATGTTACTAAACAATGAATGGGTTAACAATAAGATCAAAGAAGAAATTAAAAGTTACCTTGAAACAAATGGAAATGAGAACACAACCAGAGAAAATCTATGGGACACAGTGAAAGCATTCCTAAGAAGAAAATTCATAATATGATAGGCCTACCTCAGAAAACAAAAATCTCACATAAACAATCTAACTTTATACTCAAGGGAAGTGGGAAAAACAATAAACAAAGCACAAAGTGAGTGGCAGAAAGCATATAGTAAAGATCAGAGCAGAAATAAATGAAATAGAGTCTTAAAAAGCAATGCACAAGATCAATGAAACTGAGAGTTGGTTCTTTGAAAAGATATAGATTGACAAACCTTTAACCACTCATCAAGAAAACAAAAGAGACTTCCAGTCAAGTGGGTTTATTGTAGGCAGCATATGTACAACTCTTGTTTTGTATCCATTCAGCCACCTTATATCTTTTGATTGGAGCATTTATTCCACTTAACATTTAAATTTATTGATAAGTATGTAGTTATTGCCATTTTATTAATTATTCTTTGATTATTTTGCAGTTCTTCCCTGTTCTTTTCTCATTCTCTTGCTCTCTTGTATGTTGATGACTTTCTATAGTGTTGTATTTGGATTCTTTTTATTTCTTGTATATCATAGATTTTTTGGTTTGTGGTTACTATGTTCTTCATATATACAAGCTATGCTTATAGCAGTCATTTTAAATTGGTGGTTGCTTAAGTTTGGACACATTCTTCAATCACTACAGTTTTACTCATTCCATGTTTATCTCTTGGTCATTATTTTTTACTTCTTTTCTGTGTGAGTTTTTATGTATATGTGTATTCCTTGATTTGTTATTGTAATTACACATGATCTTTCTACTTTTGCCTTTTCATGTCTGTGCTAGTTTATAGTTGGTTGGTCCCCTGCTTTTACAAAGTGTTCACCTCTATCAGTTACCATTCTTTTCTTTCCTATATTTTCTTACTCATTTTTTTAATCATTTCTTTTCTACTTAAAAAAGTCACTTTAATGTTTTTGTAATTCTGGTTTAATGGTTATGAACTTTTTTTTTTTCTAGGCTGGGAAACTCTATCTCTATTTGAATTTGATGTGTCTTTGTGTGGGCCTCTTTGGTTTCATCTCGTTTGGGACTCTCTGCACTTCCTGTACTTAGATATCTATTTTCTTCACCATGTTAGGGAAGTTGTCAGTCATTATTTCTTCCAATAGGTTTTTAATCTCATTCTGGTACACCTGTGGTGTGAATGCTGGTATGCTTTATGTTGTCCCAGAGATCCCTCAAAATATCTTCATTATTTTAAAATTATTATTATTATTATTTGCTGTTCTGATTGGATATTTTTTGCTACCTTATCTTCCAAATTGCTGATTTGATCCTCTGCATTATTCTATCGACTGTTGATTCCCTCTAATATATTCTTTAATTCAGTTATTTTATTCTTTATTTCTGAATTTTTTTATTTATAGTTTCTATCTCTCTGTTGAAGTTCTCACTGAATTTACCTATTCTTCTCCTAAGGTCACTGAGCACCCTTATAACCAGTGTTTTGAACCCTGTATCTTGTAGATTGCTAGCATCCATTTGTTTAGTTCTTTTTCTGGATTTTTTTGTATTACATAAATTTGTACATTTCCTAGTCTAGGCAGAGTGGCCTAATGTAGCAGGTGTCCTGTGAGACCCAGTGACACAGTCTCCCTGTTCAACTGAGCCAGGTGTTTTAGGCATGATCCATGTGTGAGTTTGTGTGCCCTCCAATAGTAGATGTGTCTTGTGGTGTTGGTACATCAGTGAGGGGGAATTGACCCTCAGGCTGACTGGCTGTGAGGCTGGCCATGACTACAGTGGACAAGCTATTGTACTGGGAAGAGAAGTTGCTTCAGCAGGGCTCTGTAGCCAGCTGAGTCTGCCTTTTGGGTGTGTCATTTGTAGAGCTGATTGAGTAATGCTCTGGTGTAGTCTGAAGCTAGTAGCACTTTGAGTGTGTTGGATCTAGAGCCTCTTAGGAGAGGCTCCAGTGTAGGCCAAGGTCAGCTATGGCTTCTGCCCAGTTTGGGGCCTTCCAGTGGGAGCTACAAAGAGATTTTCAGTTGGTTGACATTGTGCTGGGCTTGGAGGTGCTTGGGAGAGGCTATGCTACAAATGAAGACCAGCTGCCACTGGTGCCAGGCTTAGGACATTTCAGTGGGCATCACAATGTACACTGAGGGCAGCCACCAATTGTGCTGGGCTTGTGGCCATTTAGTTGAAGCTACCTAGCAATCAACATTGGCTCCAGCTTACACCACATGGGGGCCACCTATTAGTTGTTACAATGTAAGCTGAGATTGGCCATTAACTGTCTTGGGCCTGAGGCTCCTTAGCAAGAGGTACAGGGCACACAGAAGCCAGCCACTCTTTTTATGGCATTTGTGGATCTTTAAGAAATTTTAGGGAAGTCTGAAGCATGAGCCAAGGAAGACTGCTTGTGTGGAAAAACCACTGAAAGTAGCTGGGTCCAGGTTTATGAATCAGGTCAGGTGAGATCTCAGGGATTCTAAAGGGCAGGGTGAACAGTGTTAACCAGGTTAATGAAGAGCATAAGTTGGTGCCTGCATCTACCAGCCAGGTGAGAAGAGGGCTCAACAAAAAAACAATGGTACCTTCCAGTACGTACTTTCACCCCCGGAGAGAGATGCTCTGACCTTTGTCCTACAAGTCTTTGCCATGATGCTAGCCAATTCAGCTTCTCCCCATCTGTCCCTGGCACATTTTGCGCTCCTACCCCAGTGCTGGAACCCAGAGTGAGTGAGTTTGTGAGTGATCAAATCCATGTGTGGGCCCCTCAAGAGAACTACAGAAGCCTGGGACTCCAGAAGCCCTCCATCTCAACTGGACACAAGTCTCACTGATTTTCATAGCCAGTTGTTTTGGGGACTTTTCTTCCCAGCATTGATAGCTTGGTTTGGAAGCCTGGTGTGGGTCTGGAACCCCTTGTTCCTCAGGGAAGACCTTTCCATCTGAGATATCCACTCAGATTATTAATCACCACATCATAAGTCTGGGACCTGCCCATTTCACATCTCTGCCCCTCCTACCATTATCATTGTGGTTTTTTCTTTACATCCTTAGTTGTAGGAATTCTGGTCAGCTGGTCTTTAGGTGGATCTCAGTGATGGCTGTTCTATAATTTAGCTGTAATTTTTATGTGGTGGTGGATAAAAGCAAGCACAGCATTTATCTACTTGGCCATTCTGACTAGAAGTCATACTTAAACTCATGAAAAAAATTCTTGATTTTTTTTTTCATTTAGGCTCTTTAATCTAAAGATTGTTCCACCATCCCCATTAACTTTTTAGATCTTATTAATATTTGACCTTATTTATATTGTTGAAGATAGTTATGTCCTAAGTGAGAGAATTGCAACTGCTGTTACTCCACCAGGATAGCTATTAACTCATTATATTTCATTGTTATTTGTTTATTCTAACTCAGTATATTCTATGACATGTTGTGTATATTTAAGAAAAATATATATCATCAATTATACCTTACTTCTAATTCTTAAAAAATGGTTTATTTGACCTATCTGTGGAAAGAAGTCACCTATTTCCAAGAATAAAAATTAAAATTTTACATGATAATGCATTCTTTAGCAGATATTTACAAAAAAATACTACACTTAATTAATTATAACAATCAATATAGTATTTAGTGTAAAATTAACATGAAAAGTTTTACTATAAAAATAGAGTATATTATTATAGCTGACATTTTTGGTAGACTGGAAAAAAACTAAATGAAGACTCAGAAGGAAAGAACAGTCTTTCACCATAGTTAAGTCATATGCATATTATCTTCCTTGAAAAACAGAATTATAACATTAAATACAATTGTCCTTATCTGTCTGTGGCACTATTTCTGATTTCTGAGATGTAGGAATGAGAAGGGAAGGGAGCGCTTTATTTTTCTGAGGAAAATCGCCCCCATTTCTTTATTAGCCAGCGTTTTTATCTACTTTCTACATGCGGAAATGCATAAGAAAAACATGCAGCCCTTTACCAAATGGTTGGGAGTAATAACAAAGGGAAATGTAGATCAATACAGGGTTGAAATGCCCAGGTATTTTACACAAGTTCAAAAACATTTCCTCTTACTTAATCATTCTGTTTTTCACATTCTACTGACAAGAATTTGGGGCTATTCATAGAAAAACAGATCAGGTTCCCTTTTTCTTAAAAGCCACTTTGCATTTCTGCTCTACCTTTAAAACCCCCCAGAGGGTGGGATTCATAGCAAGCATGAAAGGCAAAAACCAGCCAGTTAAGACCCAGGTTCCCGTTTTCAGGCCCAGTGGTCATCAAAGCCTTTTCAGCCATACCTGCCTATCTCCCACACAGGAAGTCGTTATTCAAAGTGTCTGTACATAATAGTAGTCTGTGGGCTGAAAAATCTCTGGTGCGCTTTTCACTGTTCCTCAGCACTGAATGTGGTTGACTATTTCTTCTTCCTCTAAGACATTCCTATAAGTCATTCATTATTTTTCATTTATTACACCTTTACTATTTCCATAGTCTCCTAAGATACTCATTGCTCTACTTCTTTTCTGTACACACACACACCACACACACACGTTACCCAATACAGTCCAGACATTATAGCAAGTGAGGCTGTACAACTGTTACAGAACCCCCGGGCTGCTCCAATTGAAAACAAACCCACGGGCTCTTTAGTTAGGAGCCCGATTGCCCGCCGCCAAAATCACAACTCTCAATACCAGAGTTTGGCGAAAAGAAAAAGAACTGTTTATTTAACAGTTACATAGATTTAGTTATTTGCAGATTTCTGTTGTTAAGTCTTATGCTCTTTAAAACACCCACAAACACATATCCTTGCCTCCCCCCTACCAAACCAGGCTAGTTTTAGAAAAGTTAGAGCAACCGTTTCCCTGCTTTCCAAACACAGTTCAGCTTTACCAGCAGCTGCCAATCACTCAGTTCTGATTGGGGAGGTCCTTTCTGTGCTGTGGTGCCCTCCAGCTCTCAATGCAGAACCACCTGGATTCTCAGCCTCCTTGCAAACTGCCTTCTTCCTGCAAACCGCATGGATCCCCTCTCCTCAAAACCGCGTGGCAAGAGCCTCTTAAAGCAGCCTGGAAACCCCTTCTCCAAGCCACATGGAGGGGGCGAGAGAGCTAAAATGTCCACAGCTGCTTATATATCCCTGACTGCGTCCTCTGACGCACTGGGTGTTGCAAACAGTTCTGACCATTCACAGAACCTTACCTAGGCTCTGTGTGCTTTTTCCATACCATCCCCTGGTTCAAGACTCCTCCCATCTACCTGAGGCTTTGGATGCATTAAAGCCATTTTGCATAAGAAAGTCACTAGCCACCAGCCTCAGGCATGTGGAGGCATTCTAAAAGCTGCTTCCTTCTCTCCATCCCCCAGCTGCAAACTCTGGGCATTTTTGGACTCCCCTGTTTCTGTAACACAACCAGTGGTTAAAAGCATAGAATTTGGATTAATAATGTTTGGATTTACATTCTGCCTCCACCCGTTGCATGTTTATCATCTTGAGCAAGCTGCACAGCTTTTTCTTTGGGGAGCAGGGTCAGAAAATAATAGTACTTCATAAGATGTGAAAATTACATCATTTAATACATATAAATGACTTACATTGTGCACATAGTAAGTATCCCATAAGAATTAGCTGTAAGATATCTGAAAAACAAATCCCCTATCAAAATCCTCCACTGGCATTCTGTAATAATGAGAATTAGAAACCCAGACTGCTCACCACAGCCTCCAAGGCTCAGGATAACTTGCCTCCACCATTCCCTCCCACTTTACCTCTTGCTACCTGACTTTCTTTCAATTCTTTTAATATGCCATGGGTTTTGTTTTCCCACTTCTGTGTCTTTGTCCCTATGATTTTATCTCTATAAAACGCTTCTTCTCCATTCTTTGAATGGATGGCACCTTCTACCAGAGGTTCAGAAAACTTTTTTTGTAAAGGACCAGATGGTAATGATTTTAAAATTAGTATCCATACTGCCTCTGTTACAAATACCCAGCTTTGCTGGTATAGTGCAAAAGCAACCATAAACAGTACCTAAATAATGGGTGTGGCTATGTTACAATAGAACTTTATTTACAAAATCAGGCAGTGGACAATATTTGGCCAGTGAGCTATACTTTGCCTAACCACTATAGTTAATTCTTCACTACCTAATTTAAATCCTATACCTTAGAGAGAATTTTAATGACTCTGCTATTATTCTGCATCTCCGTTTGGTGATTGTTTGTTTCATAGCAATATCATAATGTATTTGATTTATTACCTTTTTACTATCCTTTGTCAGACCCTCAGCTTACACTCAACTATAAGCATTTAGCATAGTTTCTGTTGCTTAGATGGTGCTCAACATATACTTTTGAATGGATAAATAAATATCATCTTATCTGGATTTAAGGTTTCAGACAAACAAATTAGTAGAACATTGCAGAAAGAGCTTTATAGATTACCAATTGCTGGAATGCATCCTTTATAAAGAATTTTTGAAATAAGCTTTATTGACAAATGTAGAAATCTCCCTATTGCAGTTACAAACTCACAGGATCCTGGAATGTTGATAGCCCATATGTTTCTACTGCCTAGGGATTGCCTAGGGATTAGAGATAGGCATGACCTCATTTTGTTGAATATGCATGTTATGAGAATTAGAACCAAACTGGCCATCTGGGGGATAGAGTTTTCCTCCAGCATTGTTCATTTCATAGTATATACATGAGGGATATTCATTTCACGGAGAAAATTAAGAAGTCACAGCAATCAAAGCATGCTCTATTTTAAAAAGTTCATGGTATGCTTTAGGGCTAAATATTCACAGCATGCATTTTAAAGATGCAATTAGGAGCAATGATGCACAAAATTGCATTTGCAAAGAAAATATTATTTTTAGAAATGCAATTGAAACATCCAAAGGAGCTAAAAATAAAAGATTGTACTGCTCAGGTGAGAACCTATAGCAATGTAATAAGCTCTGTATACAGCAGAAGTTACTATTACATTGGAGTAAGCTGTTGCCAATGAAGCTCTTCAGATGTCCTAAAATTAGTATCCTTTGACCTAGATAAATAGATAGCATATCCAAGAGAGTCAAAATTTTGTATAAGATTATCAAATAATGTTTAGATGCCAGTTTCCATAATTATACACATTTTTTTAATCACTGATGTGTTATATAGTTCATATCCCTTCATAAAATGATATCAGAATGTTAAGATCATTTCTTGAGACACAACTCTTTGGTGGGTCTAAACTTTCTAATTATTTTTCCACACTATACATAAATTACAATGATCTCCATGCTCTCAGTGGTGGTCAAGGTTTTTTGAAAGCGTTTCAGCCTTGCTCTTCCTTCGGTGTACTTCACTGGGGTGTGGTGCCCGAGATACATCTGTTTTTCATTCTCTTGATTTTTTCAAACTGTTGTTCTCTGTATTGAGCCATCAATATAGCTTACATCTTTTTCAAAAGTTAGAGTTTATATTGTCAATAAAAGCAATTATTTTATGTGAACTATAAAGAAAAATAAATGTGAAAATTTTTGTAAGGTTATTTTCTCTATATAAAGATATAGAAAAATGGTTTTGAAAACAAAATGAAACAAAACTGTAGAGAATAGAAATTATCTAATTTGTATATTTAAAAAAGAACAGAGGACAAAGCTCTGGCCCGAGCTGAGTCTTTTGGTTGAAAAGTATCTTCAGTGAAAAGTAATTTTCACAGCTGAACTCATAATTTTTAGATGATTGTAAGTAATTGTAGTTATTGTATTAGTTACTACTATTTGAAAACTCACTTAGTCTACGAATTTTATACATAAAATACTATTCAAGTAAATTAATGGATTATTTTCCCTCCAGGTAACTGATGCTGAATCTCTTAGATACAAACAAGACAAATAATATATTATTCAGGTTCTATAGTGGTAATCTACATGGCATTTAAAAGTAGAAATTTTTAATGTGTATGTCCACAGAGAAAGATAGGTTATTTTGAATATTTGTCATTCTAAATTAAACTCCAAAATATTGTATTTAAGAAGACTCCCATAAGGTTGTCCTCCTATTATGAAAAGTTGTCTGTACATATCTCAGTTATCATACCTAACTAAGATTCAAAATCTTTGTCTAATTCAGAACCTAAAAAGGTGTCTGGCATATAGCACATTCTCAACACATATTTGTATAAATCAGTGATTTTCAACCTTTGTTTTTCCTCATGGCACACACAAAAAATTATTATTAAAATTCTGCAGTACACCAAAAAATATATTTTTTGCTGATCTGACAAAAAATAGGTATAATATTGATTCATTCACACTGAATGGCTATTGTTGTATTGGCTGTTGCCTTCGCTAAATAGTCAGGTATGGCATGTTTTAAAATATTTTGCAGCAGACCAGTTGAAAATCACTGGTAAATTTATAAACATTTTATTATTAAACAAGTTATTAAACAATTCTTATCATCATTTGCTTCTGGGATTTAGAAATAAAATTACATATAGAAATTGACAAGGGACATAAATGATTTCAGAAAGACTTTATAGTATACTTAATTAAACCTGTTTTTGAAAGAGGGATAGTTAGGGAAGGACTGACGAAGGAGCTGGTGTAGAAAGGACCATGAGGACAGCTGAACCAGCAGAGAAAATAAGACTTCAAATGTATTGGAGTATAGAACATGATATTTTGGTGGCAGCACCTTAAAATAGCCATAAATAGTCAGGTATTCTGGGAAAACATGCTAGAGTGATGAGCAGCACCCAAATATTAAAGAGACTTAAGTAGTAATCTGACATAGAAGGATACAAATAGGCATACACCAATTGGCAATTTATATCTAGTATTGTAATCAAGGGTCTGACTTCATTCTCTCATGTGTGCTGACAACTTGTACACCTCACCCCTCTCTCTTGTCTTTCTGCTCCCTATCTGGGCATTCTGATAAGAAAGATTGAGTGCTTCCTTCCTTTAAAATAGTGGGAAATTAAAATCACACACTTCCAGACCCACACACAGGAACCTTCAGCCCAGCCCCAACCACTGACAATCATAGCCAAGCCAGTCTTCTTGCCCTGCTCTCTCAAGACAGTTTATACTGACTTAGTAGCCGCAGAAAGCCTTGGTATGTGAGTAACAAATGTTTCATTACCCTTGGTACATGTGCTGTCACCAGTCTCTACATAGGAACCAAATTGTGGGTCAGGGTCCATCCTGCTTATGCAGAGTGGCAACAAAAAATATATTCCAAAATATATTTGAATTTAAACCAGAATTTTTTGTCTTTGTTCAGTATGAGACAACATTAACCACTTCTTTGAAGACAGTAATTTTTATACAGGACTACCTCTTCCTTCATTGCACAAAGTTGTTTTAATCTGCTAGGACACAAACCCAAATACCACTAAGGTGTGAGGTTCAATCAGACTTGGTGAATTCTGTCTCGCTCTCACTTCTTATGACCTCACTCCTTTCATGCCCTTTTGTGATAATGTCATGAAAACTTGAATTTCTGATTAAATTTGAACATTTAAAGTTTTATTTACATAATAGAGTTTTTTCTAACGCTTGCTGTCATTGATAGTTATTGATACAGCTTCCAGAAAAACCTTTACATAAGAAAGTAGGTAGTCATGCTGTTTAAATAATTCATAAATCATGGTCCAAGGGGAGCCCAGAATGTTTTTGAAATTATATAGCCATGGATATTTGTTTTCCAAAAAGGAGCAGTTACTCCAACATTAAATGTGTTAAAATGAAGGCCTGTGGAAATGATCACACAGTCAACAAATATTTGATTCACACCCCACAGAGGTCAAATATATATGAAGTCATGGATATTTGGAGCAATATATTTAATACTTGTCAGGGAGAACTTACTTTTCATTTTTTTCTAGCTAGCTTTCAGAAATTTCACCTCAGGAGAAAATAAAGTTCATGACAGTAGAAGGATTCAAGTGTTAGGAAAAGGCCAGAATGTGGGGTTGAGGGAGTAGGAAGAACCTCTTATTATCAATATGTTTCTTAGACCCGAGTGAAGTAAAAACTAGAGATATTTCTAACCTGCCAAAACAAAGTGACTCTTTCCTCCTGGCTCCAGCTTTCAAATGAAAATAAGACGCTACAAGATTTCTTGCTTTAAAAATATTTTATAGCTGTACACTTTCCCCTGGCTTTTCTTTATGTTGTTCCATGGAGCTTGCTATTTTATACCTCACTTTTACTTTTTCTAAGCCAGCAAAATCTTGGTTTGGATGCTTTGCCTTCCAGTGACCCAGCCGCCTTATCATTTTATCTAATAATTGTAAAATTAGAAAACTTGGACAAATCTCTTATGGCCTTGCTAGCCTAAGGAAAGAATTTTCAGTGGGTTCTGGAAATGGGAACTCTGTAAAGAAATTTTGCTGTGGGTAAACTTTTACACTAAAGGCACAGTCTTCAAATGGTGATCCTGAGACTGAAATCACTCTCTAACTTAATTGTATCAATTTTAATTTTGTATTTGTATCTCGTGGTTTGTTTTTGCCAGCCTCCAGAGGCAACCCTTGTGGCTGCCATCTCACTTAGTTTCCCAACACATCTACCGGAACAGAGTTCCATAGGATGTATGACTCAATTTTTGCCTTTTGATTTAATCTGAAAGATATCCAGCTCACACCAAGCACAGAGCTGGCAGTTAGGAACAATAAAGCTGTCTCTCTCCTAACCCAGGGTTGCTAAGAGGTTCAGATCAAGTCTGTACCTCACTTGCTGTGCCACAGCCTCTCTTCCTATGCACAAATAGATTTCATTTCTGCTACTGTTTAACTATGCTTGTTGTCAAGAGAAATTTAAATACCATGATAAAATTCCTCAAATATTTTTCTGCTAAAACAGAAGACAATTCAAGAAATTTGCTCCAAGATGAAAGTTGGACCTGATATGGGAAAATCAATAATATAAAATAATAAGAAATAACAGAGTAATTTTTATATACATTAATAATAGAATAAAACCTCATTTCCTCTATTTCTAAAAAATGCTTTGTAAACACTTCTATTATCTCTTCTGGATAATCAATTATTAATAAATTTTTGTAGCATAAATGGAATGCTTTTAAATGGATATTCTTAAAGATCCCTTAACTAGAACTATATTTGCAGTCTAAAAAGAATATTTAAAATATTCAGAATATTATACTAATTTATTTGTAAATTTATAGAGTGATTACAAGGTAACTGACAAGGTCTTAAATTCTTTAAATATTAATTCCTTTCATTTTTCTTACATATCTGTGGGGTAGATACTATTATTATTATTATTTCTTTAGAAAAAGAGAAAACCTGGGCACAGGGAGGTCGAGTATAGTACCTAAAGGCACACAACTACTAACTGAAGACAGTGAGATGAAAATTCAGGCTCTCAGGATCTGGGCTACCCAATGCTCTTTCTTAATACCATAAATGCTTATTCATATTAGGTATATTTACTCATATCAGCTAACATTACACTCAGAAAGTCCTTATCGGTACTCAAAAATCTAGAGCTATATAGCGTCTATAAAGGTGTTACGTTGCTAACTCATATCCATGAATAATTTTTTAAAAAGTAACATTCTTCCAGAAATAAAAAAAAAAAAGCTTATGCTATGAAAGTGGGTCCTATATATTTCATAATAATTTAATACTTAAAATATACTCTCTAATTACAGATTGTGGCAACATTTCTATAATTCATTTTTATTTACTAATTGTTTACTACTGAATTCTACTTCTTTAATTAAAAGGATTTGAAATATTACCTCAGGCAGGGTAAAAGTTATGCATGTTTATAGCATTTGGAAAACAGCTAATATATTTACTAAATGAGTACAAAAGAATACTTACCAAAAAAAGGGGGGAGGGCGGGAAATCATGCATTATCATTACTAAACATGCCAATTGGAATGAAGAAAACAGATGGATATCAGAAATATTTCAAAATAAGAAATGAAACAATTATCCCAGGATGCCAAACAAAACAGGCACTGACTGAACCCTGTTCACGGTAGGCACTGGAACATCAGCCTTCGATTCACCTGAAGTGTATCAGGGTAGAGAAGGTTCAAAGTTGGCTACATGGGCAATAAAAATAGTAATGCTCACAACAGAATTTGCAACTGTAGGAGGGGTAATATCTTTTTAAATTATATATTATTGATTATGCCATTACAGTTGTCCCAGTTTTCCCCCCTTTTCTCCCTCTCCACCCAGCATCCTCTTTAGTTGTTTCTTATCTGGGAAGCTCATTATCTGCCCTTTCATTCTATATGATAGCTTTGCTGGAGAGTGTAATCTTGACTATAGGTCCTTCCCATGACTTTGAATACTTCTTGCCAATCCCTTCTAGCCTGCAAAGTTTCTTTGAGATATCAGCTGATAATCTTATGGAAACTCCTTCTTTTCTCTTGCTGCTTTTAAGACTCTCTATTTATCTTTAAGCTTTGGTGTTTTAATTGCAATGTGTCTTAGAGTGGGCCTCTGTGCATCTATCTTGTTTGGGACTCTCTGTTCTTCCTAGACTTGCATATCTATTTCTGCCACCAAATTAGGAGAGTTTTCTTTCATTATTTTTTCAAATAGATTTCCAGTTTTTTGCTCTTTCTCTTCTTCTTCTGGCTCCCCTATGATGCAAATGTCGGACCTCCTAAAGTGATCCCAGAGGCTCCTTACACTATCCTCATTTTTTTTTTATTTCTTTTTATTTGTATTGTTCTGATTGGTTGTTTTTTGCTTTCTTATATTTCATATAATTTATTTGACTTTTGGCTTCATCCACTCTACTGTTGTTTTGCTGTAAATTGTTTTTTATTTCAATTAGTATGTCCTTTATTTCTGACTAAATTTTTTATGTTGTTGAGGTCCTCACTAAGTTCCTTGAGCATCCATATAACCAGCGTTTTGAACTCTGCATCTGTTAAATTGCTTATCTCCATTTCATTTAGCTCTTTCCCTGCAGTTTTTATCTGTTCTTTCCTTTGGGCCATGTTTCTTTGTCTCTTTGTTTTGGCAGCCTCCCTATATTTGTTTCTTAGGTAGAGCTGCTTTGACTCTGTGTCTTGGTGGTGTGGTCTAATGTAATAGGTGTCCTGTAGGATCCAGTGGCACAATCTCCCCTATTACTCAAGCTGGGTGCCTGAAGTGAACCCTTCATGCAGGCTGAGTACACCCTCCTCTTGTAATTGAGCCTTGATCTTGGAAGGTCAATTGGAGGGATTTAAGCAGGCCAGTCAGCTGAAAGAACTAGCTGTAACCAACCTCCATCTGTGGAGAATCAGCTGTGCCGGGCAGGGTGGTGGTGCTTCAATGTAGTCTGTAGCTGTCTGCTGGGTGCGCTGGTCCTGGGATTTCCTGCGTGGTGCAGGTCATGGTCAGCCCCCACCTGTTCTTTGCCTGGGCCCCCCCCCACCTGAGCTATAAAGTGATCTGAGATGACTGCTACTTGTGCTGTGCTTGGAGATTCCAAGGGGAGCCAAAGTGTGAATCTAGGCTGGCTACTGCTATTGCCAGGCCTGGGGCTCACTAAAGCCAGCTGTTGCTTGTTTTATAGGTTTTAGCAAGTTGTGAAGCATGAGCCAAGCCCAGCAATTAACATGGAAAAGTAGCTTGGGTGCGTCTTTAAGTTGGATGGGGCAGAGTCCCTGGGACTCTCCAAGGTGGGTCAAACACTGTTAGTCAGATTGATGGAGTCTCAGATATGCAACCCACTTACTGGCTCTGTTGGGGGAGGGTTTAGAAAAGGAACCATGAGTCCTGCTTGCCTTGATGCCACACACTTCATTTCCTCCCTGTATGCCACTGGTGCCTTTCATGTTGCTACCCCAGTACTGGAGCTCAGAGGCAGCGAGTCTGAATAAGTCCATGTGTGGGTTCTTTAAGAGGAACTCTTTGAGTCTCCAGCAGATTCTTCCACTGACTCACATTGGTTTTTGCAGCCAGAAGTTATGGCGACCTACCTTCGTGGCACTGGGAGCCTAGGCTTGGGGGCCTGGTGTGGGACTGGGACTCCTCGCTCCCAAGATATCACTCTCAAGTTTTTATCCTTTACATGTGGGTGTGGGGCCAGCCCGTTCCACATCTGTACCCCTTCTATCCACCTGGATGGATGTGGTTTCTTTAGTTTCATAGTTATCAGACTTCCATTCAACTCAATTTCTGACTGTTCTGAGTGATGGTTGTTCTATATTTTAGTTGTGATTTTGCTGTGTTTGTGCAAAGAGGTGAGCCATGTCTGTCTATGCTACCATCTTGACCATAAGTCTTCAGGGTTATTTCTTTAAATTGGTTTTGGATGAGTTGAATCTGAATTGGATCATACAATAATAAAATTACAGAAGAGGCTAGAAGATAGGGGCCTGTAGCTCAAGCAAGACATCAGGATTGGAGATATAAACTTAAAAGTCTTCTGTAGAGACTTCAGAATTGAAACTAAAAAAGTAGGTTAACTATATTAAGGAAAATTAGATTACTGCACCATTAAGCCTAAAGAAAATGGGAAATATAATGGCTCTGAGCCCTGTCTTTTAAATTAGATGACTGTTAGGCCTGCCAGATGTTAGCACTATGAATTTAGGCAAATCATGAAATCTAAGTCCTAATTCCCTAATTTGTAAAATTGAAATAATATGTATATCACTGTGGTAAGCAAAATTCTAATTTGGCCCAGAAATGCCTGCCCATGGTGTTCCTGCCCTGTATAACCACTCCCCTTGAGTGTGGGTGGAATCTGTGAGTATAAGGTAGTCATTCCTTGATTGGATTATGTTCTAAAGACAAAAGATGATGCCATTGTACCCTTATGATTAAGCTTTTTCAGACTGGGTTATAATTGACTAGAGGGCTGCAGAGATGCACAGATCTGGAAGAAAGCAAACACCCAGACTGTGATCTGCTTCTGACGGCCACTGGCAAGGAACTGTAGGTGGCCTCTAGGAGAGGAGAGCAATTCCTCATTGATAGCCAGTAAGAAAAAAAGGATCACCACTACTACTTGTGAGAGGAAATGAATTTGTTACTAACCAGTGAGCTTGGGAGAGGACCCTGAGCTTCAGATGAGTTGACAGCCCCTATCAAAACTTTGATTTCTCCCCAGTGAAACCCCAAACAGAGGACCCAGCTAATGGAAACTGTGAAAGAATAAATTTGTCTTGTTTTAAGTCACTAGGTCTGTGATGGCACAACAATAGGAAACTAATATGCTCACAGACTTAGAGGGCTAAATGTAATAATAATTATAAAATGACTGTTATAATACCTTCTGCATAGTAATAGCAATAATTGCTACCTTAGTCTCATTGTACTGTATCCTCCTGAATACTATTTCTATTTCTTGATTTGAAAATAAATACCAGTTTACATACAAAGGTTAGAAACCCATCAGAGAGTATTGTTTTAATGACAGTCAAGTAGCATTTCTAAAGATTTTTGATCTGTGTTATCCTTCTCTACTTTTATATTTGATTTCATTAAAATTTAACTAGAGGAAGATCTCAAAAAATAGTTTAAATAGGCGATTATTAGTAAGAGTTTGATTGCTGTAGTTTTGGTTGTTATTTGCACTGTTGTCTAAGAAGATATGAGTTTTTAAAAATGACTGAACATATTAATAATGGTAGATTTGCTCGGGTCCAAATATAATGTTAAAACCTAATGAGATTTTTACTTTGTAAATATTTTGTGGAAACCAAGTTAAAACTAAATTTAGTCATAAAGAGCTAATCATGGAAAAAAGCTAATTTTGCAATGGTCCAAAAAGAAAAACTGTGAAGTTACAATAGAAAATAAGATACATTTTTACATATGAGATGGTTTACATGAGTTATCTAGTGCATTTCCACACACCTTTGTTGCTTTGCTTACTACCTGGAATGCCTTTATAATCAACTTTATTACCTTACCTTTAGAAATAAAAAGGTGCATAACAAATTATCACTGTTTCTATATCCTTTGCTATACAGACATACCTCAGATTTATTGTGGGTTAAGTTCCAGACAACTGAAATAAAGTGAGTGTTGCAATAAAACAAGTCTGGTGAGGATCTTGCCTTCAATTTGTTAAAAAAAAATAATACATTTGTGTAGTGCAATAAAACAAAGCACAATAAAATAAGGTATGCCTGTGTTCTAAGTTTTGCCATATTAAGAGTTTCTTCAGATAAAAGATATTTTTGCATATTTTGGCATGGTTGTGAACCCAATACTGTACATACTTATTAACCATAATTTAATTAATGAAGCTTTAGTCACAAATTAACATGTGTATTTGTTTGGCAAAGTTAGATGTTAATTTATTGTATTAGCTTCATATTCTTTAAAAGAATGTGATGAGCAAGTTGATAGTCTTGGCAGCACTTTTATGGGTGACTTTTAGTGACTCTACCTATGCAGTATCAAAATGGATTCAGAACATTTAATCAATCAAGTAGTATGTCTATCATAAGTCAAAATTATTCTAATTTGGTTTAAAAAGTATTCTGATTACACTATTTTTGTATTATGTAAACATACTCTATAAAATAGTTATTTCAGGAAAAAGTCTTTAAATAAAATTTTGACATTGTATGGATTGATAAAAAGCTTAAGTCACTATATATTTTTTCACATTTCTTACCAATGTGGCAATATAACTTGAATGATTAAGGATAATCCGTTTAGTAACATAAAAATAAATTCTATAAGGCACATTTTAAAATAAAATTCAATTTACTGAATGTACCACAGTATGATAATTATTTAAAACATATTATGTCTCAATTGGGATAATTCTGTCACTTAGTGATATATGCATGATAAACATTTATTAAACAAGTGATTCTTATTCCATTGCCTACTTCCTTATTCTTTACTATATTTTAGGACAAATATATAAAAGTTTTAATGTTTATAAGGAACACTGTATTTTATAGGAGAGAAGTTACTGTTCAAATATGGGTGATATGTTTTTAAACTTAGAAAAGCATTATGGAGAATGAAGCTAATCAAAGCAACAATAAACATTAGAAATATTTGTACCCTTTAGGGAAAGGGTATAATAGATGTTAAAACAGTAGATTAGGGAAAGTTTCAATAATCATAACAGCTCTTTTAGTAACGTCTTGAATTTTACAGATTATATCAAATCTAGCTCTTGATATCTCCTTGATATCTGAAGTATTTGCACCGACTCTCTTCACAGCCTTACTGGTTTTAGTCAAGTAAAACAGAGGTTGGAATACTTTTCATGCAAAAGAACAGATAGTAAATATTTTAGACTTTGCAGGTCACACAGACTATATCATAGCTCTTCAACTGCCCTTATAGCAGGAAACAGCTGTAGGTAATATGTAAATGAATGGGCACCAATAAAACTTTCCTTACCAAAACCAGAAGCATGCTGATTTGACCTGCTTGACAACTCCTGATGTAGATTAATGTTAGCATTTTAATAGCCATCCTTAAACAAGACTATAAGAAACTATCTTCACAGTTAGTAATTCATATACAAAAGAATACAGTCATTATAATCCTTATAACACTTCACAAAACAAGTTACAAAATACCAAGATTCTATCTGATGCATCTCTAGATGCCTACCTTGGTGAAATTGATAATTGCCACAAACTTCATTCAGGGAAAGAGAAAAGGTTTCATGTGTTTCCTCCATGTTTTCATATTCTAGGGACTAAAAAATTGTATTTCCCATTTACTGAGAGAATACTACAAAATAGGGATTGTTCTTTATAGTATATAAATATTATATATTTAATTTCTTCTCATTCCCTAATGACACAGGTAGTGCATTGCCCATTTTACATATGAGTAAACTGTAGCTAAAAAAGACTACATAACCCTCTTTGACCATTATGTGAGATACAAAATTCAAACCCTAAAGTGACTTTCAAAGCCTATGCTATAATACTGCATATGCATAGGCTTTGAAAGCCAAATGAGTATGGAACATGGTTAAATCTAAATTTTAATTTGCTTCTAGTTGGAAAAAAGGGAGATTTACTTTTATAACTGTTTATATTTACTATAATACTATTTATAACTCAACTTAAAGATTGGAAAATATTTTTAAATAAACTTTGGATATCATATTATAGTGTTACTGTCGACTATGAGTGAATGCTTATTTTTTTATCAGCCAATAGCTAAAAAGAGTTTGTAGCTTCCAATAAACATAGCTTTAAGGAAAAAACAGAATCAAAATTTGCTTTATAATTACAAAACTCTAAAATCTGTTTAATTTGTATGTTAATTATCATGATGCCAATGCAATATCTATCTCCTGACTATGATCTTAGGGGACAGACAGGTTATATGAATGTAACATTCTCCCTGGGACCTCATTCATAGTAACAGTTGTATCAAGAAAAATTTGCTAAAAAGTGGAGAATTAATTTGCCTGAAGATATAATAACCTTATCCTATGTTCATTAATGAAAAATTAACATTTACTTGCTATTTATAGAACCCCTGAATTTGAAAAGAATTTGATTCACGTAAGGGAAGGGAGGAATAGTGTGAGAAGGGCCATCAGTCCCAGGGTTGGTTGTCAGAAAACTCAATTCTAATCCTGAACTTTTAAGCATCTAGTTGATGACTGGAAAAATCACTTACCCTCCTTGAGCATCAGCTTGCTCAGCTGTGCAAAAATGTGGGTGGGGTATGGAGAGGATAACTATAAAATTCTATGATTTTATTACTGAGGAAAGGATTACTAAACTCCACATATCTAAGCATTCAAGTTACTCCTTATAACCTATTATTGGGTCATATAATTATCCCTGTCCTGTTCAAAATTTTTTAATTCAATTTTTATTTTTAATTACAGTTTAATTTTAATATTATTTTTATTGGTTTCAGGTGTATAGCACAGTGATTAGACAACCATATATTTTCCATAGTATTCCTCTTGATATTTCCATAAGCCAGCTGGCACCATATATAGTTATTACAGTATTATTGACTATATTCCTCGTGCTCTACATTACATCTCTGTGACTATTTTGTAACTATCAATTTGCACTTCTTAATCCCTTCACCCCTTTCACACAGGCCTCCAAAACCCTTCCCCTCTGAACCACCAGTCCACTCTCTGTGTCTGTGAGTCTGCTTCAATTTTGTTTTGTTCTTTAGATGCCACATGAGTGAAGTCATATGATATTTGGCTTTCTCTGACTGACTTATTTCACTTAGCATAATGCCCTTTAGGACCATGCATGCTGTAACAAATGATAAGATTTCATTCTTTTTATGGCCTAGTAATAACCTGTTGTATAAAAGTACCACCACTTTTTTACCCACTTGTCTATTGAAGGCACTTGGGCTGCTTCCATAATTTGACTATTGTAAATAACACTGCAGTCAATATAGGGGTACATATATTCTTCTGAATTAGTGTTTTGGGTTACCTTGAATAAAGCCCCAGAAGTGGAATTGTTGGGTCATAAGGCACTTACTTGGTTGGGGATGTAGTCTTTTTGTCAAATTTCCCGCTGAAACAATGCCTGAAAGAAAAATGAATATGAGGGATGACAGAATCAAAGCCAAAAAAAATTTTTGACAGGCTGGAATAATAGGCCAATTCAAATCATACAGAAGATATAATAGACATAAATATCTGTCCTTATGGGCAGATACTGATGGCTCAAGGACACTCCACGTTTCATACAGTAGCATTAGCCATTGACAGTGTATGGCTATGAGAACTTATTTGGCACTTATAGCTCTATAATAGATATCTTTCTAATATTTTTAACCTCCCATTCTCCTTCACCATTTTGAAGGACTTCAATATGGAATTCAGAGTTTGGCATAAGCCTGCATATCTGTCTTCTCCATGTCATCAGCCAGGTCCCTGATTCTTCTTCAGAAGTCCAGTCATCTCATTGGAAATATTAGGACCACTATAAATTCATGGCCATCAACCTATGCTGAATCTTCTAAACAGTTCATTAATATTATTTCTGTTTTTCAGCCTTTTTTTCCCAGTTTCCACAATGACTATTTTAAATCTCATCTACATTCTCAAACTGCAGACCTTCACTATTCCCCTCAGTCTCAGAAGATGAATTTATGTCCTACTTTTCTAAGAAAAATTATTATCCACAAATGGCATCTCTTAAAACTGACTTCTAGATCATCACCCATTTGTTCTTTCTTTTCTCCATTACCATTGAGGAATTTCTAAACTACAGACCAGGCTAATTCTTCCACTTACATGTTGACTCTTGTAGTAGATATTTCTCCTATAGTAGGTGTCTGTCATCTTTTTATTACTTTATCTGTATTTCATAAAATCCCTTGTTATGAGACTTGCCTCCATAACATTACACATGATATGATTCAAATTTCCACCTACCTTGTAACTAGGACACAAACATGACAGAAACTCCACCAGTCAGGTGCAATTCTTTTATTCTACTTAAATCAATGAGAGTGAATTTTGCTTTTTGCAACTAAGAACTCTAAGAAATGAAGATGGTACTCCCTCTCTCCGTTACAGAAGCTTTGAAATGTTCACTCTCCCATATATACAATTTCTTCTGTCCTACTAGACCCTCTCGATAGCATTTAAACTTCTGTCCTGCCCATTACATGAAATCATCATAAAGGTCTCAATGCATTCATTTATTGCTTCTAATTTAGTACTTCTAATCCCTTACTTTCTAGATCTGCCATAAAAAAGGCTCACCTAGCATATTTTTACACAACTGAGGGTTCTTTCTTATTAAAATATAATGCCACTTCTCTAGTGCCACACGTCCTTGTGATGTCTGCTGTCCCTTTTCAGTCTCCTTTGTGTTTATTCTCCCTCCTCACAATTTCTTAAGTCCTGATTTTTTATTTTATTTTCTTTTTAATCTCATTCCCCCTAAGAAATGCCTTTTACTCTCATTGCTCAGCTTCAACAAGCAATATGTTTTTAATTCTAAAATCTATATCTTTAGAATAGACCATAGCTCTGAACTTTAGATGTATATTGTCAACAAATATCATATACACATCTTCACTGTTTCTCCTTAGGTATCACAATCGAATGTTCAAATCCAAGTTCCTGTTCAATATGTGCAGAGAGGGAGTAAGGCAGAGAGAGTCAGTCATCTGCCAATAGTTTTTATACAAGTACACCTATTCACCCAGTGTCTGATACAAGAAATCTGACAATCATCAAAGATCAGTGTGGAATAATCTAAGAGTATGTCTATGTTTTATATATATTTAATATTCTACTTCATTATTTACTGCCTTTTCTTGTATTCCTGATGTGAGGTGAAGTATAGAAAGAGGGAGGAATGAGAGAGCCTTTATATTTCTTCCATGCTCACATTTTTTTTAAGATTCTCTAGATTTCTATGTGCACAAAATACCATTAATCACCAGGTTCATACTGTGTAGCACTTTACAATGTATTTTCATCCTTAATCCAGCAGAAATCTACATTCAGCTATAGAAAGAAGACAAAATGAGCCTGCCTGCAAAACAGTATGTTTGCAATCTCTGGCTGTGATTTCAAAGAGGTTTCTTTGGAAGCAGTTTTCTATCCCACTAGTTTTTAAGAGGAGAGGGAAAATTGGTTTACAATATGAACTTTTAAACTTCATTTATTTTCATACCAATTGCTTGCCCCACACTTGAACCCATCAATTTCCCATATATTCAAGTATTTTTGTACTCATAGTTCTTAGCCAGAATCAAAGCAGCTTAGCTGAATGAGACTGTGCCGTCACATGGACCACAGATTTAAAAAAGACCAGTCACATAAATGGTGGCAATTCATGGACTTTCGAATGTTTTCCTTTTCCCACTTTTGAGATTATTGGACTACACTACTGAACATTTTGTCTCTAGATTTTGACCTTCATTTGTCCAAGTTCTTACTGCCATTGAGGCATTTCAAATAGTAAAATAGTATGCCTATATGATTATAGTCATAATACCCTTCTGTTTGTAGTAACCCCTTAACTCTTTCAGAATTTGTGATTATTTTTAATGCTTGAGATAGCTTTCTGATTATATTATTAGAATTGCACTAGTGATCTCAAATGACTATAAGTAGACTAAAAATTATTTTTTTACTATATAGATGTCTAATTCTTGAAAATGCACTTGCAAGTTATTGAAGAAATGAAAGAAATAGTGGAATGGACCAATGCAGGGACAAAGAGTCAAATAATGAAGACTAGAAGAAGGTTGAAAAGTGAGAAACTTAGAGCAGTACTTAGTGTCAGGCAATATTAGGGTCAGGAGAAAAGAATACTTTATGCCCGTGATACATTTTTACTAATGTATCATGTGCTTAAAGTTAAGGAGGAAAGATGTAATAATGCTAGGCCAACGGGCAACGTTTACATAGGTAGCTAATGCATATTCAAACCTGGAAAATATGAGAACACAGTTTATTTCCCACATACATAAAAGAGCCATTGTAAAGGCTTTGCTGAATGCAAGGGCAATAATACATACTATGTATGTTTTAGAAATTGAGTAAAGGGCTTCTGATGTTACAGGTTCTAGGTTGACATTTCCTAGCTGTGTGACCTTACACAAGTTACTTAACCTCTCCAAGCTGTTGATTCCTCATTTTTAAAAGTGGATAATTATACGGTTTCATTAAATATTAAAATACATTACCCCTAAAAATAGTTCTTAGCACAGTTCTCACACAAAATGAGAGCTCCAAACTGATATACATTAGTATTGTTAGAGTAGTATGAAGGGAATTCCATAGGGGTGATGGGGTTCAATGAACAGGGTCTTCAAGGCTATAGAGTTAATGAGGAGGAGAAATCAGGTGGAAAATGGGAAGCGTGGCAGTCAGGGATAGACCTTTGTGTTGTAATCAGTCTTCCATAACCTTTCAAGAGTCAAGCCATATGTTTAAGAGCCTCAGTTTTAGAATTTATAAGTAGAGGAGTCAGTCCTCAAATGAAGGTATTTCTAACTGCAACATTTGGATAGTTGCTTTCCTTTTAAAGAGGCTTAAAAGTTTCAGCTATCTTCTCTTCAAAAAAAATAAATAAATGAAAATAATAGCACGTTTGAAAGCATTGCCTGGCACATAGTAATACTCAATAAAAGCCAGTAGGTATTAAGAGAATGATTCTGATTCTTCATACTCCTCTTCCCTCCTGTCTCTAGTCCACCTCTCCCTCTCTCTTCCTCTTCCTCTCCCCATCTCTCTTCTTCTCTCCCCTTTGTTCCCTCCCTCTCTGCCCCTCACTGTCTGTCTCAGATCTCAAATACATCAATGTGGTTGTGCAAAGCCATATCTGCCTACACCGCCATCTTGACCAGATCCTCAGGCTTATCTAGTTTTTATTAACTTAGTCATATAATTTATAAAATGATATTTCTGGGAAGAGTAAGAAGAGACTCAACAAAAGCATTTCAGTGGTATTAATTTTTTATTTTTATTTAGTAAGTTAAATCTATTTCCATTATAAAGGGGGAATAGCAAACAATATTGTTTCTTCTAGTACCAGGAATTACAATAAAGTTGTATATGGATATTTTGTGACTCATCACATTTGTAGCTTTATTTGTATGTTAGTATGTCAGTTTTGGAGGTTAGATCCTAGCATACCTTTATACTAGGCTGAAGGAATTATAATTCATAATGTAGACAAAGAAGTCCATTTCTATTCAGAATGAATAAAATGTATGCTATTCAGTTGTATTATGGTCAGAGTAAAGATCCTAATCTCCTCTGTGTTTTTATTATCATAAAAGATTCCATGGTGCTCTCCTGGATTACATTTCAATAAGCTGTTGTTATCAATTGACTGTGGTCCTGAACATAATAGAAGTATATTGGTTAAAAAAAAAAAATAAAAAATTCACCCATATTTTTAACACAAGGTGCCTTAACATATGGTTTCTTTCATATCTTCCTTTGACAATATAAGAGTTTGGAGGTTTTTTTTAACATAACGTAATTTAGGGATTCAAAATATCCTCCTTCTGGAATAATTTATTGGATTTTTTCATGACTCAGAGCTGATTTTAAATTTTGTTAATCATATAAAACTTAATATAATTGGTTAGATCAGCCTATATCACCCTTCAAGACATTTAAACATTATATATGTCTAAGTTTTAATTAGAAGTCACTAATTAACTACTATATGACATATTTTGTTAGATGTTTAATACATATTTTCATATAAAAACCCTGGGGTTTTTTTTTTCCATTTATAATTGGAAGAGAAATAAATTTGGAGTGTGTTCAAATAGCATTGCCTGAAGAGGCTTTTGGAAGCAGCAGGAAAACACTTTGCCTAACCCCAATTAGTCTTGTTTTCCACATTCAGGGCAGTTCTGTTTTTCAATATATTCACTAAACATGATGATAATGAAAATTAATATGGTTAGAAAGCAATTCAATAGCAAATGTTTATTGTTCATAATTGTTGTTCCCTGCCATAATTTTTATAAAACCTGTCAGCTCTGAAAACAAGGTTCAAGGAGCGTATGAGCTAGGAAGTAGGCAGGTGTACCTGAATTATACAATAGATGTGCTCTTGCAAAATAACACAGAAGTCATTTTTTAAGCAAATCGAATTATATTTTCACTGCTCTTGGTGATTTCAGTACTTCTCAGAATAAATAAAACCTGATTATGGATTCAAATTTGATTAATATATGAATCCTCATATAAAGAGTATTCTCTTACAGAAATTTTCCTGTGGATTTATTAATAATGTGAAAAGCTTAACCACAAGAAAAATTCTACAAACCATTTTCTATAGTCTTTCTTCATCTCATTTTAATTATAAGAATATTTTCTGTCTTTTTTTCAAAACTACCACAAATGATCATTTTAGCTGTAGTTATATTTATCTAAGAATATACTTACCTACAAAGTACAAAACTGGCCTTGCCATAGGAGAATGCAATAATGAATCCATCACAGATCTTTCTACCAGGGAATTAATAGCATGGAAAGGTAGATGGAATAGATTTTCTTAGACTCTCCCTTTTATCTAGGCTTACATCTCATGTTAGGCTTAATGCTCCTTGGTGAGAGCAAATGCAAGGAAAAATAGTTTAGTGATAGGGTGACATATATTCCTAGAACCCAGGAAAAATTCTACCACATCAGGAGAATAAAGTCTACCAACTTGTAGCTTGGGGTTTTCTTCCATGAAGATAGAATTTAAGCTTCATGAGGGTGAAGTCTTGTCTATTTTGCTCACCACTGTACTTCTTGAACAGTTCTAGCATGTTGTAGCCACCCAATAATATTTGCTGAATGGATGAAAGCATCAGTGACTCCAAGTAGGGTAAGTAGAAGCAATAAGAAGAAACAGTGGCTAAAACCATACTACGGTCAAATCACTGATATGCAACATTTAAATAGTTGCCAAGTTATATTATAAAGATTCTACTAATTTAAAAACCAAGTCCATCCCTTTGTAATCTTAACCATTTTTTCCTGCCATAGCCACATCTAAATTTGTCGTCCACACTTTCTCCAGTGTAGAGCTGCCTGCATTGCATTTTAACTTGATTGGCATATAGTTTTTCCCCTTATATATTAAAAAGTGGTGCATGTGCAGTTCTGAATCTGTTAATATTCTACTCTAGCTGGTCCAAATAATTATGTTATGGCTTTTTATGGTCACAAGAAAACAAATTCATCTTCTTGACTCATATTTCCCTCAATATCTTATGAGAATTCATTTATTTAGCATATTCTATTTCTACTAATTAGTTAGGTTGCCTCCTTTATCCAATGTAACAGATTCAGGTTTACTATTTTATCAGCTCTATCCCATATTTCTAATATCTGTAACATAGGTGGAAAATGTGCATCCACTAAAAAAGTTGTAGCTATTAATATACAATGATAGAGAGTTCAAATTTGGGGGAATATTAACAGTGAGCTTTGAATTAAAGGAAGCCTTATGTATCTGGGATTATGGGAAGGGCATTGCAGACAACTAACAGTGTGAACACAGGTAGAACCACAGAAGAAAATGTGGTTCAACTTTTCCTGGTATATGTGTGTGTGTGTGGAAACACCAAAAAAGAAGACCATGGAGAGCCTAGTTTACTCTATAAGCAGATGAATTATTCCATAATACTGAAGATCTTAGATGATTACAAATGAGTAATGCTGACATGACAGCAATGACAGCTAACAGATACTACAGGAAGGGAGGCCAGTTAGAAAAAAAGCTGTTGCCAGTACGTGAGTTGAAATGTAATGAGAATTTAAATAAGGGCAGTGGTAGCAGAAGGGAAGTTTTAAGTTTTGATCTAAGAAAGAGATGACAGCAAACAGCAACTAGTTTGAGAAGAGATGGATGGATAATGATGTTGAGTTTCTAAGCCTGGGAGAATAAGTGCTATGAGTAAGAAAATGGAGGAGGATCAGATTTATAAAAGACATAGATGAATTACAAGAGCTTTGGAAACAGCATGCTATGGGTAGTTGAAAGAACAATTTGAAAAGGTGCTATCAGGCAGGTAAGAAGACAATTAAATTGTAGTATAGTGTCATGAAAGACAAGGAAGGAGAAAGTTTTAATAAAAGTAAGTATTAAGTATTACAGAGACTTCTAGGCATATTAGCACTGATGGATTTGCTGACTAGGCCTAAAACCTTTGGGGGAAAAAAGACCCAGTAAAACAGCCAGTTAGGTAAATTTCTAGAAGTTACAGATTGTGTGTAGAAGGACAAAAACTGTAAAATATGTGCTACCATGTAACTTAAATCAATCAGTTTGCCAATACAAATTATATTATTTGTATCTGACAATACAAAGTTATAGATATAAACAAGATGTTAAAAATAAACTTCCTTTTACAATCCAGGATATAACATTATAAACAAAATGAGGTGCCATATCTAAAAGTAGGATTTAACTAGGAAACACTCTTGATATAAAAAGGGGCAGCATATAGAGAGGAGAGGATTTTAGAGCCATGCTTTTAAAGACAGTGGTTTTGTAGAGGGCTATCTGTTGACCTCACTCTTTACAATCTCTCACTCATCACATGTGACAGTGTTTGGTGGCAGCTAAAACCAGATCACTTGGTAAAGAACACTGTGGACCAATAGTGTTATATTCATACCTGAGAAAGTCAAAGCAGCCTCTGTGTGTGTGTGTGTGTGTGTGTGTGTGTGTGTGTGTGTGTGTGTGTGTGTGTTATGAAGAGAGAAGAGACTGTTTGAAAATTAACTATACTCCCACAGACAGTAGAGCAGGGGATGTAGGAGTGTTTACCATGAACTAGATATAGACCCCTCAGAAAAGAGTTTTGACTCAGAGTCATTTTATGTCTGTCAGGTGTCCAAGACCATGTTAATATTCCCCTCAGCTTGATTGAACGTTAAACAGGCTTCTTTCTGACTCTAGGCCTTTGACCTCACTCTTCTGAGAGCATTTACTTTAGAAAACTTTCAATTATAAATGATTTCCTTGGCCCCTTGAGATGTAAATCTTTTTGAAAGGTTTTTGGCAGTTGTACAACCCAGGAGTGTCTTTCTCCAGAACCTGGAGTCATCTCTTTCAAATGTAATAAATAAAAATAGTGGTCCCATCTCCCATCTCTATGGGAGCCTAACTTCAATGGGTGCCTTGCTCCAAGTGGTAAATTACCTCCGTAATGAAGTTATGAGAAAGCTTATGTTTGTGTGGGGGGAGCAAGGCCAATTAGCAAAACAGGTAGGCTATGATCTCTTCATCTCAGCCCTTAAAAACTCGACCACCTTTTGTTTCAGAGGAGGTGAGTAAAGACTGAATTCTGCCCTCTCCTCACTATTGCATTAGCCTTGAAAATGTGCAAGTTTTTCTTTAACACACGAAAGTGGTTGTCAACAGCAAGAGTCTATATATAATGTGAAAAATCAGAGTGGGACCAAGTTAACAGTGACAAACCCAAGGCAGGCTATAGCACAAGTCCTACAAATTGCAGTTGGCAGAGGGTTTTCAAAGGTTGCACAGATCCTCGTGAGTCATGGGGCTGCCACATTCAACAACTAAATACAGCGGACACTCAGTTCAATTTGAATTTCAAATAAACAGAAAATATTTTTTTTTAGTATAAGTACATCCCAAACATTGCATGAGATGTACTAAAAAAATTATTTGCTGTTTATTTGATGTTGAAATTGAACTGAGCATCCTGTATTTTATCTGACATTTCTACCCTGAGAGAAACAGACCATTTTAAACACCTATTCCTGGAGAGCAAGAGGCCTGCTTAGAGTATTAATCACCAGCTCTAACAGCTCCCCTTTCTTTGTAGTTCTCTCTCCTTTCACCCACACCTTCGCACCTTATCTTCTCCCATTTGGAGCTAGAAAGGTCCAAAATAGCAGCTAGCCTGAGGCGGAGGTAGTAAGAAGGAAAAAAGAACAGAAACCAGCTTCTTCTGCCCCTCAAGACAGACTGGTATCAGACACCCTACAGGCCTTGAAGCAGGGGTAAAGGAAGTCATATCTATGAAGGAAAGTTTAAGTGTCAATAAATTTCTTAGACTGAATATTAGTTTTTTAATTATTGTATGAGTTAGAAAGAAGGTATGACTTGTAGGATTGCCAAGTTTTCACCCAGAGGCAGAGAAAACTTCCCCATTGTGAAGGAGACAAAAAATAAAGTTGCATTTTCAGCATCTTATGTAATATACTTGTTCAATATGCCAAGTCTTTTCATCTAAATATATAGTCAGAGTCGGCAGCCGTCCGTCTCGAGAGACGATGGTGTAGCTTCTTAAGAGTCTATCTGCACCGCCGAGAATGGCTGTGCAGTCCGACTCGGGAGTGACATGGTATCTGTCTCCTCCCGTGTCGAATCGACATCTTGTGATGACGCTGAAGCTACAGAGCCTGGGCAGGGTTATATGGAGGGTCTGCTGTTGCCCATGCAGCAGACCCCCCCTCTCTTCGCAGCTGAAGGGTCCAAGGGAAAGACGGAGTCGATACAGCTTGGGTTTAGGTGCGCCGCAGGAGTTGCCGGTGTTGACTACAACGTCAAACCGCCTTAGGGACTCCGGCTCCGGATTTTCTGTCGGGGTTTACTCCCTTAGCCTTTCCCCTGAAGAGGTATGCCGCAAGGCAGCGGAGGTTTTTTGGAGTCAGAGTTTTCCTTCTCTGATGTGCCCTGACTGGAAGATCGAACCAGCGACACTTAGCTCGCAGGCCGACGCTCAATCCACTGAGCTAAACCAGCCAGGGCTAAATATATATATGACAACAAAATACTTTTTTAAAATTTATGTGCCTTAAGGTTTTATGAGACTAATCATAAAACTTATTAAGAATTTTGTATATTATAGTATTATTCCTTATAAAATATCTTATATATCAGTGAAATCACTACATATTAATGAATAAAAATAAAAAGAATGTGACAATTTTCTAATCTTTTTGTGTCACAGATTTCGAGGTATAATTACATCAAATAAAGTTCATCAATTTTAAAGCTATAATTTGATGTCCAGCCATTTGTGCTACAGAATATTTTAAGGATCTAATGAAAACTATTTTTTCACAGATTGTTTTCATACAATCTCAAGGTGTATGGAAAAGCTAATCCATGAACTAAAAATTATTCTTGTTCTGAGTCTTTTCCTCTAGACTGGTAGTTAATTATATGAGACAATGACTTTACAACTTTATTGTATTTATATATCTAAATCTCTTAAACTTGGGCCTAAATAATATTAGAATAACCGGTTTTTATCTTTTTAAATGAATGCTAACTATTACCATTATGTTCTCAGCTGCTTGAATAGCAATATAGTATATCAGAAAATAGTAACATGACCTTTTTTTTTTTTTTTTAGGTGCAGGTCTACTTTGTCCATCTTTCAATGGGAATTCCTATTTAAAACTGCCTTTTTTTGCAACCCTAAATGAGTTGAAGTTTCTGCTGAAGAAGGAACATAACAAAATTGTTACCGTCTGCTTGACTATAAAGACAAACACTTTGAATGGAACCATTCTCTACAGTGAGTATTAAATGATTTCCTATATGTTATTTCTTTCTCAGATGATAACCTATTAAATCAATGAACTATTCATTTAACTATTATGGTAAAACTTTTCTAGCCTAATGCATGAAGCATTACCAAAAAAAAAAAAAAAAAAAAAAAAACCTCAGTTCTTTCTAGTTTTTTTTAGAAGTTTCTTTAATTTATAAGTCATTCAATGGAACGTGACTTACAAACAGAATCTGAACCAGCAAGGAAGAATACAGCAAGCATATTAATTTGACAGCATACTGTATAAGCTATAGCAGTAAAACATAAATGCTGCAGATGTTTCAGAGCACACTTTTATGATATTAATCACCAATTATAAATTGCATTCAATACTTGATAACTTGGAAAAAGGAATTCCAGAGCTGGGATTCATTTGACAATTGGAGAAATTCTTATCACTCCTTTAGTATTATTTTAAAGTTACCTGGTTTTGTTTTTCAAAGTAATATTAACAGTATTTGTTTAAGGAAATGCCTCTCCATCCAGGGTTTTCTACATTATTCTCACAAGGATCTCTGTAACCAGAATTTATGAACCTCTTTGTTCTATGGCCAGTCATCACTAAAGCGTATTACGTGCAATATTCCAACTTGTTTTATTTCTTTTGAAATGAATGCTCAATAGTTTTAACAATTCTCCATATTGGAGGTGTAATGTTTTCTCTGATGGATTATCTACTGCAGGGCAACTCATTATTTCCCAAATCATTTTCTCTCCTACTTTTAAAGTATTTTGCAAAATTGATTCATTATTCTATACTTTCTAAACAAAATTAAAAGCTTTTATTGTTTGACTTTGAGTAAAATGCCTAAAAGGAAGCATTTTGGGGAAACTGGGCACAGTCAGAAGTTTTGAATAGTAAGTTAAAACTGAGAATTTATGTTATATTTCAGAAAGAAACTAACTTGTCAGAACTAGGCCAGCACTATTTATTTCTCAGGAATGTAGGCACCCATGTTTAAATGATGGGCTTTAGAATGTCTGACTTATTAATGTTAAAAGAGAGAGAAGAAGTTTAAAAGAGGAAAACTTGTGTTTATATTCAAAATGTAAGTGGTTGTAGACAACCATGAAATTTGGAGGTAATGGTGCATTGCACGGGAAACAAAACCAAACCAAACAGAACAAAAGACACAAACATAATTTAAAGCCACAAAGCAAAATTATTTCTCTAGCCCTGCAATTTTTTAGGTCATGTAGAATTGGAAGGTGTTTCCTTGTGGAAAGTATGTTTTTACCAACTAAAAACAGCTCTTAGCCAAAAAAGCAGCCAACTTCTGGGAATTCTCCTCCCTGGGCCCCTGCTTCTGGCTCATGGCCATACTGCCACTCACAATGAAGGCTGCTATAGAAATACATGCCCAGCATATATATATTTATATATATACTCCTGCTCATATTGGTTCTTTAATTTAAACCAATAAAAAACCTAAAATGATATTAGTGTCATAGGATTATTTTTGCCATTCATATCCACTGACTTACCAAAAACATTAAACTAGAAATTATCGGTAAGAAAACACTCCCATTTTATGATTCCCTAACTCTGTCCTTGTCTTATATAATTATTATTGTCACAGCACTGGATACATCAAGCCTGTTTACTCATGGAAGTTTTATAGCCTATGAATGGAGAAAACATTTTTGTCTGTGAAGCATTCTTTTTGTTCATTTGTAAAGTGGTCATTCAACCCAACACTGCTGGGAATATATTCCTCAGGAGTCTGTTTCATGGGGTTGCTGCTTTTACTCCGCTTGGAATTTGTCAAGCTCATAGAAGCCTCACTACAGAGAAACACAAAGATTTTCGTGATTCAGTTAGACACCAATAGGTTACAAAAGGTATCCCTTGACTTAAGGGCTAATTTCTTTCCTATTATATGTAGGAGCAATTAAAAATAGTGAGAAAATTAAAACAGATGTTTTACTTTAGAAGTTGATTTTTGTCTGGGTTTTTGTTTTTGTTTTTTTCTTTTTTGGTTTATTTGTCTTTTAGTTTTGCTATTTTTTTTTCTATTTCAGAACATTTCAGTAAAAACTCAGTTCAATTCTACAAACATTTATTGAACATTTGTATTTTGTATCATCAAATATTAAAGAGAAAAGGATAGAGAAATAACAGGTTGTAAGCCAGTGTCAAGTTTGAACTGTATTCTTAGTTCAAAACCATAGATTTATCTCTTCTCAGTTTGCCTCACCAACTAATTGATGTTGAAAAGGAACAAAAGAAACATAAAACTTGAATCCTTATGGGGTTATAATAAAAATCCTTAGAAAAGATAGTTTTAAAAAGAATGCTCTGTGGGAGAGAGACAGCTCTGAGAACAGCAGTCAAGATGAAAAGCAAGCTTTTTAAATCTGCCACTGAACCAATACAGAATTCTGGAACTCAGTCAAAGGAGCCACTAATAGGTCACGAGAGAAGGGATGAGACCACACAAAGCTCTTCAGGTTCACTTTCAGAAAATGAGCTCTATTTGGCAAGCGGTATCAATCAGGAGGTTTCATCATGGGATATATTACTATGCCATTCTATGCTTCATCTTCGAAAAGAAATAAGCATGAACTTTGCAAGTATGTGATCTTTGAGAATTAGGAGCAGACATCTGACCAAGTTACAGGAGGCAAATTACCTGAGCAACTCCAGTGGGAAAATGGGATTCAGCAGCAATATTTATATTATTTAACATTTGTATTTAAGAAAGAAAGTAAAAGAAGGACTACTCTTAGGTGTTTATTCCAGGCAGGAATTAACAGAACAAGTATAATTAATGGGCCCTCCCTTTTTGTGGATTTAGGTAGGGCTAAAAGAAGAGATTTCTGATATTACTGAAGAAAACAAATTAAACCTAAAGAATCAAACATCTGTCTTTCTTTACAAAATGATTCTCAGCAGAATACATGATATCTTCTTTTGCTACTTATGCCAAGGTCAGTAAATTCTTACAGTATTTCCTGACATCATATCCAAAAGCATCTTTTCTTATAGGAAAACACTTGCTGTCATAAATAGGAAGGGTATTAATGCTAAGTGAAATAAGTCAGACAGAGAAAGGCAAATACCATAAGTTTTTACTTATATGAGGAATCTAAAAAACAAGATAAACAAAATTGAAACAGACTCATATATACAGAGAACAGAGTGATGGCTGACAGAGGAGAGGAGCCTTGTGGGCTTGGTGAAAAAGGTGAAGGGATTGAGAACTAATTGGTAGTTACAGAGTAGTAACTCTGGGGATGTAAAGCATGGCATAGAGGACATAGCCAATAATATTGTAGTAATTATATATGGTGCCAGGCTGGTACTAGACTTATCGAGGGGATCATTTTATAAATAGTTTATGATTGTCTAACCATACTGTCTAACCCATAATGCACACCTGAAACTAATAAAAAATAATATTGAATATAAACTATAATTGAAAAATAAATTTTAAAAAAGTTTACTCAGTTTTTTAATCAATTTACAATGCACACCATAAAATCTGGGAGTATCTTTGTCCCTTCTTACTAGCTCCCAGTGGAGCTTGAGTCAGATGCATACGGGAGGAAGTGGGGTTGAAAACATGGATGATGAATTCATACATTGCCATTCATTAGGCATGTAGAGATTGAATTTTGTCTTATTTTTTTTACGAGAGCAAAAGTCAAATTCAACAAAATTTAACTGAGTGCCTAGAAAGTGTACCACACTCTACTAGACACTGTGAGGGATACAAAGATGAATAAGAGATGACGTGTATCCCATTTTTCACCATTTAGCAGAGAGATACTATGAACATGATTCTATGAGAAAGCTGAATGTGGTAGGTTTTACAATAGCAGTATCAATTAAGAACAATGCTGAGTAGATTCCTTACTCCAGGAATCTGTGCTTACATGTCTTCTCTAAATAAGGATCACCCCATAATCTAGACTTGTGTTTCACATCTGTACTCTGCCAGCCTCCTCAGTACTCCACCCTTGCCTTTCATAGAGTAAGCACTTGATTAGAATAGTTCTTAAAGTTCTGTTTGTGAGGTACTCAACTTTGATAGTCATGATGAAAAATTGGTAGGTATTGAGACTTTATTTTAGGAAGTGATTCTGGTAAAAATTGTTACACTTTCTTCCTCTGATAAGTAGAAAGGAAAGGGTTCAGACTTCAAGGGTTTAGTCAAAATGTAGCTTAAATCAAAGATAATTTTTCCCTGGGTCTACTCGAACAGGAGCAGAACAGGGGTTGGCAAGTTTTTCTTCTGTAATGGCCAGAGAGTAAATAATTTTGCAGGTCATACTGTCTCTGTCACAACTGTTCAACTCTGCCAAGTATAGCATGAAAACAGCCATGGACAAAAGTAAATAAATGAAATGTGACTCTGTTTCCAAAAAACTTTACTTATAAAACTAGACAATAGAAAGAGGCGAGGGTTTCAGAGGCCTGGGCCTGGTCTGCCGGACCCTCATCTAGTAGAGTTCCAAGGCGGTGGTGGCGACGGCAGCATCAGTCCATGATGGCCCCACGATCTCATTCATTCTTTTTCGCCCCTCCCGCCTCCCAGCTCTAGACTCTAGGCCCTGTCCCCCGAGCTCAGCCCTCAGATGTCCCACCGCCCAGAGTCTGCATGCGCCGCAGGGCGCCGCAGGACCAGGAGCTGGTGGGTCCAGGAGCTCCTGGGCGGGGTCCCGGGGCGCCCTCCCTCCCTCGGGACCTGTTGTCCCGGTCCTTGTCTTTCCCCCGGATCTAGTATTCAGGGCGGACCAACGGAGCGGACCCAGGCAGCTGCTGACTCTCTATAACCCCACGGGAGCTGCGCTTCGCTTCCGAGTCCTGTGCACAGCACCTGCCAAATACACAGTGTTTGATGCAGAAGGTTACGTGAAGCCTCAGTCCTGCATTGACATTGTGATTCGCCACGTGGCCCCCATTGCCAGCCACTATGATGTCCAGGACCGCTTCCGCATTGAGCTGTCTGAGGAGGGAGCAGAGGGCCGAGTGGTGGGGCACAAGGACATCACCTCGGTTCTGAGGGCCCCAGCCTACCCCCTTGAACTGCAGGGACAGCCTGACCCAATGCCCCACCCAGGGCCTCCTTCCTGGACAGCACCACCCACGGCCAGTCACCTCCCTGAGAAATCCCAACCACAACTGGCCACCAGCTCCTTCCTCCTTTTCTTGCTGCCGGGCATAGTCTCTGTGGCTTTCCTGCTGCTCCCTCTCCAGGATGAACTCAGCAGCCAGCTGCCCCAAATCATGCACGTCTCGCTGGGACAAAAGTTGGTGGCGGCCTATATCTTGGGCCTCCTCACCATAGTTTTCCTTCGGACCTGATTCCCCTGCTCAACTTGCACCCTCCTCCTCAGGCAGGGATGACAGCCACTGTGATGCTCATACCTTGCTTCAACTCCTACTCCCTTCTTTCTGCCACTCTCCCACCCCGACAGAAAATACCCAGGGATTTGTATTCATTTTCCAGGTTGAATAAAATAAATTTGCAAAATTAAACTGAAAAAAAAAAAACTAGACAATAGCAGATTTGGCCTATGAGTCATAGTTTGCTAACCCTTGACTGAGAGTGTTGTGATTCATTAAACTTCTCTTGAAATAGAACAATCGTGTTAAGAATAATTATACTCTATTTCTATGACTGAATTTTATAAAGAAATGTCAATGGGAGATACAATTCTGCTTCTGACGTCATTACAACAGAGAATGACCTAAGGAGGGAGCTGTTTGGTCCTGGTGGGCAGAGGCAAGCACAAAAACAAGCAAACTCCGTCAAGGATTGAAATTGCTGTGGTGACCATCTCAAGAGCAGTGTAATCCAGTGACTAAAAAACTACTCAAGCTGTACTACCCAGCTCTGCCTTTTGGACAAGTTACTTAATGTCTCCATACCTCAGTTTCTGTAAAATGGAATAATATTAATAATAATGATACCAAAGATATCAAAGAGTTGTTATAGGATTGAGAGAGTTAACACACTCAATGTGCTTAAAATAGTGTTTGGCACATGGCAGCATGAAGTAAGCACTAAAAATCTTATTCAGATGATGATGCTTTAATCCCTCCTCCCTTATCACTTGCCTGGCAGGTACACCTGGGAATTTAAGGCCCCAGATAGTGTATTTTTGTTTAAAATGTGTCATTAATGTTATGCATTTGATAGACATATTCATTCAGGGAAAGAATAATTAGACTATAAAAAAATCCTGGCTTCATGAATGTGACAGTAGTGGGATAGACAGAGCAATTTTTTGTTTTCATTTTAACCATTTCATCCAAATGAAGAGGATTAATTGCCTCTAAGAGTCTTGTATTGCAGGTTTTTTAAGCCTGTTAAGCAAAATTAAAAGGCTAGGAAAAATTAGAATATGCTCTCCATCAATTTTAGAAACTGGCCCAGAAGCCATTCTGCAGCAGCATGATAGTGGCCAGGCTGCTGCCACGATCCTTCTGTTCTCCTTAGAGCTTCTCTGCTTGCCATCCTTCCACAGACTAACTAGCTCACCCTAACCACATCACTGTTACTCTAAGGTGCCTTTTAACCATTGCAACTGCTGCTAAGGTTGCTACAAGTGTCACTGCTACTCTATACAAATATAAACTCATAAGGACACCCAGAAGAGAGGAGTTCTAAAACTGCAGCAGAAGCATGTGTTCAATAGGAAACTCAGTGCAGACTCACAAAACAGTCTATCACTTGCCACAAAGGAATGAAGAGATCATCCAACTGCTGCCATAGGCATATTGAAATGTCATTAATGACCAAGGGGTAGACTTGAACTTAAGTCAGTGTGAACTGTCAGCTTGGGTAAATCAATTAACCTTTCTATACTTTAGTTTGACTTTAAATAATGCAAATGTAATTTTTATTATGAAGTTTACAAAGTTTGAAAAAGTATATAAAAAAGTATTTTGAAAAATACAAAGATGATAGAAATCCATGTTACTTTATGGAAATTTACAAATTTGGCCATCTACATACATGATTTAATAAATATATTATCTGTATTAATCACTACCCATATTATAAAGAATGATGTTGAACTTCATTTTAACTCAAAAGGATGACCAACTCAGTGTTTATTTATATATGATCTCAAGTCAAATTGTCACTGATATTTGGGAGCAGTAATTGCAATAGTTCAAATGGAGAAAATACCCATTTCTGATGAAAATGTCCCATATAGCCATATAATTCATAAATACTCTATCTTCAGTATTTCAGTGAAGTGAGAAGTATTTATGCTTACAAGATTTCAGCTATACAACCCAATGCAACACCCAAGCCAACCAAAAATTTTTTAAAGTTCACAAGGATATCATTCTTGCCCTCTCTCTGCATTATTTTATTATTATTCCTTAATTGTGAGACTAATAATTTTATATTATATACAGGGTGTGACAAAATTAGGTTTATAGTTATTCATATGGAAAATAATACAACGATTAATAAGTAATAATACAGGAATAAACTCTGTGCTTCATGTACTCACAACTATAAACCTACCTTTTGTCACAGCCCGTATAAATATAATATATTTACTATATGTAAATTTCACACTCAAAACTATGGTATTTTCTTTCTAAAAGGCTATGATATTTAGAAACTAGAGTCTAGTATTTTGCAAGTTATGATTACTGTTTATTGTTCTAAGCAGTATTTTTAAAGTTAACAAATCTTAAATCAAGAGATGCAATCAATGATTTTATTAGGATAAAATTTGTGAATTATAAATTTTATAGTTTCAAAATATTTTCTGGATATTCATAAAATTCACAACATAAATGATTTATTGAAAAAATTACTACACATCCTAAAAGCATAAAAAATTATTTCAAAAAAGAATGGGTTCACATTTCTTGACTAATGCATCATCAAGCATCTTTTCAGTGAAATAACAGAATGACTTCCCTTCAATGGTTTATTAATGAGCTCTTCTAGAACTTTCAAGTCCTGTCCAAAGGTAGTACAAATTGTAGTACTATAGAGAAAAAGACACTGCCTCTCACATTTGCCATGTACATATATAATCTCACGCACAAGTGTAAACCTAATTTTGCCACACCCTGTATATATATGACAGAGAGAGAGATGAATGTTTGCTTAATGTCTTTGAGTTGAACTAAAGTTAATGTGGCAGATGGAACCCATAGAGCGTAATATAAAAATATACATCTCTCTAACAGTAGTCATTTCTTATAATTTTCTTTAGTAGTTCTATTTTGAAATTTTTGTATTTTCTTCCTATTTTACTATTGCCACTGATTTTTCAGTTCTAAAATCACATATTTATTATAATTGTATTTAAAAATATATGGCTTTTAGTACTATTTGTAAAGAACAAAGAATTCCTCCTGAGTGTTTACTCATAACTTTCCTCTTATTACAGAATCTAGGTTTTGTGATACAAAGTTAATTGATTCAAAAGTGAAAAAAATCAATCAGACAATATGGCCTATATTCCCTGAAGTGAATAATTTGCTACTAAATCATGTAAATATATCAGTGGCAAAATACTTTGAGTTGCTTTAAAAGTATTATTATGTGAATCAAAAAATAACATTAATAGAATAAATAGTATTGTGAATCAAAAACTGTTACTATATAGCAGACTATAGAGAGAACTAAGCTTAGCTGTTTATTTTCATTTTCAGTTCCATTACCTTTGTCAAAGCAGCTTTATCATGTACTATATTATAGCGTAGCTATGGTTGATAATGGGATGTTGGTATGTTTGGTTAAGACTATTCATCCCTACCATTGATTTTAGTGGTTGATCTTCTTTTAAAAAATAATTCATTCTTGAATGGTACTGCATCCACCTTGTTTAATGTGTGTAATCAATTTTTCAAATTCAGTTTTTGAAGCTTTGGAAAACAAAACTTGTACATATGGCACAATAGCTTGACCTAAATGTTCAGCTCTGTTCTACTGTACTCCATACATTGTATTTCTAAGTATTCTATTTAAAATATGAGTCTTAAATGGTAACATAAAGAAATTTATGAAAATATTAAGTATTAGGAACTTCTGAGTAAAAATGGGGTGCTGGAACAGGATAACAGACTGTCCCTTTAGTGCATAACAAAATGAACCACCCTTTCTTCTCCCGAAGGGGTGAGGGTGGAGAACAAGATGACAATTCAAGAATGAAGAACAGAAGGTTGCAGATTGCCGCCGGTCGCTGGGTCGTGACGAGTACACAGGCACTGCCCCCTATAGCCGGCCCAAGAAAACAAAACTCATCTGTCAAAATGAGGCAGACAACTATAGAAATCCCGGTGGCACAGCTCACCAAGCAACAGATGAAGAACCTGACAGATGAACAAATAAGAAACCTGTCAGAGGCTCAGTTCAGGGCCATTGTTATCAGGTGGCTTACAGAATTAACAAAAGATCTGGAAAAAGATGAGAAAGAATCGAAAAACACTCATAATGAAAGGAACAAAGCCACATACGAGACAGATGGTGAGGAAATAAAATCCAGAGTTCAAATCAACAAACCAGAACACAGAGAAGGAACAAACAGTCAGCCAGTACAGAGAGAAAAAACGGGAAGCAAGGAAAATGATGAGAGGATCAGAAACCTCTAGGACAGCTATAAAAGGCCCAACATAAGAATCATTGGTTTGCCAGAGGGCGAAGAAGATGAACTAGAAATTGAAAAATTAAGTGAAAATATAATAAAGCAGAACTTACCAAACTTGGGGAAGGAAATAGACTTACAGGTACAGGAAGCACAGAGAGTTCCAAAAAAACTGGGCCCAGGGAGAACCACTCCAAGACACGTTATAATCAAAATGTCAAAAGTTAAAGATAAAGAGAGAATCTTAAAAGCAGCAAGAGAGAAGAAAAGAATCATGTACAAAGGGGTCCCAATTAGACTATCAGCTGACTCCTCAAGGGAGACCCTGCAGGCAAGAAGGGACTGGCAAGAAATATTCAAAGTAATGAAAAGCAAAAACCTACAACCACGCATACTCTATCCAGCGAAATTGTCATTCAGAATAGAAGGGCAGAGAAAGTGTTTCCAGGACAAAACAAAACTGAAAGAGTTCATTAGATCCAAACCACTGCTATATGAGATGTTAAAGGGACTGGTTTAGAAAAAGGAGGATCAAAACTATGAAATCTAAAATTAAAACTGCATCACAAGAAACAACAGAAGCTAGGGAATTGAAACAAAGGCAAACTAAACAGGCAACGAGAGTGGAAAAAGAACTATAGGTATGGGGAACATATTGGGGGGAGATCAGCAGGGAGGGGGAAGGGGGAGAGGGAGGGAGATGATATAGGAATTAAGGATCATGGTAGGAGGGAATGGAATAGACAGAGAGAGGTTGAGAAGAACTATATGCACAACTAATGGACATGGTCTAAAAGGGGGGGACAACTGGAGGGAGGGGGGCCACCTGGTGGAGGGGAGAAGAGGGAAGGGAAATTGGGACAAATGTAACATTATAATCAATAAAACACATTAAAAAAAAAAAGAATGAAGAACAACCTTATGCCATTTTAGGATAGAATCTTTATTGTATTCAAGAGAGAAAACATACGATGCTGGTACAAAGTTTTGTGTTTCTTAATGTGCTCCCATTGTCCCCAGCCCCCTCCCCCAGTTAAAAAGAAAGTCAAAAATAATACCAAAAGGTCTTAATTGTACTCTCAAATTCAGAGAAAAGCTGCCTGGATGAGAAGTGATGGGAAAAGTAAAGGAAAACACAAAAGAGTAGATATCAAAAAAACTGCTAATGTATCTCAGGAGAGACAGAAGAGGTGAAGCCACATTTCCCACTGCCAGACACTGGGCTAATTTGAATCTTGTACAGCTGATGTCCTCAGAAGTGTGATAAAACCCTAGATGAGTTGAACGGACTCTAGCAAAGGAAATTTAGGAAGATCTCAAAAGAGTGATTTACAACCATTTTTATGATGTTCTTTGTCACTCATATTTTATTATTACATTTTAATACAATTTTTTAATCTAATGGGTGACATAAAAAATACTAATTTTATCTCAAAAGAAACAATTGATAAATTGACTTACATTAAAATTAAAAACATGTGTTCATCAAAATTCACCTTTAAGAGATTGGCAGGACAGTCTACAGAATTGGAGAAGATATTTTTAATATATATAGTTTACAAAGAGCATGTATCTTACACACATACATATGCATGTATATAGATATAAATATAAGATATATACATTAATATCTGTACAATCAATAACAGAAATTGTAACCAAATAGAAATATGATCAAGAAATACAAACTGATACTTTACAAAAGAGGATATCAAAATAGCCACTAAACATGAAAATTGTCAGCTTCCCTAAATATGAAGAAAACTAAAGCTACAAAATAAACACAGAATAATTAAAATCTACAATGTAACCATCCAAAGTGATGGTAAAAATATAGATCAGCTGTAACTCTTATAACACTGCATGTAAGATGTTAAATTGAAATGTCATTTTGGAAACTAGCAATAGCTACTAAATCATATTCATACTCACAGAACAATTCAGCTCCTAGTTATATACAAAATAGAAGCACATGCACTTCAACACATGAGACACATACAAGATTGTCATAGCGTTATTCATAACACCCCAAAACTGGGAGGAGGATGTCCATCTATGGAAAAAAAGAATAACTGAATTATGGATATTTAATAGCATATTATCCAGAGAAGGAAAACTCTGACTCCAAAAAACCTCCGCTGCCTTGCGGCATACCTCTTCAGGGGAAAGGCTAAGGGAGTAAACCCCGACAGAAAATCCGGAGCCGGAGTCCCTAAGGCGGTTTGACGTTGTAGTCAACACCGGCAACTCCTGCGGCGCACCTGAAGCCAAGCTGTATTGACTCCGTCTTTCCCTTGGACCCTTCAGCTGCGAAGAGAGGGGGGGTCTGCTGCATGGGCAACAGCAGACCCTCCATATCACCCTGTCCAGGCTCTGTAGCTTCAGCTTCACTGGAGAGGACACTCCAGCGTCATCGCAAGATGTCGATTCAACACGGGAGGAGACGGATACCGTGTCACTCCCGAGTCGGACTGCACAGCCATTCTCGGCGGTGCAGATAGACTCTTAAGAAGCTACACCATCGTCTCTCGAGACGGACGGCTGCCGGAGAGAGAGAATAGCATATTAAAGCAATGGAAATTAACAAACTGTAGCATGAATGCTATCTCTCAAGCATAATATTGTTCAAAAGCAAATAAGCCACAAAAGACTATATATAGTATGATCCACTAATATGAAGACTAACATCAAGCAAAAGTAAACTTAGTTGTTAAACATTAGGATTATGGTTACTTTTGGTGGAGCAAAGAAAGAAATAATGATTCATAGTGCTTAAGAAAATGTAAATAATGTTCTTTTTCTTAAACTGATGGTGTTTATATGAGAGGATTCACTTTGTGATAACTCACTGAACTTAAATTTTGTGATTTTTCTGTATGAGTTATATTCCAATTAAGAATGTTTTTAAAAGAAATCTATGTGCTTACATGGGAAGATGTCTAAAATTTATTGTTAAGTAAAAAGAGAAAGATGAATAAAATTATTTCTTACATCATTTTATTATTTTTAAAAATAAAATACTATAAAAATATTTGTATGTGGATAGATAATAAAGGGAATGCACAAAGTGAGATGAAGGATGGGCTGAATGAGAGAATGTTTCTCCTTTTTTTTCTGTGTAATTTGTCATTTCTATTTTTATGAAATATATTGAAATTAAATAGAAATAATAATAAGTCAATTATTCAATACAGTAGGTGTCAGGTGCTTTTCATTTATTATTTTATTTAATTATCACAGTAGTTCTAAAAATTAGTTGTTCTGATTATCCCATTATAATGTATAAGGAAATGAGGCTCAAAATAGATAAGGTCATCTCTCTATTGGTAAACAGAGTCAGAAGTTAATCTCATGTCAAGTTAATGCTGTTAACATCATGCTATTTTCAGCCTGTGGAAAATATTACACATTTCTGGGGCCCTGGCTGCTGTGGCTCAGTGGATTGAGAGTCGGCCTGTGAGCCAAGTGTCGCCGGTTCGATTCCCAGTCAGGGCACATGACTCGGTTGCCCGTCAGGTCCCCAGTTGGGGGCGCGAGTGAGAGGCAACCACACAGTGATGTTTCTCTCCCTCTCTTTCTCCTTCCCCCTCTCTCTACAAATAAATAAATAAATAACCAAAAATAAAATAAATAAATAATTTTAAAAAAAGAGAATATTACACATTTCTAACATGGAATGTTACATACTTCTTGAGAGCAAAAATTGTGTCTGTTGAATGAAAGACTGTTACTGAATATAATAAAGTTTCTCTCTTATCTTATGTAATTTTCTTCCTAAAGGTAATGAGAAGAATTTTGGACAACATTTTCTTCATTTATTTCTTGTGGAAGGAAGGCCCACAGTTAAACATGGATGTGAAAGTTCCCAAAATAGCTTGACCCTTTCTCCTAATTATAGCATTGACACAAATGGATTCATCCCTATCACCATACAGTAAGTACTCCACAGTAGTTCTTTAAAGTAGAGCTGAGCTTTATTTTTTAAATATTATTTATATATATATTAGTCACCCAAATATAGAAAGACAAAAAGGTTCATCTGAAAACTATTTTGCTAATCTTCTTTTTTTCAGTTTGATAGAGGATTAGTGGACATTTTGTCCTGTCCAAAACATCCATCCACAGAGACATTTGGTCCATGCTAAAATGAAAGGGGATTCTATCCAAAACATGCACAATTAATACAACTCCCACTTTTCTGCAAGATTCTAACCCCAACCCATCTACCTGACCCATATGCCGCTACCAGCTAGGTTACTGAGGCAAGATTGGTTATTATTGGCAGTATGACTCCAACACAATTATTGGGCCAATAAAACATGATAGTATCTTTTTGTGTATTACTCCTGTAAACCACAAGTATACATAAATGTTTTGGGCTATTTAAACTAAGGGCCATTCGGCCTAGACCAAATGTCTCGTCCCAGTAGACGTTTTACACAAGACCAAATGTCCTGCAAGGTAGCAAAGTAAACTACAAATTAAACTAATTTATTACAAGTTAAACTAAGGTATAACTTGATATACTAAAATTGTACACAAAAGGAATCAATTTCTTTGAAAATATCATGGAGCAAATAAATAAAAGAATTGGGCTGTTCAGCTGAAGTTAAGATGTAGTTCAATTGTTTAACAAAATATCTGTTGAGTGAAAAAGGTACAGCTGTTAGGAATTGGGGAGATGGGCATGACTATGCAGAAAAAGGAAATCCAGTAGAAAAAATGAATATTAAATGGGAATATCTTTCTGGAACATGTCAATTTTTGGAAGGCAGTCTTGAAATAAGTTCATGCTTAAGAATAAGGAACTGCAGAAAAGAGAAATGGCTAAATGCAGTGGTCACATCCCAAGGGCATTACTGAATGAAATTTTCACTAGCAGCCAAGAATTTAAAATTCTTCATCAGTATAGCAGTCTAGTGATAATGGTCTCTAAAGTTGCTCTATCTCAGTTAAAAATAATGTTTTCTGTCTGAGTTTATATGTTATATGACAATTGGATAAGTTAGATCAGCAGGAGTCATGGCTAACCTATGAAGGTTATATAAATCAAATAAACTTTTCCAAGGTCTGCATCAATCTGAAGATGAAATCAAGGAAATTGACACCAATCTGAAAATAGAAATGCCTTATACAGGCAGGGACAGTATCTTGCTCATTTGTATCAGAGGAAACGTTGCTCAGTAAATGTCTAAGTACAGGAAGAGATGAAAGTATCTAGGCTGAGTAATTTGGTTAATTAAGACAAGAAGGCAATGAAATTACCCTAAGGTAAGGAAACTGTTATTCATAAACTAGATGAACACTAAGTTCTATACGGACAAAATATTTCGGGTTATCTCTCTTACAAAAGTTGGCAGTTAATGCTCCCAAAAGAGAGGCTGATGAGAAGTTGCATAACTTAGAAACCAATTTAAAAGGTATTTCTATTGATAATGTCATCATTTTAAAAATGTAATCATTTCATATGAGCAATGGCACATTTAATTGCATACAACATAATTTTTATTTTTGGCCAAACTTCTTAAAGAAATTATTTTATTTTTTGCCTTTAATTAATGATGACCAAACTGGGCAGTCCTCAAATAAACCACTCAGATACTTAGGTGGCCTGAAGTTGAAAACATCCTATAAAAAAATATTGATGCTTTTAGTAAAACTGAAAAGCAAAGACATTCCAAGTCTTTCAGTTAATTTTATCCAAAATTTAGAAAGTAAAACACAGGTATCTCTACTGATGCAAAAATGAAAATCTTCTCTATCTTCAAGGCAATATCCTATGAGACCTCAAGGTGACAATAGGTTACATTAGAGGCTGACGCTACAACTATATTATATATTGTATATTACTGTTATATAAATCATTTAAATTCATATAATAAATATAAATTAAGTATATGTAGTACATCAGAGAAGGAAAACTCTGACTCCAAAAAACCTCCGCTGCCTTGCGGCATACCTCTTCAGGGGAAAGGCTAAGGGAGTAAACCCCGACAGAAAATCCGGAGCCGGAGTCCCTAAGGCGGTTTGACGTTGTAGTCAACACCGGCAACTCCTGCAGCGCACCTGAAGCCAAGCTGTATTGACTCCGTCTTTCCCTTGGACCCTTCAGCTGCGAAGAGAGGGGGGGTCTGCTGCATGGGCAACAGCAGACCCTCCATATCACCCTGCCCAGGCTCTGTAGCTTCATCACAAGATGTCGATTCAACACGGGAGGAGACAGATACCGTGTCACTCCCGAGTCGGACTGCACAACCATTCTCGGCGATGCAGATAGACTCTTAAGAAGCTACACCATCGTCTCTCGAGACGGACGGCTGCCGACGACGACGAAGACGACGAGTATATTTAACTAAATTAATTTTAGAATTTTTGAGTGCCCATTTATTAAGCATTCTCTTAATATGACATTTTTGCTTAATCCCTTCACCTATTTCACCCAGTCCCCTAAACCCCCTCCTCCTGACAGCTGTCAGTCTGTTCTCTATACCTATGAATCTACTGTGTTTATATTGTTCATTAGATTCCACATATAAGTGAATTCATATGGCATCTGTCTTTCTCTGACTGATTCATTTCACTTAGCATAATGCCCTCTAGGTCCATCCATACTGTCACAAAAGGTAAGATCTCCTTCATTTTACAACTAAATAGTATTCCATTGTGTAAATGTACCACAGCTTTTTTGTCTACCCATCTACTGATGCTTCCAAATCTTGGCTACTATAAATATCACTGCGGTGAACATAGGGGTGCATATATTCTTTTGAATCAGTGTTTCAACTTTCTTTGGATATATTCCCAGAAATAGAATCACTGAGTCTAAGGTGGTTTTATTTTTAACTTTTTGAGTAAAATCCATACTATTTTCCACAGTGGCTGCACCAATCTACATTTCCACCAACAATGTCCAAGGACAAATATTCCCTTTTCTCCACAAACTCATCAATATTGGTCATTTCAGGATTTATTGATGATAGTCATTCTGACAGGTGTGAGGTGATATCTCATTGTGGTTTTAATTTGTATTTCTCTAATGAGTAGTGACATTGAGCATCTTTTTATATGTCTATTAGCCACATGTATGTCTTCTTTAGAGAAGTGTCTGTTCAGATTCTTTGCTTATTTTTTTAATTGAATTATTTAGTGTTGAGTGTTTGAGTTCTTTATTAATTTTGGATATTAACTCCTTATCAAGTATGTCATTGGCAAATATGTCCTCTCACTCAGTCAGTTGCCTCCTCATTTTGTTGATGGTTTCCCTTACTACGCAAAAACTCTTTAGTGTGATGTAATTCCTTTGTTTATTTTTTGTTGTTGTTCCCCTTGCCTGAGGAGATATATCAGGAAAAATGAAACAGTATGGTGATTGCCAGAGGGAAGGGGGCATGGGAGAAGGTAAAAGAGGATAAAGGGAGGATAAACCATAAACCAACATCACCATAATAAATTCAATTTAAAAAAGAAAAAATATTGCTATAAGTAATGTTTGAGATTTTTCTACCTATATTTTCTTACAGGATTTTGATGATTTATAGTTTTACATTTAGGATTTTCATCCATTTTGAGTTTATTCTAGTGTATGATGTAACTAGATGGTCTAGTTTCATCTTTTCATACGTATCTGTCCAATTTTCCCAACACCATTTATTGAATAAACTATCTTTAGCCCATTGTATATGCGTGCATCCTCTGTTGAATATTAATTGGCCATAAAGGTATGGGTTTATTTCTGGGCTCTCTATTTTGTTCCATTGACCTAGGTATCTGTTTCTATGCTAGTACCATGCTGCTTTGATTACTATGGCTCTGTAGTATAGTTTGATATCAGGCAGTGAGATACCTCCAACTTTGTTCTTCTTTCTCAAGATTTCTGAGACTATTCAGGGTCTTTTGTGGTTCCATATAAATTTTTGCAATATTTGTTCTGTGAAATACATCCTTGGTATTTTGATAGGATTTGCATTGAACTGATAGATTTCTTTGGGTAGGATGGGCATTTTAATAATGTTAATTCCTCCTATCCATTAACACAGTATATGCTTCCACTTATTTGTACCTTCCTCATTTTCTTTCTTTAGTGTCTTATAATTTTCCTAGTATGAGTCTTTTACCTCTTATACCTAGATATTTTATTTGCAATTGTAAATGTGATTGTTTTCTTAGTTTCTCTTTATGATAGTTCATTATTGATACATAAAATACCACTGATTTCTGAATATTAATTTTATAGCCAGCTACTTTACAGAATTAATTTATTAGTTATAGTAGTTTTTGTGGATTCATTAGTGTTTTCTATATACAGTATCATGTCATCTATAAATAATGGCAGTTTTACTTCTTCACTTTCAATTTGGATGCCTTTTATTACTTTTCCTTGTCTGATTGCTGTGGCTAGAACTTCCAGAACTTTGTTGAATAAGCGTGGTGAGAGTCAACATCCCTTTCTTGTTCCTGATATTAAGAAAAATGCTTTTAGTTTTTTGCCCACTGGGTATAATGTTGGCTGTGGGTTTGTTATATATGGCCTTTATTATATTGAGGTATGTTCCCTTTATTCCCACTTTGCTGAGAGTTTTAACAAGGCACAAATTAGCCTTTGCCTATGCTAGAAAGTCCAAAGAAGCTCTCTGAAAAATTAGTAAAAGCTAATTTTTGGTAAAAGCAAACAAACATAAACAGGTAAAGCAATAGTCTATGTGTTCCTGGCAGAGGGAAGAGTTTGTAAAAGACTCTGTAGTAAGAAACCATAGCACCTTAAGGGATCCAATATCTCATTGTGTGTGGAACAGGGAAGCAGAGAAGAGTAGCTGAGTACTGGTGGATGAAGATTAAGAGGTCAGCAGATGGAATATGTTATAAGGCCTCATAGCTATGTTAAGGAGTGATTGAAGGAGGACCAATTAGATGACTCTTATATGTCCAAGTAAGAAATATGGTGCTCTCATCTAGACTGATGTCCTAGAGAAAGTGACAGATTTAAAATATAATTGGGAGTAAAACTGTGAGTGATTAATACCGGAAGTGAAAAAGAAAGATGTCAAACTTTAATACTCCCTGTCATGCAACTGGCTAGAAGATTTTATTATTTGTTGAGAACACAAACAATGCAGAAAAGTTTGATAGAGAAGATCATAAATTCAGGCTTGAATATGATGAGATTAAGATGCCTATAAAACAGTGGAATTTAAAAATTGAATATATGGAAATAGACCTCAGAGAAGAGGTCTGGATAGGGAATATTAAGTTATGAGTCATCAGTGTGTAGAAGGTAACTGAAACCATGTTTTTGGATGAAACTATAGAGTAAGTAGAAAAAAAATTGCCTAGGACTGAGTCTTGAGGAACTAACATTTAAGGGCTGAGGAGAGGAAGATGAAGCTGTAAAAGATTCTGAGAAGGAGTAACTAGAACAGTAGGAGGCAAACAAAATGAATGAGGTTATCAGGGAAGGTAATGAAAATGTTTATCAAATACTTTATTAGTCCATTGAGCTATCAACATGGTTCCCTAACCTGAAGACTTCATTGTACAGGATAGAAACCAGATTAGAGAAAATTGACATAAAAAGTGTAGGCTACTGTTTCAAAAAATTTAACTGTTAAAGTGCCAAAAGAGGTAAGATGGTAAATAGAGGGAGATGAATGAAATTTGAGCATGTTTAATTGTCAATTGAAATTATTAGTTGAGTGAAAAGTGTTAATGCATAGAAAAATAAAGAGTAACTAAAAACATAAAGTTGGAGCAACAAGATACAATATACATGAGAAAAGGTTTCTTCCAGAGGGGTGGGGAAAATGGAAAAGGACACACACATTGAGGCCTCTGACTCTTATCTTTGTGTACATTCCTTGATGTATGACTGCCTTTTGCTTTATCCCTATCTGTCTAGTTGTTATGTTACCTTCTCTCTGTGTTTTGTGTGCTCCATTCATACTTCTCCATCCTTAACTGAGAATAATTTAAAATTAAAAGGGTGTGTCTTTTAGTACAGCTCACCCTAGCCAGCCTAATTCTCACTAACAGGACACTCTATGAAAATTCATACTAAATTTCTCCCTAAAAAGCATGCAAATTAGGTTATATTTAATTGTATGAATTTTGATGGAATTTTTATTATATTTAAGGATTCTCAATAAAATACCATAGCCTGATTGATAAGAAGTTATTTTCAAAAATCAATGGAAGGAGCTCTAAGGTAATGTGTAAAAGAAGGCTTTGAATTTTATTTTGTTATTAGCCCTGGAGAATAGACATGTCAGTATTTCCTCATACTAAATCTGCATTATATTTGTTGGAATGATGATAGAAGTAGAACAAACTTGAATAAGCCACTTGTAGTGATTGAGGTCAATTCAGTATCAAGATAGAACTTCTTCTTAAATGAAACGGAGCAGAGATCACAGTACTACAGATACATTGTAATTTATACTCATGCACAGTTTGTCTTTCATTTCAAAAAAATTTGAAAGGGATCACAGAGAGAGAGTCTTGGTTTTCACAAAGGTTATTCTCCTTCGGCAAAGTTCAGAAAAATTGTCTCACTATATATATAGTTTTTAAAGTTTCTGAAGTTTAAATTTTTCTGGCACCTTTTGTGTCTGTCCTATACAAAAACTGTCTCCTTATCTATTATTGTGTTCTCTAAAGAAGTCCTGTGTTATTTTCCCTAGGTAATTTACTGTGCTATCTGCATGTTTAAAACCCACATAGCCTATTCTACCTTCATTATATTCCACCATCCCAAACTCTGGCAGCATTTCCCCAAAGACTCATCCAGAGGTGTAAAGTTACCCATGTATAAATCTAAGGGACACTCTAATATCTAATAATTAATTTTGGTTAACAAGCTCTTAGGGTAGCCAAAGCCAAGTGGATGTTAGCCAAGAATTGCATGCCAGAACACATTCCTATCAGTCATATTTTAGTAGCAGGTCATTGTAAAGACATGTATACTTGGCTTAAGACAAATTGAACAAAGGCTAGAAACATTTCTAGTAGTTGGGCAGCAAGAAGCCTAGCACTACTCAAACAAATATCAGGTAAAACCATTTCAAGTATTTTTATCTCATTACCTTCTTAGATATTTGGCTCAGAAAACAAAATAAACTAATAGAAATTTGTGCTGAGTTTTGTAAATGGATCCATTGTTACCTTCTGTTTCATCTTATTATTTCCCACAGTTGTTTGACGAAGGAAATAGATTAAAAATTTATTATAATGCAAAACCAGCATTAACCTCAAAAAATGGGAAATAGAAAGGATTCTGAGTAGGATGGATTTTGACTATATCAAATTAAGAGATTTACAAGTAAATTATTAAAAAATAAGAAAGGAAAAAAATACAGCTTCTTATAATACTCATATTCAATTTGTCAAAGGCCTTTCAGACAACTCTGCTCAAAATCAGATTCTAGTGCTTTGCCATTTTCCCACATAAATGCTTTGTTATTACAACTTGCTGCCCAGCTGGTATTGACTTATAACTCCATATAGAGAACGAATAGGAGACTTAATCAAGTTCATGTAAAAAGAAAGAATATCCATAATGTATTATCAACTGTAATTTTGAGAATATCTCAGAATGTTCATGTTTCTGACTTTCTAAAATATGTAAAAGTTTCTCACACATTCCTGATAGTTAATGTTATATAAACTATGGATTGGCTGCTTTTAGCCTTAGAGCCAAGAAACTATGTAATAGTGAGAACCTTCACTTCTTGAAACAGATGGTGACTTTTGAACTGTGCTAAATCTAAAGATATGAGATTTATTCATAAAATATTGCCATGTCAATATGGAAAGTCTGGCAAGCTTTTCATCTTAAAAAGGTCAAACCATCACTTCAATATTAATTTCTGTATAGTTTCCATCACCTCTTCCATCTGGTATTTCTTAGAGAAAATATAGGAAAACTAGAGCTTAAATGGCAAATGCAGCATAATACTTTGTTATTAAATTGACATGCATGTAAATACATAAATCTAAACATTGCTCTTTCTCCTTAACCCATAGATATTACACTATTTATACATAATATACATAATACTAGCTGGACAGCAAGTTATAGTGTAGTTTATTCATATTCAATTGTGAATACACTGTAAAAGAAAAATTTCTTACAGTAATTATTAAGCTTAAAATATTTTAATTTTTAAAGAATTTATGTGAGTCTAGAAGTTGGCAATTTTAGTGTTGTTTAGGATTATTGGATAGTCTTCTGCTAGCATATATAGTTGTATTTAAAATTTGCATATAGCATAAGAAACAAAGAACTATCAGTTTTAGAAGTAAATTTAACTTTCTGAGCAAAGACATCATAACCTGAATGTTAATCTAAAATCACACAGTGTGTTCATTAAGTCATATGTCAATGGACTTAACTAGCTAATTTTTTTTTAAGATTTTACTTATATATTTTGAGAGAGAGAGGAAGGGAGAGAAACATCAATATGTGGTTGCCTCTCACGTGCCCCCATCTGGGGACCTGGCCCACAACCTAGGCATTTGCCCTGACTGGGAATTGAACCAGTGACCCTTTGTTTTGCAGGCCAGTGCTCAGTCCACTGAGCCACACCAGCCACGGCTACCCAGTTTGATGTTTTTTAAAATATTTCAAGTCATCGTTTAACTATGTCATCACATGTGTGTACCTCTTACCTGCAATTCATATCAAATTTTTCCAAATGGAATGACTTTTAGCAAAGTTACAAAAGTGAAGACTCAGGTCCACAATTTCTCATCTTCTAGTGTGTTGAGATGCTGATACAGACCACAGAACTATTTAACCCTCAAGTCCTGAGAGCAACCACAGAGACTCTACTGAGAAAAAAGAAAGATAATGGTTGGCAAGTACAGCTATAACATGGGGTGGGAAGTAAAGTGGATTTTGAAAAAAGATTAGGAATTTATCAGGGACAGCAAATGGAAAAGGACTCATCAAAGACAGCATGATATAGAATAACACCATGGCTCACGTAGGAGATCGTACGAAAATTGGATCTGATGAGAACATGAAGTCCAAGGTTTAACTCTTCAGCAAATCATCATCAAACATAATTTCTAATGCAGAGCATCACAATAAATTAAAACAAAAGATAAATTATTTTGAGAATTAGCCATGTATGCTGGGAAAGGCTTCACATTCTTTTGTTCTTTATTATTAGTGATGGATTTCTACAACTATCAGAAAGGACTATTGAAGAAGTTCAAATTATACTTGCACAGTGGCAAAATGAACTTCAATCCCTAATACCTTACCTCTTTGTAATTCTGAAATGCATGTACTCTATTATCTTTAAGGTAAAATTGTGTAAGCAAGTAACAGGAAGCAAATGAAGGTTTGGGGCAAACTGACTATATAGGAATTTAGACCAAAAAAACAATAATTGATAGAGTCGAAGATTACTTTGCCACACAGAGGATTTAAATAAAGGATTAAACATGTTGAAAAATAGGATTTATGAGAAAATTTCAAGGGCTTATTTGTTTATTAAGTGAAAGACTAGTGATTTGATGCTGTAGATTTATATTCTACATATTCTTCAACCCTGCTTCTGTAGCCCCCTTGCTACTCCCTAGTTAGGATCTATCATCATGGTTAGAGAATATTCTATTATCACCTTAAAACTACTACTAGGAAAGATATTTTACTGTGAACATTCTTTAAATCTCATTCTTGATGGTAGGCCTCATTCTTTGACAACATATTTATCTTAATTAACTTCTTTAGAACAATTCTGTAGAGTGGACTCAAAACATAGACAATCTCATTCATTTTAAAAAATGTCCAGCCATCTAACTTTCTAAATGAAACTAAAATAAACTATCCCAGCTTCATCTTCAACAAACTGTCCATGATATCATCAATACACTGAATAAAAAGAAGATATATATTGAGATGAATTGTTTTACAGTGTGACATTTGTGAACTCTGTTTTACGTAACACAAACTCATTTAAGAATAGTTTGACTGTTCAAAATATTTACTAAATATTTTTTAATTGAAAGCTGGTTTTATAGATAGATACTGGTGTTGAGCCAAAGTATTTGAACTCAATAAATATAGAACAGACTTATAATATTTCTTCAGATAATATTCTAATGTCACCATGAGACAGTACATTTCTGCTTTATGATGTATGCTGAATTCTGTCCTTGGTCCGTTCTACTTTTAACTTTGTAATAGTTGGATTAATTCTAAATAGTAATAATATCTGAACTCCAGACAAAATATTAACGAAGAAAAAAAGGAGGAGATTGCAGGAAAAAGTTCTATATCTAATACCATAAATGTTTACACAGAAGCTTATTAGACACTTTGGTAAAGCTCTCACCATTTGGAGGAAAGAAATTTGCAATCATATGTGATGAACTGGAATGAACTCAACAATGCCCTGAAATTTCTTTCCATTTCCCAAATGAATAAAAAGCAAAGGTGCAATCTCCTGCTTGTATTGTTTTAGCAATGACCCTTTTCTTGCCAATAAGACACAGTAGCAGAGACTGTGCTGAAGAAGAATTTCAACTTCTCTAGTACGTAGACCTCAGGAAAAGGTTATGGAAACACAGTTCCAGCTTAGCATAACCTCTGTGGAGAATTCTGAGAAGAGAAGAAGTAATGTCTTGGATGGGTGCTGCACAGAAACCACCTATGAGCAAAGTCCGATACTTGGACACCCATGTGCAAGAAGTCCTGAGGATTCCTACAAATATTTAGAGACAGAGAGTGTATAATTGCAATTCCTATAGTTAAGGGAATCGGTTCTCAAGCACTGGGACTTAATAACTAGTGTCTTAGGTCAAAATCCTTGAAAATAGACAGTGAAGATTACATGCAAGAAGTTTATTAGGGAGTGCTCTTGGGAACAACATCTGTGAGGCAGTGAAAAAAGTAACTCTGACTAGAGGTAGAAATTGAATTGGAAAATAGTTACAACAGAGGCTTTAGCTACCCTTAAGGGGAGCTCTGGGATAGATATGTTCATAGTTTCATCAATTGAGTCAAGGAGACCTGCTTTTTGTAACCCCTCCTCTCCCTGAGAATTCAGGCAGCACACCACAGAAGTCACTACAACTGGTGAGGCTCATGACTACACCAGCACTTAATGGCTGATGAGGGCCAAGATGCTTGGACTTACACCTAAGCAAACTAATGTTAGATAAACTAGACATATATCGATACACCCATGATAACTTCCACCATTGTAACAAAAGGGCTGAACTCCCCACGTTAATGACATAGTTCTACTCTCTCTGGTCAGGAGTAAGCAAAAGAAATAGTGACACTTAGGAAAAATACGTAAATACTAATCATACCAAAACCCAGAATGCCAGTTTTGTAGGTGAGCTTCAGCATGGCTCTAGAGAACCACAAATAATGCCATTCAATGATGTATCACTAGAGCATAGAGCACTGCCTAAGAGCAAAATGATAGATCTTTCTCTCTATTATGATTCAAACTAAAGGCACAGTACGAGGACCTAAAGGGCAGAACCTTGGGAACTGGGTATAACTCCAAAGTAGTATTTTACCTGTCTGTTCGTTTCTTCAAAACATAAAGATAATATCACCCATTTTATGTTATACAGTCTTCTGTGAATATCATATATATGAAAGTTCTTTGAAAAGAATCAAAGGTATAGTATTATTGTTCTGATTTATCATCCATGTAAGTCTATTTCTTCTATTGCTGCCCTGGGACTAGAAAAATTGCTCACTACTTTTTATTTTATAACATCTTATTAAAAACACTTCATAAAAACTTTAATGAGGTTTTCTGCAGATATTTCTCCTTCCAATTAAATAAACTTATTTTCTCAGGGTTTTTTTCCCTAAGCATTTAATTATTTTAGGCCCTATCTTCTATATCTCCTCCAGTTTCCCACAGCTCTATCAGTTGAATTTAATGTGATTTCGCTTATTAATGGACAGGAAGATCAAATATATCATTTATATTTCTCCATCTGGAATTTTCCAGATTGTTAGTAACATATTTTCCAATCTACAGGAAGGTCTCAAAAATAGTATACTATACCAGTTTACACTTATTAAATGTTCATTTTGAGTGTTTAAGGAATATATGTGAGGGAAATATAATATGTTTGATGAAAGTAAAAACTTTCATCTAGTCCATTTTTCATCTCTCTTCAGACATTTCTCCTTCATATTCACAGTGTAGATACTCATTTTGTCTGTTTTGTAGCTATATGATCACATAACATATACTCCAATGCGACTTACAAAATCCGCTAAAATAAATTTGAGGATAACTAATATATATTTTGTGTGAAGTGGGTGTTCCCAGTGGCTCATTCTGAAAGCCACTGCTCTTGCCAGTAATGACTGGGCAGTATGGGGATTAATCCACTACCCACTGGTGGGAATGTTTCTAAAGTTCCCTGCTTATTGGGTTTGCCTCCTTTTATAGTTTCACAGATGAGAAAGTGATAGTTCTGGAGCTACCAGAGGAAGGCTCTGGTTTGTGATATAAAAAGCCTATGAGTTCGGATCATGGAGTGGGCACAAAAAAATCTGTATTGCCAAAAACATATTTGCTCCAGGACAGCCGGGGAGAAGACTGGCCAAATAACTGTGAAGTGGATGTATCTGACAAGCTTTGGGTGGGTTCAACAAATAGTATTTTATTTACAAGATGTGCTAGAAACTTCACCTGCATGTTAATAATCTCAATTTAGGCATTTTTCATGCCCATTGATAGCTATATGGTAATAGTTTTTATTTTGCACTTATGTAACTGACACTATGATAAACACAATCTCATTTAGCGTTCACAATATCTTTAAAGGGTAGTTACTTTTATGATACCATTTAAGAGATGAGGTAACTGGGGCTTAAAGAGATTAAATAATTTATCTATGGTCATAAAACTAGTAATTGAAGCAGGGTTTTTAGCTAGACTATTTAACTCTAGATCCCTTATGTTTAACTGTCATGCTACACAGCTCATAGCTGTTCAGATTTTTCTTCCTAAAACATTCCTAAGGTGAGATTATCCCAAGTCAAAGCATCTATAAAAAGTCCCTTTCTCATCACGTATCACTTCAAGGACAAAAGTCCTTTATCAGCTTCTTACTTATGCATCTTTATCCTCCTGTGTTACCCAACATGGACTGTCTCATTCCATCAAAGCCGCGATCCTTAAAAGTCCTACCTTTTCCTGTATTCATCTTAGCTAATGCTCCAATTCTTCCCCTGAAATGCTCTGTCTGTTCTTTTCCCCTAAATTGGACCCTACCCTTTGCGCAAGCCAACCTTCTCTGGAAGCCAGCCTAGACAGGTCCCACATGATACTTCTCTTTCTGACTTTCAACTCCCAGCATGCTCATGTCTAATGATTTTTTGGATAGATAGTTATCTCATCTCCAAAAACAAACAATAAATGGTGCAAAAATCTCTTCCTTTTGTCACAATTAAATTATAAAAATGCCAGAATTACAATAAATATTTAGTAACAGTATGTGGCCTCCAAGACCACATGTGAAACTGAATTAACCCAATATAAGCAAGAATGTCAGGGTGAATATGTAACAAGTAAGAAAAACAATTAGATTCATTGTGGAAATCTTACTACAGATCAGTTAATTAGACGAAGGCCAAGGAAATGTATTTTCTTAGAGAATATTTAGACAGTAGTTTTGGCATATGCAAATATACTAATAAAATGTTCATATAAGAAATTAGAAAATTGACTTTACTCTAGTGAGAACTCCAAAAGCTGTGTTGCAAAAAAAAAAAAGAAGAAGAAGAAGAAGAAGAAGAAGAAGAAAGAAAGAAAGAAAGAAAGAAGAAAGAGAAGTGGCATTAGTAGACAACTAATGAAGAAGTTATTGATTCTAATTTTTTTCTTTAAAAATATGTTTAAATGAGAATGTTAATAATAAAATAGCTATCACTAATTAAGTTTTTACTACTTTACAAACACACTTTTGTTCTCTTTATCTGGAGTTAATTAATTATTCTTAATATTCACCCATTGCAATATTATTGCATTCATTTTAGGGAGGAGGACACTGAGACAGAGCCTGAGGGCACTTACAGATCACACAAAAGCTTTCCAAGCCAGGAAGCCTGAGTCCAGAGTGCAACTCTAACTGCTACCCAATATACCATGTACCATATTATAGATAATAAATACACATCTAAAGTTCTCTAACTTTTTTACGCCAAAATAGTGAAATGAAATTAGTGAACATAACAGTTTTGAAAACCCAACTATTATAAAAGTAAAAATAATACAAAATCTGAAGCTTTATCTCTATGTCTAGCTTTACACAATTACCGTTTTCTCTCTCAAGGAATTTCACAAAATAAAATTTAGTGAAAATTATGTTCTAATTGTGATGCTATTTTGAAAAAGAAAAAACAGAATCAGTATACCACCTGTCAATTCTGGAACTAGCAAAAGGGATAGATAGAATATTTTTTACTTAGCCCACAAAACATGTAGGTGTGGTAAACTTACAGACATTTATGGGTTATCATATGCTACTATACTCACAGAAGATAAAAAGTTTAATATATTTACTATTATGGGAAAGTCATTGCATTCTGTTACCTGAGATTTATTAGGCTATAATTGCTAGGTACTATACAAAAAGCTTTTAGAAAAGATATGTTCATCCTTGAAAATAACATAGGTCAATTATATTCTATCATGAACACATGTTTTTACAAGCCTAGAAATGGCAGAAAGTTAAAACACAATCTCCTCCTGTCTAATAAGAGGAAGAATGTTATATTTTACTAAAATGAGTACTTTAATTAAACGATTGACAGACTAATAATATATTATTTTTCAGATTTTTCTCAAGCAAGAATATTGTGTTCCTATTGCCTCTGGAATCACTAATTTTATTGAAATGGATTTAAGACATTTACTCACAGAATAGGATAGAGGTATATGAACTACAATAATATTTATTATTTGAGAGAATGCTTGCTTTTAAGTATTAGTTGTGAGATGTTCAAAAATATGTCTAAGTGTCGATTCAAAGAGTTTTCATTGTTGGACTTATTGCTATATTCAGGAATCAGAAGAGTGGTATTTTTATTATATGTGATTATTCTAACTGTTCCACTGAGAAGATGAAATTTTTATTTCTAAAATGTTACGTTAATGGTCTGAAAGAGTTAACTAAATATCCTTACAAAATATATGTAATGCTAACTAAAATATATAAATGTAAGACCTAAAAGTTGCATTAAAGACAAAGGAGTCCAACCTCTCATTTTTTCCTTGAGGAAACTCCATGCCAAAGAGGAAAATGGACTTGCTTGGAGCCACGTGACTCAAGGAAAAATAAAACAGTTAAGACTAGAGTCCACTGCTGGTGGACGCCGCTGAGTAAGCATCGTTCAAGTCTCCTGCCCTGAAGTCGTCATGTCTAAGTCAGAGTCTCCCAAAGAGCCGGAACAGCTACGAAAGCTCTTTATTGGAGGTTTGAGCTTTGAAACAACAGATGAGAGTCTGAGGAGCCATTTTGAGCAAAGGGGAACGCTCACAGACTGTGTGGTGATGAGAGATCCAAATACCAAGCTCTCCAGAGGCTTTGGGTTTGTCACATACGCCACTGTGGCGAAGGTGGATGCAGCCATGAATGCTAGGCCACACAAGGTGGACGGAAGAGTTGTGGAACCAAAGAGGGCTGTCTCAAGAAAAGATTCTCAAAGACCTGGTGCACACTTAACTGTGAAAAAGATTTTTGTCGGTGGTATTAAAGAAGACACTGAGGAACATAACCTAAGAGATTATTTTGAACAATATGGGAAAATTGAAGTGATTGAAATCATGACTGACCGAGGCAGTGGCAAAAAGAGAGGCTTCGCTTTTGTTACCTTTGATGACCATGACTCTGCAGACAAGATTGTCATTCAGAAATACCATACTGTAAATGGCCACAACTGTGAAGTGAGGAAAGCCCTATATAAGCAAGAGATGGCTAGTGCTTCATCCAGCCAAAGAGGTCGAAGTGGTTCTGGAAACTTCGGAGGTGGTCGTGGAGGTGGTTTTGGTGGGAATGACAACTTTGGTCGTGGAGGAAACTTCAGTGGTCGAGGTGGCTTTGGCAGTAGCCGTGGTGGTGGTGGATATGGTGGCAGTGGGGATGGCTATAATGGATTTGGTAATGATGGAGGTAATTTTGGAGGTGGCAGAAGCTACAATGATTTTGGCAATTACAACAATCAATCTTCAAATTTTGGACCCATGAAAGGAGGAAACTTTGGAGGCAGAAGCTCTGGCCCTTATGGTGGTGGAGGCCAATACTTTGCCAAACCACGAAACCAAGGTGGCTATGGTGGTTCCAGCAGCAGCAGTAGCTATGGCAGTGGCAGAAGGTTTTAATTACTACCAGGAAACAAAGCTTCGCAGGAGAGGAGAGCCAGAGAAGTGACAGGGAAGCTACAGGTTACAACAGATTTGTGAACTCAGCCAAGCACAGTGGTGGCAGGCCTAGCTGCTACAAAGAAGACATGTTTTAGACAATACTCACGTGAATGGGCAAAAAACTCGAGGACTGTATTTGTGACTAATTGTATAACAGGTTATTTTAGTTTCTGTTCTGTGGAAAGTGTAAAGCATTCCAAAAAAGGGTTTTTAATGTGGTTTTTCTTTTTCTTTTTTCTTTTTTTTGCACCCATGCTGTTGATTGCTAAATGTAATAGTCTGATCATGACGCTGAATAAATGTGTCTTGTTTTAAATGTGCTGTGTAAAGTTAGTCTACTCTGAAGCCATCTTGGTAAATTATCCCAACAGTGTGAAGTTAGAATTCCTTCAGGGTGGTGCCAGGTTCCATTTGAAATTTATTTACAACCTGCTTGGGCACACAAGCCATTGTCTTCAGAAACCTTGGTGTAGTTGAATTGATAAGTTACTGTGTTGTGACCTGGAGTTCACCATTAAAAGGGTCACCCAAGCAGAGTCATGGAGTTTATTTGGTTATTAATGATTGTTGGCACATCCTATGCAATATATCTAAATTGAATTATGGTACCAGATAAAATTATGGATGGGAATGAAGTTTGTGTATCATCCATTATCGTGTGTAATCAATAAATGATTTAATATCCTCTTGAAAAAAAAAAAAAAAAAAGACTAGAGTCCACATTTGGTGATCTTTCCCCTGCACCCATCTCTACTTCTACCTTTATCTGTCCACTTTGTGTGATGTATATTTTACTTCCCATTACATATAGAGAAAAAGTTGTTCGTTGTTTATTCATTAGACCAGGCCTGCAGAATTATTTGCCCTTTCCTTTGTGAAAGGATCAAGCAGTCCAAAATAAATGACTCCTTTTTTTCCACACCTGACCTCAGGCACTTCTTTTCTTGAAACTTCTTATGCTTGTTTCTCTCGTCATCATAAGTTAAAATTGTGATCTCGACTAACAGGAATTATAGAATCTACGGGCAAGTCTCTATTCCTATTCCCAATGCATATGGAGTCTCATATGCAACCTCCTTGAACCATGATAGTACTAACTAAATATTAACAATAATGGAAACTTGCTATACTAGAGAGCATCTTAAAGGAAAAGCATAAATCTATTTTTTTCTACTCAATAGTCCTCTACTATTTCCTTAACCATGGAATCTAAGCTCTATGTATGCAGAACTATTTTTTAATCACTAATTTTCCCCAGCACCTAATTTAGTGCTATCATTTAGTATGTGTTCAACAGATATTCTTCATTCATTTCAAATAAATGAAGCAAGTTTATTTATCTTCCCTAAGTCTTTCTGTTGTAAACTACATATTTCCAGCTCCTAACCTATTCCTCAACTGACATGATTTGGGAGACCCTTATCATCCTAATTATTCTCCAAATTCTTCAAGAAATCAGTTACAGTATAATCTGTCATAGAAAATGGAAGTCGTTATTCCCCATGTAATGTAAAAATGCATAACAAAAGTGAGATCAGAATGCACTCAAAGAAGAATGAGTTAGTTTTCTCCATTTTTGGACCATTCAGAATGGATTTTTTAGTCAACTAAATCCCTAGGTCTTTTTCACATAAACTTCCTAAAATTATTTAAGTTGCCTAGTCACACTGCCAGTTTACCACCCTTGTAATATGTAAACAGCCTCAGGAGGTTTAACACATTAAGTGAGGCTCTCAATCATTCACAGCTTGTGGTCAATTTCTTCCTTCAGATATAATTTCCTTCTTACCCCTAGCTGAGAGAAGCATGCTACAGGAATGAGAGTTTTCAGAGATTGGGTAGATAATTTTATAAATGGGGACACTGTCCAGAAAGTCAAGTCTGGTTGCAGCCCCCAGTCCAAGGGCCAGGAGAGATAAAAAGTTTAGGAAATAGAGGAGGAGGGCAAGGTAGAAGTCAAACACTGCAAGAGTATTTAGGATAATATTGGAACAAAAGTTTTCCTTACTCATGTATTTTCAATATATACAATTCAGTACATTTAATTATGCATCTATTATGGATCAGGCATCCTAATAACCTCTAATTATACAGGAGAAGGGGAAAATATGGTTCTTCTATCAGAAAGTTTTAGCCTACTGAAGTGGAAACAGAAGACATAAGTTAAGAACTATTATTATAGTGTATAGTTAGTAGCTGTGATATAATTCAGGTGACATAGAGTTATGAGATAGAGTATACTGGGGAGAGTGGGCATTTCTTTTCAATGGAAGGGTCAGAAGAGGACTCTCCAATGAAAGGATGACAAAAGATACATGAATGAGAAGAGGCCATCATTGACGAACAAGGGAATATATGTGGATATAATATACATATAGATATGGATGTGGATATAGATATAAATATACTATATCAGTAAAAGGAAGAACTTGGGCTAAATAATGACTACTATAATAACATGTTTTAAAAGTACCAAGTCTGAGGAGAACTATAATTTTCTCCTAATAAGAGTTCAGAAACTACACAGGATTAGAATAGCCTTCTCCCAGGTTCATCTACCTGAGCCCAAATGGTCTATTTGGAGTTTGTGCTGCTCTGGAAAGGAGTTGAGCTTCCACCAAACAGAGTACAGAGAAGTTGACTGTCACAAGCTGCTACAAATGAACCCTTTTTGCATTTTTGTCTATTTTATCACCAATTTCGATGTATATCTTTAGATAAACTAGAGTGCACCTCTCTTGCTTAACAGAACCCACATTAGTACCTCAACCAATCATATTGTGGCCTGTCTGCCTTCTGAAACTACCTGATCATTGCCCTAGAATATATTGGACAGATCACAAGTTGGGCTAGTACAAGCTATATGTAGGTAAGTTCCCCTGCAAATCCATAAAACACACCCACCTCTCTATTCCTCTGTGGTTTCTGAAAAGCATTTATTTGGGCTTCCACACCTTTAGTTTGTAACGGATTTCAAAATGGTGTCTAAATTCATCTCAATGGGAATAAATTGATGTTCTATGATATGGTCACTACTCTGCTGGGTGGTACGGAGTTTAGAAATTTAATCACAAAATAATGCCAGTAAAAATAATGACTCTAGTTAGAGATAGATATTCTGAAGTATTTGGGGTAAAATGGGACTGACTTCTGCAAATTATTTTCAGTGTATCACAAAAAATAAGATAAAATGATGAGTAGATGGAGAGGTAAATTTAGGGATATATACACGATGAAGCAAATAGAACAGAATGTTAATTGGAGGATCCAAGTGGGCATATGACTGTTCCCACTGAGAAATTCCTTTAACTTTTTTTGTATGTTTAAAACTTTTGATAATTAGATGTAGGAGGAAAAGAGTTGATCATTGTTTACCTGACTCTTACTATTTTGGTAGGAGTTTAAACATTCACACGTGAAATAATTACTATAATATGGGGTACTGATTTTAAGAGCAATGGGAATTCAGAGGGAAATCAGCATGGATTGACATGAAAGGAAAGAGAGGCTCTTGAAATTTGAAGGTGTAGGACTTTATAAGATGAAATATAAAAGGGAGAACGTTCAAGTGGGGGAAACAGCATGAGCGACAGGTGACATGAGCAGGAAGGCAGGTGTTTAGGAACGAAAGACAGCTGCACCTCATGGGAAATAGTCAGAGATCATCTTAGATACACACAGTGAAGCTAGAATGTGGCAGGCTGTGATGGACAGAAAAACACCTGGTCCCAAACACCAAGTGGATGACACTTGGGCTCAATAAGAAGAAATAGAGACCAGATTTACAAACAGAGTGATTAGTCTCATAAAAATATGCAAAGAAAGTTATAAGATAAATACAGACCTTAAATTCTACAGACCCTGCAACTAGTTGTTACTTTTTTAAGTATATTTTATTGATTATGTTGTTACAGTAGTTCCAATTTTTTCTCCTTTACTCCCCTCTGCCCAGTATCCCCCTTCCCCAAAAAATACCACCCCCCTTAGTTCATGTCCATGGGATGTGCATATAAGTTTTTTGGCTTCACCCTTTATTATATTATTTTTAACTTCCCCCTGTCTGTTTTGTACCAATTATGCTTCTTAATCCCTGCACCATTTCTCCATTTCTCTCCCTTCCCCCTCCCAGCTGATAACCCTCCAAATGATCCCTAGACCTATGATTCTGTTCCTATTCTGGTTTGCTTAGTTGGATTTTTTTTATTTTGTAGATTCATTTCTTTATAGTTGTGAGTTTGTTGTCATTTTAGTGTTCATAGCTTTGATCTTCTTTTTCTTAAATAAGTCCCTTTAACATTTAACATAATAAGGGCTTGGTGATGATGAACTCTTTTAGCTTTACCTTGTCTAGGAAGCACTTCATCTGTCCTTCCATTCTAAATGACAGCTTTGCTGGGTAGAGTAATCTTGATTGTAGGTCCTTGCTTTTCATCACATTGAATACTTCATGCCAGTCCCTTCTTGCCTGCAAAATTTCTTTTGAAAAATCAGCTTATAGTCTTATAGGCACCCCTTTGTAGGTACCTCTCTGCTTTTCTCTTGCTGTTTTTAAGATTCTCTCTTTATCTTCAACCTTTGGCATTTTAATTATGATGTGTCTTGGTGTGGTCCTCTTTGGGTCTAGCTTGTTTGGGATTCTCTGTGCTTCTTGGACTTGTATGTCTATTTTCTTTACCAAATTTGGGAAGTTTTCTTTTATTGTTTTTTCACATAAACTGTCAATTTCTTGCTCTTCCTCTTCTCCTTCTGGCACCCCTATGATTCAGCTGTTGGTACATTTAAATTTGTCCCAGAGGTTCCTAAGCCTCTCCTCATTTTTTTCAATTCTTTTTTCCTCATTCTGTACTGGTTGACTGTTTGTTTCTTCCTTATGTTCCAAATCATTAATTTGAACCTCAGTTTCCTTCCCTTCACCATTGGTTTTGTGTGGATTTTCCTTTGTTTCACTTAGCATAGCCTTCACTTCTTCCCTTATGCATTTGCTGTACTCAAGCATATCTGTCAAGACTGTGAGCATCTTTACCACCAGTGTTTGGAATTCTGCATCTGTTAGGTTGGCTATGTCCTCATCACTTAGTTCTCCCACTGGAACCTTGATCCATTCCTCCTTTTGGGCCATACTTCTCTATCTCCTCATCTTGACAGGCTCCTGTGTTTGTTTGCCTCTGTGTCGTAGGTAGAGCTGCCGCTCCTCTTACGTTGTAAGAGGCGGAGCCTTAGGGATTCGTCAGTACAGGGCGACCTGTTTCACTACATTGTGGTACTGTATGTGGGGGAGGGGTCAGAGAGGGAACTTGCTCAGCACTTTCCCCTTTTCCAGGCACTTCTCCCACTTTCGTATGGGACCAGCACCCCTCTAGCTGTTGCCCTGGCCATTGTCCCCAGAGTGGATGGGTCCGCAGATGTTCTAGGAATGTGGGAGCCCTTTAAACAAGTGGACTCTGCTGAGAGACTAGCAGTTTCTGACTCTGCCCCTACCCCCACTGGTTTGCACAGTCAGAAGCAATGAGGCTTGATTTTCCCTGGTGCTGGGACTGTGAGCTGCCTGGTCTAGTCTTTTGCTGGGAGCACTCCCTGGGTGTCCCTCCCTACTTTTTAAAATGTGTGACTGCACTTTTCACCAACCTGCCACTGCCACCACCGCCGCTGCCACCATACCACATCCTCTCCACTCCTCCTACCTGTCTGAATGAGGATTTCTTCTTTATATCTTTGTTTGTTGGACTTTCCTGCAGCTCAATTTTCTAGAACTTCTGGTTGTCTCTAGTTTTGAGGTAGTTGTATTCCTTCTTAGTTGTGGAGGGAGATGCAGCATGTCTGTCTAGGCCTCCATCTTGGCCAGAAGTCCCAAGTATCATAGTTGTTACTTTGATGATGCAAAATAATCAGAGGAAAGATTTGAGACCACCTTTAATAATATGATCTTATTTTTTATTTTATTTTTTATATATTTATTGAATTTATTGGGGTGACATTGGTTTGCAAAACCATATGTATATATGACTTTTTTTTTTTTTTTTTTGCTGTCCCCCCAGTCCCTCTCTTCTCTGATTGTTCAAGGATGTCAAGTGTCACATTTGTCCTGGGGCCATTCAAATCCTCCCTTTACCAAGACAAGGGATTCTACCCTCTGAGATTTTCCCCAGGCCAGCTCAGCAGAGGCTGCAGCAGAGGCAACTGTGGCAGGCTTGGCACAGTCACTTCCCTCCATTGCATGCCAGCCCCTCACCAAGCACGGTGCAATGCAGAACCAAAGTCACAATGGAAACAACAGGATGAACTGGAAAGGTAAGGGGTAGCTCAACAATTAAAAGCTCAAGAACCAGGCTGAGAAGGCACAGAAACCAGGGTTTGTCCCAGGAATCCAGGTCACTCTCTTCAGAACACAGTGTTCAAATTCCAACAGTTCTCATTACTATTTAAAATTAAAAACCATGTGGCTCCATGGGTTGAGCACCAGCCTGCAAACTGAAAAGCTGCTGATTCAATTCCCAGTCAGGGCACGTGCTTGGGTTGTAGGCCAGGCCCTGGGTCAATATTTCTCTTCCTTTTTCTCCCTCCCTTCCTCTCTCTCCAAAAAATTAATAAAATCTTTAAAAAAGTAATAAAGTTCAGAATCAAGGCAGAGCACATCCGAGGAGACTAGCTTCTGTTGGAGCACAATCTTTTGGCCAGAGAAGAGTGGTCACCCATGAAGACTGTATTCAGTGGGAACATATAGCTTTTCCAAGCAAGTGACATAACCTGTGGAGACACACATGAAAAGGGAATAATAGCACTATCTACCTCATAGGTTTGTGCAAGGGCCAACTGAAAAAAAATCATATAAGGGAACTTATATAATGTTTTCTACATAACAAATACTGTGCTAAAGATTTCACAAATACAAGTGATGACTCTGAGATTTAGGTATTAAACTTTGCTTTTCATATTTTAAAATTAATCTCAAAATTGACAAGAAACACTTCTTGTTTTATCAAGCATTTTCTTGCCTGGGCTCTGAATGCTTATCAAATGTATCTTTTGAAAAGCATTCACTGGTAAATCTGAGCCTTGTCTTTTCAGTTGTCATTTTTGTAAAGAATCTCTCTCATTTACCCTTTTCCCTACTGCATGTTGATATGATCAGTTTTTGTGTTTGTTTGTATGTTTGTTTTTATATTAGTGTTTCTCTTTGCCTGAAGACCATCCTTACTTAACAAGCTCTGATCCCATAATAGAATGATTGAATTACATATTACCCTTTCCCCAAAATAGTTTATAATATCGCCACACAATTTTATGTTTGTTTTTTTATGTAATAACCTACTTTAAAATTAGAGGTGGCCATTGGAAAACATCTTTACCAGTGGAAAGGGGTGCTTAATTTTAATGCTTGGTTAATTTTAAATATAGAATAATGAGACAGAAAAAAGCCATTAGGTGAAATGCCCTCAGTGCTGGGGTCAAGATATCTGAGGCAGGTGCCCCATGTTATCATTAACACCCAGCATGGCTTACTGCAAGGAAAAGGAAATTCCCAGTGACTGGCAAGCTAAGGTTGATCTCTGCCCTACACCTTTCAAAGAGAATAGAAAATGTAAAGCACCACTGAAATATTGACCTCCTGAGAGACTGTACCTCATTCCTGGATGAGGATCTGGAGGTTGTAAACAATGGACACCATTTTACAGACAACAAAAACTGTGATGGGGAAAAAAGCATGTACCAAATCAAATGCAAATGTCTATGTGTGACATGCTGGCTTTCATTTATAGTTTAAGTTTGTAAGGAGAAAGGGCAGAGCTTACAATTCAGTTGTTGTTTTTAAATAAGCATAAGCAGCTTTTTTAATACACTACTCACCTAAGAGGGGCATTTTTCCTTCAGTAAAATGAAAGGAAATCAATTCTACTGTTTTTCTGTTTGCAGTGAAAGAGAATACCATTTGAGCTCAAATAATATTATGAGCTCCGTTTCAACCTAAACCCATACTTCAGAATTAAAATTAGATGCAGGGGAGAGTAGTCACCAACCAGCATGTGTCCTCTCCCCTTCCAGCAAGATGCTCATGGACATGATCGTTTTCTCCCTCCAGTGAACCCACATGGGTGGGTGGGTTTAGATGATTGACAGATGGCAGGCAGATAGATGATAGACCGGTAGTTCATAGATAGTTGATTGGTAGCTGATAGGTAAATGACCAATAGGTGATAATCTTAAAAGTTCTAGGATATCAAACTACATTTTAAGAATCTTTCCCTTAGATTCCGTTTTTGCTCAACTCTGAAATTTAGTTCTTCAGATTGTCACTGTTTACTACCAGGCAGGCATGGAAAGTTCAAGGTCTAATCTCCAATCTCAGAGAGTTAATGTTCTCAATTATATTTAAAATCTCTAAAATATATATCTATATTAAAATATATACTATTTAACTGTTGTTAATAATTTGTTTTACTCAAACATAAAAAATGTAGGTACTCTGAGGAAAACACAGAAATTGTTAAAACTCTATCAGCAATACTAAAATATTTACATTCACCTTTTTAAGATTCTCCTGAAAAAGATTTTGCATTTGTTCAAAAGTAAAGATTAGGTAGAGTTTTCATTATCAAATGGTGTGGATTACTATAACCTGGCTTTGGCATTTTTTAGTTAATTTTAAAAATAGTTTCAAGTACCTGTGGACAAAGGATGCTCACATAATCATAAAGATGACTTCACTCTGCTTCCAGTAGCTGTTGGGATAAAAATAGTATTTGTTCCTCTGAATGTTCTGCACCCTCACAGAGGGAGGCAGCTGAGGACAGGAGCTCCTCTTCCACTGGATTGATTACAATGAAGCATAATTTTTCTGCCAAAGATGATCACAATGTTCTGCATACAGCTAATCCCTATAGGGTTCAGGAAGCCTAAATTTAATCTCAACCATCTTATTTCACATTTTCAGGAGATATATTTGTCAGTTGACTTATAATATCTCCTAGTAGTCTAAATCGTCTACTTTTCCCTCTTATTTTCTTGCTCATCTGAAAGCTAAATTAACAAAATTGTGTCATAGTAAATCATATGCTCTCACTGTAAAATTCTATCATATTTTTCAATGTAGAAGCCATTCAAAATGTTCTATATCAACAGTGGAAAAGGAAAAATGTACTTGTTTTCTAAAAGGGACAAAAAGAATATTAAGTACTCAAGTGATGTACGGTTAATGTCGAAGACCAAAGGGCCAATATGTTTTCACAGCTACATTAAGTAACAAATAGAGCTTCACAGAATTATTCAGCTAAGATTTGAGCTGAGTTGGACCATGCCAGGGTACAGCCACTCACCTTTAAATTAGTGTTTTACCTTGTAAGTGAATTTACATTCCCCCTGAAGAGTTTCTCTTCTCCATGCCATTTTGATAGTAGTTCTCCTGGCATTTTTAAGCAGAAAGGTTTTGCTTTGAATTGTCTTGAGGCAATACTGATGTGCAGAAAGCCAGTAATGAAATAACTTTGGCATATCCAAATGTGAACAAAAGCAGACCAATAAAAATCATTTAACCAATAAGCAAAAACTTTTATTAATTAAAGGGAATATAAATGGTGATGGAAGGAAACTGGACTTGGGGTGGTAAACACACAATAGAATATACATATGATTTATTATAATATTGTACACCTGAAACCTATATAATTGTATTAACCAATGTCACCCCAATAAATTCAATAAAAAAGTTAAAAATGAGGATGTTGTGAAGTATACTTCTATTCATTATGAGTGTTATAATGACAGCATGGGAGAAAAATAAGAAAAATGTGATTTCCAAGCAACTATTGTGAGAAGTAAGTAATTTTTTGGCTGAGAAAGACACTTGAAAGTACTTGGAATCTTGTTAATATAGAAATATGACATTTTCAGAGAAGAGGTTTCATAGACAAAGACTAATTGAACCTGTGCCTCATTAGTACAACTGATGCCACTCTCCCCCAGGTCCAGGGGCTGCAAGGCAAGGTGTATGCCTGGGCTGTAAAATAACAATGAACAATAAGTTTGCTTTGTATTTCCCTCTTTATATTATACGGAGAATAATACTGGTGAGATATTAAAGCAATCCATTTTTATTTTTCCTTCAATTCCCTTTCACTCATCCATCTCCAATGCTGAGGCTTCTTGCCCAGTGAAAAAGAGGCCAGGTGGGACCCAGAAAAGAAACAGTTAAACAGCTTTGGCCTCCAAATGACTTTCTTGACTCTGTAGCAAAATACTCTTGGAAGAGAGAGAGGAATATTCTAAATTCCTTTAGACCCATGAACATATCAAGAGTCAGGCCTACCAGAGTAGATCTTAGATTTTTACTGCATGCCTAAAGCAGGGAGATTTTTCCTGTAAGCCTAAAGCAGAGAGAATTCAAGACATGGCAGGAAGAGAAAGCCTGAGGCTTCCATACTGGTATAGGCTGAACATAACAAGGTGGTCTGGAGTAGTTCCGTGAAGTGATTGCCCTCTGCTTCCTACACCACAACTTGAGGAAGGAGGTGGTACTATAAGTTATTTAAAGATAGCATATTTTTGGCACACCCTTTAAGCACCCAAAAGAACCCCAGCTTTGAGCTCCGCATCAGATCCAACATGTGTAGGTGACATGTCACAGAGGTAATAATGGGAAGTGGCTGACAAGGTGAACAGCAGGCAGCAATCCTGGCTCCTTGTGACCTATATGTGACATGTAAGCAATCTAGATGTCTCTGTGTTCCTCAGGAAGGCATGCAATGAATATACTGTAGACTGTGGTCATTCCTAAGTGCTGCACACCTACACATGGAACTCTAAGCCTCATTGTGGTGCATTTTATATTGTGAATGAAGGCTGAACCAATTACACTCTTGCTAGCAAGTGTTAATTTCCCCACAGCCTCACCAGCACTAGATGTTTTTGGTCTTTTCAATTTGATAAATTGTTAGGTGGAAATACTTTTTATCACTATTTATAAAGGTTTTTATCCAGCACCTATGTCATAGGACTGTCTTCGGCCAAGTTAAATTCAAAACAAAACAAAACAAAAACTTTGTTACTCAGGGAACCAAAATGACTACACAGCAAGCTCCTGAGCTCACCTCCTCCCACGGACACACTGAATACACATGGAGTTGACTTCCTCTGAGAGAAATAGGACTAGCCGAGCGACTCCCACATGTCAGGCAAATGAGAAAGTACCCACATCAAAAGGGGTAGGAAAGGCCCACAGGCACCCTCACCATAAACCCCACCCCTACCATAGCACCATAAAAGTGGGAGGGAACCCAACTCCCAGCTTCTCCCTGAGAAATGAACCTCAGCTTTTATGTTTCCCACCCGAGGGCTTGCATCCATGAGACTCACAGGACAATAGAAAACAAAGACACAGTTGTTTTTAGTTGAGGAATAATTGACATACAATACTATATTATTTTTAGGTGTACAACATAGTGAGTCCACATTTCTACACATTATGAGATGATCACCACATGTGTCTAGTTACCATCTGTCACCACACAAAGCTGACACAATATTATTCTATTTCCTGTGCTCTACATCCTCGTGACTTGTACATCTTATAACCAGTTTAGACCTCTTCACTCACCTCTTTTTTTTTTAATTTTAGACTATAGAATATTTCTTTTAAAGCTGTGACAAATGTTATATGAGAGAATTTTAGAAAAAGGAAAAATGTATAGTAAACGTCATCCAAATAAATTTTTCCACTGATGAAGCGAATGTTGAAGCACACCTTTTAGAAAGGCGAAAGAGAAAATACGTGTTTTATGGAGAGTTCTTATATTGCAAAAGAATATGAGTTTGGAAGGACTTTTAAGGCTTCTAATGAAAGAAAGCAATCTATGAACATTTCACTGAACAATAATGTGACAGCTGTCTTTTTCTTTCTTTGAAAGATCTTTCTCTAGTATCCCAGGCTTTTGTTGTCTTACTTAGATTGGGTTCCATATAGTTTTTGCACATCAGCCACCATATATTTAGTCAATGTAGACTATACTAGAATGTAAGCTTTTTACCTGGCCTGCTTTGGCTGCTCACCAACAATATTTAACAATATGTCTATTTGCTTTCTATGTCTCAGTTATTGTGAATAATGCTGAAATGCCTTCACCCATTTTGACCCCCTTCTTTCATGGCAGTCACAGGTCTGTTCTGTGTGTCTATAATCCTGGTTTTCTTTGGGGGAGAGGTTATTTTTTAGATTCCATAGATAAATAAAATTATACAGTTTTGTTTATTTCTGATGCATTTTTCTTAGCATAATACTATCAAGATCCATCTGTGTTATGGCAAATAGCTGAATAATATTACATTGTGTCTGTAGGTACTGTACCATTATCTATCTATTGATAGGCACTTAGGTTGTCCATATCTTAGCTGTTATAAATAATGATTTAATGAAAACAGGGATGCATATATTCTTTTAACCTTTTAAAAAAAATTTTATTTACTGGTTTTAGAGGGAGAAGAATGAAGAGAGAGGAGGGAAGAGAGAGATTTGTTTTTCCACTCATTCTGCATTCATTGGTTTATTTATTTTTTCTAATTATTTTTCTATTACAGTTGTCCCACTCTTTCCCCCATTGCTTCCCCCCATCCAATCCACCCCTCCTCCCACAGTAAATTCCCACCCCATTGTCCATGTCCGTAAGTCATTTATGTTAGTTCCTTGACTAGACCCTTCCCCTTCTTACCCTCTTCTCTCTCACCCCCCTCCCCCTTTGTCACTGTTAGTCTGCTCCTTGTTTACATGTCTTTGATTCAATTTTCCTTGTTTGTGTGGTTCATTAGTTTCCTGTATTAGGTGATATCATATGGTATTTGTCTTGCATTGCCTGGCTTATTTCACTAAGCATAATTCTCTCTAGTTCCATCCATGTTGTCGCAAATGGTAGGAGTTCTTTCTTTCTGTTGCATAATATTCTATTGTGTAAATTTACCTGTTTTCAGAGTTTTTTTGATCCACACATCTACAGATGGCACTTTGGCTGTTTCCAGCACTTGGCTATTATAAATAGTTCTGCTATGAACATTGGGGTGCATAGGTTCTTTTGAATTGGTGTTAGAGGATTTTTTTTTTTTTTTTTTTTGTATAATCCTAGCAATGGAATTGCTGGTTCAAAAGGCAATTCCATTTTTAGTTTTTTGAGGAAATTCCATACTCTTTTCCATAGTGACTGCACCAGTCTGCATTCCCACCAACAGTGCACTAGGGTTCCCTTTTCTCCACATCCTCACCAGCACTTGTTGATTATTGATTTGCTGAAAATTGCCATTCTGACCAGCGGTGTGAAGTGGTATCTCATTGTGAGTTGTTATTTTTTTAAGTATATTTTATTGATTATGTTGTTACAGTAGTTACAATTTTTTATCACCTTTGCACCCCTCTGCCACTACCCCCCTTCCCACCAGCAATCCCAGTCCCCTTAGATCATGTCCATGGGCTGTGCATATAAGTTCTTTGGCTTCACCCTTTCCTATATTATTCTTAACTTCCCCCTATTTTGTACCAACCAATTATGCTTCTTAATCCCTGCACCATTTCCCCATTTCTCCCCCTCCCCACTCCCAGCTGATAACCCTCCAAGTGATCCACATACCTTGATTTTGTTCCTATTTTGGTTTGCTTAGTTGGATTTTGTTTTTATTTTGTGAATTCAGTTGTTTATAGTTGTGAGTTTGTTCTCATTTTAGTGTTCATAGTTTTGATCTTCTTCTTAAGGAAGTCCCTTTGACATTTAACATAATAAAGGCTTGGTGATGATGAACTCTTTTATCATTACCTTGTCTGGGAAGCACTTCATCTGCCCTTCCATCCCAAATGATACCTTTGCTGGATAGAGTAATCTTGGTTGTAGATCCTCGCATTTCATCACCTTGAATACTTCTTGCCAGTCCCTTCTTGCCTGCAAAGTTTCTTTTGAGAAATCAGCTGATAGTCTTATAGGCACTCCTTTGTAGGCAATTCTCTGCTTCTCTCTTGCTGCTTTTAGGATTCTCCCTTTATTTTTCACCTTTGGAATTTTAATCATGATGTGTCTTGGTGCGGTTCACTCTGGGTCCAGCTCGCAAGAGACTCTCCATGCTTCCTGGACTTGTATGTCTATTTCATTTGCAAAATTTGGGAAGTTTTCCTCCATTATTTTTTCACATAAGTTTTCAATTCCTTGCTCTTCCTCTTCCCCTTCTGGCACCCCCATGATTTGGATGTTGGCACATTTAAGTTGTCCCAAAGGTTCCCAAGCCTCTCCTCATTTTTTTCAATTCTTTTTTCCTCATTCTGTACTGGTTGACTGTTCGTTTCTTTCTTATGTTCCAAATCATTGACTTGAATGCAGGTTTTCTTCCCTTCACCATTGGTTTTGTGTGGATTTTCCTTCATTTCACTTAACATAGCCTTCACTTCTTCTCTTATGTGTTTTCCATACTAAGCATATCTCTCAAGCCTGTGAGCATCTTTATTACCAGTGTTTTGAATTCTGCATCTGTTAGGTTGGCTATTTCCTCATCTGTTAGGTTGGCTATTTCCTTGTCACTTACTTCTCCCACTGGAACCTTGGTCCATTCCCTCTTTGGAGCAGTACTTCTCTTTCTCCTCATCTTGACAGGCTCCTGTGTTTGTTTGCCTCTGTGTCTTAGGTAGAGCTTTCGCTCCTGTTACATTGTAAGGGGTGGAGCCTTAGGGATTCATCAGTACAGGGAGATCCAGTTTACCACATTGTGGTGCTGTATGTGGGGGAGGGGTCAGAGAGGGAACAATGCCATTTTCTCAGCATTTGCCCCTTTTCCAGGCCCTTCTCCCACTTTCATATGGGACTGGCACCCCTCTTGCTGTTGCCTTCACCGTTGTCCATAGAGTGGGTCTGTGGACATTCTAGGACTGTGGGGGCCCTTTAAACAAGTGGACTCTGCTGAGAGACCAGCAATTTCTGACTCCACCCCAACCCCCAGTGGTTTGCACAGTCAGAAGCAATGAGGCTTGATTTTCCCTGATGCTGGAACCATGAGCTGTGCAATCTGTTGAGGAGCTGGGATGCACCCCAGGTGTCCCTCCTGACTCTTTTAAACATGCAACTGTGCTTTCCACTCACCTGCCACTGCCACCACTGCTGCCACAGCCACACCACGTCCTCTCCACCCCAGCTCAGCCTCTCCTGTCTGGATGAATATTTCTTCTTTATATTTTTGTTTGTTGGATTTCCATGCAGTTGGATTTTCAGGAACTTCTGGTTGTTTCTTGCTTTGAGGTAGTTGTATTCCTTCTTAGTTGTGGAGGGAGATGCAGCGTGTCTGTCTACACCTCCATCTTAGCTGGAAGTCCTCTTATTGTGGTTTTAATTTGCATCTCTCTGATGGCTAGTGATGTTGAGAGCATTCTTTTATATGCCTATGAACCCTCTGTATGTCCTCTTTGGAGAAGTGTCTGTTCAGGTCCTTTGCCCTTTTTTGAATTGGGTTTTCTGTCTTATTGGTGTTGAGTTGTATAAGTTCTTTATATATTTTGGAGGTCAATCCTTTGTCTGAAGTATCATTGGCAAATATATTTTCCCATATGATTTGTTCCCTTTTTATCTTGCTAATGTTTTCTTTTGCTAAGCAGAAAATTTTTGGTTTGATGTAGTCCCATTTGTTTATTCTTTCCTTTATTTCCCTTGCCTTAGGAGATATATTGGTGAAAATGTTGCTATATAGGATATCTGATATTTTCCTGCCTATGTTTTCCTCTAGGACTTTTATGGTGTCATGGCATATTTTTAAGTCTTTTATTCATGTTGAGTTTATTCTGGTGTATTGTTAAGTTGGTGGTCTAGTTTCATTTTTTTTTTTTCATGTCCCTGACCTGTTCTCCCAGCACTATTTGTTGAAGAGGCTCTTTTCTTTCTATTTATGTTCCTTTTTCCCTTTGTCAAATATTAGTCGACCATATAGACCTGGGTTTATTTCTGGGCTCTCTCTTCTGTTTCATTGATCTATATGTCTATTCTTATGCCAGTACCAGACCGTTTTGATTACAGTAGCCTTATAGTATAGTTTCATGTCAGATATTGTGATTCCTCCCACTGTGTTCTTCTTCCTCAAGATTGCAGTGGCTATTCAGGGTCTTTTTTGGTTCCATGTAAATTTTTGAAGTATTTTTTCTAGGTTTGTGAAATATGTCATTGGTATTTTAGAGGGATTGCATTGAGTCTATAAACTGCTTTGGGAATCATGGTCATTTTAATGATGTTGATTCTTCCCATCCATGACCATGGTATATTATTCCACTTATCTGTATCTTTCTTAATTTCTTTCTTCATTGTTATTTAGTTTTCCAAGTATAGTTCTTTTACCTACTTGGTTAAGTTTATTCCTAGGTAATATATTGTTCTTGTTGCTACAGTAAATGGGATAAAAATTTTTTCTAGTTTCTATCTCTGATATTTTATTGTTGGTGTACATAAATGTCTTCAATTTCTGAATATTGGCTTTGTACCCTGCTATTTTGCCAAATTCACTTATTAGATTGAGTAGTTGTTTCATGGAGTCTATAGGGTTTTCTATGTACACTATCATGTGATCTGCAAATAATTACAGTTTTACGTTCTCTTTTCCCATTTAAATGCCTTTCATTTTTCTTTTTTGTCTGATTTCTGTGGCTACAACTTCCAACACTATGTTGAATAGGAGTGGGGAGAGTGGACATCCTTGTCTTGTTCCTGATCTCATGGGGAATGCTTTCAGTTTTTGCCCATTGAGTATGATGTTGGCTTCTGGTTTCTCATATATGGCCTTTTTTATGTTTAGGTATGCTCCTTCTATTCCCATTTTGCTGAGTGTTTTCATCAAAACAACATTGTACTTTATCAGATGCTTTTTCAGCATCTATTGATATGAACATGTGGTTTGTGTCTTTCATTTTGTTTATGTGGTGTATTACGTTTATTGATTTGCGAATATTAAACCATCCTTGCATCCCTGAGATGAATCCCACTTGATTGTGGTGTAGGATCTTTTTAATGTGTTGCTAGATCCAGTTTGCCAATATTTTGTTGAGGATTTTATCATCTATGTTCATCAATAATATTGGCCTGTAGTTTTCTTTCTTTGTTGTGTCTTGACCTGATTTTGGAATTAGGGTAATACTGGCTTCATAGAAAGAGTTTGGGAGTCTTCCCTCTTTTTGGATTTTTTGGAATAGTTTGAGAAGGATAGGAGTTAGTTCTTTCCTAAATGTTTCGTAAAATTCACCTGTGAAGACTTCCAGTCCAGGGCTTTTGTGTGCCGGAAGTTTTTTTGTTACTGCTTCAATTTCCCTAGTTATTGGCCTATTCAGGACTTCTGCTTCTTCTTGATTCAGTTCTGGAAGATTATGTGTTTCCAGAAGTTTATCCTTTTCATCTAGGTTGTCAAATTTCTTGTGATACAGTTGTTTACAGTAATTTTCTTACAATCCTTTGTATTTCTGTGATATAAGTTGTGATTTCTCCTCTTTCATTTCTGATTTTGTTTATTTGGGTCCTCTCTCTTTTTTTCTTGATGAGCCTGGTTAAAAGCTTGTCAATTTTGTTATCTTTTCAAAGAACCAGCTCCTGGTTTTATTGATCTTTGAATTGTTTGTTTAGTCTCTATGTCATTTATTTCTGGTCTGATCTTGATGATTTCCTTTCTTCTACTTGCTCTGAGATTTGTCTGTTGTTGTTCCTCTAATTCTTATAGCTGTAGGGTTAGATTTTTTATTTGAGATTCTTTTATCCTTTTCAGGTAGGCCTCTATTGCTATGACCTTTCTTCTCATGACTGGTAACTATATTCCATGGGTTTTGGGCTGTTTTGGGTTCATTTTTATTTGTTTCCAGAAGCTTTTTTGATTTCTTCCTTGTTGTCATTGTTAACCCATTCATTATTTAGTAGTATGTTATTCATTCTCCATGAGTTTCAATGTTTTTGAGTTTGATTTTCAGTTTCAAGCAATTGTGATCTGAGAAGATACTTGATATCATTTCAGTTTTCTTGAATTTTTTGAGGCTTCTTGTGTGTCCTACCATGTGGTCTATCTTTGAAAATGTTCCATGTGTACTTGAAAATAATGTATATTTTGTTTCTTTGGGGTGAAAAGTTTTATATATGTGTCAACTAACTCCATTTGATCTAGAGTGTTGTTCAATGCCTCAATATCCTTGGTGTTTCTTTTCTTTGAAGATCTGTCCATTGTTGTCAATGGGGTGTTAAATCCCCCTGCTGTGAGTGTGTTGTTCTTAATATCCTTCCTGAAGTCCTTCAGGATTTTTCTTATATATTTGGGTGCTTCTATGTTGGGTGCATATATGTTTACAAGGGTTATAACTTCTTAATGGATTGTTCCCTTAAGTATTATGAAATGTCCTTCTTTGTCTCTTTTTATGGCCTTTACTATGAAATCTGTTTTGTCTGATATAACTATTACTACCACAATTTTTTTAATGCCCATTTGCTTGTAATATTTTTTTCCATCCCTTCATTTTCAATCTTTGTAGATCTTTTGTTCTGAGGTGGGTCTCTTGTAGACAGCATATATGTGGGTCATGCTTTCTAATCCATTCAGCTACCCTATGTCTTTTAATTAGTGCATTTAATCCATTTACATTTAAGGTTATTATTGATAGGTACTTATTCATTGTCATTTTTCCCCTTTGTATCTGTTTTTCTCTCTGTCTCTCTCTATTTCTTCATCTTCTTAAAGCAGACCCTTTAGCCTCTCTTGCAATGCTGGTTTGGTGGAGATGTATTTTTTAGCCTTCTTTTGTCTGGGAAACTTCTTATTTCACTTTCCATTTTGAATGAGAGCCTTACTGGGTAGAGTAGTCTTGGTAGTAGGCCTTTATTTGTTCTTTTTCTAGTTCCTTTCAGTGTAAATTTAGATATTTTGATGTTTTCCAAAGAAGCAGTTCTTAATGGGTACAAGAGAATTAGTCAGAGCCACCTCTACGGCTCAGCACAGAGGGAGCAGGTGAAATGCCCTTTTACCAGTCTTCCCTGAAAGGGATTTGATTGCATATTTTATAAGTTACTGTGTGAGCATCATTCTTGTAATTTTCATGCATCTAGGGACTGTCTGTTATCCTCCAAAGACCTCAGCAGAACTGGAGGACATTTCTGACACCTTCTCCCTCCATGCTCTAGCAATAAAACCACATTGCCAACATCTCTCTGGAAATAGCTGGTACACACATGTGGCACCCCAGCTTTTACAGTTGCCAGTGAGAGATGGTCCCCTTGAATTAACTTACTTTGAGAACAAACAGGCTTACATTCATGAGTCCCACAGGACTACTATAGCAAACAAATAAGTAGTTTTTACATGGGAACAGGAGCACCACCACCCCATGGGTATATACCCATGCTTCCTGAGCACAGGCAAAAGGCAAAATGCCCAGTTTCTCCCTGGAAGGGGATTAGCTGTTGCCAGAGGCTTCAGTTTCTAATCAGCCTGACTTAGGTGCTATGATCATTCCCTCTGGGACATTGTTGGGTCTCAACACATCATCAGCCACTGGCGACCAGTAAGAACAAAGAAAGACATTGTACAATCACAGAGTTTTGAGAGACAACCAGGAGTTCCTGCCAGGCTAATTAACAAGGTTAATTTCCTACACAAGACCTCTTTGTCAACCCTGGGTGAGGTAACCTCTTTATCTAACATACAGAAGCCAACACAGAGATCAAAGTAAATGAAAAAATAATGAAATATGTTCCAAACAAAAGACCAAGATTAATCTCCAGAAACTAATCTTAATAAAACACAAATAAGTGATTTACTCAATAAAGAGTTCAAAATAACAATCATAAAGTTGCTCCTCAAGGTCAGGAGAGCAACACATGAACAAAGTGAGAATTTCAACACAGAAATGGGATATATAAAAAGTACCTAAAATAAATCACAAAATGAATAATACAATGACTGAACTTTTAAAAAATGAAGTTCAATAGCAGACATTCTTATTAATGTGGGGAAAAGGGAATACCTGTGTACTATAGATAGTAATGTAAACTGGTACAGGCACTATAAAAATAATTTAAAACAGAACTACCATGTGATCCAGCAATCCCACTTCTGGATACTTATCCAAAGGAAATAAAATCGCTATCATAAGGAGATATCTGTACACCCATGTTCATTGCTGCAGCATTCACAGCAGCCAAGCTATGGAAACAATATAATGTATGACAGATGAATGAATAAGAAAATGTGATATATATACACATACCATTCAGTCTTTAAAAAATGGAAACCCCGCCATCTGATACAAAAAGGGTGAACCTGGAGGATATAATGCTAAGTGAAATGAGACAAAAAGAGAAAAACAAATACTGTAAGCTAAGACTTATATGTAGAACTATTGAAAGAAAAAAATTGAACTCATAGAAACAGAGTAGAATGGTGGTTGCGAGGGCCTGGGAGGTACAGGAACTAGAGAGAGGCTGGTAAAATGGTCAAAACTTTCAGTTTTAAGATGAGTAAGATATAAGGATCTAATGTGTAACATGGCGACTATAGTATGTAACACTTTATTGTATATTTGAAATTTGCTGAGAGAACTTAAGTGTCCTCACCAAAAAAAAAAAAATTGAATATGTGAGGTGAAAGATGTGTTAATTAACTCAATGGTGGGAATCCTTTCAAAACATGTACATTCATCAAATCGTCATGTCATATACTTAATTGGGTGGGGGGGCAGGGAGATTGGGGGTGGAGGGATTGATCAAAAAGGGAAAAGGACTCATGGACATGGACAACAGTGCGGTGATTGCTGGGGAGAGGGAGGGTATAAGGGGACTAAATGGTAATGAAAAAATATATAATAAAAATCAAATTAAAAAATCACATTAAAAGGAATATATTATAATATGTAGTACGAGCTCTGTCTGGAAAAAGTCCAGTCATTATTAATATAATGAAAATAACTTGCATAACATATATGTAACCTGGCAGCCAAGGAGAGTGGACTGGAATATGCATGCATGAACAATGACGACTTCACTGTACTAGTCAGTGGGGACAGTAAATGCCATTGAGTGAGCATGTGTACTGTGTAGCCATCACATTCAAAATGACTGAGTAGAGCGACAAGTTTGAGTCAGATTTTGTGTTAAGCTTCAACACTCCTCCTCGGAAATATTTGGATGATTCAGAAGGTTCCACCCATGGGCAACTGGTGATTGGCAGCTTCATCATGACAATACACCCACTCCTGCATCACATCTCCTACAGGGCTTTTTGGTGAAACATCAAATAACCCAGGTGACTCAGCTCCCCTACAGCCTATATTTGTCACCCTGCAACTCTGACTTTTCCCAAAACTAATATCACCTTTGAAAAGGAAGCAATTTCAGGTCATTGATAAAATTCAAGAAAATATCATGGAGCAGCTGATGGAGATTGGGAGAACTTTGTGAGGTGCCTACTTTGAAGATGACTGAGGCGTCATTGTCCTAGATACAATGTTTCTTTTATCTAGTATCTTCTTCAAGAAATGTCTCAATTTTTCACATCACATGACTGGATACTTTCTGGCCAGACTTTGTATATCTCCAGCACTACCCCAATTTTTTTCCTCATTTAATCATCATAACAACATGTGATAAAAGTGCTATAATCATCCCCATTTAAAGAAGAGATTGAGCTCAGAAATGTTAAATAACTAGCCCAAGGTCGCTAAGTTAACTAGGATTCAAGCCCAGGCAATCTATCTCCAGACTTGGCCTTCTATTTTATTATGGAAGCTATTTTACAAGAAAATTATAAAACATGAGTAAAGTGGAGTGAAGGTACTTAGAAATGATTGATGCTAATTATAGCACTGCATGGGACAGCCCAAGAAAGGTGTTGATTAACTGGAGGCAAGTCAGTGAAGAAAAGCTTGAAAGCAAAGCTCAGGAAAAATGAACTGGTAGGTGTCTGATAACCAGAAAAGATGTATTTAAGACAAATTTGATAAGGAAGTCCAGGGATAAATGAAGAGAAGTCTCTAAGTTTTCTCCAAGTGGTATGAGGACTGTGGTTTCTATTCAGTCACAAGGAACACATCTGGAGAGGTGAAGAGGGAACTACATGGCAGGATACTCTGCAAGGGCAAGATAGAAAAGGACCTCCTTCCTGGGTCCTGCCTGGCTGCTCATAGCAGGCTGTGGTTGTCAGTTTTCTGAACACTGCAGAAAAGGATGTGTCTCATGTTTATATGAGCACCTAATAGAGATTGTCCTGACTCTACCATAAAAATTAGCCCTGAAGTTAAACACCTCTGGGACAGAGCAGGACATCCTTCTTGCTTATTTTTCAGTCACCAGCTAATTTCCTGAAGTTGTACACCAAATAGTTAAAATGTGTTACTAAAGGAAGAGCAAGTCAGTACTGCAGGAACATTTATGTAAAGGTCCACAGGAAGCTTTCACCATCATGGAACTACTATTATTTCCTGATTCTGACCAGGCACCCAAATTAAACTTAAAAATGACCCCATGTCCAGTCTATCAATAACCAAGAAAATGACCTGCTACTTTATAATTCTTACTTTTTATAATTACAAGAAAATTTCTGCTTTCAAGTCATCATTAATATGTTAAATTATATGTTGATGAACTTTCCAAAGGACAGATATTTTTCTAATACCTTTTTAGGTTTTCTCACTTATGCTGGAATTTAGAGGAGAGCTGGTGAGTTTCAAATGCATGAAAAGAAAAGAGAGGCAACACAGGAAGAGAGTGAAAAGAAGTTAAAATTCTTTGAACGTTGAAAAAAAGAAATAATTATCTGTACTTTGGATTCCAGCTGAGATACAGGCCCATTTTTTTTTTCTTGCTTTAGATATCAACTTACAGCTAGAACTATTAAGGTCTCCAATTAACATGGATTACAGAAATTTCAAAGAAAGGAAAACAAAAGAGAGGCAAAAACATTTTCCTTTCTATTCAGTATTTTCTCTCACAGTTTCTTCAATCTCCATCCCATGAAGGGAAATTGATATGTACTGAAGATTGTTATTGCCTTCTGAACATGTAAGACCTGTGACACAAAAGGAACTTTGGAGCTTTATGATTTATTACTTTATCATTTTTAGTGCCATTTCTGTGTACATCCTCATATCCAGGGCAGGCTACAGGACATATGAAAGGGGCAATATTTTTGTATTCCTTTTTTAAAGGGCAAAGTACTTACCATTTCTTATGTACAAAGCACTTACCTTTTAGATCACTGATGAGCAACATTGAAGCCTGCTTTTTAGACCTTCAATTCAGGAGAATATATTTTCCCCATTTTCAACCAACTTTTGAATTTGTATACACCATCATTCTTATTTTCCTAAAATCTGTAGCTATTTTAGCCAACATTCTCCTTTTAAGAAAAATGTGTTTTATCATATACACAAAATTACCCATGTGCGCGCGCACACACACACACAGATCCATGATGGAACTGGCTTCAAATTTTGCAGGTTCATATGATCCTGTCAGCATTACCAGAGCCTATACCCACTATCTGACTAGGTAAAAGAGAACTAGGCACCACTCAAACCCCAAAGGACCAGAAAGCTTAAAGGCATTGGTCATTTTGAATTACAAATATAATACCTATGCACTTAGTAAATGACAATGACTGAACTTAAAATGTAGATGAAGACCTGCTCTTGGGTCTATTCTAAATGTGTTCTATATTCATTTCCATGGACAAAAATCTGATCCCAAATTTTGATATGAATATTTGTATTTAAACCTCGGTTTTGTTTGTTTGTTTATTCTACCCCACCCCCACCCCCAGCCTGGTGTCCTTAACCATTTTTTGGTCACAGACCATAGGAAAGCTCGATTCCAGCTTTTCACAAGTTCTAGGGCAGGAGTTGACAAGGGCCAGAGAGCAAGTACTTCATACTTTTGTGTTATTACAATCTATGTCGCAGCTACTCAACTCTGTTGTTGTAGCTCTAGAGCCACCATAGACAATACATAAATCAATGGATATGATTGTGTTTCAATAAAATTTTATGCAAGAGATTTGGGTATCAGTCCTTAGGTTTCAAATCCCTGCCCTGCAGTGTAAACTAATATCTTTTATCCTAGTTGTACACCACGTTAAAATTTGTGAATCATCTGGGGATTTATCTGAAGAAACTCAAAACACTAATTCAAAAGAAGATATTCAGTCCTCTGTGCATTGCAGCATTATTTACAATCACCAAGATATGGAAGCAGCCCAAATGCCCATCAGCCAATAAGTGGATAAAAAAGCTGCAGTACATATATACAACAAAATATTACTCAGCCATAAAAAAGAATAAAATTCTGCAGCTTACAACATCATGAATGGACATAGAGTGTATTATGCTCAGTGAAATAAACCAGTCAGAAAAAGACAAATACCATATGACTTCACTTATGTGCAGAATCTAAAGAACAAAATAAGCAAAATTAAAACAGACTCATAGATGCAGAGAGCAGACTGGTGGTTGCCAGAGGGGAGGGAGGTTGTGGGACTAGGTAGAAGAGGTAAAGGGATTAAGGACTACAAATTGGTAGTTACAAAACCATCCCAGGATGTAAAGTAAAGCACAGGAAATATAGCCAATAATATTGTGATAATGATATATGATGCCAGTTGAGCACTGGAAATATCAAGAGGATATTGTCTATCCACTAAGCTGTACACCTGAAAACAACACAAAATGGATTTTTTTAAAAATAGAATAAATAAAATATGTTCAATTTAAAATCTTAGAAAATAAATTGAATTAACATTAGAAAATAGATATAGGTGCCAAATACTATAAATTTTAAAGTTTTACCTAAAGGGTTGCTTAAGACAACTTTTTAAAGTTCATTAATTTTCCCAAGATTGACTGTTTTCAGAAGTAATGAGTTACCAAATACACACTCGCCGTTAAATGAAAGTGCATTCCAATAACAATTTCAAATCCACACTGCAGTTAAGTAATTTTGTTCGTCAACCTTCGCCCATTCCATAGCAATGCAAGTAATCCTGAAGCATATTCATATATCACCATGTTAAACCAAGCACAGAGAATAGAAACAACGCAGGTTTTAGTGCAAATACCCAAATTTTTACTGGATTTAATGGAATACTATGTAGCAGAAAGAAAGAAGGAACTCCTGCCATTTGCAACAACATGGATGGAACTAGAGAGAATTATGCCTAGTGAAATAAGCCAGGCAAAGAAAGCAAAATACCATATGATATCACCTAATACAGGAAACTAAAGAACAACACAAAGGAACTAAATAGAACAAAGAGCAGAATAGCAGTCAATAGGGGGAAGGGGGAGGGAGAGAAGGGGGATAAGTAAGGGAAGGGTTTAGTCAAAGAACCCGTATAAATGACTCATGGACATGGACAACGGGGAGGGATATGATTGCGGGAGAGGGGGTGGGTTGGTGGGGGAGAGAAATTAGGGGAAAAGGGGACAACTGTAATTGAAAAACCAAAATTAAATAAATAAATAAATAAATATAGCAATTTTAAACTCCCTATTTGCATACTATGGTAATTTCAAAGATAAAGCAGTTATTTAAAACAAATACCTTCCCCAAATATCATTAGTTTACCAAAAATGTTTCCCAGTTCTAATTTAGAATATCTGATTTCTAAAAATTGTCAATTAAGAAAAATTAACTTTGCAAGTTTCATCACACCATATGTCTACATTATTTCTTTGTTTTATTTTCCATAACATTTGTTATCCAAAAATCTTCAAATAGAAAACATTTGCAACCAAACTGTAAACTTTATAAAAAACATCTTTTAATAGATCTGATTCTTTTCTGACCCTTCTTCTTTGCTTTTGTCTTTATCAAGACAAAAATCCTAAAATAACAAGAGTTAAAAAAGAAAGAAAGAAAACTGTTTTCCCTAGAGAACTTGTAGATAACCACAATGCTGGTCATATTGCCATCTGAGTATTTCTTCTTCCCATCTCTTAGTCCCAATGCTATGAAGTTATCTAAAAACAAACTCAAGTATGAAGTGGGGAAATCAGGAATTCAGAAATGGACCCTATTTCAGCATTAACTTTTAATTCTGCACATCTGAATTTTTCACATTGTGAATAATCCCAAAATAATAACATTTATAGCTCCTTAACTTAATATCTTTCAACCTAAACCCCTGCTCCACAGGACACAACCAAACACCCATTTCACAAACAAATTTCAGGAAAATATTCTTTACCATTAAAGCAATGGAAACTTTATATCCATTTTAATGAACTTTAAGACCTCAAAACATCTTTTTACACTAGTTAGTTCCTAGTATATTTGGAAAAATTCCAGAATCTCAAAATCAAGCTTTTTCTGCCAAGGAATCAATTTAAAAGCAGAGTAACTCAAAAACAAAAACTTTAAATTGGTAGGAGATTCCCCTTTAATTTCTCCTTCTAAGATGTGTATTGAAGTCAGTTTTTCCAAAATACAGTCTTATTCTACCATTTCTAAAGTATTAACATTCATTTTCTTGCTTTGCAATACTTTTACCTCTGTTTCTAAATTTTCTCTTTCAGTAAAGGAAGATTCCATGTATAAAAGGGTCAGGCCACTTTCTCAGATGTCTTTAAATTATATTTGTTCTCTTCACATTGAGAACTGGTAGCCCTACACCCCAAAGAAAATTTGAATTCCAAAAAAAATAAACTGAGATCTCCAAACTGGAAAGTTGTCTTCATTTAAGTGACCAGTTCTAGCCTCCACAATTTATCATCTGGAGTCCATGACCGGATGTGTTCAGAAGTGGCCAAAACACGGGGTCAAGTGAATATACATCTCAGATGTCATGGTCTCTATTACCACAGTTTTCATTCTCCCTAAGCAACAGGAAGAACAGGAAAATCCCTTTCTTTATTGTGAGTCATGAATATATGCATCTTGGAGCCAGAAATGGTCCTAATTTTGTGGTGAAAGGCAAGGCACCTGACCTTTCCAAATTTCAATTTCATCTATAAAATGGGGGTAATAATTTGTATTTTGCAAAATAGATATTGGAGATCATATTCAAATTTCCTGGTTTAGTTCTAAGTACAGAGTACAGTCAATAAAAATACTTGCTGTGACTATTAAGTGGAAACATGAAATTGCATTTTTATATGTTAAAAATTTTCAAATACTCACAAATTTCATATGCAACCTAATATGTTTTCACTTCCCAGTGACTGCATAAATATCTACAGTGTTATTTTACATTTCTTTTATAGAAACAATAAAAATGATTGCTGAAATGTACCCTCTAACAAGTACACTAACCCCAGCTTGGTCTTACTGATGTTGTCCTCAAAAGAGATGGAAGTAAATTCCACGTTCATGGATGAGAAGAATCAACATCATTAAAATGTCCATACTACCCAAAGCAATTTACAGATTCAATACAATCCCTATTAAAATACCAGTGACATATTGCACAGACCTAGAACAAATATTTCAAAAATTTATATGGAACCAAAAAAGACCCCCAATAGCCACAGCAATCTTGAGACAAAAGAACACAATAGGAGGAATCATAATACTTGACATCAAACTATACTACAAAGCCACTATGATCCAGGGAGCCTGGTACTGGCATAAGAACAGATGTATAGATCAATGAAACGCAATAGGGAGCCCAGAAATAAACCCAGGTCTGTATGGTCAACTAATATTTGGCAAAGGGGGAAGGAACATAAAATGAAGTGAAAAGAGCCTCTTCAACAAATGGTGCTGGGAGAAGTAAACAAGGATGTGCAAAAAAAAATGAAACTAGACCACCAACTTACAACACACACCAGAAAAAACTCAAGATGGATCAAAGACTTCAATGTAAGATATGACGCTATAAAAGTCCTAGAGGAAAACAGGCAGGAAAATTTCAGATATCCCATGTAGCAATATGTTCACCAATACATCTCCTAAGGCAAGGGAAATAAAGGAAAGAATAAACAAATGGGACTACGTCAAACTAAAGAGTTTCTGTTCAGCAAATAAAAAACATCAGCAAGATGAAAAGGGAACCAACCATATGGGAAAATATATTTGCCAAAGATACCTCAGACAAGGGATTGATCTCTAAAATGTATAAAGAACTTACACATCTCAACACCAAGAAGACAAACAGCCCAATTAATAAATGGGCAAAGGACCTGAACAAACACTTCTCCAAGGAGGATACACAGAGGGCACATAGGCATATGAAAGAACGCTCAACATCACTAGTCATCAGAGAGATGCAAATAAAAACCACAATGAGATACCACTTTACACCAGTCAGAATGGCCATCATCAACAAATCAACAAGCCACAAGTGCTGACGAGGTTGTGGAGAAACGGGAACCCTAGTGCACTATTGGTGGGAATGCAGACTGGTGCAGCCACTGTGGAAAACAGTATGGAATTACCACAAAAAACTAAAAATGGAACTGCCTTTTGAACCAGTGATTCCACTGCTAGGACTATACCTGAAGAATCCTGGAACCCCAATTCAAAAGAACCTATGCACCCCTATGTTCATAGTGTTACAGAAACAGGGGAGTCCAAAAACAAACCCCAGAGTTTGCAGCAGGGAGATAGGGAGCAGGAAGCAGCTTTCAGGATGCCCTTGCATGCCTGGAGCTAGTGGCTGGAAACATTGTTGCAAAGCTCCACTTTCTTCCAAGACTCAGGAAGATGGGAGGGATCTTGGATTGTGGGCTGGTACCGAAGAAGCAGACAGAGCCTATGTAGGGTTCTGTGAATGGTCAGGATGGTTTGCAACACCCATTGTGCGAGAGGACACAGGGAGGGAGAGGAGGCAGGGAGGAAGAGAGGAGCAGCTGTGGACATTTTGGGCTGGCTCTGGCTCTAGGAGGCTCTCTCTCTCAGGCTCTCTCTGGCCCTCACGCCCTCACTCTCTGGCTCTTGTGGGCTCCCTCCATCTGGCTTGGAGCAGGGGTCTCCAGGCGGCTTTAAGAAGAGGCTCTTGCCAGGCTGCTTTGAGAAGGAGAGGAGATCCATGTGGTTTGCAGGAAGAAGGCAGTTTACAAGGAGGCTGAGAATCCAGGCGGTCCTGCATTGAGAGCTGGAGGGCATCACAGCACAGAAAGGACCTCCCCAATCAGAACTGAGTGATTGGCAGCTACTGGTAAAGCTGAACTGTGCCTAGGAAGTAGGGAAATGGTGTTTCTGATGTCCCTAAGACTGGCCAGGTCTGAGAGGGGGAGGCAGGACTTTGTGTAAATAAACAATTCTTTTCCTATTCACCAAACTCTGGTATTCAGAGTTATGATTCTGGCGGCAGGCAATCGGGCCCCTAACTAAACAGCCCGTGGGTTCTGTTTCAATCGGAGCAGCCCAGGGGTTCTGTTACAATAGCAAAGGTATTTGCAATAGCCAAGTGCTGAAAACAGCCTAAGTGCCCATCTGTAGATGAGCGGGTTAAAAAACTGTGGTACATTTACACAATGGAATACTGTGCAGCAGAGAGAAAGAAGGAACTCCTGCCATTTGTGACAACATGGATGGAACTAGAGAGAATTATGTTTAGTGAAATAAGCCTGGCAATGAAAGAAAAAACCACATGATATCACCTAATATAGGAGACTAATGAACAACACAAACAAATGAACAAAATTGAAAAAGGAACAGAAAAGTTATTGGTGTAGGGAGAGAAGGGGTAAATAGGGGAAGGGTCTAGTAAAGGAACTAGTATAAATAACCCATGGACTTGGACAACTGGGTGGGGAATGACTGGGTGAAGGGGTAGGCTGGATGGGGTGGGGAGGAAGAAGTGAGGGGGGAAAATGGGACAACTGTAATAGAAAAACAATAAAATTAAATTGTTAAAAAAAAAAAAAAAAAGATCCTGGAAAGAGATTCCATTAGCTGCACATATTTATTACACAATTGGGTGGAAGCAATTCTTTAGGTAAAATTATATATGCATTTTGGGTGTGGTTCCAAAGGTAAAATAAAGCAGTTGGCAGCTTATTCTAATGCAGTGGGCAACATTACAAATAAATGAAATACCAAGCCAATCAAAAACTCTCAAATGAGTTATTTGCACTAATGTAAACAGTATAATGTATTGCTTTTATGTGGTTAGAAACACATAACAAAGTTCTCTAAGACAAGGTATAGGTTATCTTAACCCTACTTAAGTGTACAAGATAATAGTGTTAAGTATATGCACAAAATTTATTGCTTTTTTAAAAACTCTTTTTTAACAAGTGTTAACACTTACCTATATTCTTAGAGTTCCACGGGAATATCAGTAAATTAATAGATTAAATTTAACACTTTTCGATTACTATTCCTAACACAACTGTATCTGTCCTAAAAAGAAAGGAGGAAAGAAATTTTCACCCTTAGTAATATTAGAAAATGGCAATAACTGTAACCTATAAGTAATAAATAATCAGCACTTAAAACTTAAAATGAAGGAAGACGAAGGAAAGCTGACATACACCTCCCCAAATATAAGATAGGGTATAGATTTCTCCATTTGTAAGAGGATCCTAAATAATTCAACCAATGCCTGTGTTTCACCCTAAGAGAACCAACCAATGCTTCATTAAATCCAACCAGCCATTTTTCAATTGATCTTAAGAGATTTTACTCTTTTTAAATGTACAGCCATGCATCACTTAAGGACATGGATATGTTCTGAGAAATGCATCATTAGGTGATTTCCGATTGTGCTAACAAACCTAGATGGCATAGTTTACCACACACACATAGGCTATCTGATGTAGCCTATTACTCCAAGGCTACAAGCCTGTACAGCATGTTCCTGCACAAAATACCATGAGATTAAATCAAGCACAAGAGAAAATGATGCAATCAAGAGACAGTAAGTACAATGTGTGAGGCTGCTTGTAGTGTAATGCAGCATGCTCTTTTACAGCAAACATTTTTATAAGAAGAATACACTCTATAATAACAACAAAATTGTAGTATAGTAAGTACATAAACAAGTAAATAGTTGTATCATTATTTTCAAGTACTATGTACTGTACATAACTGCATGTGCTATACTTTTATATGACAGACAACACAGGTTTGTTTATACCAACACCACACAAATAAGTGAGAATGTACTGTGCTAGGACATTATGAAAGTTATTAGGTCACTGGGTGATCGGAATTCTTCAGCTTCATTTTAATCTTATGGGACCATTGCCATACAAGAGGGGACCCAAAAAAACAGAATTATGTTCTAGGTGACAGGGTCCTTGTGGCATAGTCTTCCTCTGCTAGGCGAGTGTTTAGGAACCCATCTGTATCAGTGTACAAGCTGGTGTTGTGAGAGGCTATGTTCGGCTTCAGTGAATTTTTTTGAAGACTCTTTGAATGCCTTTGCCCATTTCCTGACAGGTTACTTACGAGTGTACCTGCCCACACTGTGCTCAGTGTTCAGTGTTCAGCAGTTTTTGACCAAAAATGGCAAGACCCCCATGCCTCACCCTCCCCATTCATCCAATTTCACCCACGACATTTTTTTTTGTTTGTTTCTCCAGATGAAAAAAACTCCTCAAATGGAAATGTTTTGCCAATGTGGAAGAGGTGACACAAAAAAATGGCAGAAGCACTAAAATGCATCAAAATCAAGGAGTTCAAAAACTGTTCTGAACAGTGCAAATAATGTCTTGATAGGTATATTGCATCAAGTGGAGAGTACTTTGAAGGTGACTGAAGTTTGAACATCTAAGAATACACAATTTTTTTTATAAATGTCCGTTTTAGGGGTCCCTCCTTGTACATGCAGTCTATTTTTGACTAAAATGTCATCATGTGTTACATGAGTGGATTCTAATTTGCTTCACAACCAATTGTGACTCTGACCAGAAATACCTTCACAGATGTGATTAATGTTCACCTAACAAGGAACAGTTTGCTATATTCCAAACTCTCATTGGTCCAGAAATGATAGCAGAAATTTTACTGTCTTCTAAGCACTTAACACAGGTTATATTTCTATCCAAAGGAGTTAAGCTTTCTTTAGTAACTATCACAATAATACTTAAATAAAGTAATACTTAAAATAAGAATTCAATACAGATGAATGAATGATCTATTAAAATTTTTAATTTTTTATATAATACCCAAGTGATGTATTAATTTTTTTATTTGTCCATCAGGTATTTTAAAACCAAGTAGAATATAATAAATAAACCAAACCATTAAAAATGTTTACTTTATTAAAATAGCTGCATGAATAAGGAATAGTCTCATATCATTTAATAAAAATGAAGAAAAAAAGAAATTGCCTCTGATTAATCCTCCATGAGAAGATTTTAAACCATCACTAATCAGAAAAAGTTAATTTGATCTAAAATGAATTTTAGTTCCTTTTGGATGTTTATCCAGTTTTATTCAGATAAATTGAAACTACTCAGAACCTAAATTATAATTTAAGTATCTGTGTGATTAATGGTTCCATACAGTTTTAGAAAATGAAATGCCACATTTCAACTCATCTGAACTAATGAAATATCATTCAATAAATTAAACCCTGATGTGTTTTGAATTAAGCATACAATCTACAGTGACTACCTCTACCCTATTATGATTTAAAGCCAAGGTAAAAAGTCAGAAATAATGACACAAGAATTCTTAGGAAATCCATAGCAACCTACAGGCTCATTTGGATGTGTGTGTTTATTGTTTTATATGATAGTTTACTAATGATTCATATTCATTGAATATGATTTTGTTAAGATGCTGCCAATGGGAGTACTTTACTCAAAATCTAATTTCTTCATTAAGAAATCTATCACATTTCTCATAATCTGAGCCTATCATTTTTCCATGAATGCTTTATATTTTATATTTTTTAAAATGACCAAAGCAATCTATCTTGTTTGGAATTAGCAATTCCACAAAAGAATAAATTGTACATTTTGTGATACAAACTCAAATATATTGCACTGTCTGGTTTTCTATTAATATTCATGAAATTTTTTGCACTATCTGTTTTCTAGATTGTAGTTAATTCAGTTCCCACTTTTCTAGTAAATGTGGTTGAACAAAAGCCCAAATTGCTATTTTGTGAAGTGTACTGAAGTGTTAATATGTAATATGGTTAAAAATTACTAAAAACAAAGATAATAGGACATTTTTACAGTCTACTTCCCAATGTGTTCTGGAACTTGCTTGCATTATCACTGGTCTTTTTAGATTTGGGCCTAATATATAAATATTTGCCATTGGCATCACTGTAAAATCCAATAAGCTACAATATAATATGAGAAGGTAGTATGCAATCAAATTTTTAAATTCCAGTCATTTAGTTGCCTATTATGTGATCTAGCTATGTATTCCATAGCCATTTCAGGCTCCACATTCCCCAAACATAATGCTTTATCTTAACTAACATCACAAATGTTCTCTTCCTCCTCTAATAAGCATCCTGGTTATGGAGAACAGTTGAAAGTATGTGCTTTGAAGTTAGATGATTCTAAATCTAAATTCTAGCTTTGCCAATAGAATAAGTTCTACATTGTAAGCTAAAAGAGATAAGATAGGTAAAACATTTAAATGCATCCTAAATCAGTAATCTAAGAATCTTAATCCCTTTCAAAACTGCTTCTTTCACAGCCAATCCAGACTCAAGTTTTGTTACTCTCTGAATATCTAAATATCTCTTAATATGCCCCTTCCTCTTCACCCCTACTCTGACAGCCTTAGTGTAGTCCTTATTGCTGTTCTACATTATTTCTGTTTCCTCCTCTGTTTCCCCCTGCCTCATCTCTAGGCCCTCCAATCCATCTTCCATAAGACATCCAGAATAATGTTACTTAATATCTGGGATAATATCCGTCGGCAGCCGTCCGTCTCGAGAGATGATGGTGTAGCTCCTTAAGAGTCTATCTGCACCGCCGAGAATGGCTGTGCAGTCCGACTCGGGAGTGACATGGTATCTGTCTCCTCCCGTGTTGAATCGACATCTTGTGATGACGCTGAAGCTACAGAGCCTGGGCAGGGTAATATGGAGGGTCTGCTGTTGCCCATGCAGCAGACCCCCCCTCTCTTCGCAGCTGAAGGGTCCAAGGGAAAGACGGAGTCGATACAGCTTGGGTTCAGGTGCGCCGCAGGAGTTGCCGGTGTTGACTACAACGTCAAACCGCCTTAGGGACTCCGGCTCCGGATTTTCTGTCGGGGTTTACTCCCTTAGCCTTTCCCCTGAAGAGGTATGCCGCAAGGCAGCGGAGGTTTTTTGGAGTCAGAGTTTTCCTTCTCTGATCTGGGATAATATCTTTGCAACACAAATCTCATTATTTTACTTTTCCAAATTAAGTTTTCAGTAGCCTACACCCAAATTCCTTTGTATGATTTTTAACGCCCTCAGAGATCCAAGATGTAACTCCTGCTTGTATGGTCAGCATTATCTCTCACTACTCATCATCCTCCACCCCACCTTCATCACACTTAACAGATGTATAATCTCTACATGTTTTTGCATGTGCTTTTTTCTAATCAGGAATAGTAGTAAAGCAACAAACAAACCCCTCCAGAAAGATCTAGATTGTCACTTTACATTAGGATGTTATACAGCAGAATTTTCTATGTAAGATCTCTTAAGTAAGATTTATTTGATTATTACAGAAAGAATTATAAATCAGAATTCTATTTCAAAATCTTTTCAGACATGCAGCACTGCTCTTTATGGCTAATACAAACTAATGCCTTCATCAAGATCAGAAAGAGTGCTTTCCAAACCAACACTTCAGAGGTGAGCCTAGAATCCAATTCTAATAGGACATACTAGAGTGAATTTCTGAGAATCTGTAATCAGATTTCCTAATAATCACTTTCTTATATAATGTGAAATGTAATAGAATTTAAATAAATGAAAGTTAAAATTTTCTTTAAAAGCAATACAGAGAAACTTTTTTTTTTTTTAAGTAAAAAGCATTTAGGATACCATGAAAATGCAAATGGTACACAGAAAAAAAATTAGAAACATTGATTTTAGGATTATCCTCTTACTGGTATTACTTTGAATAATGTGTCAGATTTCCCCTGCACATTTTCGGTGATCCAATTGTCTTTCTTACATGATTCTTTACCTTGATTTCACAGAAGATATATTACTACTTCATGGCAGGTAAAAATAAACATATTCCAGGCACCGAAGAACCTCAGCAGAGTACCTGCAATGCCTGGCTCTGGTTTTCTCACTCAGTGGTCTGAACATGTCTGATATGTCACAATTTAGTATTTATCATGGCCCTGCCTAGCTCCCTTCCTCCCTGTGAGTCAGAGATTTTTAACTCTGTAACTGCACCTACCTTCATAGCTAGAGATCTCCATCAAATTCATCTTTATGGGTTTTCTCCATGGCATAGAGCTTACAGGAACTCAGAGGCTATATAAATTCCTCCAACACTAGTATGTAGATCTACCATGCTGATTGAGTAAACATAAATTAACAGCAATCCTAGATGAAGGAAATTTAAATATACATCATCTCTCTATTGTCCTTATAATTAAAACAAAAGAGCCAGGAGTGAAGATTTTCTCAAACTGGGAACTATTGACAGTTCGGAACAACTGTTTCCTGTGCATTGTCAGATATTTAATAGCATCTCTGGCCTCTACAGACTACATGACAGTAATGCTACCCCATCCCAAGTGACAACAAAAAATGTCTTCAGACATTGACAGAAATTCTCTGGGGAAGAACAAAATCACCCCAAATTGAGAACCATGTTATCTTTGAAGTGCAATCTCTATAACAGGGGTGGGCAACCCACAACCATGAGTCAATCTGGCCACATATATCCTGGTAACATATAGCATAGCCTGTTTTCATATACCCCGTGAGCCTAAGAATGGTTTTCACATTTTTAAAAGATTGCAAGGAGGAGGAGGAAGGAAAAGAAGAATATGTAATAGAGACAGGAGGTAGCCGACACAGCTTCAACTATTTGCTACCTGGTGCTCTCCAGAACAAGTTTGTCAGTCCTTGATGTGAGCAGACTGAGGCTCCAGAAAGTGAAATGGCTCATCCAATTTCACACATTCTGACATCACATCTAGTTTTTTCATTATTCTGCACTGTATTTCTCACAGGACAATTAGGGTTCAAGACAAGGCTTCCCAAGAAGGAACAGGACAAGTAAAAGGGATTATCTTAAATACGTGTATGTTTGAATTTTCAGTTGATGTTTCCTTTCAGATGTACTGTTCGATTTGCAGAGTAGGAATCCATGGAACATGTTCTCTGGTTTCACTTGAAAGACCTGTTTTGGGGGGGGGGACACAATAAAACATCAACATTTTCTATATTCTAAAATATTAGAAGCAGGTTTTTTACCTACTAATTTTAGGAACTATCAGATGAATGGATAAACAAATGTGGTCAATACATACAATGAAAGGTTATTCAGCCTTAAGGAATGAAGTTGCGTGCTGCAACATGGGTGAACCTTGAGAACTTTATGCTCAAGTGAAATAGGTTAGACAAGTATTATATGATTCCATGTACATGGAAAAAATAACTATATTAGGAAAATTAATTAATTGGCTATCAGGGCTTGTGAGTAGGGCAGAATGGGGAATTGTTGCTTAATGGGTACAGAGTTTCTGATGGGAGTAATGAAAAATTTTGGAAATAAATAATGGTTACAATTGGACAACATTGTAAATATTAATGCCACTGACTTTATACTTAAATATAATTAAAATGGTAAATTTTATGTTATATAAATCTTACCGCAATTAAAAACAGGTTTGCCCTGGCAGGGTAGCTTCATTGGTTAGAGTGTTGTCCCGATACACCAAGATTGCAGGTCTGATCCCGGTCAGGGCATATATAAGAATCAACAAATGAATGCAAATGAATGCATAAATAAGTGGAAGAGCAAATTGATGTCTGTCTGTCTATCTCTCCCACCCACCCCTCTCTCTTAAGTCAATAAAAAAAATTTTAATGGTTTTAAGTTTTGTGCAGGTAAATTCTGGATACCTGAGTGCTGAGAACATGAGCAACCATTTATTTAGCTGGTGAACATCCACCCTGCTTTTACTTTAAATCAAGGTTTCTCAAGATAGGCAGTGTTGATAACTTGGGGATGGAATCCCTCTTTGTTTTCAGGAGCTGTCCTGTGCGTTATAGGATGTTTAGCAACATCGCTAAACCTCTACGTATTGAATGTTAGCAGCATCCTCCTCCTTTTGTTCACAAAAAAGTCTCCAGATATTGAAAAATGTTCCCTCTGGTGGAAGGAAGGGGGGGGGGGGAATCCAGCTGAGAACCACTTCCTTGAGATAATGCATGCATGGTGTTGGATTGCTTAAGAAAATTTTTAATAAAGGGTTATCACCACCACACACACACACACACACACATGAAAAGAAATGCTTTTTGTACTAATGATGGCAGAGGTATTAAACCATAAAGAAATGGCCTTGTGACATAATGAGCTCTCTTTCAATGGAATATTTAAACAGAGATTGAAGGTCGTTCTTTAAAATGTGTCTTCCATTAAGTAATAGACTGGACTATGCATCTCAAATAATTCCAGATAATAAATTTCCCTGGTTCTGAGTATGGTTTATTCTGTTCCATGTAGGCATTTACAGGCATATGAATAACTGACAAGGAGAAATTCTTTATAAAGTTTGTCCAATACTTCTATTCTGCTGACAAGAAGTGCATGGAGTTGCATTGTATTATTTTTTTAATATGTTTTATTGACTATACTGTTACAGTTGTCCCAATTTCCCTTCCCTCTGCTCCCCTCCACCCAGTGGCCCCCCCTTCCTCCAGTTGTCCCCCCCCCTTGTAGTCCATGTCCATTGGTTGTGCATATAGTTCTTCTCAACCTCTTCCTATCTACTCCATTCCCTCCTACTATGCTTAATTCCTGTACCATCTCCCTCCCTTACCCCCTTACCCCTCCCTGCTGACCTCCCCCCAAATGTTCCCCATACCTGTAATTCTTTTCCCACTCTCGTTGCCTATTTAGTTTGCCTTTGTTTCAATTCCCTAGCTTCTGTTGTTGGTTCTCTTTTTTTTTTTTTTTTTTATTTCTCCCCCTCCCCCCTCCCAGATGAATACCTTCCTATTCTGGTTGTTTGCTTAGTTTGTTTTTATTTTTATGTTTTAGATTCTGTTGTTGATAGTTGTTAGTTTGTTGTCATTTTAATGTTCATAGTTTTGATTATTTTTTCTTAAATAAATCCTTTTAACATTTCATATAATAATGGCTAGATGATGATGAACTTCTTTAGCTTTACCTTGTCTGGGAAGATCTTTATCTGTCCTTCTATTCTAAATGATAGCTTTGCTGGATAAAGTAGTCTTGGTTGTAGGTCCTTGATTTTCATCACATTAAATACTTCTTGCCAGTCCCTTCTTGCAGCTGATAGTCTTATAGGAACACCTGTGTAGGTAACTCTCTTCTTTTCTCTTGTTGCTTTTAAGAGCCTCTCTTTATCTTTAACCTTTGGCATTTTAATGATGATGTGTCTTGGTGTGATCCTCTTTAGGTCCTTACTCCAGTTGCACCACCAACTTGCCAATAATTATACCACCATTAGAGGTCCAGAGGGACTCCCTTTGTTTCCTGGACTTGTATATCTATTTCCTTCACCAAATTTGGGAAGCTTTCCTTCATTATTTTTTCACATAAATTTTCGATTTCTTGCTTTTCCTCTTCTCCTTCTGGAACCTCTATGATTTACATGTTTACATGTTTAAAGTTGTCCCAGAGGTTCCTAAGCCTCTCATTTTTCTCAATTCTTGTTTTCTCGTTCTAAATTAGTTGACTGTTTATTTCCTCCTTATATTAAAAATCATTGATTTAATGTCACTTTCCTTCCCCTCGTTGTTGGTTTTGTGAGGATTTTCCTTCATTTCACTTAGGTTAGCCTTCACTTTTTCCCTTATGCATTTGCCATAGTTAAGTGTATCTGTCAAGTCTGTGAGCATCTTTATCACCAGTGTTTTGTAATTTGCATCTGTTAGATTGGTTATCTCCTTATCTGTTATATTAGCTATCTCCTCATCATTTAGTTCTCCCCTGGAACTTTGATCCAGTCCCTCTTTGGGGCCATACTTCTCTGTCTCCTCAACTTGACAGCCTCCTGTGTTTGCCTCTGTGTCTTAGGGTAGAGCTCTCATCCCTGTTATAAGGGGCAGAGCCATAGGTATTCGTCAGTGGGAGGTGACCTGTTTCACCACGTTGTGGCACTGTATGTGGAGGAGGGGTCTGAGAAGGAACAATGCCACTTGCTCAGCACTCGTCCTTTTCCAGGAACTTCTCTCACTTCCTGTATGGGACTGGCACCTCTCTCGCTGTTGCTCTGGCCCTGGTTCCCAGAGTGGGTGAGTCTGTGGATATTCTAGGACCATGGGGACCCTATAAACAAGCAGATTCTGCTGAGAGACCAGCAGTTTCTTCCTCTGCCTCAACTCCCATTGGTTTTCACAGTCAGAAGTAATGAGGCTTTATTTTCCCTGGTGTTGGAACCCTGAGCTATGCAGTCTGGTCTGGTACTGGTACTTCCCTGCTGTCCCTCCCTACTTTTTTTTTTAATGTGTTACTATGCTTTCTGCCTGCCTACCACTGCCACCACTGCCACCACACCACTTCCTCTCTGCTCTGGCTCCTCCCCTCTTTGTTGTTGGTTCTTGTGATGCAGTTTTCATTTTAATGTTCATAGTTTTGATCCTCCTTTTTCTAAACCAGTCCCTTTAACATCTCTCTAATAGTGGTTTGGATCTAATGAACTCTTTCAGTTTTATTTTGTCCTGGAAGCACTTTCTCTGCCCTTCTATTCTGAATGACAGCTTTGCTGGATAGAGAATTCGTGGCTGTAGGTTTTGGATTTTCATTACTTTGAATATTTCTTGCTAGTCCCTTCTTGCCTGCAGGGTCTCCCTTGAGAAGTCAGCTGACAGTCTAATTGGGACCCCTTTATACATGATTCTTTTCTTCTCTCTTGCTGCTTTGAAGATTCTCTCTTTATCTTTAATTTTTGACAATTTGATTATAATGTGTCTTGGTGTGGTTCTCCCTGGGTCCAGTTTTTCTGGAAGTCTCTTTGCTTCCTGGATCTGTAAGTCTACTTCCCCAGTTTGGGAAGCTCTGCTTTATTATATTTTCACTTAATTTTTCAATTTCTAGTTCTTTTTTGCCCTCTGGCATTCCTATAATCCATATGTTCTTTCTATTATAGCTGTCCCAGAGGTTTCTGATCCTCTTCTCACTTTCCTTGCTTTCTGTTTCCTCTTTCTGTACTGGTTGACTGTTTGTTCCTTCCCTATGTTCCGGTTTGTTGATTTGATCTCTGGATTTTATTTCTTCACCACTCGTCTCATATGTGTTTTTGTTCTTTTGAGTATGAGTGGCTTTTGATCCTTTCTTGTCTTGTTCCATATCTTTTGTTAATTCTGTAAGTAACCTAATGACTATAGCTCTGAACTGAGCCTCTGATAGGTTTCTTATTTGTTCATCTGTCAGATTCTTCATCTGTTGCCTGGTGAGCTTTGTCACTGGGATTTCTATAGTTGTCTGCCTCATTTTGACAGATTTGCATTTTGTTTTGCTTCTGGAGCAGGCTATAGGGGGTGGAGCCTGTGTACTTGTCACGACCTGGCTACCGGCGGCAATCTGCAACATTTTTCACTGTGCTGTGGTGCTTTGTTGTCACTACCCGGAGACCAGCGGTGATCCACAACCTATTTCACGGCACTGTGGCACTTTGTGTGGGGACAGGGGTCCAAGATGGATTCCTGCCATTATTCTCTGCTAGGAGACTCAGGTCCATCCTCCCGCCCTCTGGGCCTCACCATCTGAGGCAATGCGGGGGCTGCTTTTCCCAGCATTGGGGTTACGAGTTGCTGGGGCTCGATTGCAGCCGGGACTGCTCTCTCTGCCACTGTCCCTGTGCTACCGCAGACAGCACCGCCCACTTTCACTCTTCCTACCTGCCTGACGAGCACCACTAGTTTATAACTTCATACGTTCGGCTTCCGTGTAGTTTTATTTTCTGGAATTTCTAGTTATCTTTTGTTTTGAGGTAGTTGTATTCCTTTCTAGTTGTAGAGGGAGACCAAGCATGTCAGTCTAAGCCTCCATCTTGGCCGGAAATTCTTGGCTCTGTTTTGCATTGTATTATGATGTTTTGCAAAAGACCTTGAAGAGAGAAAAGTCAGGGATTACATTTTTTTACCTAAGTGCTAAAAAGAAAAATAACTTGATTGTTATAAACTTCTACTTAAATATTCATTTGGAATTAATCATTTAATCATTTGTGTATGTTAATATTACTATTTTGTATCTAGTGCTTTTTTTTTCTTTGAAAACTATTACTTCAAGATATTTTAGATTCTGGCTGATGTATAGTCAAAATGAGAACACTTTCTCAATTCAGAAAATGCTTTAGGGTAGAAAAGATGCTTAAGGAGCCTTTAGCAGAATGATAACATTTCCTGACTTACTGACACTTCTTGGTTCTTCTCTTGTTTACACATTGTAATGTAAAAGGAATTCTGTAGTGACAGAACACTTGGATTCCTAAAATCTTTAAAGACAAAAATGGGCTTTCTCCATCTGTCTACACCACCACCATCAAGACCTTTCTTTGGCATAAAGAATTTACTATTTTAACATTTGTATTATTCTCTCCAAGATTAGTATACTAGGTGGTCAGCTGATTCCAGGTTAAAGTAACCTACCGTGGAAATATTTGCTACATTGATTGTCTATCAACAAAACACCTAAAATTGATAAAAAATCTTTGAATATCAATGTTTCTTTTTATCATACGTAGTAAGTCTAATCCCTCCCTGAAAAGTTAATAAAACATAAATACAAGGGGATGTTTTTAGACTTCAAAATGTCAAATGTTAATGGAAGGAGAATTGCTGAATAATTTTTTACCATTTCTTTTCCAGTCACTGCTGTAACTTTATTGACCCCAGGAAGCCCTTACTGTTTGGTGAAATAGCAAATATAATCCTCTTTGCACTTTACAAACAGAGGTCTGGTGAAATGGTTTTATTACTCTATTTGAATTACAATAAATGCAGATACTAGATTTTGATGTTTACAATAGATTTATGCTGATTATATCAGTGTTTCCTGTCAAATTAGACTGCACTTTGAAAATGTGAAAAGGAGATATGCTATTGCTTTCTGATCTCATAGCTGCTCCTCAGCTGAGATATCTGTTAAACCCAAATCGTTTAGATTATCTGTATATCTTAATAAGGTGTCCAGTTACAATTCAATATATATACATTCTAGTCTCATTCGTGTCTGAATTCCATCTTAACTACTGAACACTGCTAGGATTCAAACCTCTGGCTCTTATTTTTAACATTGTTCCATTAAAAAAAAAAAAAAATTCCACTCTGAATTTGTTTATTGCATCTGCTATAGCAAAGCATCACAAACTTGGTGGCTTAATACAACAGAAATTTATTCTCTCACAGTTCTGGAGGCCAGGAGTCTGAAATCAAGATGTCAGCAGAACCCTCCTCCCTCCAGAGGCTTTAGAAAAAATCCATTCCTTGCAACTTCTAGCTTTGGGTCACTGCCCGGCATTCTTTGGTGTGTCTTGAGTTCACTCTAATCTCTGCCTCCATCTTCACATTGAAACCCAGCTCTGTCACTTACGGTCCATGTGACCTTGAATAAGTTCTTTAACCCATTGGGTCCTCAATTTCCTCATCTTTAATGGGAAAAATGTTTCTACTTAATTCATGTGGTGAATGTTCTTCGATATTTTAAAGTACTTGGAATATGCTTGGTTTATAATAAATGTTATATACATGCTTATTAAATAAAGCAAATATGTAATTCCTTTATATTCCAATATAAGAAGTCAATGTTAATAATAACATATATGACATGAAGTATTCTATCACTTTGAAATGATCTATTCCAATCTCTTCCGATTGGTCAAATGTCACAATAGATAGTAGATAGGACAGATCAACATGAAGGCACCAGATGCTGTACTGGGGCTCACTAAAGAGGTGCAAAAGAGCAAAAGATGGAGAAAAGACATTTCCCGTTTTTGTTTGTTTGTTTTGTTTCACATAAGCAACAAAGCTAGGCACTCTTTAAATACCCTGCTTTCATTTTTGCCTCTTAAGCCTGGCAATCAAGTGGTCCCACTGTGCGTTCTCTAAATATTTCTGGCATTGCTTGCTAACTCAGTTTGAATGAGCCTTGAAGATACAGTGCAAATTCATCAGCTCTCATTAACACTAACCTCCGCTGTGATGCTTGGCCCTGATTCCTCTGGTTGCAGTGGAAATTGACCTCTCAGAGAACAGCAGACCTTTCCTCCTTACCTGCATGGGAAGCTTCAGAAAACAACTGTTTTATCCACCTCCACTTTCCCACCAAGGATGTTCTGTATATTCTTAAACAACAGATATTCATTTGTCTATTGAAGGAATAAATCCATTTTAAGTTGTGTTTAAGATCATTTGACTGAACATAAGTTTATTTTATTATTTATATTTTTACACAAAGTTTCCTTTATTTCTTCCATTCCTCACTATTTCACCTATATTAAAAATTACATTAAATAATTTTTTGATTAAGACTTTATGTCTTAATTAACACAGATTATATATTTTAGAGTTTATCAGATTTCTTTGTCACCTTGGGCCTATGAGCCTTGTAATAATTTAGTTTTCTATTTGTATCAAGTAATACAAAGCTTTCAAACCATCTCTAACCATCAGTGATTCATCTCTCCTGGTGAGACAATGCAGGTTCTGGTTCCACTTACAGTATTTCACATATCATCTTCAGGAAAAATTTCAAAATGTTTAGTGTAATTGTTTTCCTTACCAGAAACAACTTCAGAATGTGATATTGTCTCTAATATAAGGATGTAAAACAAATCACTTTTTCCATCATGATCACTTACTCAATTAAATTCCCCTCAGTTTTTAAATTGAAAGTGCTTTCATAGAAGCACTTAATAAGAAATAGACTCAAAATTAAGGAAGGGCTAGTTATTCTTCTTTTCATCATTAAGCCTAGATCACAGATTCATCAATTCTGTTTATATGGGTTGAATTTTTAAATTTTTACTTGTCTAGTTATTTTCAAATTGAAAGTTTCCTGGGATAAGAATTTGGCTTCACCTTTCTTCTTCCCCCGCAGAAATTTTAAAGACAGAGAAGCTACATTTGGCAAAGGGCATGAGAAGGACAATGGATAGGGTGGGGGGAGCATACATAATAAACCAGAGACCATAAAGAAAAATTTATATAGAAAAATAAGAAATGGGTGTACTTGCTCAGAGAAAATAAACAAACTGAGGCAAGGGACACTTAGATTGCTTGCTAACTGGCAAAAAAATATGAAACCAAAGAGGCATTGATCTGAGGCACAGTTTGCTGGATCACACCACAGCCTTTCTACACATAGAGTGATGAGAATACTTACAGTTTTGGCTCAGAGTGCTTCTGAAATTTAAATCCTTTGCATCTGTTAATTTACCCTTTCTTCATATGGCTTAATAAAAGCTAGAATTGTTAGTGAATTCATTGGATTAAATATAATACAGTATAACTATTTTAACATTAAAATATTTTATGGTATTGAGAGTAGATGTATAGAGATATAGCTTTATCTCAATTAAAATGCACTGCCAAAAAAAATCACATGCTACACATAATACAAACCATGTGGAAACTGCAGCATTTAGAAGAGAAGAACACTACACAGTTATTGTTAATACAAGGCCATTTAAAAGAAAGAATGAGCAAACACTCACTGTAACACATCAAAAAAAAAAAATTACAGGGACACATATGGTCTTTTCCTGAAGAAAACTTGTCTTTAGTGTCTCTCGTAATCTAATGGAAATGAATCTCCACATAATACCCATATCAGAATTGCTTTTTATTCAAATATAGTAAAATAACCTATTTCTTGTCAAATTGAGTTTTTCCATATGCTATTTTAACTTGGGAAACTTTAGTCTCTCAGATAAGTTTGTATGAAAGTTTAGATGTTGGAGACCAAAGGATCAGGAATCAATATTTTTAACTCCTGTGTTTGGATTGATTATTCAGTGGAATGGATACAAATATATCCCAAAATTTTTAAAAACAAATAAACAGAGCCAATAATAAGTATTAGAAATGAAGAGTAAAATTTAAATATTACCTGGTATTTGTAAACTAAATATGTATAGGTTATAGGGGAAATAATCTCAAACCCACATTCGTCATCAGTGACTTGATCCAATCTAGAGCTGTGAACTAATAGATTATAAATAAAACTGATTTTCTACTGAAATTCCAAATGAAATTCCAACAGTGAAGTTGATTTTTGCAACATTCTTAATGTCCTTCTAAGTGAATGCTTAAACCCTACTAAGAAATATTTAAGAAACTCAATGGTATGCATTTAACACCCAGCTCTCAAGGAAAAGGGTGGGAAATGAGGCTGATTTGATTTATACCATTTGCCCATTTCCTAGGCATAAATACTGCCACCATTGCGCAAATCAAGCTCCCAGCATGAATTTGCTGATGTGACATCAGTAAGGGATGCACTGAATTGGCTCTTGTGAGTCAGCGCCAGCCTGCTCCAGGTCACCACTGAAGCTTCTGCCCATCGTATTCAGAGCTGTTAAAGCCAGATGTCCAGTCAAAAGACAACAATATTTCTGGGTGCGAATTTCAATTTGTGTCATTGTAATGATCATTATGAGAATGTTTATTGGGTAAAGAAAACAAGGGAATTCTAGCCATCTACACATTTTGGAGTAGCTAGCAGGAGACCCTGAAGTCTATAGAATAGGCTATAGAAGTCTATAGAATATACATGAATTGGATAGTGTAGTCAGAAGTAAAATCCCATTTCTTGGAATAGCTCTGGTATCTCATGACTGCTGGGTGGACGTTCCCTTGACAACTGCTCTGGTTCATCAAGGGTGTAAATGAAGCTCCTGCTTCAGCAGGGCTCAGCATCATCACAGATCCTTTCTTTAATAAAGCATTTCACAGGATAATGGCTTGGTTTTCTCTGTAATTTATTACCAGTTGTAGTTGGGCTGTCCGTCACTCAGAGGAAAGGCTAAATAAAATAATCCAAAGCCAATGACCATCTCATAACAATGATCAGGAGACAGGAAGTCCTCAAGGCAATTACCTATAAGAGCTCATGCCAGTGTTCCTTGTACAAGCTGTTTGTATGGCCAGCCTGACCACCTCTTTGGTGCTCTAAACAAAAAGCGATGCTTTCAGTCTGTTTATGTTGTTTTATTTGGCAAAGGGGCTAACACTCTGGCTTCTGTACATGATCTTTTTTACTGTTTTCACAGAAATTGTGCTGAGTTGCGCTGACAACCTCAAGTCACATGGTTGTGTTGATAGGGCTATGTAAAACCATTACATCATACTCTTAAAAAGCATCTTCTTAAATTTGCTCACACAGCCATGCCAATTGCATTAGGTACATGAACTGGTAAGGAAAACTATATGTCTCTGGACAATTTCATCCATACTGCCTGATGTATAATCTTTTAAATATATTTCCCTATGTTTTCCTGATGCCAACAGGGAACTAAAACAATCAATCTATCAATTAGATTCTATCTCTGTGGGGACCAGGTGCCTGTCAGTCCCTTCATCTCTGCCATGTACTTTTACTGCCACCTGCTGATAGGATCCTCACATCTCAGGTATTCTTGTGCAGAGCTGTCACAACTCAACTCAAACTTTGGTCTGAATGTGAAGATCACAGCTGCTAACAATTGAAGTTAACCTTCCTCAGTCTTAAATCTAGCCTGAGATTATTCTTTTACTGAAAGTTTCAAGCTGGAGCTTAATGTATACACTATCCATTCACTTCTGAGCAACATTTATGTGTGATAAACATTACAATGGGTATTATTGGTCAGAATAGTTATTAATATGGAGACTCATTTAACTGCTGTCTATACTGTAAGTTATCCATATAGACAACTTGTTTTTGGATTCATTTTCAAAGTCTAATTCAAGTAAATAAAGAAACTTGCTAGCAAATTCATTCATGTCCAAAATTCAAAACAGACAAGCTAACATCATTGCTGGAAAATAGCCATGTATATTTTGTACCTGTAAAAGCATTCAGTATTGTCACCAGTTTCACAATATTCCCTAGAAGCAGTTGGTGCTGTTCAGTTTTGTTACTGTTATATCATGGTTTCAAAACTCTATAGCTACTGCAATTATGCATGAGCTAGGCTTTGTGAGCCTTCATCATGACACTGCCATAGTCCTTTAAAGTATTTAAATTCATAATGGTTTAATGCCAGTGACTCGTAAAACTCCCAGATTTGATGAATCAAACATAGGTACTTTACAGAAGAAAAAAATCCATACTTGCTACCTCTCTCTAGAAGGCAAATGAACCACTTATGTGCTTTTGAAATACGCCATGAAAAATAGTGAGAGACAGATGTATTGAAATGCCTTTAGCACAAAAACCTGAGGTGTAAAAAGTCAAAGAAATTAGTCCTTCCAAATTTAAAACCTGTGAATCAGAAAGGCACCTCCAAATTGCTTGTTTAATTTCTCTTCATTCTGCCTCTCACAAATTACTGATAACTTCTATTTACAAGGCCCTTCAAAAGCAAGTACTTAGTTTTACCTTATTATTGTCTTTTCTTATTATGAAAGAAAAAAAGGTGGGAATTCTAGTCAAGATTACTATATAAATTCCCAGTATGTTGCACTCCTTAGTGTCAAACATATACAAACGATACAGAAAATTTTAAAAAACAGATATATGGACTTCCGGCCAAGATGGAGACCTAGACAGACACGCTGCATCTCCTTCCACAACTAAGGACTATAACTACTGTAACTAAAAACTAGAGACAACAGCGTGTTCCAGAAAAATCAAGCTGCATGGAAGTCCAACAAACAAATATAAAGAAGAAATATTCATCCAGACAGGTAGGAGGGGCGGAGCCAGGGCAAAGAGGACATGGTGTGGTGGTGGCAGCAGCAGCAGTGGCAGCAGCATGCCAGCGGAAAGCGCAGTCACACATTTTAAGAAGTCGGGAGGGACACCCAGGGAGCACACCCAGCACCAGACCAGACCATGTAGCTCATGGTCCCAGTGGCAGGGAAAATAAAGCCTTATTGCTTTTGACTGTGCAAACCAATGGGGGTTGGGCTGGAGAAAGAAACTGCTGGTCTCTCAGCGGAGATCACTTGTTTAAAGGGCCCCCACAGTCCTAGAACATTCGCAGACCCATCCACTCTGGGAACAACAACCAGGGCAACAGCTAGAAAGGTGCCAATCCCATACAAAGTGGGAGAAGTGCCTGGAAAAGGGGCGAGTACTGAGCAAGCGGCGTTGTTCCCTCTCAGATCCCTCCCCCACAAACAGCGTCACAACGTGGCAAAATGGGTGGCCCTGTACCCATGAATACCTAAGGCTCCACCCCTTACAACATAACAGGAGCAACAGCTCTACCTAAGACACAGAGGCAAACAAACACAGGAGCCTGTCAAGATGAGGAGACCAAAAGAGGGAATGGATCAAGGTTCCAGTGGGAGAACTAAGCGACGAGGAGATAGCCAACCTAACAAACAAGGAGATAGGCAACCTAACAGATGAAGAGTTCAAAACACTGATGATAAAGGTGCTCACAGGCTTGACAGATATGCTTGAGTACGGCAAACATGTAAGGGAAGAAGTGAAGGCTATGCTAAATGAAACAAAGGAAAATCCACACAAAACCAATGGTGAAGTGAAGGAAACCAAGGTTCAAGTCAATGATTTGGAACACAAGGAAGAAAAAAACAGTCAACCAGTACAGAATGAGGAAACAAGAATTGAAGAAAATAAGGAGAGGCTTAGGAACCTCTGGGACAACTTTAAACATGCCAACATCTAAACCATTGGGGTGCCAGAAGGAGAAGAGGAAGAGCAAGAAATTGAAAACTTATGTGAGAAAATAATGAAGAAAAACTCTCCAAATCCAGTGAAGGAAATAGACATACAAGTCCAGGAAGCACAGAGAGTCCCAAACAAGCTGAACCCAAAAAGGACTACACCAAGGCATAGCATAATTAAAATGCCAAAGGTTAAAAGTAAAGAGAGAATCTTAAAAGCAGCAAGAGAACAGCAGAGAGTTTCCTACAAATGGGTGCCTATAAGGCTATCAGCTGATTTCTCAAAAGGAACTTTGCAGGCAAGAAGGGACTGGCAAGAAGTATTCAAGGTGATGAAAAGCAAGGACTTACAAAAAAGATTACTCTATCCAGCAAAGCAATCATTTAGAATGGAAGGGCAGACAAAGTGCTTTCTAGACAAGGTAAAGCTAAAGGAGTTCATCATCACCAAGCTATTATTAAATGAAATGTCAAAGGAACTTACTTAAGAAAAAGATCAAAATTATGAATATTAAAATGAAAACAAACTCACAACTATCAACAACTGAATCTACAAAATAAAAACAAAATCCAACTAAGCAAAACAGAGTAGGTACAGAATCCTAGGTATGGGGATCATTTGGAGGGTCATCAGCTGGGAGGGGGAAAGGGGTGAAATGGAGAAATGGTGCAGGGATTAAGAAGCATAATTGGTTGGTGCAAAATAGACAGGGAAAAGTTAAGAATAGTATAGGAAAGGGTGAAGCCAAAGAACTTATATGCATGACCCATGGACATGAACTAAGGGTGGTGGGATTGCTGGAGGGAAGTGGAGTACTGGGCAGAGGGGATCAAAGGAAAGAAAAAATTGGGACTACTGTAACAACATAATCAATAAAATATACTTTAAAAAAAGATATGTGGAAATATAAAAAAAGAGAAATATTTTCCCAAACAAGAAAGAGACAAAAGTGCAAAGCAGCAAAAGAAGTAATACTGCAGTCCTGTCATGATATAGATCTGGAAAGAGTGAAGTTAAGCTTCTACAGGGCAAGAGAACTAAAACCATTTGGGAATATTTGTGAAAGATTTTACACACACACACACACACACACACACACACACACACAATTATCATCTAGGATTTCTACTTTTAAAAGCAAGCTATCAGCACAGGAAGAAAACAGAATACAGACAAGGTGTCATGAGCAGAAATGCACCAAGGAATCATTTTAGCTCTGTGAATGGACCTGTTAGTACCTTTAATATCACAATAAGAGAGAACTACCAAATAACCATTATCCAAGATTCCAGTGTAGGTTCTGATTGGAGTGAAATCAGAGGAGCAGATAGAGTTTCCATGAGGCAGTGTTGAATGCACCGAATCACAGGAGGGGGACCATGTGTGTGGGAAAGAAGAGAGAAAAACAAAAATACTTCCCACCCAAAATGAGCCTGCACACTACAATATCAGATCACATGGCAAGATTGAGAACAGAACCTAGCAAATCAACAAATGAAAAGTGAATCTGTCTAATAAAATCATTTTTATTGAAAAGCCTAACAAAAACTAAAATAAGTATTTTTAGGGTGCTAGAAAGCATAGATGAAAGAACATTTATTTTAAAGGAGAAATTATAAAAGCAAATTAAATTAACATAAAAATGTGCAAAAGAGTCAGAATATTGGGGATAAAAGAACATATTCATTGAAATTTAAAAACAGTAGATATAATAAATGGTCCTGGAGACTTGAGTTGGGGTAAAGGTGCCTAGGAAAAATACAGGATAAAGAAATGAAGGGAATATTTTTTTAAATGAATGCAAGATTAAGAAGTTTAGAGAACAACTTAGCAGGATTCCTAAAAATGTCTAATATAAGTTCTAGAAAAGCTATTTAAAAAGATTTGGGAGACTGTCAGAAAGCAACATTTGAGGTGATTCAGGTGGGACTTTTCCAAAATTTAAGGAATATATACTTGAGATCAAAAGTACGTTCAGTATTAATTAAAAAGAATAAATAATGATTGATCCACACCTAGACTCATTATCACAGATAAAAAAATAATAACCTTAAAGCTGTGGAAAGAAAAATTAAAAGAACAAAAGAACAGCCTTGAAATGGAACCAATAATGAACTCACATCAGCAAAAGATTGCAGAAAACAATCATGTACTATGTTTAAAGTTCTTTAAAAAAAAAAGCATGTAAATTTTTATACATAGTTAAACTATTGTTCAGAGGTGATATGACTGTGACTTTACTATCCACAAATTCTCATTACAAGAACCATTGGAGATGGAATTAGCAAGGAGATTGACGGAGAGATGTACCTGGAAGAAAAGAAGGAAACTCAGGAAAACAGGCAGATGTTATTAAATTATTTAACCCTTGACTTGCTTTTTATAAAAACTAAATTTTTGTTTTGAGTTGAAATTTAAAAGAATATGTTTAATCTCAAAATTTAAAAAATGCCAAAAATCAAAAAAAAAAAACTAATTAAAAATCATTCTCATTTGCATGAAAACATAGTCACTGGTAATATTAAAGTAGTTCTGTTAAACCAAGGACGCCGTTGTCCGGGGACAGCCAACTGACCTGGAGTCTCCACGATCCTTCCCCATGTGGGAAGGCCACCCTCCCCTCCACACCCCTACTCTTATTTAGGATTTCTTGACCCAAGGGTAGGTAGGACGGTGACCATGTCCAGCTTGAAGCAGCTAGAGGAGCTCGAGACCTTCACCCATTGTCCTTTATAAGATTATAAAGGGTCTTAAGTCTGAGAGGGAGGGATTGTTACTTTTTTATTGTTAAAATAATTAATTAATCATTTATTTATTTAAAAAAAGAAGAAGAATATATGAAAGGGTGAGGCAGGAGAGCTTGTATGTACGACCCATGGGCATGGACTTGGGGGGCATTGCTGGTGAAGGGGGGTACTGGGTGGAGGGGAGCAAAGGGGAAAAATTGGAACTATTGTAACAATATAATCAATAAAAATATACTTAAAAATAAATAAATAAAGTAGTTATGGTATAATTTCTATGCATATTTTTTAAATGATATATCATCTAATGTGTCTTTATCTCTTTTTATAGTTTATACCAATATTTTTTTCATTCCATTATTATTCTGCAATTCCTATTTAAAAGCTGGGTAGCATTCAATTATATAAATGTACTCGATTTAGTTCACCCACTCACTCTCCATTGCTTACTTTTTACAACTCTTTCCTTGCTCTCAGGTGCCCTAAACTTCCAGTTTGAGCAGGATCTTCCAAAGATTTTATATAAATTGTCCCTCCTGAATCTGAATGTTTTTGCCAAATTGCTTAGCATACCTAAAGACTATAAATCTAATGAACAAGAATGTTAAGGGCACTGAAAAATATGTCTGTTTCATCAAATTTTAATCTTTAAAATAATACAACCTGAGTATTTAATTTTGAATTCCGTTGCAAGCAATGTTAGTAGAAGTAGATGAACACTTCAACTTGACTGTGTAATTTATTTCCATAAAAATCTCTTTAGAGATCCCTGTCTAGTCAGCAAATAATTGCTTTAACTTTGGATTTTAATATTAGCACTGAATGATTTATGTACATTAAATAACGTGATTCTCAGTAACCATTTATGAGATGAGAATGATTATCTCCCTTCTGTGGATAATCACACTTCAGGGAAGAAAGGTTAAGTGGTTTGTCTATGATCACTCAGCTAGTCAATGGATTATCTCAAAATATGATCCTTACATCTTTAAATCATTAGATTCAGCTGGCCTCAGCAATACTTAAGAGACATAAGGGATGTGCACTTAGATTTTTCCTCAAATGATTTATGTGGCATAATGTACGATTTGTTTATAGAGCATTTTTGTTTCTTATGACAAAATTTGTTCTATAAGCAAATATGAGACATAAAAATGAATATGATAATAATCTACATGTGGGAAAAAGTCACTAGTAGGATAGAGTACCAATTTCTAAAGTAGACTAAGCAGACAATAGAAACAACCATTTGGTGGAAAAGTCAGGGGAGAAAGGCAGGGAGTAGCAGCAAGCAAATAGAGGAGATCTGCAGTTCAGGGTTAGATTTTTAATAGGCTCTGAATGAAAGAAACAGATCTTTTTTTCTGAATGAGGATCTGTGCATCACCTCAGAGCTATTCCCTCCATCTGCAGTGTAAAGCATCACACAGGTGCACTTGCCCATATCAACTAGGGCGACCACAGTGCTTCATATATCCTTACCATATACAGTTCATGCAAATGGGACACTCTAGAAGTTACTTCTAGAATTTTCAACAGTAATCTGATCAGAAGTAGAGGTGACCTTGGTAAACTATAGTGGAGCCAAAAAAGTAGCAGAATGATGTATTGCCAGGACCGTGTAAGATTTGTATTTCTAGGTGAGAGGGAAGAGAGAATCAGCACACAGTTGTGTTGTTTATAGGGTGAGGAGGGGAAGAAGGGCATCCCCATTTTTTTTCCATTTCACTTAGTCTCCAAAGTTAATTTTAAAGAAAAATTACTGGTAAGTTATTTAACTAATGACTTTAATAAAAGTGACTTTTTATTTGAAAATTAGAATTACCAACTGATTCTGTTTGCCTGGAACTTCCCTGACTAAGCACAAAATGCCCCATGTGCTGGGAACTCTCACAGTCCTGAACGAATTAGGGAAGTTGGTTAAAATTAAAAATTAAAAATAGGTGTGTTCATACTCCAAAATTTAGAAAATACAAATAAGTATAAGTGAGCATTAAAATAATTCACACATTCAGTATACAGAGATTGCGACTGTTAGTATTGGGAAATACATTTTCTAATGTCTCTTTGAAGCAAACTTCATAACAGTCCATGTTACTATTATTACGTATGTCAACTGACAGAGTAACATCATTTGAATTATCTTTAAAAACTCTATTTAAAAAATATGCCAAGTTCTTTAATATGTGTACTTTTTCATCTGATTGCGTCACTCTAACTGATAAATTTTCAATTATGTATTGACCATTTCTTCTCTTCATTCTAAATTCCTTTAACCTTACACTTTTCTAAAAATTTTTATTGCATTTATTGAGGTGACATTGGTTAATAAAATTATATAGGTTACAAGTGTTCAATTCTATTATATAGCATCTGTATTCGAGTATTGTTTTGTGTGTTTACCACCCAAAGTCTAGTCTCCTTCCATCACCATTTATCTCTTTTTTATCTTTTTTTTAAAGTATATTTTATTGATAATGCTGTTACAGTTGTCCCACATTTTCCCCCTTTGGCCCCCTAAACTCGGTACTCCCTTTCCCTCCAGCAATCCACCCCCACTTAATTTATGTCCATTGGCCATGCGTGTAAGTTCTTTGGCTTCTCCCCTTCCTATACTGTTCTTAACATCCCCCTGTCTGTTTTGTTCCTACCAATTAATGCTTCTCAATCCCTGCACTATTTCCCCTGTCCTGCCCCTCTCTTCCCCCTCCCAGCTGATAACACTCCAAATGATCTCCATACCTATGATTCTGTTCTTACTATGGTTCCTGTTATGGTTCTTTGCTTAGTTTGTTTTTGTCTTTTGGATTCAGTTGTTGATAGTTGTGAGTTTGTTGTCATTTTAATATTGAGAGTTTTGATCTTCTTCTTTTTCTTAAATAAGTCCCTTTAACATTTTCTGTAATAATGGCTTGGTGATGATGAATTCCTTCAGCTTTACTTTGTCTGGGAAGCACTTTATCTGCCCTTCCATTCTAAATGATAGCTATACTTTTCTTTATCTCTGAAATGCAGTACTACCAGCCAGTACATTAGCAGCATGCTTTCTGAGTTCTGATAACTGTATCACAGTGTAATCTCACTGCCCTGGGGTATGCAGCCTTTCATTTATTATTCCATTTCTATTTCCCCTGTAGGCCAGGAGGGGAAATTTCTACCTAGGGAGTTCAGCATCATTTAGCATTGATGTTACTTGTCCAACAATCTCCTACCTGAGTGAGACCATATGTCAACCACAGTTAGCACTTAAAATTTATCAATCCCTACTTATACACATAAAGTTCTTTTTGTTTTGTGGGAGTTTAACTTTCTGAAAGCACTTCAAGTCCTGATTTAAAGACAGGAGGAGAGAAGGAGAATAAAATGCAGTGTTCAAAAGAAATATATCTTTTATCTATACTAAAATGTTCACACTTGGTTGCGACCATATTTCAGGATTATTGTGATCCAGAAAGTACCTCTCTCATTCAAGAAGTACTTACCACCTATGTGTGAAGTTACCCTGTTCTTGGCAATAACACATACATTACTTGCCTCTTATTTTTTATTTCTAGCTTCACAATGCCTGCTGGCAGCCCTAGAGTTGCTTATATGATTGAAATGACTGCAGATGGGAAACCTCCAATACAGAAAAAAGACTCAAAAATATCCCATGCCTCTCAGGTAGGTATGCATACCTCCAATTTCAAATATTACTCAGTGTGCCCTCAATATTTCAAATAAGTATTTATTTTTAACTTATTGTGTTAATCATAGTTTTTATTCCTTGTAAAAGCTTTCAACAAAACACCAGAATATTCATTTCTGATATTTTAGATACAATTAAATACATTTAATGTTACCTGTCAGTAAAAAAGTTTTATTAAATTTAGCATGAAATTGATTTTCTTCTCAAAGTTGGCATATGATATATTATGCTTGATTTAAGAAGTTCAGGAATGGGGGAAATTAGCAAGATACAACACAGTGATTAAAAACTTACATTTTTATAGGGCATGGTAGTGCTTGTACTGTGCTGTTAAAAAGTCCATTCTCAGGTTTCCAGATTTATGTTGGCCAAGAAATTTTCCTTGGAGACATTCAATGAAGCTAAATCAAAAGAAAAAATAATGTCCCACCAGAGACAGTTTGCTGAATTCTTTCCATTTTGGTTACATGCTTCTTAGTATGACTTTATAGCAATACACTTAAGATGAAGAATTCCTGGTTCATTTGATCATCATGGAGTGTTAATCAGTATAATTAGAGCTACAAAGTGCTAATTTTGGTACACATTAATGCTTGCAGTGTGTAGTGCTCTAAAGAACTGGAAATTTCATTTAATTTCCATCTTTTCTACCTAGTCTCTTGCTGAGTATATGCAGGTATCTAGAAGAAGCACATAAGAATATCAAATGTTTGCACAAACATATTACATTTTCCAAATTATGGTCATATATTATCTCATTTGATCCTCACAAGAAACCTACAAAGTCATAATGATGATCCCTTATATAAATCTGAGAAAATTAAGTAGTAGTTGTCCAATATGGCAGAGGTGCCTCACACACCCTAGGCTCAGTTGGAAGTTGCTCTGTCCAGCAGAGGCTTCGTGACCACAGTGGAACAAACTTTTTTTTTTTTTTTTTTTTTTTTTTACATATACATATCCTTTATTCTTTTATTCATTCAACAAAGAATTATCGAGGTTTATACATTAGAAATTGTTCTCAGTGCTGGAAGTAGAGACATACATACAATAAATGCAATGGCTTCTTTCTTGGAGCTTGTGTACCATTTGAGGGGAGACACTAGAAGACGGCAAATACAATATTTTTGTACAGTAAGTACACATTCCTTTAAGATTAATAGAGATAAAATAAAATAGTCTGCTGATGTGATTGCTATTAACACAATGGAGACAGGGGGAAAAAATCAACTTTATAATTACTCATTCAGTATAGTACCTCTGCAAACTAAGTCAAAGCAGGCCACAAGAGAATCTGACAGAAAAGAAAAAATACAACTTAATGATGAAAATTAAAAATAAACAGAACCCACTAGATGAGTTTTTCATATTTATAAGAACCTTTTAGCAATAGTAGACCTTCAATTTAAAATACTATTTTGCTATAAGAGCCATAAAATGTTTGTGATAAGTTTTTTTTTTTAAATATATTTTATTGATTATGCTGTTACAGTAGTTCCAATTTTTTCCCCTTTACTCCCCTCCACCCAGTATCTCCCTCCCCCAGCATCCCCCCCCAAGTCCATACCCATGGTTCGTAAAAAATAACTATCCCTCCCTCTCAGATATTAAGACCCTTTGTAATCTTGTAAAGGACAATGGGCGAAAGTCTCAAGCTCCTCTAGCTGCTTCAAGCTGGACATGGTCGTCGTCCTACCTACCCTTGGGTCCAGAAATCCCTAATAAGAGTGGGGGTGTGGAGGGGAGGGTGGCCTTCCCACATGGGGAAGGATCATGCAGACTCCAGGTCAGTTGGCTGTCTCCGGACAACGGCGTGCTTGGTTTAGCAGGCTGGCATCCTTGTTGTGTTCTGGGGGCAACAGATTTGGCAAAAAGGGTTAAAAAGCATCATTCAATCCATAACTACTAGGTGGCAAAAGGCAGGGATTAATTTTTCAATGTTCCACATTAGGAGAAAAAAAAAAAAAAAAAAAAAAAAAAGGGCTTCTTTGGAGGAAGGTGTGCTAGGCACATCTCTCCTGTCCAAAACCCTTTTGCCCATTTTATTTAGTTTGGGCTGAGGGAAATAGTTTATGTTTCCCCCCTCTCAGACCTCTGGGCCCTTTCTGTCCAAGCCATTAGGATAGAAAAGAGAATTCAGTTTTAAAGTGAAGCCCACAGACCACCCCATTCTTCACCAACTCAGCCATTTAGTTCAGCCAAACTGTTGAGTCTCCGGAGGCAGCGCTGCAGAGAGGATTAAGTGAGGCTTATGCGTACAGACAGTCACTCAGGTAATGCGGTCATAGGCTTATGCCCTTTGAAAACAGAAAACACATGTTAATTTATGTAACATAACCAACAAAAAAGTCTCTAAATCTGTAAGACTGTCTTATTGGGAAGACATACAGTTGCAAGGCACTTGACATTCTATTTGCCTGCAACTTGAATCTCTTTGGTGATATCACAGATATGGTTTAATTTTCAAGTGAAACCATTTTTTAAATGAGAAGAAACTTTTAAGACGGTTAGCTGCCCTACTTTACAGTCTGCCACTGATCATTGTGATTTTCCTTGAATACTGATTTTTCTCCCTAAGATTACTCTCCTTGTCTTTAAAGGGACTACATTAAGTCCATTTTTAATTTATCCTGTTCATTTGCATAAGCATAACAAGAGCAGCAAATGATCACTTATGATCTTTAGTTCTGTTTTGCTGGAACTTACCCAAGGAACATTTAGGGTGGCCCTCAGTCTGCTCTTCAGTGCACAGAAGCTGGGCCACATACCTGGCATTCATCCTTGCCTGTACACACCTGTCCTTTCCAAGTCTTTCTGGTTTTCCATTGTGCCTTAAGGTCCCTTCTAGCCATCTTTCAGGAAAACAACCTTCGTTCCTTCCCTGGAGAGATTGCTGTGGACCGCACAACCAACCATGGCAGCAGGCCTTTTATTTCGCGGGCTTTTATTACCTTTGAAAGTCATTCCCAGTTCCTTAGGGCTTTTTGGTAACAACATGAGCCCAAGCATGTCTCCTTTAGGCTTGACTTTCCAGTCAAAGGCTTGTTCAGAAAGAGGAACCTCTATTAACAACTGGTCTTATTAGGTCTATGCAAAGAAACTTAAGTCATTACTTACTTGTTTAGAATGCCAAACTCTGGAGAGATCAAATAGGGAGAAAAATATACAACGTGAAGGAAAATCTTTGTCCTAATATTCACTGAACTGGCATTTCCATTCTTCATATTTTCATTTTCCCCCACTAAAAAAAATTTTTTTGTTTGTTTTTCCATCACAGTTGTCTCTCTTTTTTTTTTTTTTCCCCTCTTGCTTCCCTGTATCCTGCCCCTCCCTTCCCCCACATTCAGTCCCCACTCAGTTGCCCATGTCTGTGGGTCATTTATACATGTTCTTTGATTTTACACTTCCCCTTCTTACCCCCTTTTCTCCCTCCCCCCTCCCCCCTTGTTACTGTTAGTCTACTCCTTGTTTACATACCTCTGGTTCAATTTTGCTCATTTGTTTGTGTTGTTCATTAGTTTCCTGTAATAGGTGACAGCATAACGTATTTTTCTTTCGTTGCCTGGCTTATTTCGCTAAGCATAATTCTCTCTAGTTCCATCCATGTTGTTGCAAATGGTAGAAGTTCCTTCTTTCTTTCTGCTACATAGAACTCCATTGTGTAAATGTACCACAGTTTTTTGATCCACTCATCTACAGATGGGCATTTAGGTTGTTTCCAGCACTTGGCTATTGTAAATAGTGCTGCTATGAACATTGGAGTGCATAGGTTCTTTTGAATTGGTGTTTCAGGATTTTTCGGATATAATCCCAGTAATGGAATTGCTGGTTCAAAAGGCAGTTCCATTTTTAGTTTTTTGAGGAAATTCCAAACTGTTTTCCATAGTGGCTGCACCAGTCTGCATTCCCACCAGCAATGCACCAGGGTTCCCGTTTCTCCGCATCCTCTCCAGCACAAGTTGTTTGTTGATTTGTTGATTATGGCCATTCTGACTGGTGTGAGGTGGTATCTCATTGCGGTTTTTATTTGCATCTCTCTGATGGCTAGTGATGTTGAGCATATTTTCATATGTCTATGGGCCCTCTGTATGTCTTCTTTGGAGAAGTGTTTGTTCAGGTCCTTTGCCCATTTTTTAATTGGGTTGTCTGTCTTCTTGGTGTTGAGTCGTATGAGTTCTTTATATATTTTGGAGATCAATCCCTTGTCTGAGATGTCATTGGCGAATATATTTTCCCATATGGTTGGTTTCCTTTTCATCTTGCTGATGTTTTCTTTAGCTGAGCAGAAACTTTTTAGTTTGATGTAGTCCCATTTGTTTATTCTTTCCTTTATTTCCCTTGCCTTAGGAGATATATCAGTGAAAATGTTGCTACGTGGGATATCTGAAATTTTCCTGCCTATTTTTTCCTCTAGGACTTTTATGGTATCACGGCTTACATTTAAGTCTTTGATCCATTTTGAGTTTATTCTGGTGTATGGTGTAAGTTGGTGGTCTAGTTTCATTTTTTTGCATGTCCCTGTCCAGTTCTCCCAACACCATTTGTTGAAGAGGCTCTTTTCACTCCATTTGATGTTCTTTCCCCCTTTGTCAAATATTAGTTGACCATATGAACCTGGGTTTATTTCTGGGCTCTCTATTCTGTTCCATTGATCTATATGTCTGTTTTTATGCCAGTACCAGACTGTTTTGATTACCGTGGCCTTGTAGTATAGTTTGATATCAAGTATTGTGATTCCTCCTACTGTGTTCTTCTTCCTCAAAATTGCTGTGGCTATTCGGGCTAAGACCTTTCAGCGGTCCCACATGCAACCACTTCCCCTGATCTGCAGCATGGAGTGCTGGGCCATCAGCCACCATGCACAGGTGAGCACAACCTACAAGTACCAGGTGCTGAGGGTCACGCACCCTCTTATTTTTCTCAGCTGCTTCCCAGTTTCTCGAGGTCAAGCCCACAGAGTTCTTACAGAATTAAAGCAGGAGGGAAAAAGTAGGGAAACCAATATCCATCCTTGAAAAAAGGCCAGTCCATTTCACAGGGAACAAATCAGTGTTCTCCGGTCTGGACATAGTCTTCTGTGACCTGGGACAGGGTGCTCACATACTGCCAGCTCAGGGCAGCCAGGAGCATGACAAAAGACAGGTAAATGGGGGAGTAGTGGCTTCGGGAGATCAGCTGGCAGCTGGGAAGATTCTGTGTCCTGATCCTGGAGATGATCTGCCTGGTTTTGCTAGAAGATGAGTCTGACTCAGGGATTTTATGATAGATCTCTTCCATATACTGGTATATTATAGCTTTGACAGCTGGCATGTTGGTGGCATCCATCATTAGGGTTACTGTTTGTCCTTTCCGAATCTTCACCACCCCTCTGAACACCTGCTGATTATTATAACAGGCAGCCAAAGTAGCAATGGCCATTACCTGAGGAATAGCACAAAAGTTAAACACACTTTGGTTTCTAAGTCTGGAAAGGTAGGTGATGATATCTGGAATGTGGTGTAGTGCATTGGTGATAAGTTCATTCAGACACTGCACAGCCAAGTCAATATTCTCTGGCTTAGCAATGTCACCCAACTTCTTAACATACTTGCTCCAAACCTCTTGAGGCCAAAACTCTCTTCCTTCTTGCTGATCTTCCAGATAATCACGAATGATGTTTGTTTTCTGCAGAAACAGGCCCATAGAGTTGGCACACTCTGTGTCTTCACCGACTAAAGGGTCTTCCAATTCTGAGGCCGAGAACAGACGAGAAAGGCCAATTCCTACCAGCCCGGCAACATAGTGACAGTACTTGTCCCACTCCTGTTCTGACGTCACGTGCTTATCCAAAAACTCCGCCATCCCAAACCCCATTTTCTGGCAAATGTCAACAATCACTGTTTGGTATCTCACAGCCAGATTTCGAAACTCAAGGGAGATCGTTGGGAAGTCCTCTAGCACTTGTCGATCCTTCTCCTTGCTCTCCATGAACCTCCAGTCAGGTTCATAAAGGTAAGTGTGAAAGTTGTGTAAGAGTGGGATCTTTTTTTCTATACTGATGGTCATGTCATCTTCCAGAGTATCCAGAGCTCGGAGAACCAGATAAAATATGCATACTGCATGGCGCATTTCTTCATCCAGCGCCTGGATCACAGCTGCGAAACTGCGACTGGTCTGCTGCAGATACTTGTAGCAAGTTTTCAAGCTGCTGCTGAGCGAGCCCTGGTCCATCTTGGGTATCACTTTATGCCGGCCACCCATCCGGAAGCGCAGCAGGTTGTAAAACTCCTCGGGGTGCCCCAAGCACTTAACGAACTCCATGATAAGAAAAGGATGCCAAGCCCAGGTGACACCAGCCTCAGTCTCAAAATACAGCTGAGCTCCAGTGGAACAAACTTTTACCCAGGACATTTCATTATGTCTGGGGGAAGGAAAGTGACTGCTCTCTCTAGTGGAGAACAGCAATTAGACTTTCTTCCCTCGTGCCTTTTATTGAGGAGGATACACATGAGAAATACAAGGTCAAGATTCATGAATTATCAATAGTTTGGAGGCATTAGGGTTACAGTTAACAATAATAGATTACATGTACTAGCACAGAGGATACAGTGACCAGTCTGTGTTAGGGTCGATCAAACATCTTGATGCCACACTGACAGTAGGTGCAAGGTTTCATACATTTATTGCTAGAGATTGTTTATGTTATATTAAAAGATAAGCAGAGCAAGTTCTAAAGCATAATAAGCATTCTTTAAATCCAATTCCCATGGAAACCCTCTGAGTGGCTTTCAGTTATGTTTCCTGCGCGGTCTTATGTTGAGACTTAAAGACAAGCACAGGGCTACAATTCCCTAAACCATGAGGAGTGGTTCCCTACAGTCCAAAAATTCAAGGACAGAGACTTGATCCCAGGTTTTCTGATTCCCAGCACTTTTGTGTTTTTTTATAATGCACTTAACACGTTGCATACCAGGGTATTTAAATGCTTTTTAGAAATGATGAGAATTCTTGCCACCTGTACACAACGTGCTAACTGTTCTTCATTTGCTGCTGCACTGGATTCAAAGCTGTTGGATAGATTGTTAAGTAGAAATAAAATTGTTTTTCATGTTTTAAAAGTCATGCTAGAGCCAAAGATGGCCAAATTTTTAGATTCAATACATAAAATATTCAAATAGTGGATAATATATAAAACACTGATTGTTGAGTATAAAAAAATCCAATGTACAGTATTCAGTGTGGATTTATATTTATTAATTCCTTATAGTTATCCATTTTTATAATAAAAGCTTCATATTTTCTTGTAAATAAAGTACAATATACAACTAACATAGTCATCAATGGATCATATATTTAATCAACAGGATTCAACAAATGTTCAATAAATACTTTTGTTGTTGAAATAATAAATATGTTTTATATCTGAAGCCTTTGTGACAAATCAGTCCCCTCACTCTTTAGGTTGACTGAACGAAGTACTGATCAGAATGCCCCAAGTAAGCTACATGCACACTCAAAGACCAACACGTGGGAATAGAATTCATGATTTACATTGAAAAAAGTTTGGGTAGTTCTAAGGTGGTAAAGAGACAATGCCCTTAGGTTCTCTAAAGTTTTTTTTATAGTATTCTGCCTTCTTGTGTTCATCCCAACTCAAGAGCTCTGAAGTCTGAGCAAACCATTGATGCCTCCTAAAGTGGGTTTACCCCAAAGCTCATTTTAATCTCCCTTATAGAGGCTGTCTGTCATGAGATCTCACAGACTAGATCCCAGTCCTGGAGTTATGGTTTATAATAGCCTCCTGGAGCCAGCCTCCATTTGTTTGTTGTGAGTACACCTTTTGCTACTCCCTTTTCCTCTTATGTTACAATGAGAAGATGAAGGAAATCTGTGGAATAACAATATAAGCACTGAGGATTTTATGAGCTGAAGTCACTTAATTTCAAAAGTCATGAATTCAACACAAACTATTAAAAACAGGCTCAATCCTGACTCTGATCATTATAATATAGTAGAGATTTTTAAATAGATTATAATGTGTCTTGGTTTAGACCTCTTTGTGTTCATTCTTGTTTTAGTGCTTTGGGTCTTGAATCTGAGTGTTCATTTTCTCTCACAGATTTGGAAAGTTTGGGGCCATTATATCATCAAATAAGATTCCTTTCTCTTTCTCCCTCTCTCTTCTACTTCTGGACTACTGTAAATGTATATGTATATTGGTCCAGCTGATGATGTATCACAAATCACTTAGGTAATCTTTATTTCTTTTTAAATCTTTTTTCTTTTCCTTTTGCTTCTTTAACTGGATCATTTAAAATGACCTGCCTTCAAGTTTGGTGCTGCTTTTCTCTGCTTGATCAAGTCTTCTGCTGAATCCTTCTAGTGAATTTTTCAATCCAGTTTTCTGTCTTATGCTCTAAAACTTCAGCTTGTTTTTACATTTTCTATCTCTTTATTTTCTCATTTCTTTTCATGATTCATTTTCTTGAGGTCATTGAGTTGTTTTATGACATTTTGAATTTGTTGTCAGGTCATTCACATACCTCCATTTCTTTGGGTCTGGTCTCTGGAGATTTATTTTGTGCCTTTGATTGGGCTGTGTTTTCCTGATTCTTCCTGTGCCTTGTCACTTTGTGATAGGATCCACACATTTGAAAAGACAGGCACCACTACCAGTCTTTATGAAAAGGCTTTGTATAGGAAAGAACCTACACCAATTAGCTTAGCTAGAGGTTCTGGGACCCTTTCAAACCTTTTCTTTCCTTTTTTTATTTATTATACTTTTAAACCTTTTCTGTGGGTATGTATTCTCTGACTTGTGTGTGAAAATTCTTTCTTATACAAATTTGCCAGTGTCTTTTTGGGGTGCTTGTAGTCTTTGCCTTCTCTTCTATCCACAGTACAGCAGGTTATCTAGAGCTGCCACAAGCTGCCCCGTTTTCTTTTGTTCTCATCAGCCCTCAACTATAGAGACTATTCTGGGTCTCACTGGAGTTCCAAGGCAGGCAAAATAAAAAACAATTTCTCAGGAAGGCCCCTGAAAACCCAAAATGTTAGAAACATGCTCCACTCTTCTCGGCCCACCCCTACCCTGACCCCAAGAAGAGGCCACCAAACTGAGTCAGTTTCTGTGTATTGCATCACGGGTCCTTTGGAGCAGAAGGATGCCATCTAGTTCTCCTGTGTTTTCAGTGATACCCAGAGACCTAGTGTATCCCAGGTCCTGTCACTGCTCCAAGACAGAGGAGACAGAAACCCATCATTCAGGCAGCCCCCTGAAAAGATGTAATTTTCAATGCATGTTCCACCTCTTTTCATCCCCAGGAGAAGTCAGAAGTTGGGGTGTCTCGCCAACTCTCTCCCACTGAGGTGGGGGGAGGAACTATGCTAGTCCCAACTTTCACCTTTCTCAATGACCCCAACCTGGCACCCTTTCTTGTCAGCACTGAGATTCACATAAGACAGCAACCAGTCCCTGAAAAGTCTACAAAAAGAATATATGTATCAGTTTTCTATTTTCCCCAAAGAGAAGCTAGAAACTGGAAGTTTTCTCTCAGTCATGCCCCACTGAGCCTAGAGGAGAGCTATGGTGAGCAAGCACCACACATTTTCCTATTGGCTTCAATAGTTCATTTCACAGTCAACTAAGGTGCAAGTGCCTCTCAACTGAATCTACACATTTCTCACAAAGTCTCTGTCTGTTGTCAAATCAGTGTCTCCATGAGGAAAGGAAGGAATACCTGGAGCTTCCTATTCTGCTATCTTGCTGACCAGAAAGCTACTATTTTCTGACTATTTAATTTTTTATGATTTATTTCCCCAGATTACATTTAACTTCCTTATAGACAAGAATAATCTCACATCCTTCTTTGCTATCTCCACTTCCCTATATCCATATGTTCACAGGGTAGCAACACAATTTATTGATTACTTCACTAAAGTTCAGTTCTTTCTTCAACAATGTGAGAAGACATTATTTTGAGAACACTCTCTAGCCTAGAAAGCCTTAAGGATTAAAGGTTTAACTGTGAAGTATGAGACTAGTTAATACTTCACTGATATTATCAAATTAAAAAATAATTCTTTGTGTGACCCACTTGATATTAATCTTATATAACTCAAAAACTTCCATAGAAGCACTGCCCTGTACTCTTTGCTATCTATGCATAGGGAGACATATTAGAATTAAAGCCATATTAATACTCCTTCTTGGATGGTATTCAGTGAGGACCTCCCATATAATCAATTTGGCAAACTAGCAAGTTTCTAAGGCAGTATAAAGTAGAAGAGACCTAAAAGCCATGGAGGAGACTGAAGAAAAGCAGAATTAAGTTTCATGAATCAGGTCATATACAAACTTGTATCAAACCTCCTATCTGTAAGTTGCTGCTATAGACTCAGAATCCCAAGATGACAGGGGTGGAGGCCCGGATTTAGAGAAGAATATAAATTAATATAGAAGAAACTGTATGCTCATGATTGTCATGTTATTGAGGAAGTGAGAAAGAGACTAACTGCAAAGGAATAGCTACTCCTTCTGCTTTTTAATTCCCTTTCATTTAATGTCTCTAAACAGAATTTAAGACTTAAATCACATGTGAAAAGTTATTTAAATATATCCTCTTCCTAAACACTTTACCCAAAATCTCTTATTCATCTTTATTCCAAGGCTCCATGTCTCTGATTTTGAATTTATCTGCATATAATTTAGATAATATTTTAAAAATCTGCACCAACACTAAATAAAACTCAGTTCATTTCAATTTTGTCATTATATTCTTGGATAAAGACAAGTGAAATCTGGTAGTTAATCTTAACCCCCCAAAAATACATTTGCAGTTACCTTTCTATACTTTATTAACACAAAAGTTATTTAACTTTAGACAGCCTTGAGGATGTAAAACAAAAGTAAATATTTAATCAAGACATCATAACATAAATGCATGTAGTACCCCAATATCTAAATTTAAGACAAAAGAGAAAAGAGGTAAAGCAGCTTCTTACCCATCTTCACCTCACTCCCCAATTTTTAAAAGTTTATTCCCTTTTACCTACCTTCTTATTTTATTCCCACATCTTATAAAAGAGCACTATTTTCTCCCTTTAAAAAAGAAACCCCGAAAGGAAAAGGAATATTTATCATTCTTATCAATGTGGAGTCCTTTTCCTTCAGTCACCATTCTTGTTTTTCATTATCTTGATGATTTCTCTTTGATTGTCCATATCTGTACTGTGGTTTTATCTTATAAGATCATATCTTGATGTCAGACTCTATTCTCCATAGTCTGATTCACAAGGAGTCATTAGAAAAGACTTACTTTAAAGACCTGTCTTCTTAGGAATGATTAAATACACAAAAGGCAGCTCCTGGATAATTGAGAGTCTGGGGATATAGGAAGTCAACCATGTTAATGGTTATCTATGTACAGCCAATGACAGCTGCTTTTTTAGATATTTCATGGCTCTACTAAGTTGGGGCCTCACATCAGAAGAAGTACAAGAATTATTTATTTACATTGTTTGGGTTTTTTTTTTTTTTTAATGGTCTTATAAATCATACATAGCCCTGCAGACTTTCCCTCAGATCTACCTATTGCTAACAGTAGAGGAAGATATTCTTTCATCTTCCGTCAGTTTTGTGCTAAGACAGCACACTTGTCAAAGCTGTGAGAGGTTTGCTGTTTCAGGTGTGTGATCAATACACAAAGATGTCAGGAGATCCTTAGTGAGAGGAAGGTCATAGCCTTGGATTTGCTGAGTCTGCAGGTTCGTGATAGATCCCAGATTGCCTTAGCAGTGAGTCACTTATCTTAGGTGATAAAGAGTTCTGCTAATGGTTTGTTAGAGTAATGGATATAAATGGACTTAGCATATGAAAAAGGATGTGAAAACAAACAGACACACTCCTATGCTCCATGAAAGCTCTGTTAATACACCCTGAAACTTCCACCCCACTACACCCAAAGATAGTCATCTTCTGAGTGACTATATATCTGAGTCCTCTATGAAGTACTCAGAAAAAAAAAAAGAAAGAAAAAAAGGAATGCCCTTAGGAGCAGAGCCTGAGTCACTAAAAACTAATAAGTGCTCAAATAATAGCATTAGTTTGATCATGGAGATACTTTGATGTCCCTAGAATTGCATATACTTCTGTTCTCTAGAAACCCATTTGCATTAAACCAAAAAATATTAGTATAAATACTAAGTGATATTACTGGCCATCTCCCATCCCCTCCTCTCACCAGAGTCATAACTTAATTATTTGACTCTAGTTTTTAAATTCTGGCAATGACAGTTTTCCATTTTAATGTATCTATAATACAGTTTAAATACTTTTCGACATCCGCGTGACCTGAGTAAGTGAGTTTGGGGGATGAGCACAGCAGAGACATAAACTGCACAACTGCTTAACAGCCCTGAAGGTCACAGTCTCATTACCAGTTCATCCAGACCTCAACTGTAGTTCATAGATTCCTATTGAGGAAAGTTGCATTTAATGTACATCTAAGTGATAAAAGTTCAATTTATGTATGTTGCTGAGGAGTTAAAAAGGAGAGATTAAGTAGCAATTTATATCATACAAGTGATTTTACCATCATTCTGTTTGATGAGTATAAACTCCAGTTCTAAATAAGGTCACATTCTGAGAGACTGGAGGTTAGGACTTCAACATATGAATGGATGGTTTAGTAGTAAATTCAATAACCAACAATAATTAAACAAGAAGTTTTTATTTTCTTCATCATGTGTTATTTCATAATGTTCACAATAAGATGCAAACACTTGAGTTGAAAAATACATTTCAATGTTATCAATCACCAAGTTTTATCAAATATTCATTTTTATACTAAAATTTATTAGCTATGGAGAGAGATACAAAAGAAATATAATAAGGGCCCTGTTCTAAAGTAACTTAACTTTCCACCTAGTAGCATTGACAAAACCAGCCAACAATTGAAACCTGTTTAACAAAGAACCCATTAAAGCATGTAATTACAAAACAAAATATCCTAGACCTTTCTCCTATAACTTAACAACACTTTATAAGAAGATTTTTTATTGTTATTTTTCCTATAGGTACATTTTGAATCAATAATCCTTGGTCATGTTCCTGAAAATGTTATGCTCCATAAGAAGGCGGACCATATTTACATGTTCAAGGGCTGCATCGGAGAGCTTCAGGTAAACAACAAAGAATACTTCATCACTGAGGAAGCACTACAATGGAAAGAACATTGAGAACCACCATGGCCCTTGGTGCACTCATCATCAATGCCACAACAATGGCACCTGCATTAGGTTAGTATTAGTCTCCCGATCCCCAACCTATATTGCATGACTCCAAATTCTTAAAACAACAAAATCAGCAGAATTGTCATCTGGGTGATAGAAAGGTCTGGAATATCCAAGTTTTTTGCATGCATTACCCAGTTGATACACACGTGTGGTATATACTTGTTTGCTCAAAGAAATGTATATATTGTGGCCCCTGTGGCAAGGAATTCCTGACCTCTGAACATAACTAGGTAATTGAAACCTAATTTTGACTATTTGAAATGGATCCACGTGTAAGTTTACCAAGGTGTTCTGCTTTTAAGAAATATGAATGAGAGGTTATCATTCACTGATAAAAGTTTTGATGTATTAATTTTTGTTTGTTTTTGCTTCATCTTAAAAAATATCTACTTATGTCTCTAAAATTACAGAAGAACAAGTACCTATTACCTGTTTTTTCTTTATATTTGCAATTCTATGTACATTTCTTCTCCAGCAAGATTCATCATGCTTATAAACTTAAGATATTAATTAAAATTATTTACTGTTCCACTAAAATGTCTTAAGTGACTTGATACTCAAGAAGTCTCACTTGGACAGTGTAGATCATATTCCCAAATTTTTTCAGTCCTCTGAGAAAACTTTTTTCAGGGCTACAAGTAATGACAGAGTGGAAGCAGAAACATGTACAGATTATAATGATTCATGTCAAGGAAAAATTGACCAAATCTCACAGGAAATATCTTAATTAATTTACTTCAGTTATTCTAAGGAGAAAGCTATCAAGTCATTAATGACTTCATAAAAGTAAATACCTGTATGCATAGTTTGTGAAAGAGAAAAATTCTATTTAAAAAAGTAGGATAGAAAATGGTAGGCAGAGGTGGGCTCTGGAAGTAATCACTGGAATAGAAAATGATAAGAGAAAGAAAGAGAACCAACTGGCAAAGACAAGGAGCAGAGGAATTGACAGGTATGATAACGTCAAGGCGATATATTTACCAGACAGTCACAGACTGGCTGTAATAAATTTGAAGAAAAAGCACAGTTTACTGAAAAAGAGAGAGATCAGCTCTTAGGGTGTCTAAAACCTTTGCTCCTGATTAACTGTGTCTGAGTCTGACTTGATTTACACATTTGTAAAACAACAGCATTATTGACCTATTTCATATAGGGAGAGTATAACAGATAAAGTTTTAAAGGGCTTTAAAAAATAGTACATTTTGAAGCTAAGAGTGAAGATAACTTCCTTGGCTGCAGTCACTTTTCTGAAGTAAACAAAATCAGGGCTTTACTTAATGGGTATTCTGTTTTATAATGAACCCATTAATAGTAATTATTTTTTTAATAATAATGCAAAAATTTTCCATCAATACAACCTTCAGAACCATGTAGAAAAAACTTGCATTTTTGCCTAATTAAGTGAAGAAACAGGAAAAGAAAAACTTCTACTGACTTTCTAATACTTGAAATATTTAATCTTAATAAATATTGTCAGTGAGGCTTTACCATTGATGGAATTATAGAATTGACAAAAATTGTGTTCCCTCCCTTCCTATATATGGACAATAGACTCTATCATAGCCCCCATCATCCCCTCTTCTGGTATTCAAGCCTTGCATGATCCCCTCTGACTTTGGGGTGGGGGGGTAGGACCAATAGCTTACTTTTAGCCAACAAAATAATGAAAAGATTAGGGTGATGGGATGTCACTTACTTCCATGGTTAGGTTACTTAGGATTGTGTGCTACAGTTTGGAAGGACGCTCTCTCATGCTGATTTTGATAAAGCACATAGCAATTTTGGGAAGGTCCATGTGACAAAGCACTGAGGGTGGCCTACATCCAACAAGCAGTGAGGAACTAAGGGTGGCCACTTTCCAGCTATTCACCCTACAAATAAAATGTTTCTTCATGTCCTATGAAAAACATGATTTCTATCTTTATTGCCAGAACTTAACTGCCGTAGATTACCCTTTGCATTATTCCACACAAGACATGCTGGTCCCTGGCAACTATGACTTCCATCCCAGTATGTCCCTGTGCATGCCAAAACCACAGTACATTGGAGTTGGCCAGTTCCAATACAGCAACAACAAAAATAGACATTCCAGAGGGATCATGAGAACAGGATTGAAAAATACATCAAAGGCAGGGAGCCAAGGAGAGAGGTAAAGAATGATTGTTGGGTTTTGAACCCAGTAACGAGAATGCTGGAATAATTGCAAGAAGAAGAGGAGTTCAGTCTGAGCCTTTTGTCCTCATAAGTCAGATGACCATCCAACTAGGGACAACTGCATGTTAACAATGGTCAAGGCAAACACACAGATTTGAGGTCAACTCTGCAGACCTTAAGGCTCAACCATGTAATTATTGAAAGGAAGCGAAAATAAATTAAAAAAAGAAAACAGAGCAAGGAAACATTTCTAGAAAATTACATTGGAATTTTGTAGGAAGGGAATGGAATGAGTAGCAGAGTGATTAAAAGGAAATAAAAAATAAGGAGAAGGCCACCTTCGGTAGGTGCTCTGGACTGAATGTTTGTGCTCCCCCCCCCCAAAAAAAAATTCACATGTTCAAACCCTAATCTCCAATGTGATGATTTTGGAGGTGGGGCTTTTGGGAAGTAATTAGGTCATGAGGGTGGAGCCATCATGAATGGGACCAAAAATTCAATATAAGAGCTCAGATAGCAAAGGGGCCACAGAGAAAATCATCAGGATGAAAATGCTATCTGTCACTCTTTCCGGGTCTGTGTAAAATAGCAATACCCAACCATAGAAAGAACACTCCACCAGTCTGTGCAGAAACCCAAAAGGAGAACCAGGTATGTACTGAGAGAGAACTCCCAGCGAAACCATTTGTAGCCTCAAACCAAAGAAGTTGTTCAAGAAGAACACAGACCAGAAGTAGATCACAAGGAACCACTACCATGACGAACACCCAGCTCCCAGCAGACACATACCCATACTTAAACTACAGTGAGTGGTATAAAGTTTTCCAACCAAGGAACCTAGAGAAACTGTACTACTGAGTCCCAACCTGACTTTGACAAAGGGATCTGAACTAACTTAATGCATTGGATAACTCACTTGCCATCTATATTGTTGGCCAAAATTAAAGGTTCCTTTTCCTCTTTATGCTGCTATGTCATAAAATAGATCTCTCCAAAATCTTCCAAACTGTCTTCCAACTCTTCTCATTCTTTGCATCTTTTGATACCATCTGACTTGATCTCACTCCTGAGCCAAGCCAGACAGGCTTCTAAACTCCCATTCTCTCTTTTCCTATTTTTACCAAAGGGGAGATTGGATGCAAGACAATTTTCAAAAGAGCAGAGCATTTACATGAGATATATTAATATTCAGCTTTTTAAAATAATAGATCATCTTTGTTCAGAATAAAAGAGTCATTTTTACAAAGATAAGAAGAAAGCTCTTTTACCCCTCTGGTTTCCTATTGCAAGACATAGTGACACTCATATGGTAATACCATAGTAGGCATGCAAGATATTTTTACTTTAAAAAGGAAATAATAATATATCATAACAGCTTAATTGTTGTAGTGCACAGACTCTCATCTAGAAGCTGGGGAATGCCTCCTAATGAGGTATAGGAGGGGAGACCCCCCCCAAAAAAGAATTACCTTCTGGAGGGCATGCCCTTTGTAGTACAGGCTTCCCTCACTAGATGAGTGTTCTAGGAACCCATCTGTATCAGCTCGTGCTGTTGTGAGAGGCTGCATTTGGCTTAAGTGAATTTTTTTTGAAAACTCTTTGAACACATTTGCCCATTTCATGATGGGTGATTTAGAGCACACCTGCCCACAGCACACTGAGTGTTCAGCAGTTTTTGACCAAAAACAGTATGACCCCTATGCCCCACCCTCTGTATTCACCTGATCACACCCTGTGCGATGTTTTGTTTTTTGTTTTTTTCTATCTGGATTAAGAAAGTCCTCAGAGAGAAAGGTTTTGCCAATGCACAAGAGGTGAAACAAAAAACAGCAGAAGCAGACCTCATTCATGACTTCCAGTCAAGATGGCAGCATAGGCAGACGTGGCTCATGTCTCCACACAACCACATCAAAACTACAACTAAAATATAGAACAAGCATCACTCAGAACCATCAGAAATCAAGTTGAACGGAAGTCTGACAACTATGGAATTAAAGAAACCACATCATTCCAGCCAGGTAGGAGGGGCACAGACATAGAAGAAACTGGTCCCAGACCCACATGTGATGGATAAAAATTCGGGAGGAATAGCTCAGGAGTGAGAAGTCCCAGCACTACACCAGGCCCCCCAGCCCTGGGCTCCAGTGCCAGGAAGATAACTCCCCACAACTCCTGGATGCAAAAACCAGCAGGGATTGAGTCAGTGGAAGAAAATTCTGGAGCCTCAAGCAATTCCTCTGAAAGAAGCCACACATAGGCTCACCTACTCAGACATACTTCCTCTGACCTCCAACACCAGGGACACCAGTGGTACATGGAAGAAACAAGTATATGCCATCAGGGTGAGCAGAGGCCATTGTCTGTTTCTAAACCCTCCCCACAACAGAGCTGGCAAGCTAGTGCCATATCTGAGACTCCACTTGGATGACAGTGTTTGATTCACCTGAGAGATGCCCAGAAACTCCACCCCACTCAATTTACCAGCCAGCCCAAGCTACTTTTCCATATGAATGGCTAGTAATGGTTCATGCTTCACAACTTCCTAAATCCTCTCAAACAAGTAACAGCTGGCTTTAGTGAGTCCCAGGCATGGCACTAACAGCAGCCAACCTAGATTCACAACTTAGCTTCTCCTGGGAATCTCCAAGCCCAGCACAAATAGCAGCCATCTCACATTGCTTTATAGCTCAGACAGGGTGCCCTGGGGAAAAAAAGGTGGTAGCTGACCTTGGCTTGCACCACTTAGGAAACCCCAGGACCAGCACCCCCCAGTGGACAACTACAGACCACATCACAGCACCACCACCCAGCACCTACATAGTTGATCCTCCATGGAAGGTGGAGGTTGGTGGTCAGTGGTCAGCCAGTCCTTACAGCTGACTGACCTGGGTAATTCTTCCAATTGACCTGCCAACAGCAACCAAGACTCAACTCTAAGAGGATGGTATACTCAGCCCACACAAAAGGCACACCTTGAGTACCCAGCTTGGGTAATAGCAGAGGCTGTGCCACTGGACCCTATAGGACACCTACCATATTAGGCCACACTACCAAGGCACAGAGTCAAAGTAGCTACATAGAAACAAACACAGAGAAGCTGCCAAAATGAGGAGACAAAGAAACATGGCCCAAATGAAAAAACAGATCAAAATTCCAGAAAAAGATGGAGATAAGCAATCTATCAGATGCAGAGTTCAAAACACTGGATATAAGGGTGCTCAAGGAACTTAGTGAGGTCTTCAACAGCATAAAAAAGATCCAGTCAGAAATGAAGAATACACTAATTGAAATAAAGAACAATTTACAGGGAAAAAGCAGTACAGTGGATGAAGTCAAGAATCAAATCAATGATTTGGAACATAAGGAAGCAAAAAACAACCAATCAGAGCAACAAGAAGAAAAAAGAATTTTAAAAAAAGATAATTGTATAAGCAGCCTCTGGGACAACTTCAAGAGGTCCAACATTTGCATCATAGGGTTGCCAGAAGGAGAAGAGAAAGAGCAAGAAACTAGAAATCTACTTGAAAAAATAATGAAAGAAACTTCCCTAATTTGGTGAAGGAAATAGGCATGCAAGTCCAGGAATCACAGAGAGTCCCAAACAAGATGGATGCAAAGAGACCCATTCCAAGATAAGGCATAATTAAAACACCAAAGGTTAAAGATAAAGAGAGAATCTTAAAAGCAGCAAGAGAAAAGAAGTTAGTTATCCACAGGGGAGTTCCCATAAGACTGTCAGCTGATTTCTCAAAAGAAACTTCACAGGCTAGAAGGGATTGATAAGAAACATTCGAAGTCATTAAAAGCAGGGACCTAAGCCAAGATTGGTCTACCCAGCAAAGCTATCATGTAGAATTGAAGGGCAAATAAAATGCTTCATAGACAAGAAAAAACTAAAGGAGTTCATCATCACCAAGCCATTATCATATTGAAATATTAAAGGGACTTAATTAAGAAAAAGAAGATCAAACTATGAACAATAAAATGGCAAAAATACATATCTATCAACAATTGAATCTAAAAAAACTAGGCAAACAAGAAGAACAGAGACAGAATCACAGATACTGAGAATGTTTTGATGGTTGCCAGATGGGAGGGGTGGGGGAGAATGGGTGAAGAGGTGAGGGAATTAAGAAGTACAAATAGGTAGTTACAGAAGAACCGTGGGGATGTAAAGGACAGTATTAGGAAACAGGGTAGCCAAAGAACGTATACACATGACCCATGGACATGAACAATGGTGAGGGGATTACCTAAGGGAGTGAGAAGCGCTGGGTGGAGCGGGGCAAAGAGGGAAAATTCAGGACAACTATAATAGCATAATCAATAAAATATAACTTTTAAAAATGGCAAAAGCACTAAACGGCATCAAAATTGATGAGTTCAAAAACTGTTTTGAGCAGTAGAAAAAATGTCTCTATCGGTGTATTGCAGCAAATGCAGACTACTTTAAAGGTGACTGTAGTTTAAATATCTAAGAATAAATGCCCAATTTTTTCTAAATAAATTCTGGTTTTGGCGGGTCCTACCTCATATAAAAACCTTAAGAAAGGCAAAATTTTCAATCTACACACACGCTTGAACATTCTAATTCATATCTCCTGGGAATGCATGCCTATTCTCCCCAACATGTAAAGAATGATAGTGGTTTAAGAGATAACCCTTTAAAAAGACATGCTAAATGAGAGTAAGATGGTGAGTTAACAGAGAGGTTCAGTGCACAGAACTACACTTTATGGTTCACAAAATAGAATGCAGTTACCTAGCTATTTATAAACAAAATCATTACTCATTTTAGTAGCTTGGTTGATATAATTCACTGTTGTTAAGTGCTGTCCCTACATTGTCAATGAAGATAATCTGCTTACCAGAAGACAAATTTCATGTGGAAAACTATTGAGGGGAAGTATTACTTCAGCAGCTTTACTGAGCAAATGTCATTCTGCTTTGAGTGCCATCACACATTTCTGGACAGTATCCAATCTTTTTTCATTTTGTTATAAATCTGTGCTAGAATTTTCAAACCCCTGTGGTTGCTTATTTCAGAGAAATCCAAATTGCATGTAGTGAAATTCAGTTTAGAAAGTGATACAGAAGGGTTATTCTGAGTATCTAAATCTCTGTGGACTTCGAACAAGCTGTTTCCAAAAGGGCAGAGGAAGGTTAGCAAATTAAACAGATAATATTTAAATCACTTCCTCCTTTCTGTGCCAGATGTTTTAAAATAGGTTAAACAATAATTAAAAAGGGGCATCGGTTTGGGGAATATACCCTATATAACCACTACTCTGAAAACTGATGTCACTGCCATTATAGTCAATAATTATTAAGGTATGAATTTTAGACTTGGTCTGAGTTTTACCAGGAGCTAAGCGTGTATTGATTATTTTATCATGCATTGAAACTCAGTAATACCATGTGCGAATGAATGTGCTCTCTGTGCCTTTAAATATTCTCAAAACCTTGATTCATCGCTAGCCAGTGCCATCTTCCATGTACCTGGACATGGGCTAGCAAATTTTTTGTAAAGCGTCCAATAGCAAATATTTTAGACTTTGTATCTCAACTATTCAACTCTGCCATTGTAACACCAAAGCAACCCTTAAAGATATGTAAATGAGAGGGTAGAAGAAGGCAACCAACTGGTGGAAACTGAGTCCACTTGCTCTTGCGCCCAACTTGGACACTTGGCTGATCTTCTGAAAAATAAGCTGAACGTTCCACGGAATCTCACTGATATGAAGTTTGGAAGCCAAGGAGTACAGGAGATGCTTCACAATAGGCAGTAAGGTGGAAGAGGAAATACCCATGTGAGGCACCTGCAGTCATGGACAGCCTGGTCAGAGATCTCAGCTTTGTGACACCCTCCCCTCCCAGGGCAGGGAACCCCCAGGCTTGGATACACAAAGTCAGGGACACACACACACACACACACACACACACACACACACACACACACACACACACACACACACACACACACACACACACACACACACACACACACACACACACACACCCCCCCCCCCCCCAAGCAGCAAATGGAAATCAGGAGAGTGCCAGAAGGAGAGAGGGATACTATCTGCACCTGGGTGAGGCGTGGAGTCTGGCCGCAGCCAGTCATAACTGTGAGAGACTCTTGACAGAGAGGTGGTGTGTATGGAAAGCCGGACAGTGACTAGGTGCTGCCGTGGGAGTGCCCAGAGAGACTCTTTAAAAGGGGACCTGAGACGTGCTGGGCAGGGACTCTGTGCGCAGCTGCCCCACCAGCAAGGAGACAGGATTCAGGGTGTGGTTTGCTCCTACTCGGTCCAGCTGAGCAGAGAGATCAGAAGGGTGCATAGTGAGGTGATTTTTTGGCCCCAGCCCTGCATAGCTAGCAGGATGGAGGCTGAATAGGGTGGAGAGTGCGGGACTTTTGTCTGCTGCAAGGGAAGTTGGTTGGGAACTGGATGGGAAGGAAGTGAGCACCTGAGATTATTTACAGCCAGACAGAGCCCCTTCCCTGGCAGAGATCAATCCTTCAGGAAGGGAAGGTCGCACCCAGGCCCCACCTCCTGCAAAATCGAAAGAACCACCAACAGGGAAGACCTGCAAAACCGGCAGGTCAGGCTCTAGAACCCCCTGCAACGCTGCATTTCTGCAAGAGAAAAACAGAAAGAGGAATGCGTACAGGGCCCGTTTTGTCTCAGGGAGACAAACATGCACTGGTTACAAGGCCCTATTTCACTGAGGCCAGCAAAGCAGGGAGCTCAGAAATCGGTGCAGCAAGGGGTAATCAGGGCCCCGCCCAGCCTGGCTGGCACACAGAACTGCCCTCAACACCAAGCAGGAAAGAGAGGACCGTCTCACACAGATGAGCCCCTCCCTTGAAACAGACAGCTATTAATCAGGAACTATACATTATCAGAAATAAGCTGGTTGATTCCCAGTCAGGGCACATGACTAGGTTGAACGTCAGGTCCCCAGTTGGGGGCGCAAGTGAGAGGCAACCACACAGTGATGTTTCTCTCCCTCTCTTTCTTCTTTCCCCTCTCTCTAAAAATAAATAAATAAAAACAAATAAATAAATTATTTTTAAAAAGAAGAAGAAGAAATAAGCTGGGATAGACCAAAACAGATGGGGCCGGTGGCACACCGGCAATTTTCTCAAGAGGACTAAACAGTGCTTCCCAGGGGAGAGCCAGGAGTCCCACCCCCCCCCAGTCACAATAGAAGCTTCCTCTTGAGGCAGGTGAAGGTGATAGAGGCAGTGCTGCCAGAAGTTGGACAACCCCACACCCCCACACCCCTTCCCCCCCAGCCTCCCCCCCAACCTTGAGCTGATAAAAAACCAGAGGCGGATCCAGAAAGAGATGTCAAAAGGTAAACACCAAACTGCTGAGATGAATTTCACCTCGTTCATCTTCTGAATTTGTGGGTTTTCCTTTCCTTTCACATAGCCTTTTAATATTTCTTCTTTTGCTCCAACTGTATTCCAACTAATTCACTATTCTTTGACTTTTTTTTGTTCTTCTTATTTAGATTTTATATTTTTTATTTTATTATTTCAAATATTACATTGCACCCTTCCCTTCTCTTACTCTATTTTGCTTTCTTCCTGTTCTCTCTTATTCTTTTTTTAAGTATCTTTTCTTGATTATGTTGTTACAGTAGTCCCAATTTTTTCTTTCCTTTGATCCCCTCTGCCCAGTACTCCCCTTTCCTCCAGCAATCCCACCACCCTTAGTTCATGTCCATGGGTCATGCATATAAGTTCTTTGGCTTCACCTTTTCCTATATTATTCTTAACTTCCCCCTGTCTATTTTGTACCAACCAATTATGCTTCTCAATCCCTGCACCATTTCTCCATTTCTCCCCCTCCCCCTTCCAGTTGATAACCCACCAAATGATCCTCATACCTAGGATTCTGTACCTATTCTGCTTTGCTTAGTTGGATTTTCTTTTTATTTTGTAGATTCAGTTGTTGATAGTTGTGAGTTTGTTTTCATTTTAATGTTCATAATTTTGATCTTTTTCTTAAGTAAGTTCCTTTGACATTTCACTTAATAATAGCTTGGTGATGATGAACTCCTTTAGCTTTACCTTGTCTAGGAAGCGCTTTATCTGCCCTTACATTCTAAATGATTGCTTTGCTGGATAGAGTAATCTTTTTTGTAAGTCCTTGCTTTTCATCACCTTGAATACTTCTTGCCAGTCCCTTCTTGCCTGCAAAGTTCCTTTTGAGAAATCAGCTGATAGCCTTATAGGCACCCATTTGTAGGAAACTCTGCTTTTCTCTTGCTGCTTTTAAGATTCTCTCTTTACCTTTAACCTTTGGCATTTTAATTATGCTATGTCTTGGTGTGGTCCTTTTTGGGTTCAGCTTGTTTGGGACTCTCTGTGCTTCCTGGACTTGTATGTCTATTTCCTTCACCGGATTTGGAGAGTTTTTCTTCATTATTTTCTCACATAAGTTTTCAATTTCTTCTTCTTCTCCTTCCTCTTCCTCTTCTCCTTCTGGCACCCCTATGGTTTAGATGTTGGCATGTTTAAAGTTGTCCCAGAGGTTCGTAAGCCTCCCCTCATTTTTTCTAATTCTTTTTTCCCTCATTCTGTACTGATTTACTTTTCTTCTTCCTTATGTCCCAAATCATTGATTTGAACCCCAGTTTTCTTCCCTTCATCAGTGGTTTTGTGTGGATTTTTCTTCATTTCATTTACCATAGCCTTCACTTCTTCCTTTATGCATTTGCTGTACTTAATCATATCTGTCAAGCCTGTGAGCATCTTTATCACCAGAGTTTTGAACTCTGCATCTGTTAGCTTGGCTATCTCCTTTTTTGTTAGGTTGGCTATCTCCTTGTCGCTTCATTCTCCCTTGATCCATTTCGTCTTTTGAGCCATATTTCTCTGTCTCCTCATCTTGAAAGGCTGCTGTGTTTGTTTGCCTCTGTGTCTTAGGTACAGCTATTGCTCCTGTTATGTTGTAAGGAGTGGAGCCTTAGCTATTTGTCAGTAGAGGGTAACCTGTTTCACCATGTTGTGGCGCTGTTTGTGGGGGAGCAGTCTGAGGGAACAATGCTGCTTGCTCAGCACTCGCCCCTTGTCTAGGCACTTCTCCCACTTCCGTATGGGACTGGCGCCTCTCTAGCTATTGCCCTGGCCATTGTTCCCAGAGTGGGTGGGTCTGTGGACAGTCACACATTTAACTGACTTTTTTAAATGTGTGACTCTGCTTTCCACCAGCCTGCCTCTGCCACTACTGCTGCTGCCACTGCACCACATCCTCTCTGCCCCAACTCTGCCCCTCCAACCTGTCTGGATGAGTATTTCTTTATATCTTTGTTTGTTTGACTTCCATGCAGCTCAAGTTTCTAGAATTTCTGGTTGTCTCTAGTTTTGAGGTTGTTGTATTCTTATTTAGTTGTGGAGGGAGATACAGCATGTCTATCTAGGTCTCCATCTTGGCTGGAAGTCTCTCTTATTTTCATTGCAAATTTTATTTTCCCCCATGCTACACCTCGTTCCTACTCCTTGCTCATACTGCTTGTTGTCCCTCTATCCTCTCAAAAGAATTCTTCCTTCCTTTAGTCAGTTCATATTCTTTTTCCTTTTCTTATAATATTCTTATTTCCTTTCCACCTCTATAAACTGTGGCTTGTTTGGCATGGATATTACTGTTATTGCTGTTCTTCTTCAATGGTATTTCAATGTGTTCACTACTCTTTTTATTTCATATCTCATAGGTCACTCTCCCCCTGTCTTACTCCATCTTGCCTTTCCCCTGCCCTTGCTTATTTGAATTAGACATTTTTTTCCCTTTCTTAGCCTGGATTCTATTCCTTACTCTTATTATTTTTCCTCTGCTTACCCTCTCAAAATCATTTTTCTTTACTTGAGATATCTCATATTCTCTTTTCCCTTTTGTATAATTCTTATTCTCTTTCTATCTTTATTAATTTTTGCTAAGCTGTCATTTTTATTGATCCTATCATGGTTCTTCTGCAAGTTTATTCCCTTTGGTTCATTACCTTTTTAATTTTATTTCAAACCTCATAGTATACTCTTTCTTTTCTTACTGCATTTTGCCATTGCCCTTCCTGTTTTACTAATGTTTTAAATTTTATTTTCTCCCTTTTTTGCTGTGTTTCTATTCCCTATTCTTATTATTTCTCCTCCCTCTTCCCTCTCAAAATCATTTTTCTCTTCTTTAGTCATCTCATATTCTCTTTCTCCTATATTATAATATTTTTAATCTCTCTGCATCTTTATTAATCTTTGCTCAATTGCTGTTGATATTGCTGATGTGATGAGGGGTATTTTTTCTGGCATTGGTTTAGTTTTCCAGGTAGTACTTCTTTGTTAAGCAGCCCCTGTCCAATAGCATACAAGACGTGTCAGGGGTTGTGATTCTCAGTCAGCCAGCTGGAGGGGAGAACCCACCAAGGAATGAGCCACCAATAATCAAAACCCAAGTAATAGAGCCCACATAAACTGACTAAAGGGCAACCCTGGAGCATCCATATCAGGAGATCAAAGAGACTGCACCCCAGTCCCACAGCTCTTCCACAGAAGACCACCCCACGAAGACAGGCAGAGCAGAGCAACCTGAGACACAGAAACAAAAAGAGTCACAATAGTTTAAAACTAGAAACCAACCTTAAGGAAAAATCTCAAAAACATTCAACTTCATGGAGACTGAAGAACATGCTATTAAACAATGAATGGGTTAACAATGAGGTCAAGGAAGAAATCAAAACATTTCTGGAAACAAATGAAAATGAACACACAACATACCCAAACCTGTGGGACACAGCAAAAGCAGTCCTGAGAAATTCATAGGAATACAAAAATTTATATGGAACCATAAACAACTCCAAATAGCCTCAGCAATTTTGAAGAAAGGAGAACAAAGTAGGAGAAATCACAATACCTGATATTACAAGGGATATAAAGGAAAGAATAAATAAATGGGACTACAGCAAACAAAAACACTTCTGCACTGCTAAAAAAAAATCAGCAATATGAAAAGGGAACCAATCGTATTGGAAAACATATTTGCCAATGATATTTTGGACAAAGGATTAGTCTCCAAAATATATAAATAACTTGTATGACTCAACACCAGGAAGATAAACAATCCAATTAAAAAATAAGCAAAGGATCTGAACAGACAGTTGTCCAAAGAGGACATACAGAGGGCCTGTAGTCATATGAAAGAATGCTCAACATCACCAGCCATCTGAGAGATGCAAATAAAAACCACAATGAGATACCAGCTCACACCAGTCAGAATGGCCATCATCAACAAATCAACAAACAAGTCCTGATGAGGATACGGAGAACAGGGAACCCTAGTGCATTGTTGGTGGGAATGCAGACTGGTGCAGCCACTATGGAAAACAGCATGGAATTTCCTCAAAAAACTAAAAATGGAACTGCCTTTTGGTCCAGTGATCCCACTGTTTGAATTATACCCTAAGCATCCCGAAACACCAATTCAAAAGAACATATGCACCCCTATGTTCATAGCAGTGCTATTTACAATAGCCACATTCTGGAAACAGCCTAAGTGCCCATCAGTAAATGAGTGGATCAAAAAACTGTGGTACAGACTTCCAGCCAAGGTGGAAGCATAAACCAACACGCTCTAGACCAACACGCTCTATCTCCCTCTACAACTAAGAAGGATTACAGCTAATGCAAAACTAAAAATAATAAGTTCCTAAAAATAAAGCTACATGGAAGTCCAGCGTATGCAGTCATAAACAAGTGGTGCTCATCCGGACGGGTAGGAAGTGCGAACCCACAGCTGAGGAAGATCGAACTGCGCTGGAGGCGGCAGCCGCAGCGGCAAATGGCAGGACCCGGTATGCAGATGCCTGTGTTTGGGGGGAAGAGAGAGGTGCCTGAAGGCCGCCCCGGCTGCAGACTGAATCCTTCGGATTGCAGTTCTAACAGCGGAGAGGGCAGATCCCCTTGGGAGATGGCCCTGTTCGCCAGCGGAGAGTAACAGTGGGAATCCATCTTGGACCCCCGCCCCCACGCAAAGCGCAGCAGGGTGGTGAGAAAGGTCGCCAGGTTGTGACAAGCACATGGGACTCCACCCAATACAGCATAGGAGGTGTGACAGCACCCCTCCCAAGAGGGAAAGATAAACAAAATGGTCAGAATGGCAGAATTAAGGATTGAAATACCAATCACACAGCTAACAAAAAAGCAAATAAAAGCCTTGACCGAGGAACAAATAGCAAATTTTTCAGAAGGTCAGTTTAAAGCCATAGTTATAAGACAACTTACGGACCTAACGGCGGGGCTGAATCAAGACTGGGAAGGAATAGAGGCTAGCCCTGCTGAAATGAACAAAAATACATACAAGACAAGTGATGAGGAAGGGAAAGCCATGGATCAAATCAACAAATCGGAACATAGGGAGGGAACAAACAGCCAGTGCAGAAAGAGGAAATGAAGAGTGAGGACTATGACAATTGTCTCAGAAACCTCTGGGACAGCTATAAGAGAACGAACATTTGGGTTATTGGATTGCCAGAGGGTGAAGAAGAAGAATTAGAAATAGAAAAATTATGTGAAAAAATAATGAAGCAGAACTTCCTTAACTTGGAGAAGGAGGTGAACTTACAGGTCCAAGAAGCACAGAGAGTTCCGGATAGACTGGACCCAGGGAGGACCACACCAAGACACATTATCATCAAAATGTCAAAAATTAAAGATAAAGAGAGAATCTTAAAAGCAGCAAGAGAGAAGAGAAGAATTCTGTACAAAGAGGTCCCAATTAGACTATCAGCGGATTTCTCAAAGGAGACTGTACAGGCAAGAAGGGACTGGCAAGAAATATTCAAAGTAATAAAAATCAAAAACCTACAACCACAATTACACTATCCAGTGAAGCTCTCATTCAGGATAGAAGGGCAGACAAAGTGTTTCCAGGACAAAGTAAGACTGAAGGAGTTTGTTAGGTCCAAACCACTGTTATATGAGATGTTAAAGGGACTTGTTTAGAAGAAGGAGGATCAGGACAATGAACATTAAAATGAAAACTGGATCACAACAACAAACAGCAGAAGCTAGGGAAGTGGGACAAGGGCAAACTAAGTAGGCAACGAGAAGAGAAAAAGAATTATAGGTAAGGGGAGCATATTGGGGGGAGGTCAGTGGGGAAGGGTTGGGGGAGAGGGAGGGAGATGGTGCAGGAATTGGGAAGCATAGTGGGAGGGAGTGGAGTGGACAGGAAGATGTTGAAAAGAACTATATCCATAACCAATGGGCATGGACTAAGGGGGGAGACAACTGGAGGGAGGGGCGGGAGCAAGGGGGAAGGAAATTGGGACAACTGTAACAGCATAATCAATAATAAAAAATTTTTTTAAAAATAAAGTAAAAAAGAGTTTATCATTAAAAAACAAAAAACTGTGGTACATCTACACAATGGAATACTATGAAGCAGAAGGAAAGAAGAAATTCCTACTTTTTGCCACAACATGGATGGAACTGGAGAGTATTATGCTCAGTGAAATAAGCCAGGAAGCAAAAGACAAATACCATATGATCTCACCTACTAAAGGAAACTAATGAACAACATAAACAAATGAGCAAAATAGAACCAGAGGCATGGAAACAAGGAGCAGACTGACAGTGACTGGGGGGAGAGGGGAGGGGGCCAAAGGTGGAAAGAGGGGGAAGGGTATTGTCAAGGAACTAGTATGAATGACCCATGGACATGGACATCAGGGTGGGGATTGAATGTGGGGATGGGGGTGGGTGGGGTAGAGGGGGAAAAAGTGGGACAACTATAATAGAAAAACAACAACTAATTTTTTAAAAGAACCAAAAAATAATTTAATAAAAATAAAATAAATAAGATATGTAAATGAATGGGTGTGGCTGTGTTCCAACTTCATTTACAAAAGTAGGGGACTGTCAGGGTTTGGCTTAAAGACCATAGTTTGCAGACTACTGCACTGGGGCAATAGATGGATAAAATAGTTTTATTAGGTCAATTGCTCAAGAAAATCTAACTCAATTTAAATTTTCCCTATTAAGCAATGTAGCTAGCTAGCTAGATGACTAGATAGATCAATAAATAGATAGATATAGATAGATAGATAGATAGATAGATGTATAGACATAGATATTATAAGGTATTGGATCACACAATTACAGAGGGTAAGAGGTCCCGCAATCTGCCACCTACAAGCTGGAGACCCAGGAAAGATGGTGTAGACTTCAGTCTGAATCTGAAGGCCTGAGAACTAGGAGCTTTAACAGCAATAGAAGATCAACATCACAGCTTAACAGCCAGGCAGAGAACAAATTCAACTTAGCTCCAGTTTTTCTTTTATGCAAGCTCTCAAGGGATTGGAAGATGCCCACCCACATTGGGATAAGCCATCTGCTTTACTCAGTCTACAAATTTAAATATTAATTTATTCTGGAAACACCCACAGATACACCCAGAAATAATGTTTAAACAGCTATCTGGGCATCCCATAGCCTTGTAAAGTTAACGCATAAAATTAACTATAACTAGCAATTTCAAAAAAAGTATGTATTCCTTAACATTAGGGAACTTTCATTATTCTCAGTGTCTGAAGAGAATTAAAAGTGAGTTTTATTCTTTTCTTTTAATCCATTTTCCCTATTATCTAATTTTATAGACATATTTTTGACATTGATAAAAAGAAGTCAGTTTTCATGATCTCTGAAATTAGTTTTCAAGTCATTTAGCAATTCAAAATGAGGTAAGAGCCATAAATTGAATTTGAAATTGCAATAGTAACAATTATAGAGTACAAGGAATTAGGGTATTGTGTCTTAGCTTTTCCATCTGTTCTGCAATGAGTGGCAACCCCCTACAAAATGTTTGCTTGTCTGCATTGTCATTTCACAGTTGCATGTACTTAAGTCATCACCTGCTGAGGTCTTTTCATTCTTTTTCTGTATCTAGGCCAGATTACCCATAACCTAGCTCAACAGTCTACTGTAGTCTGCTAAATACCCAGGGGAAATGGAACCCATTTCAGATCTATTTCTCACCACCACATTTAGACTAATAACATCTTCAAATATTTAACCTTTATCGTGGTTGCTACACTTTCTGTCTGCAGTCAACATCCTTGAAATTGTACTGGGATTTAAGTGTCTCCTGTATTAGAGGGCTAGTTTATATTTGGTTAGATTATTCTCAGCTGTGAAAGTCTGCCACCAAGTGTTCAAACATTTCAACTGTAGGCAGCCGCTACTGCTAGAAAAAAGAAAGGGAAAATATCCAACTAAGTTTCAAGTAAAAACTTAGAAACGTATGTTGTTCTCCTCATTTCTCTTGTGTTAATTAATTGGGCATTTAAGGAATTTATCAATGTATTTCATTCATTAAAAATTTAAACTTTGTGGGGTGCAAATATGAAAGGTTTTCTTTTTCTTCTGTCATTGATGTTACACATGCTTTGTAGGATCTCTTTACTTTCACTTAGTGGAATAACATTCAGGTTCTGGAGAATTCTATTTGTGTCCACAGAGTAATAGCATCTGGTTCAACCTACTCCAGTTAAAACTTCTATCTCATATCCAGTTTAGTAGTCAGCAATCCTTTGGTTGGATAGATGTCCAGTTCAAGAACTTGAGTGGAGAAGTAAAGTGATGTGTTCTTCCTGATGCCTCCCTACCCCTCTTCTGCTTCTACTTTCTCCATATTTAGGTCTACCTTGGGGCAGGAGGTATTTGGTTGAAAAAGATTCAAAGGTTTTCTTATTAACAGGTGTCATTATGGTTCTGCACGCTCTCTCTGCAACACAAGCTCAGTGCTAGATCTCTTAACACATGAATGTGTGAGTCTTCACCAAGGCCTCTCTAAGGGGGTATTATTACATGGCCCAGTTGTCTGGTGGTGGGCAGGGAGGGGATGCACTCTTTTTTTCTTCTCCTGGCCCTTTACTTCACAGCTTCCTATCTGCTAGTGTCCCCTCTCCCAGAAGAAGAGTTGGTTTACTCTGAAGCTAATGAAGCTTAGGAGGCCCAGACCTTTGTTTTTATGAGACCTGGAACTTGCTAGGAATTGCAGTGGGCTGTTAAAATTCTCTTTCAAAAGGGAAACCAGGAGGCATTTTCATGTAAGCATTTCCTGTGAAGCGTCTACAGAGATTTCAGAGAAAGACAATGAATCTCCAAGTTTCCTTGTAATTCATTGATTTCTTTTATCATTCTAAATTAATATTCACTTTTACACATATTTCACATATGTACTTTTGAACACTTTTTGTTGTAAAGGGACCAAAAATTATATAAGTTTTGGGCCACACAAAACCTACACTCACCTCTGCCTGGCCCATAGACTATCTTCTTGGGATCCTGGCAAGATAACTTAAGCAATGTGACATAAGTTAATTTTCAACAAATTATAAACCTGACTTTCATACAAGCATATAATGAACACAACCAAAGATTTATTTCATTAATGAAGGAACCAGCATGATGGTAAAACTGGTTCAAAAGAATTGAAGAGACTGGGCATATATAGTCACTGAATGAATGTTGAAATAAGGATGCTAGTTTAGACACAAAACTGGTTAGTATCCTACAAAAGAATAAAATGTAATTGGGGGATGGGTCTTTTTTACCAGTACGTACTCATTTACATATTCATAAGACAAAAATCTGCCATTTATCATGTAGTGTCACAGAGACTGGGCCTATTCAATAGTAAATAATGAGTCAAATAAAAGTGCATTCTTCTAGAGAACTTCATAATGCTTAAGCAGGCCCACTGGACAATACTCTAGTAGGATAGTAAAAGAACATGAAGTAATCCTTTTGTTTTATTTCTTGGTTTTGAACTTTTTCTGAACACCAGCCACCTTCTACATTACCAAGAGTTGGGAGTCCAGATGCTTCAGTGCTACCCTCTGCTTTCCTTAATGTATAACAGTCAGTAGATAATCATAAGTGAAAGATTACCTTGAAAAAATAGACCCAGTTAAGTCTCCCACAATAATAAAAGCAAACATGCCAGGGAGGAATGTAGAGCCCAGAGGAAGAGGATGTATAAGAAGTGTGGGTTTGACTTCTGGCCAAGATGGAGGCATAGACAGACACACTGCATTTCCCTCCACAACTAAAAAGGAATACAACTACTTCAAAACTAGAAACAATCAGAAGTTCCAGAAAATCAAACTGCATGGAAGTCCAGCAAACAAAGATATAAAGAAGAAATACTCATCCAGACAGGTGAGAGAGGTGGAGCCAGGGCAGAAAGGACAAGGTGTGGTGGCGGCAGCAGCAGGCCAGCAGAAAGTGCAGTCACATGTTTTAAAAAGTTGGGAGGGACACCTGAGGAGTGTTCCCAGACCTCGAAGTTCATAGTCCCAGCACCAGGGAAAATCAAGCCTCATTGCTTCTGACTGTGCAGACCAGTGGGGGTTGGGGTGGAGGCAGAGGCTGCCAGTCTCTCAGCAGAGTCCACTTGTTTAAAGGGCCCCCACAGTCCTAGAATGTCCGCAGACCTACCCACTCTGGGAACGATGGCCAGGGAAGCAGCTAGAGGGGTGCCAGTCCTGTGCGAAAGTGCGAGAGGTGCCTGGAAGAGGGGTGAGTGCTGGGCAGGCAACATTGTCCCCTCTCAGACCCCTCTCCCACATACAGCACCACAACGTGGTGAAACAGGTCACCCTCTACTGACGAATCCCTAAGGCTCCACCCCTTACAACATAACAGGAGCAATAGCTCTAGCCAGGACTTGGAGGCAAACAAACAGAATGAGGAGACAGAGGAGTATGGCCCAAAAGGGGGAATGGATCAAGGTTCCAGTGGGAGAACTAAGCAATGAGGAGATAGCAAACCTAATAAATGAGGAGATAGACAACCTAACAGATGCAGAATTCAAAACACTGGTGATAAAGATGCTCACAGGCTTGACAGATATGCTTGAGTATGGCAAACACATAAGAGAAGAAGTTAAGGCTATGCTAAGTGAAACAAAGGAAATCCACACAAAACTAAGGGTGAAGGGAAGGAAACTGGGGTTCAAATCAATGATATGAAACGTAAGCAAGAAAAAAACAGTCAACCAGTACAGAATGGGGAAACAAGAATTGAAAATAATGAGGAAAACTTCCCAAATTTTGTGAAGGAGATGGACATATAGGTCCAGGAAGCACGATGGGTCTCGGGCAAGCTGGACCCAGAGGGGACCACACCAGGACGCATCATGATTGAGATGCCAAAGGTGAAAGATAAAGAAAGAGTCCTGGCAGCAGCAAGAGAAATGTGGAGAGTTGCCTACAGGGGAATGCTTATAGGATTATTAGCTGATTTCTCAGAGGACACTTTGCAGGCAGGAAGGGACTGGCAAGAAGTAAGTATTCAATGTGATGAAAGACAACCTGTAACCAAGATTGCTCTATCCAGCAAGGATATCATTTGGAATGGAAGGACAGATGACGTGCTTCCCAGACAAGGTAAAGCTAAAGGAGTTCATCATCACCAAGCCATTATTATATGAAATGTCAAAGGGACTTACTTAAGGAAAAGAAGATCAAAACTATGAACACTAAAATGACAACAAACTCACAACTATCAACAACTGAATCTAAAAAATAAAAAGAAAATTCAACTAAGCAAACCAGAATAGGAACAGAATCATAGGTATGAGGATCATTTGGAGGGTTATCAGCTGGGAGGGGGGTGGGGGAGAAATAGGGATATGGTGCAGGGGTTAAGAAGCATAATCAGTTGGTACAAAACAGACAGGGGGATGTTAAGAATAATACAGGAATGGGTGAAGTCAAAGAACTTATATGCATGACCCATGGACATGAACTAAGGGGTGTGGGATTGCTGGAGGGAAGTGGGGTATTGGGCAGAGGGGAGCAAAGGGGAAAAAAATTGGGACTACTGTAACATAATCAATAAAATATACTTTAAAAAAAGAAAAACAAATTTATCAATGCAGTTATTAGGAAAAAAGAAAAAGCACAGGCATGTTTTAGCTCCTCATTACTTATACTAAATGTAATGTAAGACATTACAACAAAATATTTTGGTAACTTCTGAATTTTTTCAGCATATTCAGGTGTGGAAATTATTTTAATCTGAGTCTACTTGATTAAGATGAGATTTGTGTTGCTTTAAGACCATCCATTCGCCCTTCCTTTCACACTATGTGCATTTGCAGAGTACCCCTTTGTGTTAAGCAGAATAATGAGCATGGAATTTACAAAGATAAATGAGGCACACAATATTCTCCAACTCTTGTTTATGATAATCTCAGATTTAAAACATTAAGGAATGCCAAATAAAATGTTTTTTTATTTATAAATATAAAGCAGTCTTATGTTCAAACAGCCTAGGAGTCACAGATTGTTGTTTATCTTTTTTTTTTTTTCACAGTGAATATATTTTAATTCTGAAGAAAACTGATATCCAGATTTAAAGGGAAAACATTTACAACTATTTACTATCATTTGTTCTAGGTGCATGGTAAGCAAATACATAATCATATTATATATATATATACATATATATGTAAAACAATAGTATATTTTTCTACTAAAAGACCATCTGTGATTTTTTAAATAATTCCACATTCAAATGACAGATTTAGAGACACACAAACTTTAAAAATGAACATTAAAACTATAAATAGAACAGCACGACATACCTGGTAGTTCAATGGCCAATCCTTAAACTTTGATATGTCACTAAATAGACCTTATTTATTTTTTTCATTTTTTAACTTTTTAAAAATGTATTTAATTTATTTTTTATTTTTAAATTACAGTTGACATACATTATTATATTAGTTTCAGGTATACACCTCAGTCATTAGACATTACATAACTTACTAAATGATCATCCTGATAAATCTCGTACCCACCTGACACCACAGATAGCTCTTAGAATATTATTGACTATATTCCCTATACTGTACTTTACATCCCCCTGATGATTTAGTAACAAGAAATTTGTACTCCTTAATCCCATACCTTGGTCACCCATCCCTTCAGCCCCCCTCCCATCTGGTAAACATCAAAATGTTCTCTGTATCTATGAATCTGTTTCTGTTTTGCTTGCCCCTTTATTTTGCTTTTCAGATTCAATTGTTAATAGATACATATTCATTAACATTTGATTGTTCATATTTTTATTCCCTTTTCTCATTCTTAAAGAAGACCCTTTAACATTTCATATAATACTATTTTGGTGGTGATGAACTCCTTTAGACATTTCTTGTCTGGGAAGCTCTTTAGCTATCCTTCTATTCTAAATGACAGCTTTGCTGGGTAATCGTGGTTGTATGGCCTTATGCTTCATCACTTAGAATATTTCTTGCCAATCCCTTCTTGCCTGCAAAGTTTCTGTTGAAAAATCAACTGATAGCTCCCTTGTAGGTAACTAACTACTTTTCTCATGCTGTTTTTAAAATTCTTTTTGTCTCTAACCTTTTGCATTTTAATTATGACATGTCTTGGTGTGGGCCTCTTGGGTTCACCCTGTTTGGAACTCTCTGAACTTCCTGGACTTGTATGTCTATTTCCTTCACTGGGTTAGGGGATTCTTCTGCCATTTTTTTAAAATAGGTTTTCAATTTTTTGTTCTTTCTCTTCTGTTTACAGCACCCTCAATGCTATGAATGTTGATATATTTGAAGTTGTCCCAGAGGCCTTTACACTATCCTCTCTTTTTTTAATTCTTTTTTTTTTAATTTATTTATTTTTAAAAAGAGGGGAAGGGAGAGAGAAAGAGAGGGAGAGAAACATCCATGTATGTTTGCCTCTTGCACGCCCCCAGCTCAGAACCTGGCCCACAACCCAGGCATGTGCCCTGACTGGGAATTGAACTAGCGATCCTTTGATTCAGAGGCAGGTGTTCAATCCACTGAGCCACACCAACCAGGGCATTATTCTTTTTTATTTTAACTTTTCTGTCCTGATTGGGTGTTTTTTACTTCTTTACATTCCAAATCACTGTTCTGATTCTCAGCTTCATCTACTCTGCTGTTGATTTCCTGTAAACTATTCTTTATTTCAGTTAGTATATCCTTCATTAGTGTTTTCTTTGTTTGTTTTTTGTTTTTATGGTTTCTATGTCCTTTTTGTGCTGTTGAAATTAATCACTAAATTCACCAAGCAGTGTTTTGAATTCTGCATCCAGTAGATTGCTTATCTACATTTTGTTTAGTTCTTTTTCTGGAGGGGTTTTTTTTTTTTTTTTCTGTTCTTTCAATTGAGTCATGTTTCTTTGACTCCTCCTTTTGGCAGCCTCCCTGCATTCGTTTCTATGTATTAAATAGAGCTGCTATGTTTCTTGGGTTTGATAGAGTGGCCTTATTTAGTAGATGTCCTGTAGGGCTTGGTGGCACAGCCTCCCTAATCATCCAAGCTGGGCACTCTAGCTGTATCCCCTTCCTCATGTGTACTATGTACACCCTCCTCTTGTTTTGAGCCTTGATTACTGTTGACTTCTCAATGGGATAGATTTACTCTAAGGCTGATTGGCTGCCAGGACGGGCTGTGACCACCAACCACCATGGAGGATCAGCTGTGAAGGGGCCCACAAACAGTGTCGGACTTACTTTAGCAGGGCTCTATTGCCCACTGAGTCTTCCCCTTGAGTGTGCAGCTTGTGGAGGTGTTCGGGTTGTGCTTTGATGTGGTCTGAAGCTGTCCATCAGATTCACTTGCTCTGGGACCTCCCAGGAGGTGCAGGCTAAGGTCAGGCCAAAGGCCACCTGGTATGAGCTACAAAGTCATCTGCAGATGGCTGCTTCTTGTGCTGGGCTGGGAGGTGCCCAGGCAAAGTCAAAGCTATGAACTAAAGCCAGCTGCTGCTAGTAGTGGGCCTAGGGCCACTTAGCAAGAGGTGTGGGAATGCTGCTTGGTTGAGAGATCTTAGGAAGGCCTGCTGCATGAGCCAAGACATTCCATTCATATGGAAGAGCCACTGAAAACAGCTTGAGTTGGCCTGAAAGTTGTGTGGGGCAGAGTCTCAGAGAATCACCAGGGTGGAGCTCACAGTGTTAACCAGGTTAATGGACATTCAGATATGGCACCTGCCCTATTACCAGGTAAATCAGTTGCTCCCCATATGTCCCTGGTGCTTTTCAAGCTTCTGCCCAACACTGGAGCTCAGAGGGAATGAGTCTGAGTATGTCCATGGATGGTCCCTTCTAAGAGAAACTCCCTGGGACTTCAGAAGCCCTCTGTCTCACTCAGCCTCAATCCCCACTGGTTTTTACACCCAGAAGTTAGGGGGATTTATCTTCCTAGAACTGGAACACTGGGCTGGGGGGCCTACTATGAGGCTGGGGTTACTCATTCCTCAGGGGACACCGCCACAGTCAAGATAGCCCTCCCAATTTTTATCTGCTACATATGGGTGTGGGACCAGCCCATTCCACATCTTTAAATCCCTAGTTGTAGGACTTCATTCAGCTAGATTTCAGGCAGTTCTAAGGATGGCTCTTCTGTACTTTAGTTGTAATTGTGATGTGCTTGTGGGAGGAAATGAGTACCACATTTACCTATGCCACCATCTTGACCAGAAGCCCTGTTGTTTATCTTTTGGATCTCATTCCTTTCCCCTGGTCTGTAAGTGCCAGGTATTGTGAAAATAGATTAATGTGGAGTCATTTATTCTTGCTTGGAGAGTGACTGAAGCTGCAGGGTTTTTAGTTGTTTATAAAAGTGGATCACATATTTGGAAAGCATAACTCTTACCAATGTAAGTGTCACAGGGTTCTTGGTAAAGTACAAATGCAGTTTAAATTGATTTCCTAACCACTTTTTATCCTGCCATCCTTGAGTGCAGCAACAAGGGTTGGGCATTTGTTTTTACAGGGCAGAAGGCATTTAGGTTCTCTGCACATCAGAGTTTCATTAAAGTCATGGCTGCAAATACAATTACATTTAAATGAGAACAATTAGAGTAAACATGGAAGAAATTGTGTCATTTACTCCAAATTTGAAAAATCTCAGAGTTCGATGTTTCAAGGTCTGACTAATGGAAAAGACCACTATCAAATTTCACACATTTTTTTACATCATATTTATGCAGCAAGGTCAAACAAGTAGGGGGGAAAAATCTCATCTTCAATTTTCTCTACCCTCAGGTAATAATACACGGAGAATTCATTTACCCTGATTGATCTTCCTGGGCATAAGAGACCTCTCTGGCTTAAATCCCATCTGAAAACTTTCCTTCCTCTCCTTTTCTTATAGAATGTTAAGGGGTTTTTTTTTTCCCCCACTTCAAAGAACAAGCAAGAAAAATACAAGCTGCTAATATGTTTTTCTTGACTGTTTTGCTTCCCTTCAAAAACTATTAATGGGTTTTGTAGTAGGGAATTATGTGTTAAACCTATTTGTTTTGTAACCAGAAGCATTTTTTTTCTTTTTTTAAAATCTACATGGCATAAAACTTACAAATTGAACTCGCACAACCAAAATATATATATATATATGATTTTGTAAATTGTTTTAATCGTGATGATTTTTTACATATAATTAGACACACCACTGTTAAAAGTGTGTGAAAAGCTTGACAAACAAAATAAAAACAGAGCAAAGTTAAAGCTGGCATAAAATGTGAGCTATCCAGAATCCCTTTGCTTAAGTTGCAAAATGCTTAAGATAAGGAGTTTAAATAATTAATTTAGGAAGGAAACAAAACATTCCTTTTGGTTCAGCAGAAGACAAAGTTCCCAGTACATTCTGTTCCTGGCCCATTTGCTGCAAAAGTGTGTACCTTAGCACCATTGCTTAACCTTTCATTCTAGGAAAACTAAGTAAAAATCATTCCCACTTGCAACCTAAACCTCACGTGATTTGGAGCCAAAAGTTAAAACTTGCTGAAGACTTGAGTATAAAAACTAGATGGAAAAACACTGGGAAGTAACATTGGTTATTGTTGATTGACATTAAAATGCAACAGTGGCTTCAAGCAAGTACTATCCAGATATTCACACTGCTGATCCTCATTGGCCTAATGATTACCAAGTACTGTCTTCAGTATGGAAAATGATATACTGGCATTGTTCTGATGTGATTTTATCTTAAAGTGATGATAATATTTCAAGTATTGTTGGAACATAGATTTCAATTTCTCTTTCATAAATAGGAAAATGATTGAGTTAAGAGATTTGTTCAAGTCAACACTGGTAATAAAGACAGGATAAATCACAATCTTCCAGAATTGAAGTCAGTGCTCTCTGCCCTGAGGTCTGGAATATATATCAACTATTTGTTCCATCACAAAAAATAGTTAGTTGTCCAAACTAAGTGATTTGGTAACTATTCTCAGCAATTCTCTGACTTGAGAATTACACTTAAAGACTGGGCTGTATATACAAATTATAGCTTCTGTTGTGGGCCAGTCCAACAGGCAAGAGCTCTGTGTCTTGCCCTTACTCGTAGGCGATGCGCTAACCATTTCTGAACTTTGCTTTCATCTTTCGTATGAAGAAAGGATTGAACTAGACTAGATTTTCCAGAACTATTTTTCAACATAAACTAATAATCATTCTTCAAGAATAAAAGGTGAGAAGGGAAAAAATTTTAAGAACATTTCCCAAGAATAGCATTAACATCACACGGAACACTCTCTTGCTCAGAAGCAGTGAAAGAAAATGCTGCATCATGTGATACAAACAAAGTCCAATCAGTGGTATTTTTTCTACTTTTACTTTTTTAAGATTTTATTTATTTTCAAATATAAAATGTTTAAATATTTTATTTATACAATAATGGAGTTTATTATGATTTTACTATGCTGGCTTTTTTTATTGTATTTTTTCCCATTACCATTTAGGCCCCTTATACCTCCCTCCCCCCAGCAATCACCACACTGTTGTCCATGAGTCTTTGTTCCTTTTTGCTCAATCCCTGCACCACGTACCTTCCCCTCTTACCCCCCCTCCTTAGCTGTCATCCTGCTCTCCATCTATGAGTCTGTCCCCATCTTCCTTGTTAGTTCAATTTGTTCATTAGAGTCCATACATGAATGAAATCACATGGCATTTGACTTTCTCTGACTGGCTTATCTCACTTAGCATGATGTTCTCCAGGTCCATCCATACTGTTGCAAAGAATAAAAATGTCTTCTTTTTTACAGCCAAGTATTCCACTGTGTGACTGGCCCATAGCTGTTTTACCCACTCACCTACTGATGGACACTTGAATGTTTCCATATCTTGGTGATTGTAAATAGTGCTGCAATGAATATAGGGGTGCTTATATTCTTTTGGATTAGTGTTTTGGGTTCCCTCTGATGTATTGCCAGAAGTGGGATCGCTGGGTCAAAAGGCAGATCTGTTTTTGAGGTATCTCCACACTGCTTTCCACAGTGGCTGCACCAGTCTGCATTCCCACCAATAGTGAAAAGGTGTTCTCATTTCTCCATATCCTTGCCAGCACTTGTTTTTTGATTTATTAATGATAGCTATTCTGACAGGTGTGAGTTGACATCTCATTGTGGTTTAAGCATCTTTTCATATGTCTATTGGTTATTTGTATGTCCTCTTTGGAGAAGTATCTATTCAGGTTCTTGGCCCATTTTTAATTTATTTATTTTTAGAGAGAGAGGGAGGAAGGGAGAAAGAGTGGGAGAGAAACATTGACATGAGAGAGAGAGACATGGATTGGTTGCCTCTCATACATGCCCTGACTGGGACCAAACTCACAACCCATGCATGTTCCCTGACCAGAATTGGACCATGTGACCTTTCACTTTGCAGGACAACACCCAACCCACTGACCAACAGTGTCCAGGGCATATTTTTTCTACTTTTTACAAAACCTTCAAAGCAAAGGATTGCCCACCAACAATTGGGAATATATGTTGAGTTTAGTATGCTCCAATACCAAGAATCCTATCTTTACACCTGAGTTAACTTGCACAGGCTCTCAGACATCCAGTTTTCTCTTTTCAGTCCTAGATTAATAGGACTTATGAAAAATACAGCTTATCCATAAATTCAGTATAACTGACAGAAAATCATGCCCACATATTGGAGTTTAGTGTTTAGGTAAGAAATTATCTAGACATTAGAATTACATGTACCTTAATCACCTAATTTTCTTCCCCTTTGATCTCTCACAAATGTTCTAGGGATACTTTATTCCTATCCACACAGAAACAGAAATTACAGCCTCAAAACTGTTCTAGTCCTAAGTGAAAGCCACAAATATTTACATCCATGATTGCCAAGTGACACTTTCTGCTCCCAAGGAGGGAGAACTGGGCTGAGGAATGGACAGTGGAGAAAAAAAAACTCATAGAACGGGGATTCTCTGAAGTGGAAAGAAAAACCTTTGTGTCAGGACCAGAGCACAGTAAAGGGGACTCAGTGCCTGGCTATCTTGAATGTGGGCCACCTATTGTCACATATGGTAGTCCTTGATGCCTTAAATTTCCTTTAGACAGATGGTTAACCACTGTATACCATCCACAGAGATGTAGGCATGAATGGACACTTGATCTCTAAATGAGGTGGACTGCTCAATGGTAGATCCTCAGGCTCAAGTCTCATATTTGATCCTCTATGTGATGTGGTCACATATCCTCCCAGAGTTTCCTTTCTCATTTCACTGAAGATCACCCAGACCTTTCTAATCCTAAATATCTAAAAATCTAAAGTTTCTTCCAATGCTATTGTTTATAGTGTAAACATATATCACCTAATTTAAGTATTAAGGGAAATCAAAATGTATACTTATTTGAATATATTTAGAAATATTTGTCAGAGTATAGTGTTCATGACTTACTTATTGTATTACTTTTATGGCTTGCAAAATGACTAGTATATAGTAGGTGTGGTCTATTGATGTGAACTGACACGAAGATGAATGTTTCCTTGTCAAAAAACAACTCCATAAGATGAAACATCAATGAAAACCTTAGAAAAATAAATTTAAGGTATATCTAACCTGCCTTTTATGAGTTTAGGTTTAAATAAGAGCATGGTGATTGCTTTTGTTTATTAGTTGTGGGCAGAAAAATATTCTAATGGGCTTCTGACTTAAATAATAGAGAGTAAATATTTAATAATAATATTTATAATTCTGTATATTCTATGTACTTATGGGATCCTTAAATAATCTCATGTAGTATTATAGGGGGTTATTTTGTTCTCTGAGCAAAATCATTATGATAAAAATAAAACAAAGATTTGAAGCTAAAGAAAAATTAGAGGATCAATGATAAATGGAAAAATCCATCCTTTATTTCTTTATTGGCTCAGTCTGTTGACAGTGATCACTTCATGTACATGGAGATTGAACACCAACCAGTGTAAGTGTGTTTTTGAGAACCCAGCTTTTCACCCCCACAGGGCCAGCTACATGATTTGTGGGGCCCAGCTCAAGAGGAAAATGTAGAGTCTTTGGTTCAAAAAGCAGGAAAAAATCCTTTTTGTTTTCTTTGGTAGTCTCTCTTTCTCAGCGTTACTGTGCTTTTTATTTGCTATTTAATGCCATACTTCTTCAAGCATGAGAATACTCACAGGGTAAGTACAGACCTGTATAGGCACCTGTGTTTAGCACAAGGGGTGTGCTATGCACCCAGCCCTGACTCTCTCGGTGCCCACACCTAGGCCCCTGCCAGGGGTGAAGATGACAATGGTCACTGGGTGGGGCAGGGAAGCAGGTGATTGAGACCTTTTCCTGGAGACATGCAAAGGTGGCAAAACTGCAGGACTTCAGGACCTGGCACATGCTCCATTGTCTCATCTTACTTTACATACAAAGGCCAGAATTAAAGATAGTAGAGTAATAATTTCAAGACAGCAGCATCAGAGCACTAAACTTCTAGTGCAGGCCCTTCTGAACATAATTCCCTGTGCAACTCTAGTGGCCTTGCACCCATAAGGCCAGCCACATATGGGTCCCAGACAGACAATGTATGGGATGACAGAGCACATCTTGCTGTTGGAGAAAGGATGCTTCTATCCTCAATCCTAAGGCAAGGTTTATATTGCCTTTCTCCTTCTCCATTGTGAACTTTTCCTCACTTGTTCTTTATTTTGATCTACTTCCTTTATGTAAAAATAATGAAGGAAAGCAAAGTGCACAAACAATTATGATAAAGTATAATTTATACCAGGAAATTACAATTCTCATGAAAATATAATATGAATGCATGCCAAGGTTTTGTTTAACTCAGTAATTAATGGGGAAATTGGTAAAACATCAAAACTTATTTAAAGAATATTTGAGGACTTCTGGCCAAGATGGAAGCGTAGACAGACATGCTGTGTCTCCCTCCACAACTAAGAAGGAACACAACTACCTCAAAACTACAAACAACCAGAAGTTCCAGGGAACCAAAGTGCATAGAAGTCCAGCAAACAAAGATATAAAGAAGAAATACTCATTCCAACAGGTAGGAGGGGCGGAGCCGGGGCAGAGAGGACACAGTGTGGTGGTGGCAGCAGCGGCGACAGCAGGAGGCCAGCAGAAAGCGCAGTTACATGCTTTAAAAGGTCAGGAAGGACACCTGGGGAGCATTCCCAGCTCCTCACCAGACTTAGCAGCTCATGGTCCCAGCACCAGGGAAAATCAAGCCTCATTGCTTCTGACTGTGCAAACCAGTGGAGGTTGGTATGGGAGCAGAAACTGCCAGTCTCTCAGCAGAGTCCTCTTGTTTAAAGGGCCCCCATGAACCTAGAACATTTGCAGACCCACCCACTCTGGGAAAGACGGCCAGGACAGCAGCTAGAGGGGCACTAGTCCCATGCAGACGTGAGAGAAGTGCCTGGAAAACGGGCGAGTGCTGGAAAAGCAGCATTGTTCCTTCTAAGACCCCTCCCCCACGTACAGCACCACAACATGGTGAAACAGGTCGCCTATTACCTAAGGCTCCGCCTCTTACAAAGTAATAGGAGCGACAGCTCTGCCTGGGACACAGAAGCAAACAAACACAGGAGACTTCTGACCAAGATGGAGGCCTAGACTGACACTCTCTGTCTCCCTCCACAACTAAGAAGGAATATAACTACTGCAAAACCAGAAGTAACCAGAAGTTCCAGAAAATAAATGGAAGTCCACCGTATGAAGTTATAAAGAAGTGGTGCTCATCTGGACAGGTAGGAGGGGTGAAGCCAGGGAGGAGAGGTCAAGCTGTGCCGTCCCCGGTAGCAGCAGTGACAGTGGAAGAACAGAGGTAAGCACAGACACCCGTATTTAAGGGGAGGCAAGAAGTTCCTGGGGAACACCCTCAACTACAGACCACACTGGTTAGCTTGCGATTCCAAAGCCAGGGAAGGCAGACCTCCATTGCCTTGGACTGTGAGGCCTAGAGGGGGTGAGGATGGAGGAGGAGGCTCCCAGTCTCTCAGTGGAGAGTGAATGACAGGAATCCATCTTGGGCCCCCACCTCCGCAGAAAATGCCACAGCATAATGAGACGGGTCACGAGGTTGTGATGAGTGCATGGGGCTCTGCCCCCTATAGTGTAGGAGGTGTGACAGCCCCACCCAAGAAGCAAAGGTAAACACAAAACGGTCAGGATGGCACAGATCACGATAGAGGTCTCGGTGACGCAGTTGACCAGACAGCAAATATCTAATTAACAGACCAGAAGATAAATAATCTTTCCGAGGCTCAGTTCAGAGCTTTGGTTATAAAAATGCTTACAGACCTAACAGCAGATCTTAAACAAGATGGGGGAGGAATGAAGACTAGTCCTGCTGAAAAACACATATGAAACTAGTGGTGAGGGCAAGAAAACCAGGGATCAAATCAACAAATTAGAACATAGGGAAGGAACAAACAGTCAACCAGTGCAGAAAGAGGAAACAAAAAGTGAAGAAAATGAGGAGAGGCTCAGAAACTTATCGGACAGCTATAAGCGGGCCAACATCCAAATCATAGGGTTGCCAGAACGTGAAGAAAAAGAACTAGAAATGGAAAAATATGTGAAAAATAATGAAGCAGAACTTCCATAACATGGGGAAGGAAATAGACTTACAGGTCCAGGAAGCATAGAGAGTTCCAAAACAACTGGACCCAGGGAGAACCACACCAAGACTAATTATAATCAAAATGTCAAAAATTAAGGATAAAGAGAGAATCTTAAAAGCAGCAAGAGAGAAGAAGAGAATTACGTACAAAGGGGTCCCAATAAGACTACCAGCTTATTTCTCAAAAGAAACTCTGCAGGCAAGAAGGGACTGGTAAGAAATATTCAAAGTAATGAAAAGCAAAAACCTACAACCATGATTACTCTATCCAGCGAAGCTGTCATTCAGAATAGAAGGGCAGAGAAAGTGCTTCCAGGCAAAGTAAAACTGAAGGAGTTCATCACATCCAAACCACTGTTATATGAAATGTTAAAGGGACTTGTTTAGGAGAAAGAGGATCAAAACTATGAACATTAAAATGAAAACTGTATCACAACAACCAACAACAGAAGCTAGGGAATTGAAACAAAGGCAAACTAAGTAGGCAACAAGAGTGGAAAAATAATCATAGGTATGGGGAACATTATGAGGGGAGGTCAGCAGGGAGTGGGAAGAGGGGAAAGGGACGGAGATGGTACAGAAATTAAGAAGCATAGTAGCAGGGAGTGGAGTAGTTAGGAAGATGTTCAGAAGAACTATATGCACAATCAAATGGGTATGGACTAAGTGGGGACAACTGGAGAGAGGGATGTCACTGGGTGGAGGGGAACAAAGGGAAAAGAAATTGGGGCAACTGTAACAGCATGATCAATAAAGCATATTTAAAAAAAGAATTTCCCAGAAAAAAAAAAAAAAAGAATATGTGAAGCCCTGGCTGCTGTGGCTCTGTAAATTGAGCATCGGCCTGTGAACCAAGTGTCACTGGTTCAATTCCCAGTCAGGGCACATGCCTGGGTTGCATGCCATGTCCCCAGTTAGGGATGCATGAGAGGCAACCACACACTGATGTTTCTCTCCTTCTCTTTCTCCTTTCCCCTCTCTCTAAAACAAATAAAAAATAAAAATATGAAATGATCATATGGTAAAAAACCATAAGAATATGAATTTTAAAAAGAAAGAATATTTGAGAAGCAATATTAAGATAAGATGATTTGATTAGAAATAAAACTGATAATGTCCAATAGGGTAATAAACTATAACATTTAGGGTACTTTTTTCAAGGGAAAGAAATTATCCTCATCTCTACCTCACAAAAATCTACAAGTTAACCTCTGCCCTACAATGTTGTAAAATTGACCAGACAACAGAAAGTCAAGCCCAGCACTGGAGAATTGCACTCCAAGAACATCCAAGTAATCTTACCTGCCTGCTCCAGGTTGGGGGCGATCTATCTGTCAATCTGCTTGACCTCATCTGAGTATTCTCTGGATTTTTACTTCCTCTGCTCATGATACTATGGACAGAAATAGATGTTTAACATACACAAGGTAGAGTAAAATAAGAAAATATAATAATGAGAATATTTCAATATAATATATACATTCTGGCATCCAGAACTGTACCTATTGATGTTCTGCTGAAAAAATACATCACTATGAACTATAAGCATAAGCAGAAATAAGTAGAAGTGAAATATATTAACTTCATTCTGTTTACCTTCACAAAAGCTCAGTTTTGATATTACGTATTACTCATATACAATCAAAAGCAGAGTTAGTGTGATATAGACCTAGTTTTTACATATTTCTACCAAATTCTCCTCCTGTTCGATTTGCATGACTGGCTAAAACATCTAAAAATACCAAGTCAGGAGAAAATCTAGCGAAATTTCTCAACTGCCTAACATGGCTGACTAGAAACTTAATAGTGGTGAACATCATCCTTTCTGAGCTCGTCTTGGGAAGCTTTTTATGGACAGGAAGACTGAATTTTATCAGAGGTCATCTGGCAGGAGAGATTTTTATTAGAGTTTTGAGAATCTTCTGAAATATTCTGCCTTCACCTTTCTAGCCTTATAGAACAGGGGACTGCAGATATCATAGCTAATATTCAGACTGAAATTGGACCACATAGACATGAAATATCAACTTGACATCAAAGGTTATCCATCTTCCCATGCTCACTTGTCCTGCTCCAGTCTCAATTCCATAAGTGTTTTTATATTTTACTTCACTTTTTAAATAAGAAAAAAAATATTCCCACACATACCCCTGCATTTTCCCCTCTTAGATGCATCTGCAAATCCGGCTGTGATTCTTTGTTGTTTCTCAGATATATAGACAAATCAGCCATAAGCAAGACTACAAAAATAGAGCATTTTAGTTGCCCTCGAAAATATTCTAGTGTGAGCTACCACATCTTTATTTTAAACTAAGGTGTTCTTCTAATCTTTGCATCCATAATATTTTCCTGATAACTTTGTGAGTCTTTTTTAGAAACTATCCAAGAAAAAGCAGAGAAATGTCAACCTGAAATAGTACCAAATAGCAGATACAAATATAAAAGGTAAGTATAGAAGGCACACACATCTCTGTGTTAGAAAGGTCTCCTTTTATTATAATTAGTGAAAGAAGAACTAAAAAGAAAAGAAAATGCCATACTATGGCAGTAATTCCAATGGCACTTGTGACAGTAGTCTTATGTAACCTTAAACTAAGCTGCAAAGTCAACTTTATCAAATATTGCTGAGTAATTTTTTTAACTGACTCTGAAGCTTAAAAGGTATGTGATTTAAGGCAAGTCACATCACCTCCCAAATCCTTGGTTTCTTATCCATGAGATAAAAAGATACCACTGCCAACTTGGCCAACTCCCCAGAGCTATAAGAGAACTACACATGGAAATGCTTTAAAATGCAAAGTACCATCCAAATGCAAGGACATTTTATTATATAGGTGCAGGATGTTGAAAAGGAGAGAAAGTGAAGGCTCTTTTTGATTTCAACAAACAGCTTCTGGACTGCCCATGGGGATTAATTACAGACTTCCCACATTTCCAAAATATTCACAGATTGATTTAAATAGTGAGATGAAGAATCTACTGAAACATGGTGAGTTGATCAAAAGCCCCCAAAATTCTCCCGCCTTGCTTAATACTTATTTGTGTCAGACTCACATTCATGCTTTTGATGCAAGTATTTAGAGTGAGGTAAATTCCTGTGATCAATGCATTAGGTCACTGGTTCTCTTTTCCCCTCCAGGGAAATCCTTGCCGGAGGCTATACCAGAGTTTTTAAAACATATTCTATTGTCCTTTAGCACCACATGCGCTACCTCTTACTCCTTCCAGATAACCTCCTGGGAGAGGGAAGGTAATAATAAAAATATATAACATCAAAAAAATATATATATTTATATATATAACATCATTAACACTTAAACTCTCCCAATTACTCCTAATTACTTCATGTGCAGTATCTCAATTAACCATCCCAGGAATACTACACAGCTTATGCTACAGTTACCTCCATTGTATATATGACAAAATTAAGACAGAGATTAAACAATACACTCGAGGTCACACCACTGGTGGAGGTGTTTTTAAATCTCTATACTAACCTCCTCTACCACATCCCTATGGAATATTCTATTAAAATGACTCACTGATGTTGCTGTTGTTTAAGGTACTTTTTAAGTGCTTCTCCATGTTTTGTGAAGGCTGCTTCACCTCATTAGTTGATATACATGTTTAAAGTAGGCATTACAACCTCTATTTTATAAAATCAGGAAACTGAAGTTCAAAAGGTTAATAAACAGCTTGCTCAAGTTCACAGAATAAGTGACATAAGTGGCTTAGCTGGGATTTTAACCCAAGTCTCTTTGAATCCTATGTTATATGTTCTTTCAGTAAGTCCCTATGATCCTTTTCATATGGTATCTCCTGTTACAGGCTTGTCTTCTGGGTCTAACTTACTCCTTCTTGCGAGGGAAAGATTCCAGCTCTTCTCCCAGATCTTACAAGTGCCAAGGCAGGTCCAAAAGCTAAACCATGAAACTACTCATGTTTTACTAAAGTCAGGTCAGTCAGTGCAGCTGACCCAGCCACCACCCTCATGTCTACAAGAAAATGATTTATGCAGTCGAGTTGCAATGGATAGAGATCCTGACTCATAAACAAGTAGTCACACATTGCCCTGAGGCCCATTCCATTACTAGTTGACTCTTAATGAAAGAAGGAGGACAGCTTGCTACCTGAGTTCTTGTTAAAGGGGTAAGCCTTCCATGCTCATCAAAAATAAAATGCATTTTGATTTTTTTGAAAGGTGCATAAATGTCACTACCTATTAAATTGGGAGAGCTGGGGCAGAAAACCCTACCTTTTAACACACAGGCATTTTAAACCTCAGGCAGTCTACTGAGCCTCTGTCTCTTTCTTCTGCCAGCTGCTGCAACAAAGATTGGGAAATGACAGAATCCTTGTCTTTATGACTTGTGGAGGAACAAAGCTTATCGACAGTAAGCTATTTTGTACAAAGTAAGAATTCTACCCTATACATAGTAAAAAAACATGAATAGAAAGGCTCTTGTAGGCCAAAAGCATTCTGCTAGCACAGGCAAGATGATGTTAAGTATATATATTCCAGACTTTCTTTTTTTTAAAGCCAACTTACTCTCTGTAGCCTCAGCTAAAATTTTTAGAGGAATCTAAAGTCAGATAATAGAAATATATGCAGGTTTACTCCAGTAGGAAGGGTCCATGGGGCAAAAGCAAAAGTGCAAAGTATTCAACAAGGTGGAAAGATTGCTTTCATTTTAGAAACACAGCAGTCTCTGTTGGCATGATATGGCAGCCACTGTCTCAGCTTGTATGCTGTTTCTTTTTCCTATGGTTTGTTCTACTGTAGCTGAAAACTGTCACTTTACTTGGCTAACTGCTAAATCACAAGCAATAAAGGAGCTGGTTGTTGTTTTAATTGTACTAACAAGAAGAGAACTATGAGGGGGAAAATTCATGTTTCACTCTATTTGGCATACTATTTGCGGATCCGGCAATCTGATTTATAGTGACTTACACTGCTTCAGGACTCAGAGCTAAATTATAAAGTCAGTTTTCAGCTTCAACAAATCCTCACTGGGTCCTGCTGTGTTTCTCTTCATGGCAAGGACTGGTGGATGACATCTGTAAGGATGCATGCTTTGCATATGAACAACCACAGTGCAGGAGACAAAGCCAAAAAAAAAACAGCATCCAACAATTCTTTTCCTTTTCATGTGTGTATATTGTGGGGGGGGGGGTGTTTTTTTCTTTTAAACACTGAGGATGGAAATCAGTAGGTAATTTTAAAAGAAATCCTTTTTATTGTGGAATTGGAAGAATAATTATTTGATATTCTGTATGCATATACTTGAAAGCAAAATCCCACTGCTTAATATAGATACAACAACAGACTTTAAGATCTGAGCTAATCTTGCTTTAAGAAACAGTGGGTTTCTTGAGCTGCTGGTTTAAATACAAAACCCTTTACTCTCTTGTTCTAGGTTTGTTTAGCTTGGTGTAAACATAAGTTTATTTAGCTAGAGGAGAATCCAGTGAAAATACGTAAGTTTTCAATTTCACCTCAAATTAAAATGGGGGAGGAAATCAAACTTCCATTGAAAAAAAAACCTGAGAGTTATTGTTCTTTATATTGGCCCAAAGGTACAACAATGTTCTCTTTATACAATATTCTGTTTTTTATAAACTGGATTTAATTTCCCTTCCACTGGTCAAAGTAATATAAACAATAATAACTTACTGCCACCTACAGATGGGAGATAAGTCTTTGAAAATATCTGCTAGTAGCAAGAAAGATGAACCTGGAGTTCACACTAAAGACCCACAGGTCACAGAATATAGATCTTACAGGTATTAGATGTGAGAAATGAATATTTCCCTACCACTGGTAATTAGATTATGCTTATAGTTTATTAGATTTAAATGAAATTAGAGCTACTAAAAAGAAGCAGATTCTCCAATAATATATTCAAGGCATTTCTTCTCAAAAAAGTTTCTTTCTAATGGTATTGAGTTGTCAGTTACCACAACCTAAGTTTCAAGGAGAGGAAGAAAACCCACACTCTCTGTGACAAGCCTTGTTTGCAGCCAAGTCTGCAATTAGCTGTCACCTCACCCAAAATCAGAAACGCCACCTCTCAGCCCTGTGAACGCCACCTCTCAGCCCTGTGAACAGGCTGTACTGGTGGCATAAAGTAAGGCCATATTTGTGTTATTTCTTGAAACCACATCCCAGGTACTTTTCTTGAGTCAGATTTGAGGTGTCTCAGACTTCCTTTCCCACATTTCTCAGTGTGCAATTAATTGGATGTTCCTGTTCTCCGTATACATAATAGTGTTCTTGCACTTAATTTTCAGCCCACTTAATCAGCTGCTTTCTAGCATTCCATCGGCAGCCGTCCGTCTCGAGAGACGATGGCGTAGCTTCTTGAGAGTCTATCTGCACCGCCGAGAATGGCTGTGCAGTCCGACTCGGGAGTGACAATCCCTGCCACACTTGTTACAGGTGAAGGCAGATGGCCGTTGTTGCTGCTGTTGACGCTGCTTCCGCCTCTATCTTTTCTGGACCGCCTCCTCGTTGCGCGCAGCCTCTGCACGTGACGTACCTTGCCTGACCGCGAGCCTCCAGGCTAGGCGGTCGTCTGCTTGAACTTCCCATGTGTTGAGATTGATGGAGCATTGTGTCATGTCCTTTTTGCAGATGTCTTTGAACCGCAGTTTTGGGCGCCCTGTCATCCTCTTGCCTTCTGCTAGCTCGCCGTAGAGGAGGTCTTTGGGGATACGGCCTGCATTCATTCTTTTGACATGGCCGAGACACCTGAGGCGTCTCTCACTAAGAACTGCATGCAAACTGCTCATGTTGGCTCGCTTCAGCACCTCGGTGTTGGGAACCTTATCCTCCCAGGCGACATGCAGGACGCGTCACAGGCACGTCATGTGGAAGCTGTTGAGTTTCCTTTCGTGCCTTGCGTAGGTGGTCCACGTCTCGCTGCCATAGAGGAGAGTGCTGAGTACGCAGGCTTGGTAGATGCGCAGTCTAGTTTTCTCAGTGAGGCTGGAATTGTTCCACACTCGCCGGTTCAGTTTGGCCATAACTGTGGCTGCCCTGGCGATTCTCCGGTTGACCTCCAAGTCAACTGACAGAGAGCTCGAGATGGTGGACCCGAGGTAAGTGAAGTCGTTGACAACCTCCAGGGTGTACCCGTCGATGGTGATGCATGGGGGAGTCCCCGTGCCTTGAGCCATAACGTTCGTCTTCGTCAGGCTGATGGCTAGTCCGAACTCCTTGCATGCGTGGGAAAGGCAAGTGACTAGCTGCTGGAGTCCCTCTTCGGAGTGTGATGTCAAGGCTGCGTCGTCGGCGAAGAGCATCTCACGGATGAGCACCTCTTTGACTTTGGTCTTGGCTCGTAGACGGGCCAGGTTGTAGAGCTTGCCATCGGATCTGGTGTGAATGAAGACACCCTCGCTGCAGTCCTTAAAGGCGTATTGGAGGAGCATGGAGAAGAAGATTCCGAACAGCGTAGGCGCGAGGACGCAGCCCTGCTTAACTCCTGCATTAAAAAAGTTAATATAGCTTTGCTATATCACTTGGTGTTCTTGCTTTTTCAAACAAATATTTACTACATTTTTTTTCAAGTCTAAATGTTACATAGAAAAATTAATAGACTATAATGGAGATATTTGTGAAAAACATTGGAGATCATCTAAGAAGTAAAAGGTAGTATCTAAGAACAGAAGCATACACATGTAGCTGAATGACTTTGGGCAAAATTATTTAATTTCCTGGTTATAGTTTTGTCTCTATAAAATGGGAATCATAACATTACCTGTCTCATAGGGTGGCTACCTGAATTAAATGAGTTATATTTAAACTGCTCAGCATTCAATAAACCAAACCAACAAAACTGATGCTGAGATGGAATTCCTTGCTTTGCCTCATCCTCTCAATATTACTGTACATAAACTTGATAAAGGAACATTTTAGTAATAATTTTTAATTTAAATGTTTTAATTGTTTCTCTCTTAAGCCATTATAACACTATTTATATGCACCTACAATTTAAAATTAGGGCATATTATGTGCTAAACACAGTAAGAGATTTATCTTCATTGTATGTATTTCTTATAACAATCCTGCAAGTACCACCTGGAGCTGAATAAATTTAAAAAGCTGGAAATACTTGCCCTTGGCCAGTAAGTTCCAGCCTTGGGACCTAAACTCAGATTTACATGACTCTAAAATACAGGATTCTTCTGCTAGAACACATTGCTTCTAACTAGTTCATGGTAGAGATAAGGCTAGAGCTCAATCTCTGGCCCCCAAGCAATTAGTTGAATCAGAAACATCCTTGTCCTTATATTATGCTGCTTGTCATATCTTTGTTTATATCTGTTTCTCCCATGACTATATGAGCTCCTTCTCTATTAAACAATGAAGTTCCTCTGAACTACTCTGAGGTCTTCTTTCATTATGTCTTATTTTATGAATATGATCCCATCTGTTTTGGAATTTCAAAAACCACCTAACTGCTTGTAATACCAATTATGATCACCCTTATTATATGTGCCAACTGCCAATTTAAGTTGGATATCTCAAAGTCAAAGATGCAATCTTTTCTCTTCAGTAGATAGAAGCACCATCTTCCCAGTTAACCTAGCCAGAAGTCTTAAGAGTAATCCTCTATCCCTTCCCTTTCTCTCACCCCCACCTCAATCCAGAAATAAGTTCATTGGATGGAACATTCATATTATATTGAAAGTTCACATACTCTCTCCACCTCCACTTCTGTAAACCAAGTCAAGATCACCATTTTCTCTTACCTCAACTACTGCAACAGCTCCTAACTGGTCTCCCTGACTCCTAACTTGCACCCTACCTGAATTTTTCATCCAACAACCTAAATATTCTCTTTAAACTGCAACTCAGATAATTATCCCTCTCCTTTTTAAGACTCTTCAATGGTTTCCAAATGTACTTAGAATTAACTACAAATATCTTACCCTGTTCTGCAAGGTTCTGCATGGGTCTACCAATGGCCAAGTTTCCAGTAGCACTTTGTGTCAAATCCCCTTGCTCACTATGGCTATTTGACAGTTCCTAAAACAAGACAAGCTCATAGCAACCTCAGAACCATATTACTTTTTTTTCCTGGTCTGCAATAGTGTCGCAGACCTCTGACCAGCAGAGTCCATGGCGTTGTGGATGAGGGAATAAATGCACAGCAACTGCAAGAGTCCTGTGGAGAAGAGGGGACAGAACTGGCCACTTTCTAGAGGAGAAAGCGCAGCCTTACCAGGCTTTTATTGATTTCTTAGGTGGATTACACCCAAGAAAATTGTGAATCATAATGCCAATCATTGCCTTATGTGATTATTACTTTTACATATTAGAGAAAAGAATGTTTCACATGCATGGATGATAAGGATAATTTGTCTAGCCACATCCTGTTCTTAGAAATTGGCCCAGAATAGGCTCTAAGAGACTGGTTCAAGGTTACATGCTGAACATCTGTTGTTCTCAGCCCGGGATGAGGGGGTTCTTTAGCAGAAAGAAAGCTTTTTAACTATTATGTAAATGCAGGCCTGGTTCCCCACGGGAAAACCGGTGTGTGGAGTGGGTCCTGCATGCCACCACGCTCCCAGTGGTTTTCCACTCTGGGGCTGAGCTACATTTGCCACCACCAAGCACCCTGGCTTCCCATACAATAGGCTTCCACAGTTTTTCACATAGGAGGATCCTTTTCTTTGTTAAATCTCAGTTCAAAATCCCTTTCTTAATGAAACTCTTAACCCATATAACATCTGCTGCCATACAGCTACAACTATTCTTCTCTTCTTTCATGATACATATTTCCTCCATGGTACCCTTCACAAGCTGTATTAATACCATTATCTCTCTTTTTCTTGTGAAAAATATACCACTTCTTGTAGACTACTCGTTTTGTGGGAATGAAACCATACCTGTGTTATTCACAACTTATTCTCAGCACTTCACACAGGCCTGGAATGTTTTCAATGAACATCTGTCAGCACTCAATGAACATTTATTGACTAAATAAATGAGTGAATTATATTAGTTGGTGATGATGATAGATACAATTTCCCACATTGGCACATTAGTTTGGCTATTAGCCAGAGTTATAGACCACATCACTATATCTACAAACATTTAGAATGAAAACATTTGTCAAGGTTTGTCCTTGACATGAAGAGAAACAAGCAAGAGAATAAGTGTAGGTCAATTCAAAGTCTTTGCTAGTTGAAAATCAACCTAAAGTTTATGTGTCTCAGTGGGTTGCACTGACTTCTGTGTAAAAGTTAGCATTATCATACATTTAAAAAAAAAATCATGTTTCTATTAGTCATAATTCAATTTATGGCAAATATAAGTTGAATATAATGGTTTTTAACTGACTTTGTTTTATTAAAAGTAAGACTTTCAAATAGTTTGCATGCCAGCAGTACTCCAGAGTTGCTAGTTGCTTTATTTTTACCAGACGATCACTACTTATAGATATATCCTATCATTTTACACACACAAAAATCCTCTAATATCATATAGAATGAATATTAGTTAAACTATGCCTTGAAGAAAGCACTTAATATCATGAGAGCATAATATATTAAGTATACACACATTTTTTTTTAATTTTAGACTTTTTGGCATAAAACTGTCAAATACATAGCTCCTAATAAGTAATCTTAATTCATTGAACCTTGAAAAATAGCTTTGCATATAACATGCACTTTTCATCCTGTCAGCAAACATTTTTGAATTTCTATTATTTAGTACAAGAAAAATAGTGTTGATCCTCATTATTCATGGATTCTATATTTGCAAATTCATCAACTCAATAAAATTTACTTGTAACCCCAAAATCAATATGGTGGCATTTTTGTAGTCATTCACCCTCATGTGCAGAGTAGTGAAAAATTTGTCACCTGAAACGCACACTCAGCTGAAAGCCAAACAAGATGACACTTCATCTTTTTATTCAGCTCTCATAATGTAAACAAGTGGAGTTTTTTTGCAATCTATGTAGTGCTACATTTTTTTACATGTTTTGCTTTTTGTTCATAATTTTACTGTTTAAAATGGTCTACAAACATAATGCTGACTTGCTGTCTAGTATTCCTAAGTGCAAGATCATGTGTTAGATAGGTTTTTCTCAGGCATGAGTTATAGTGCTCTTGGCCATGAATTCAATGTCAATGGAACAACAATATGATACATCCAGGAAAGGAAGGGGAAATTCACCTTTATACATCCAGAAAAACAAAGGCAAATTCACCAATCTGTACCTAAGGCTCCTCCAGCAAGTGCTAAAGTAACACCTAGAGTGCAGAAGGAAGCTATAGAAAAGGCAGAAAATTGACTAAATTTGTGGATTCATGAGATGACAACCAAAAAAAAAAAAAAAAGTGAAGAGCATTGTTACAGGGATGAAAGCCAAAAAAAAAAAAAAAAATGTGGTCACATTATCTAGGGTCAGGATAGTGCTAGATGATTTGCACAATTCAAAAGGTGATATATGCAGAAAATATTAAACTTGACAGCAAGACAGATTTTGCAGATCAGGAGGCTGTGAAATAATTTTTTAAATATCTTCTAAGTGTTACACAAAGGTTTATGTGGAAGAGGAGGTTTTCAACATTGATGAGACTGGCATTTTATAAGGACATTAAGAAACAAATCTATATAATGCAAATAGTGTTTTGGTTGATGAAAATGTTGTGACCAAAGGCTCATGGGAACCTAATCCTATATTTCCCCCAGGAGCAAGAGTTCAGTACTTGCTAATTTAGTGTTCTTAAGAAACTTTATAAAAGATAAGTACCAGAAATAACAAGAATCAACTACATGTCTCTTACCTACAAGATGTCACAATCTAGTGGAGGAGAGGTATATCAGTAGACAGTTAGATAAATGGCATCTGTTAAGCACACAGTACATATATGTTGATTGAATGAGTAAATGAGTGAATGAAAAGGTAATGAAAGAAATGTGTATAAGATATGAGCAATAGGAGATACTAACCGAGTCTGAAAACTGAATGAAGAACATCTTCCTAAAGAAAGAGCCAGTGAACTGAATATTTACAAATATTTATTTAAAGTTACCTAAAAACAAGAACTGCACAAAAGTATGGGAGGAAGATAATCCAGAAAGTCTAAAGAATTCCAAAGCAATCCGTATGGTTAGAATATAGGATACTTGTAGGAGAATTATAAGATCTGAGATGAGCAAGGAGCCACGGACCAGGCTAGTTTAAATTATATGCTAGTCATAATGGAGGAATAATGCAATATCTAAACCTAAGATATTTTTATACTCTTATTTTTATTTCTAACAGAGCTGTGTCAGGTTTAAAGAATATATTGATGAGTCCTTTATTTTCTATGTTAATTAGACATGTTTGTATGGAATCTATACTAGAAATATAATTTAAAATACTTTATTTTAATATATTTTTAGAAATTCCAAGTTACTGTAGGCAGCGCATTGTTCTCATTGTGTTTAATTCTGAAAACACAAAACTAATGAGAGTTCAGGGGTGACAGATATGCCACACTAAATGGAAAAAATATATATGCATATGTATATGATATGTGTATATATCTACACATATATAAAGAATTATGGAATGTGCATATATGTATAAGTATGCACATATATATGTATATATGTAAAGAATTATGGAACACTACTTAAATGTTCAGAAAGAGTGTCTCTTTAGAACCTAAATCTAATCCCTTGAATATTATACACTACTGTCTCTGTTTGAAACTAAGTTAGTGAATGCTCTTGATTAAAAGCTTGATTGAAATTAGTCTTTTAAAGGCAGTCAGGAGACAGAGAGAAGGGAGAGATGGAAAAGGAAAGGAGGGAAGAAGGAGGGACAGTGGGAGAGAGTGAGAGAGACAGAGAGAGAGAGAGAGAAGCACCCTATGGGGAGCTAGCTACTAGTCGGTGGTGTCACTGGTAGGCTACTGGAATCAGGTGTCAGCTTAGCTGATATTGTAAAGAGAAGCTATCAGATAGAGGGAAAGGCACTTGTCACACATTTCTGAGAGACAAAGAAATAGAGAAGCATTTTCTCCACCAGTGCACAAAATGCAAAGGTAAGTGTGCATGCTATGAGGAAGCTATTGAGATTGAGAATTCATCTTTTGGGAGAAGAGGGAAGAAAAAGCCACATCCATCTTCACACAATGGCAGCTACTACAAAGAAATGACAGAGCACAAGTGTTCTATGCAGCCATGTATGATTAATAATGAAACAAGAAGCCTGGAAGCTCTAAACCAATATAGAAGCAAGACCTTTTGCATTTTCTTTTCATCTTTGGCTTGTGCACAAGTATTTAACATTGTTTTAATCAAATGCTTGATGTATTTTTTTGCATCATTTAGTTTGATGCATTTTCACTTGTATGTCATTAGTACTGGATTTAATACTTCAGTTTAATAAAACTTCAGGAGAATGCAATGTGAATGAAGAAATCACTTTCAAATGAACACCCTACAATAAGACTCATTACTGATAACTGTGCTATCTTGGCCTAAATAACCAATAACATATGTCACGACCTTCAATATGAAACAGCTCTGTTTTCTCTACAATAATTCAATAGAAAAGAACCATTTAATCAATCTCACAAAACAGAAGAGCTTAACACAAAACATACTCAAGGAGAGCTTTCTGTCAGAAGGCATTTTTCTTGATTAATTTCTTATTATGCTATTATGACAATATTGCTACTTGCTATATTAACTTTTAACTTCTCTACTACTGACTCTGCTAGTATCTGGGAGAGTTGATTACAATAATAATAAAAGGCAAGGGATTAGAGCTTTGAACCACATCAAGCAAATCTTAAAAAGCATTAGGCAGAATTCACTAACCAATCAAAAATGTACATGTACAGCCCTAATAGTAAGTAAATTAAAGATCTTTTATTTTAACCTAGAAAAATTATTTGTTCTATAGGATTATCACTTCCTCTTCAAACAATTCAATAGAAGTACAACAATATATAACTTAATAGCAGTAATTACCTGTCATTTTAAAAGAGTAATATGAAGTAATTTTCTATTTTTATAAAAATAGCTAACATCTATTGAGCATTTTTAGTGCTTTTTATACATAGTTTGTTTAATTGTTCCAACAATTCTTGGAGATAAGAACTGTTTATTATCTCCATTATTAGATGAAAAACTCAAATGCAAAAAGCTTAAATATTTTTGCCAAGATCATATAAGCTAAAAAATGGGAATTGAAATTTAAGCCCATTTAGTTCTATCAGCAAGCTCTTGGCTGCTAAAATAGATTAATTCTATTATGATATTTTCCTTATAAATTATGCTGCAGAGTACCATATTCTTACCTTACAAAATAAGAATTTCCTTGTATTTCCTAAAATAAAGAAATATAAATCATGGACTTCTATTTCATGATTTTAATAATGTTACTTTTAGGGCACACTTGGTATTACATCACAAACATTTTTATCTAGAATTCTTGAAGGTCTGTTGCTTTACGGTTTCTAAACAGATATTTCACTGTGGACAACGGAAGACTTCCTTCTATCTCTCTCACAAGGCCAAAGGAATGGTAAAGCATAAAACTGGACTACATTCAGGATTTTACTCAGAACCCTTTATTCCATTTAATATATTGTACTATGTTTACTGTTACTGAGGTTCTGTTTACTTGTACAAACCAGTTCATATTACTTGACTTTCCCATTCAAAAAATTAGTTCAGAAAAATATTTTGATGGAATTGAACTAATATTCAATTCAGTCAAAAGAGTCAAACCATTCTGGTGTGAAGACACAGCCTGAAATCCAAGGATTTCTTACTATGGATATCTAATTTTGTCCAAATTTCTTTATGTAATTTAATTTTTCTTGGTTTATTGACCAGAAATCTGTGCTTAACCCAGTAAATATATATTTATTTGTAATGTACAATAATTAAGTGTATTTGCATGTGTTTTGGGGTATAGGTAGAGAGAAGATGTGGGGGGGGGGGTTGGTTAAGGTAAAATGAATTGCTCTGAAACTTTTCCATTAACCTCTCTAAACTTTTTATCTTTACCTAAAACTGTCTATCTACATGACCAGATCATACTGTCATTAAATAATTCTGTCAAAATTGTGACTTGCTTTCTGGAACCAAAAATATGAGTCATTAACAATATAATTTTTACTAAGTGATCATGCTTTTCACATGTAAATGTTGCTCTTTTTACATCTTTATAAGTTAACTAGCAAACTAAAGTATGTCATCCACTAACACATTTTGTAAAATGTACTAAAAGTCTCTATGCTCAATATATATTAAAGCAGGAATTCTTATTTTTCTCTCTTGCTGTAGGTGTAAGAACACATAGAAAGCCCATTTTTACCATGTACAGGTAAGAACAAAATGCATTGTCTTACAATTTGGTGTAAATTATATTTGTTGAATTAGGCAGAATTATTTTGGCTGTAAGGAACAGAAACCTAACACAAACTAACCTAAAACAGAAAGGGAGTCACTATGTTTGAAAGTCCACTGCTCCAAGCAGGGTTAGGTCCTGGCTCTGCACACCTCTCTGTCTTCATTCCGCTTTTCTCTGGCTTTATTCTGCAGCTTTTTGTGCAGACAGCTAGAAAAGAAGGCTGTTGGCATTCCAGCTAGGTGGTCTTCATAACATATGGTCCCACAAAGGAAAATGCCTCTCTTCTTGCATCCACATATCAAATGTTAGGGAAACTTCCTACTGAAATATTGTAAGGGCCAGGTATATCTGACTGTCTAGCCTGGATTGGTACCCACACAAGGAAAGGAAACTATGCAAGTGAAACAACACATGTAGTTCATTCATAGGAAGAATAGTGATTTGGTTGGGCCTGTATCTGGAGATCACAGAATGCTGCAGAGAAATAAAAATAATACCCCCTGAGAATTAGCAGGGAGGAGCACCCTTCCAAAATAAGAACAGTACAAGCTTGAATGATTTATCAAAAAAAAAAAAAAACCAGCTTGCTTTAATCCACATTTATAATGTACAGGTTCATAGATGCATCTGAATATATATGTTCACAGATCTCTTCATATTTCCATGCAGAATCAAGTTGGACAAGATATTCTCTAATCCTAACCCACTAATGTAAATTACTCACTTGTTGTTTTTGTACATGATAAAAACGAAACCAATCAAAGCTATGATTAGATTAATTAAGTCTCAATGGGACGTACAGAGAAGACTGCTAGTAGTTTACCTAGGTAAAATAATTCTGAGCTTGATTTTATTTCCCCAGAAACTATTTTTATTTGGAGATAATTTCTATATTCATTGTCAATAATTATGGAAAATTATGATGTTATTTTCAAAAACAATACTTGTAAAAATTGTTCTCTTAAAAAAAATCCCTTTTTAAAACTCTTAAACCTAGAAAAAGAATCAATCTTCTCTTCTGCTTCCTTTTGCCAAAACTGATCTTTGAAACATTTTCCCAACCTTACTAATATTGTCATCTTTTCCAAATGGTATTTTTGTTTTGCTTAAACCACTAAAAACAGTTAATGGGAGTGGTCAGGATTTTTGTTTGTCTTTATCAGACCTATGAAAATCTCACGAATTTGGTATTCCCCTTCATCTCAGTATTTTGCTACCCTTTAAAGTGTCATACTGAAGGAATAATTTTAGAGATGTTGAGGTTGAAAGGGACTTTGAAATATTTCATTTCTGAGCTGAGTCAAAAATAGTCATGTTTGTTAAAAAAAAAAAAAAAAAATCCCTTCACAAAAAAGCTTGTCTGGGAAAAGCATTCTTCAAAACTGTAGACGCTTCTATCAGAAAGCCTCTGTTCCAGTTCATGGAGCTTATTGTTCTGATCTCAGAGCTCAGTCCCCGCAGCTTGAATTTCTTTTCAAATATGTTTAATGACTTTTAAGAATGTGTTTCTTGCTAGGTCTTGTGAGCTTCTGGTGTCAATGTTTGCCTTTTGATTTCTGTTATTTAGTTCACTTTTGTACTCCTGATCCTTGATAAAACAAGGGCCAAAACTGTCTAGCTCTTTGTGAAATACGTGCTCGTCCGCCAGAGGACTCCTGGGTACATGTGTGAGCCTCAGACATTAAGGTTGTCCTTACTGAATTCACTTGCTAAGTTTGTCAAATATTCTTAAATATCCAACTCATTCTGCTATGATATTTGGACAATCTAGACATGTTAATTCACAAGGGGCATAGATCAAACCAGATAAATCATACCTGACACACTGAAGAGAAATTAAGGTAAACCAAATCAGTAATTGATGTTGCAATCATTTATAGATCACTTATATTTCCTCTTTCAAGCAAGAAAATTAAACCATCTTTTTACCTCTTTATCAAATTTAAGCTATCTTAGAATACGCTTTTAAGAAAATCACTTGGGTTTACCCAGGGACAGTAGGACTGCCTGAATGGTTGACCAGGTTGATCAATGTTATCTTTAAATGTGAAAACCATTTGGTCCCATCTGGAATTTAGTGATAACTCTCTTGGATCCCTGTTTTCTTAACCCTTAGAAGACATTTCTGTTTTAGTATGGTACTAACAATCCTAAAACCCTATAAAGACCAGTTACTTTAACTGTCTTTCACAGACAGTGACAGACTCCAATCCAAGATTTGCAATTACACTGTAACTGGGTCAACATTGCTACCACTACACAAGCACTTCTCAGCATGTGGACTTATTGTATGAGTCAGTCGGGCTGCTTAGTTTTTCCAGTTTCCTGGTTCTTTTCTACTTCACGGTCTCATTTTCAGCCTTGCCTAAGACAGTCAATTGATTTAGAAATCTAAAAGAATATAATTAAAAGAATATAATTGATTTATAAATCAGATTGCTTCTTTATTTTGCAGTGAAAAATATAACTCCAATTACATATTAATTTTATCAGCTGGTCAATGCAGAGATACAATGGAAACCTGTTTACAGAAGGTGGTTTGGTAAATATGAAAACTTTTAAAAAGGAAATAAAATGGTATTGTTTATTTAATCCAAACTGAGAACTTGTCTTATTCTCTCTGCTTCCAACTTGTTCTGAGAGCTGATGCCGTTTACAGCCCCCTGTTTAAGGCCTTAAGTTCCCCTGTGGCCTTTGAAAGAGTCAGAACTGATAACTCTCGCTCCATGCACTATGGAATTAAGTTGCCGTCCCAAGCACATAAAATGGTGGCATTGCCAGTTTTCAGACCTATGAATAGCAGTCTCTCAGGTTCTAGGCCCCCAACAGCTCCCTCATGCAGCATCCAGGAATAAAGCCTGGGTGCACAGTGCTTGAGTCCCACGACTTCATATCTTTCTAGATGACCCTGCCTGTGTCGTCCAGTCATAAGGTTCAGGGTTCTGCCTCTATCCTTCCCCTTTTGGTCCTTTTGATTAGTTCCTGAATCAAGTGAGAGTTTCAAGTATAAAAAGAGTGAACTCTCATATTGTGATAATTCAGTGAAGACTTAACAAGGAGGCTACTTACAAAGATATAACCAAGGTGAAGGGGAACCATAAGGAATGTGCAGAATCCAGAGCTGGTAAGAACAGAGCTGTTACTACCCTAAGGCCTAAGCAGGGCAGGGACGACACAGTTCCTTGGACCCAGAAGAAAAGCGTTGAAAGTGAAAAAAGGTAAGCTTCTGTTGAGGGATACATATCCAGTTTAACATTATCCAGCAAGAAAGGCCCCAGGAAACAATACTCTGACTTCATTTCTCCCTTAATTTCGATCTCCCTGTGGGATCCCAGAATCCAGAATGCCTGATTGTTTCACACACTCTCTACCTATCATGGTGGAGAATGATGGAGTGGAATGGGGGAGGAAAATATAAAATATCCAGCATAGTTCTCCTATCACCCATCAAAATATACTGGTCTCTATTTCCACTTGTTTTGTTTCCTACCCTAAGACAGAAATATGGGAATTATACCAAATATTTTGTTTATTGAAGAAAGGAGGATAGGAAATTTCAATCCTGACAGTACCTGATGCACTTCAGATAATAGCACCCTTGATGTTGCTAAGAGTTACACTAGACCCTTTGTAATCCCCTGAGGGTTAGGATTTAATGTGTTTGTTTTCTTCTTTCTTGAGGGGAGGAACTATATCTGATTCACCTTTGTACTCCTTACAATTGTCTGGCATTTAGTGGTTGCTCAAAATTGTTTGCTGAACTTGACTAAGTATTCTATTAAAATGTCACCCTTTACTAACACACTAGTATTGGCTGTAGTTTCTCTCATTGGGAAGTACCTGGAGTAACATTAATCTGATTCTTTCAAGTGTTCCTTTTTCAGTATTTCTTCCAGAGCCTTGGAAATTTTAGTTGTCCCTTATCATTACACCATCATTTTCCTCCCTTTAACATCTCCTCATGACATGTTACAGTATCCCAGTTTGCAGCTTATTCTCCATTGATTTCCTGGTGACATATAGGAAGATACCTGAATCTCATCAGCAATATGTCTTCAAATTACATTTTAGTGTAGGTTACTTTGGGGAATGTTTCTTATAGGCTCCTAATAGCATCAAAAGCTTGTAGTTGTTTTTAGTATCAAATCAAAGAAACTGACCCTGAGGTTACCACATGGCATTATGCCTGGAATATCGAAAGTTTTTAATCCAGTGGATAAATGAAAGAACAAAAGAATGAATAGATGAATGAATGAGCAGATCATTGGCAATAACCTAAGGATTGTCTATCACAGATTATGCCTAGATATTGACTGCTTAACAGAACTAATGGTAAACCTGAAGTTTTAGGAAAGACTCAGCTTCTGATTCTGGGGAAAACCACATTTAAAGGGTAGAAGACAATATATAAAGGCTATAGGGAAATATCAGCAATAATGATGCAGAGTTGTAATCAAAATCAGGCTAGCAGGGATTCCTGTGCATTTCCTGACAGAAAATGGCAACATGGAATTCTGAGACAAGTCAATTTATAACTACATGTCAATTGCTGTGTGTTCATGCCAGGGATACCTATTAGCCAGTTGCCAGACTCAGGTATGTGAACAGACTCTTGTCCCAGAAGGGGTCCAGGTTTAATGTCAAAGAGCTGTAATGAATAATGCAGAACTTTAGCCTTTTAGAGCTAGCCAGTTTCCTAGCAAGCATTTACACAAGGTTGGAGATAAAAATAAGACAAAAAAGCAATTATTAGAATGCACCTTCAGATCCAGAATACAGGAATTCAATAAAAAGACATTTCCTCTGGCTTTATAGATGGTTAAAGTTTAAATGTTTAGAAAATAAGGGAAGGCTCATCCAGTTAGAGGGGAGAATGTAAATAAATTTGCCTACATTCCAAATTTTGGCTGTGTTACCATAAGGAAGTTAATTAATGTCTCAATTAATGTTTACATTCTTTATCTGTATAATGGGAATCATTAAAAATATCTGTATCTCAGGATTTTTATTAACATTATATGTAAAAATTTTAATAGAGTATCTGGCAAAAAGTAAGTGTATTATTTTATAAGGGTTGCCATAACAAAATACCACATATTGGATGGCTTAAATAAGCAAAAAAAAAAAATTTTTTTCTCACAGTTTAAGAGGCTAGAAGTCCAAGATCCAAGTGTCTGCAGGTTTTCCTAAGGCCATTCTCCTTGGCTTGTAGATGGCTGCCTTCTCAGTTTTTCCTCACCATGGCCTTTCCTTTGTGCACACGAATCCCTGGTCCATCATTTTTTGTGTGTCCAAATTTTCTCTTTTTATAAGGACACCAGTAAAATTGGATTAGGACCCACTCCAATGACCCCATTTCAGCTTAATTACCTTTTCAAAGGCTCTATCTCCCAATACAATCATGTTCTGAGGTAGTAAGGGTTAAGGTTTCAACATATAAATTTGGGGGGAACATAATTTAGTCCACAACAGCAAACACTCAATAAATGTGAGTGCTGTCTAGAAAGTCATGGAGGCCACAAAACATAAGGTGTGGATAGTTCCATCCATGCATTATTTGATTCATTTGTTCAGCAGATGTTGAGAGCATACTACATTCCAGGCTCTGTACTCAACACAGGAAATATAGCAATGCACAAGCAGGAAGTTCCTGCTTTAGATAGCTCCCATTCCAGGTGACAAGTTGGGAGGGAAACGACTGAAAAATTATTTCTGTTGTGCATGTGGTAGAATATAAGGGATAACTATGAAAATAACACTAGTTTTGGAGTTTGGATATTATTAATTAGGTGATGGAGGAAATGTATATTTTTGAGTAAAGAAGAGGTGTGGAGCTATGCTCCTGGAAGAGCTAGGGGAAAAGCACGTAGATGGTTATTGAAATGATTAAGATAAGACTGCTCATTATATCACAGGATGTATGCTATGTCTCCTAAGCACTCACATAGAGCATTCTATCTTTTTACTAGAATTACCTGAGAATCAAAACTAAGAAAGCAAAGCAGCAAGGAGCACAGAGAAGAGAAAGAACATCAGATGTTATGAGATAAAAAGAACAGGATTGAAAAATTCACCAAAGGCAGGGAGCCAAGGGAAGATGTAAAGAATGATTGTTGGGTTTTGAACCCAGTAACCAGAATGCTAGAATAATTGTAGGAAGAAAAGGGAAGAGGAGGAGCTCAGTTTGGGCCTTTTGTCCTGAAGAGTCAGCTAACCATCCAAATGTGTATATTCCCAAACAGTTGCAAACATTAACAATGGTCAGGGCAAACATATAGATTTGAGGTCAACTATATACAGCTTAAGGTTGAACCATGTAATTACTGAAAGGAAACAAAGAGAAGATAACAAAGTGAGAAGAAATTTTTAGAAAAATTACATTTGCCACTGTAGGAAGGGAGCAAGTTGAGTTGTAGGGTGATTAAAAAGAAAGAAAAGGAAAAGGAGGCCTTCTGAGGTAGGTGCTCTGGACTGAATGTCTCCCCCAAAAAACTTCATATGCTGAAACTCTAGTCCCCAGTATTATGGTTTTTGGAAGTAAGGCCTTTGGGAGGTAACTAGGTCATGAATGGATCTCTCATGAATGGGATTAGTGCTCTCATAAAAACACACACTAGAGAGGTGATCTGTGTCTTCACCACATAAAGATATAGAAAGAAGGTGACCATCTGCAAACCTGGAAGTGCGTCTTCATCAGACATTGAATCTGCCAGCACCTTGATCTTGATTTTTCCATACCCCGAAACTGGGGAAATAAATTCCTATTGTTTGTGTCACCCAAATTATAGTATTTTGTTAGGCAGCTTTAAGTGACTAAGGGAGTAGGAGAACAAAAGGAGCAAAGTGTTGGAAACCAAGGGGAAGGAACATAAGGAAGAAACTGCAGACAGCAATGACGGATGCTGCAAAGAAGTTAGAGAAGATGAGAAACAGAAAGAGCTTGGGGCTTTTTAATAATTTGTTTGTGACTATCAAGAAAGTATAGCCCTGGCTGGTGTTGCACTGTGGGTTGGGTACAGTCCTGTGAACCAAAAGGTAGTGGGTACGATTCCCAGTCAGGGCACATGCCTAGGTTGTGGGCCAGGTCCCCAGGTGGGGACGTGCTAGAGGCAACCAATCGATGTATCTTTTGCACATCAATGTTTCTCTCACTCTTTTTCTCCCTCCCTTCCTCTCTCTAAAAATAAATAAATAAAACCTTAAAAAAAAAGAAGAAAAGAAAGAAAGAAAGTACGGTTGGTGGCACAAGTGACTAGATATCAGGAAGCCAGCTGGTGAAGCAGATTTCTCTTTCAACAAGGGTGAGGGGGAAGAGCAGCAGTTTCACACGGGCAGTGATCCCGCTAAGAAGGCTACTCTTGGTGACCCAGTTTTGCCTGTTGCCTCAGGCGGATGACTAGAGCAGGCCCTTTCACTTGTCAAACGTAATCAGTTAGAAGAATACTCTTGGTAATTCCTGTCCAGGCAAAAGAGGAACATGCTTTCTCTAAGACATCAAGAGAGTGTAAGAAATTGTATATGAAGACACAGATAAGTGTTGCTATGATAACCACAGGTGTTTAGAGGCTCAAACGAATAGCATTTACCTTTCCAATAAAGAATGTCATAGGATAACGGAGTGGGTTGCAGGGCTTGGGAAAGGAGACCCTTTAAGTGTGCCTGTAGTAACTGAGAACATCCACCAGGCCCCTGCTGAGTCCTGAAGCAGTACTGGAATGGCCAATCTGATTTATCAGTCTACCATTTCAAAAGGTAAAAAATCAAATTGAGAAATAACACATGAAGATTTTTGATATACTTTTATGGAGTGGAATTTTTTGTTATTTTTAAAAATTCTTTAGAATTTTCTTCTTTGTTTTTTTTTTTAATGTGTTTATTGATTATAATATTACATTTGTGCCAATTTCCCTTCCCTCTGCTCCCCTCCACCCGGTGGCCCCCCTCCCTCCAGTTGTCCCCCCCTTTTAGATCATGTCCATTAGTTGGGCATACAGTTCTTCTCAACCTCTCTCTGTCTATTCCATTCCCTCCTACCATGATCCTTAATTCCTATATCATCTCCCTCCCTCTCCCCATTCCTCCTCCCTGTTGACCTCCCCCCAATATGTTCCCCGTACCTATAGTTCTTTTTCCACTCTCGTTGCCTGTTTAGTTTGCCTTTGTTTCAATTCCCTAGCTTCTGTTGTTTCTTCTGATGCAGTTTTCATTTTAGATTTCATTGTCTTGATCCTCCTTTTTCTAAACCAGTCCCTTTAACATCTCATATAACAGTGGTTTGGATCTAATGAACTCTTTCAGTTTTATTTTGTCCTGGAAACACTTTCTCTGTCCTTCTATTCTGAATGACAATTTTGCTGGATAGACTATTCGTGGTTGCAGGTTTTGGATTTTCATTACTTTGAATATTTCTTGCCAGTCCCTTCTTGCCTGCAGGGTCTCCCTTGAGAAGTTAGCTGATAGTCTAATTGGGACCCCTTTGTACATAATTCTTTTCTTCTCTCTTGCTGCTTTTAAGATTCTCTCTTTATCTTTAATTTTTGACATTTTGATTATAATGTGTCTTGGAGTGGTTCTCCCTGGGTCCAGTTTTTTTGGAACTCTCTGTGCTTCCTGGACCTGTAAGTCTATTTCCTTCCCCAAGTTTGGGAAGTTCTCCTTTATTATATTTTCACTCAATTTTTCAAGTTCTAGTTCATCTTCCTCGCTCTCTGGCAAACCAATGATTCTTATGTTGGGCCTTTTATAGCTGTCCCAGAGGTTTCTGGTCCTCTCATCGTTGCTTCCCATTTCCTCTCGCTGCATTGGTTGACTGCTTGTTCCTTCTCCATATTCCGGTTTGTTGAAATGAACTCTGGATTTTTTTTCCTCACCATCTGTCTCGTATGTGGTTTTGTTCCTTTCGTTATGAGTGTTTTTCGCTTCTTTCTCATCTTTTTCCAGATCTTTTGTGAATTCTGTAAGCCACCTGATAACAATGGCCCAGAACTGAGCCTCTGACAGGTTTCTTATCTGTTCATCTGTCAGGTTCTCCATCTGTTGCCTGGTGAGCTGTGCCACCGGGATTTCTATAGTTGTCTGCCTCATTTTGACAGATGCGTTTTGTTTTCTTGGGCCGGCTGTAGGGGGCAGTGCCTGTGTACTCATAATGACCCAGCGACCGGAGCCGTTCGGCAGCCTTTCTTGCTGTGCCGTGGTGCTTTGTCGTCACAATCCAGCGACCGGCGCCTGTCCGCGACCTATTTCGCAGCCCTGTGGCGCTTTCTTTGGGGGCGGGGGTCCAAGATGGATTCACACAGTTATTCCGCTAGGAGACCGGAATCCGTCCTCCCGCCCCCCCTGGGCCTCACTGTTCAAGGCGATGTGGTGGCTGCTTTCCCCAGCGTTGGGGTCGCGAGCTGCCGGGGGTTTGACTGCAGCCGGGGTTGTTCTCCCCGCCGCTGTCCCAGGTGCGACCGCAAACAGCGCCGCCCCCTTTCGCTCCCCTTACCTGCCCAAAGGGCGCCGCTGGTTTATAACTTCATATGTTGGGCTTCCGTGTAGTTTTATTTTCTGGAATTTCTAGTTATCCTTTGTTTTGAAGTAGTTGTATTCCTCTCTAGTTGTAGAGGGAGACCTAGCGCATCCGTCTAAGCCTCCATCTTGGCCGGAAGTCTCTAGAATTTTCTTCTTTGCATTTTCTGTCTAAAGTGATCATTACTTTGATAATCAGATAAAAATCAATTATTTAGAAATCAATCTCTTTGTTGTTTTAGGTCATAAAGACCCCTTTGATATGTTAGCTTGAATAGAGATTATAATGGTGAACTTCCATAGAAAGAATTGTAATCCTCACACAGGGCTAATTATGTAGGCAACGCATTTATTTTTTTTCACTTTATTTTTATTGTTTACACTATTACAGATTTCCCCATTTTCCCCGATTTGCCCACCTCCCCCCAGCCCTTTTCCCCCTTCCCTCTGCCATCACTATGCTATTTTCTGTATCTATGCCTTACGTATGTTCTTTGGCTAGTCTCTTCCCCTTCATTCATTCAGTTCCCCCTCTCCCTGCCCTCTGACACCTTTCAGTCTGTTCCATGTATCCATGCATCTGTTTTAATTTTGTTCATCAGTTTATTTTGTTCCTTAGATTCCACATAGAAATGAGATCATACAGAATTTGTCTTTCTCCAGGTCCACCCATGCTTCTTTTTTACTGCAGCATAGTATTCCGTTATAGAAATGTATCACAGCTTTTTAATTCACTCATGTGTTGATGGGCATGTGTGCTATCTCCAGATCTTGGGCCACACATTTAAATAATAGTGCTGCAACAAGTGTTTATTGGTTTTCAGTTTTTAGAAGTTGCCTATCAGTAAAACATATAAAACTGAAACATGGGTACAAAACAGAATGCAAATGTGATCCACCTTGACACTTTTAAAGTAAAGATTGAACCGACAGGAGACAGAAGCTGCAGCAATGAGAGTGGATGAGAAAGTGGGGCAAGGGCACTAATATTTTCATCTAACAAAGCAGGTAGGCAAGAAATACTGAGTATATTAGATATATAAAGAAACATAGATTTAGGTGTGTAACATATACAAAGATAACTAATAGGATAAGTCAAACATTTGGCACAAATACTGAGAGAGAATAGTATGTATTAGCTACATCCTTTCTTAACAGAGTTCATAGATTATATCTGAATTTGATTAACCAAGAAAAGCATTATAATCATACAATGGGAGAAAAAGATCAGAACTAAAAACAGCAGAAAATGCTGCTGTATCTGAGAAATGAACACAAAGCAGGAGAGGATGGGTGAGAAACTGCTCTCTTTCATTATGAATCTGTCTACTGAATTTTTTATCCTATTCACATGTGACTTTGATAAAATATTAAACAGAGAATAAATAATAGTAATATTGGATGACAGAATTCTCTTCCTTTCCAACAGTTGAAAGAGCATCATACTGGTACAGTCTGTGACTTCAGAATTCCAAGTCATGCTAAAATCATCCTGAGTTTATTTGTAGTAAATGCTGGGTTCAGTAACCTGGAGAAGCAAATGATTCTAAGAGATTAAAGGGATACTCATATCTTTCAATGAAAAGTCCAGTCTTGAGATATTACATTCTACCCTAAGGTGAGAAAAGGTTCCAACCACTGCTTTTGCTCCTGGGGTCAGAATGGCTCTCTGAGTCTCCAGGCAAGTGAGAATGGAGACCTCCCACAAAATTAGCAGCGGGTACAGGCCTGCAGTCTGCGGTTTTCCTACAGTCTACTGATCACTACTTATTTGTTTTTTGTTAGGTTCCCTGGGCTTTAGATTAGTACTGAAGGGCTTAGCTTGATTCAGTGAAATCAGATTAGAGACAGTTCACTTTATCTGACTTCGTTTTCATTAAAATTCCTTAAATAGCAGGTCAGTAAACATTATTGATGACATACTTATGGATCCCATCTGACCCATACTGCTTGCCTAGATAAATCTAGGTAATATCCTTCCAGGGCTCAATAGAAATTGGACATTCAATGTTTCAGCCAGCCTCAAATTACTACTGATGTGCTCATGGATTTGTATAAATCATAAAGCCACCCCTTGCTCCTCTGACTGGATTTAACTCTGACATAGAAACTCTTCATTTAAAGACTGATTATATCATCAGCACTCCCCCTTGAATCCCATTAGTGAGTCTTTGAATGTGCTGGGCTCCTAGGTGGGTTTTGGTAATTGTGTATCTCTGTAAGACTTTCAGGGCTTCATAGGGTATCATTAAGCTGAGTACATTAATGTGTTGATTCAGGAGCAACCAGAACTAATGGGATTTGAATTGTGACTTGAATTGGAATGCCAGTATCCTCAAGCTGTTGCTACCTGACCCAAAATCTGAAATCAGGAAGTGAAATGTTTACCAGTTAAGGTGAAATGGAATATATGTAAGTAAATATTCTTACTGCCCAGATTTCCCCGGTTCTCCTACACACACACACACACACACACACACACACACACACACACACAACATTGAAAGGTGAGCCGCAGTAGATGCCTGTGTCTCCCCCTGCTTTAAATCATTCAGTCATTTGACAAACAGTCACTGAGCACAGGTTGTAGGCCCCAAACTGTCATATGCACTTTGGGCACGTCCATGACCCAAACATACTTTAAAGCCTGCCCTCATGGAGCTTATTTTCTAATGTGGACAGAGAAGTCAGAGGGTATCATATCTTTTTTTTCCAGATGACATAAAACTACTACTGGCGCTATGGGAGAGGCTTGGAGCATCCTCAGTTAAATAAGTCAATATAAACTTCTTATTTCTGCTAGTAATAAAACTTATTTTATGAGTCAGTATTGTCTAGTTCTTTAAGTTTTCAAAGTCATTCATACCCATCAACACAATTGATCTTCTCACCCTCTGCAGTCTTATTATCCCCATTACACAGCTGAGAAAAAGACACAAAGAGAGTAAGTAACCTACCTAAGTTACATGGCTTCTCAGACATGTTCTTTTTCCATTATGCCACACTGTTCTCCAAAAGTAGTGGAAAATACATGGAACTTCCATCTAGAGCAGAAAAATCAGTTTGAGCATCAAAAGAGTAAAAGTCCAGGCAGTTTATTGTAACTGCCACAATTTTGTTTTGTTTTTTTACTAAATTCATGCATGGAGATGACCTGAACAGTTAGGACTAGAAAAAGCTGCAGCTCTGCCACTACCTCCACACCTCCTGACACAGCCACCCTAAGCTCTCAGTCAGTACTTTGAAGTGTCCCGTACCCAGCGTCTATCCCAGGAGCTTAGCTTCTGCTTCTCACTTCTGCTTAACAATCTCCTGTGCCACTGATTCTGCAGCAACTGGTTTCCATTTAGACACATTGATAATATGTCAGAATTAACATTAAGGAGCAACCAGGCATTTCCAGCCACAGGAGACATACAGAATACTGAATGAAGTGATATCTGAGAAATGCCATCTCAGAAAACTCAGTTCGACCACACTCAGCCCACAGGGAGAAAAAGGTAAAAAAGGAAATCCATCTCAATTTGAGTGACATTGCTTCCAGATAAGCAGAATCGCTAATTGTTTTATGATCATGACTTTTTAAGCTTTCATAAGGCAAAGTAATAACAAATCTTCAAAGCCTGTCAGGTGCTTTGGGCATATAGCTCATTACACAGTGATGAGCAGATTATCACCTTAAGTCTGACTTAATGCAAAGAGCTATGACCCCAAGTCAGGAGACCTGAGCTCTGATCTCATTTCTGTCTCTTAAATGCAGGCCCCTCATCGGTAATGTTAAGCTAGACGCATTAGGTGAGTTATCTTATTTATTCCTAACAATAACTCTTTGTTTGATGTTAATATCCCTAATTCTCAGTTGGGAAAACTGAAGCTCAGGGAGTCCTAGTAATTTTTGCCACATCATGCAACTAGTAAAAACAGAACCAGATGAAAAACCCAAGTTACTTGACTCCAAAGCCCATACTCATTTTATTAGTCTTCACCTTTTTCACAGCAAAATAGGCATAACGACACCCACCCAATTGTTCTCACAGAGTTGCTGTGAAATGAAGTGAGCCAATATTTATTTCCAAAGCTCTTTGAACAAATCCACAAATATTCATTGAAATCTATTTTTGTTGAGTACTGAGCTAAGTATTAATATAATAGTTGAATTATGAAGTAGGTCATTATTATCATTGCCCATTTGTACATTATGAGAATGTCATGAATAAGTAACTTCATTAAGTTTTAAGTATTCAGTGCTTCCGGAAGCATTACAAGTAGAAGAATCATTATGCACTTAACTATATCCATGATGTTGCTATGAAGTTATTACTGATGCAAAAAGCTGTGATGTAACTTCTGGGCTAACTGTCAAAATGAGACCCACGTTCTCAGTCTAGTTTCTGTACTGATAGCCATTTACAAGCCACTTGCCCTTTCCATTACTTCACCTTTTGTCTCTTGTATAATGAGGAAAGAGTAACCTACCATTATGTGTGTTGCTGAGATGCTGCAGCTCTCAGACACTACATATAAGATGTGCCGAGCCCATTAAATGCATTGTAAAAGTCCCAGGTGGTATTAATATTTAACTTCTATGCACAGTGTGCTGTAAGGTGACCTGCACAAAAAATAAAGATGCTAAAGGCCTTTCCTGCTAGGTCGTTATAGTCTAAGAAGAAAAGGCCAGTTGTTCCCTCTGTATGGCTTGTCATAGCATGTGGTAACATTTCTTTTATTCTGTGACTTTTTCCTAGGGTTATTAAAAGTTAAGGATATGATCCACTAGATTAGTTTCCAGTTTCCACACAGTTAAACTGGACATCTTCAAAAGTGATAGTTAAGGAAAACTTTGAAAGAATTATGCACCTGTTGATAAGCCCATGCTGACAGGATGATTCATGGGGATAAAGAGATACTAGAAATACATGAAAGTAATTGAATACCATATGAAAGGTACTACAATGACTATTTTATACAGGCCAATAAAATGAGTATAATTTGTGTAAGAATTTTTATGAATTATCTACTTCCCATCATGAGAAAAATGTACTCATTTTCTTTAATGTGACATTATATTTTCCATCTTTTTTGTTGTTGTTCTTGCTCATGGACAGGACTGATGACATTTAGGCCTGGAGAACATGAATAAATTACAGGGCGGCCATTGTGTCTAGAAATATTTTTTTTTCAGAGGTACCTGACAACAAGGACCAGAATTCTCCCCCTAATACACAGGACACACTATGAACATCCTCGGGACTGCTTTATTAAGTCATTGATGCCTTCATTTTACAAATATAGGATATGAGGTTCAAGGATCTTAGTTGCCAGAAATATCCAACACATAAATTTTTATGCTCTGAGTACCTAATGCTGTCGTCAACCCAAAATATACATATGCACTCTCTTGGTTTATGGCTTTAGGTCTTCTGTCAGTGTTGCTGAGTAGTGGTGGGTGACAGAAGAAAAGCTCAGTTCTCCATTCTACAGGCAATCAGTGATGATATTCACTGAAGAGTATAGAGATGACCCCAAACCTCTTCACGTATATCATTTATATCTCATTTTTACATTTTTGTTTTGGGCCAGAAAGGAAACCAGGCAAAGCTAAGAAAATAACTCTAATTCAAAAGACCTAGTTTGTTCATTCTTGGCTTTAGTGGAACAAGTGTTCTAAAATCTTAGTAAGTAACCACCGACACAGATTGTCTGACCTTGCCTTACATTTTACAGATCAGAAGACTGCGCCCCAATAGAGACGAAATGTCTTCCCCTAGGATTACAAACGTTGTTAAGGGCTGCTTATACTGATGGCAACCAGAAGAGTTCTCTCAAAACCAGTCTCTGTCTCAGCTGCAGCTTCCCCACCGTTAAGGAATCATTAGTGCACTTCGCATTTACTACCACGTAGTTCACAAACAGTAGTGCCACCTTGTACTCTAAACCACGGGTTTCATCTAAAACACCATGTAGAAATTATCATCTCACAGAATGTTAGTGTTTGTGCTTCACTACATACACAAACAACTTCAAAATGTTATTCTAGAAAAGGCTTTTCTTTCTCCATGCAATGTATTTCCACAGCAGCCCTAAGAGATTTGCTTGACATAAAGATTATGGCGATGGCTAAGTTTTAACTTGGTACAAGCCTAAACATGAAAATCATCACATCATTTCACATTTTAGAACCAAGACTATAAGACACAATTAATTTTTAAAGGAGAAAGAATAAATACAATTTTTAAAAGAAATGACATGTAAAACTATATGCAGTAAGGTAAACTTCCCATCACTCAGCTCAAAATAGTAAACAGTTACGAGAAAATTTTTTTTAGTTTACCATATTTTATCCCTGTAAGCTTTTGGGGGGAAAAAAAGAGGTCTATGAATAGCACCATTTGACCAGCTATTTTATAATTCTTACTGATCAATCAGATCCCAAAAAGTAAGAGAAATGATTCAATATTTCATTTCTTATGATTACAGTCAGGATCTATAAGAAAGAAGGAAGATTAGGCTTAAACAGTGGTCCATTTAGCATTATTTCAGTGGCTTAAATAGACATTGCTATTTGCTGTTTTATTTTATAATTAGCATTCTTTTAAAAAGGAATGTAACCTCTAATTTAAGTAACATTTACGATCCAAAATGTATGGCTCATTTATCACAGGAAATACCATTTTCTTATCTATAACATGGTTGCTTACTCTTTGCTTCCACCTAGTGTACTGTTGCTAGAATAGCAAGTTAAAAAAGATCACCTGCATAAAATGATGAGAAGGAATTTTTGTTTGTAAAGCATATGGATATTGTTCTTTTTCTTGTCTTCTTATTTAAAAGAAGTATTTTCTTTTTTATTTTGTGGTAACAAAAAAACACATTTAAAAAAGTAAAGAGTATAGAAAATATATTTGCCTATCATTAGAAGATTTATAAGCACTGTTTAGCAGCATTCTCTAACAGCCTATATAATATCTTTCAGACTAATAAATTAAAGCGAAATTACAACACATTGGCAAACACATTTATAAAATGTAAGAACTCAAAGGGATTCCAGGCACCATTCAAGTATTGCCTTTTTTTTTTTTTTTTTTTTTCAGATGAGGACACTGAGGGATAAAGGACTTGTTCAAAGTCAAAGAGCCAGCTAGCTATTTGTCAAGACAGAACTAGAAAAGAGGTCAGCCAGCTGCCAAGCTAGGGTGCCCTCCACCACACATCCTGCTTTTCTGATTAGATATCAAAGTTAGTGTCTTTAAATGACCCATACTAGATTAATAGAAGAAAAATTATTTTTAGTTTGCTTTAAAAAATCACTATCTCAAAACTTTACTCATTCACAAAATTTAACAAGTTTTTTTCACAATGAGCACAATAAATGATGATGGTTCTTATGAAGGGACAATTAACAATGAGGTATGAGAAATTAGCTTTTTAATTTGAAATCACTAAAGCAACCCCTTTATCTTTTAGTTATGCCTAATTACCTTCCCTTCCTAGATATTAAAAAAATTTAAAGATTTTTTTCAATAATCTATGTTAGTCAATGTATAAGTCAACTGGGGTTGCCATAACAAAATACCATATACTAGTTGGCTTAAGCAAGAGAATTTTCTTTTCTCACAGTTTGGAGGCTGCCAGTTGAAGATCAGGGTGCCAGCATGGTCAGTTTCTGGTGAGAGCTCTCCCCTTGGCTTCTAGACAACCACCTTCTCGCTCTGTGCTCACATGGCCTTTCTTCAATGTACGCATATGGAGTGATCTCTCAGTTCAGGTTAGAGACCTGCTCTTATGACTTCATTTAACCTGAATTACCTCTCAAAGTAGTCTCTATATACAGTTATGTTGGGGGTTAGCACTTAAATATATGAATTGGGGTCTACACAAATCAATTAATTGATTCTAAACATGGCTATGTCATATATGATTTTGAGGAGAGAAGTTTGTCCAAATTAGATAACTAATAAATCTTATGAACCATATAAACTCCCTTGAGAAGAAAATTACTAGTAGGAATACACTAATCCTCAAACTCATTGCTTTAATATCTTTGATTTATAGTTGTTGTTGTTTTTTTTTTTTTTTTTTTTTTTTCTTTTCTGATCTTTACCAAGACCTACTTTTTCTGAGTAATGCCAGTGTAAGATTTGGATTAATGCTATTATTTGCCTTTGGTAAAACTGTCTCCAAAATGTGAGACACAAGTCTCTTTTCTTCATTTGGCTTTAAGGCTCTGTTTAGATTCTTAAAAACAAAGAATTTTAATGTCTGAATGAACCTCTAAACACCAACCAGTCCCAATACAACATTTCCTCTTTTACAGAAGAGGAAAGTAAAATCCACAGAAGTTCAGAGTAATGATATTGTTCCTATTGATTTCAAAATGCTCCCATTTTTTTATGGCATTACATTATCCCTGTGAGGAAAGCTTCGTAGGTATTATTATGATTTCTTCCACAAGGAAGTGAAATTCACCAGAGGCCATGCAGCTTACTCCAGGCCCCAAAGTCCCTAGAGTCAGTTCATAAATATGTAAGCAGCACATGAAACAACAGAAATTTCCACCAGGTATGTTCAAAGCCAGTCATCCAACAACCAAACCACACTACTGGAATATTCATAAATAATTTAAATAAAAACAGGAATCTAACATTAATGAATAGAATATATGAAAACACAAAATCATAAACAGTAGCTGGAAAAAGAGGGGATATAAGAGAGTGAGGATCAATGGCATGGCCCAACAGCAGCTACAAGTACATCATGTTTCATGCCTTAAACTCCTCAGTTTCCAAAGGGCTATCCCACAGGGTGTCTGCTGTGTTCTTCACCCTCAGCCAGGGAGAGGCCCACGTGTAGCAGGTAGTCGGCCCCCAGGTGCAGCTGAGAAGACAGCCCATAAGACTATGTGAGAGGCTTGCCCGAGGTTACAAAGCAGGTTTCCCTCACTCGCTTCTCCAATGTTCACCCCACCAAGTCCCATGGCCTGTCCTAGCTAATCACCAAGTGTAAAATCAGATATCCTCTACAGTTAAATGCATGATAAATGATTCTTTTCTGAAAACTCAGAAAGTATGTTTTTGGAAAACAGCCCCCTTACACATCTGCTTCTTGTCAGAGCCCTGGCAGGAAATGGAATCCAACTCAGGTGGTTCAAGAGATATGAATGGATTTTACTTTCAGAGATGTTCAAGCACTAAGGGAAACTAGAAGTGATGTGGAGGTGCCTGGAGATAATCAAGAGGGGAGGCTGTCACAGCCTCGGGACAAGGGGAAGGATGTAGTGTTGCAGGTGCCCGTGAAAACTGGAGCTGTGGTTCTGAATGGTGCAACGGCCAGAAAACATGGCCCAGAGCAAGGAGGAAGAAATACCCTCATTTCTCTTTCCTCCTACCCATCAGTCTCTTGCTGGTGCTTCCATACACTAAACCCAATCAGAACATAAGGAAGAAATGATCAACCAGTACAGGAGGAAACAAGAAATGAAAAAAAAACAAGGAGAGGCTTAGGAACCTCTGCGACATCTTTAAATGTGCAAACATCAAAATCATAGGGATGCCAGAAGGAGAAGAGGAAGAACAAGAAATTGAAAATTTATGTGAAAAAGTAATGAAGAAAATGTTTCCAATTTTGGCAAAGGAAATAGACATACAAGTCCAGGAAGCACAGAGAGTCCCAAACGAGCTAGATCCAAAGAGGACCACACCAAGACACATCATAATTAAAATGCCAAAGGTGAAAGATAAAGAGAGAATCTTAAAAGCAGCAAGAGAAAAGCAGAGTTTCCTACAAAGGCGTGCCTATAAGGCTATCAGCTGATTTCTCAAAAGAAAATTTGCAGGCCAGAAGGGACTGGCAAGAAGTATTCAATGTGATGAAAAACAAGGACTTACAACCAAGATTACTCTATCCAGTAAAGCTATCATTTAGAATGGAAGGGCAGATAAAGTGCTTCCCAGACAAGATAAAGCTAAAGGAGTTCATCATCACCAAGCAATTATTATATGAAATGTTAAAGGGACTTATTTAAGAAAAAGAAAACCAAAACTATGAACAATTAAAACGACAAAACTCACAACTATCAACAACAGAATGCAAAAAATAAAAAAAATTAAAAAAAACTAAACAATCAGAACAGAAACAGAATGATAGGTATGAGGATCATTTGGAGGGTTATTAGCTGGTGGGGGGGGGGGGAGAAAGGAGGAAATGGTGCAGAGATTAAGAAGCATAATTGGTAGGAACAAAATAGACAGGGATAAGTTAAGAATAGTATAGGAAAGGGTGAAGCCAAAGAACTTATATGCACAACCCAGGGACATGAACTAAGGGGGCTGGGATTGCTGGAGGGAAGTAGAGTACTGAGCAGAGGGGAGCAAAGGGAAAAGATATTGAAACTACTGTAACAGCATAATGAATAAAATGTACTTTTTAAAAAAGGAGGCAGTAGCAGCCACCCAGCAGGGAATTCCAGGGTAGATCAGGCAGAGGTCAGCCTGGACCGAGCAGCACGGAGAAGGGAAAGAATGGGCCTGGGAAAGACCATAAACTGCACATTCCTTCTCTTCAGCAGCTAAAAGCACTTCCTATGAAAAATGGAATGCTGTGGAGTGTTGCTAATCAAATCTTCAGTAATTCCATATTTTACTAAAACTAGAAGTGATAGTATACATGCCCAAAATATATATACATACATCCATAAGTCGGTAGGTAGATAAATATAGGTATAGATATGGATCGATATGTTTTCTTCAGGTCACTGGTGACAAAGAATAAAATAGAAGCAGGTTTGCCAGAGGATTGAGCAAACAAGCAACAACAAATTGATTTAATCAGTTTAGTTGCCGCGAAGCATCCATATATTTGGAAGCATGTGGATAATTGACTGGATACCTCCTCGGAATGTGGCAGTTCGACCCCATACAGAGGCTTGCTGAACAAAGATGCACACTGCCGTGGCTCGCAGGGAATGACAGGCCACTCACCGCTGGATCCGAAGCTCCTGGGCTGAGTGCAGAGCAGGTAGAGTGCACGTGCGTGCCTAGTGGAGACACGTCTGACGGCGAGTGCCAGCAGTCACTGTGGCTTTGCCATGGTTCATTTCACGTCGAGAACGCATCTCAGGATGCAGTCCTGGCCAGGCCAAAATGTGGATTGTCACACCTTCCACCAGCTTCCCCACAGCTCCCTCCTCCCCCGCCGCCCTCTGGAGAGCTGGCCTAGGAGATTAGATTATTTATATGTCACATTTAATAAGATTTTATGCCTACTTTCCAAACTCCCTTGTCTGAATTTTGACATGAGCACAATAGGAAATAAAATCACAATTTCAATTAGATACAAAGGGGACTAGAAATTATACCTTATCCAGTTTGAATAAGGATGTGAGAGATTTTTCTCCCCCCCCCCCCCCGAGTAAAATCTGGAACGTAATATTTCGATTCTATGGACTCAGGCTAAAACAACCTCCCAGACAGCACAAAACAATCTCTGCTCCCTCTCCCCTTCTGTCTCCTCCCCCTCACCACTCCTTCCCACCGCTTTGGTTCACCATTCTTCCTGTGGTCTCCCCTTCAGCCTCTCCCTCTCCCTCTGCCCCACCAATATCACTGCCTCCTTCCCCTGGAGCGGAGGTCGCTGCTCTGAATCACCCAGCATTGGCCTGCTCTGCTTTCTTTCTCGTAAGTACTTCCTCCCTTACCCTAGTTTTCTTGGACTAGAAAAATGGTCTCGGCACACAGCTTTGAAAAAATAGCCCACCTAAACATAAATGTTGTTATAGCCCTAGGTACCTGATAGCCCTGAATATAAGCCCAATGCAAGGCTCACAGACAGTCCTTCATATATTTTAATGAAACAGAATGGACTAGATGGGAGCCATCACTTCTGAAAGCTTCTATAGGGCTTAATAAAGAGAATAAGAACTATTTGATTAGCTATTTTCTTCCTAATGCACTGTTTAGATTAAAGTGATGCATACATTTGTAATAAATGAGCTGAGTTCTCTGGCCTTCAGCACCCTTTCTGCCACCTGGCTAATTTCATCTGAGTCTTTAAGACTTGGCTCCACATCATCTCCTTGGAGTCTTTACCGGTGCTGCATGACTGGGTCAAGAGTCCCTCTCTGGAATCCCACATGGATCTTCTGAGGTGACCTTCCAAGTGGTCTTGCCACCCACCAATCACCACTAATATCTTTCCGGGATATCATTCATTTCGTGTCTTAGCAATTAACACAGTGTCTGTGTTACAGGGTAGAGAGACAATTTCCACCTGTTCACTAGTGATCAAAGCAAGAGGAATCACCATATTAAATAGGCACACCACACAATATTCTAATTTACCATCAATGCATTCATATTAATAGACCACCCCAATTTTAGGATACCATTTTCCTTTTATATGGCAATCAGCTATAAAATATTTCAGTAATGCTGCTTGTTCAAATAAATCACAAAATCTCATGGCTTTCTATAGCACTAGATTGCAATGGATCCCATGAAGCCTGAAAACATCATCTGCTAATTCTCATCATCAGTATTATTTACAACACAATATTTTATCTGCTTTGCACTTAGTTGTCACAATCATATGCATTATAGATTGCCTTGGAGGTAATTCTAAAACCTGCACAGCCAAGAATAAAGACACTCAGGTACAGATAATAGCTGTTGATGTACTAACAGGATCTCCTAAACAATATGAACAAAGACTGTGCAGGGTTTTAAATCTTTTTTTTTTTTTTTTTTTTTTTTTTTTTGCCAAGTGTCTCATCTAAATAGTACCCAAAACTAATGCATAGCATGTGCTTTGTTAAGGGCTTTGGAGCTAGCAATAGGAACGGAGAGCCAGAGAATCTGGTTTCCCTTGTTTCCCACTAATAAGGCTCATTAAAGTAAATAGAAGAGAAGCACGCACACCAATGGGAGAATAGACACCCAGGGATTTGTCTACTCTAAAAATTTGACTCATCATAAAAGCTGCCTCAGCCTTTTATGAAATCAACTTGATTGGTTTTACCTCTATTGCTTCTTTCATGTCTGTTTTAATTTCAATTTCTGCCATTTGACATTTGGTACAAGTGATAATTTTAAGAACATTTTACCTATAATTTTGCCCAGTGTTTTTGATAAGTTATGCATTTACCTGAACAGACTTTAAAATAAAAAATGAGAAGTAAGAGCTGGGGTTGCTCAAGTGTAAAAGCTGAAATTGAAACTGTTGTTGCTTCTCCTGTTGCTATTCCTCTTTGATATGAACAAAGGGAAACTGCAACACCTTCAAAGGACTTGAGCACAGTGTATTTTTCTGAATAAAGAGGTTGCTTGCAGTTGGTGTTGGTCTGAATATTAAGGAGTTAACCACCATGCAAGCTATGATGTAGCTTTGTCCTTATATGACTTTTCCATTCTGTCAACCAGCAACTTCTATCTGCCAGCACTTACATGCTCAGCCAGAACAATTAGCTGACCTTCAGAAAAATGACCAGAAATACTGCAAGATCCTCAAGTGTGTTCTCTAAACACACACACACCACCTCTTACATGAAAATCTGCCTTGCATCCAAGCATTTCATCATATTCAAGAGGGAAAATAAACTTTCATCAAAACTAAAAATGTTTATGTTTCAAAGGACACTATAAAGGAAATTAAAAGATAATCTATAGAATGGGAGAAAATATATACAAATTATATATCTGATAAGAAATTTGTATGCAGAATATGTAAAGAACTTTTACAACTCAAAAATAGAAAAACATAATTTAAAATGGGCAAAAAAATGTGAATAGATATTTCTTCAAAGAAGATATAAAAATGGCTAATTAACACCTGAAAAGCGGTCAGCATCATTAGATTTAAGGAAATACAGATCAAAACCATGAGATACTCCTTCACTCCACTAGGATGATTATAATCAACAAGACAGACAATAGCAACTGATGGCAAGGATGTGGAGAACACATAACCCTCATACATTGCTGGTAGGGATGTAAAATGATGCAGTAACTTTCTACTACTAGGTTTATATGCAATAAAAAAGAAAACGTATGTCCACACTTGTACATGAATATTCATAGCAATATTATTCGTAATAACCAAAAATTGAAAACAACCCAAAAGTCTATCAAGGGGTGAATGGGTGAACAAAATGAGATAGATGCATACAGTTGAATATGATTCAGCTATACAAAAAAATGAAGTGCTGATACATGCTCCACCATGGATGGACCTTGAAAATATAACACTAGACTTCACATCCGGCAAAGATGGAGGCCTAGACTGACATGCTCCACCTCCCTCCACAACTAAGAAGGAATACAACTACTGCAAAACCAGAAATAACCAGAAGTTCCAAAAATAAAGCTACATGGAAGTCCAACGTATGAAGTTATAAACAAGTGGTATTCATCCAGGCAGGTAGGAGAGACGAAGCCAGGGCAAAGAGGTCAATCTGTGCTGGCAGTGGCAGCTGCAGCAATGGCAGCAGAACAGTGATAAGCACAGACACTCGTATTTAAGGGGAATCGAGAAGCACATGGGGAGAACCCCTGGCTGCAGACCAAACCCATCAGCTCACAATTCCAACACTGGGGAAGGCAGACCCCCATTGCCTCGGACTATGAGGGCTAGAGGAGGTGGGGACAGAGGAGGAGGCTCCCAGTCTCTCAGTGGAAAGTGAATGGCAGGAATCCATCTTGGATCCCCACCCCCACACAAAACGCCATAGGGTGGTGAGAAGGGTTGCCCCGTAGTGACGAGTGCACGCGTCTTCACCCCCTATCGCATAGGAGATGTGACAGCCCCAACCAGGAAGCAAAGGTAAACACAAAATTGTCAGGATGGCACAGATCATGATAGAGATTCCAGTGACACAGCTGACCAGACAGCAAATATCTAATCTAACAGCTCGGCAGATAGGAAATCTTCTGAGGCAGAGTTCAGAGCTTTGGTTATATGAATGCTTACAGACCTAACAGCAGATCTTAAACAAGACAGTGGAGGAATGAAGGCTAGTCCTGCTGAAGTGAAAGAAAACACACATGAAACTAGTGGTGAGGGCAAGAAAACCAGGGATCAAATCAACAAATTGGAATATAGGGAAGGAACAAACAGTCAACCAGTGCAGAAAGAGGAAAATAAAAGGGAGAAAAATTAGGAGAGGCTCAGAAATCTATAGGACAGCTATAAGCAGGACAACATCCAAATCATAGGGTTGCCAGAAGGTGAATAAGAACTAAAAACTGAAAAATTATGTGAAAAAATAACGAATGAGAGCTTCCCTAACTTGGAGAAGGAAATAGACTTACAGGTCCAGGAAGCACAGAGTTCAAAAAAACTGGACCCAGGGAGAACCACACCAAGACAAATTATAATCAAAATGTCAAAAATTAAGGATAAAGAGAAAATCTTAAAAGCAGCAAGAGAGAAAAACGGGATTATGTACAAAGTGGTCCCAATAAGACTCAGCTGATTTCTCAAAAGAAACTCTGCAGGCAAGAAGAGACTGGCAAGAAATATTCAAAGTAATGAAAAGCAAAAACCTACAACCACAATTACTCTATCCAGCAAAGCTGGCATTCAGAATAGAAGGGCAGAGAATGTGCTTTCAGGCAAAGTAAAACTAAAGGAGTTCATCACACCCAAACCACTGTTATATGAAATGTTAAAGGGACTTGTTTAAGAGAAAGAGGATCAAAACTATGAACATTAAAATGAAACTGTATCACAACAACCAACAACAGAAGCTAGGAAATCAAAACAAAGGCAAACTAAGTAGGCAACAAGAGTGGGAAAAGAATTATAGGTATGGGGAACATTTTGGGGGAAGGTCAGTAGGGAGGAGGAAAGGGGGAAAGGGAGGGAGATGGTACAGGAATTAAGAAGCATAGTAGGAGGGAGTGGAATAAATACAAAGATGTTGAGAAGAACTGTATACACAACTAATAGGCATGGACAAGAGGGGGGGGGCAACTGGAGGGATGGGGGCCACTGGGTGGAGGGGAACAAAGGGAAAAGAAATTGGGACAACTGTAACAGCATAATCAATTAAGCATATTTTAAAATATATATAACACTAAATGAGAGATGCTAGTCACAGATGACTACATAATGCATATTCTATTTATAGGAAATGTCCTGATTCAGCAAATCTATAAAGACAGAAAGCAGGTTAATAGCTCCCTAGAACTTGGGGTTGGGGAGAAAATGGATAGAGAGTGCTAACGTGTGTAGCATTTCTAGTGGGCATAATAAAATGTTCCAAACTGGTTTGTGGTGACAGTTGCACAGCTCTATGAATGTACTAAAAACCACTGAAGTTTATTGTATTAAATTATATCTCAGTAAAGCTGTATATATACACATGAAATGAATGATTCACATGTCAATATTCTTCCTTCACTCACACCCAAGTCCCTAGAGCAAGCTCATGGTTTGGAAAAGGAAATATAAAAAAAAACCCAGTGTTTGCCAGAATTTAGAGCTAAAACAACTGAGCTGTCTATAACTCCCAGAGTTGCTTTCTGGATCCCCTGAGGGGATATAAAAAAATGGTTTAACTCATAGCACAGGCAACAGTATAGTGATTATTAGAAGGAAAGGGGGGTAAGGAGGGGTATAAGAAGGTAAAGGGAGGATAAATGGTGATGGAAGGGGACTTGACTTTGGGGTGGTAAACACACATTACATTATATAGATGATGTATTGCAGAATTGTACGCATGAAACCTATGTAATTTCATTCACCAATGCCACTCCCAATAAATTCAATAAAAAAGAAAAAAAACTAAAAAATGGTTGTGCCTGGCTCAGCCTGAGACAACGCTGTCTGATAAGTTGTCGAGATTCTTATACACACAGAGAATTAAGTAAATAGGAGGACCCCTAAAGAGTTAGATGTCCAGAACTATGCTGGCCAACACCATACTCCCCAGCCTCATGCAGCTGCTAAGCACTTGACATGTGTCTAGTCTGAATTAAGCTGTGTTGTAAGTGTAAAATACACACAGGATTTTTTAAGGTAAAACATCTAAAGCAAGTATTTTATAATGATTATACTTTCAGGTGATAATGTTTTGGATATATTGGGTTAAATAGATTACTAACATTAATTTCACCTAATTCTTATTTTTTATAATGTTGCTTCAAGAAATTTTTTAATTTTATATGTGGCTTGGATTATATTTATATTGGACACCCTTGGCCTTGAACCTGGAACACTAAATAATACCATGAGACTAGCCAATCAAAAATCCTAGCAACATGGAGAGACTTAGGACAAAAAGAATGCTTCACTAAGAAGACAGTGAAATAGAGATATAAAAAGGTAAGAAACAGGAAGTACAAGGTTGTTGCTGGTGCTATTTTATTAAATTTTTAAAATATGTTTATTGGCTTTAGAGAGGGGAAAGGAGAAAGGGAGAGAAACATTGACTGGGGATCAAACCCACAGCCTAAGTATGTGCCCCAACTGGGACTTGAACCTTCAACATTTTGGTGTATAGAACAACACTCCAACCCACTGGGCCACTCCAGCCAGGGCTGTTGCTAATACTCTTGCTCCTTCTTTCTCCCTTCCTTTCCCTCTCTCCCTTCATTTTTAAAACTTTGCAAATCCCAAGAAACAAACCTTATTCCAGGGCTCTTGGACCTACATTAACAGTACTGGCAAAAATAAGCAGATGGATAAACTTTGGGCTTTATGAATATAGTTATGATTGTGTTGATTGTAATTATAGTTTACATCAACCTTCTTTGTTAAACTATTAGTTCCTTGTTGACAGTGTATGTTTTATTCATCTTTGCACACACCCAGCACATAGTAAATGCTCAATAAACACGTGTTAAATTTGAAATAAACAGGAAAAAACATGTTGGCCAAGATCACACTTTTTGGTTTGTATTTTTTCTCAGAAGCTACAATGTTACTTATTTTCAATTCTGAAGTAGTAAAACTCCATGGGTATCTCAATTGCTACAATAAATAGTAAAGATTTTTCAAAGGAAAAGTGATATTTTATTTACCTAAAAAAATGGAATATATGTCAGACTGTATCTTTACATGTAGAAAGGAAAAGGTCGTGATCATAATAATTAGCAAGAAATGACTTAGGGTCCTATTGTGCAGAGTTTTGATAACTTTTAGTCTTACTGTTCAAGATTTCTCAATTATGATATAAAAGACCAATAAAACAAATAAATGAATGGAAAATTACATAAATTAAAGTCAAGCCAAATCTGATGTCAATGGGTATTTTGAATACAAAATGAATCTATTCTTGGCAGTTCACCTGTGTCAGGTTGTTCACTTATTAATTTATTTTTACTCAATTTCGTATTTTTAAAAGCAATTTTTAATAAGCATACAGGCAGATGTTTATCCTAGAGAATAAGTTATAAGTATTATTGGAAACAGCAGACATGTATAACTCCAGGGCATTTGTAAAACAGAATATATTATTTCTGACACTGAAAGACTAAGCAGCAGGAAGTCGGCTTCAGATACTTATCAGTCTCAACTGCTAATGGAGCTGATAAAGCTGATTTGTGGGAAAAGTGACTTTAGTTGAAATGTTGCAGATGCATTTACATTAGGACTCCTTTTTAACCAATGACTTCAATTTAGGTCTCACAATTTTTTGCTTTGCTAAACAATATCATAATCTGTGAACAGTCAAGTTCAAAGAAAATGTGTTTGTATTCCTCTCTCACTGGTATAGCATATTATTTTGGGAAACCAGAATCAAGTAACCTGCTGTGAGCAGAAATCATGCTGAGGAATATCTTGGATATATTTTTTCACTTCAGTTAATGCTGAGTAATGAACAACTGCAATCTAAAATAATTTGCCATCACTTTAAACCAGTAAATCAAGCAAATATATAAATTTATAAAGTGCCATAATATTTCATCCTAAAGGTTTGAATAATTATTGTTTTCTCACTATTTTTAACAAGATTATTGTGTACACAGGATTCTGTCATAAATTAATTAGAATCTCATGTATCTGATTGGATAGTCAATAAAATTTAGGGTCCCTCTAATATAAAAATTCTTTATCACTCCCAATCTCCCCTTCAGTGAGGAATGCTTTCAACAACAGCACTAAAATTTGGTCATTTAGCTTCCAGGTTTCCCCTGAAAGTGGCCCACTCTACCTGAGACAGTCTTAGCAGTTAGAAAGTTTTTTATAGGAGATGCGGGCAAGACGGCGGCATAGGCAGGCATGGCTCACCTCTTTACACAACCACATAAAAATTAAAACTAAAATATAGAACAACCATCAGCCAGAACCATCAGAAATTGGGTTGAATGGAAGTCTGGCAACTAGGGAATTAAAGAAACCACATCCATCGAGATGGGTAGGAGGGGCACAGACACAGAACAGGTGAGTCTCTCACCCATGTGTGGTGGACAAAAATTTGGGAGGTATATCTCAGGAGTTAGGAGTCCCGCCCCACACCAGGCCCCCAGCCCCAGGCTTCCAATGCCACGAAGATAAGTCCCCACAACTTCTGGCTGCAAAAACCAGCAGAGATTGAGTTGGTAGAAGAAACTGCTGGAGCCCCAAGCAGTTCATCTTAAAGAACCCACACATGTACTCACCTGCTCAGACTCACTCCCTCTGAACTCCGGCACCAGGATGGTAGCTTGAGAGGCACTAGTGTCATTCTGGGAGAAACTGAAGTGCCTGGGATCAGGGCAAGCAGAGGTCATTGTCTCGTTTCTGCACCGTCCCTCCACAGAGCTGGCGGGCTGTTGCCATGTCTGAGACTCCAACAACCTGGCCCACTTTGTTTGACCCACCTTGGAGGTCCCCAGAGACTCCACCCCTCCAAATTTACCAGCCCACCCAAGCTGCTTTTCCATATGAATGGCTGATCTAGGCTCCTGCTTCACAACCTCCTAAAGCCTATCAAATAAGCAAGAGCTGGCCTCAGTGAGCTCCAGGCCAGGCACAAGCAGCAGCCAGCCTAAATTCACAGCTTGGCTTCACCTGGGAACCTCCAAGCCCAGCACAAGTAGCAGCCATCTCAGAGTGCTTTATAGCTCAAACAGGGTGCCCCAGGCAAACACAGGTGGGAGCTCACCTTGGCCCACACTGCTCAGGAAACCTCAGGGCTAGCATACCCAGTGGACAGCTACAGACCACACTGAAGCACCACCACCCTGCCCCTCCACAGCTGATCCTCCACAGAAGGTGAGGTTAGTGGTAAAGGGTCATAGCCATCCTTACAGCTGACTGGCCTGGGTAAATTCCTCCCATTGATCTGCCACCAGCAACCAAGGCTCAAGAACAAGAGGGGGGGTGTACTCAGCCCACACAAAGGGCACACCTCGAGTACCCAGCTTAAATGATAGGGGAAGCTGTGTCATTGGACCCTATAGGACATTTACTACATTAGGCCGTACTACCAAAACAAGGGGCCAAAGTAGCTCTACCCAATACACAGAAACAAGCACATGGAGGCTGCCAAATTCAAAAGGCAAAGAAATAATGCCCAAATGAAAGAACAGAACAAAACCTCAGAAAAATAACCAAACAAAACAGAGATAGTTAACCTATCAGATATAGAGTTCAAAACACTGGTGATCAGGATGCTCAGAGAAGTGATTGAGTACAGCCACAAAATAAAGGGAGAAATGAAGGTTATACAAAGTGGAATAAAGAAAAATATACAGGGAATCAACAGTGATGGGAAGGAAGCCAAAATTCAAATCAAAGATTTGGAACACAAGGAAGAAATAAACATTGACCTGGAACAGAAAGAGAAAATAAGAATTGAAAAATATGAGGATTAGGAACCTCTGGGACATCTTTAAATTTACCAACATCCAAATCATATGGATGCCAGAAGGAAAAGAGGAAGAGCAAGAAATTGAAAACATGTGAAAAAATAATGAAAGAAAACTTCCCTAATTTGGTGAAGGAAATAGACATACAAGACAAAGAAGCACAGAGAGTCCCAAACAACTTGGACCCAAAGAGGACCACACTAAGATACTTTGTAATTAAAATGCCAAAGGTTGGACTTCTGGCCGGGATGGAGGCATGGGTGGATGTGCTGCATCTCCCTCCATGGCTGGGAAGGAGTGCGGCTGTCTCCGAACTGGAGACAGTCAGGGGTTCCAGGGGGTCAGGCTGCATGAAGGTCCAGCAGGCAAAGATGTAAAGAGGTGCTCCTCCGGACATGTGGGAGGGGAGGGGCTGGGGCAGGGGGGGTTGCGGGGGAACATGTTGTGGTGGTGGCAGCAACGGTGGCAGTTATGGGCCAGAGGAAAGTGCAGTCACACGATTTGAGGGTTTGGGAGGGACACCTGGGGAGCATTCCCAGCTCCTCACCAGACCTCAGAACTCACAGTCCCAGCACCGGGGAGGATCGGGCCTCATTGCTTCTGGCTGTGCAGACTGGTGGGGGATGAAGTGGAGGCAGGGACAGCAGGTATCTGGGCAGAGTCCACTTGTTTGGGGGGCCCCCACGGTACCAGAACGTCCAAGGACCCACCCGCTCTGGGGGCGATGGCCAGGGCAGTGGCTGGAGAGGCACCAGACTCATACGGAAGTGGGAGGGGTGCTTGGCAGGGGTAGGGAGGCCGAGTGCTGGGCCAGTGGCATTGTTCGCCCTCAGACCCCTCCCCATGCGCAGCACCACGACGTGGTGAAACAGGTCGCACTGTACTGCCGGGTCCCTGGGGCTCTGCCCCTTGCACTGTCACTGGAACAACAGCTCTACCTGGGACACAGAGGCTAACAAACACAGGAACCTGTCAGAATGAGGAAACAGAGAAGTATGGCCCAAAAGGGGGAACGGATCAAGGTTCCAGCGGGAGAACTAAGCGATGAGGAGATAGCAAACCTAATAGATGAGGAGATAGACAACCTAACAGATGAAGAATTCAAAACACTGGTGATAAAGATGCTCACAGGCTTGACAGATATGCTTGAGTATGGCAAACACATAAGAGAAGAAGTGAAGGCTATGCTAAGTGAAACAAAAACAAAAGAAATCCACATAAAACCAAGGGTGAAGGGAAGGAAACTGGGGTTCAAATCAATGATTTGGAACATAAGGAAGAAAAAAACAATCAACCAGTGCAGAATGAGAAAGCAAGAATTGAAAATAATGAGGAAAACTTCCCAAATTTTGCCAAAGAGATGGACATACAGGTCCAGGAAGCACGGAGGGTCCAGAGCGAGCTGGACCCAGAGGGGTTCACACCAGGACACATCATGATTGAGATAGCAAAGGTGAAAGATAGAGAGAGTCTGGGGGGCAGCAAGAGAGAGGTAGAAAGTCGCCTACAGGGGGGTGCCTATAGGACTATCAGCTAATTTCTCAGAGGACACTTTGCAGGCAGGAAGGGACTGGCAAGCAGTGTTCAATGTGATGAAAGGCAACCTGTAACCAGGATTACTCTATCCAGCAAGGATATCATCTGGAATGGAAGGGCAGATGAAGTGCTTCCCAGACACGGTAAAGCTAAAGGAGTTCATCATCACCAAGCCATTATTATATGAAATGTCAAAGGGACTTACTTAAGAAAAAGATCAAAACTATGAACACTAAAATGACAAAAAAACTCACAACTATCAACATCTGAATCTAAAAAATAAAAACAAAATCCAATTAAGAAAGCCAGAATAGGAACAGAATCATAGGTAGGGGGATAATTTGGATGGTAGTCAGCTGGGAGGGGGGAGGGGGAGAAATAGGAATATGGTGTAGGGATTAAGAAGCATAATCAGTTGGTACAAAATAGACAGGGGGAAGTTAAGAATAATATAGGAAAGGGTGAAGTCAAAGAACTTATATGCACGACCCATGGACATGAACTAAGGAGGGTGGGATTGCTGGAGGGAAAGGTGTTACTGTGCAGTAGGGGAACAAAGGGGGGGGATTGGAGCTACTGTAACAACATAATCAATAAAATATACTTTTTAAAGAATGCCAAAGGTTAAAGATAAAGAATCTTAACACCAGCAAGGGAAAAGAACAGAGTTATCTAAAAAGGAGTTTCCGTAAGACTATCAGAGGATTTCTCAAAAGAAACTTTGCAGGCAAGGAGAGACTGCCAAGAAGGTTTTAAAGTGATGAGAGGCAAAGACTTACAACCTAGATTACTCTATCCAGCAAAGTTATCATTCAGAATGGAAGGGTAGATACAGTGCTTCCCAGACAAGGTAAAGCTAAAGGAGTTCATCATCACCAAGCCATTATTATATGAAATGTTAAAGGGACTTACTTAAGAAAAAAAGAAATGAATATTAAAATGACAACAAACTCATAACTATCAACAACTAAACCTAAAAAGTAAAAACAAAAATAAAAATGAACTAAGCAAACAACCAGAACAGAATCGTAGATATGGTGGTCATTTGAAGGGTTATCAGCAAGTATGGGGAAGGAGGATATATGAGGAAATGGTGCAGAGATCAAGAACCTAATTGATAGGAACAAAATAAGCAGGAGGGATGTTAAGAATAGTATAGGAAAGGGTGAAGCCAAAGAACTTATATCCATGATCCATGCACATGAACTAAGAGGTGAGGGATTGCTGGAGGGAAGGGGGTTACTGAGAAGAGGGAAGCAAAGGGGAAAAAATTGGGACAACTGTAAGAACATAATCAATAAAATATACTTAAAAATACACACACACACACACACACACACACACACACACAAAAGAAAGTTTTATTGAGGAGTAAAATATCCTGCCATTGTCTGATTCTAGTTCTACCTTATGGGGCTGGACCATCTAATTCATTGAAGGTTATAATACTCTTTTCTTCTATTTCTCCCATTTTCAGTCTTTGTAAGGTCTCCCTCCTCTTTGACCCACAGCATAAACAGTAGTATTCCCTGGGGTTCTTTCTGGGGATATTTTAATAGTCTTGATGCCCAGATGGCACCCTCTATCAAGTTGAATTAAAATTTGTGGAGGTAATGCCAAGACAAGTGAATGTTTTTATATCTCCCCAGTTTAAGAACTGGCAGTGGTGGGCTAATAAACATTTAAAAACCAGCTTTCTGCAAGGATAGGGGGAGGAGGCCACAGATTCCAATTTGTGTCACTTGCTGGTTTCATTGGTTTAATATTCCTACTATGAATTGAAGTTTTATGAATTAAAGCTTCATATTATAGATTAGATAGACAGACAGACAGACCCAAGCTAATCTACTCTGACAAAATGAGCCAGAGTCTCCTATACTTGGCTACTTTTCCTGGCCCCCTGTGGTGTTATGTAGAGGACTTTCGTGAAAGCCAGAAGGCTACCTAGAGGGCATTTTAAGAACCACTATCCTACTTCTGGCCAAGATGGAGGCTTAGACTGACACGCTCGGTCTCCCTCTACAACTAAAAAGGAATACAACTACCACAAAACAAATGATAACTAGAAATTCCAGAAAATAAAACTACACAGAAGCCCAACGTGTGAAGTTCTAAACCAGAGGCACTCGTCGGGCAGGTAGGAAGAGTGAAAGTGGGCGGTGCTGTCTGTGGTAGCAGCGGGGACAGCAGCAGGGAGAGCAATCTTGGTTGCAGTCAAGCCCCTGCAGCTCACAACCCCAACGCTGGGAAAGTCAGCCACCGCATTGCCTTGGACGGTGAGTCTCAGAGGGCGGGAGGATGGATCCAGGTCTCCCAGTAGAGAATAACAGCAGGAATCCATCTTGGACCCCCGCCCCCACACAAAGCGCCACAGCGCAGCAAAATAGGTTGCAGATCGCCACCAGTCGCTGGGTAGTGACGACAAAGCACCACAGCACAGCGAAAAAAGTTGCAGATCGCTGCCGGTTGCCGGGTTGTGACGAGTACACAGGCTCCCCCCCCCCCCACCTTTAGCCTGCCCCAGAAGCAAAGCAAAACGCAAATCTGTCAAAATGAGGAAGACAACTATAGAAATCCCAGTGACACAGCTCACCAGGCAACAAATGAAGAATCTGACAGATGAACAAATAAGAAACCTTTCAGAGGCTCAATTCAGAGCTATAGTCATTAGGTGGCTTACAGAATTAACAAAAGATTTGGAACAAGATGAGAAATAATTGAAAGCCACCCATACTGAAAAGAACAAAAACACATATGAGACAAGTGGTGAGGAAATAAAATCCAGAGATCAAATCAACAAACCAGAACACAGGGAAGGAACAAACAGTCAGCCAGTACAGAAAGAGGAAACAGAAAGCAAGGAAAGTGAGAAGAGGATCAGAAACCTCTGGGACAGCTAGAGGAGATCGAACATACAGATTATTGGATTGCCAAAGGGTGAAGAAGAAGAACTAGAAATTGAAAAATTAAGTGAAAATATAATAAAGCAGAACTTCCCAAACTTGGGGAAGGAAACAGACTTACAGGTCCAGGAAGCACAGAGAATTCCAAGAAAACTGGACCCAGAGAGAACCACTCCAAGACACATTATAATCAAATTGTCAAAAATTAAAGATAAAGAGAGAATCTTAAAAGCAGCAAGAGAGAAGAAAAGAATCATGTACAAAGGGGTCCCAATTAGACTATCAGCTGACTTCTCAAGGGAGACCCTGCAGGCAAGAAGGGACTAGCAAGAAATATTCAAAGTAATGAAAATCCAAAACCTAGAGCCACGAATACTCTATCCAGCGAAATTCTCATTCAGAAAAGAAGGGCAGAGAAAGTGTTTCCAGGACAAAATAAAACTGAAAGAGTTCATTAGATCCAAACCACTATTATATGAGATGTTAAAGGGACTGGTTTAGAAAAAGGAGGATCAAAACTATGAACATTAAAATGAAAACTGCATCACAAGAACCAACAACAGAATCTAGGGAATTGAAAAAAAAGGCAAACTAAATAGGCAACGACATTGGAAAAAGAACTATAGGTATGAGGAACATGTTGGGGGGAGGTCAGCAGGGAGGGGTAAGGGGGTAAAGGGGGGAGATGGTACAGGAATTAAGAAGCATAGTAGGAGGGAATGGAGTAGACAGGATGAGGTTGAGAAGAACTATATGCACAACCAATGGACATGGACTAAAAGGGGGGACAATTGAAGGGAGGAGGCCACTGGGTGGAGGGGAGCAGAGGGAAGGGAAATTGGGATGACTGTAACAGTATAATCAATAAAACATATTTAAAAAAAAAAGAATCACTTTCCTATAGATAAAGCCTATATTTCTCATCTCCCTATGTGCATTCTCTCCCTGACTTCATCACAAAGACCTTTTCAGCTTTATTTTCTCCATGTCCTACCTCACATTTTATACTGTAAACACAGTCAATAACCAATGTTTACATTTTATATTCTCCTTCCTCTTCCAAAAAATAAAAATCACCTTCAAAATTCCCACCAGTCCCCTAGAGCCATCTCTTGTTTACTAGCAAATTATTTGAAATAGAAATTTTCTTTCCTTCCAAGAAATATTTTTCCTGCTCCTTTTTCTGCCTTAGTTGAGGAATGAGGTCAACATTGATCTAGTGCCATTTAGATTAAAAATTATGGCTTTAAAAATAGAATGTTTTGTCACAAACATATCTAGGTTACTTTAGAAGGTGATACTTAGGAATATTTAAAGCATTATAAAGAGGAATGCAGAGAAAGAGCAGTACCTATGGGTTCTTAGAACTCATATTACTAAAATGATGTTGACTGAGCATATTCTGAGCAAAAAAGATAAAAATCAGACAAAAGTTGAGTACCTCAAAGCTTTAGGAACTTTTGATCCTACAGATCCAAAGTCATTTAAATCATGGCGACTAGAAACAATCTCCCACACACACCCACACCTCAGTCCTGCTTTTGCACTTTTCTCTATCCATGGCCTTTGTAAATTTAGAGGGGTGTGTGCTTACTTAGGACAGAGGTATGGGTGTCACACGCAGTAGACAGAAATGGGAGAACTGTGATTAAATTCATTAAGTTTGGAGACCAAACATTCTATTAATTTGTGAACAAGTCTTGAAACAAAAGGTAACAAGGAAGATATTTCTCTCTTGCAAGAGCCCTAGTCCAAGTCAACACAGTTAGAGGAGCACAGGTGTGAAAAGACAGTACCAGGGTCCAGGCTGGGTCTGCCATGTACATGCTATGCCACGTTGGTTGTCCTATCAAATGGACTAGCGAACATCAACACACTGCTAACCTTTACAGCACTAGACCAAGGTTTCTCAGTCTACTGTTTTCATTATTTTCCCCCAATATGCTTTTTAAGACTTTTTTTCCTAATTGCTCCAGCTATGAAATTTTAATTCCATGGATATACTGTATATCTGTTTATGTAATGTATGTATATCTATGTTTTATGCACAGAAAGAGCAATTTTTTTTTCTTTTTGCCGCCCCAGAGAAACAATTTTCAACTCCTGGGAACAAGATTGCCCTGTTAAGAATGTATGAGCTTGACTTCCAGCCAAGATGGAAGCTTAGACAGACATGCTGTATCTCCCTCCACAACTAAGAAGGAATACAACTACTTCAAAACTAGAGACAGAAGTTCCAGAAATCGAGCTGTATGAAAGTCCAACAAACAAAGATATAAAGAAGAAATACTCATCCAGGCAGGTAGGAGGGCAGAGCTGGGGTGGAGAGGATGTGGTGTAGCAGTGGCAGTGGCGGCGGCAGCAGTGGCAGGCCAATGGAAAGTGCAGTCACACATTTTAAAAAGTGGAGAGGGACACCTGCGGAGCATTCCTAGCACCAGACGGGACTGCATAGTTCATGGTTCCAGAGCCAGGGAAAATAAAGCCTCATTGCTTTTGACTGTGCAAATCAGTAGGGGTTGGGGTGGAGAAAGAAACTGCCAGTCTCTCAGCAGATCCCACTTAAAGGACCCCCATGGTCCTAGAATGTTCGCAGACCCACCCACCCTGTGAACAATGGCCAGGGTAACAACGAAAGGGGCGCCAGTCCCATATGGAAGTGGGAGAAATGCCTGGAAAAGGGGCAAGTGTTGAGCAAATGGCATTATTCCCTCAGACTCCTCCTACACACACAGTGCCACAATGTGGTGAAACGGGTCACCCTGTACTGACAAATACCTAAGACTCTGCCCATTACAACGTAACAGGTGCAACAGCTCTACCTAAGACACAGAGGCAAACAAACACAGGAGCCTGTCAAGGTGAGGAGACAGAGAGGTATGGCCCAAAAGACAGAATGAATCAAGGTTCCAGTGGGAGAACTAAGTGACAAGGAGATAGCCAACCTAACAGATGTAGAGTTCAAAACACTGGTGATAAAGATGGTCAAAGGCTTGACAGATATGCTTAAGTATGGGAGACACATAAGGTAAGAAGTGAATGCTATGCTAAATGAAACGAAGGAAAATCCACACAAAACCAATGGTGAAGGGAAGAAAACCAAGGTTCAAATCAATGATTTGGAACATAAGGAAGAAACAAACAGTCAACCAGTACAGAATGAGGAAACAGACTTGAAAAAAGGGAGCAGAGGCTTAAGAACCTCTGGGACAACTTTAAATATACAAACACCTGAATCATAGGGGTGCCAGAAGGCAAAGAGGAAGAGCAAGAAATTGAAAACGTATGTGAAAAAATAATGAAGGAAAACTTCCCAAATTTGGCAAAGGAACTAGACATGCAAGTCCAGGAAGCACAGAGAGTCCCAAACAAGCTATACTCAAGGAGGGCTACACCAAAACACATCATAATTAAAATGGCAAAGGTGAAAAATAAAATAAAATTAAATGCCAAATGTGAAAGATAAAGGGAGAAAAAGAATCTTAAAAGCAGCAAGAGAAAAGCAGAGAGTTACCTACAAAGGGGTACCTATAAGACTGTCAGCTGGTTTCTCAAAAGAAACTTTACAGGCCAGAAGGGACTGGCAAGAAGTATATAATGTGATGAAAAGCAAGGCCTACAACCAAGATTACTCTATCCAGCAAAGCTATCATTTAGAATGGAAGGGCAGAAGAAGTGCTTCCCAGACATGGTAAAGCTAAAGGAGTTCATCATCATCAAGCCATTATTATATGAAATGTCAAAGGGACTTACTTAAGAAAAAAAGATCAAACTCACAGCTATCAACAACTGAATTTAAAAAATAAAAACAAAATCCAACTAAGCAAACCAGAATAGTAACAGAATCATAGGTATGAGGATCATTTGGAGGGTTATCAGCTGGGAGGAGGAGGGGGAGAAATGGGTAAATGGTGCAGGGACTAAGAAGCATAATTGGTTGGTACAAAATAGACAGGGGGAAGTTAAGAATAATATAGGAAAGGGGGAAGCCAAAGAACTTATATGCACAACCCGTGGACATAAACTAAGGGGGGTGGGATTGCTAGAGAGAAGGGGGGTACTGAGCAGAGGGGAGCAAAAGGAAAATAATTGCAACTACTGTAACAACATAATCAATAAAATATACTTTAAAGAAAAGAAAAAGAAAGAATGTATGAGCTTGACAGTTGAAGGCTGATTTTATCATCATGAAGGCTGATTTTATTATGCAAGCAAGATAGGAGATTTTCAAAACTAAGTATAACTAATATGTTATGAAATTCAATAATGTTAAAATATAATATTAGAACTAAAAGTTTATCAAATGCAATCAGCAAGGTTCAAATACAGAAGATTAAATTTCTAGAAGACTAAACAAGGCCACAATTTGTAGCCAAAGTCTAAAAGATATATATTTAGAAATATTTGGTTTGAATAAACATGAGTTACACTAACTTCTCACTGAGAATGGACATAGTTGTGGGCAAATGTAGTAAGAAGCAACGTGTGAAAAAAAAAAAGCCAAGTGCTAATAGGCTGTCCTATTATAAATGCAGACTTCTTTTGCAGGCATTATTTGCATGGTAGGCACAGTAATTTGTGTATGGCACCTCAGATAAAATGTAAAAGGTTTTTCAACCTTTTCATTACAGTAAACTAAAAGTAGAGTCAACAAAATGCTATATAAATTACCAAAAATTGCATGACATTTTATAGCTTCATAAAGTAATTATGCTTCATAACAGGAAAAAATTGATATAATTTTGTTTACATAGTCTCTCTTACTCAAAATGTCTCCCAACATTGTATAGCAAATTAGAGATTGACAGTATAGTGATAACATTAGTGAACCTGGTAGTTATTTTTCACCTGTAGGTAGCATACATAGTTTTTTTTAATTGAATTTATTGGGGTGGCATTTGTTAATAAAATTACATAGGTTTCAGGTGTACAATTTGATAATACATCAACTGTACATTGCATTTTGTTCACCACCCCAAGTCAAGTCTCCTTCCAACACCATACATGCCCCAAACCCTCTTCTAGCTCTCCCCACCCCACTTCTCCTCTGGTAATGACCATATTGTTGTCTGTGTCTATAATTTTTGTTTTGTTTTTGTTTTTTTTGCTTAGTCCCTTTACCTTTTTCACCCAGCCCCTCAACCTACCTCTCCTCTGACACTATATCAAAAGAATACATGCACTCCTATGCTCATTGCAGTGTTATTTACAATATTCAAGATTTGGAAGCAGCCAAAGTGTCCACCAGTAGATGAGTGGGTAAAAAAAGCTGTGATACATTTAAACAATGGAATACTACTTGGCTGTAAAAAATAAGGAAATCTTATGTTTTGCAATGGATATGGAGACCTAAGTGGAATAATCCAATCAGAGAAAGACAAATACCATATGATTTCATACATATGTGGAACCTAATCAACAAAATAAACTAACAAACAAAATAGGAACAAACTCAGAGCAACAGACTGATACACAAAGCTTTTAAAATATGAAAGCAGACATTCAAACGAGCTTCAGAAATTTAACAAAGAACAGGTTTTTTTTAACTTTTTCACTAAAATCTGGGGAAAGTAGGTCTTTTTCTTTGAAAACTTTAGTGGGCAGTCTGGATGCTGACCCACATGAAAAAGATAGTGATGGCATCAAACAAATTGGGCAGGGGTAGGACAGGCCACTGTCACCAGAACTATTTCTGAGCAGACTAGATATGAGTCAAGAAAGGCTAAGGAAATAGCCAAGGTCATTTGATTGAAATCAATGTAAAGATTAGAAAAGACAGGTGAATTCTAGTCCACTGGGTTAGAGAATTAAATGCAATACAGTAACATGAAAATTTCTGCCCGAAGTATTTTAGTCATTGTCAAATTTTACTCTTCGAATTCTCTTATATGATTGGCTACATCCTCTCTAAAAGTATCTTTTCATTAAAAGGCCTTTCTACATGAAAAGAAATGAAATACTGATACTGAAAGGCCACATATTGTATGATTCCATTTTTACGAGATATCCAGATTAGGCAATTCAATAGAAATAGAAAGTAGGTTAGTGATTGTCAAGGGCAGGAGACAATGTGGAATGAGGAGTGACTGTTTAATGGGTATGGTATTTTCTTTTGGGGTGATAAAATTTTCCTAGTATTAAATTATGGTGATGGTTGCACAATATTATGACTGTACTAAATGCCACTGTCACTTTAAAATTGTCAAAATGAAAATTTGATAAATACTATGTCACCACATTTGCAAGAGTCCTTTCCAATTTGCCTGGTTTAACACATATGAAATAGTACTTCTTTCCAGTAGTTGGTCTAAGTTTTATTTCTAGCAGTGGATTTAGGTTTTGTGAGGCCCTGGAGCTTTTGTAATTTGAGGAGACTTCTAAAAATTTCAGTAAGAACCACAAATACAAAACACCTGTAACTTCTATGAGAGGGGCCTATGCAACTGTGGGGCCCAAAAGCTTAAGCTTCCATAGCCTCGTGCAGATTATTTCTTGGTTCCTTTCATCAGAATTACAAAATGGAGAATCACATTTTCTAGCCTGACTGAGTTTCCTAATTTAGTCCACACTTGCCCACATTCCAGGGGGTGATTTAGAAGGTCACCCTGATCCATACCATTGAATCAATTTTGAAAGACTTCCTTTTTTTTTCCTAAGGTGGAAAGTCCAAGATCTGACACCTTTACTTAGTCTGGGTGTGCATGCTTCAAGTGATATTGAACCACATGTTAAAATTTCTTTTAGAAATTAGTTGGCATGGACCACTTCTGTGGATAGTCAGTTGTAAGTCAGTAACAAGAGTCAGTATAGTGTGAAGGTAGAAAAAAAGGTTGAGTAAGGCCAAATGAGAATCTATTAGGATTATTATAATGAATATGGGCAATAAATATATCAGGTTGAGTTGGGAAACAATACAGGTCACTAAATCATTCAGAGAAAATGAAAAAGGTTAGGAAGAGGAGACACATTGTTTACATTCCCAAGACCATGGAGTGAGGACAACTGAGACACAGAACCCCAGCCGGGCAAGCAAAGGTCTTAGCTGAGCAGGCCCGCTCCCAGCTATTGAAATTATAAGGAGGATTCTTTCATATATTAAAGACATTCATGAAAAAAGCAACAGAAAAATAAACAGTTAATAAGAGTGGAGCAATACTGGTTTAGTTATCCTCACGTTGAAGGAAACTTGGGGCAGGGTGTTTATATATATATATATATATATATATATATATATATATATATATATATATATATGTATATGTATTTTTAAGATTTTATTTATTTATTTTTAGAGAGAAGAGAAGGGAGGGAGAAAGAGAGGGAGAGAAACATCCTCTCACACGCCCGCAACTGGGCACCTGGCCTGCAACCCGGGCATGTGCCCTGACTGGGAATCAAACTTGTGACGCTTTGGTTTTCAGGCTGGTGCTCAATCCACTGTTTTTTGTTTTGTTTTTTTTTAAAGATGAGATTTAGGGTTATAAATTAAAATGTTTGTATAATCCCATTTTTCCAGAATATCTTAGGTCCTGCAGTCTTTTATGGATCCTTGTCACACGGTCAGTGAGTGAGACTAAATTGGAGACATTGTCCACGTACAGCCCCTAACATACTCCTGCTGGTAGCAATCGCTGCAGCGGAGGACACCTCATGCATGCATTCCGTCAACATTTACTGCAGACGGCCAGGGGACAGGGGCCTGTTCTAGGTGCCGAACAAACCAGACAAAACCTCACTGCCTTCACGGAGCTTACACTGTAATGAGAAAGAGACAACAAACATACCAATGCATAGATAATTGAGAATGTGGAAGGGTGTAAGTATAACGAACAAAAAAAGGCAGGGTAAAGGGGACGAGAGATGCCTTCAAGGGGCAGGGTGACAAGGGGAGTTTTCTATTTTGTAATTAACTTTTTTTAAATCCTCACCCAAAGATATATCTAATGGTTTTAGAGAGAGAGGAAGGGAGAGAGAGAGAAACATCAATGTGAGAGAAACTTCAATCGGTTGCCTCCCATACACATCCCCACTGGGGATCGAACCCACAACCTCTTGGTGCATGAGATGATGCTCCAGCCAACCGAGACACCCGGCCAGGGTAAATTTTCAATTTTAAATAGGCCTGAGAAGGTGAAGAAAACTGTGATGGCACTTGCACAAGACTTAAAGGAGTTGAGAGAGGGAATCATTTGGATATCAGGGAGACTCACAGCCTGTGTGGTGTGTGTGAGGAACACTCAGGAAGCAGTGGGCTGAAGGTACCAGCACAGTAATTGTTCTCCAACACCTCAAGCCAGTAAGGCTTCCATTTGCTGCTGAAGGATCTGTGTGTAAGCTGAAGAAGCCATTAAACTTTTAGATCATTTTCAACTCTTCCCTTGCTTTTAAAGTCCCACCAGGTTCTCCCACATCTCCTCTACATCATGTACAGGTTCTGTCTGCCAAAGAAAGGTGGATTACTTGGGACCTCTCTGGTCTCTGCTATATATATGCACATCTTCAACCCTTAGGGTCCATTTGAGACTTGAACATATTAGAAAGTTATATATTGTACAAAAAGTGGAGTTTTCTTGTTTGTTATTAAGAGAAATTATGTGTAATTTGATTTCTCATAGACCACCTCCCATTATACTTATTTTCTGGTAGCTAACAAAGCTCATTACGAAGCAAGCATTTCATAGCATTGGTTAATGTTATTTTGTGCTAAGAAAAAATAAAGAAAAAGAAAAAAACATGGATGACCCCTGCAAGCTATTCAGTGTCATTAAAAAACATTATGGCTTTTTAAAAATAGCCACACTAGAAGAGAGTAACAAATGCGGGGGGAGGGGAGGTCTAAAAAAACTTAGATTTCATAGGAAAAGCAAACTGCATAGCTGCATCTGATTATTTTCTGATTATTACACTAAGGAAAAGGAAAGGCTGATATCAACTGAAAATAAAAGGTGCTCTGTTTTTGAAAAACATCCTCATGATCCTATGCCATAAACTTAGATTTCAGCCAAAATTAACAAAAAGACTACCCCTCTAGCCTCATGTCATTAAACATTCTCTATCCCTAAGAAACCATTTATTTATTCAACAGGCATTTACTGAGCATCTCATAATGGCCAGGCACTCTGCTACATCCTGGATATGTAGAGTGTATGAATCATCCTCTGTGTCCTGAAGGACAGTACAGTTGAGCAGGGAGAGGAATGAGTAAAGCTAAAATGTGACTGTACTGTTCAATCCTGTGATAAAGGAGTCCCACCTGGAGGGTTCAGGGACTTCTTCCCAGAAGAGATGACATGAATGGATCCTGGAGCATAAACAGAACTAGCCTAGCACTTGAAGTCATATGGTATTCTAGGTATAGGCAAAAGCATGGAGTATTAGGGGGAACTTCAAGTAGTTTACTAGCTGAAGCATATGATTTTGAAAGAGTGGAGGGAGCAAGAGAAGAAAGCAAGATCATATCATAAAGTTCTCGTCCCAAGCTGAGTGTTTGGCATCATTCCCAATGTGATTGGGAACCCCTGTCGGATGTTAGAGAAGACAGTGACATTTGGGCACCACCACCACCACCCCGCCCCACCCAGTGCTGTGGGGACCTACCTGTGGATATCTTCTCCACTAACTCAACACACTGGGAAGATATACTTAGAAATAAAACTAACCACTGATTTTGCTGATCCTTAGAAAACAGGAGAAAGGGAAGTAAATTAGTAGGCAGTATGAGTCTGGTAAGACTCTTAAATTATCTTCTTGTTTAGAGGTTAAAGATGCTTGTTTCAAATTTAATTATCAACTAATCATTCCAGAATTGTCTAGTCTCTAAAGTGCCAGTGTCTGTCAATAAAAGTAATAATCTGTGCTTTCTTTTTTTTCATTTGAGCTGTTTTCAGCTTAACCTTTAGACAGCTTATAGCTGCCTTTACTTGACATTTATTAACCTTTTATAAAGCTATAATTACTTGTACAGAGCAGTCTGGTAGTGACTTCATGTTTATTCACTTCATTTGAAAAAGAATTGCATTTATTCTTCAGAAAGATGCATTAAAAACTCATTACTTTTTTCAATCTGACTAGTTTATTCGATTAGTGAAGTGATTTCATCAATGCATAGTTTGAATACCATTTATTTAATCTTATTTTTTTCCTCTGGGATTTTTAACATTTGAAAAAGTAGTTATATCTATTCACAATAACATTATTCATACCTCAAAATGACATTTGAGGTCATCTAAAATTGAATCATTATATTAGTAATCTTTACTTGATGGAAGTTGTATATGGTATAAATTTCTGTGTTGATTCATTTTTCATGGATTCACACATCGAAAAGAACCACTAGCAAGAATATGGGAAAAATTACATTTTTAAAAGAATATTATCTCTGGTAAAAATTTTTCAAAATAATACTCATATCATTTTTCAGAAGAACTGCTATGATTTAGGTATGGAAAGCCTAAAAACCTAAGCATAAATCACCATTAGGGACAAGATGTTGACCCAAGAATGGTAACATAGCTCAAAATGATAAAATTACTAAATATTTTCAATTCCATTTCAATTCAAATATCTCCTTCTTGGTGATCCCACCACTGCCACAATTCAAACTCTTATATAAGGGACAATCTCTTTTGTGTCCTTAATTCCAGATCTTCCTCAGAAACAAAGGTGATGGTGTCACTCCCCTTTGAAACCTCTGCTGGCTTCTCACTGGTCACTGGAAATGAATATATCTTACCTTGGCATAAAGCCCTTCTTGCTACAACCAACCTATTGTACAGAACCTATTCTTAACGTTTACCACATGACCCAGTCCAGAAACCCATTAGGACCTTGTATTAGTATCATATGGCTCCTGGAACAAATTACCACAATCTTGGTGACTTAAAGCAACAAAAATGTATTCTTTCATAGGTCTGGAGGGTAGAAATCTAAAAGCAGTATCACTGGACTGAAATCAAGGATAAATCATACTCATGCTCACTTTGGGAGCTGTAGGAGGGAATCTGTCCCTTGCCTCTCTGTTTTCTTGTGGCAACAACATTCCTTGTGTCCTCTGGTCACCTCATTCCAATCTCTACCTATACAGTCACATGGCCTTCCCCTCTTCTGTCTGAGTAATCTCTCTCTCTCTCTCTCTCTCTCTCTCTCTCTCTCTCTCTCTCTCTCTTTCCCTTCCTCTCTCTCTCTCTCTCTCTCAATCTCTCTCTGCCTCTCTCTCTTATAAAGATGCTTATAATAATATTTGGGGCTCACTTTAATAATTCAAGATATAATCTCCCATCTCAAGATTCTTAATTATAGTTGCATAGTTGCAGGGACACTTTTCTACATAAGGTAACATTTACAGATTCCATAAATTAGGAGCTGGCATTTTTGTGGGATATTATTTAGCTTACTACGGGACTCAATAAATGTTTTGAACTTAATTGACTAACACCTTGGCCCTTAAACTGGTTTGTCCATTAAATAAACTTGTCATAAGAGGTGACTGGAAGGATATGCACCAAATTGTTAACAGAGGCCATCTGTGGTGAATAGAACACAAGTGAGGGGAAAGAGAAAGGACTCCATATCAATACTTACTACTCTATACACTTTCTTATATTGTAATAGTTTTTAACATATTTTTGCATTATGAAAATAACTAAGCATTAGTAGCTTCATTCATAATTATCAAACCAAGATATACTTCAGTAGTAAGTGGGTAAACTGTGGTACATACAGACAGTAAAATATTCAGCACTAAAAAGAAATAAGCTATGAAGCCATAAAATACATGGGGGAAACTTAAATGCATATTAATGAAAGAAGCCAATCTGACAACGCTACATACTGTGTGATTCTAAGAATATGTATGACATTCTAGGAAAAGGCAGAAACTAGGGAGGAGAGAGAGGTGAATTGGTGGAGCAGATAGGATTTTTAGGGCAGTGAAACTAGTCTGTATGATACTATAGTGGTGTATATATGACATTATACATTAGTCAAAATCAAAAAAATATACACCAACAATGAACTCTAAAGGAAGCTGTGGACTTTGGATAATAACGCTATGCAAAATCTAACAAATGTACTACTCTGGTGTGGGATGTTGATAACAGAAGAGGCTATGTATGTGTGGGAATTGAGAGTACATGGGAACTCTTCATGTTTTCTGCTCAATTTTTCAATGAACTTTAAATTCCTCTAAAATATGAAGTCTATAAAAAACAAACTAAGCAAACAGATACATATATTTAATGCATAAGAATTATGTATACAAAATGATATATGTGCAATATTTGACATTGAGAGGCCAGACCTATGAACAAATTATTCAATGCACTGTGATACATATAATGAGAAAAGAACTGCTTCAAAGGTATAGGGTAATAAAATCTTGGTACACACTAAAAAGATCTAAAATGGACATACAGACTTGGGACTCGTAATTAAGTAGAAAGCGTTTGGAGTCATGAAAAGCGTGAGAACAATTTAGGAAATTATGGAGGGCAGCTGTTTCAGATCAGTGTACCTGGTTTTCCAGGTAATTTAGAGTATAGTTGGACCAGCAGACACATATTATGATAAATATGAATATAAAAATATGCACAAAGTACTTTGAGGTAATGAGAGAAATGCTTAGCCCAAGTTCATGACAGGTATAGAGCATAACACCATGCACTGAGTGTCCATCCCAGGGAGCAGTATTGATCCCAAGGGAGAATGCCAAACACTTTGATCTACTGCATCTCAGTATCGAAGTTGCCAAAGAAGACACTGTCAAGCACTCAATGGAACAATGCTTTATTTACTTTTTCTTTTTTTTTCTTTTTTTAAAGATTTTTTAAAATTTATTTTTAGAGAGAGTGAAAGGGAGGGAGAAAGAGAGAAACACCAATGTGTGGTTGCCTCTTGTACGCCTCCAACCAGGGACTTTGCCAACAACCCAAGTATGAGCCCTGACTGAGAATTGAACCAATGACCCTTTGGTTCACAGGCTGGCACTCAATCCACGGAGCCACACCAGCCAGGGCTATTTACTTTTTCTTTCCTCTTCTGTGTGGAAGGGACAGATCAAGATCAGCTCCCATTTTGTGCATTTGTTTCTCATAGCCACAAATCCCTCTCCCATAACCCCAGTAGCTCACACAAACCTTCTCTGTGCTATAGTAGAAGGACCCCAATTCCTCCCCTGACAGAGTATGAAACACTGAAACTTGGAGAATGACTAAGGACCCTTGACATACATGCTTAGACAAAGTAGAAGAGCACTCATTGAGCATGGAACAGGATGAGATATTTCCACACAAGGTGATACACCCAGCACAGATTACTTGGGGCTTTTTATCTTCTGGGAAGGAAGTGTTCCAGGCCCAAGGCCTGTTCTTTTGCAGTCAAGTGGGAGCAGAAAGACTCCAGGCAAGAGATTAACTCTCCCAATGGAAGACCTATCAAGTTTGTGGAAAGTATTCTGGAAAAAATGAATGGCAACTGATCTCATTCCTGAAGATTAAATAAGAATTATTCATGTGAAGAAGAGGAATATTTGGGAGAAGGGTATGCTAAGCAAAGGGAAAACTCAGCAAAAAAGGCATAGAAGCATGGACGGGTGCTAGCAACTGCACATGGTTCAATATGTCATTAAAGAAAGAATTAAGTGTTTGATTTAGGGTAGCAGAGTATGGGGTTGAAAAATGTGTAAAGGCACACAGAGACTAGACTTCACCTTTTCAGTGATGAGTTCATTGGTAGATGCAGCTTACTAAAAGATGCCAGGTAGACTGAAAACAGAATAGGTTCAAGATCATAGAGATAAAACCCAACACTAGCCTTAAGGTCATCCAGAAAGTATGCAGATTTATAGAATGAAGGGACAGGTTAACCAGCTATATCCTGAAGTTTTTGCTTTTATTCATAGGAGATTTAGGTTTTGACTCTAGCTCTGCTTCTAACTAGTTGTGATGACTTTATAGTTTTCAATTCCTTCATCTCTAAATAACACAGGTGTTAAATGATTTTGTATGTCTCCTAAAATCTAAACTGCTTGTTCAATAATTATGCCTTTGTTTTCTCTTTTATTATGCACTAATGAATATTGTAATATGATTCATATTATAGTAGCTTGATACACTTTTAGCTGATTTGATTAACAACTAAAGCAAAATGAAATTATTAGATTTTTGGGAAAAGATGTTATCTAAATTTTAAATAGGATAGATTTCAAAATATTTATGCTCTGCCCTGGCTAGTGTGGCTCAGTGGATTGAGCACTGGCCTGTACACTGAAAGGTCACCGGTTGGATTCCCGCGTCTGGGTTGTGGGCCAGGTCCCGGGTTAGGGGCATGCAAGAGGCAACCAATTGATGTTTCTCTCATACATGGATGTTTCTCTATCTCTTCTTTCCTTCACCTCTCTGAGAATAAATTAATGAAATCTTTAAAAATAATAAAATATTTATGCTCAACCCTTCTGTTCTTTTATAAAAGCCAACAAAAAATACCTTTTATTTCCTTTTTAGTTAAGGTCCTTTAAGTTTTAGTCACTTGGGAATCTGTATATATTTTTATACTCCATACTCAACATAAATAAAATTGTATTAACATTTCCTTAGAACAAGGTAGTATATTTACATATTTAAAGCTTAGATTAATATCTAATTGGTCCATATGCCTGCAGATGCTGTCTCACTGGTGGGCCCTTATTCCATCAATTTCTTTCTAGGTCCACAGTTTGCATTTTAATGTAATAAATGAGCCAGACAATGTCCTGACCTATCTGCCCTTCCAATGTCTGGTTTGAAGGAGAATAGAAGCAATTAAGTCCTTGATTATAGCCATTAGCAAAAAGTAAGAAAACAACCTTATATGCCAAATATAAAAGTTTCTTCACTTTCTATGTTCAGATTTAATTTTCTCAGGTACAAGTTTTCTTCATGGTAACATTCAACATGCTGAAACTCTTGCTCTTACACTTTTTGCATCTTTGGAAAATGTCAACATTTAATTTTATAGCATTTGATTTAACACTTTTGGAGGCACTTTCAACTTTTCATAATTTATAGTCATCTCCTAAAAATGTGTGATAGGCACAGGTAAGGTAGCAGTCAGAATAAAAGGTCAGTATATGGACTGAAGTGTTATAAGGCATCTATAAAAAATGGACGAAAAAAAATTCAAAGCAGAAACTAACTTCTTTAACACCTCATCATCTTCTTATCACCTTATTTCCAAATTCTTAAAGAGTTCATCATTTTGAAAATATACTATGTTGTAATTTATATAACATATTTCTGGAATCATTCAAATATTTCACACAGTGATCTAAAATAATAATATCAAATTGTTTTCTTTGTGTAACCATTTATATGCATTTTTTTCTGTTTTTGCTTCATCTGTATAGACTATGGGATTGTCAATGATGAAAATAGAGACTAAGTCTTGTTTTGTAGACAAGATATCTTAAAAATACAAATATAAAATGTCAAGTTTTAATCCTGTAGAATGTACTCAAAAGAAAACTCAGTGTTCCTTGACATAAAATGGGTTTAAGGTGAGCCATCTAGGACCCATGCCAGCAGGTAAAGAAATGTTTCCTTTTATTCAATAAAAGTGTCTATATTATTTAGACAATATTAAATCAAGTCATGACAAGAAGCACTGAGCATTAAGTTTTTATCCTAGATACCAGGAATCTCAGATGCCAACTTTTAAGTTCCTTCCTAGGTCTTGAAGACATGCCACATAAGAGATGTTTCATCTAGAGACAGCTCAGTTTCTACAGACAGTCAGTCACTTATTGTTTAATAAATATTTGATAGTAACTAAATACCATTCACATTGGAATAAGAATATCTCTCCTCAGAAAAGGACTAATATAATCAATGTATACATCTAAAAATAATTGGGCAATCTCTGTTCAATATAAAGATTATTGTTTTACTCTCAAGGTCTGACTCTTGCAATGGAAATATTGAGGATGGGTGAAAACCAGGTCACCAAAGATGTGTATTATCATCATCTAAGAACTTTTTTAAAATCTACATTCCCAAGCCACAAGAGGTTTCAGAGGCTCCTCTGGGAATGGTGGGCTCTATGAATCTGTATTTTTGGCAAGCTCTCATAGCAATTATGATGCAAAACTAATTTTAAAATCTATAGATCTAAACTAAAATCCTGGTACAGTATAGTCACGCCTTATGTGTCTTTCTATCCTCAAGGTGACTCTGTGCCTGACACATGTCAGGACTTGATAAATATTTACTGAATGTCTAAATGGATAAGTGGCATCAATGTGTCAAAGGTAAGAGAAATTACTTCTGGCCATGGATATCATTGAGAAGGTAACATTGAAGTGTTACTTAAAGTATGAGAAGAATGTTTAGTTCTCTATGTGAAAAAAAATTAAGCACTGAGAATAGATTTTCATGGAGCAGCTACAGGATAATGGGCAGCTATTTTTGGATTGGAGAACATCCATCCTCTCAGCCCATACAACAAAGAAGTAGTGTGGTTGGCCAGCAATTGAAGTTTGCCCTAATGCTACTGAATTACTACTCCTAGTTCCTTCCGTGCCTCATGGAATATGTGCATTACCACGGCACCCAAAAAAAAAAAAAAAAAAAGTTTAATCGTTGTTTATAAAACATGTAATTCGTGATTAAGGTATTGGAGAATATTAGATTTCCACTTAAATGCTACTCTTAAATTTGTGTTAATTTAGCCATGTAATTTAGCATGAGACCCAAATGGAGGAAATGGGCAAATACAAATTTAATAAAAATAGAAGTGCTCCACATAGTCAATAAAGCATTTCTTCACAAGACTGACACTAAGGATTTCAAATACTGTACATCATTTTCATAACACTTAATAAAGTAAATTAATATTCAATCTCCATAAACAAAAGTATTTTCAAAAATAAAATAATATCCTTATAAAAGAAAGACTCTTCCTTTCCAGGAATTTCTGTAGTATATATTATGTTTAATAAACATATCTCTGTGTTTAAGAAAGTAAATTTGATGACTTAAATGTAAAACTGTGCTTTAAGTATTCTTTATTGACCCACCTAAGATTTCAAAAATCAGGATTTGATGGACTATCTGAAAAATAAATTGGCATGAAAGAAGTATTTAGAGTCTTAATAATTGCAAAACAGGTTTCTATTTTTGTTCACCAAGAACCAAACCAGGTCAAGACTCTAAAGATAATTTACATATAGTAGAGCACACCAATCTCAACTGTACCTCCCGATAAATTTTTACATGTGTACACATCCATGTAACCACAACCCAGATCAAGATCTGTAACATTTGCAGCTCTTGAGAATGCTCCCTGCAGCCCTGCCCAGCCCATATGCTCTCTCATGAAGTGAACCACTATCCAGCCAAGAGGTTTTAGTAAAACTGAAAATAAGTGAAAAGTTATCAGTAAAAGAAAGTTCTACTTAAAATTTCAGATACTATTGTCTTCTTTTTATATACTTGATAGAAACTTCATATATAGCTTTTGTAGTAGTAGGAACACTTTAAGAGATTTTTCAAGAATAGTTCTCAAAAGAAAAATATTACAGTCTATATTTTATAATCTCACCTCAAAAATGCATAGGATTTTGTTTGTTAATTATTTTGAACACACATTCACTAGATAACCATCACATACCAGCCACCATTCTAGGCTCTAAGAACAATACTCTTTGTAACATAGTAAAGATTCTGCTCTTCTGCTGCTTATATTCTAGGTAGCAGACAGTAAATGAGAAATCAAACAAATTAGTAAGAGAATACATATGGTCCCTGACTTACAATGGTCCAACTTACAAGATATCAACTGAATGATGATGTGAAAGACACATGCACTGATAAGAACCTACTTTGAATTTGATTTTGATCTGTTCCTGGGCCGGCCATATGCAGTGCAATACCCCCTAGTGACTCTGGGCAGTGGCAGCGAGCACAGCTCCCAGTCAGCCCCACGATCATGAGGGTAACAGTTGATACTCTACAGTGTCTGATGTCACCAGTGTTTTTGGATATCGTGTTTTGTGCTTTCACACTCCATCACGGCTACAAATGACCATATGTGTCTCCAGCTTCTGGTGAAAACAAGAGGAAGGAAATTATTTTTGATACTCAAGGTAACTGCCCAAATGTAGGCTATGTAAGTGTCCAAGAGCATGTTTTAGGTGGACTAGGCTAAGTAAGCTATGATGTTCAGTAGGTTAGGTGCATTCAATGCATTTCTGACTTTTGAAATTTCCAACTTGCAGTGGGTTTATCTGTATATAACCCCATCTTAAGTCAAGAGCATTTGAAAAAAAGATTTCAAAAGTCATCAGTTGTTGTAAACGTATCACATTAAGAGTAAGGTAATGGACAGAGATGAGCAATCTGGGGAGCCATATTAGATTAGAGGAAATGTTCCTCTCAGGAGATAATGTTTTAGCTGAAACATTGATGAGAAGGTACTAGCCACACAATGACCATACAAAAGGGGAAGCGGGTTCCAGACAGAACATAGAGCACTTAAATGGGGAGCAAATGCAGAATGTTTGCAAAACAGAAAGACCAGGAACATCGGCTCCCCACAAAAACAAAGATTGAGTCACAGGATTAGGTACAAGAAACTTGTTGGAGGTGAACCCAAGAAGCAAGTGAAGGACTGGAGACAGGGAGGCAGAGCAGGAGGAAAGGTAACAGAGGGAAAGTTACTGAGTCACTGTTCTGAGTGATGGGGGCTCAATTCTACTGGGACCTCCAGAGACGCTCACAGTGACCAACAAAGGCTGAAAGGCGGAAGCATTCTTCACTCACTCTCAATCACCATTGGTTGAGCGTTGTCCCATGGGGTATTAACTCTGCTTTTTCAGGATATGTTTGCACAGGGAAGAAGGGACCCATGAGAAGTCCTGAATCCAAGGCAAAAATGATCTGCACTCTTGTGGTGGGCAAATGTCAGGATGTAGTGAGTCTAAGTTGTTGGGGAACTTCCCAGGGAAGCTGAATCTGAAGTCAGTGGTGCCAAGGGGATTCAACCTGGCACATGACGGGCAGGTGAAACAGGAACACAGTGAGTCAGAGAGGAAGCAAGGGTCTCGTAAAAAAAAAAAAAAAAAAAAAAGGGATTTTGTTTCAAATGCAACATAGAGTCATTGCTTTAAAAGCTAGGAAGTGTTGTGACTAACTACCGACTGAAGGAATCCATTTAATAAAGAAAGGTGAACACCATGTAATGATGTATGAGGTCAGTCCAGAGAAAGTGCAGCCATTGTTAATATAACAAGAATGATTTGGGCAACATCAGTGTACCCTGGAAGTGGGGAGAATGGACTGGAATGTGCATGCATGAACAATGACAAGTTAACTACTAGTCAGTAGGGGCGGTAGACACTGTTGAGTGAGCATGCATACTGTGTGGCCATCGCATTCAAAATGACTGAGTGAGTAGAGCAATAAATCTGCATCAAATTTTGTGTTAAATTTGATCATTCCTCCACAGAAACTATTCAGATGACTCAGAAGGCCGCAACTATGGGCAACTGGTGATTGGCAGCTTCATCATGACAATGCACCCACTCATGCATCAAGTCTTGTGCAGAGCTTTTGGCAAAACATCAAGTCACCCAGGTGACTCAGTCCCTCTACAGCCTAGATTTGGCACCCTATGACTTCTGGCTTTTCCCAAAACTAAAATCATCTTTGAAAGGGTAATGGAAAAAATACAATAAATGTTAAATAAAATACAAAATAAAAATAAAAACAAAATCACCTTTGAAAGGGAAGCGATTTCAAACCATCAGTGAGATTCAGGAAAATATGATGGGGCAGCTGATAGTGACTGGGAGAACTGTGAGAGGTCCCAAGGTGCCTACTTTGAAGGGGACTGAAGTGTCATTGTCCTATGTACATTGTTACTTGTATCTTGTATCTTCTTCAATAAATGTCTCTATTTTTCATAGTGCATGGCTGGATACTTTATGGACAGACATCATTGTATAGTAAGATTTTTTTTACATAGTATATTGCTTTGATCAACTGATAGAGCAAAAAAGCATATTAATTATGTTTAAGTTAAATGTTGAAATATTTTGATATAAGATTGAAGACATCCTTAATGATCTAGCATCTGCCTGGTTTTTCAAATTCCCTTCCTTTCTCTGAACTCTAGGCAAAAATGGCTGCTTGCAAGTTCTGGGATATGTCAGGCTTTCTCTCATTCTTTGTATATGTTGTTCACTGCTTGCAACATTTCCCACTCTTTACCTAGGCTAATTTCTAATGTTTTGTATTTCAATTTAATTGTTAATTCCATTGAAATGTCCCCTCCACCCACTCATTCGGAAATGCCCCTGTTGTCCTCTCCTGCGGCACAATGTCATATTCTTTCCTAGCTGCTGACATCACTTGTAAATTTGTACTCAATTGTTTAATCCCTATCTCCCTCTTCAGATTATACATTCAACACAAAATGGGACAATGTGTATTTTGTTCACCATAATATTACAGTGCATAGCAGTGTCTGGCACAGACGAGTCCAGAAAATCCTGGTAGAGTGAGTGACAAGTGAATTATTTGAAGTAAAGGCAAACTAGCTCTGCTGAGGCATGACAGAGTGGGTGGAAGGTCTGCCCCCCACCCCTCGTGTAGACTCTGAACCACCTTCCAGATACTTTAGTGCAAAACCAAACACAATGCTTTTGGCAAATGGTGTATCCCTGAAAAATATTTGTGTGCACCTATTTACTGGAGACTTGAGTGGTATCTTTTGCAATAAAACCATCCCTAAATAGTCTGTTACAATACACCTTCATACTTAGAGGTTTCCTGAAGGAATTAAGATAGTCCCTAATAATTCTTTCAATAATAAATGACCCTTGAACAACTTCCAGATAAGCTAGTTTGTTTTGCTTGTTTTTTTCCTCAAGAAAGCAATACCTTGATTTGAGATATCAGAGGTTGAAACGAGCTGCAGGATTTTTCAATTAAAAGTTCTATGCAGTCAGGGCACATGACTAGGTTGCATGTCAGGTCCCCAGTTGGGGGCACAAGTGAGAGGCAACCACACAGTGATGTTTCTCTCCCTCTCTTTCTCCTTTCCCCTCTCTCTAAAAATAAATAAACAAACAAACAAATTAATTAACAATTTTTTAAAAAGTTCTATGTGTCACTTCTTTCTAATGTGAAAGGCTAAATCAGTTTCAGGAAAATGCTGACATAGTATTAAGAAATTGTTTCCTGTCTTTACAAATCCTATAGAATAATTAACCTCTCTAGGTCCTAAGATTAGCAATACTTCCACGTGTGATTCAACTAGCAAACAACTCTTTGCCTCTTGACCTGTACCTTTTGTATCTGTTTTTCTTCAGATTTAAAACAACTACAATAAATATTTTATAAGCCATTTTACACTTTAGTGCAGATTTTTTTAAAAAGTCTATGCCAAAAATTCAACTCTATTATATGAGAGATAGTTTCCATGCTGAAGACTAATATTTTGTATCTATATGCCATAGCAGGTGGGAGAGGGGCAAGGGAAAATGGAATAACTTCAAGTAAGTTACAAAATGAATTTGATTTAAGAGTCAATAAATTCTGAGAAAAGGAAATTTAAGTATGTGTCTATTTAAATACAATTTTAAGCTGCAGAGAACATTTTAATTTAGTGTGAATTGAATTAGAGAGTTTTTAACAACCAATAACTTACAGGTTAGTTATCAGAAAATATTACTTTGTTCCTGGTTTTTGTTTTTTACTAAGAAATAGTTCAAACTAATGAAATAAAACTTCAAATGATTCTCAATAAAAATAAGTTGCCTCTGGTATTCAGAGATCGGCTCCATGCCATAACCTGTCTCAGAAAAAGGTTTCCTGACCCCAACAGGTGATCTCTTTCCAGATGGGTCTCTTTCTGTGCTGCAGTGAGCCTAACAGTTTCGGATTGGCTGAGTAAAGCAATTTTGGAATTGCTTCCTGCAGATGGAGATGCATTTTATGGCGAATCATTGGAGCTGTAAAAATAACAAACTGCTGGGAAAGAGGCTTAAAATGATCCCCTCAAATAGTGAAATCTTATCCAGCCCCTCTGATAGAGCAATTGGGGGGGGGGGAACTAATTGAAACTATAGAAACAGCAGGGAAAGTTGACTATTTTTTATCTATTTAATATAAAAGAAAATTGTCACATCTAATAGAGTGTCAAACAAAAAAAGTGTTAACAGGGTATAAATACCTTTTAAACTGTCCTTTACCATCCATAAGGTCACTGAACTGAGAAGCTTGCCTCCAGGCGAAAACACCTTCTGAGGAAGGCTGTCCATTGCACATGGTTTTCAGAGAAATGGCATGATGTATTTCAATGTCATGTCAACTGATTCCAAGAAGAAATTTAGTCTCCCAGTGTAATGAAGCTGAAACTTAAACTTCTAATTGAAAAAGCCTGAAGCCATGTTCAATCTCTTGTATTTGAAACTCAAATTATTTCTTTCAAGATTAAAGAAAAACTTCTGGTCAAGAGGGCAGCATAGGCAGACATGGCTTGCCTAGTCACACAACCACGTCAAAATTACCACTAAATTTAAAAAAAAAAACATCACTCAGAACCATCAGAAATCAAGTTGAATAGTAGTCTGGCAAATAAGGAATTAAAGAAACCACATCCGTCCACACTGGTAGGAGGAGCAAAGACACAGAACAGGCTGCTCCCACATCCATGTGTGATGGAAAAAACTTTGAGAGAGATACCTGGAAAGTGAGGAGTCCCAGCCCCACACAAGAACCCCCAGCTCAGGGTTCCAGTGCCAGGAAGATAAGTTCCCACAACTTCTGGCTACAAAAATCAGCAGGGATTGAGTCAGTGGAAGAAACTGCTGGAGCCCCAAGCAGTTCCCCTTAAAGAACCCACACATGAACTCAACTACTCACACTCACTCCCTCTGAGCTCCAGCACCAGGGTAGCAGCTTAAGAGGCACAAGTAGTATACAGGGATAAACTTACGTGTCTGGTATCAAGGCAAGCAGAGGCCATTGTCCCTTTGCTATACCCTGCCCCCACAGAGCTGGTGCCATATCTCAGACTCCATCAACCTGAATAACAATATTTGACCCACCTTGGAGATCCCCAGAGATTCTGCCCCACCTAATTTATGGGCCCACCCAAGATGCTTTTCCATATGAATGGGTCAGTTGTCTTGGCTTATACTTCACAACTTCCTAAATCCTCTCAAACAAGCAACAGCTGGCTTCAGTGAGCCCCAGGCCCAGCACTAGCAGCTGCCAGCCTAAATTCACAGCTTGGCTTCACCTGGGAATCTCCAAGCCCAGCACATGTAGCAGTCATCTCAGATTACTTTATAGCTCAGGCGGGGTGGCCCTGGGCAAAACACAGGTTGAGACTGGCCTTGGCCTGCACCACTTGGGAAACCCCAGGGCCAGTGCACCCAGTGGACAGCTACAGACCACGTCAGAGTACCACCACCCTGCCCCTGCCCAGCTCATTCACCACGAAGGATGGAGGTGGGTGGTAAATTGTCACAGCCAGTCCTTATAGCTGACTGGCCTGGATAAATCCCTCAAAAATTGCCTGAGGGAGTAGGGGATGCTTGGTGGAGGGGGACCAAAGGGGAAAAAATGAGGACAATTGTAATAGCATGATCAATTAAAATAAAATTAAAAGAAAAAGAAAAGAAACAGCACACTTTTATCAAAAGTAGCAAAGCAATGATGTGTTATCAGCAGTTCTTCTCAGGAACATTTTCAGTTTCTGAGCTTTTTATCTCAGTCTTTTCAACTTAATACAAAATATTAAGATTATTCTCTAAGTATATGTAAATTTGAACCCTAATATAATGAGTTTACGGTTAATAGAGCAGTTAAAATAAAATCACAGCCATTATACTTCAGAATTATTAAACTAACCCTTAAGTGAAGTATATAATTAGTATACTTAGTATAACAATAGGCTAAGGGGAAAACATTATTACTGCAAACAGCGAGCAACCATATATACCCCCAGTTTGCTTTAGATAGTTTCCGTTTACTCCCAGACATCCTCTCCAGACTAGCACTCATCCCAGATGTTTCATTCTATAATGAATTAGCACCATCGACATCATCCTCATTGTCAGAGTTGTATGAAAATGAGCTAGTATGCTTTCTGTTCAGTCAGTTCTCCCTCATGGGCATAGCTTTTATGTTCACAGCTATTCCCAAGAAGCTAACCTAATGGTCCTCAGGAAGAACAGTTATTTCATGTACTTAAGAGTATTGATAAAAGAAGAATGGGAGATGAAAGAGGGTAAAAGGGGTCAAATATATGGTGATGGGAGGAGACTAGACTTTGAGTGGTGAGCACACAAAACAATATACAGATGATATCCACTTGAAACTTATATAATCTTATTAACGAATGTCACCCTGATAAATTTAATTTAAAAAGTTATACAGAAAATATTTGAAAGATCTTAAAATAAGAGTATGCATTCATTTAAGTTTAAAAAGAACTTTGCTATACTGTGATCCCACATACATGGATATCTTACTATGCAGTGATAACAAAATTATAATTGATATGGTAAGTAGTGGCCCGACACTTTAAATTCTTTAGCTATTTGAGTCAAAGTTTATTTTCCTTCAGTTGCCTTTCTTCCAACACCAACTAGTATTGTAATCCATAGGTTCTCTTAATTTCTTGTTTCTTAGTTCATAAATGTGTATCTTTCTAAAGAGTTTACATTTACTGTTCCTTAAATTTGTGGGGAATAAATTTCCCCCACAGTAATTTTGTAAATATTCCTTAATAACAGAAAAGAACAACCAAAAGGACAACCATCAGTATTGTGTGCTGTGCTTCCACATTCCTGACAACAGTTGAATTCACCATAGAAACAGCTGAGTAGAAATTGTATGTATGTGAACATTAACGAGGTCAAGGGAATGGGTTAAATAGCACTTTGTTGGCTTAAATATTTTAAGAGAATTTTTTGTTTCTTTTTAGTAGGAGTTAAAATAGCATTTTAAAATTATACCAACTCTTCTACCCTAAATAGCCTTCAAATAGGCACATTATCTATACAGGAAATTACCTGAGAACTCCAAAGCTTCATCAACACTGCATTTACTGATTCTGTTATATTAGATTCTGGTCAAATTGCTCTTACAGTGCAGGGGACTGGAGCCTGGCTAATTCTGCAAAGAACACAGAGTAAGGAAATCTATTATGAAATTGTTGTTAAGGCACAAAGTCTAATTTTAAAACCCTGAAATATTTTTTTTTATTGGGGGAGGGTGTGGTAATTGTAGACATTGAAATGATACATTTATTCAACAATTATTCATTCAGCATTATAGTTTTTCACCCATCAATACCCTCAATCTCATCCCAGCCCACTTCTCTCTACACCAGATTCCATTCTGTTCTTATCCCACCATTAACTGATTCAGACTCCACTAATTGTCTGTTTCTCCTACACCGACCTTCTTTCCCTAACATATAATGAGAAGCTGATCAATGCCAAGTACTGTACTGGGCACATTATCATGTATATCTCATTTAATTTATTTAGATTATGGCCCTCTTTGGGGTTTGATGTTTTTTGAGACTATTCCATAGGAAGCTAAGATTTAACTCCATAAGGACTAATGGGTCACAAGACAAAAGAAATGTAAAAGACATCCCCTGCTGGGAAGAAAATTTCTGATCATCTTTCTTTACCAATAAAGTTTCTTTTTTGTTTTTTGTTTTCTTTTGTTTTTGTAAAATGAACCATGGTTTTAAGAGAAAAAGAGACAGGAGAGAGAGAGATTATAACATAAATCCAATTTTTCTTTATAAAATGTCCATGAGATAAAACTGGACAGATCCTAAGCCAAGAAGAAACAAAGATATTTTTATATTGTTTTCAAGTTATTCCTGTTTTGTGTATTATTTTACATGTGAGTCTATGGTTTTTATTATGGCTCTTACTCTTTCTCATCTTCTTTGTGTCTGCCTGAGTGAATTCTTCCTACAAAGAAAAACACTTCTGAAGCAGAAGGACATTTTCCCTTAAGCTCTCTGTTCATGGGTTTATTGTATGAACTATGTTCTAAATTAAGTTCACTTTCTAGGCCACCTTCAGATAATTTCGGTTTTGCATCATTTTTTCCATAGGATTTTCACCTTTGGCTACTTTTAAAAATAAAAAAAATGAAATATTTAACTCACTTTAAAGGAGTTGAACATTTTAAGGAAGTGGGGGGGGGCAGGTATTGCCTTGTAATCGGCAGACTCTGACTGTGGTGTGAAATTCATGAAAACAGAATGAAAGTTCCACTTGAACCACAGCTGCTGGGGATCTCATCTGCATTCTTTCTTATGCCTGTGCTGTTGTTCTATATATAGAAAAGCTTAGACACAGAGATGGGTTATTTCTGCCAATGGTAATTTTATTTTTTAGAAGTACCTAGAGACATTATTCATAAGGATTCATTCTGCACACTTTCTTGTTGAGAAGCCCCCTCTCTTGACGCTGTGGGTGGTCAACTTTGAAACCTGCTAATAATGCACTAGACACAAAGAGTGCAGGAAGAGTTATTTCTTTTTCTAAGTTAATACACACAGGAGTCCTTTTAGTTCTAGAAGGTTTTGAGGCATCTGGCTGTGTTATGTAAATAGGGGGCATCCTTTCAAACTAACATCTTTGGTTTCTTTTAAACAGTTACATTTTCTAAAGATAATTTTTAGTACCCATAAAAATGTAATGGCACTCATTGATATGCTAACCATATTGTGACTTGTAATCAAATACGCTGTAGCAGTGCCAAGTATACAGACATGTGCATACACTTCAATGGGTGGTATTTTTCTAACTAAGCTTTCAAATGAGTGAATTTTTTCCTACTTCATGTTGTTGTCAAGTATAATGTACATGCAATGGGTCATACATGGCACTAGCAAAATAAAAAACCTCTAATCTTTGTATTGTGTTTTCAGATACAATGTTAGTCAAAAGTCAAAACACAGCCCCAAAAGAGAAAGTTAGAATATCCTGGCATCCACTCAGGACACAACAGTAACTAATATCCATCAAGTTTCTACTCTGGTGAGAAAACTGGTCTCAAGGGAACTAACTTGAGCTCAAAATAGGCTATGTGAAAGGATCACCTGATGACATTTTTAAAACACAGAATCCTGGGCCTGACCCCAGATCACCTAAATCAAAATCTTTCAGGACAAGAGGAGCACAGGAATCTGCGTCTAAAAGCCACATGGCAGATCCTCTCTGGCACCAGTCCAGAGACCAGCTTTAAGAAGGCCTTGAAGTCCTCGCCACTGTCTAAATCTGTATGTAACTTCACATAACACATGTTTTGCTTACAGACATTAGTTCACGCACTTATGTTGTCTCCTCTACCAAGAACAAAGAAGAGTCATTATATCCCATTGGCACGTGGCTTTGTCTGTGACGCAGGTGCACAGCAAATATGGGTTGGCAGCAACTGGCAATAAATATGGTGTTCTGGTATATGAGAGAAAACTTCACCAATAGCCGGGGTCTTTCCCAGACCTACTTTTAATTCAGAAAAGTGCCCTGACTTGCATAGAGGAAGATTTGTAAAAGTTTTCTGTGTGGTTAATAGATCTGAGAAGGGTTAGCTTTTTAAAGCTTTCTCAAATGAAAAAGTATTTATTTCATGTGAATATATTCTCCCATAACTGGTTAAACAGCACCCATCAAATTCACAGCAGTATTACAACCTTTAAAGCAACCTGGGTGAAGGAAGGTGGCACTGTTTTAATCACTACTTTCAAAAGTGGACTGTTACACAAAGTTCCTTGACCTCAGGGCACCACTTTCTTGGCTGACATTGCCAGTTGCCTCAGGGGGTGGCGGAGCACCAAAGTGAGCTAAGTGACAGCAAAAACAGCTGACTTGCTAGCTGTTGAAGAAATTGGGATTTAGTAATGGGATCTTTGGTAAAATCTAAATAAGAGAAACCTTTAGGTCTAGGTGTCATACAGCAAACAGATTTTACTTAAACCATTGGTAAAATAGCTGGCACTCCAGGAAATCTTTTGGACTTGAAGGCAAAATTTGAAGTGAAGTGTATAGAGGCACCATCATCTGGCAAAACCTCAACTGGTTAAATCTGACTCTTTCTAAGGAAATAGTATGGGTACTAAGATGGACCAGAGGGCTTTGGACATTTGTCCTAACTGAGCCAGATAAGGTGATTTTCCCCTTTCTTGCAGTGTTTTCTAGAGAATTTCTATTTTTGTCTGTGCCCTAGCGCCTGCTGTTGTACAGATGCACGCAGTTAGTCATATCCGTGCAATTTTATACAGCCAATGTCTCCCAACACCTGATGAAAGCAAAAAGGAAGCAAAGCTTGATTTATCAATAGGACATGATTAAAATTAGTGTTTTCCTTAGTTTTCAACATAAAAGCATCTTTCCTGCATTTCAAATATGGGTAGGTCTATTTGATTAAAGCACTTCTGTCAGTCATTTAGATCCTTTTAACTTTCATATATGTGGCATTCTCCTTTACTATAAAAAGAATAATTAGGTCCTTCCAGAATGCAGCTTTCAAGAGTGTTGCACTTTTAGACTTCATCCCAGAACACAGATGCTCAGTACTGAGTTTTCAACTCCAAGTTAGGTGAGTGGAAATGAAGTTACATAAGATTTATCCATGGCCCCAAACAACATTAAGTTCCTAACTAACACTTTAAGTCACACCAGAAGGTACCTGACAGGTGGCCTGGTTATACTTTTACCACAATTCTCCGGCAAAAAGGAATAGCATTGGCTTAACAGTCCTCAAAACTTTGTTTTGTAGCCCAGAAACAGAATAGTTTCTCTAGGGTGCTTTATAACCATCTTAGTACTATTGACCTTTATCTTTTTCCCAACTCTGAAAACCTGAAAGATTCTACATTGGTATACTATGTGTAAAGCCCTATATACAGGTTGCCATTAAAGTTATAAAATGAGTCAATTCCTGACCACATATGGGATCTCCTTATGTGTCAGCAAAATCTGAGAGTCTCAAAGCCTCACCTGCCTCCAAAGCTAGCTTTACCTGCTGATATCCAAAGGTTCTCCATGGGGCTACATCCCATTAACACAGAAAGTTAATATAAAAGTATTAACATTGTTGGAAAATGAAACATCTTCAGGTTTTAAAGTCAGGTGTTCATTAGTATGAAAGAATCTGAGACTTTCCTGAGAGCACATTTATTTTAGATGAAGAGATTAAAATATGTAAGGAAGGCATCAAAAGACCAGAATGATGAGGACAAGAGAAAAATCCCATGGTAGGGGCAAGATCTATAACTGGGCTGAGAGCCTGAGTCATAAAGCTATAATATACTAGCTTTCTAATTCTCGGAATGGTTTCGGCACCTACTTTTAAGAGCTAACAGTCATATTTAGAAGATAAGATGTAAGCAGGAAAAAATAAAACCCTAAAGATATATGGCAAGGTGTGTGGACTTAAGATAATGAGAAGAAAGAAAAGAACATTAATATTAAATAGAATTCACTTAACAGCAACTGACAAAACCCCAACTCAAACTGGCTCAAAAACTAAAAAGGGGGGGTTAAAATATATAGGCTCATGTAACTGCAGAGTAATGGCTAGATCTGGTGCCCAAATATTGTCATTAATTATCTGTCTTTTCTGGTCTAATATTTGTGTTGCATGGTATGAGTTTTTTACTCTCAGCATGGCTCTTGCCTCTAGATAGGCAGATGCCACCAGCAGCTACCAGTTTAGCAACCCCAGTTTAAAAAAAAAAAAAAGTCAGTTGCCCTGGCTTGGCCTGAACAATTCACTGTGATTGACACCAAGAATTGGGGTCTACACCTCCTGTCATCATGGGCTGAGAGTGATGGCATGGTGTGTCTACAAGGGAAACTGAGGCTACGGTTACTTTAAAAAGAGGGAATGAATTCAGGAAGGCAGAACAGCAGAACAACAGATTCCAGTCACTTTTGCCTGTGGAGAACAAATGCTTCCCCAGCAGGTGAGAGGGGCATTTCTCCTGAGTACAGCTGCACAGGCGCGCTCACCCTGGGGCCACAAAGTCATATTTTAAGCCAGAGAGTTGTACAGTCATTACAGCTCCCCACTGTGATTTTCATTCCAAATTACCACAAGAGCACTTCTGGAGGACACTGTCCTCAGTGCAGGAAGCTTGTCACCAGGCTTGAAATTCTCTGAGTTTTAAGCCAAAGACAGTTTTTTTTTTTTTTTTTCTAATGGATATTTGAAGCACTTTATTGAGGCAACACTGCACATATTTAATGAGGCCCTGAAAAGGCACCTAGTGTGAAATAGAGGATGAGATAAATAAAAAGTAAACATAGATGGCTTAAAATAGAATTCATGGCTTCCGGCAATCTATAAAGCTGTTAATCTGCTTTCAATGCAAAGTACATAGCTACAAATACTTAAAAGTTAAATAACACAGAAAGAGAAAGGGAGAAGAAAAAGTTCCACTTAAAAGAAAAAGAGAAGAAAAATTCCACTTATTAGACAAGATGTAACTATCACTTATTTACATGTATGTGCATGTGTGTATATGTGTGTAAAAGCCCAAATGTTTTCTAATTGAATTAATAATTCCCTTTATCAGGAGACTTCCAGCCAAGATGAAGGCCTAGACTAACACGCTCTGTCTCCCTCCACAGTTAAGAAGGAATACAACTACTGCAAAACCAGAAATAACCAGAAGTTCCAGAAAGTAAATGGAAGTCCAACGTATGAAGTTATAAAAAAGTGCTGCTTGTCCAGATGGGTAGGAGGAGTGAAGCCGGGGTGGAGAGGTCAATCTGTGCTGGCAGCGGCAGAAGTGGCAATGGTGGCAGAACAGTGGTAAGCACAGACACCCGTATTTAAGGGGAGGCAGGAAGAACCTGGAGAGCACCCCTGGCTACAGACCAGACCCATCAGCTTGTAATTCCAACACTGAGGAAGGTAGACCTTCATTGCTTTGGACTGTGAGGCCCAGAAGGGGTGGGGATGAAGGAAGAGGCTCCCAGTCTCTCAGCGGAGAGTGAATGGCAGGAATCCATCTTGGACCCCCACCCCTACAGAAAATGCCACAGCTAGGTAAGAAGGGTCACCCGGTTATGACGACTACACAGGGCTCCACCCCTTATAGTGTAGGGGGTGTGACAGTCCCACTCAGGAAGCAAAGGTAAACACAAAATGGTCAGGGTGGCAGGGATCATGATAGAGATCCCAAACACACTGCTGACCAGACAGCAAATATCTAATCTAATGGCTCAGCAGATAGAAACACTTTCTGAGGCACAGTTCAGAGCTTTGATTATAAAAATGCTTACAGACCTAACAGCAGATCTTAAACAAGATGGAGAAGGAATGAAGGCTAGTCCTGCTGAAATGAATGAAAGCACACATGAAACTAGTGGTGAGGGAAAGAAAACCAGGGATCAAATCAACAAATCAGAACATAGGGAAGGAACAAACAGTCAACCAGTGCAGAAAGAGGAAACAAAAAGTGAGGAAAACAAGGAGAGGCTCAGAAACCTATGGGACAGCTATAAGCGGTCCAACATCTGAGTCATAGGGTTCCCAGAAGGTGAAGAAGAAGAACTAGAAACTGAAAAATTATGTGAAAAAATAATGAAGCAGAACTTCCCTAACCTGGGGAAGAAATAGACTTACAGGTCCAGGAAGCACAGAGAGTTCCAAAAGAAAGTGGACCCAGGGAGAACCACACCAAGACACATTGTAATCAAAATGTCAAAAATTAAGGATAAAGAGAGAATCTTAAAAGCAGCAAGAGAGAAGAAAAAAATCATGTATAAAGGGGTCCCAATTAGACTATCAGCTGACTTCTCAAGAGAGACCCTGCAAGCAAGAAGGGACTAGCAAGAAATATTCAAAGTAATGAAAATCCAAAACCTACAGCCATGAATACTCTATCCAGCAAAGCTGTCATTCAGAATAGAAGGGTAGAGAAAGTGCTTCCAGAAAAAAATAAAACTGGAAGAGTTCATTAGATCCAAACCACTATTATATGAGATGTTAAAGGGACTGGTTTAGAAAAAGGAGGATCAAAACTATGAACATTAAAATGAAAACTTCACCACAAGAACAAACAACTGAAGCTAGGGAACTAAAACAAAGGCAAACTAAGTAGGCAACGAGAGTGGGAAAAGAATTACAGGTATGGGGAACATCTGGGGGGAATGTCAGCAGGGACGGGGAAGGGGGGAAAGGGAGGGAGATGGTACAGGAATTAAAAAGCATAGTAGGAGGGAGTGGAGTAGACAGGAAGATGTTTAGAAGAACTATATGCACAACCAATGGGCATGGACTAAGTGGGGGGAACAAATGGAGGGATGTCACTGGGTGGAGGGGAACAAAGGGAAAAAAATTGGGACAACTGTAACAACATAATCAATAAAGCATATTTTTTAAAAAAGAAAATACTTTTGCTTTTTAATCATTTGAGTGCTATATGTAATTCGAAATTTGGATCAACATGAGAAAAAATTATATCAATATATAAGCTGAAGTACAAAAAAAGGGAATAAAATATAAAATGCGAATTATTCCATTGTTATTTACATTCATAGTCATCGAGAGAAGCGTCGCTCACAGCGGCATTGGAACTCAAGGGTTAAGGGTGGTCAAGCCAGGATTCATACATTCACAGGAAACTAACTGCAATACCTTGTCATTGTGGGAAAGAAGGCTGGCTTAGTATGTCAAAGCAAATCAAAGTTAATTTTCTTTCAAGATTTTCTTCCAAACTGGTGACACTCTGCAGTGATTAGGGACAAGCCAGGATATTAGAAAATCGGAGAAGAAAGCAGTGCTCTAGGGACACAGATAATCACCAGGCTAGTTAAGGACATGATACCTCTATAAAGCAGCTTAATGTCAGGCTGGCATTTTGTAAAGGCATATTTCAAGTACATGTAATTTTCCATCCTGTAAGCTTGTAACTCTTTTGATAGCATCCACTCTGATATGATCCAGCTTTTTCATTCCAACTCAACAGCTGTTTGATCACCCTGCTGTTCAACCTGTCTCAATAGTCCTCATTTCCCACCATGTTTAAATCCTATATTTTCTAGCATCTGGTTGCAAAGGAATGTTAAAAGATCAAGTCCAATCACAGAGGGAAGCAAGAAGACAGAGGTGATGGTCACACAAGAAAGCACTCAGAAAAGTGATTCCTCTTTCTCTGGGCTGAAGGCAACCTTTAAGTGGTCTGCATTTTTCCTTTCTTAAGAACTGAGGGAATTGCATTAACTTTTGCTCAGTGGGAAGGTGCATACCTTTGGCCTTCCTTTTTCTTTTTATTTCAGCAAATAAAAAGGAAAAAGTTAGATTGGCACATATTAAAAAAAAGCAGCACTTAAATACATAGTTCGATGTGCACTAAAATGTTCTTGAAAAACAGTTTTGACGGACTCCTGTAATCCAACCCATTGACATATTAAATTAGCATATTTCTTCTATTTATGCAAGTGGCTGACCCAGCAGAGTAAACTTACAGTTATTATTTCAATAATCACTGGTTTTGTGTTTATAAGCAAATGAGTCTTTAAAATATATATATCTGGGAAATATTTTCTGATCAAAGGCTTCTATTAGGTTTAGAAATTGCCTATACCTCTATAGTTAATGCTATAACTATCCTAAAAGCATTATGCTTCCTACCAATGAGTAGTATTGGATTTAGTTATTTATTTATACATACATATACACACTCACACTCATATACACCTATTAAAAACAGCAAGATAATAAGCTATTTGACTTGGGGAATGATATCAGTTCTGACAGAGCTTAGTAGTTGTTTGACCAATATAGTCTGTCCTTTTTTTGTTAATACACACCTAACTGGGGGTTGGGGAAGGGGAGGCAATAATATACCCAGCTACGATGTCCCAGCCTTCCTTAAAGCAGAATGCAGTCATGGGACTATATTATGGACAATCAGGTATAAGCAGCCATGCTAGAGTATTGTACTGACCTTTGGAAAACTCCTTAAGAATAACATCGTCCCCAACTTTTCTTCCTTCTGAAGCCTAGAATGTGGAGGAAATGACTCGAATTCCAGAAAACATCTTAAGGGGACCTAAAGATGGAGAAGCAAACATGAAAAAAGCTTAAATCCCTGATAAGTAATCATACGAGTCAGAGATTTTCCACCATCAGACTTATTGTTAACGAGAGAAATAATCTATTTTGCTTAAACCTCTGTTATTTTGTTACATATTATGTTACATGAGGCTAAACCTAATCCCTACTGATATAATGTGCCATGATTTCCCTGAAGTTTTTATCCTAATATGTTTTCTCAAATATTTCTGATTTTGTTCATAAGCCCTTAGGCTCCTTCTCAAAGAGAAAGTAAAAAATATCTTGTGTTATTTTATTTATCTTATTTCAGTCAAGAATATTTAATAAATTATAAATTTATAAAACATATTTTGCAATTTGATGAAAGTGTGGTATGAATATTATTCCAATATTGTAAAAGAAATACCAAAGTAAGCAGCACAATGAAAAATTATATTTTTCCAAATTTGAAAAATAATTTAAAAAGCAAACTTCAGATATTCCTTATGAAACATTATCTCTTATCTTAAAACTACCCCCATGAGGCAATTTTTAATAATCACACTAAATGAAAAATCAAATTGGTTTGCAGATTTTCACATCTCCGTTCCTAGGGAGCTACGCAACTGTTATTGCCTGCCTTTGAACAGAGAACAGAATATTCACTCTCAGATTCTTCCTGTTTGCCTCTGAAACACTGGCAGTAGAACACTAAACTCTAAAGGCCAAATATTTTTTTTGTTGTTCATTCTGGCACTCTGTCATTGTTTAGCAACCCCACAGAATTCTCCCTCTGAACCCAAGCATTTCCAGCTTATTAAAACTATCTTTAAAATGGGTAGACTAAGCACCAGGACACAGTTGTCTCTTCTGAATATATTTATGGCAAACTGATTTTGTAGACCATATGTGGAAATGGAAACCTCTGCAGTTTACCACACAGCTCACCGGAGAATTTAACTGTGCAGGCCTGTCACTCCAGGCTGCCAGATTCTGCCACACCTATCAGGTTATGCTCGGTCAGTTTAAGAGCTATGCTAATATGGTGCACCTGCCAGTTACCAAGCAATGGAGAGCACAAACACATTTGTTGTACATAAAAATATTCTTCACGGAAACGGAAAATTGACCAGAGTCTGAGTACATTTATACTACATGAAAAACTGTGCCGTCAACAATTTTATGAAGAGGCAATGGAATTTACTGATTGTCAGGAATGAAATAAACAGGGATGGAGAGACTTGTGTGTGATGTAGATTGTCTCCTGTTCCATACAATGATAGCAGCTCTTCAGTTAAAGAGTCTTTGTTTATACACTGATGTGTTCATATTATGTCTTTTCTCATATTTTGTCATTCCATGATTTTGAGTTTGAAAATGGCTTCCTACTTTCCTTAGGATGAGATAAAAACTGCTTAAATGACGTGCAAACCCGACAGGGGAAGACCCCAGCTTATCCACCCTCTATCAGAACACTGTTCACATTTTGTATTTATCTTTTAAGTGGCCAACATGTAAAAGACAAATACAAAAAATAAATATAGCCTCAAACAGTAAGCTCTGTGAACACAGATATCACATCTTCCTTGGAGCAGCATATGGTGCCTGGCATGTAGTAGGCTTGAAAATGATTTGAAAGGTCTTCACAATAGTCATCTAAGCTGTTACCCAAACCTACTACTATGCCTATTTCTTAGGAGACAGTCAATACGTTTTTGTCAAATTAAAAAAGTAAAACAATAATCAATGAACAAATAATCTAATCTGGAACATTTCCAAACAGTATGTTCCACAGAACACTAGTGCAATAAAGTAGCCCATAAAATAATGTGTTGAAATGAACTTGCATTTCAGTGAGTGCTTACCATCTGCCAGGCCTTCAGCTAAGGGCTTTACATTCACCTTCCTACATGATTCACATAATAATCCCATGAGGTATGTCATTATTTTTATTGTTCAGACATGGAAACTGAGGATCAGAAAATGTAGGTAGCTAATCAAAAGTGATATAGCCCATAAGTGGTGGGTAAATCTGGAATCCAGATCTCTCTGACTTCAGCCATTCTTTCAGGAATTCACAGGGTATAGTATAGGAAGTAAAGGCCCCGAGAAGTACTGTGACAACAGAATTAAACCAAGGAGCTCATCTTCCTCAAAGAATAAGCCTTTCACAGTAGTGGTGTATGTACACTCCATCTTATCATTTCCATTTTTTCTGTTTTATGATATCCATATTATTGCATATTTACATATGAATATAATTTTAAATAAATAAAATATACGGGCCATGATCAGAAAAGTTTAGCAACCATTGGTTTAGACAATTCCCTTCCAAACATGGCCTGAGATTTTTATTCATTCCACTACTAATTTCATAAAACTAATCTAGAGAAGCTGATTTCAACTTGAAATGCTTGGGATATATAATACTGTATATAAAATTTATTATATAATTCCAATTGGTTGATACAGTCAGAGGAAACAAGAGTGGCATATTCAAAAAGTTTTTGTTCTTGTTCTTGAAGTTACTTTAAAACCACCCATTCATCCCAATTCAATTAAGCTTACTTAAAGTTGCATTCTCTAAACTGATGCTAACAGAGCTGTGGGAAAGAGTGCAGGAATACTACGGTGCAGGAGAAGTGTGACTACAACCTCAGCTAACACAAGCAATCTCACTGCAGAAAGTCAAGGATTAAACATGCCTGTTGCCTTATCGCCATTGTATGGAATCGTGTATGTTTGTGGTAGGCATTCCCAAACACGAAGAACCATTTTAGTTAGGCCTCAACTAAGCAGAAGAAGCTTAAGTGGAAACTTTTTCTACTTCCTTCTCTGCATTGCAATTTAATAAAAATTTAAAATGCTTAAAATTATATTATACACTTATCACTTAGGAATTTTTGTTTTCATTTTTCTCAATGTACAATATCAAATGACTTGATCCTTGCTTTTTTCTTTGTCCTTTTCTCAAACGATAACCCTCCAATGTTTTAAGTGTCCTGAAAAGTATTTGACCTCATTAAGAAACCATATGATAATTTAATTTGATTTTTCACTCATAAAATTGGGTAAACGCAATTTGTTTCATATATTCGATAAAAACAACTAAACCTGAAAGTATTGACACTTTTAAAGGTATCATTTTGTCAACTCAGACAAATAAACAATTTCTTAAAGGAAAGCATTAATTCATCAAGGGAATATTTTTAGAAAGTGTACCAATTACTGTAGAATTGATTTTGTCAAAGTAATTAAACTGGTAACTATGATTAAATGACTTAGCCAATGAGGTCTGGAATTCCTATCACTACACATTTGTGAGACAAAGATTAAATTGGGGAATAATGAGAAAGAAACAGAGGGAAAGAGAAATGGAATATTTCTAAAAATTAATTATAGTTTGTAACTGAATCCTGACTTCATATGCACCTACACTGCACTAAGATTTTCCAATGTATCTAACATCAATATGCTCCTCCCAGAATTGAGTGTTCCATGTACCTTTTCCCTATCCTTGAGAGATAAAGGATAATTTCAAAGCTAAGCTTAAACAGTCTTAGATTATCAAGTCATGATCCAAATTTGACTGAAATGCTGACACTGTAAATCCTGAATCTGAACTGCAAAAGAGAGGTATAAAACACTTAATACCAGAAATATAGCTCATACCTCAAAACATATGAATTATTCATACAGTGATTCCTGAAGGACTAAAGTCCTTATTTTCCTAAGGAGATCATGTTATAGGGGTTACTAAAAACTGGGTTCCTATTTCTGAAATGTAAAAATTTGAAGAGCAAACAAGAATAACTTGCAAAAGCTCATCTATTAATATATTCTAAAGTAAGTGTTTTTTCTAAGGACTAAGCAATAAAAAAATACAGGTATATATTTAATTCCCTTTTTCTAATCATAGCACATTGGTCCTGAGTAGGGTTTTGCTGGAAGTAAGTTAATTCTTTTCTGCCTCTGCAGTTGATCAGTCACTTTAAAGCAAAACTGGTGTGTTAGAAGCTTGTCAAGTGAATACAGCTTTTCAAAAGCCAGCATTTTCCTGCCCATTTGATTTGCACCCATGACTTAACACCTGGCAGAGAACATCCAATCCTTTCCAGAAGGCAAATCTAAATACTGCACCTAATGATTCAGTCTCAAAAAAAGGGACATTTTATAATTCTCTTTGCCATTTTAAAAGGGCCAAGGGTATTTTCAAATCTCATCTTTTTTGTTCTTGTGTATTAAGTCAACTTGAAATTGTTGAAGTGAGACTCTTTCTGCCCCAAGTGTTTAAGCTCTAGAGAAAGAAAAGCTGTCATGAGGGTGAGTGGCTGATAATTCTGCTTGTTGGAGTGTATCCCTGTCAGTCTCCCGGGCAGAGAGCTTAACATGTACCTCGTTGACAGCAAACACCATAGGGGGCTTTCCTGAAGGAATATCACTGTGGCTGCTCAGCCGAGAGCTCCCCTAAGTACTTGTCAGGGTTGCTATTCTAACCGTGGCGGAGTTGATTTTTTTTTTCTCTTAACTGTATCCATTGCATTTTAAGTTTGACTGCCCTTGTAAGCTTTAAAAATAAAATATTTAAGAAATACAGTAGTATATTTCAGTTCACTTATCATGGCCTCAATGTATCACGGGCTTTTTAAAAATATTATATTTATTTATAGCAGATTTTTCACTATATTGCGGGATTTTGCAGTACTGTGTACATATGTTGTTAAAGTTATGTAGGTTTAAGAGTGTTAATATGTTTAAGAATATAAGTAGTGTTTATAAAAGTGTGGAAAAGGTTAATAAGGGAGTGGGAATGATTAATAAGAGACTGGGAATGATTTATAAGTGTGTGGAAAGGGTTTATAACGCCTTAAAATATATATATAAATACTAAAATAAATGTAAGGTTCCTACTTCGTGGATTTTCACCTATTGCGGGGGGTGTAGACTGTAATATCAGCGACAAGTGAGGGAATACTGTACATATTTCAGAGGTCTCTTGTTTGTAGATTGTAAAACCCACTTAATTTCATAACTCTGTTCTCCATAACTTGATATAATAGACACTTTTAAGAAAAATGCATCTTTAGGGTCCTGGATTTTGAGCTACTGAATTTTACTCTAAATCTGTGTAGCAAAAGGAGAATGGAAAACCTCAACAGCCATTTCTCTCACATGTTATAATTATTAGGGAACTATACAGGTTCCATTCTGTAAATCAAAGGACTTAAGGGGCCTCTCTGCCAATGTCTAAAAGTTGTTTTGCCCTGTTGGAATAGGAGACTACCAAAACACCTGTACGAAGCACAAAGCCTGCAGATTTTATGGGAGTATTAAGTGAAGTCTAATTACAGTTTAACTTGATTTTTTAAATGCCCTTGACAAAAGACTATTTGCTGAGAAGTAGTTTTTTAAAGAACAAACTTAAAAATTATTATATACCAAATGCACCAGTTGGTAAAATTGAAAAGAAGTGCTGTTTAAAGCATTTTTGGATGTAGAAGCAAAAGAATAACATCTCTCTTTTTTTAAACTCCATTTTTTAAGCAGGGCTCTGCTTCTTAGTCCATTCTTTATTTCTTCTACATCTACATGTTGTTGATTAAGGAACTTGACCATTTAAGCAAACTCAAACAGATACTGTTTTATTAATTAACAAATCCTAAACACCTTATAACTGATTAAAGTTAGCAGTGTTAAACCATTAGTGATGTGTGATAGGAAAGCCCAACACTTGGAGAACAGAGCCAAATCTAGGTCCCAGATGGGAAACCAGCTGTGTGACCTCAAGCAAGTCATTTTGCCTCCCTGCACTTCACTTTCTTCACTGCCTAATGAAAGAGATGGAATAGATGGTCCTCCTCTTCTTCAGTTTTTTTTTTTTTTTTTCCAATCAGAACCCTTAGATTGACAATAGGGGAAATAAATATATTCCTACTACTGATTCAAATGCAGTTTTATTTTGTGTCTCCTTCATTACAGTTCATTATGAAGTGGCTAGTAAGAGTTAGCAGGTATTGAATGCTTGCAATCTAGACATTGTTCTAAGTGCTTTATAGAGAATATCTTATTTTAACTTCAAAAGAGAAAAAACAGTAGCATTATTATTATCCCCATTTTATAGATGAAAACATCAAAAATTTATAAAGGTAAATAAATAGTATGAGAAATGACTAGTTAGTGGCAGAGCTCTAATCAGACTCATTAAAACCTGACTATAGAGCCTGTGCTCTTATGTTAGTCTGAGTCCCATGAATATGTCTCAAATACACAGATTCAATTACAGTGTATTTAAAGGAAAATCTAGTCACAAAAGTGATTACTGATACTTTAACAGAAACAGAAATAATAACTCTCTTCTTAAGAATAATAGCTCGGACTTCCAGTCAAGATGGTAGCATAGGTAAACATAGCTCACTTCCTTGTACAACATCAAAATTACAACTAAAATATAGAACAACCATCACTCAGAGCCATCAGAAATGGAGCAAAATGGAAATCTGACAACTACAGAATTAAAGAAATAACATCCATCCATACTGGTAAAGAGGAGCAGAGAGGCAGAACAGTCTGGTCCCACATCCATGTGTGGTAGACAAAAATTCAGGAGGGATATCTCAGGAGTGAGGAGTCCCAGCCCCACACTAGGGACCCCAGCCAAGGGTTCCAGTGCCAAGAAGATAAGTCCCCATAATTTCTGTCTGCAAAAACCATCAGGGATTGAATCAGTGGAAGAAACTTCTAGAGCCCCAAGCAGTTCCCCTTAAAAAACTCACACAACGGACTCACTCAGACACACTCCCTCTGTGCTCCAGCACCAGAGCAGCAGCTTGAAAGACACCAATGTCATGCAGGAAGGAACTGAAGTGTCTGACATCAAGGCAGGATCTGGAGGACAGTTTTCTCCCAAACAGAAAGGCCACTTTCCCTTTTCTGAGTCCTCCCCAACAGAGCCACAGAGCTGGCAGGTGAGTTCCATATCTGAGACTACATCAACCTGGTTAACACCCAAATTGTTAACCATGACTTTTTCATTTAAATGGTTGGTCTCAGCTCATGCTCTAAAACTTCCTAAATTCTATCAAGTAAGTAACAACTGGCCTCAGTGAACCCTCCCACCTGACCCCATACTGCTTGCAAAGTGGCCCCAGGCCTGGCACTAGCAGCTACCAGCCTAGATTCACCGCTTGGCTTTACTTGGGAATCTCCAAGCCCAGCACAAGTAGCAGCCATCTCAAATTGCATTATAGCTCAGGCAGGGTGGCTGCAGGCAGAACACAGCTGGGGGCTGACCTTTACCTGCACCACTTGGTAAACTCCAGGACCTGTGCACCCAGTGGAAAGCTACAGACCATTTTGGAGCACCACCATCCTGTTCCTGCACAGCTGATCCTCCACAGGGGGTGGAGGTTAGTGGTCAGTGGTCACAGCCAGTCTTTACAGCTGATTGGCCTGGGTAAATCCCTCCTATTGACCTGCCAACAGCAATCAAGGTTCAACTACAAGAGGAGGTTGTACTCAGCCCACACAAAGGGCACACCTTGGGTACCCAGCTTGGGTGATAGGGGAGGCTGTGCCACTGGACCTTACAAAACACATATTATATTCAGGCCACACTACCAAAACAGGGTGTCATAACAGCTCTACCTAATACACAGAAACAAATGCAGGGAGGTTGCCAAAAGGAGGACACAAAGAAATATGGCCAGATCAAAACTCCAGAAAAAGAACTAAACAAAATGGAGATAAGCAATCTATCAGATGCAGAGTTCAAAACACTAGTTATAAGGATATCAGGGAACTTAGTGAGGACCTCAATATTTTGAAACAATCCAGTCAGAAACAAAGGATACACTAATTGAAATAAAGAACAATTTACAGGGAAACAACAGTAGAGTGGATGAAAGAGAATCAAATCAATGATTCAGAATGTAAGAAAGCAAAACACAACCAATCAGAATGACAAGAAGAAAAAAGAATCCGAAAAAATTGAGGATATTATAAGCAGCCTCTGGGAAACTTCAAGAGGTCCAAGATTCTCATGATAGAAGTGCCAGAAAGAGAAGAGAAAGAGCAAGAAATTGGAACTATATTTGAAAAAATAATGAAAAAAAAAACTTCCCTAATTTGGTGAAGGAAATAGGCATGCAAGTTCAGGAAGCACAGAGAGTCCCAAAGAAGATGGATGCAAAGGGAACCACACCATGACACATCATAATTAAAATGCCAAAGGTTAAAAATAAAGAGAGAATATTAAAAGCAGGTAGAGAAAAACAGTTCCTTATTTACTGGGTAGTTCCCATAAGACAATCAGTTGTTTCTCAAAAGAAACTTGGCAGGTTAGGAGATGTTGGAAAGAAATATTCAAAGTCATGAAAAGCAGAGACCTACAGCCAAAATTGCTCTAGCAAAGAAAGATATCATTTAAAATCAAACGGCAAACTTCCGGCCAAGATGGAGGCTTAGACGGACACGCTAAGTCTCCCTCTACAACTAGAGAGGAATACAACTACTTCAAAACAAAGGATAACTAGAAATTCCAGAAAATAAAACTACACGGAAGCCCAACATATGAAGTTATAAACCAGCGGTGCCATTCGGGCAGGTAAGAGTTAAAGAGGGCAAAGCTGTTTGCGGAGCAGTGGGGCGGCGAAAAATCCCGGCGGCAGTCAAGCCCCTGGCAGTGCGCGACCCCAGCGCTGGGGAGAGCGACCGCCGCATCGCCTTGAACAGTGAGGCCCAGGGGGGCGGGAGGACGGATCCCGGTCTCCTAGCTGAATAACTGTGTGAATCCATTTTGGACCCCCGCCCCCAAAGAAAGAAAGCACCACAGGGCTGCGAAATAGGTCGCAGACAGGCGCCTGTCGCTGACTTGTGACGCCAAACGGCGCTGGTCGCTGGGTCATTACGAGTACACAGGCACTGCCCCCGACAGCCGGCCCAAGAAAACAAAACGCATCTGTCAAAATGTGGCAGACAACTATAGAAATCCCGGTGACACAGCTCACCAGGCAGCAGATAGAGAACCTGACAGATGAACAGATAAGAAACCTGTCAGAGGCTCAGTTCTGGGCCATTGTTATCAGGTGGCTTACAGAATTCACAAAAGAGCAGGAAAAAGATAAGAAAGAAGCGAAAAACTTTCATAACGAAAGGAACAAAACCGCATACGAGACAGATGGTGAGGAAAAAAAATCCAGAGTTCATTTCAACAAACTGGAATATGGAGAAGGAACAAGCAGTCAACCAATGCAGCGAGAGGAAATGGGAAGCAACAATGAGAGGATCAGAAACCTCTGGGACAGCTATAAAAGGCCCAACATAAGAATCATTGGTTTGCCAGAGAATGAGGAAGATGAACTAGAACTTGAAAAATTGAGTGAAAATATAATAAAGGAGAACTTCCCAGACTTGGGGAAGGGAATAGACTTGCAGGTCCAGGAAGCAAGGAGAGTTCCCAAGAGACTGGACCCAGGGAGAACCACTCCAAGACACATTATAATCAAAATGTCAAAAATTAAAGATAAAGAGAGAATCTTAAAAGCAGCAAGAGAGAAGAAAAGAATTATGTACAAAGGGGTCCCAATTAGACTATCAGCAGACTTCTCAAGGGAAACCCTACAGGCAAGAAGGGACTGGCAAGAAATATTCAAAGTAATGAAAATCCAAAACCTACAACCACGAATACTCTATCCAGTGAAATTGTCATTCAGAATAGAAGGACAGAGAAAGTGTTTCCAGGACAAAATAAAACTGAAAGAGTTCATTAGATCCAAATCACTGTTATATGAGATGTTAAAGGGACTGGTTTAAAAAACAGAAGCTAAGGAGATGAAACAAAGGCAAACTAAACAAGCAACGAGAGTGGAAAAGGAACTGTGGGTACGGGAAGCATATTGGGGGGAGGTCAACAGGGAGGGGGAATGGGGAAAGGGAGGGAGATGATATAGGAATTGGGGATCAAGGTAGGAGGGAATGGAATAGACGGAGAGAGGTTGGGAGGAACTGTATGCACAACTAATGGACATAATCTAAAAGGGGGGTACAACTGGAGGGAGGGGGGCCACCGGGTAGAGGGGAGCAGAGGGAAGGGAAATTGGCACAAATGTAATATTTTAATCAATAAAACACATTAAATCTGAAAAAATAAATAAATAAATAAATAAAATCAAACGGCAGATAAAGAATTTCCCAGGCAAGGAAAAACTAAAGGAGTTCATCATCACCAAACCATTATTATATTGAAATATTAAAGGAACTTTTTTTGTATATTTTATTGATTATGTTGTTACAGTAGTTCCAGTTTTTTCCCCTTTTCTCCCCTCTGCCCATTACCCCCTCCCCTCCAGTAATCCCACCCCCCTTAGTTCATGTCCATGGGTCGTGCATATACGTTTTTTGGCTTGATCCTTTCCTATATTATTCTTAATATCCCCCTGTTTTGTACCAACTGATTATGCTTCTTAGTCCCTGCACCATTTCCCCATTTCTCCCCCTCCCCACTCCCAGCTGATAACCCTCCAAATGATCCCCATACCTATGATTCTGTTCCTGTTCTGGTTTGCTTAATTGGATTTTCTTTTTATTTTTTAGGTTCAGTTGTTGATAGTTGTGAGTCTGTTGTCATTTTAGTGTTCATAGTTTTGGTCTTCTTTTTCTTACGTAAGTCTCTCTGACATTTCATATAATAATTGCTTGGTGATGATGAGCTCCTTTGGCTTCACCTTGTCTGAGAAGCATTTCATCTGCCCTTCCATTTCAAATGATATCCTTGCTGGATAGAGTGATCTTGGTTGTAGGTTGCTTTTCATCACATTGAATACTGCTTGCCAGTCCCTTTCTGCCTGCAAAGTGTCCTCTGAGAAATCAGCTAATAGTCCTATAGGCATCCCCCTGTAGGCAACTCTCCACCTCTCTCTTGCTGCCCCCAGGACTCTGTCTTTATCTTTCACCTTTGGCATCTCAGTCATCATGCATCCTGGTGTGGTCCCCTCTGGGTCCAGCTGGCCCAGGACCCTCCGTGCTTCATGGACTTGTATGTCCATGTCCTTCGCAAAATTTGGGAAGTTTTCCTCATTTTTTTAAAAAATTCTTGCTTCTTCATTCTGTACTGGTTGACTGTTTCTTTCTTCCTTGTGTTCCATATCATTGATGTGAATCCCAGTTTCCTTCCTTTCACCATTGGTTTTGTCTGGATTTTCCTTCGTTTCACTTAGCATAGCCTTCAGTTCTTCCCTTATGCATTTGCCATACTCAAGCATATCTGTCAAGCCTGTGAGCATCTTTATCACCAGTGTTTGGAATTCTGCATCTGTTAGGTTATCTGTCTCATCTGTTAGGTTGGCTATCTCCTTCTCACTTAGTTCTCCCACTGGAACCTTGATCCATTTCCCTTTTTGGGCCATACTTCTCTGTCTCCTCATTCTGACAGGTTCCTGTGTTTGTTTGCCTCTGCATCCCAGGTAGAGCTGTCACTCCTGATATGTTGTAAGGGGCAGAGCCTTATGTATTTGTCAGTACAGGGTGACCTGTTTCACCATGTTGTGGCGCTGTATGTGGCGGAGGGGTCAGAGAGGGAACAATGCCACCTGCCCAGCACTCGCCCCTTTTCCAGGCACTTCTCCCACTTCCGCACCAAACTGGCACCCCTCTAGTTGCTGCTCTGGCGTCGTTCCCAGAGTCGGTGGGTCTGTGAATGTTCTAGGACTGTGGGGGCCCTTTAAACAAGCGGACTCTCCTGAGACTGGCAGTTTCTATCTCCATCCCAACCCCCATTGGTATGCACAGTCAGAAGCAATGAGGCTTGATTTTCCCTGGTGCTGGGACCGTGAGCTGCGAGGTCCAGTGAGGAGCTGTGAACACTCCCCAGGTGTCCCTCTTGACTTTTTAAAACATGTGACTGAGCTTTCTGCTGGCCTGCTGCTGTCGCCGCTGCTGCCGCCAGCACTCTGCATCCTCTCCACCCAGGCTTCGCCCTTCCTACCTGTCTGGATGAGCATTTCTTCTTTATATCTTTGTTTGCTGGACTTCCATGCAGTTTGATTTTCTGGAACTTCTGACTGTTTCTAGTTTTGGGGTAGTTGCATTCCTTCTTAGTTGTGGAAGGAGACATAGCGTTTCTGTCTACACCTCCATCTTGGCCAGGGAACTTATTTTTTTTTAATATCAAAACTAGGAACAACAAAACAGCAATAAATACATTATCTATCAACAATTGAATCTCTAAAACAAACTAAGCAAAGAAGAAGAATAGAGAAAGAATCACGGGTATGGAGAGCATTTTGATGATTGCCAAACGAGAGTGGGGTGGAAGGGAATGGGTGAAGAGGTGAGGGGATAAGGAGTACAAATAGGAGTTACAGAATAGCCATGGGGACGTAAAGTACAGTATAGAAAATGGAGCAGCCAAAGAACATACGCATGACCCATGGACATGAACAATGATGTAGGCATTGTCTGAGGGAGTGGGGGATGCTGGGTGGCTGGGGGCAAAGGAGGAAAAATCAGGACAATTGAAATAGAATAATCAATAAAATATAATTAAAAGAAAAATAGAATAATAGCTCAAGTATAAAGTTATTAATCATTGATCAAATCTTATCTTCTGATTAAAATGTTATCTAAAAAAAGCTAGACACTTGGGAAGATGTGTTAATTACCAATTATGATTTATCTCATTGGCACAGAAATTTATTAGATTTGACATCACTATTTACTTTTAATTTTCTTAGTATCAGAAATTATCTGGACAATTATGAGATAATCATCATCATCGGCAGCCGTCCGTCTGGAGAGACGATGGTGTAGCTTCTTAAGAGTCTATCTGCACCGCCGAGAATGGCTGTGCAGTCCGACTCGGGAGTGACACGGTATCTGTCTCCTCCCGTGTTGAATCGACATCTTGCGATGGCGCTGGAGTGTCCTCTCCAGTGAAGCTGAAGCTACAGAGCCTGGGCAGGGTGATATGGAGGGTCTGCTGTTGCCCATGCAGCAGACCCCCCCTCTCTTCGCAGCTGAAGGGTCCAAGGGAAAGACGGAGTCAATACAGCTTGGCTTCAGGTGCGCCGCAGGAGTTGCCAGTGTTGACTACAACGTCAAACTGCCTTAGGGACTCCGGCTCCGGATTTTCTGTCGGGGTTTACTCCCTTAGCCTTTCCCCTGAAGAGGTATGCCGCAAGGCAGCAGAGGTTTTTTGGAGTCAGAGTTTTCCTTCTCTTATGAGATAATAAATATGGTTTAATTAGCTATTTTAAAGAAATAGGAAATTCATCCTATAATTTATTCATTTAACCCACACTAATTAAGAACCTATTATGTGTCAGACCTGTCCTAGATGATTAGTCAAGTATAATAAATAGAACACACACATCTTCTTTCCTCAGTGAGACTTAACATCTACAAAGGAGACAGGCAAAAATTAAATAAATTTTAAAATTCCAAATTTTGATTGGTGTTATGGAGAAAATAAACAGATTGGACATGATAAGAAATAACAGAGTAGGACTCACTGAGACAGGTGGTGATGGACAGGCTCTGCAAAGGCCAATGAAGTCAGAGTGTAAAGGACAAGACAAAGATGCCAAATGTGACTTTAGAGAAATAAGCTGAGGCCAAATCATTCAGGTCCTTGTGGGTCAAGATACTGAGTTAGGATTTTTTTTTCGATGTCATGGGTTTAAAAAAGTGAGTGATTTGGGTCTACAAAATATTATTTGGGTTTCTATATTGGAGAGGGAGTAATAGAAGAAGGGATACATAGGAAGCTAAAGCAGTGATCCATGTAAGAAAAGATATTATCTGAGCAGAGTGGGAAAGAATTCTCCAGATTCAAGTTTTATTTGAAAGTAGATTCTGCAAGACTTACTGATAGACTGTGTAGAGGATAAGGATAAAGAGGAAAGCAAAATGGCTCCCAGCTTCCATGAGCTGAGCACAATCCAGGGATTGAACTTGATAAGAAAAATAAATGGCAGTCCAGTCATGAATATTGAAGCCAAATCCAAAACATAATCCAGTAACTCATAACTTAGAAGATGGTTACACAGAAACAAGTTCACTTTGTGAATGGCACACATTAGATTTATAAATTTTTTTATGTTATACTTCAATAGAAAGTTAAATACAAGAAAAGTTATTTATCTAAATGTTCAACCTTGACTTCATCCCTTTACCTAATCAGAAAATTAGAGGGCCATTTGGTTACATTACAGTCGCCTGGGATTTTCATAAATTTTCTCCATTTCTTGCTTCTTGTTCAAAGCAGTCTCCACATGTATTTGCCATCTCAAACTCACTGAATGCTGACTGAAAGAGACATCAACAGAAATAACCTGCCTCATTTTAGATGAATGACTGAAGTTTTGTTTTTGAAGCAAGAAAAAAAATCAGTAACAAAATTCTCCACTCAGAAGAAAAAATCCCCATCAATTTGTAATATGGTTTTAATTTAACCAGGATTCTTAAGATTAGTCTTTGTGTAGACAGGCAGAAAAGCAAAGATATGACTGGGCACTACAGAAGTTATAGTAGTTCTACAGTGTGTTCAAATGTGGTATACTTTTTTTATAAAATACTTTTTTTGTTTGTTTAAATTATCATCAGTATATTTGTTGACAGATACTGACTGAATGCCACATGTGAATTGATGAAGTGCCACAGTATCAGAAGCTGTGGTGAATACAAACAGATATAGTCTTTATCCTCAAATGTATTATTCTGAAAAGTGGGGTGGGGTGAAGAGAGGAAAACATTCTTCTCATTAAAAAAAAATCAGAGAATGATACAAGGCCGAATTATGACAAAGGACTGGGTCTTACATCTGTTTGTTACTCAGTTATTAGGTGCTGTAACTTTCACATACTGTGTTAGTAGACTAATAAGTATGCTGAATAAATTACATTAAATTTGTGTGCTTTCACTTACTGAAGAATGTGTTATCATTCCCCCAAGCAATAGGGATCCTAATGAATCCAATCTTTAAGTTACAATTTTGAAAATCTTCACTCTATAATAATTGCTCCTTAGTTTCTTTCTCATACAGTAATTATAGATATGATTTTTTTACATAGGTAAATGGATTTGATTTCTTTTCAGCTTTTTAGAACAATGACTACTGCCATTGTTTAGCATTAATTTCTAATAGACCATGTTTATTTCATTACCACTCCCGTTTTTCCTTCTTCTTCCTACATTAAACAAATATCTGCTATTTCATAAGAATTCTATACTCTTAATCATTGCCTGTGTTATTGCTGGAAACTTTATGTGAACCTTTTTTTTTTTTTCTATTTCATTAGAGGTTTTATTTTTGTAAAAGAAAAAAATGTTTACATCTTATGTTCCTCCAAGAGCATACAGAATTTCTATTTCCCCAGAAAGTCATTAGAGAAGGAAATTTTCTATTAGTGGAATTACTGGGTCAAATGATATGCTACTGTTTAATTTTGAAAGATTTTACTAAACCGCCCTCCAAACAATTTATTCTCCCACCAAGAGATGAGAGGAGCTTTCCTCAAGACTTTTTAATTGCATAGGATCTTTTTAATTCACCATTGTTTTAATTTGCATTTCTTTATTTCTAAGTGTAGTTGAGCAATGTATCCATTGGTCATTTGTATTTCCTGGAAAATTTCCCATTTATATTTCATGTCCATTTATTTTCACATGAATGCATTGTATGTTGCAGCTGACATTGTTAACAATCATTTGAAATCAACTATGATAGGAATGTTGATAACATAAAAATCAACCAAAGCTGCAAGTAAGGGCTTCCCTCACCAAACCCCATCCACCTCTGGAGAGATGTTTGTTAAACATTTGCCAGGACAGCAGTGCTTAAATTGTTTATTTTTGCTTTCTGTTTCTGAATGAGTTTTTTATAATTAGAAAAAAATGCATTTGACTGTTACATATATTGCAATAAAAAGGATTTTTCCTCTTCTTCATTTGTCTTTTTTTAAGTAACAGCTTTACTGAATAAGCTGAAAAAAATTAAATAAGAGCTTTATTGAGATACAACTTACCATAAAATGTACCCTTTTAATGTACAATTCAGTGTAACAATCACCACTATCTAATTTCAGAACATTGTTATCACCCTAAGAAGAAACCTGTCCCCATTAGCTTTCACCCCCCAATAGTCCCTTGCCCCAACCTGGTAACCACTAATCTACTTTCTATTTCTATGGATTTGCCTATGTTGCCCTTTGTGGCAGTTTTTTTCACCTAGTATAATTCTTTTGAAGTTCATCCATGTTGTAGCATGTGTCAGTACTTCATACATTGTTGGGGAATTCTAAAATGGTGCAGCCAATTTGGAAAAAAAAATTGCAAATTCCTCAAAATATTAAACAGACTTACCGAATGACCCAGCAATTCTACTTCTAGTATATAACCAAGAGAAATAGAAACAGGTGTCCCTTTAAAAATCTGTATAGGAATATTCAGAGCAGCATTCTTTAATAACCAAAAAAATGGAAGCAACTCCAATATACATCAACAGAAGAATGGGTAATCAAAATGAAATGTATTTGTCTTTTGACTTTCTTTTCCCATATTTTTGACATAAAGATTTTTAATTACAGTGGCCTTATAGTATAGCATGATAGCAGATACTGCGATCCCTCCAACTTTGCTCTATCAAGATTGCTGAGGCTATTTGGGGTCTTTTTTGGTTTCATATAACAGACATGTAAGTCAATGGAACAGAACAGAGGCCCCAGAAGTAAACTCACACCTTTATGGTCAGTTACTATTTGACAGAGGAAGCAAGTGCATACAATGGAGTAAAGACAGTCTCTTCAGTAAATGGTTTTGGGATAACTGGACTGGTACATGCAAAAAATTAAACTAAACCACCAAATTACACCATACACCAGAATAAACTTAAAATGATAAAAGACTTAAATATAAGTCATAATACCATAAAAGTCCTAGAGGAAAACATAGGCAGTAAAATTTCAGATATCTCATATAGCAATATTTTTGCTGATATTTCCTCTAGGGCAACGGAGACAAAGGGGAAAAATAAACAAATGGGACTATATCACATTAAAAAGCTTCTGCACAGCTAAAGAAACCATCATCAGAATGAAAAAGGAACTCACTGTATGGGAGAACATATTTGCCAATAAATATATCAGGCAAGGGTTTGATCCCCAAAATGTATAAAAACTCATATGACTTGACACCAAAAAGACAAACAATCCAACTACAAAGTGGGCACAGGACCTGAATAGACAGTACTCCAAGGAGGACATACAGATGGCCCACAGACATATGAACGGATGCTCAGCATTAGTAATCATCAGAGAGATGCAAATTAAAACCACAATGAGATATCACCTCACACCTGTCAGAATGGCTATCAATAATAAATCAACAAACAATAAGTGCTGGCAAGGATGTGGAGAAAGAGGTATCCTCATGCAGTGTTGGTGGGAATGCAGACTGGTATGGCCACTGTGGAAAACAGCATGGAGCTTCCTCAAAAATAAAGAGCTGGAACTGCCTTTTGACCCAGCAATTCCACTTCTGGGAATATATACTAAGAATCCCAAAACACCATTTCAAAAGAATATATGCACCCCTATGTTCACTGCAGCACTAATTAAAATAACCACGATTTGGAAACAACCTAAGTTCCCATCAGTAGATGAAAGGATAAAAAAGCTGTGGTATATTTACACAATGGAATACTACACAGCTATTAAAAAGATGGAATTCTTACCTTTTGCAACAGCATGGATGAAACTGGAGACCATTATGCTAAGAGAAATAAGCCAGTCAGTGCAAGACAAATACTATATGATCTCATATAAGTAGAGTTTAATGAGCAAAATAAACTAATGAACAAAATAGAATCAGAAGCATAGAAACATGGAACAGACTGACAGCTATAATTGGGTAGGGTGAGGTGGGGACTGGTTGAGAGAAGGGGAAATGATTAGTCAAAGAACATGTATGAATCACCCATGGACATGGACAATAATGTAGGGATTGCCTGTGGGAGTGGGGTTGGATGGGTGGAGGGGGGCAAAGGGGGAAAAATTGGGACAATTGTAATAGCATAATCAATAAAATATTTTTAGAAAGAAAGAAATAAGCTTTTTAAGTTTTAATTAACCAAATTTATCACATTTTCTTTCTCCTTCCATTTATTATATTTAAATAATAAAGATTATAAATATATGAAACCATAATTTTTATTTCTAAAAATAAAATATGGTTTCATTTTTTACTTAAATTTTTATTTAGCTGGAGCTTATTTGGGGATATGGGTTAAGTTAAAGAATCTTCCTTTATTCTGACTTCCGGCCAAGATAAAGGCATAGACTGACACGCTCTGTCTCCCTCTACAACTAAGAAGGATTACAACTACTGCAAAACTAAAAATAATAAGAAGTTCCTGAAAATAAAGCTACATGGAAGTCCAACGTATGAAGTCATAAACAAGTTGTGCTCGTCCGGACAGGTAGGAAGTGCAAACCCACAGCTGAGAAAGATTGAACTGTGCTGGAGGCAGCACCTGCAGTAGCGAACAGCGGGACCGGTAAGCAGACACCTGTATTTGGGGGGAGGAGAGAAGCGCCTGGGGGCCGCCCTGGCTGCAGACCAGGTCCATCGGCTCGCGATTCCAACGCCCGGGAAGGCAGACCCCGTTGGGAGGTGGCCCTGTTCCCCAGCGGAGAGTAACAGCGGGAATCCATCTTAGACCCCCACCCCCTCGCAAAGCGCCACAGTGTGGTGAGAAAGGTCGCCAGGTTGTGACGAGCACATGGGGCTCTGCCCAATATAGCATAGGAGATGTGACAGCTCCCCACACAAGAAGGAAAGATAAACAAAACAGTCAGAATGGCAGAACTAATGATTGAAATACCAATCACACAGCTAACGAAAAAACAAATAAAAGCCTTGACCAATGAACAAGTAGCAAATCTTTCCGAGGCTCAGTTCCAAGCTATAGTTATAAGACAGCTTACAGACCTAACAGTGGGGATGAATCAAGACAGGGAAGGAATGAAGGCTAGTCCTGCTGAAATGAACAAAACTACATACAAGACAAGGGGTGAGGAAGGGAAAGCCATGGATCAAATTAACAAATTGGAACAGGGAGGGAACAAACAGTCAGCCAGTGCAGAAAGAGGAAACAAAAAGTGAGAAATATAATGAGAGGCTCAGAAACCTCTGGGACAGCTATAAGCGAATGAACATTCAAGTTATCGGATTGCCAGAGGGTGAAGAAGAAGAACTAGAAATTGAAAAACTATGTGAAAAAATAATGAGGCAGAACTTCTCTAACTTGGGGAAGGAAATGGACTTACAGGTCCAGGAAGCACAGAGAGTTCCGGATAGGTTGGACCCAGGGAGGACCACACCAAGACACATTATCATTAAAATGTCAAAAATTAAAGATAAAGAGAGAATCTTAAAAGCAGCAAGAGAGAAGAGAAGTATTATGTACAAAGAGGTCCCAATTAGACTATCAGCGGATTTCTCAAAGGAGACTGTACAGGCAAGAAGGGACTGGCAAGAAATATTCAAAGCAATGAAAAGCAAAAACCTATAACCACGATTACTCTATCCAGTGAAGCTGTCATTCAGAATAGAAGGGCAGAGAAAGTGTTTCCAGAACAAAGTAAAACTGAAGGAGTTTGCTAGATCCAAACCACTGTTATACGAGATATTAAAGGGACTGGTTTAAAAGAAGGAGGATCAAAACTATGAACATTAAAATGAAAACTGTATCACAACAACCAACAGCAGAAGCTAGGGAATTGAAACAAAGGCAAACTAAGTAGGCAACAAGAGGGGGAAAAGAATTATAGGTACAGAAAACATAATGGAGGGAGGTCAGCGGGGAGGGGGAAGGGGGAAAAGGGAGGGAGATGATGCAGGAATTAAGAAGCATAGTAGGAGGGAGTGGAGTAGACAGGAAGATGTTGAGAAGAACTATATGCACAACCAATGGGCATGGACTAAGGCGGGTGGACAACTGGAGGGAGGGGAGAGCAGGGGGGAAAGAAATTGGGACAACTGTAACAGCATAATCAATAAAAAAAAAAAAAAAGAAGTACATATTGGTTGTTACAGAGTAGTCCTGGGGATGTGAAGTGCAACATAGGGAATACAGTCAATAATATTCTAAAAACAATGTACGGTGTCAGAAGGATACAAGATTTATCAGGATGATCACTTAGTAAGTTATATAATGTCCAATCATTGGGATATATACCTGAAACTAACATAATGTTGTATGCCCACTGTAATTAAAAAAGAAATATGATTTAAATAAACATTTTTGTTAAAAAAAGAATCTTCCTTTATTCCAATGATTCATTTACCAGTAGTATTAACTGATTTATCCTCCTTTTTCTCACTAATTTAAAAAGCCACTCATAAAAATCTTCCAGGTATATTGTGTCTTATTCTGGGCCCTTAATCCATACCTGCATATACTTCAATTAAAATTAGTCATTTGGATTGACTAAAACAATTTAGTGGAAATTGACAAAGTATATTAAAACTTCCTATTCAAAAATATCATACGTATTTCTCTTTACTAGAGACTTATTTTATGCCACTCAATGATTTTAAAGTTTTAATTATTTAGAATTTGCCTATTATATATTATATTTATGTTGTAAATAGAAGGAAGAAGGGATTTGGGAAACATCTCCCCTTATTTCCAGCTCCAGTCTGTCACATGTGACGTGTGTATTCTGAGGTTGGTAGGCAGCTTGGAGAAAGTGGAGTCCTGGTTCTAGGGAAATCCTAGCAGTGTAAACTTAAGTATCCATTGTGTTTTCTCTCTTGTGCATCAGGTAAGAGCCTGGAGGTCAGCATTTGAGAACGCTGAGATAAGATCGTAACAAAGTGGATCCAGAAGAAAAATTAAATGTAAGAATTAATGCTGAGTTTAAGAAACTAGGGATAAGGGAAGAGTAATAATGAAAACAGAAGTAACTTGGGGGAAGGGAATAATTAAAGAGAGTTGAAAGAAATAAAATAGAACAAAATATGAAAGATTTAAATATAGCAAGTGGGTACTCAGCTTAAGATATAAAATACTGAAATAAATAAAAATAAATTTTAAAAAGGGAATTGATGAAACTGAAATGAATAAAACATAAATAAAACAAAATATGAAATACCTTGTTTTTTTGTAAAGCCAAAATACTAAATTTCTCAAGAACTTGATTAAAGTAAACAAATTAAAAATATGATTTGGAATGAGACTGTGGCATGATCATAGATAAAAAAGAAATGGTTTTTAAAATAGAGAATAAAATATGTATGTCTCTTGCCAACAACCTTAAAACTAGGAGAAAATGCACGTTTTTCTAGCAAAGTATAATTCTCCAAATTGGCCCAATGAGAGAAAAACATATTTTTTAATTACTAAGTTAACATATGGAAAGTAATTAAGTATCTACTATTTTAAAAGCCACCACAATGATACATGCTTATAACGTATTCTATCTTAAGAACAGATTATTTCAATCTTACTTTAGTTCAAATTATAGAAAAAGGTTGATGCTTCTAAATTCATTTTATTAAGTCATCATGACATTAGTACAAAAGAAAGAATACTATAGTCCAGAGATTTTCAACCTTTTCCATCTCATGGCACACATAAACTAATTACTAAAATTTTTTGGCACACCAAGAAATATATTTTATGCAGATCTGATCAAAAAAGTAGATATAACTTTGATTCATTCACACCAGATGGCTATTGTTGCGTTAGTAGTTGTCATTTTTTTATTTGATAACCTAAGGGAAAGGATGTCAGTGACCCTTACTAAATAGTCCAGTATTTCACGTTTTAAAATTCTTGCAGCATACTGGTTGAAAATCACTGCTATAGACCAATATCACTAAATGGCTTTAAAGGGAATAAAGCTAAATATGAGCAAATACAATCCAACAATGTATCAAACCATTGTATATTATGACTAAGTTCAAAATATTCTAAGAATAAAAGGGTGGTCCTTACTGGTGTGGCTCAGCTGGTTGGGCATCATCACATGGGGAGAAAAGTCACCAGTTCGGATTCCCTGTCAGGGCACATGCCTGGGTTGCATATTTATGAGGCAACCAATCCATGTTTCTATTTTACAACAATCTTTCTCTCTTCCTGCCTCTCTCTGAGACAGCAAAAGAGAGAGAAAGAGAGAGAGAGAAAAAAAACGAAACAGTGAGGCAATGCCAGAAAAGTTATCAACATAATTTAAAAATCGAGTAAATAAGCTAAAGGGAACTATTTTATGGCCATATCAATAGATATTAAAATGTCATTTGATAGATACTATAAAGCATCAAGTTGAGCAGATGGACTTTATTGCTTATAAGAAAATTATAAAATAGAAATAAAAACTAAAAATGAAATACAAATACTAAAATGTAGTAAAACCAAGCTTAAAAACAAAAGCATATGTTTCTCCTAATTGGAAAACATTAAAACCTCTTCAATTAAAATCAGAACTTAACAAGAATGCCTACTGTTACAATTATTATTTATCATTGTCTTGGGAAGTTCCAAGCAAATACAGTGTGAAAAAAATTTAATAACAAATGTTACTAGAAAATAAGATACAAATCTATTTCTTACTGATATCATTTAAATGATTAAATTTGATGCTGTGGCTAGTTACAAAATAAAAAATCAATAGCTCTTCTTCATTATAACATTGTCAAATGTAAACATAAAGCACCTTTACTTTGTCTGCCATTCTTTTAAATTTGTTCAATGATGTTAGTTCTTCCCCTTTCCCTCAAATGAATATTTAAACCAGATTATTTGTGAGTCACAAAGTATCAATTCCACTTAGTAATTAGGTTAGCTATTTATGTGTGATTGGAAAATCATCTATCTGCTTTAAACTTCATGTTTTGTTCTTCTCCATTTCGGGTCAAATCAGATAGAAAAGTTGAAAGTCAGGGAAAAGGGAAACTTAAACTCTTCTTCCCTGTTGCACACACTGCAGTTCCCAGCTGTTCAGCATGGAGCTCAGGGAGAGGAAAGAAGGCAGGAAACTTCTTTCTTGACCTATATGGTCGAGTTGATTTAGCTTGCTGCTGTCTGGATTTGACAGGTGTTTAAAGCTGCCCTTGTGTCATGGGACACGTTCATGGGTTCCTTGGAGACCCCATAACTGACAATCTCTCACCTGCAATTTTCTTTGCACTGTGAAGGCATCTCTACCAGCAACCTAGTGACACCTCCAGCTTCCCTACTGAGGGTTCTTCACCTTTCAAGATGATTCTTTTAGAACTTAAGAAAAACAGTTTCATGTCCTTGTCCCACACATCACCCACATCAGACCCAAGGGAAACATGCACACATCCTTTCTCTGACAAAGCCTGGGAGTGCAGACCAATCCCAGTCAAAACCAAACTCTCACTGACTTCCTCCCTCAATGCAGCCCACCATCGCTCACCTTCTAAACTCTCCCAGGAGGAGTCAGTCCACCATGCCCCTCACCTCAGACTTCAGAGACACACAAGAAGCTCTCCAAGTGGTGTTCCTACTACCCCTCTCTCTTGATTGGAGCTGAAAGGTCTCTTTAAGTTTTTTTATACTGTCAATCATGGGAAGAATTCCAGAGTATCCAGCCACCTGCTTTATAAATCCTGCAAGCCTCACTTTGATGTGTTCTTTCTATTTTCTTAGTGTTTCAACTGGAACTTCCATTTTAATATCTTGTTACACTGAGAAGGCCCACTTAAAATAGAAATAAAGTTATTTCCACTCATTATTGTGACCAAAAAAATCACAAAATTTAGAATAAGTTTGATGAGAAAGGTCCAGGACTTCTAAGTAGAAAATGAAAAACCTTTAATGATAATAAAATAATATATGCATTGCTAGAAAAAAAATACCATATTCTTGGATAGGAAGAAAATACTATAATATAAAGTATGAATTTTCTCAAATATAGTATAGAAATAATGTAATTTCATTAAACTTCAAAGCATTGAGCATTATATATAACAATATACATTATAGCAATTCATTAATATCTAGTAAAAATACTTTTTTAAAGAAATGTGAGGAGGAACTTGTCAGATATCAGAACTTACATTAAACCATTATCATCATTTTCAAACTAATACTAGCATAGTAAGCTATAAATAGATCAGTAGGATAAAGAGAAAATCCACCAAAAGATTCTAATATATATGACAATGCAATAAATGACAAAATTCCTGTTTCATTTTATTATAAGAGTATGTTTTTTGTATTAAATAGAGCTGGAACAACTTATTCTCCAACTAGGAGAAAATAAAGTTGGGCCTCTCTTACATTATGTACTAAAATAAAATCCAGAATCATTAAAGACTAAAATGTAAAATATAAATCAGCAAATTCCTTAGAAGCAAATGTTGGAAACTGTACACAATCTAGATTCAAGGGAACTGTTCATAACCAAGACAGAAAATTCTGGAACTATAAAAGAAAATACTTGGAAAATAAGTAGACAAACAAACTTTTGAGTTGCAAAAGATACCACATCTAAAATCATTAGGAAAACTATTGATTTGGAGAAATTATTTGGAATGTGACAAAGGATTAATATAATATTCAGAGTTTTTAAGAATTATCAAAATAATAACATCAACAGAAAAATGAATAAAGGGTATCACCATATATTTCACTGAAGATTATGCAGATAACCAATAAGCAAAAGTTGCTCAAACTCATTAGTAATAGGGGAGATTTAATTAAAGTAATATCTAGACAAATTATTCTCATTAGACTGTCAAAAACTAGAAAGAACAGTGACACCAATTACAGAAAGGAATGTGAGAAAATTACTACACATATTTTTAATAGAAGACATAGGAATTGTTGGAGGATTTTAGAATGAAATCTGGCAGCATGTGGAAATGGCTATGGTAGAAGAATCTGAGGCCATGCAGGTCCTCAACACTGACTTTCCCTAAGCGAATGACTTGACACATGCCACCCCTGATCCTCCTTCCCCAACGACTACAGGCAACCCTGATCCCCTGATATGCTCTCAGGGCTCAAGGCTAACCCTCCAGCAAGTTGATTGCATCATAGTAATGGCAAGAATCAGTCCCATTGTCCCAATGACTTGCTTTACTAATCATATTTCTTCGATGAACTTATATTGATGAACTTAGTAAGCACAGTATAAACCATCATGGTCTCCTGCACAATATTACTTCTAGTCAAGAGACACAGTTTATGGAGAAAGAAATAGGCAATACCAAATAGCAGTCTTATTCTGAAACCCATCATACAAAAGCTGTTGACCTTGTAGAATGGCAAAAGAGTGTGACCCCACCACCTATGCTACCTTTAAAGGTCAGAATGCTATCCTGCAAGACGCCATGTATGCTTTGAAGCTGTAACTGATTCACAGTGCTGTATCTTCCACAGCCCTGTGACATGGATGCAGAAACCATGAGGGCAGGAGGGTGGTGTCTCTTACAGCTACCCCTAAAAACCCTCTCACAACTTTCCCCTCTCCATGGCTGAGCTTACTTCAAATGCTTTTCACACCCCAAAGAAAAAAGCTCTTACATGAGACCCAGCAATGGCCCCATTGAATTTGAACTACAACAGCCACCTCGCATTCCAAACTTTTCATGTGACTACCCAAGCAGGCATAAAAGGAGTTGAAAGTGTTGCCCGGAGTGACCAATGACAACAGACACAGGAAGGAGGTTCATGCCCTCACTCAGTAAATATGTACAGAGAGCCTGCAGTGCACCAGACACTGTTCCTAGTGCTTGGGACACAGCAGAAAACAAAAATGACAAAGTCCTGCTTTCACACCTCTCATCCCAGTGTAAGAGAAGACAGTCCAGTGAATTGTTAGAACATGAGTGTTGTGGGAAAACAAAACAAATAAACAAGTAAGGAAGAAAGAGAGAGAGCAGAAATATGGGTTGGGAGAATCATGGTGGTTTATAAGATTTAAAGACTTTTTTTGATGGTGGGACAACACACTTGACAGATGAAAAAAAGAACTTTAGGTTCCTAACAGCTCCAAACAAAAGAAGGTTGCTACCCAGGGCCACACATGAGGCTGTACCATGGACGGGGTACCAGCAAGCCAGGGGCTGTAAAGGACTGACTGTTTATATGTGGCAAGACGGGTAGGGTTAACCAGGTTTCAAGCGCTCCCTGTAGATGGGCTCATTTGAATGGTTGCATGTGCTCCAGAGCATAGCGGCTGTCTGCTGCCTGGTGCCTGGCCTCACACAATTAGGGCCATGCTTAGTGGTCCAGAATCCCAACGTCTGGGGACATGGACTTAGCTGTTCAGGAAAGGAACTGACTGTCCTCTAACCAAGGCCTCAAAACTGGCTCAAGGCAGCATTTTTAAAATTATATCACTCAGAGAGGTGCAGTTAAGTATGGGGGACAAGGCAGGCATCAGTGAGAAGGGGTGGTAGGAGCAAACACTGGAGGTGGGACAATTAGCAGGAAGGTGAGACAGTGTTCTGGAAGAACTCAGGTCATTCTCTAGGTCAAAGGAAGTGTGAATGTGAGTGAGAAAAAAAATAATTACATATTTTTACCACCTCCAACAGAAATTTAACAAATTCTTAATTATGAATGCCAGCAACAAACCACAGTAGTATTGGCAGTACTCGTGACTTTGTCACCAAGAGAGGTCAGATCCACTTATGTACATTATAATTATTATACACTACTTTAAAATATTTTTGTGTTCCTCATAATTTGAAATTGCTGTACCTTACTATACCTGTTGCTCGGTCTCATTATTTAAGTGACCTATGAAAGAAGCATAATTTCACTTTATTACAAATTTGTTGTATTTTATTAGCTATATTTCAAAAATGCTGGTTTATTTTATAATCCTATGTATTTTAACTTACTTGAGAAACATTATCCTGAAGAGGTTCCCATTGACTTCACTAAACTGCTAAATGGGCTTATGATGCAGGTGTACTCACACACATACATGCCCATGCCCATACACGAAAGATGAGAAGTCTGCTCTGGGGTAATGCCTCATACATCCAGTTCTAAGAATTAATGGTGGTCTCATGAAGCCCTAGACAGCAGGCCAACCATGGCCGGGACTCTCAGGAATGAGGCTCATGTCACCACAATAGGTATACAATCTCTTTAGCCTCAGGGTGAGCTGAAAATAAAGAAAACATGGAAAGAAGGATTTAAATTTGCTTCCCCTACATGAAAGGAGAGAGCATTCAAGGAGGAAAGTTACAGTATCACAAGTGGCCTCCTGGCCAGTTCTGGAAATAAGAACTGTAGCCCCAGGTTTGCTTATAACCAGTCATTGCCTTTTTGCTTGGAGATCCATATCTCAAGTGTGCAAACTGCATTTTCCCCTGCCACCGAAAGGCTCTGTCCAGAGACCGGACAGGGAGGAAAAGAGGAGGCCTGGGTGTTTCTGATGACAGGTCTGTTAGTGGCTGTATCTACAATTGGCTCCAGGCCTCCCTCCCATGGCCCAATTTCTTTTCTTTTTTTTTTTTTTTTTTTTTTTTTTTTTTTGCTGGCTGATACCTTTATTGCTTTGGGGGGCAGGGGTGCTCAGGAGCTCTTGGTGGGACGGCCCGCTTCCTCTTCACCATCACGGGCTTCTGGCTTCGCAGGATGGCGCTGGCCCTGCGGATGGCGGCCATGCACACGTCTGGGCGGGACTTGTTCTTGCGGATCATGTGCTGGATGCTGCTCAGGGTGGCCGGGGCGTTCTTGTTGACGGTGGTCCGCACGTAGGAGGTGGCTGGCTTTCGTTGGCCGGATCTCCGCTTCATGACAACCACCACGCCTTTGCCATCGGCTGCTGGGTCCACGCCCACCGTCTTGCGGTGAATCAGCCTGTTGTAGCGAAAGGAGTTGCGAGCCTTCAGGTTATTGGGTTCGGCGCTGTACCTCTGCTTGTTCCTCTTGATCAGGAAGCTGGAGCAGTTCCGGATGAACATCCATTGCAGGTGGGCAGGCATGGCGGCGGCTCCTCTCGCTGCAGCAGCCGGAGACGGAAAGAGGCCGCCAAATTTCTTAATGAGCAGCCCCCATCAAGGGTCCAGCTCCCTCCATGTGACCTGGCCCTTGGACTTTTACAACACCATGTCTTCCCTTTGTCTTTTCAGCCTTAGCAGTTGGTGACTGCTTTCAGCTGCTCAGCTATTGATGGTCCCTAGGGGGGCTTCATTATGCCCTGTTTGTCTTTCTGCCTTCATAATTAGAGCCCTATATCAAGTTCCTTCCTCTGGACCACCTCATGTGGACTATGATAGGCAGCAAATCACAATAGTATTAACAGTACCTTTGACTTTTGTCACCAAGGAAAATTACACATACTTCCATTGCATTGCAGTTGTCACAGGCAACCTGGTCTCTATGTAAAGCACTTGGGTTTAGTAAATGTTACAGAATCACAACATAAAATGAGGACAAAAGACCACTATACAGAGCTCTTGGACTTGGAACAAAGTGTAATAAAAGAAAAGACATTAGGACTTCCAGCCAAGATGATGGTGTAGGCAAACATGGCTCACCTCTTCGCACGACCACATCAAAATCTCCACTAAAATACAGAACAGCCATCACTCAAAACTATGAGAAATCAAATTAAACAGAAGTTTGACTACAGAATTAAGGAAACCACATCCATCCAGACTGGTCAGAGGGGTGGAGACATGGAATTGGCTGGTCCCTCACCGATGTGCGGTGGATAAAAATTTGAGAGGGATATCTCAGGATGAGGAGTCCTAACCCCACACCAGGCCCTCCAGCCAGAGGTTTCCAGTGTCAGGAAGATAAGTCCCCACAACTGTCTGCAAAAACCAGTGGGGATTGAGTCAGTGGAAGAAACTTCTGGAGTCTCAATCGGTTCATCTTAAATAACTCACGCACAGACTCACCTACTCAGGCTCACTCCTTCTGAGCTCCAGCACCAGGTTAGCAGCTTGAGAAACACCAGTAGTATACAGGGAGAAACTGAAGTGTCTGGCATCAAGGCCAGCAGAGGCCATTGTCTTTTTTCCAAACCCTCTCCCCACAGAGCCAGAAAGTTGGTGCCATATCTGAGACTCCATCAATCTGCCTAACGTTGTTTGACCCACCTTGGAGAGCCCCAGACACTCTGCCCCAACCAACTTATGAGTCCACCCAAGCTGCTTTTCCATATGCATGTCTGGTCATGGCTCATGCTTCAGTACTTCCTAAATCCTATCAAACAAGCAGCAGCTGGCTTCAGTGAGCCTAAGGCCTGCCCTAGCAGCTGCCAGCCTAAATTCATGGCTTGGCTTCACATGGGAATCTCCAAGCCTAGCACAAGTAGCAGGCATCTCAGACTGCTTTATAGCTCAGTCAGGGTGCCCCAGGCAAAACACAGGTGGATGCTGACCTTGGCCTGCACCAGCTGGGAAACCCCAGGGCCAGCACACCCAGTGCACAGCTACAGACCACATCAGAGCACCACCATCCTGCCCTTCCACAGCTGATCCTTCACAGAGGGGAAGGTTGGTGGTCAGTGGTCACAGCCAGTGCTTGCAGTTGACTAATCTGTATCAATCCCTCCCATTGACCTGATAACACCAATCAAGGCTCAACTACAAGAGGAGGGTATACTCGGCCCACATGAAGGGTACACCTTGAATACCCAGGTTGGGTGATAGGGGAAGCTGTGCCCCTGGACCCTACAGGGCACCTACTACATTAGGCCATGCTACCAAGACAGGGAGTCATAGCAGCTCTACCTAATACATAGAAACAAACACAGGGAGGCTGCCAAAAGGAGCAGACAAAGAACCATGGCCCAAATGAAAGAACAGACAAAAATTCCAGAAAAAAAGAGCCAAATGAAATGGAGATAAACAATCTATCAGATGCAGAGTTCAAACACTGGTAATAAGGATGTTCAAAGAACTTAGGAGGACCTCAGCAGCATAAAAAAGATCCAGTCAGAAACAAAGGATATGCTAATTGAAATAAAGAACAAATTACAGGGAAACAACAGTAGAGTGGATAAGCAATGTCTGGATCATAAAGAAGAAAAAAAAAATCAGACCAACAAGAAGAAAAAAAGAATCCAAAAAAATGAAGATAGTATAAGCAGCCTCTGGGACAGCTTCAAGAAGTCCAGCATTCACAACATAGGGGTTCCAGAAGAAGAAGAGAAAGAGTAAGAAATTGGAACTCTATTTGAACTATAATGAAAGAAAACCTCCCTAATTTGTTGAAGGAAATAGGCATGCAAGTCAAGAAAGCAGAGAGAGTCCCAAACAAAATGGATGTGAAGAGGCCCACTCCAAGACACATCATAAATAAAATGCTAAAGGTTAAAGATAAAGAGAAAATATTTAAAAAGCAAGAGAAAAGTTCGTTGCCTACAGGAGAGTTCCCATAAGACAGTCAGCTGATTTCTCAAAAGAAACTTTGCAGGCTAGGAAGGACTGGCAAGCAATATTCAAAGTTATAAAAAGTAGGGACCTACAGCCAAGATTGCTCCACCTAACAAAGCTATCATTCATCATCAAAGGACAGATAAAGAAAAAACTAAAGGAATTTATCATTACTAAACCATTATTATATGAAGTGTTAAAGGAACTTATTTAAGAAAAAGTAAATCAAAACTATGAACAATAAAATGGCAAAAAAAAATACGTATATATCAACAATTGAATCTAAAAAACAAACTAAGCAAACAAGCAAGAACAATCGGGGACAGAATTATAGATAGTGAGAGGGTTTTGATGGCTGCCTGATGGGAGAGGGGTATGGGGAAAGGGTGAAGAGGAGAGGGAATTCCGTCGGCAGCCGTCCGTCTTGAGAGACGATGGTGTAGCTTCTTAAGAGTCTATCTGCACCGCCGAGAATGGCTGTGCAGTCCGACTCGGGAGTGACACGGTATCTTTCTCCTCCCGTGTTGAAGCTACAGAGCCTGGGCAGGGTGATATGGAGGGTCTGCTGTTGCCCATGCAGCAGACCCCCCCTCTCTTCGCAGCTGAAGGGTCCAAGGGAAAGACGGAGTCAATACAGCTTGGCTTCAGGTGCGCCGCAGGAGTTGCCGGTGTTGACTACAACGTCAAACCGCCTTAGGGACTCCGGCTCCGGATTTTCTATCAGGGTTTACTCCCTTAGCCTTTCCCCTGAAGAGGTATGCCGCAAGGCAGCGGAGGTTTTTTGGAGTCAGAGTTTTCCTTCTCTGATGTGCCCTGACTGGAAGATCGAACCAGCGACACTTAGCTCGCAGGCCGACGCTCAATCCACTGAGCCAAACCAGCCAGGGACGGAGAGGGAATTAATAAGTACAAATAGGTAGTTACTCAATACCATAGAAATATAAAGTACAGTATAGGAAACAAAGTAGCCAAAGAACTTATATGCATGATCCATGGACAAAAGCAGTGGTGCGGTGATTGCCTGAGGGAGTAGGGGATGCTGGTAGAGAGGAGGGAAAGGGGAAAAATCAGGACAACTGTAATAACATAATCAATAAAATATATCTTAAGAAAAAGAAAAGACATTGTGAAGACTCCATTTTAGAAAATAATGTGACTTTTTAAAATTATATATATTGTTGCATTATATTAGAATGAAGTTTTTATTTTGTTATGTTTTTTGTTTTCATTGAGGTATAATTGACATATTAGTTTCAGGTATACAGTATAATGATTCCATATTTCTATATATTATACAATGGTTACCACAATAAGTTTATTTAACACCACACATAGTTACAGCATTTTTCTTGTGACAAGAACTTTTAAGACCTATTCTCTTAGCAACTTTCAAATATGAAACAGAGTATTACTAATTACAGTCACCACTACATTCCATTGTCTACTTTGTATCTTTTGACTCTCTGCACCACTCATTTCACCCAGCCGCCATCCCACCTCCTCTGGCAACTACAGATCTGTTCTCTGTGTGTTTTATATTCCACATGTAAGTGAGATCATATGGTATTTGTCTTTCTCTGTCAGACTTATCTCCCTTAGCATAATGCCTTCGAGATCTATCCACATCACCGCAAAGACTTCTTTTTTAATTTCTGAAAATATTTGTGTGTGTGTGTGTGTGTGTATCACATTTTCTTTATCCATTTTTTCATGGATACTTAAATTGTTTCCATATCTTGGCTTTTGTGAATAATGATGCAGTGAACATTGGAGTGCATATACCTTTTTGAGTTAGTGTTTTTAGATAAATACCCAGAAGTGAAATTTCTGGATCATATGGTAGTTCTACTTTTAATTTTTTGAGGAAACTCTGTAGTATTTTCTATAGTTTCTGCAACAATTTACATTCTCACCAACAACAGTGCATGGGGTACCCTTTTCTCAACATTTTAACCTACACCCATTTTTTCTTGTATTTGTGGTAATAGCCATTCTAACCGGTGTCAGATGATATATCACTGTGGTTTTTATTTTAATTTCCCAGACAATTAATGACATTGAGCAGATTTTCATGTACCTTTTGACCATCTACACATCTTCTCTAGAGAAATGCCTATTCAGAACCCCTGCATCTTTTTAAATTGTTTTTGGTTTGCTTTGGTTTTTTGTTTTGTTTTGCTTTGTTTTTGCTATTGAGATGCAGGAGTTCTTTATGTATTTTAAATAATAACCCCTTATCAGATAATATGATGTGTTAATATTTTTTCCCATATGGTAGGTTGACTATTCATTTTGTTGGTGTCCTTTGCTGTGCAGAGCTTTTAGTTTGATATAGTCCCACTGGCTTATTTATGCTTTTGTTGCTTTCACTTTTGGTATCAATTCTAAAAAATTATCCCAAGACCAATGTCAAGGAGTTTACTGCCTACGTTTTCTTTTAAGACTTATGGTTTCTGTCTTATGTTCAGTCTAATGTTTAACCCCTTTTCAGTTTTTTTGTGTGTGTTGTAAGACAGTGATCCAGTTAGTTTCATTCTTTTGCATGTGGCTGTCCAGTTTTCCCACCATTTATTGAAGAAACTGTCCTTACCCCATTGTATATCTTTGGGTCCTTTGTCATAGAAGGAAGTTTTGATTTGAAAATACACGTACTATAAAAAATTATGTACATTGACACCAGGCAACCAAAGCTCTGGGAGAAACATTATTGGGTATTGGGTTTGGTTTGGTTTTAGTTTTCAGCTACATAGCACCTTTGTATTTGTGTGCACATTCATGACCTAAGATAGGCCAGTGAGATACTCTCCCCAGGATTTAAATACTAAGGAAATTATCCAAAGACAGATTGATACTTACAAATTATTTGTAACTGAGGTGGCCACATGGCTGTCCCCAGTTTCAGAAATGCGTGGCTGCATCCTAACAGCACTGTTCACACAATCTGAACACAGCTATGTTTGAACTGCCTACACTGTTTTATTTCTGCCTATTCCCCCCACTAGTTCTCCAGTCTTCCCACTGGTTCTATGAGATGGTTTATGACCTGCCCATAAATTCCTTTCCTATGTAATATAGCCAGAGTTGGTTTCTATTGATTGAAACCAAGAAACCTAATAAATGTAGTTTTATTCTAGGTATTTCATGCTATAGCATATAAAATATTTTATTTCATTATATTTCCTGATTGTTGTTTGCATCCTGTATTTCTAACTCTTAATCTTCAAGTCATTTTTTGTGGTTCTGTTTATATCATCATTTGAATTAGGCACGTGCTCTATGTTAGTAGATTAAGTCTTGGGGCTATTATACATAACAAGGTCTGTTCTATTCAAAAATAATACTCCAATATGAATTTTAAACCTCCAAAATTATGGCTAGTGACTTTTCTTTGTTTTATTAATGATATGACTTAGAATAATCTCATATGCTATATTTATTAACATAATATTTCCCCTTTATTATACGCATGTTAAGCATCATTGTTGTGACCTGAGAAATTAGCTAGTGTTTTGCAGTATGTTTATCCAGCACATCAACAACTAAACAGCAGATGTATTAAAAATATAGTTTTCCTTCTAGTATCTCTAGTAAAGATTTCTTTCTTCTCTCCCTCTCACAAAGTACAGGTTGCTCTTTATTAAATCAGCTTTATTATTTTGGGTCCTGGTTAGTTTTTTCCCTTTTCCTAAACTGTTTCTACACCATACCAAAACCAAAAATGAAAATTACAGTTAATTATCCCAAGTATATATGTCCATGTGTGTATGTGTATGTATGTTTGCAAATATTCAAACACTTAGAAATCCTTAAAGACATACTGATCTTTTTAACCACTATTTTTCATTCATATTTTCCACATAATTGGAAAATAATTAAGCTCTTATTAAAACCTAACTGTTGGTAAGTTTACTGGTATCTATTGAGTACCTATTAAGTTATTGGCACTGTAAGGCAATTAATACATTTATAGTTCTATTAAATATAAAGGAGGGAATATGGAAGAAAGAATATGAATCTTACCAATTTTCAGGAATCCATTGATGGGGTGTAGGAGAGAATAAAATTTATGAAAATAATTTGTGAGGGATACAAACTTTAATAATATAAAACATCTGTCATGTTTTATTTTACTTTAATCAGCCAATGTCATGAATATCCCAGCCATCATTAGAAAAGAATGCAGGCTCTGGAATCAAATAACTCTGGATTTACAGACTTTGTCATTTCTTAGCTCTCTGACTGAATCTCTCTGAGCCTCAGTTTCTTCATCTATAACACAGGAATATAAGTATACGAATATCTCTTTGAGGTACTATAAAAAATAAAATAATTCGGATGTTGTACCTAGTATATTTATAAATCCATAGCTTGCAAAATAATAAATTAAAAAGCTAAAAAATATTTCCACTGAACTTGAATGATAACCCCCTCCAACTTTGATATTTCTTAATTTTTTAACTAGAAGTTCAGTGGTATGAAGAAGCTCATGAGTTAGGACTGAAAGAAGTGTTCCAAACACATCAGTTCTGGAAGATTCCATATGTGTAATGTCTGGAGATTATATCACAATAAACTACAAAGCATAATCTAGTATAAACTGCAATGTTTATGTAATGTGAATGATAGAGACACATGGCACAGGATACAATTTCTAAAGTTTATGCCAAAAACTATGATGCAGATGTTACAATGTGACTCGTATGTTTTAGGGATTTTTTTTTTTTTTAATATTTCATGGTACTGGAAACATCCTACTGGTGTCTGGTTTAGATTTAAAGCAGTACTTGGAGAAGCCAGAAGATGGCACTAATTTCTAAGGATTATGCATCTAAAAAGATTGTTCTACTTCAAATTCTGATCATTTATCATTCCTCTTGCTGGTGAGAAAATGATGCTTTACATTTTGATATCTTACTGTAAAATTCTGTTTATTCTTAACTTTTCTGACATATGAAGAAGTGAAAATGGTAGAAATTATATACCTACATAGAATGATTGAATGATTTAGTTTCAGCAGGACTGACAATCAACCAATGATATTTATTTCATGTTTTCACCTATGGCTTAAATAAATGTTATGTATTCATTTGAGAAGATAACTTGATTTTAGTCATGTATTGGGTATTTATCCTGGTTCAAAAAGAAGAGGTAAGTGTAACTTTCAGCCAAGATGGAGGCTTAGATAGACACGCTGCATCTCCCTCCACAACTAAGAAGGAATACAACTACCTCAAAACTAGAGACAACCAGAAGTTCCAGAAAATGAGGCTGCATGGAAGTCCAACAAACAAAGATATAAAGAAGAAATACTTATCCAGGCATGTAGGAGGGGCAGAGCCAGAGCGGAAAGGACATGGTGTGGTGGTGGCAGCAGCAGCAGAAGCAGCAGCAATGGCAGGCCAGCAGAAAGCACAGTCAAATATTTTAAAAAGCTGAGAGGGACACTTGGGGAGCACTCCCAGCACCAGATCAGACTGCACAGCTCACAGTTCCAGCACCGGGGAAAATGAAGCCTCATTGTTTCTGACTGTGCAAACCAGTGGGGGTTGGGGCAGGGGCAGAAACTGCTGGTCTCTCAGCAGACTCCGCTTGTTTAAAGGGCCCCCATGGTCCTAGAACATCTGCAGACCCACTCACTATGGGAACAACAACCAGGGCAACAGCTAGAGAGGCGCTGAGCCCATACAGAAGTGGGAGAAGTGCCTGCAAAAGGGGTGAAAGCTGAGCAAGCAGAATTGTTCCCTCTAAGACCTCTCTCCCACATACAGCGCCATAATGTGGTGAAACAGGTCACCCGTACTGACGAATACCTAAGGCTCCACCCCTTTAACAGGTGCGACAGCTCTACCTAAGACACTGAGGGAAAAAAACACAGGGGCCTGTCAAGATGAGGAGACAGAGAAGTATGCCCAAAAGAGGGAACATACCAAGGTTCCAATTGGAGAACTAAGTAATGAGGAGATAGCCAACCTAAGAAACAAGGAGATAGCCAACCTAACATATGTGGAGTTCAAAATACTGGTGATAAAGATGCTCACAAACTTGACAGATATGCTTAAGTATGGCAGATGCTTAAGGGAAGAAGTGAAGGCTATGCTAAATGAAACAAAGAAAAATCCACACAAAACCAATGGTGAAGAAAAGGAAACCGGGATTCAAATCGATGATTTGGAACACAAGGAAGAAAAAAACAGTCAACCAGTACAAAATGAGGAAACAAGAATTGAAAAAAATGAAGAGAGGCTTAGGAACCTCTGGGACAACTTTAAACATGCCAACATCCAAATCATAAGGGTTCCAGAATGAGAAGAAGAAGAGCAAGAAATCGAAAGCTTATGTGAAAAAATAATGAAGAAAAACTTCCCAAATTTGGTGAAGGAAATAGTCATACAAGTCCAGGTAGCATAAAGAGTCCCAAAGGAGCTAGACCCAAAGAGGACCACACCAAGACACATCCTAATTAAAATGCCAAAGGTTCAAGATAAAGAGAGAATCTTAAAAGCAGCTAGAGAAAAGAAGAGAGTTACCCAGAAAGGGGTTCCTTTAAAACTGTCAGATGATTTCTCAAAAGACACTTTGCAGGCAAGAAGGGACTGGCAAGAAGTATTCAATGTGATGAAAAGCAAGGACCTACAACCAAACTACTCTATCCAGCAAAGCTATCATTTGGAATGGAAGGACAGATGAAGTGCTTCCCAGACAAGGTAAAGCTAAAGGAGTTCATCATCACCAAGCCATTATTATATAAAATGTTAAAGGGACTTATTTAAGAAAAAGAAGATCAAAACTATGAACATTAAAATGACCACAAAATCACAACTGTCAACAACTGAATTTAAAAAATAAAAAACAAAATTCAGCTAAGCAAACCACAATAGGAACAGAATAATAGTTATGGGGATCATTTGGAAGGTTATCAGCTGGGAGGGGGAAGGGGAAGGAGAAAGAATGGGGAAATGGTGCAGAGTTAAGAAGCATAACTGGCTGTTACAAAATAGACAGGGGTAGTTAAGAATAATATAGGAAAGGGTGAAGCCAAAAAATGTATATACACGACCCATGGACATGAACTAAGGAGGGGTGGGATTGCTGGAGGGAAGAGGGAGTACTGGGAAGAGAGGAGCAAAGGGAAGAGAAATTGGGACTGCTGTAACAACATAATCAATAAAATATACTTTTAAAAAAGAATAGGCAAGTGTTTGTTTTTTGTGCAGGTCACCATCACCTATTACTATTGATAACGTCTCAGGAGAAACTTATTTCTATTTCTTTAAATAAAAATAGCACTGGTAGGTTACCACTTTTTATTTATAAATGATAATGCTGAACAGTGTGGAAGCATACCCCACAAGAAGCTTGTTCAGCAACAGAAATAAAAACAACAATGATCATGTACATGGTTTTATAATCTAATTGCATTTGTGCAAGATATTGAGCTAAATCTATTGCTATCTTACTAAGAAGTTAAGAACTAAGAGAGAGGAAAGTTGTTTATATTCAAATCTACAGAAGAAAACTGAGGAGTAAAGCAGTGGTCTTGTATTTTTGCAAACTTATCCATCTGCCTAAGAGTAAAGTGATTTTTCTGACAAAGTTAAATGTATATTTTGAGGGACTATATGCTGCTGAACACCAAGCTTGCAAAACTGGCATCCTGCAGTCTTCAAAATCAGCAGTTTCCAGGGGGAAAACCATCTACCATCTGCTTGCTTCATTAAAGTACATAATAGAGAGGAAGGACTGAATTCCATTTTCACTAGCTCAGCGCTCCCTGGTGTCCACTCTGCAGAGGTTATATACAGAAACCCATATAGAGAACAGAATCCAAGTATTTGTGTAAAAACAGAGCAATGGGCTTTATTTTTTAAAAATAGATTTAGACAAGACAATCTATCCTGAGAACACTATACAGTTTTTAAGAATTCTTTTGTGAATTTAGGAACATTTTAAAAGTCCATGATATAAAATTTTAAACAAGGTTGTGAGGAATTATATAGATATTTTTGTCAGATAAAAGCCAAGAATGTCTATCAAAAACTATTAATTGCCCCATGAAACATACTTAGTGCTTTTAACTTACATGTTACAAAGACATTATTTCAAAATATTGAAGAGAAAACAATGTTTATAAGATACAACTGATGTAATTTTAGTTATATTTATACAACTTAATTATAATTAACTAATTTGTCAAGTTGAGGGTCTCTGCCTTGATTTTCACTTTCAATATGTAATATATTGTCTAAATTTTTGCCCACACTATAAGATTTAAGATTCTAATATCTTTCCAAAATCCAGAAACATTTTATTATTTAGAAACAAATGACTAGAAAAATGAAAAAATCAAAAAAGCAATGATTAGTATTGGTAATGGTGTGGAAATTCTATTTCCCAACTTTATTCAATAGCTCAAATTTTTCCCTTTTTCACATGAGAATAGGACAGTTAAGACAGTAGGAAAAAAGAAAAAAAAAAAAAAAACAGCAGCCCTGGATAGTGTGGCTCAATGGATTGAGTGCTGGCCTGGGAACCAAAGGGTCACTGGTTCAATTTCCAGTCAGGGCACATACCTGAGTAGTGGGCCAGGTCCTCAGATGGGGCATGCAAGAGGCAACCACACATTGATGTATCTCTCCCCCTCTTTCTCCCTTCCTTTCCCTCTCTCTAAAAATAAATAAATAAAATCTTTTCTTTTTAAAGAATAACAGCAAATAAGTAACAAATATATATGTCACTATCTTTTCAACACCATATTAAATCCTTTAGATAATCCATTCAACAACCACCTGATGGTATGTACCCCATATCCACTTGAGCCAGGCACTATTGCTCATTCCCGGAGTTTACGAAGAACAGGCAAGCTCTCTGCCTGATGGGGCCTACGATCTAATTAGGGAGAGAGACAATAAGTAACACATAATATAATTAGGCTGCAGTACACAAAGCAGATTAAGGAACTAGGAAGTGATGGAAGTGAAAGAATAATTTAATACAGTGGTCAGGGAAGACCCCCTGTGAAGAGCGGTCACAAGCAGACCCCTGAAGGAAGTAAGGGGGCAGATCATATATCTTTTGGGGAGAATATATTTCACTAATTAAAAATGAAAGGAGCAGAAGCCCTGAACTGGTTGTATGTTTGGTTTGTTTGAGACACACAAAGAAGTTAGCATGTTTGGAACAGATTGAGCAAGAAGAAATGGGTATAAAATCAACTTGGAGAGTAGGGGCTTTAGGCTATGCTAAGGAGTTTTCTTATTATTATTTCAAAATTCAAAAGAAATCACTGGACTACTTTTCATATGCAATTAATATTTAAAAGACTGCATTGCTGCCATATGAAAAAGTGGCTATAAGGAACAAAGGTGGCAAAGGAGTCCAGTAAGGAAGCAAATATTGTAGTCCAAGCTAGAAAAAATAGTGCACTGAACTTTAGTGGCATTAATGGAGGTGGTGAGAAGTTAGTGGGATTCAGGATATATTCTGATTAGCAGGATTTTCCAGCCAACTGGCTGAGGTGGCAGAGAGAGAGAGAGAAACAGTTTACAGATGATAACTAGTTTTTGCTCTGAACAAGGACAGAGAAGACTGCAGAAGAGGTATGGTTGGGAGAGAAGGGTAGGGGTTGGGTTGGGAAGGAAACTTATAAATATATGAGAATAAAGACTTCTGTCTCAGTTGCAGATTCCTATTGGACATACAAATACACATCAGATATCTAGTGGGTAGCTGGGTGTATGAATCTGGAGCTCTGGAGGTCTGGAAAGAAGTCAGGACTACTACTCAGGAGTCTTCCTCCTATAGGTGGTTCATTCATATGATAAACTAGAGAGGGGTGGTAGATAGTGACAACCGGAAGACAAGGAAAATGAGGAGGAGCTGTTTAAAGTAGAAAGAATACTAGGAGAGTACGATACCACAGAAACCAAGTGAAGAAAGCATTTCAAGAGAAAAGAAATAATCAACCCTGTCCACTGCTTCTGAGACACTGAAGAAGATGAAAACAGAGAACTGACACTGAATTTAGAAGGATGATGGTCACTGGTGACCTTAACATAAGAAGTTTCAAAGGAAATATAGAGAGGATAACCTGATTGAAATGAAGTCAAGAATGAAAGGGTGGTAACAAACTGAAAGAGTCACTACAGATACTCTTTAGAAGAGCTGCTATAAGGCTGGACAGAGAAGCAAAGAGCAGCTTGCTATAGACAAATGTGGAGTTGAGGAAAGCAGTGTTTTCTCAGAGGAGATATTCTAACATATTTGATCTTAAATGGAATGATTTGGTTTAGAAGAAGAATTTGGTGGCTCCCAGGAAACAGAAAAGAATGGCTGAAGGGATGACATTGAATAAATAAGGGGTGGATCCAGTCCCCAGGCAATCAGCCTTGTAACTCAAGGGAAAGCAGAATTTTCGGATCAAAGCAAAAGAAATGAAGAGGGTTGGGAGGATTTGATGGTGGAAAAATGAGGTAGTTCTCTGTTCTTAGAGTTTCTTTTTCTTGGTTATGTAAGAAGCAAGATCGTTATTTGCAAGGGAAGGTGGATATGAGATGTTACAGGAGATGTTATCCTAGAGACTGCAAAGTGACTAGACTGGGAAGATGTAGAGGTATTGCGGAGCTGGTGGTAGGGGTTTGCCTGCTTGAGATTTGGGGTTAGCTACAGTGTGGTTCCTTCAACCATATTATTCTCTTATTCTTCACAAAAAGTTAAGTATTCTTACTATCCTCATTGCACAGATGAAGAAATTAAACCAAATAAGTTAACTTTAGCTGGTTGGCTCCAATGGCCTCACCCCATCACTGTCTTCCTCTACCAGCAGCTCCAGGGAGCATCTCTGCCGTAGGGTTGCAGGGAAGATGTTGGGCTATCTGAGCTCTTTTTTGCCTTTTCCCACATCCCAGTGGCTCATCTTGGTCACTTCTGTATATAAAACTTCAGTAATTCAGATTAACAAGACTAACTACAGAGTATCTTTAAATGAAAGACATATAGTTACATTTAAAATAACAATGCCTCACTCTGGCCAGTGTGGCTCAGTTGAGTGAGTGGCATGCCACAAAATGAAAGGTGGCTGGTTCAATTCCCAGTTAGGGCACATGCCTGGGTTGTGGGCCAGGTTCCTGGTTGGGGGTGTGCAAAAGACAGGTGGTCAATGTTTCTCTCCCTCTCCTCCTCCCTCCCTTCTCCTCTCTCTAAAAAATAAATAAAACCTTTAAAAAATGAAAAACTACAATGCCTCATTTCTCTGCCCTCATTGGAAAAGAAAAAAAAAATGCTTTAATAAATTTTCTATTTTTAGTAGACAGAAGTTTATCCACTTTTTGTGATAATTTTTGCTAAAGTTTGTTCTGTAGGCATAATATAACACATGCAAAGATTACACATTGAGCTTACAACATAGCATTATGTCACAGAGAAGATCATGACATTCTTCCTTCATTGAAGATTTGTAGAATTTGTAGTGACCTCAGATGATAGTGAGATACAGAAACCTTTTTGACTGCCTAAAATATTCTCAGACTGTTGCTAGTGATCTTGTTCACTTCTTCCACCCATTACATAATTAATTTTTAGTTCAAATCCCAGCATTCCCCTCCTTCCTTATAATCCTAATCCATTACTGTAACTTTAAAAAGACTTAAGGGAAAAATGCATAAATTCACATATGGAAGCCATGAGACAACTAGAGATGACAAAGGGGGGAAAAAAAACCACACATTTAATGGCCTTAAACTATTTCCATTAAAATCTGTTCAGTATCCTGATTTTATGACTACTGATGTTCCTGGAAGTCTTATCTGGAAATGTGTGTAATAGAGTAACCAAATTAACCAAATGTTGCCTGGTTAAAGATCATAAAGAGATTAAAGAATTTGAAAAGAATCATTTGTAAGGTCAAATATCCTCACTCTTCTAACCTGGGTCGCTCTGTGCTCCCCTGCCTGATCCAGCATGGTGAAGACAGTGTGGATGAGGACACGGTGTCTCTTAGAAAAGGACTAGATGTTCATTTTGCAGATTCAAAGATACCAAAAGACTAAGCCCCTGGAGGTACGTCAAAAACAAGGGTTTAGAGGAAAAACTTGTCTGCCAAGTGACACGTGGTTCTCTATGCGGTGCCATTCAGTAGAAACAGAATGTGAATTATTTATGTAACTTTGTTTTCCAGTAGTAACATTCATTAAAGTAAGAAGAAACAAGTGAAAGTTATTTTATAATGTATTTTATTTAACCCAATATTTAATGGATATGGAATATGAATAAGATGTTTCCCATTCTTTTCCTCATACTAAAACCATCTCAGTCAGGCCCAGTTGCACAGTTCAAGGGCTCAAGGACCACATGCGGCAAGTTGCAATGTTATTGAACAGCATAGCTCTAGACTGAGAAATGCCAAGCAAGTGACAGGTCCATTCCGTCGGACATTCTTATCCTCAAGTTTCAAAATGCATTGTACTTCTTTTTACTGGTATAAAATTGTGTTATCAACTTAATTCTGATTGGATGCTAGCACTGAAAACACTCTTTTAACTATTCAGATAAATATCACACCACTACCCTTTTTAACGAGTTACTGTTAAATTTTCTTACATTTACAGTTCAGTATAGCCTGAACTCATTGTTCTATTTCTTGATATCATCAAAGTCCTCATTTTCATGTTGACCGAAGTTTGGTCTTCCTGCTCTGTCTGTCTAATCTGAGCTTCACATTTCAACACCAGAGTGATATTTTTAAAAGTCAACTTTGATCATTGCCCAACTACTCGAAGATAATGCAGAAGAGATAAGGCCCTTCAGTCTTTGACCCCTGTCTATCTCGTTTCATTTCCTGCACTCTTCCTTTTTGTACTTCATTCTGCAATTTGAAAACTCCATGTATTTCCTGAGTATATGACATGCTGTTTTGGCCTCCCCACCTTAGAATGCGCTGTTCTTTCAACCTGAAATGGCTTTCCTTTCATCTCTCAGCCAAGCCTCAATTTTCAGTCCTGTTCTATTGAATAAATTTATTGACCACACACTAGTTCCTCGAGGATAGGGATCGTGCTGTGTTATCTCTGTGTCACCAGCATCTAGCACAAGGTCTGATGATGAAATACATATGACATATTTGTTGACATAACCTAAATGTACTAAACCTTTAAGGAGACTCAGTTGTAAATTATAAACAGGAAGAAATGCTTTAAGTCCCTCCTCTATTTAACTGAGTTCTATTGTCCTGTATTTAATGCCAACAGTAAAACACTGTCGGTATTTTTATTTTGTTTTGACTGCAATACATTTCATTTCCCTGAACTACTGAAAGTGGAATACCTGATGAGAAGAGTCTTTTTATCTCTGGAAACAAACCATAAATTACTTCATTAGATAAAAAAATAAATACAAAAGGTGATAGGTCTCAACATCCCACCTCAAATGTTGGTGAGTTTTTGAGAAAAAATAATTATCTTAGACCACATATCCCAAAGGATAAACTGATAAGATCTCGATCAAATATTAAATATTTAAATGAAGTATTCAACAAATTCCACACAATTACCCTACTTGAATAATTATATGAAACAAACAGAAATAAAAGCCTCTGATAACTGGAATCATTTTTTCTGGGACAGCACAATTATTTGCTACATAAACAATTATAACCAGACATAAAATCTCTTTTGTTTTAAGTGTTAGATCAACAACGAAGATATTTCTTAAGGCTTGTAAAAATTCTAATTTTACAACTTACCAAGAGAGCCAATATCTCTTGAGAAGAAGGGAACAATAAAGGTAATCGAGACGAGCTCTTTTTTCCTCTAGCAAGCTGTTTTGAACCAATAAAAATAGATCCTAAGAACATCCTTTAATCTGGGAAAACCATTCAAACAGGATGGGGATCAAAATCCCCCTTCCTGTTTCCTGTGGTCCTTTTGGCATGGGGAAATAAAAGCCAGTTGGAACTGTTTATGAAGGAACAGCAACGAAAAGAGAAAATCTGGATACAAGATTAGACAGAAGCTTGCCCTGGCTGGGTAGCTCAGTTGACTTGAGCATGGTATGGATCTGCCAAGTTGTAGGTTCAATCTCTAGTCAGGTCACATACAAGAATCAACCAATGAATACATAAATAAGTGGAACAACAAATCAAGAGAGAGAGAGAGAGAGAGAGAGAGAGAGAGAGAGAGAGAAGCAGTATGAAAAGAGAGGCGAGCTGGCTAACAGCACCCCTCAATTCAATTTTATTTTATCCGCATTGGTCCCTGAACTTCTATTTTTTTACCACTTCCTGTTACTAAGAAATCTCGTTAGGGTTTTAGGCCTATTGGAATCAATGCTTTCATGACCTCACAAGCATCTCAACAGAGTAGATATGAACATCTCTTTTAGACAATGACTTTTTACTTCCAGAAAATGTCTGGTCATTCACAATACAGTAGAGGAAACTGATCAAATTCAGTTTTGATGCCTTGGCTTTCCTACCCCTGGCCAATGGCTTCAGCTATTAAAAAGAGACAGGATTAAAAACACAGTTTGCTCCAAGCTGTGAATTCTTTTCTAAGTCATAGCCAGTGCTGGGATGCCAAATCTTGTTTATAAAGCACCTGGGTAAATATTTTTGTCTGCCAATAAACTTTTCTTTTTTCTGAAATTAATCTTACAAATATAAGGTTTTGCTTTTTAAGTAAATTCTACTCTATGTAGAAAGGATATGTGAGTGAAAGCATATATCACAGGATCTCAAAACACTGTCTTTCCTTGGCTCTGGCTTTGAAATTCCCTGTTGAGTCACTTAGTGGCTCAATGCTGAGGACACTTAAGTATAACTAATGTGATAATAAACAGAGACTATTGGGTGAGATACACCAGCAAAGTATAACCCTCCTTTTACAAGTACATGTACAGGTTTATTTTAACATTTGGGTTTGGGTTTTTCCACAGCAATTAATATTACTCAGCACAGGTTCAGTGGCATGGATGCCTTTGGATACACTTCATTCCTGGCTGATTCACGGCTCCCAGACATCAGCTTCCATTATGAATTCCACTTGAAGTTTCAGCTAGCAAACAATCACTGGGCACTGTAAAATAACTTAATACTTTTCAATGGACAGAAGTGCCATGGTAAGATTAATTGAACCCTCTAGAACTTGCTTAGCTCCTTTAAGAATACTTTGGAAATTCTTCATGGACACTCTAATTGGTTGTGGATAAAGGAGACATTTGCTTAGAGGCAGCCTCCTGCTATTTTCTGCCCTGAGCATGTTTCTTGCAGACCAAGTGTTCAGCAGTTCCCCGACCTTTTCTGCAACCTTATTCACACCAGGGCTACCGCTTATAATCAAGGGCAAGAATTCCTGCCTGCAAACATGAGGGTAGAGATGGTAACCGAATCACATGAGAAGTGAGCTTATTGATGTCCTTTTCCCTGTTTCATATATAAGGAGAGAAGGGAAGTTCTCTGTAGGGACAGCATTTTACCTTGTGTTGTGAAATGGGAATGGTTGCCATCGAAAAAAAAAAAAAAACAATTTCAAATTAAAGGAGTAAGAAATGAAGAAAGTATTTGCCCTGTACCCACATACTCCAGTGCCCTAGAGTTGGTAGGATATCACCTAATAAGTTAAATTTGTCTGCCTGAAGTATGATAGGAACCAGTTATGCATGTATGGGGGGAAAAAAAGCACATGCATTTTACTCCCAAATGGGCAACTAATTAGTTAGGCGATTGATCACTTATCTTCTCTAAGCTCAGTGTCCTCACCTGAGAAATTAACATAGTACACTGGAAAAAGACCTTTTGTTCAACCATCAGTAGTTCTATTGTGCTAGGGGAAATAACATTCTGTTCTTTTCAGTTCCCTCAGTGATCTGCTAATACTGAGCATTGGTTTCTGCATTAACACGAGTCTGAAAGTAGCCGGTGCCCCCAGTGAAGTATAAGGCCCCAGCCCCCCACCATCTCTGTGAGGATGAGGACTCTTGATCGTGTGAGATGCTACTCATTGTACCTCCAAAACCTGTTCGATCTCTTCCCCATCTCTATTGTAGAAACCCTGAGGCCTCCTCCTAACTGGTCTTCCTACAGCCTTTCCTGCCTGCAACCAGTTCTCCAAATTGCAGCAATAGTAACATCTTTTAAAAGGCATCTCATCACATTTGAACCTGGCTTAAAACCCGCCCAACTTCCCACTGGAGTCAGGATGAAATTCAAACCTCCTTTCCAGGTTCTCAAAGTGCCTCTGCCTGGTCTCTGACCTCAACCAGGCCACTCCCACCATCTCCATGCCGCCGTCCTACAGGTCTTCCTCCAGTGCCCCGGGGACCCAGCACTTTCCTGTATCAGAGGCTTTGGGATGCTACCCCCTGACAGGGCCCTGCGATTAGAGCGGGTCAGGGAAACGGGCTCCAGGGCCCAGCAGTGTAGACTTAAATTCAGTTTCCACCACTTACAAATTACGGGTTAAGTTACTTACTGTCCCTGCACCTCAGTTTCCTCACCTGTCAAGTGGGTATACAGTATTCTCTCACTTACCGTGGGTATTGTATTCTAGAACACCCCCCCCCCGCGATAGGTGAAAATCTGTGAAGTAGGAACTTTACATTTTAGTATTTATATATATTTTAAGGCTTTATAAACCCTTCCCACCCACTTATAAACCGCTCCCAGTCCCTTATTAACCTTTCCCACTCCCTTATTAACCTTTTCCACACTTTTATAAACACTATTTATGTTCTTAAACATATTCTATACTCTTAAACCTATGTAACTTAAACAACATACATATACAGCACCGCAAAATCCTGCGATATAGCAAAAAATCTGCGATAAACAATTAAATATAATATATTTTTTAAATCCCGCGATACAGTGAGACCGCGATAAGTGAACCGCGATATAGAGAGGGACTGCTATAATAATGGACCGCTCCCTAGAAGGGTTGTGAGTATTTACATAGTACATGCACAGCGCTTGAATTCAATGAATACAGTAGCTTATGTTTTCTCCAGGAGGCCTTCCTGGCCACCTTCACAAAAGTAGGTGTTATCCTACCCAATCTAATTTATTTTCTACCTCATCTTATTTCCTCCAATTTATAATTCCTTAATCTATTTTAGATAGTTTGTTTCTGTCTGTCTTCACTAGGAGCATGGGAGCTCTGTATGGACACAGACCAGTCATCCCCATTTGACTTTATGCAGCCACACCAAGCGCACTGCCTAACAGCAATCAGGGCTGAATGATGAATAGAAGAACCACAATAAGAACAGATAATTGGAAAAAATTATTTTAAAGAACAGATCATTGTGTGATGTAAATTGGCAACACAGTTACATAAAGGTACATAAAAAGTAGCCATTATCAGGATTTCCCTGCCCCCACCCCTTTTGTCCATCTCCCCTTCTTCTGAGTATTGATAGTCCACCTTACACTTAGGTCGTGGATCCTTTATTCCAAGTTTTGATTGGCTAGATATCTTTTCTCGTTTATAGAATGGTGTCCCAGTTATCACTACATCACGCACAAAGCTTCTCTCAGCTAGTTTTTAAAAATAATCTGTTGAATGACTGACAGAAATCATGGAGGGAAGAAGGGAAGGAAGAAGGAATTCCTATCCCCTCACTCCTTAATTTTTACACACTTCACCATATATTTCTCAATTATATTCTTTCTATTAGCCAAAAGAAAACTAGCAAATGAAAAAAATTAAAAGAGTATTACAGACCTTGAGTCCTTCTTATTTTAAAACATACCTTCTGAATCCTGAACAATTCACAGAGGGAGAATCCAGGCAAAGCATAAATGCTTGGTCCATGAAAATGCTGCCACCAAACAACTCTTCAGTAGTCTTCTACTAAAGATGCCTTCAAAATTCTCAAAAAAATAAATTAATAATAACAATAAGAAGCAGCAGCAATGTTTAGGCCACATCTTTTCTAAATTATGGAATTTTACATGTGACATTTTTTGGCTTCCTCTAGTCATTTTATTTGTATGTATGGATATGAATGCTAATTCTGCATGGACATTTGCAGGTTGAAAGCATGGTTAAATAAAGGCTAGATAAACAGGTAGATCAATTGTGGAGCTCTATTTTCTAATCAGTGAAACGGGGAAATCTGAAAGGTGCAATTACACATTGTGCCACCTGGGGGAGCAAGAACACCAGCTAAAAAATGCAAGCACTGGATTGCTTTTTAAAACAATGCTTCTCGAAGTAGGACCTCTTCACGTTGGATCAGAATCACATGAGGGTGTTTGTTAAAATGCTCGTTCTCAGGCCCTCTTGATTCAAATAATAGAATTGTATCAAGCCCCTTAGGTGCTTTTTATGCAGAAAGCCTTTGAAAGCAACCTCTCAAAACTTTGAGGGACCAGCTAAATTAGACCATATATAGGGATGAAATTAGATATGTAATTATTGCCCATAATATAATATGTAGGGATGATTCATAAACTTATATAGCATGAAGGTATTAATTAAAGAAACATATTCCTTTAAGATGTAATGGTTAATATTAACCACACAATTTGAAAGTATCTATTCTACATAAGAAACTATGGTCCAAGTCAGGTTATTTTTAACAATGCTAATAGCTCCACATTTAGACACTATTTTTATTGTTTGGCAGCATCGATCTCTGACCCACATATTGGCTGTCACTACTAAAATTACCATTCTATATGCTGTCTTTATCTTTCTTAGGTTAAAAGATACAAAAAGCCACAGGGTTTATACAATAACTTGAAATGTAAGCCAATCTGTAATTTCTGACACATCCACATAAAAAAGCAAGGGACAGACCTTCATTCCCCAGCACCGATTATACTCTTCCCCAAGTCTCCCTAAGCTGATCACTGATTCTTCCAGACTTTATTCTCATTGAACTCTGTACAAATTACCCTTTCAAATATGTCAGCTTGACTCATGATTTTAACCTAAGCTAATCATCTTCCCGTGCTTCTGCAGTCATGTTTGGTATTTCCTCCATTATCTCTTCATCCTTTCGAACCCCACCCCCAACCCTTATAATGTATCTCTTGTGGCTTATTCTTCTAAGAATCACTGGCATGTTCAGCAGTTCACAGATGAATATGTTATCATTCTGTTCCTATATCCCTCCTTTTGGGACTGGGATAAATATTCTGCCTCAGCCAGAATCCCAGGAGTCACCTGGATATTTATGTCTCTTTTATTCATTTGGCAAATATTTACTGAGAACCTAGATGACACATTCTTCAAGGTGATGGAAAGACAGTTATGAACAAGATAGACAACATTCTTGTCTTCTCTCCATTTTATCCCCCAGATTCTACTCAATACCAACATCTGTCCATTTTACCTCCTCATTATGTTTTGTATTTTATCCTTCTATCTTCTTTGTTCTCCTAATTTCCCCCAGCTTATCTGCAATAGCCTCTGTTCCAGTCCCTCTGCCCAGTCATGTCCCTATTCTCCTCTATTCTCCATTTTGTTATAGGGAGTCTAGATGTAAGTCCAAACATTTCTTGCCTAAAGAACATGCTTAATTGTAGCATACCACTTAAGATTCTTTGCATAGTTACACAGATGTTTACCCATCCCATTTGCACAAATTTCTTTTCTTTCAGTCCATTCTACACTCAGCAGGATTTATACATGTACTTCCTGCGTCATGCCTCCATGTCCTTCACTCTGTGCCTTTACACAGGTTTTCCATCTTTCTGAGCTAGTTACACTTCACTTAGTGCCTCCAAAATACTTCTGACCTTTAAGCCTCAGCTGAAAAGATCATTCTGCCACCCTGGCTAGTTGGCTCAATTGGTTGGAGAATTGTTCTGTACACCAAAACATAGTGGGTTTGATTCCCATTCATGGCACATACGTAGTTGCAGCTTTGATCTCTGGTTGGGGCACACGTGGGAGGCAATGCATCCATGTTTTTCTCTCACATTGATGCTCTTCTCTCTCTTTTCCTCTCTCTCTAAAATCAATAAACATATTTTTAAAATACTTTGAAGTCTTTAACACTTCCAAGAAAATTTAAGAATTAATCTCACTACAATTTGCTGTTAATAATTACCATATTTTGCTATAACTGTCTGGATCTCTTTGAGAACCATATCTTGGCTTTTCTTTCATATATCAACGGTGGTTATTACATATAGACACTCATTACAGTTTTTGAAAAAATTAATACCAAAAAAACTATGATCCTGTTACACCAAAACTTACAATCAATTGATGGAGGCATAACATATGTACTTAAATTTTTGTTAATTAGCAATGCTAAGCCAGAGGTCAGAAACTATGTCTGGTACACACAGCATCTATCATAGCATTTAATACATGAGCACAGACATCATTGAATGAAAAGAAGTGCATAAGTGATAGAAAAGGTGAAATTCAGAAAGCAGGAATTTCATCCTGCAGGGAAATTGTTTTCTTTCATGTGTTTCTCATCCTTTTCTTTTATTTCAACCAATCCTCTACTATTAGTGCTGCAGCAGCCCAGCTGGCATTTCCAGTTCCATTCTCTCCCTGCCTGTGCCCAGAGAATCCCCAGCCCAACAGTCTTATAAGCAGCCAGTTTACTCTATCAAAAGCCATCACCCCCATTCACTCTACCTTCACAGCTTTCTCCTGCCTGGAAGGCCAGCTTCACGTCTGGTCACTTCTTCCAAACAACCCATCATGCAACATCCTCTGACAAATCCGTGTCTCCTCATAGCCTATCTACACAAAGCCTCTGTAGCAGATGTAATTTACTTCCCATAATTTGTTATCTAATTAGATACTGTTTTGTTATTCACAGTCACTATTTGGAATCATGTGAAGTTACTATTTTCATTAATCAGAAGCATTAGAATAACAATTTCATGATTTTAGTCTGTTCTTCAGCAAGATAATCTTGAATTCTTTATGAACAAACCCTGACTTTAGTCTTCTTTTGTATCCGCTACTGCATCATCCACATGGTGGGTACTGTGTGAGAAAGCAATAATAACCTGTTTATTGAATCTTTCACTAACAGAAAGACTCTCTGTAGATAGAGGCTATCCTGGTAGCTAATAATACTATGTAGACATAAATTAATCTGGATTGTAGTGAAGAAGTTAGGACCTAAATAAAGGGGGGAGGGGAGACATGTATCACTGTTCACATCATTGAAATGTATAAGCTAAAAATCTCAACATTGGCCTGTATTAAAAAGGTATAATGCTGTAATGGAACTTTCCAGAGAAAAATCTGTAACTTTCTGGATATTTAATCTACGTGCCTAAGCACTTCGTGTGCATAGCTTTCTGTCAGTAACCAGCATGTAGGTCTTCTATGCTGCGGTAATGAAAAGACGATCTCATGTTTCATGCCAAATAATTTCTTGCTTACTACAAGCCTGCAGTTATTAACTATAACAGAAATAAGACTGCATAAATATAGCTTGATGTTTTTCTGTGAAAAGAAAAACGAAATGAATGTCATGTACAGTGCAGGAAAAGAACAATGAAAAGAGGAATGTCACAAAAACCAATCAGCTCAGTCTGTTTTTTATAGAGCTTTGGTATAGATCAGATGGAAGGAAGATACCTGATGAATGAGAGAGCAGCTTGCAGCCAGTTCCTTAATATAACACATCTCCAATTCCACGGTGCTGAGGCATTTTATAAACATAACTGACAAGTCCATGCTCATAATTAAATTTTTTATAACAGAAAAATGTTCCTTATTTCCTTCTGTAATCATATCAGAGTGACTAGAAATCTTGACAATTTCTTCCAGACAACCTCAAACTATCAAATCTTGGTTTTCATGAAATTAAATGTCTTTGACTTTAACATCAAAGCTGTCTAAGCTATTAGATAATTTGAGTTCTTAAGCTAGTTCAAGAAGTTAAACTAATTCACTTTACTGACTGAGAAACATATGAAAATTATCATATTTGACCTGTGCTCAAACAGGGTTAAAAATGACAAAAGTATGTAGATCCTCACATATCTCCTCCCCCACTATTTTAAATTGAATATGAAGAGGGAATGTTCATTTAAGCATAGTTCAATGGGGGTAGCCTTGGTATCATAAAAGAACATCCAGAAGACAAAAGAAAGAAAAACAATAAAAGGAGATGCCAAGTGCACATCAATCAACTACAAGACCACACTTTCACTGTTTTTTCCTACACTTCTGGCAAGCACATTTGGTTCTGTCTTATGGAAATTGAAGTTTACTCATAAACTGGTGCTTACATTCTTTGTTTTCATGGTCTTATCTCCAGCACAGACAGCAAGAGAAAGCTAGACTATCCACTTTTTCTAGTCTCAGATCCTTTTGTTCAAGAGATTTTTTAAATGTGGCCTATATGTAGTCCCAGGAAATGCATTTTATCCCATTGTCATATGCTCTGAGCACAGCATTGCATTTGATGTTACTATCGCCCTTACCCCATGGTCTGTCTGCTGGCACAGCTGGAAGTCAGGGTGCCATCTTGATTTGGCCACATTTTAATAATTTAATCCCCTGAAGTAGACACTATATAGTTTCTATTGTACACCGTGATGAATAAAGAATCAGCCTGGATGTGACTGTGTGCGGTTCTGATACTTTCAAAGCTCTGGAGTACCCACAGTTTAATGGTCACATTGACAGAACAGGAAGCTGCAAGTTTGCCACTATGATTGGAAGCTATACAGATCTTAGAATCAACAGAAACTGTATGCGCCTTAAGAGTTCATTCACAATCTCCATGGTCTTAATTTAGTTTAGCACCCACTAAAGCAAAGACTGTCACTGAATATGGGCTAAAATCATTCATACTTATTTAATGCTTCATGTTAATTTAGCTTTTTTCCCTAAAAGATGAGTATACCCTCTCATAGCCATGAACAGTCAACTAAAGGTCAGAAAAGTTTATCTTCATGTCTCTGTGTCAATATCATTGTACTACAATGTGAAAAATATTTGATAAAATGGTAGTTTCTGTCCTTCAGAAACCTAACAGCTTTATAGACCTTATAACTACACTTAAATATTCCCATGAACTGTGTCTGCACAAAGGAATGGTTCTTTCAGAAGGGAAATTGCTCTGGCAAACAGGAGCCATTCAACAAGTAGGTTCATTGGACTGGAAGTTCTCAGCATCGAATCCATGGCACCTCTCAGAACAGGAAAGGAGGAGGGGAGAGGACAAAGTCACTTGCCACGTAGAATTACTGAATTCATTTGAAAAGATCTTTTAAAACATTAACTTACTGCTAGACACAATCCCATGAAGTGTTAGTGTTTTCATTACCATTTTTTCTAAAGAAAGAAATGAGAAGAAGTGAATGGTCAGAAATTACATTAACACAAAGGCCAATATTAAATGCTCATGTCTTTGTAAGACCTGGGACTCTGCTTACCTCAACTGCAAGTCCATTGTCATTTCTAGAGGAGTAGATTAGATGTAACACATGATACTATTTTACCATATTGGAATAATAGTTTGAAGAAATAATAAGTCACATTCACTCTTTCTTTACTAATAAATTAAAATTTTATTCTAAATGAAATACTTTAGAAACTTTACTTTTTTTCTGTTGGAGTTAAAAGACTGTTGTTGGATCAGCTGAATGAGAATTATCATGTCTCTGGTGTTAAAAGTCACAATATTACCCTTTAACTGGAAGGTGGTGCTGAAATATACATGGACTTCACAGCACTGTCTATATAAATTTTATTTTTTTATTTTTCAATTATTGTTTACATTCCATATTACTCTGTTTCAGGTGTACAGCAAAGTCATTAGAAAATTATGTATTTTATATAGAGTTATATAAATATCTTATTTAGACACCCAAAATTCTCTCTCAGAACAATCTAAGGAACAATCTGAACCAAACAGTTCTGAACCCCGTACCTGGGCTCCTGAGAGTGATCTTCTGCCTCTTTCCAGCCCAGAGGTTCTGATTGCTGAGAGGTCCTTCCAAGTGGACCAAGTATGGTGCATGCATGTGCAGCTCCATGATGTGCAGCATACAGGGGCTGACCAGAATCAGTGGACAGGTGTGCCCAAAAATTCTCCCCAATACAAGGCTTAGTTCATTCTGTTATACAAGAATCTTATTCTTCCTTTTGTGATCTTCACTAGGAATTTATCTCTGAAAGTACTAGCTACTCTTCTTCAGGCTTTCCTTCAAGGTAAAGCTAATTAGACCACCTCTAATCACATATACTTGTTTTTTTGTGGGTTTTTTGTTTGTTTGTTTGTTTGTTTTTGGTAAGAACTCCATTACAATTACCATTAGATGGCAAGGTTGCTCATGGTTCTGCCTATCCTTTGCCATTGTTTTGTTTCTCTTTTTCCTCCAGGTCAAAATGACCTGTACGATTTCTCCTGGGCTTACTATCTGAAACTTTTGATAACTTTCCCCACTCCTATATAACAGGTTTCCCCTTCTTGTCCACACTTGTTAATTAAATCAGAAGCAATACTGACAAGATCTAGCCAGATTGGAGAACCACTGATATAAATTGTAAAACCTTTAGGTTTAAGAATGAAGCACAAACACAAAAAATCCAGTAAACACTTTTAAGTGATTGAGGGAACAAAATGACATAAACTTCACTATGATTACTTGCTGGTGATGCAAGCATGTTATTATATTTTTCCTCCAGAGGTTTTATGTATTTAGGATCTATTACCATCACCACCCTTCTTCCCTCCCGAGCCACACAATTCTAAGAACCATCTGAGACAGCGTGGAATGGCCTGGCAACCTTTGTCTAAGCCTCTTTCATCTTCCAGAATATCTATGGCAGCATCCTTCCCCTTGTTTATCTCCATTTCAGTCATCATTACCATTGCCACCATCCTTCTTACCTAGACTAAGTTCTTGCTTTTGTTGCTAAGTACTATTCTCTGCTTGTTATAAGGACATATGCTATTCTGACCACTACATCTCATCTTCTTCTACCACAAGGTTTCCTCTAACCAACAATATGAGTTCTTTAAATGCTACACATGGCTTGCCACAATACACCCACTTCAAAGCTCTCTGCCTAGCAGTATCTGTAGAATTACAACTTTTTTTTCTAGCCAAAACGAGAGCAAGTTTGTTTTTCTGTACATTCCGAAAGGATTTTTATTCACTTCCTAGTTCTTGTTACTCTTATTTACTATCATCTAAAGTCATTTCCTATTGCTTCCTTCCTCCCCTTTGACCACTTGCATAACATAATCTCTCTAAGCCCTTCTATCTTAGCATTAGCTGCTAAGTAATACCCAACAAGCACCCTTTGCTTTGTCTAAAAATATGCTTCCTAAACCTGGTTTCATTAGGAGTCACTGTGGGTTTGTGCTCTGCATGCTAAATAAGCTTATTTCCAATTCTTTTCATTAAAAAACATTCACTGAGTCAATCACTAAAAATTTCTTTATATAATATAAATGCTGAACATCATCTGTTGCTTTGTGAATCACAAATGTAAAAATACAAATTGCCCATATACTTCTCAAAGTTACTCAAAGAATAATGTTTTAGTAAAACACTGAATATGAGAATGAAATTAGTCCATACCATTGGTGGTTGTTTGAAGTGTGGCATTGCTTATGTTATTATGTGTTAAGCCAAGAACCTCTCATTAAATAAATTACAGGATAGATACATAAGGTAACTAAAAGGATGGTAACAAACTATAACTTCAAGTCACTTTACTTGGGCTCCATGGTTGACCCTCCAAAATTTTTTAGTTTGATTGGAGTAATGCACTGAAGCAAGCAGGGCTGTAGCTTTAAAAAGAAAAGAAAAAAAAAAAAAAGAAAAAGAAAAATTCTACTCCAACAGGTGCCTGGGAGCAGATATGTGTGCCAGCAGGGGAAGAAAGTGGGATTCACAAAGCTAAGATCAGGCCATAGTGGAGAGCAAACGGTATAAAGCATGCATTTATTGAGTACCTAATATGTGCTAGGTCAGCACTTCGCTGATATTCAACATTAAATATCACAGAATCCTTAGAAAATTATAGGAGATGTTACTATCTCCCTTCTTCCTCAGAGCAAAGCATTTAGGAGAGCCAGTGTGGGAAGTGACCCAGCTGCAGTCAGACACTTGCTTCTCTTCCTCTGCTGTGCAGACACTGAGGAAGTGCAGAAGAGCACAGGCTCTGCAGTCAGGCTGTCTGTCTCAGAGGCAACCTCAGCCACCTAGGAGCCGTGTGACCTTTTGAGGTCCGTGTATGCCTCAGCATCACCCCACATAACCTGCACCAGATTTCCTGCCCCCACGAGTTTGTGTCTCATCTACCTACAGAGCCTCCCAACAGCCTCAGATGCACAGGTCGTTTTGCTCTTCTTTCCTGGTTTCCTTCATTAAGGCAACAAAGATCCCCCCTCGAGGACAGCTGAATAATTTGTGGGACCCACTGCAAATGCAAATTCGGGGTTCCTTGTTCAGGAAACAGAGAAACAATGCCAGAAAGGTACTAAAAACATTTAGCTTTTCTTCTGTGGTCTCTCAACTTCTTATGGTGCCTTTTATTTCTTATTTATTTGAGACTCCAGTAAGAAAAATTAAAATATTAAATCATTAGAATGAATTTTACCATCCTTCTTTTTAATCCTTGCCCAAGGATATATATTTTTTTTATTTTAAAGGGAGAGGAAGGGAAACAGAGAGAGAGAGAAGAAAAAAAACATTCATGTGAGACAGAAATATTGATCGGTTGCCTCCCAGACTTGAACTGGTGGCCTTTTCATGCATAGGGCGACGCACCAACCAACCAAGCCACACGGCCAATGTACCATTCTTTTTTATGTTGTGCAATGCTGGGTTTAAATGCAAATAGAAGAGCTTTTAACTCACATGCAGAATCACAGAAATTACACAATAGTATTTCATAGCTTGTACAGGCACATGTACTGCTTCCTTATCAGAATAGTAGGACAGTAAACAGAATTGTCAACTGTGTCTATTTCAGTCCCTGGTACACGCACATTCTGTCAACACAGCCTTCAGCTCACTGTTGCGTAAGGAAGGATGGAAAGAAAAAGGAACTAAGGACTTCCCTCTCTTCCCTTTTGTTTTCTATCATTTTTAATGTAAATAATTAGCTTATACAGGGAAACAATGGGAGTAAGAAAGGAAAGAGAAGTTTCCTTGGTCATTCAGGTTTCTTAGACCACTATTGCCTTTCTGCGCTTAAAGTAAATTCCAGTTCTAATGGAAAGCATGGCCTCTTGGAACTGTCAGCAGATCTCCCTCCTCAGTTGTTAGACAAACATACTTCTCTTGTACTAGTTTTGAGTCTCAGTGAATTCCCAGGATTGTGGGAATTCTCTTTTCATGGGATATCACAGATACCACATGTAAATGGCATGGCAAGAAACAACTAATATTGTATGTCTCTATCACCTCTATTCCCACTCATGATCCATTGTCCCATGGACTTCACTTTCAGAATACACTTCAAAGAATTTTAAGAAGTGATAGCAATGCATTAAACCAGGGATGGGGTCCTTCTAAACACAGAGCACTCTGTGACAACAGAGGTCACATACCTTGGCCTTGCCAGAGTTATTAACATCAGACAAGCTGCATGCAAAAACAGATAGGGAGCCTATTGATAAAATATTTCCAGGACCTATCTTCAAAGATCCTCATGTAAGTTCTAGAATCTATTATTTTTTATAAGCTCTCTGAGTGACTGGGATGGACTTCTGGGTTTGCAAAACACAACCCTAGTGCAGGTCCAAGTCCCTAAAATATGTCCTCCTTCTAGGCACCAGCCCTGGTAGCCAACTACTTTTCTTTCTCTTACTCCCTAGCCCACCAACACGGTTGACATGAAGGGAAAGTCCAGAATGGAAGGAGTGACAGAGGGAAGGAAAACAACCCTGACAGACCCATGGGTTGTAAATAAGATGTTATCATCTTCTGGATAGTCTGATTGGCTCCCTGGCCCTTCTGAGCCCCATCCCCTGGAGATGTTCCTTCTATGCTCTGTAAGCAGGGGTATCAATACACTGAAGTGGGCCCCTTTGCCCGGGCTGCTCCTTTCCTTGGCTCCTAGCCCCATCACTGACCCTGCTTTCCACCTGACTCCTTGAACCAGCTTCTTCAGAACCACCTCCACTTCTCCCTCTTCCTCAACTCTTCACTCTAAATTGATCTGTTCTTTCAAATCCTCCTTCTAGATCACATGCAAATGCATCTTCTTTTCTGTTTTCCCTCTCACTGCCTTGATTTATTTAGAATTTATTATTTCCTCTCCTGAGTCACATGAATGGCCTTCCAATGAGACGCTGTATCTGCCTCTGTGTCTGCCCTCAAGATTGCCATGGGAGTTTTCTTAAGTCCAGATCTAATAAAATTCTCTTATTCAAAATCCTTTCATGGCTCCTGAGAATCTTGAGCAAAGTGTTTAACTCTTTTATTGTCATATGTTAGGCCCTTAAAGATATGACTCTGCCATAGACACTAAGTGGCAACCAGGCTCAGTGCTCAGCAGTTCTGGAAGCATACCTGTTCTCTGCTCCTGCTGGGTTTCCGCAATGTAAACAGTTCCCTCTGCTTTGAACAGCCCCCTTCAGCACTTCCCTTTTCTTTACCTATCAAATTCTTGTTTGTCATTTTATGGCTTAGCTAAGAAACCAACTTAAAAATCACCTCCTTTTCAATTTTCTAACACCCATCCTCACCCCATCATAATGACTATCCCCCACAACTTGAGACAAACTTCCTCTGTCCCTCCAACCAGGCTGTGAGGACATTGAGGTTCCTGCATGAAATAAGCTGTCAGTAACCGGAGGAAGAAGGAATGGCAACAAGACAGACAGGAAAGAAGGGATGGCTCAGACAAATCTGCTCTTCCAACACTTCACAGTTTAGATCATTGTCTCCATTCCCACCCTCCTGAACAATTGGAAAAATAACTCAGATACCCACTAGAATTTCTCAGAAAGATCACCATTCATAACCCACAGAAAAATCTCGTATAATTCTCCTCTCCAGGTCTCTCTTCCTATGACATCCGTGTCTCAACAGCTGCCTGAGAGACTGTCTCCAGTCTCTCACAGTGGTTTGTCTCTCTTCTGCCTACATACCTTCCTGAATCTGTGTTTTCTCCTGGAAATTCTTTACATTTTAAATAAACAACCAAGCTAACCTGCTACAACATTGCAGGTGGGAAGAAATCACCAGAGAGAGAGAGAGATTTACTGTAAGTTCCCAACATGCTTAGTCATTGGTTTGGCATTTAACACAGTGGCTCTGGACCTTGGTTGTATATTAGATTTAACAAAGGAGCATCCAAAAATAACCCAGCTCAGCGTTCCTCGCATAGCCATCAGGAAAACAGAGGCAGAGTTCGAGCATCTCTAAATGATACTTCTGTCATGTGTTTTCCAGTGCCTTAGAAAGCCCACTTCTGTACCGTACCTGGTAACCCTATCCCTGAAGATCTTTTTCTCCTTTACCTTGATCAGCCTGACAGCAGAAGCCAAGGGAGCAGATAAGGCATCACCCTTAAAAGTGCAGGAAGGGAAGGCTGTATATACTGATAACAAATTGTGTCCATGTCCAGAAACTCGCTCCTGCTTTTTGCCCTGTGATTAAACCTTTTACTTCTATGGGGTCCTTAAATTCTTCTTCCAAGCAGAACTCTTTGCCTCTCAATTCCCTACCTGCAAGCCTCAGTATAAAGATCCACAAACACACCTTTCAGAAACTGGGTGATGGTTTTGGATCCCTCTTCCCTGGCAATAAACCTTTGCCTCCACCTTCCTCTAGAATCTCAGCCTTGACCTTGGTGTGTTCTGCCCACCTACTGGGTCTTATACCATTAACCATCCCAGATCTTAATACCACCAGTACTACTGCCAGGACCTTCATCTGGTGCCTGATGCTAGATTTCTCCCAACCATCTTCCCTTTTTGTATGGATCTCTATTAGCTGTATCCTGAGTCCTCCGCATACTGCAATTCACTGTGCTGTGTGGGTGGCCCTGGACTAATGAAGAAAGAGACAGAAGAAGGAACACAGAAACAACCCACCTTTCACTAGTCACAGCGGCATGGACAAGAGCTTTTGCAATAGAACAAAGATAACATACCCGGAGTAACTATAGAAATAGGTCTTCTTTATACCCCCTCAAACCATGGAGAGAACTTCAGAGCTGATGCTAGGTTATCTCAATTGTTTGAATCTCCTTCACTACCAGAGCAGATTTATGCCATTGCAAATAAAGTCCTAACTATTGTAAAGTACACACTTCATTTCATTTAGACAAAAAAGAAAAAGAAAAAAAAACAAAAGTTTTCATTTCCTTTTTTTTTTAGGTATTAATTATTTCCCTGTGTTGACCAGAACTTTCCTGGCTTTAATTAATTAATTAATTAATTAATTAATTAAAAACACACCTCGTAGTACTCAGTTTCTGTGGGTGCAAACAATAATACCCAGTCACACACACACCTGAGTGTTCATGAGAGGTTGAGGTCTGCTATAACTTGCTGTACTGCTCTAGAACTCAGAAGCAGACCAGAAATGGAGTAGACTGGACTCCTGGAATTCCTTCCCATGAGCATGCGCTGTGCATCTTCTCATTCCAGGGTTGGATGGCAATGACTTCCTGGCAGTCGGCTTGTGCAACGGCAGGGAGGTGTACGGTTAAAACCTGGGATCCAGCATAGCAAGTATCAGCAGCGAGCCTCTTGATCTGAGCCTTGGGATTCACACGGTCCATGTAGAGAGGTTCTTCCAAATGGGCTGGCTGAAGGTAAAGAGTCGTTCCATCGTTTGCCCCCTGCGCTAACTCAGTGCTGCTGTATTGTCGGGTCTGTGCCAGGGTACAGAGGCGGTAGGCCGCGCCGTCGCCCCCACGGAGTTCACAGACCATGCACAGTGTGGAGGACCAGAGGGATGACTGCCATGAAGTGGTGCAGGAATAAATAAGGGCGATGACTGACATAAATACGGTGAGGGAAAGCATTCAGGAAATGCTTCCCCAAACAGGTGGCACGGGAGCACAACTTCCAATTAATAGCAGCTCGGAAAAAAGAGTAGTGGCTGGTGTGGGTTTAAGGAATGCAAGTAGTTGGGTTTGGCTTTTAGGTAAGAGAGCAAGAGACGTGGTTAAAGGTAGACAGGGTCTACACTGTCAAAGGGCTTAGATCTCAAACTAAGTTTAGATTTTTATCTAGGGAGCTATGGAGAAAAACTAAAAAATTTAAGATGGGAGGTTGGATACCCTGGTCTGTTTCCATTTTTTGATAAGACTCTGGTGGTCGTATTGAGAATGGATGGAAGAGGAAAGTAAGGCAAGGGAGGGGAGGACCAACAGGATGCTAGCTCTAAATCTTTAAAGAACTGTGATTTTGACTGAAATGCAAAACCATGACTGCTATATTAGAATATCAGTGGTAACAGACACCAGCAGAGAAACAAGAAATTGAGTGGTAAAGTGTTTTATTTCTTCAAAGTTCAGGTCTTTGTAAATTTTTCCTGACAAGTTAATGAGAAATAAAGAGTATCTTAACAGTTCACCCTGGGGAATTAACTCTTTTTTTCATAGGTTCTGATTTCTTTTTTCTTTTTGAAGGTAAATGATCATAAAAATAAATCCATCATCTCTCCAGGAAAACTGGTTGGTCTAAATGTCTTCAGCCAGTTTTACGTAGGTGGCTACAGTGAATACATTTCAGATCTCTTACCAGCTGGAGCCAATTTTAAAAATTGCTTTCAAAGTAAACCGTGGATGATTTTTATACTATACCTACTTGTTTCAAAATTTGAGAAAAGAAAATACTTCTAAAAAGTATACTTCTAGTTCCAAAACCAGCTACATGGATTGCTTTCTAATTGAACTTGATCAAAGTTTGATTTTAATGGAAAGCATTCATTCTTAGTAATCACTTATTACCTATGTTCTAGGTGTTTAGGATGTGTCAGTGAAAAATAAAGATTCCCACACTCATGAGTTTACATTCCAGTTGATCAAAGAAGGGAACAGACAATAAACACTAAATATAGTGGTATGGAATGATAAATTCTGTGGGGCAAAAGAAGAGAGTGATTATATATATATATATATATATATATATATATATATATATATATATGGCTTTTTAATATAGGGTAAGTAGTGTAGACCTCATGGAGTCATATTAAAAATGGAAATTCCACCCTGGCTGATGTGGCTTAGTGGATTGAGCGCTGGCCTGCAAACCACAGGATCACCAGTTCAGTTCCTGGTCAGGGCACATGCCTGGGTTGTGGCCCAGGTCCCCAGTGGGGGTGTGTGAGAGGCAACCACACAGATGCTTCTCTCCCTCTCTTTCTCCATCCCTTCCCCTCTCTCTAAAAATAAATAAAATCTTTAAAAATGGAAATTCCATACAACTTGATATAAAAGATGAGTGACAGACTTCAGTCAACTAATCCATACCACTGAGGTGTCATCCTGTTACCAGGGATACCCGAGTTCGGGTCTCTCCCTCTTCAGTTCTTGCCTTGCCCACAAGAGAATTCAGGCAAGAGACGGCACATATAGTGGAAATGAGGTAGTTTATTTATGAAATACAGATGAGCGCAAAACCGCTGGCAGGCACCAAGCTAGTCTGAATGCCCCACATGTAGAGGAAATAAAGTTGTTAGTAAGTTCATTAGTAAGTTTGTTCCATACTCTTGAGCCGAAAGCTGCAAGTGGGGACCTAGCTAATCTTAATACCCCGACTATTGACTATTGGGATTCGAGGAGTTATATACTTTAGTCGGCTTCTAGGTACTCCGTCCTCCTCCCTCTTTCAGACTTTAGGATTAATACACAGTTACAAAGGCTTTCTTTCCCAGCTAGTGGAATCATTACAAAGGCTTTCTTTCCCAGCTAGTGGAATCATTACAAAGGCTTTCTCTCTCAGCTAGTTGAAATGTTATACACAGATTTTCAAGGGCTCCCCTCCTCCTGCACTACCATAGTTTTGCTTGTGATATTTGGAACACCTGGCAATTTTATTGGACCAGGCTCAGAACTGCTAAATCAACGGGTGAGACATGTCTCCCTTTTGTTTCTAGCCTTCTGTTCTAAGTTCTTCATTAGATTGCACTGGGCAGGGACCCTGCCTTTATTATCCCTCCAGCAGCTCATTCGTAGCTGCAACCTAACAGTCCCACAGAGGCCTCCAAAAGCCAGGAGGATTAAGACCCCACACTATGCTTGGGCAAGCAATCAGATCGCCATAGTCTGTCTCCCTGTGTCCAAAAAGGATCATACAGTCAATCTTCCTTATAAAGGTGATTCCCAGTAGAGTTACAAAGTAAACACATGCTTTGAGTTGTTATAATAATGCATTTATTGAAAGTAAACTCTTAGGTGGATCCCTAGTCCTAGAATATTTGGTCAAGGGGCTATTCATTACAGTGTCCTAAGCTACTCACCCATGACCAGCGTCATCTCTATCAGAAATCAAGGAAGGGTGACCAGGATGTGTTGCATGGCCCTGTGAGACATCAAAAGCCATTCAGGCACTTGAGTTCTCTGCCTGCCTGGTATCAACCTTCTCCCCACGATCACTGACTTCTGCCCAAACACTGATGCAGAAGGCCATGTGCTTGAAACATAGGAAAGCAACACAGCTAATCCAACATAATACAGGGTCAGGTTTCAATAAAATTAGTTTGTTGTTCCAAGGCTCTCTAGAAAACTTCTTCTTTGAATGTGTAATCAGTGCTGATCCTTGGCTTGAAGACTACTATGGCACTATACCAAATATAATTGAGAGCTCAACAGTTCTTTCACAGCATGAGGCATTCTGAAAAGGATTGTAAGGGCATAACAAATCAATGAGTTTTCAAAAACACTAAATTCAAGGAAAAGGATGGGTAAACTTATGAATGTGCAAGCAGCACATCTTCCACTCGATGAAACAGAGACCCCGTGGGGCGTCATCACAACTTGCTGTCATTTAGTCATAGGCATGATGCTTTACATAAATACTCTGGATGTAGCATCAAGGATAAGAGTGTGGACTCTGGAACCCAACTGCCTGGGTCTGCACCTCAGCTCCGCCACCAACCAGCTTCATGACCTGGCTAGTAACCTCTCTGTGCCTCACTGTGCCTAATCTGTAAAATGGGATAATAACAGCACTTGGCTTATAGTTCTGAGAGTGAGTTATGGAAAGAGAACGCAGATCACCACTTGGCTTAGAGTGCTTCCTGTGTTCGTAATGATAGTGGTGCTTGTGGCGGGAGGTGACCCAGCTGCAGCCAGACACTTGCTTCTCTCTCTCTGCTGTGCAGACAGTGGGTGGGAGCATAGGCTCTGCAGTCAGGCTGCCTCCCGATTCCGGCCCTGCTGCCTAGCAGCTATGTCACTCTGAGGCTTTTACTTCAACTCTCTAAGCCTCCATTTTTTCCTTTGTACAATAAAAATACCTACCCCAGAAGGTTCTTGTAATCAATTAACTACAGTAATATGAAGTGCTTAACCCAGAAAACAGTAGTACATGATAAACACTCAATAAATATTAACTAATATCAGCGCTCCATTCTGCTGGCATTGGACTTGACAGTTTGAAGGTTACTGAAGTCCGGTACTTCCTGGTTTCCTGGTGGTGTTTTCTCCCTTCTGTTAGGAAGTTTTCTTCACATCTTGATAATGAGAACAAAGGGAGACTTTCTTTAAAACCTGTCATCTTCTCCTTAAGTGTGTTAATGAGCCTGAGTTCTGCACACAAACAGTGGCCCTTCCTGTAAGAGAGATGTTAGGACTGCCCCCGTCTGGAAGGAGGCACGTCAGCTGCCACCACCCTGAGTTAGGACAGAAATCTTGGGAGGGTCTTCTTGGAAATTTTTACTTAATCTACAATCTTATGGAAGCTCCAGGACCTTAGAAGTCCCTCATTTTATGACTTGTCTCTTGAATTCTCACTTCATGTCTGCCTCTTCTTCATTATAAACTAGCATTTACAATATACTGCGAATTATGGACAATTATTACCAACCTACCATAAAGACCAGATTGCAACTATACCATAAACCTATGATTCCCCAAAACTGACCTCTCTTGGCTCTAGAGAATGATATAGGATGACTTCTTTAAAATACAAATTTCTGAACCCTAGCCCAGAACTACTTAATAGAAATTTCTATGATGCGGTCTAAATATTTGCATTTCAGAAAGCCTTTCCAGATTTGGAAATCACTACATTAATTAATCATGTCAAAGCCGATGGAATTATGGAATAATTTAATAATTAGGATGGCCTTAGCCTAACTATTAAATTCTGACATCACTAAAACATATAAATAAGGCCCAATTATTGTTCTTTAGAATGAGGATTAAATCATACACAGTGTCTGATTTAGGCTTTCATGTTTCTATTAACACTCCTGAAAAATAACTCTAATTGAGAAGTCCTCAGTCTAAAATACAAATCTCTAAAGTTCCATCTATTACAAAGGTGCAGGGTTCTCAGGTTGAGGGTCATGGATAAGTTTTGGTGGCTTCCCGAGTCTCTTGAAATCATATGTGCAATTGTGTGGGCTTGTGTGCATTTTTCTAGGAGAAGGTCCATAACTTTCATCAGTGTTCTAAGATCTGTTACTTTCATTGGCAGACCTATTCAATCCTGATGTAGAATTAAAAATTACTTTTGTCTAGTGTGAACATGAGGAAATCTATTACCCCATCTATCTGTGATTCTAGTGTTACAGCAGCTAGTGTTCAGTGACACAGGAACTATTAAATATTTATTACTCAGCTGAATACAGTGAACATAAAATAGATTCAGATTCATTAACAATACTGTAAAGATGTGTTATTCCATCGTGTGAGTGCCCTACATGGTCAGTACAATCAGCTTCTTGCTACTTCAACTTTTCTCTCTCTCTTTTTTGTAATTCTATGAAGTTTTCAAAACAGAGTCCATAAGAGGGAAAATTATTATATTACAATAATTTAAATATTCTTTTACTGTCAAAAAAAATCCATCACTTATTTGGAACTTAGCCAGTCTGACTTTCCAATATATACATGGCTCATGGCTCTAAAAGTCTTTATCGTAACTACTATATCACATGCAAGATATATGTACTGAATACTTCTTTCATGGTGCTATTCTAGGCAGAATATATTTTATCTGCTATATTAATAGGAGTGAAATTATACAGTATACATTCTACAAATGGCTTCCTCTATAATTGCCTTTAAACTGTGATATGTTGATTGCTAGGAAGTATTTCTCTAAAATAAACACATTTAACTATTTGTATTTGCTAAATGTTTCTCTAAATGTAGCATTGTCACATTTTTAGTTAAAAACATATTTCAGAAGTTGCTCATAACAAAAGTATTTCTTACCCATATAAAAGAGAAGAGGTTTTAAATGAACAGCCTCAGACATTAATACACTAGCAAAGTTTTTTGGTGCACAATTACAAAAACTACAAAAACCTAATATTAGCATCCTACAATTTTTTGTTAAAAAGAATTTTTTATAAAGGTAATAAAGGGCTTCTGTCCTGACCAGTGTAGCTCAGTGGGTTGCACGTTGTCCCACAAAGCAAAAGGTCACCAGTTCAGTTCCCAGTCAGGTTGCAGTTTCAGTCTCAGTGAAGGAGTGTGCAAGAGGTAACCAATCAATGTTTCTCTCCCTCCCTTTCTCCTTCCCTTCTCATCTCTCTAAAAATAAAATAAATAAAATCTTAAATTAAAAAAAAAAAAAAAAAAGGATTTCTGAGACAATGTGGTAGAGGGTGGGGATGGGGATGAAATACAAGATCCAACTGCCAGGCATTATAACTGGCCAGCTTATGTATGTTATCTTATTCCTCTTAACCCATGGAGTATTTTTGTCACCATTTTAAAGATGAAAAGATTAGCACTCAGTTAGATTTGGGTCATCTAGCCATTATGTAGGAGGGATTGTAATTGAACCTGGACCCACCTAACTTCAATCTTCTTTTGCTCTCTGCTGAGTACCTTTCACTCTGCAGAAGTCATTGAAAACCCTGCTGTGTTAGCTGAGCTACCTGGTTATTCAGTATAAAGCAGCTAACACTCATTCATTCATTTCTTCTTTCAGTACAACATGTTAGTGCTTTTTTATATTTAAGAAAAGTACATGGCAGTACTGGGGGAAGAACGAAGATTAAATCTAAGGAAGGAAATTACTATTCTGTTATAATGAGAAAATACTGGTGCATGCTTTAAGACTGGTGCTTGTTAGAACTAGGTTGAAAAATAAATTCTTGATCTTTCAAAACTGAACCCATTTTTTCTTCACCAGGAGGAATTATTCCATACTTTTAGTTTCAAAAAATGTTTTCTAAATGAAATCCAATCTAACATCTTTTATTATTTTCAAGACCTTATTAATGGTTTATGTCCATGTTGATTTGAAAGTACATTGTAAACAAACTCTGAGTAAGTGCTGAAGGAAGTGAGTAAAACTATATTTCAGTATCCTAAATAATTCTATAAATTATTCATTCAACTGCCCTTTTTTTATATTTATTTAATCTTGTGGTGGAAAAGACCTTTTTTTCTAAATGTATTGAGGTATAATTGACAGATAAAAATTATATATATTTAATGTGCACAATTTGATCATTTGGTATACATATACATTGTGAAAAGAGTACCACAATCAAGTTAATCAACACATTTAGAGCTGTGCTGTGGCACAACATGTGCGAGGCGCCACTACCCAGACCACCTGACTGACCCTGGGCAGATTAAGAGACTTCTTGCCAAGATGGAGGCATAGGAAAACACTTTTCACCTCCACACACAACTACAGCAAAAATTACAACTAAACTACAAAATAAACATCACTCAGATTAGTCAGAAAATCAAGCTGTATGGAAGTCTGACAACCAAGGATTTTAAGAAGCCACATTCATCCAAATGAGTGCCTTTTCTTTAATAGGCCTTCCTACTATGGCAGGGAGTCAAAGCAGCTCTACCTAATACACAGCAACAAACACAGGGAGGCTGCCAAATTGTGGAGACAAAAAAATATGGCCCAAATGAAAAAACAGAACAAAAATCCAGGAAAAGAATTAAATGAAATGGAGATAAGCAACCTATCATATGAAGAGTTCAAAACACTGGTTATCAGGATGCTCAAATAAATCATTGGATACTACAACCGCATAAAAAATACTCAGGCAGAAATGAAGGTTGCATTAAGTGAAATAAAGAAAAACCCACAGGGAACCAACAGTGGACGGGATGAAGCTGAGATTCAAATCAATGATTTGGAACATACAGAAGAAAAAAGCATTCAGTCAGAACAGCAAGAAGAAAAAGAATTTTTTTTAAAAGAGAATATAATAAGGAGCCTCTGGAACATCTCCAAACATATCAACATCCAAATCACATGGGGTTCCAGAAGGAGAAGAGGAAGGGCAATAAATTAAAAATTTATTTGAAAAAATAATAAAACAAAACTTTCTTAATTTGGTGAAGGAAATAGACATACAAGTCCAGAAAGCACAGAGAGTCCCAAACAAGCTAGACCCAAAAAGGACCATACCAAGACACATCATCATTAAAATGCCAAAGTTTCAAGATAAAGAGAGAATCTTAAAAGCAGCAGGAGAAAAGAAGAGAGTTACCTACAAAGGGGTTCTTACAAAACTATCAGCTGCCTTCTCGAAAGAAACTTTGCAGGCAAGAAGGAACTGGCAAGAAGTATTCAATGTGATGAAAAGCAAGGACCTACAACCAAGATTACTCTATCCGGCAAAGTTATCATTAAGAATGGAAGTGCAGATGAAGTGCTTCTCAGACAAAGTAAAGCTAGAAGAGTTCATCATCACCAAGCCATTATTATATGAAATGTAAAGGGACTTATTTAAGATAAAGAAGATCAAAACTATGAACACTAAAATGACAACAAACTCACAACTATCAACAACTGAGTCTAAAAAATAAAAACAAAATCCAACTAACAAACCAGAATAGGAACAGAATTATAGGTATGGGTTCATTTGAAGAGTTATTAGCTGGGAGTGGGAAGGGAAGAAATGGGGATATGGTGCAGGAACCGAGAAGCATAACTGGTTGGTACAAAATAGACAGGGGGAGGTTAAGAATAACATAGGAAAGGGTGAAGCCTAAGTTGTTGTCGGCAGCCGTCCATCTCGAGAGACGATGGTGTAGCTTCTTAAGAGTCTATCTGCACCGCCGAGAATGGTTGTGCAGTCCGACTCGGGAGTGACACGGTATCTGTCTCCTCCCATGTTGAATCGACATCTTGCGATGACGCTGGAGTGTCCTCTCCAGTGAAGCTGAAGCTACAGAGCCTGGGCAGGGTGATATGGAGGGTCTGCTGTTGCCCATGCAGCAGACCCCCCCTCTCTTCGCAGCTGAAGGGTCCAAGGGAAAGACGGAGTCAATACAGCTTGGCTTCAGGTGCGCCGCAGGAGTTGCCGGTGTTGACTACAACGTCAAACCGCCTTAGGGACTCCGGCTCCGGATTTTCTGTCGGGGTTTACTCCCTTGAAGCCTAAGTACTTATATGCATGACCTATGGACATGAACTAAGGAGGGGGGATTGCTGGGGGAAGGGCGGTACTGGGAAAAGGGGAAAAATTTGGGGCTACTGTAACAACATAATCACTAAATTATTATTTTTTTAAGTACAAATTGGTAGGTACAAAATCGTCGTCGTCGTCGTCGTCGTCGTCGGCAGCCGTCCGTCTCGAGAGACGATGGTGTAGCTTCTTAAGAGTCTATCTGCACCGCCGAGAATGGCTGTGCAGTCCGACTCGGGAGTGACATGGTATCTGTCTCCTCCCGTGTTGAATCGACATCTTGTGATGACGCTGAAGCTACAGAGCCTGGGCAGGGTAATATGGAGGGTCTGCTGTTGCCCATGCAGCAGACCCCCCCTCTCTTCGCAGCTGAAGGGTCCAAGGGAAAGACGGAGTCGATACAGCTTGGGTTCAGGTGCGCCGCAGGAGTTGCCGGTGTTGACTACAACGTCAAACCGCCTTAGGGACTCCGGCTCCGGATTTTCTGTCGGGGTTTACTCCCTTAGCCTTTCCCCTGAAGAGGTATGCCGCAAGGCAGCGGAGGTTTTTTGGAGTCAGAGTTTTCCTTCTCTGATGTGCCCTGACTGGAAGATCGAACCAGCGACACTTAGCTCGCAGGCCGACGCTCAATCCACTGAGCTAAACCAGCCAGGGCAATAGGTACAAAATAGACAGGAGGATATTAAGAATAGTATAGGAGGGACTTCCGGCCAAGATGGAGGCTTAGACGGACACACTAGGTCTCCCTCTACAACTAGAGAGGAATACAACTACTTCAAAACAAAGGATAACTAGAAATTCCAGAAAATAAAACTACACGGAAGTCCAACATATGAAGTTATAAACCAGCGGTGCCATTTGGGCAGGTAAGAGTTAAAGAGGGCAGTGCTGTTTGCGGTCGCACCCGGAGCGGCGGGCGGCGAGGAATCCCGGATCCGTCAAGCCCCTGGCGGTGCTCGACTCCGGAGCTGGGGAGAGCGGCCGCCGCATCGCCTTGAACAGTGAGGCCCAGGGGGGCGGGAGGACGGATCCCGGTCTCCTAGCTGAATAACTGTGTGAATCCATCTTGGACCCCCGCCCCCAAAGAAAACACCACAGGGCTGCGAAATAGGTCGCGGACAGGCAGGCGCCGGTCGCTGATTTGTGACGCGTACACAGGCACTGCCCCCGACAGCCGGCCCAGGAAAACAAAACGCATCTGTCAGAATGAGGCAGACAACTATAGAAATCCCGGTGACACAGCTCACCAGGCAGCAGATAGAGAACCTGACAGATGAACAGATAAGAAACCTGTCAGAGGCTCAGTTCTGGGCCATTGTTATCAGGTGGCTTACAGAATTCACAAAAGAGCAGGAAAAAGATAAGAAAGAAGCGAAAAAATTTCATAACGAAAGGAACAAAACCGCATACGAGATAGAAGGTGAGAAAAAATCCAGAGTTCATTTCAACAAACTGGAATATGGAGAAGGAACAAGCAGTCAACCAATGCAGCGAGAGGAAATGGGAAGCAACAATGAGAGGATCAGAAACCTCTGGGACAGCTATAAAAGGCCCAACATAAGAATCATTGGTTTGCCAGAGAATGAGGAAGATGAACTAGAACTTGAAAAATTGAGTGAAAATATAATAAAGGAGAACTTCCCAGACTTGGGGAAGGGAATAAACTTGCAGGTCCAGGAAGCAAGGAGAGTTCCCAAGAGACTGGACCCAGGGAGAACCACTCCAAGACACATTATAATCAAAATGTCAAAAATTAAAGATAAAGAGAGAATCTTAAAAGCAGCAAGAGAGAAGAAAAGAATTATGTACAAAGGGGTCCCAATTAGACTATCAGCTGACTTCTCAAGGGAGACCCTACAGGCAAGAAGGGACTGGCAAGAAATATTCAAAGTAATGAAAATCCAAAACCTACAACCACGAATACTCTATCCAGCGAAATTGTCATTCAGAATAGAAGGACAGAGAAAGTGTTTCCAGGACAAAATAAAACTGAAAGAGTTCATTAGATCCAAACCACTGTTATATGAGATGTTAAAGGGACTGGTTTAAAAAAACAGAAGCTAGGGAGATGAAACAAAGGCAAACTAAATAGGCAACGAGAGTGAAAAAGGAACTGTGGGTACGGGAAGCATATTGGGGGGAGGTCAACAGGGAGGGGGAATGGGGAAAGGGAGGGAGATGATATAGGAATTGGGGATCAAGGTAGGGAATGGAATAGACGGAGAGAGGTTGGGAGGAACTGTATGCACAACTAATGGACATAATCTAAAAGGGGGGGACAACTGGAGGGAGGGGGGCCACCGGGTGGAGGGGAGCAGAGGGAAGGGAAATTGGCACAAATGTAATATTTTAATCAATAAAACACATTAAATCTGAAAAAAAAATGTGAAATACTTGCATGCCACCAACTTGTAATATTTTACCATTTTAGATGCTATAATGTGTGACTTATGTGTAGCTGTATTACTTTATAAACTGTTTTAACCTATATTGGCAACATTTATTTGGCTAAGCAGTTGTTGAAAAAAATCTACAGTTTAATTTTTTTTATTTTGAAACTTATCAAAGGTAAACATTTATTGTATTTGTTAAGGAATTAATGACTAATTTACTTTTTAAATGTGAAATTGAAATTGTGAGGGAATTAAATGTGTGCTAAAGCAAAAAAAAAAAAAAAAGAAAAAGAAAAAGGCAAGGCCCCCAATTTAGATTATTCTACATAGTTAGAGAAGTGCAGACATTTTGCCTAAATCTGGAGGGTCTCAATTGCCCTCAGTTCTTAATAAACCACAAACTGAAGTAGCACGTCTTGGGAAGGCCTGTTCAAACCCCTTCACAACTCTTATAAACCTTAAAGAAAATTTTGTTTTTCAAAAGGATTAGCTAAGATATACCACCATCCCACTATAATGGTTACAAGAATTTTGTGGGAATAGTGTGAGATATGCGGACTGTATAGCATTTGGAACAAAGCAAAGGGTTGCTAAGTGACAGCTATTATTATTGGACTAGATATTTGGCAGATATTGGGAGTCTACAGTCATTATCGATCCCACCAGGGAACACATAGACAAAGATTGAAGGACACATGTATAATTACAATATAATGTGCTTTATTACTCCACAGTAAGATTGCATTAGTGACTTGCCTGCAACAACAAGCTCATCTTTGATTTCTCGTGTATTTATTGTTGTGAATGTAAAAAAAAAGAAATGAAAAAAACTACATAATTCACTCACACAGTTAATTTTTTTTTTTACATTTCCATTCTGGCCTTTTATAAAAGAAATTAAAATGCCTTTTAAACATCAAAAAAAAAAAAAAAAAAAAAAAAGAATAGTATAGGAAATGAAATAGCCAAAGAATTTATATGCATGACCCCTGGACATGAACTAAGAAAAGGGATTTCTGGAGGGAATGGCGGTACCAGGAAGAGAGGAGCAAAGGGGGAAAAATTGGGACAACTGTAATAGCAAAATCAATAAAATGTATTTAAAAAACACATTCATCACCTAACATAGTTTTCTGTTTGTCTCTGGTGAGTATATTTCAGATCTACTTTTTCAGCATATTTCAAGTTTATGATACAGTATTGTTATCTATGCTTACATGCTGTACATTAGATCCCCAGGACTTAATCATTTTTAACTGAAAGTTTGTACCCTTTGACTAACATCTCCACATTTCTCCCACACTCTAACCCCTGGCAACTACCATTCTACTCTGCTTCTATAAGGTCAACGTTTTTAGATTCCAGATATAAGCGAGGCCATATGCTTTGCGTCTATAAAAGAACTTTCTAAGGGAAAATGCAAAATCCCTGAAGGGAAAAAAAAGATAAATGTGACAGCATATTAAGCATATTATAAACTTCTCCACATAAAAATAAAAACCTGACCATAAGCAAAACTAAATAGCAAATATTAAGCTGGAGAAAGTATTTACAATATACAACAAACAGCTAATATGCTCATTATATAAAGATGTCTTTCAAATAGATGTGTAAAAGGGCAAATAGAGAAAAACAGTGCATAATAAGTAATCAAAAATTACAGATAACTAATAAATTTTTAAAAGATGTTAAGCCCCAATTAAAAAGAGTAAAAGAGTATGTATTCTATCATTTATTTCATTTAAAGATGAAACAGCCCTGGCCAGATGGTTCAGTTGGTTGGAGCATCACCCCATACACTTTCAAGACTTGTGGGTTCGATTCTGGTCAGAGCGCATACCTAGGTAAAGGGTTTGTTTCTCAGTCGGGGCACTTATGGGAGGCAATTGATCAATGTTTCTCTTTCACATTGATCTCTCTCTCTCTCTCTCTCTCTCTCTCTCTCTCTCTCTCTCTCTCTCTTTCCCAGGTGAGGACCCCCTGCCTTCCTCTCTCTAAAATCAATAAACATCCTCGGATGAGGATTTTTAAAAATTGGAACAGGTAATAATCTCTTGCATGAGATGCCTGTGAAGTGGGTGTTCCTGTACAGTGTGGGGGAGACATAATTGTGCAAAATATCTATGACACTTGGGCACGCTTCAAAGCATGCATAATTTTTCCCCTAGTAGTCTTACTTCTAGATATTCATACTAAGAAAATAATTAGCATATGCACAAAGACATACATACAATAATATTTATTATAGCGTTATTTCTAATAACAAAAATATAAAAATGGCTCAATTGCCCAATAATTGAAGGTTGTTAAATACATTAGGATATAAGAGAATATTATGCCATCATTTAAATATAGTTAATGTGATAAGAAAAGAGTTAATGATATTTATGCCACATAAATTTTGGTATACTACTATACATTATATTGTTTAATGAGGATTCTACTTTTGTTTTAAAAAATACAACTAAGCATAGAAAAGATATACTTTTATTTTTATGTATTTTTATTTTATATACTTTATTCTTTTCTTAAAATTGACATGATTACTTTGTGTCTTAAAAATGTTACTTTAAAAATAAGAAAATAAATTTCTTCCTGTTTTATTATTTTGTCCGTTTTTTATGTGAAGTATTTTTCCCTTTCTCCAAGGTTGTATTTTTGCTATTCATGTTCGCACTAGGAAGGATGGCCATTTCAGAAGGCTGGGAAATCTTGGGGGCCACCCAAATGCTGGGCGCAGCATTGGCCAGTGTGACACCTCTCCTTGTAGTTTAATGGACAGTGGCAGTGGTGGGACATGCGGAAACAGTGGATCTACTGTTTAGTAAGTATGACATTAGGAGGGAAGGTAGCAGGTTATTTGCATTCTAACTGGTACTCCACTCATATACACTCAGAACACAAACTGACCCTTGTGTTTTAAATGTTTTCATGTAGATTTGCTAGACAACTGGGGGACAGATAAAGGCAACTAGAGAAGGATTAGCATGGCAGTTATGCCATTTTCTCACTTCTTTTAAATAACAGAAATGAATCACTAACTATCAGTCCGGTCACCATGGAAAATATCTCTTAAATTCACAGTCTTGAGAGTGTTACCAGAAATGTTGCGGCACAATTTAACTTCTGAACTACTTTAGTATGAACATGTTGAGTGAGAAGAAAAAAGCAAAGGAAGATTGTTCTTTTTTTGAGCATCTCCTCTATGCAGAAGTAGTATTTGAAGCACTCTAGGCATTAGCTTTACCATTATGATTTTATCTTCACTGTTTTCCAATTTTTTTTAGTTTAATATATTTTAATAGCAAACTTACAGTAATAGACAATATTAAAAGCATGGACTTGCACACTGACTAGTGTGGCTCAGCTGATTGGGCATTGCCCTGTAAAGTGCAAGGTTGTCGATTCAATTACCAGTCAGGGCACATACCTCGTTGTGGGTTAGTTCCAACGAGGGTGTGTAAGAGAGGCAACTGATTAACGTTCATTGATGCTTCTCTCCTCTCTTTTAAAATCTTTTAAAAACAACAACAACAAAAGCATGTACTTGTATGTAGGACAACTCAGAACACTATAGTGAATGGATGGAATCTACTATATGATAAAAAAAATCTACAAACCCTATGTAGTTGCCATAAATAAGAAATTTACTTTTTTTTTTTTTTTTAATCCAAATGCTGGCATTGTCCAGAAAAATTTAACAGGTTTATTTATAATTGTTATAAAGTTGAACTGCTGAAACTTGTTCACTGAAACATTTGACTTGCATTAATGTTTATGTCCCTGTATTTATATATTTTTTAAAATCACACACAAATGAAAATGAAAAAACTGCCAATCCCTTATTTCTGTCCCCTATTTTCCACTTCCAGTCATATACTTAGGTACCTTTGACCCTATATATACATTCAGAACTACCAATAACAGGAAGAAGAGAAAAGACTTTTAAAGAATGAAACGGTTACCATCATAGTGGATTCTTAAGTGCATTCTCCACGTGTGCAGGGTGCTAGCTGAATGTCTTTTGTAATAATTGTTACACATTTGGTATGGATAGCGCACAAGTTGGTGTCTTCAAAAAGGCCAACCAGACAGGCCTCGCTTGCCTCCTGCAAAGCAGATCTGTTCTGAAGCCCTGAACAATTCCTCACACTAGATTCTGGAAGGGAAGTTTGCAAATCAGAACAGAAGTTCAGTGAACTTCTGATAACGTCTAATTTCTCCGAGTAGGCCTGTAATGATGAGGTTGCTTCATTTGTCCAGTAGAGGCCACACTCATGCCCGCGGTTTTTGTAGCCAGTTCCTTCCTCTGGTCGGTTGGCAGACAGTCTCTGGTTTGTACCTGCAGTGGGGTAGAGACCTCCTTAGTTATCCCCTTTTCTGGTTGGAACTCCCTGAGCTAGAAGTGGCGCTAGCGTTAGAGAGCATCAGCAGCACCAAAGCAGCTGCAAACACCCAACAATTTTTTTTTAATCCTCACCTGAGGTCATTTTTTCATTGCTTTTAGAGAGAAAAATGGAGAGAGAGAAAATAGAAACAAAACAAAACAAACAAACCAACAAACATGCCAATGTGAGAGAGAAACATAGATTAGTTGCCTTCTCATGCCCTGACCAGAGATCGAGCCTGCAATGTTTCAGTCCAGGGCACTGACACTCCACCCAGCTGAGCCACACCAGACAGGGTCACACTACAATTTTTAATGAAACCTTTAGTTTGTTTTACAAATTATGCATTATCATTTGCTCTCCAACTAACCTTAATTATTGTATTTAGAAGAACAAATTTACCTCATCGTATCTAAAGAAATTTGGTTGTTCTTCAGGCGATTTACTAGGTGATTTTGGTGGTTTTTTTTGTTGTTGTTTGTTTGCTTTTACTGAGATAATAAACTGGTAATAATAAATAATGTGATCATAAAGAATAGGAAGTGCCAGTAAAAAGTTAAGGTGAAGATGCTGGTAGGAAATTCATCCTAACTCCTTATTATCCAATATGGAACAAAGGACCTGTTTCAACATAAGAGCCACATATGTTGATCTTGGAATACATTGGAATACATAGTGCCACATATAGATAGGCACAACTATTTGAAGATTACTTTGATTACCATAGAAAGTTTTTTTGACTTGTGATAATAAAGGTAACATCTTACAGCACTTTGTGGCCAAAAAAGCATTTTTTATGTACATTATTTCATTGCCCCTAATTAAAACTTTCTAAATTAGTCAGGGACTATCCTAGCCTTGATTTAATACATAGGAAACTTAGCCCAGGAGATTATGATTAAACAAGAGGCTGTACCAGCATCTTATAAGTGGTATCACAGGACTGAAAAGCAAATCTCCTTGTTCCTGGATCAAGATTCTCTCAGGACCTAAATAGTAAGAAATGAATTTAAAAGCAGCAAGCAATTTAGATGGCAAGTGTTAAGTACTCCTTATTTGTTCAATGTAATCTATTCATTTATTATTAATTTTTTTTTTAATGTTACGTGCCCTGGCTCGTGTGGCTCAGTGAATTGAGTGCCAGCCTGTGAACCAAAAAGTCACTGGTTCAATTCCCAGTCAGGACACATGCCTGTGTTGTGGGCCAAGTCCCGGATTGGGGCATGCAAGAGGAAACCAATCAATGGTCTTCATACACATCAATATTTCTTCAATTGGCATTTCATATTTTCTTCAAATTGGAAGTACATTGCCTCCTGAAACATTTCCTGGGGAGTCATAAATTCCCATGTGGGTGGAAAGCTGCATTTCACAGGCTAGCATGAGAACCTCGATTTGAATAATAAATAAGCCTGAGTAATGGGACAAATACCTCTGACAAGCTTTTCTTACAGAATTCTAAAATATTTCTTATCAAATTGTGACCAATGTTTGGGATTCCCTTATGACATAACAATAAAATATTTACTATCTCAATGACATGCGAAGCACTACCGCAGAATGAAAGGTAGCTCTTGTGAATGTTACATAATGACATTAAAAGTATGTGTCCCTGAACTTAAAAGAAATGGATTTTATGGTGTGTGAATTATAACTCAATAATGTGTTTCAAAATATTTGGGTTCCCACTCATGGCCATTCAATTCAGTAGCATCATAAGTTTAAGGAGAATTATACCTTCCAATAGTGTTTAAGAAGCTTCCTCTACCCTTATCATTGTCCCAGGCTCTCAACTTAATATAGGTCTATACTTTTTACACCTGAATCAGAGATTAATATTAAACTGAATTTCTAGGTAACATTATTGACAGCTCAAAAATAAAGTTCAATCTTTTCTTGAAAAATAGCATATGATAAAATTGTTTAAATGCTAAAGAAGCAAGTCCCAACCCAGAAGCATAAATATCATGGTGTTCAGAATCAATTTTAAAAACAAAATCTCAAAGTCACTCAAAGTGTCTTAACAGCTTAATGCTATTTTTAAAAATTATAAACTGAAAATGCTCACTTTATTTCCACTCTTCACAGCTGGAGGTGGAAGGCATTGTTTTGGTACATAAGAAGTCCTCTTATGCTAAGTAAGGAGGGAAGTGGAGCTTGATAAGGATTGGGCCTGGGGCTGGGCTCCAGGAAGCCGCTGAAAGCCTCACTTTCCTGCTCCAATGACGTCAGTTAGCAAACACAGACCCAGCTGCAGTCTAATGCAATTTCTCAAATGAAAGTATCATAAGGCAGAGTTCATGTAAGGCCTCTATGCTCCAGGGATGAGCGCTGAAGCAACAGAGAAACAGTAAACTGTTTCTGTTTTTAGTAACCTAGGTTTAAAAAAAAAAGTTTGTTTAGTGCTAACTTAGTTTTGTATGTACATTTGTTTGTTACCAAGTGTCTTTAAGCAAATTTGACTTCACTTAAGTTGTTCTTTGTTTGACCATAAAGTGATATCCTGACTGTGATTGAGAGTGATAGGTGACATGTTCCTTTTAAAAAACCAGTGTGGGAAAACCAAGTTACAAAAACAGATGTAAAATGAGCAGCAGATAGTAAGTCCAGCAGGAGTTCAGAGAATGTGGTTGCAAAATAGGAAATGCATCAAAGAATTATACTGAATTCATGAATGAGGCTTATTTACAACGTAAATCTATCAGTGAGCACAAAAATCTCACTGATCCAGAGTTTCCTAAATTTTTTTGGCTCACAGATACCTTCAAGAATCAGGTGAGCCTGGCTGCTGTGGCTCAGTGGATTGAGCGTAGGCCTGTGAGCCAAGTGTCGGTGGTTCGATTCCCAGTCAGGGCACATGACTAGGTTGCGCGTCAGGTCCCCAGTTGGGGGCACGAGTGAGAGGCAACCGCACAGTGATGTTTCTCTCCCTCTCTTTCTTCTTTCCCCTCCCTCTAAAAATAAATAAATAAACAAACAAATAAATTATTTATTTTTTTAAAGAATCAGGTGAAAGGTCACAGATCTTTCCAAGATTAATGCAGATGCCAGAAGAAAAGTGTATCTTCTAAGAGCCTTCTCAATAGCACGTATGCCTAGAAGTGGTAGTCAACTGCTATAATTTTTGCTAAATGAGCAAAGTCCCTCACACTTTAAGATAGATCAGACTGTTTACATTGGTGCAGGGGGAGGAGATGTATGCAGATATGACATACAGTAGAAAGGTTTTGTTGTTGGGTTTCCCCCCAGTGGAAAGGTTTACTGTTGTGGTACTCATCCCACAACTACAGTAAATGCATGGCCACTCCAGCCCATCTCTGTATTCTTCCCATTGCTTCATTTTGCTCCAAATGACTCTCTAGGTTAGAATAAACCTAATTTCTCTCCTGTTTTCAGGCAAAAGCAATTCAGTTACTATAGCTTCTTCGTGTAGTTCAGGCTCATGCTCACCATCGACTACAAGTGGCTCATCTAAATAATTTCCCCCAAACATCTCCCTCTCTAAGAGGAATGGAGTCAACTGTTAGCGTAATACAATGTTCTGTCCCTTAACCTAGAGAACAGAGCCATTAGGAAGGAGACCCACAGATGAGTGCCGATACTTTTATTAGTATGTCAGGAGTAATTTCATCTCCTATTTCTTATACCCTCTGAGATATCATCAAAGAAAGGAAAGCCATGGGGGAACATGTCCAAGTGGAATGATTGCAGTGACCCATCCTTGAAAGCATGTCGAGTCTTGACATGTCTTCACTGCCCGTGCACTGTGAGATTCACTTGTACTGGCGCTTGTTTGTGTATTTTTCAAAGGCTCAATTTTTGAGCATGTCATTTTACATCCATTAAATTTTGGCAGGTAAAATAATATCCATCGTATCACATTTACCTCCTTCTCCTAACTTGTTATTCCAATGGAAATAAATCACAAAGAAAAGCAATTTGACCTGACTGAGGCCATACAACACTACAGACGGTTTTAGGAGAAGGAGATGCAGCTATGTTTCCCTTTTCCTATAAATAGCAGAGAAGGAAGTTATATATGCAGAAGTGGAGCCCTTTAGGCAATGTAATCATCGCTTATTAAGTAATACATATCTATTCCATTATTCATATGACTTAATATCAAAGCATATAGATTTCATTTTAAGTACTATATCTGTGCTTTTGCTTATGCATAGGAAACCCACAAATCTGTTACCATAAATTTCTTACAGATCCACTTCAATAAATTTTCTGCAAGAACTTTCTCATTCTGCTCTTATCTCACAGTGATGATTTTAATACTTTGTCCTCATTAGCCTCAATACATATAAAAGACTCTCTCTGATTTAAAGCAGTAAGAATATTTATTTGATAGGTAAGCTGAAAAAAGTAGATTAAGCAGAGGTTCTATTTTTCTAAGTCACTTTTTCATCTGTACACTGAGGACTAATAATTGTAGTTATTGTGGAGATTTAATGAGTTACTACATATAAACTACTTAAAACAGTGCCTGACACTAAGGTGAAGTCATAATAAATGTTGAATATATATATATATTTGAATGTGTGTATATATGATATATACATATATATATACACATATACATGTAATACAAATATATCATATAAATAAATTACCTCAAAAAGTCCTTGGGGGCAAACTATGTTTTTTTGTTTTATATTCACCCTGATGACAAAGTGGAGTGGTACACCATTACTCCTTGTCTGGTGAATATTAAGTAAGCAAATGAATGATGTTCAAGTCATAGTTGAACAAAGAATACCAAATCTTCTATCATCTCATTTTCAGTTAATTTTTATATATCCATGTTTATCCTAATCTCTAGGAGTCTTCAAATTGGCTAATTACAAAAAAATTAAAATCTTCATGTTGAATATCTGTTATTATCAGAAAAATTAATCCATAGATGTTTCTGAGCTATAAAATTGACAATAAAAAGCAAACGACTTATCTGCAATTTAGGAATTTAAATCCATTTCATCCTAAGTGCACAGATGTAAAATAACTAACTATATTAGTAAAAACATACTCCAATTCTCAACTCTTGATTGCCATTACGACCAGCTGTTACTCAAAATGTCAGACATGTTCTTCTGTGTTACCGCTCTATGTTTAGAGGCAGAAGAACACACAAATTATCCTTCATATATTAACAACGTAGGATAGCTAACATTTTTTAATGAACATGAGGTGAGAAAATAGTTCTATGTATAATGTCAATGATTACTCAGTATCTTTTTAATATTCTTAGCTATTATAGAGGAAATGCTTCAGCCCTTTGTCTGCTATGCTACTTAATTCACCCTAAAAAGGCTCTTTAATCACTTGTTCTCACCTCTGACTCAGCATTCCTCTCTGAATACCCTATTCTCACTAATGGCACCGTAATTTTTCGGTCATTTAATCCTGAAGCCCCCAAAGACTTCCATGAGATTGAGAAACACAGAATGGCAGTCAATGTGTGCGCTCCCTCCTCTCTTACTAGCCATGTGATTTGCTTAACATCTCTGTCCCTCCTGCTCCTCCTCTGCAAAACCAGCGTTCTAACCATACCCTACTCATAGGGTCTTAAGGAGGATTCAATGAGTTAATACATTTAAAGTGCTTAGAAGAGTGCCTGGTACACGTTAAGCCTCAGTAAACAGTCAGCATTACTACCATCTTTCATCTTCCATTCCAACACAGCAGATGCCTCTCACCTCTCCTTCAGCCTTTTCACCCTCAAAGCCTTTTCTCAGTCCAGGCTTCTTTGCATTCACCCCTTTCCTTATCCTAGTCATGACTCATTCACTTATGTATTTATTTATTCCCCAGATATTCAGTGAGAAATTACAACAGTCCAGGAACTGTTTTAGCCCTGGGACTACAACAGAGAGTAAAAAAGACCTAATCTCTGCTACTGTGGGATTAATTAATTAATTAATTAATTAGTCCCATGGAATTAATGCTCCAGTGCTGGGGTCAGCAATCTGGCCCACCACCTGCTGTTATAAACAGTTTTATTGGGATACAGCTGTGCCCATTTGTTTGTGGATCGTCCGTGGCTCCTTTTAATCGTGGCAGAGCTGACTTATTGAAAAAAGTCTTTATGGCCTGTAAAGCAAACTGTTACCTGCAAAGTTTGCCAGCCCCTGTTCTAGTGGTAAAGATATAGTAAGACCCACCAAAATTAAATTTGCATCACTAAAGTTTATTGTTACATCATGGAGTCATTCCATACATACAAAATTAATATTCTTAAAATATGCCTCATCATTCACATCATTCCCCATACGTCTGTCACTTAAAAATTACCCTATCTCAGCCTGTTACTCAAAGCCCTTAAGCGCTGGTCTCCTCTTCCAGTGTAATCTTCTTTTGCACTCACTCATGTAGGCAAATCTAACTGCCAAAGCCTTCCCTAACTCACTAAAATTGCTTAGGCACCCTTCCTATGGGCTTCCACGGTACTCATTTTAGCACTTGTCACAGTGTATTAATATTTTCTTCTTACTAATTGGATATCCAAAAAAACCAGAAACTTCATGAGGCCAAAAATAAGGCCTTATGTGTTGTGGAATTCTCAGTGCTATGTACAGTGGCAGACACTTAGCATGTAAAAGTATGCAGGGGGGAGGGAACAAAGTAGGTTTACAGTTGTTTGTATGGAAAATGATACAATAATTAATAATGAATAATACAAGAATAAACTTGGTATTTCAGGTTCTCACAACTGCAATCTTACTTTTGCCTCACCCTGTATATGTGGTTAAAGGGAGAAATGTTAATGAATTAACTTCAAGGGTTAAAAAAATGTTGTTACCCAAAGTGGAAAATAACAAGAAGCGATTTGAGATATTTTATTATCTACATTTCATAGGGTCCTAAAGAAGCCAGGGAGGAAAGAAAAAGAAAAATCTTAACTTGCACAAAATCATTCTGATGAAAATCTCTCTTAAAATATAATGTAATGAAGTAGTATATGACATTTGAAAGTGATTTTTAAAACCTTTGTACACATAGCTAATTGCTTCAGACCTAGAAATTCCAAGAGGAATTATATGAGGACTTATTTTATTTAAGATGCTATTTTTCAAATAAGTTTATGGCAACTGTATTATATATTACGCTTAACGTGATTTAAGCTATATTTAATATAAAAATAAATATTTTACCATTGCCATGTCTGTCTATAATGCAATGAGATTAATTTCATTCTTCCCTTTGTTTTTTTCCAAGTTGATAAAAATGAGCCACTAGATGGTGCAATCATCATAAAAAAGTAATCTCACTAGAATTTTATTTTTATATAAAAAAACTTCAATATGAATTACTATGGTTTATTTATGTTATGAAATTTGTAAGACAATATTTTGTATAAAAAGGTCTTTACATATTTTATGCTCTGTGATTGTCAAACAATAATCAAAATATAATTTTGTAGCAGGTTAATTTTGCATCTTGTTTTTCTACATTTTTTAAAACATTATACAACTTTCAAACTTTTATTTTGCACAACTATTAACTCAGATACAATAAGCATAGAAATTTTCTTTCATCACCATCCATGTAAACACCCTATTTAATGAAATGACAATAACCTCAGGGATTTTCATTTGCTTGTTACTATTTCGTGTATGTGCCTATGCCTTTATCGGTAAGTTCTAGACAGATGAAAAATTTTTTTTAAATCCTCCTTGACTCACTGTCTAACGATGCATTGGTGAGCACATGATATGACATTAAGTATGTTATCCTCTGAGTGCCTCCTCACACTGGCTTCTAGGTTCTGGCTGCACTTCTCTGTGCCACTCAGTGGGCCGCTCAACATGTGCAGCCCAGTGGGGCTGTGCCTAGCACACCCCGTCTCAGCCGGGCCAGAGCTCACACCTTACACATCCTCTTCACATCCTGTATTAAGTAAGATAGTGCTATGCACATAGTAAACAGTGAAATAACAAAAACAATAATAAGTTTTGGTGAAGCATAAATTTGATTAGAGTGCCCAATACTAAAGGAAAATATGGGAATTTGAAATCAGTGTGTTCTTTTTTTCAATCCTCACCCTAGGATATGTTTATTAATTCTAGAGAGATAGGAAGAAAGAGAGAGAAACATCGATGTGAGAAACATCAATCAGTTACCTCACATATGTGCCCCAACCAAGGATCAAATCTGTAACCTAGGTATGAGCCCTGACTAGAGATCAAATCCACAGCCTTTTTGTGTAAGAGATGACACTCCAACCAACTGAGGAACCTGGCCAGGGCTAAAATCAATATGGTCTTGATAATTATGTGTAGACAGATACTAAATCATTTTTATTTTAATAAATAATCACTGGGTCAATAAAGAGCAAGAAGCCTATAAAAGTGCTCCACATTTTCAATTATACACACATCTATTTTTTCAGGCGCATTCTCATTCACTGGTGTTGGGAATGTAAATTGGTACAATTATTATGGAGGGCAGGTTGGAATATGTTTCCAAAGCCTAGAAGTCATGATAATATTCGATTTTATTTCAAGGAAATGATTATAGAGATGCACAAAAATTTAACTACGAGAGTCTTATCACAGTGTTGTTTGTAGAATGTGAAAAATTTAGAACATATCTCAAAAGTGACAGTGAAACTAAAGTATATTTCATCCATTCAGTGAATAATGTTTAACTATTACACACAAAGTTATGAAAGAAAAGTAAATGGACATTGAAAGATGTTTCTAAATACTATGTTTTATTTTTTTAATGTTATTTATAGGGAGTTTCTGTTTGTAGAACTGTGTGGAATCATATAACCTGAACAATCTTCCCAAATGAAAATATTCAAATCTGAATAAAATATAAAATGTATATTTTCATAATGGTTACTGAAGTGAAAACAGCACATTTATAAAGCCAAAATGGAATGAAAGCAAGACCCTAGAAAGTAAGTGTCAAAGTTGGCTTTAGCTCTGAGTTCCTGCTAAGACTGAAGACTGTGCGAAGGATTCCGTAGGTTACAAGGGACCAGACCGAAGGCTAAGGACTGCCTCTGGGAGGGAGATCAGACAGGAGACTGCTGGGACCCCTGGGACCTCTAAGAGCAATATGTTTATGTAAACATAAATAAAAATAAACCCCATTTTACTCAAGGAGAAAGCAGGAAATTTATCTATGTTGACCTTGGGATTAGTTGACAGGAAAAGATGTGAAAGAGCAAAAGGCTAAGAATAGTCAAAACACTCTGGACAGAAAAACAAGATTGCAGAACTTACCATCCTGGATATCGACACCTGTTATTAAGTCAGAGAAATTAAGACAGTGTGATATTCACACAAGGTTAGACCAACAGACAAAGGAACAGGACAAAGAGGCACAAGAATATGCACAAATGGTCAAGGCTCATCAGTAGAAAAGATGACCTATTGAATAAAGATTGCTAGGATTCTTGGTTATCCACAAGGAAAACTATAATTCAATCTCTACTCCTATCAATCACAAAAAGTAATTTCAGGTGTATGAAGACATAAATGTAAAAGGAAAAATCTATAATAGTTTTGACAGCATATTGATAAAATATCTTTCCAACCTTGAAATAGGAAAATGTATTTTTTTTTTGAAGTGTTGCTCTGTATCAGAGGTGAATTTTTTTATTTTCATCATTCTTTGTTGTTATCATATTAGAGTTGTCCCAATTTTTCCCCCTTTGCCCTCCTCTGCCCATCCCATAGTCCCCATTCCCACAGTCAATCCCCACACTGTTGTCCATGTCCATGGGTCATTCATACATGTTCTTTGTCAAGTCCCTTCTCCTTCTTCCCACCACTATCCCCCACCCACCTCACCTGTGGCCGCTGACAATCTCTTCCACGTTTCTATGCCTTTGGTTCTATTTTGCTTGTTAGTTAATTTTATGCATTAGTTTATTTTGTTCATTAGATTCCTCTTATAGGTGAGATCATATGGTATTTGTCTTCATCAACTGGCTTATTTCACTTAGCATAATGTTCTCTAATTCCATCCATGCTGTCACAAAAGGTAGGAGTTTCTTTCTTCTTTCTGCTGTGTAGTATTCCATTGTGTAAATGTACCAGTTTTTTTGATCCACTCATTTTACTGATGGATACTTAGGCTGTTTCCAGCACTTGGCTATTATAAATAACACTGCTATAAACATAGGGGTGCATAAGTTCTTTTGAATTGGTGATTTGGGATTCTTAGAGTATATTCCCAGCAGTGGAATCCCTGGGTCAAAAAGCAGTTCTATTCTTAGTTTTTTGAGGAAATTCCATACTGTTTTCCACAGTGGCTGCACCAGTCTGCATTCCCACCAACAGTGCACTAGGGTTCCTTCTTATCTATATCCTCACCAGCACTATTGTTTGTTGATTTATTAATAATGGTCATTCTGACCAAGGTGAGGTGGTATCTCATTGTGGTTTTAATTTGCATTTCTGATGGCTAGTGATGTTGAGCATCTTTTCATATGTCTATGGGCCCTCTCTGTACATCCTCCTTGGAGGAAGTATCTATTCAGGTCCTTTGCCCATTTTTCAATTGGATTGTTTGTCTTCCTAGTATTGAGTCATATGAGTTCTTTATATATTTTGCAGATCAAACCCTTGTCCAATGTATCATTAGCAAATATGTTCTCCCATACAGTCAGTTCCCTTTTCATTTTTTAAGTATACTTTATTGATTATGTAGTTACAGTAATTCTAATTTCTTTTCCCTTTACTCCCCTCCACCCAGTGTTCTCCTTCCCTCCAGCAATCCCATCCCCATTAGTTCATGTACATGGGTTTGCATATAAGTTCTTTGGCTTTGCTCTTTCTTATTATTATTAACTTCCCCTGTCTATTTTGTACCAACCAATTATGCTTCTTGATCCCTGCACCATTTCTTCCCCTTCCCCCTCCCAGCTGATAACCCTCCAAATGATCCCCATACCTATGATTCTTTTCCTACTCTGGTTTGCTTAGTTGTATTTTGTTTCTATTTTTAGATTCAGTTTTGATAGTTGTGAGTTTGTTGTCATTTTAATGTTCATAGTTTTGACCTTCTTTTTCTTATCCCTTTAACATTTCATATAATAATGACTTGGTGATGATGAACTCCTTTAGCTTTACCTTGCCTGGGAAGCACTTCATCTGCCCTTCCATTCTAAATGACAGCCTTGCTGGATAGAGTAATCTAGGTTGTAGGTCCTTGCTTGTCATCACATTAAATACTCCTTGCCAGTTCCTTCTTGTCTGCAATGTTTCTTTTGAGAAATCAGCTGATAGTTTTGTAAAAACCCCTTTATAGGTAACTCTCTGTTTTTCTCTTGCTGCTTTTAAGATTCTCTCTTTATCTTTAACCTTTGACATATTAATTATGATGTGTCTTGGTGTGGTCCTCTTTGGGTCCAGCTTGTTTGGAACTCTCTGTGGTTCCTGGACATGCATGTTTATTTTCTTCACCAAATATGAGAAGCTTTTCTTCATTATTTTTTCACATAAGCTTTCAATTTCTTGCTCTTCCTCTTCTTCTTCTGGCACTCCTGTGATTCAGATGCTGGCACACTTCAAGTTGTGCCAGAGGTTCCTAAGCCTCTCCTCATTTTTTTTCAATTCTTGTATCCTCATTCTGTACTGGTTGACTGTTTATTTCTTCTTTATGTTCCAAATCATTTATTTGAACCCTGGTTTCCTTCCCTGCACCATTGGTTTTGTGTGGATTTTCCTTTGTTTCATTTAGCATAGCCTTCAAATCTTCCTTTCTGTGTTTGCCATACTTAAGCATATCTGTCAAGTCTATAAGCATCTTTAACACCAGTGCTTTGAATTCTTCGTCTGTTAGGTTGGCTATCTCCTCACTGCTTTATTTTCCCATGGGAACCTTGATCCATTCCCTCTTTTGGGCCATACTTCTGGGCCTCCTCATCTTGACAGGTTCCTGTGTTTGTTTGCCTCTGTATCTTAGGTAGAACTGTCACACCTGTTTTATGTTGTAAGGGCGGAGCCTTAAGTATTTGTCAGGACAGAGTGACCTGTTTCACCGAGTTGTGGCGCTGTATGTGGGGGAGGGGTCTGAGAAGGAACAATGTCACTTGTTCAGCACTTGCCCCTTTTCCAGGCACTTCTCCTACTTCCTGTGTGGTACTGGTGCCCTTCTAGTTGTTGCCCTGGCTGTCATTCCCACAGTGGGTGGGTCTTTGAACATTCTAGGACTGTGGGAGCCCTTTAAACAAGTGGACTCTGCTGAGAGACTGGCAATTTCTTCCTCCACCCCAACCCCAACTGGTTTTCATAGTCAGAAGCAATGAGGCTTTATTTTCCCCTGCACTGGAATGGTGAGCAGTGCGATCTGTCTGGTGCTGGGAGTGCTCCCCAGTTGTCCCTCCCTATTTTTTTAAATGTTTGATTGTGCTTTCTGCCGACCTGCTGCTGCTGTCACTGCTCCTGCAGCCACACTGCAACCTCTCTGCCCTGCCCCGCGCCTCTTACCTGTCTAAATGAGTATTTCTTCCTTATATCTTTGTTTGTTGGACTTCCATGCAGCTTGATCTTCTGGAACTTCTGGTTGTCTCTAGTTTTGAGATAGTTGTATTCCTTCTTAGCTGTGGAGGGAGACACAGCATGTCTCTCTAGGCCTCCATCTTGTCTGGAAATCAAGTCCCCTTTTCATTTTGATGACAGTTTCTTTAGCTGTGCAGAAGCTTTTTAATTTGATGTTGTCCCATTTGTTTATTTTTTCCTTTATTTCCCTTGTCCTGGGAGATATATCAGCAAAAATATTGCAATGTGGAATAGCTGACTTTGTCCTTCCTATGTTCTTCTCTAGGATTTTTATGGTGTCACGGCTTACATTTAAGTCTTTGAGCCATCTTGAGTTTATTCTGGTGCATGGTGTAAGTTGGTGGTCTAATTTCATTTTTTTGCATGTACTAGTCCAGTTCTCCCAACACCATTTATTGAACAGGGTATTTTTACTCCATTGTATGCTCATGCCCCCTTTGTCAAAATTAGTTAATCTTAGAGACTTGGGTTGATTTCTGGGTTTTCTATTCTGTTCCATTCATCTATGTGTCTGTTCTTATGTTAGTACCAGACTGTTTTGATTACAGTGACCTTGTAGTATAGTTTGATTGTAGGGGATCGCTCTGCGTGGTTTCGGGAACTGTAGCCCGGCCGCAAGCTAGGCTCCCGCAGGAGGCCTGTGAGTCTTGACCGAAGACCGGGAAGGCTGGGGACGGACATGACCCAAAGGCCCATTCAAGGGGTTCCCGTGGGAATTGGATTTAAAGAATTAATATTTTGCTTTGCAGCTTGCTCTGTTTTTCCCATCTCTTAAGTTAGCTATAGACCCTGTGTAACATCAAGTACCTGGAAGGTGTATTTACTTGATGTCCATATAGTGCCAGGATGCCTAGTAGACTGTGACCCAGAATGCTCACTGTGTTCCTTACATTGTTACTAGTAACCCGTGATTGCTAACAGTAATCCAAGCCTTTGAAACTGATTGATGATTTGTGTATCCTGACTCTGTATCCCCTGGATACCCTTCTCAATAAAAGAAGCTTAGAAGGCTTGATCAGGGCTTTTCTCCCCTACGGAGATCTGCCACCTTTCCTCCTCCCAGACAAAATACAGAGTTTGGGTTACTTATTGTCTCTCATCCGCGATCCTGAGACCACTGCTAGACAGTGAGTTTCCACCAAGCCGAGGGCGTTGGGGGCAACTTGCCTCAGTTTGATATTGGGTATTGTGATCCCTCCTACTTTATTCTTCTTTTATAAGATTGCTGAGTCTATTCAGGGTCTTTTTTGTTACATATAAATTTTTGAAATATTTGTTCTAGATCTGTGAAATATGCCATTGACATTTTAATAGGAATTGCATTGAATCTGTAGATTGCTTTGGGTAGTATGGATATTTTAATGATGTTAATTCTTCCAATCCTTTAACACAGTACATGCTTCCATTTATTTGTGTCTTCCTTAATTTTTTTCTTCAGTGTTCTATAGTTTTCCGAGTGCAGGCCTTTTACCTCCTTGGTTAAATTTATTGCTAGGCACTTTATTTTTCTTGTTGCTGGGAAATATTTCTTAAATAAGTCACAAAAATTCAAACTATAAAAGCAAATATTGAAATTTCAACTACACAAGAAACATGAACTTTCTTCATCAAGTTGTAGAGCACTAACAATGAATGCAACAGCTACATGTGTCAACATGGGTGAATTCCAAAAACATAATCCTGACTTAAAGGCAGTAATTGAAGAATATATACAATACCATTACATTTATACAAAGTTAAAAAATAGGCCAAAATGAACACTGTTTTCTTCTAGGGGTTTTGTGGTTTCAGGTCTTAAATTTTGTGATTTCAGGTCTTTAATCCACTTTCAGGTAATGTTTGTAAGTGGTGTAAGGTAAAGGTCTATTTTCATTTTTTACATGTGACTATCCAGTTTTCCCAATGTTTTTTGTTTGTTTGTATGTTTGTTTTTAATTTTTATCCTCAGCTGAGGACACTTTTTTCATTGCTTTTAGAGAGAGGGGAAGGATGAGAAGAAGGCAGAAAGACAAACACTGATGCAAGAGAAAAGCATCATTTGGTTGCCTCCCATACATGCCCCGACAGGGAAGCGAACTCACAACCTAGGTATGTGCCCTGACCAGGAATCAAACTTGCAAACCTTTAGGTTAGGGGACAACACTCCAACCAACTGAGCCACACCAGCCAGGGCAACTTTTCCCAGCATTTTTAATGTTAAAATTTTCTTAGAGAAAGTAGTGGAAAGATATATGATAAGTGCTAAGAAAAAAAAGTCAGTCTTGCCATGGTCTTTGTGTTTAATCTCAACTTTATGAAATTCTTATCTATTGTTTCTGTAAGATGATCAAAGTTGATTACTAATGATGGTTGCCAAGTGTTCATTGTCCTTACCTCCTCTTTTACACGGCTTATAGTGGGTCATACAGATTGATCCACCTTGAGGACACTACATGAACTGCCTTTAATCTCCAGAAACTATGAGGATTCTTTCAGCTTAAAGAGAAAAAAAAAAAGAAAATTAAAGAGACTTCTGTTTGCTACCTGCTTGATCTTGACTTGGTTCCATTAGAAATCATACTATAGGTGATGCTTTTTAACTACCCAGCAGTGCTATTAATATCATCTATGTCTTCAGTTTACCCATAAGCAAAGATCATCAAAATGAACTGAGAGCAAGTAACTGTGACCCAGGAGTCATGAAAGTATGTATTCATAAAGTAATTTACTTTGGTTTCTCACTCTCTTTATACATCTGCTTAGGAGGAATCATTCTTTGCTTGGTCCTGGATTAAAACATGGGGAAGTCAGTTCAATTTTCTGCTTTGACTCCATTAATAGACACTATAATTCATAAATACACTCTCAGCTCGTTCATTCAAAGAATATACTTCAAAATGCTAACAATACTCTGCTAAATTCATCCAGGGCTTATGGCACAAATGGAAAGTCTCTGAAGGAGGCGTAAGCAATCTGCTGCTGCTCTCTCCCCAGTCTAGTGGTTCCTGACTCTACACCCCACACCACATCCTGGAATGAGTTTCCTTGACTCACACTGTTGTCTGATGGTTTAGTGCTCTCTGGGCCTGATGAGGATTTAAATCTAACCCTTACTCTTGTGTGCTCTAGTGTAGGGTGGCTAGATTTAGGGAGAAAAAATCCAGGATATTAAGATAAATTTGAATTACAGATAGATAATTTTTAGTATGTCAAACATACCTTATTTGAAAGTCAAATATTACATAGGATATACTTATGCTAAAAATTTATTCATTATTTATCTGACATTTAAATTTCATTAGGTATCCTGCATTTTATCTGGCAATTCTACCTTTAGTGAGTCCATCAGAGACTCCCCTGCTGAGTTCCTCCCAAGATCACTCTCAATCCACACTGGGTACTCCCCTTTACCTCTCAGATTCTGCCCCAGTAATGAACTGACTACATTTACTGCCAAGTTCTCTTCAGCTATCAGGATACCCTCTGGGCAAGATCCGTTTCATATGTCCCTAAGCTGATCCCAGCTCCAAGAGCCACAATTCATCCCTGGGATTTGCTACCATATGCCTCATCTCTGGAGAGCTTTGCAGTTTCTTCTGCAGCCCAGGACCTGGGCCTGAGTGTTCACCAATGGCACAGAATATACATCAAGGCTTAAGGTTAGGAATCAGCAACACCTTCACAGCCTTCCTCCTTGGTGACAGTATGGGACAAGAAGGACATACAATGCTATTTTGTCCAAAGAAATCATTCTTGTAAAATTCTCTTTCAATTTCCATGTCCTGAACCTTTTAAAATCCTTGATGTGGATGGAGTCCAGTTATCTCATAACCAGTTATTAGCTCTTTTCTTTGACAATTTGGATCTTGATAGTTTGAGTCAAAATTCACTTTGATAATCTTGGGACTTCAGTCAAAATTGCCAAGTTAACATCAGGATGATGGATACACCAGTGTATGTCTGTCTTTACTCAAGTGCTCAAATCATGTTGTCTTTTTTCTCAACCTACAGCTGTGACTGCCCCACTGGGTTGAAAGGAGCCTTCTGCACTGAGACCGTTTCCACCTATGACCCTGAACATGACCCTCCACGCTGGTGTAGCAAAGGAGCAACTTGTGTCTCATTGCCTCCTGGATACACCTGTTACTGTCCTCTAGGAACCACTGGAATCTACTGTGAACAAGGTGAGGCAGAACTTCAACTCATGCTGTCCTCAAACGTAAGTCAGTTTCCTTTGGGGAAAGTAAATTAAATGTACATGATAATAAAAGACTACTCTCTTTTCTCCCCACTATATATGACATTATATTTCACAGACAAGATAGTCCTCACAGTTCAGTAGAACAAAAATACAGCTTTGTTTTTAGAGTCATTTTTAATTTATTAACTCTAAACTCCTGATTGTTTAGTCCAGATGTTCTGGATGTTTTGTACTCATGCAGTCCAATCGTGTGCAACTGGGTTCATAACTCAATTCCAGAACAAGGCTCCTTCTTTGAACTACCTTCTGTACCTCCCACTTGACTCAAAACTCTCGGGAGAAGCAAGAGACACATATATTAGCTCCAGAGTGAAGGAAAAGAAATTTAAGGGGTGAAAGAGTCCAAGTCTAGTGGGAATGATAGGGAAATTTCAACTTTCTAGATTTCATCTGCTTTACTGGTTTTCCTTGTACCTTATGATTGACAGTGTTCTTACCACTGGGCAAACTATGGTCATACCTCTGAAGGGGTCCCCTCTGTCTCCTGAGTGCTCCCCACATGGACTGTGGCTAGTGCTAAGCATACTTCTAGATCTGAGCTGTCTCCCCTTTAATTTGTAGTTTGCATTTGCATAAGACCTTCTGTTTTTCCTCCGCATCATAAACACCCTATAGGGTGAGAGGAGGGTAAGTGGAGCAGGGCAGTTTTGTTTCCTCCTGCATAGAGATGGACCAAAGTTATTCCTCCACTGCCCTCCTTGCAGCCAAATAGCTGAGAGTCATCTTCATGAACTACATCTCAGCCAATGCTGGCAGGAGGAAGGGTAGGTTATCTACTGCCCATCAGGCCCAAACTGCAAGCAGGCACTCCGGCTGCATTTCATCTCCCCCTGTAATTTCCTAACTCCTACCCCAGCCTCCACACCCAGCTAACACTTATCCTTTGGATTTTAACTCACATCTTACTTCTTTAGGGAAGCCTTGACCATGCCTGTTTTTGTTCATTGCTGTTGACTATTACCCATCTTATAGTATAGAATAAAAAATACCTGTTATACATTTTAATGTAATAGCTCTAAAATAATAAAAATGAATTGTGACAGTTTTCAAGAAATAGTTCTTGATTTTAATGAACAACAAAGTATTCAAAACTTTACCAAGAGTGTGCACCTATATAACTTCCAAAGGAATAACTATTAGAACCTGAAAGAAATAATAAAACCAGTTAGCATAAAGGTTAGTGGTGGTAACAATAGGGCAGGTCAGATTTTTTTAAGCTTAATGACACAATGGATTATAAACAAATTCAATAACACTCTTTTTCTAGATCCTAGTCCCTCATAATAGCCATTTCTTAAGTAAATATAGCACAGGAATTAATGATGTAGAGGTAATATTATTAAGTAATTTAAGTCTGTGTACATATCTGAGAAGGTGGGTGAGGAAATTTTTTATACCAGCATTCTAATTTAAGTAGTGAAGTCTTATGTCACCTATCCCTTACTCTTGGAGTTGCTCACTAATGGAAAAAAAGTGATCTTCAAGTCCCTTAAAACATAACCTAAGCTGACAGAAGAAAAAACCCATTTAAAGATAAGAAAAGGACAATTCTTGATTGGCATTTTTTTTTCACTGTGGGCTCACCCCAAACTTCTTCTGAATTCCAGGGAGGTATGACACTGTGGTAATAAAATATTAATAGACTGACCACTTGAACTAATGGCTTTAAGAGTCACAGCCACCAAAAGTAATTCAAAATATCTGAGCCGAGTTCCAGAAGTACATGAATCCACGGTGTCCACGGTGACTCAGGAACTAGCTCAGATATGTGTTTTTAAACACCCAGAGGCCCTAAACCAGCTTTTAAAATGAAGATAAAGAAGGCTGCCAGCAAACAACAGCATCTGGGACTGTTGATCTTAACAGAAAAAGAAATCATAACAGCCCTGGCTGGGTGACTCAGTTGGTTAGAGCAGCATTCCGTACACCCGAAAGGTTGCAGGTTTGATATCCAGTCCGGGCTCATACAAAGAGGCAACCAATCGATGTTTTTCTCTCACATCAGTTTCTCTCTCTCTCTCTCTCTCTCTCTCTCTCTCTCTCTCTCTCTCTCTCTCTCTCTCTCTCCCTCTCTCTCCCTCTCCAAATCAATAAACGTATCCTCAGGTAAGGATTTTTTTAAAAAGAAGAAAGAAATCATAAAAGGTTAAACTAGGGTAGAATATTTTGCAATCCAGCTTAGTCATTAAAATATTCTACTTAGGCAGAATTCTGGTTTATAATTATTTTTGCAAGATAGAAAATATGTACAGTTTCTTTTCTCATACACTCAAATCTTGCTCATTTGCTCTTTTCTTCTCTGTTATTGCTCTTTCCTGATAGAATTTATGATTTACAACTACACATATAACATTTCCTGAATCATACAATATCTCCTCTCAATTTACTTTTTGCACATTATTTTAAATTGCTTTTTTTCTTGAAACAGTTTTATACTACTAAATTCTAGCTATTGTGTATCGTTGACATTCAGCCAAATTAGATTTCATAATACATGTGTTTTTAACTTCTATCCCAGAAAATACTGAAAATGTTCCCATTTTTCCTACATTCTTTCCACCCATAGTTCAATTTTTCCTTCCACTAATTTCTCATTCCCTGAGGTAAAGAAATCCACACACATGCTGGCATTTTGAATGAAATAGGCATATGTTTAAACTTCTTAGACAGTCCTTGATTCCAAGAGTCCTTTATGATTCACCTACCCCTAGTTCTCATTGCAATTAACTCAAACTAATGGAGAACTTTAATTCTTCAAGCCTTCCTCACACATGGATGCTCCCCTGCCAACTCTTTGGTTTTCCTAATAATAGAGAAATGGTCCGTAACACTATAGATGGTGAGTTTAGAAGTCATTACTGTGTGCTGTTTTCAGATGCTCATTTTCAGGTGCATTTAGCCATGTGGGAATATGACCGATAATGCAAAAGCTTTCTTCATAGGAAAAAAATAAACTTTAGTCTTTATTTTCCTAACTTTCTGTCACATCATGATGATTAATAAGAATGTAGTTACATATGTACTAAGTCCTCTATCTCTACAATTTTGTAATACTTTTTAAATATAAAAAATAAATAAGTGCTAGCTATGATTCCTAGGAACACACATTTTAATTCTTTAGTCTTCTTTCTGTGTTTCTCAATACAACCTACTAAACGATAAGTGAAACTCAATGAGAGGGTAAATTATATATAACAACACTTAGGTTTAAATAAACATTAAGCTCTTTGAATATCAAAAAGAATAGATGTTCCTGGTGAGTCTTAGTAGAAAAGAAATAGACACAACTGCCATTTTCCTAACCTTTGACTTGGACAAGTAAATTTCACTTTCCTGAATATCAAACTTCTCATATGTGAAAAGAGGGTATATAAAAATCTCTGTTATAGGGGGATTTTTCACCAAAGTCCAGGGATAGTCTATTCTCCTTGCCAAGTACTAAATTAATGATTACTATTTTTTTAAGATTCTGAGAGAAAGGTTAAAAACTCTAAGAGACAGACATCTATGAGAGGTTTCCTTCAACAAAGTCTTTTATATTTCCCATTCAAGATAACATTAATAAATATAAAGCACTCATGACAGGTTTTCAGCCACTACTGTTTTACACATTGAGCTATAAATACCTTGTTTCCCAACTTAGGAAGGCAGCTTTTCCCACCTTCTTTAAATCTGACATGATTGACAGTGATGAGACCCAACCACAAACTTTACTTTCTAATTTGAAAAACTGAAAGATATGCTCCCTCTAGGTTCTAATAAAAATATTAAAAAGGACAAGAGAACCAACATTTTCATGACCATAACACAAGATATAAAGATTCAAAATATCTCATTATTTTGTGTTCTTTTTTTTATTAAAATCTGTATGATTTATCTAAGAAAAATAGAAAAGCTAACCTTCCCATACCATGCTCTTCTAGGAACCAAAGAATATCACAGGCATTGGCCATGAAAGCCCTATGGTCTGAAAGGCAGAATTCTCTAAGTCTCCTAGCACACCCTCATGAAGGTTATAATGAGGAGTAAGTGCAAAAAAGAGGCTAGCCCAGTATCTAGTCAAAAACAAGCTCTCCTAAATTATCCTCCTCCTACAAGGAAAGAAAAAAGTGTTAGCTTGCACTCAAATTAAATGTCGACATATATATTTTGATCATTTTCGTTTTTTTTAATATGGGTTAGTTTTAAGAAGATTCTTAAGTTAAAATATTTTAAACCTCCAATTTTAAAAGACCTCTTTTATTATATACAGATGTAAAACCCTCACTGGGGTGGAGCCACACCCAACACTGGCCTACGCCACTGCAGGACACCCTGAAGCAGCTAGCTGCCAGTCTTGGAGCCTAGAGACAAGCTCATGAAAGCAACATGGTACACCTTGACCCCCACTGGAGACAGCCCATGTGCTTGGGTTGGCCACAGCTGCTCATATTTGCCCCCAGTTGGTGAGGCCAAGAGAGGGAAGGTCTTCATTGTTGGGGGAGCAGATCAAAACAGGAACTTCTCAGATGTGCACACCATGGACCTGGGAACACATCAGTGGAATTTTACCACCTCATAGGGCCTCTTGTCTAGGTGTGAGCATGCCAGCTTCATTCCCTCTTGTACACCTCACAGCATCTGGGTGTTTGGAGATGCCACCCAGTCAAGAAATTGAAATTGCCTACAAGGTGTGAATCCTGAAAGTATAATTTGACACTGTGCCCAAGAAATATGAAAAATGAAAGTGAATTGTCAGCTGCTTTTGTTGCTAAGGCAAGTCTGTCAGATAGCATAGGATCCTTAGTGATTATTTGTGTTGGCATTTGACTTGGCAGCAACACCATCCGAGGATCTGACCCTGGGGTCCAAAAGCTCCCAAAGCTCTGTAGTTATAGAGACAATTTCATTTGGCTTTGTATACAGGCTGAGACTTGCTTGGCTTCCAGATTCATGTCTGAGCCCCACACATATTACAAATGCTTAATGGGTGACTTTGTATGTTGGATGAAGACTTCTACAAATGGCACAGACTTGATTTCCAGCCAAGATGGAGCCATAGGTAAACACTGCATCTCTCTCCACAACAAAGAAGGAACACAACTACCTCAAAAGTAGAGACAACCAGAAGTTCCAGAAAACTGAGCTGCATGGAAGTCCAACAAACAAAGATATAAAGAAGAAATACTAATACAGACAGGTAGGAGGAGCAGAGCTGGGGCAGAGAAGAAGCAGTGTGGAGGCAGTGGCAGCAGTAGTGGCAGTGGCAGGCCAGCAGAAAGCATAGTCACACTTTTAAAAAAGTAGTGAGGGACAGAGGACTTCTGGCCAATATGGAGACCTAGACAGACACCCTGCATCTCCCTCCACAACTAAGAAGGAATACAACTACCTCAAAATTAGAGACAACCAGAAGTTCTAGAAAATCGATCTGCATGGAAGTCCAACAAAGACATAAAGAAGAAATACTCATCTAGACAGGTAGAAGGGGTGGAGCTGGGGTAGAGAAGACACAGTGTAGTGTTAGAAGCAGTGGCAGTGGCAGCAGTGGCAGCAGCAGCAGCGGCAGGCTGCCGAAGAGCACAATCACATATTTTAAAAAGTCAGGAGGGACACCTGGTGAGCACTCCCAGCACCAGACTAGCCCACCCAGCTCATGGGCCCAGCGATGGGGAAAATAAAGCCTCATTGCTTCTGACTGTGAAAACCAGTGGGGGTTGGGCAGAGAAAGAAACAGCCGGTCTCTCAGCAGAGTCCACTTGTTTAAAGGGCCCCCATCATCCTAGAAAGTCTGAAGACTCACCTACTCTGGGAACGACAACCAGGGCAACGACTAGAGAGCAGCCAGTCCTATATGGAAGTGGGAGAAGTGCCTGGAAAAGGGGCAAGTGCTGAGCAAGCGACATTGTTTCCTCTCAGACCTCACCCCCACATACAGTGCCACAATGTGGTGAAACAGGTCACCCTCTACTGATGAGAAAACCTAAGGCAACAACACTACCTAAGACACAGAGGCAAACAAACACAGGAGCCTGTCAAGATGAGGAGACAGAAAAGTATGACCCAAAAAGGGGAACGGATCAGGTTCCAGTGAGAGAACTAAGAGATGAGGAGATACCCAACCTAACAAATGAGGAGATATCCAACCTAACAGATGCAGAATTCAAAACACTGGTGATAAGATGCTCACAGGCTTGACAGATATGCTTAAGTACAGCAAACACATAAGGGAAGAAGTGAAGGCTATGCTAAATGAAACAAAGGAAGATCCACACAAAACCAACAATAAAGGGAAGAAAACTGGGGTTCAAATCAATGACCTGGAACATAAGGAGGAAAACAACAGTCAACCAGTACAGAACGAAGAAACAAAAAATTGAAAAATATGAGGAGAGGCTTAGGAACCTCTGGGACAACTTTAAACATGCCAACATCCAAACCATAGGGGTGCCAGAAGGAGAAAAGGAAGAGCAAAAAATTGAAAACTTATGTGAGAAAATAATGAAGAAAAACTTCCCGTATTTGGCAAAGGAAATAGACATACAAGTCCAGGAAGCACAGAGTTCCAAACAAACTAGACCCAGAAAGCACCACACTAAGACACATCATAATTAAAATGCCAAAGTTTCAAGATAAAGAGAGAATCTTAAAAGTAGAATGAGGAAAGCAGAGAGTTACCTAGAAAGGGGTGCCTATAAGACTATCAGCTGATTTCTCAAAAGAAACTTTGCAAGCATAAAGGGGCTGGCAAGAAGTATTCATGGTGATGAAAAGCAAGGACTTACAACCAAGACTACTCTATCCAGCAAAGCTATCATTAAGAATGGAAGGGCCAATGAAGTGCTTACCAGACAAGGTAAAGCTAAAGGAGCTCATCATCACCAAGCTATTATTACATGAAATGTCAAAGGGACTTACTTAACAAAAGGAAGATCAAAATTATGAACATTAAAATGACAACAAACGCACAACTATCAACAACTGAATCTAAAAAATAAGAACAAAATCCAACTAAGCAAACCAAAATAGGAACAGAATCATAGCTATGGGGATCCTTTGGAGGATTATCAGCTGGGAGGGGGAAGGGGGAGAAATGGGGAAATGGTGCAGGGATTAAGAAGCATAATTGGTAAATATAAAATAGACAGGGGGAAGTTAAGAATAACATAGGAAATGGTGAAGCCAAAAAATGTATATGCACGACCCATGGATATGAACTAAGGGTGGTGGGATTGCTGCGGGAAGAGGAGCACTGGGAAGAGGGGATCAAAGGGGGGAAAAAATTTGGAACTACTGTAACAACATAATCAATAAAATATACTTAAAAAATAAATACTATGATATAAAGTTAAAAAAAATAATAAATATAAAACAGTAGGGAGCGACACCTAGGGAGCACTCCCAGCACCAGACCAGACTGCACAACTCGCAGTTCCAGAGCTAGGGAAAATAAAGTCTCATTGCTTCTGACTGTGAAAAACAGTGGGGGTTGGAGCGGAGGAAGAAACTGCCAGTCTCTTAGCAGAGTCCAATTGTTTAGAGGGTCCCCGTGGCCCTAGAATATCTGCAGACCCACCCACTCTGGGAACCTCAGACAAAGCAACAACTAGAGAGGTGTCAATCCCATATGGGAAGTGGAAGAAGTGCTTAGAAATGGGGCAAGTGCTAAGCAAGTGGCATTGTTCCCTTGCAGACCCCTCCCCCACAAACAGCACCACAATGTCGTTATACAGGTTGCCCCATACGGTTGAATACCTAAGGCTCTACCCTTTATAATGTAACAGGTGTGATGGCTCTACCTAAGACACAGAGGCAAACACAGGAGCCTGTCACATTGGGGAGACAGAAAAGTACAGGCCAAAGAGGGAACAGATCAAGGTTCCAGTGGAAAAATTAAGTGATGATAAGATAGATAGCCAATTAACAAACAAGGAGATAGCCAGCCTAACATATGCAAAGCTCAAAACACTGGTGATAAACATGCTCACAGACTTGACAGATATGCTTGAGTACAGCAAATGCAGAACAGAAAACGTGAAGGCTAACCTAAGTGAAATGAAGGAAAATCCACACAAAACCAATAGTGCAGGGAAGAAAACCAGGGTTCAAATAAATGATTTGGAACATAAGGAAGAAATAAACAATCAACCACTACAGAATGAGGAAACAAAAATTGGAAAAAAAAGAAAATGAGAAGAGGCTTAGGAACCTGTGGCACAACTTTAAATGTGCCAACATCTGAATCATAGGGGTTCCAGAAGGAGAAAAGGAAGAGCAAGAAAATGAAAACTTACATGAAAAAATAATGAAGGAAAACTTCCCAAATTTGTCAAAGAAAATAGACATGCAAGTCCAGGAAGCACAGATAATCCCAAACAAGTTGGACCCAAAGAATACCATACCAAGACACATCATAATTAAAATGCCAAAGGTTCAAGATAAAGAGAGAATCATAAAAGCAGCAAGAGAAAAGCAGAGAGTTACCTGCAAAGGAGTTCTTACAAGACTGTCAGCTGATTTCTCAAAAGAAACTTTGCAGTCAAGAAGGGACTGGCAAGAAGTATTCAACGTGATGAAAAGCAAGGACCTACAACCTAGATTACTCTATCCAGCAAAGCTATCATTTAGAATGGAAGGGCAGATGAAGTGCTTCCCAGACAAGGTAAAACTAAAGGAGTTCATCATCATCAAGCCATTATTATATGAAATGTGAAAGGGACTTACTTAAGAAAAAGAAGATCAAAGGATGGGAGGAAGGATAAGCAAGACAAAACAGGCTAGCCCAAAACATGACATGCAACTGAGTATAAAATTAGCTTTGGGCTTCCCAGAAGTTGAAGTAAAATGTAAAATACAACAGGATGCTACTTAATTATTGCCTAATTTTTTAAAAGCATACCAGTCATCACATTAAAAACAGGTCACTGCCTTGACAGGTGTGGCTCATTTGGTTGGGCATCATCCCACAAAGTGAAGGGTCACAGGTTCATTTCCTGGTCAGGGCATGTGCCTGGATTGCAGGGCCAGGTCCCTGGTTTGAGCATGTGTGAGAGGCAACCAATCATACATTGGTGTTTCTCTCCCTCTCTTTCTGTCCTTTCCATCCTCTAAAAATAAATAATAAACAAAATATTTTTTTAAAATAACAGGTAACTGTATCCTGGTACTGGACTCTAATAACAAAAAGTGTTGATAAAGCTCCAATTTGAAAAATAAAATGAAATTAAATAGTATATGCTATGTTTGATGACAATTTTCCAGCAAGGGAGAGACGTTATGTATATAGTCATTTCTCATATTGACACACACTAAAGGTCAACAGCATAAGACTAAATCATAGTTCTATAAAGATAATTATACAAAAGTTAAATAAATAAAGTAGTTTCTAATGCTCTGGTGTGTTACTGGGATATTTGTTTTGGAAAATAATTATTTAACATTTTCATTAAATTGTTACTCTTGGATATCGATTGTCATCAGCCAAGATTTTGATAGTCAAAGCATAGCAAAAATTTTAAAAATAAAAATTATCACTGTATAAGTCCAGGTATCCTAGTTATTGATTGAAATAATCATTACACGCTTTATTTTTCAGATTTACAGGTGATGAAATTGACATTTTATTATGCAAATTAAATAGTTTAACTTGGCCTTTGTTTGAACACCCCAAATTCTGCTTCAAAAACATGGAGTAGAACACTTCTTCTTAGATTTTGAAAGCAGAAATCGCCAGATGTCTCTAACTATCGTAAAACAATCAAGTGATTTTATAGACTAAATAATTTTTAAGCAACACTCCATCTTGATGAGTCTCCAAAGATCATTTACAACAAAATAGCCACCCAAATAATTAAATGAGTTAAACAATTAAAGAAGAGTTGTTCAGCATTATCCATCTGGGTGCTAAAGAAAGTATGCCTAAAGGGATGATTTTTATTTTTTTCAATAATTGATACTTAACCATTCCTTCTGTTAGCAATTAGCCAACAGGTTCAATTGTTTGTTCACACCGCTCCCAGTAAACTGTAATAATAATCCAGCAGAGAGAAAGGATGTTTACCTTCCATTTTTAAAATTTGTCCGACTGCTTAACTTGAAACGGAGAGGTAAAGTCTTAAGACTTCACATAGTTAAGGAAGGAGAAAGAAGTTATTTTCTATCCATTAGATTTTACTGTAATAAACTTTTAAAGAAGCATTTACAACCCAGGAAGCTACAGTGAAATCGCATGGACTTATCTATAGACCTAATGGCAAATAATAGATTTATAAATGTTGCAAAAAGTGTTAAATTCTCTTTTTTTTTCTTTACTAACTGAACAGAACATAGCTATAGCATTAAACATAATGAAATAGAGACCCTAAAATGAAGAGCCCTAAATCAGTTATTTGCTGAAAACAAAGCAGATATGCATCAGTGAGGATTACAATATAACTTCATGGGCTATAATATATGAAGACTGAAAGCTGTTTATTTTTTGAACAGACTATTTTTTGAGTTTACCATGAGAAACAATGCTCTGAGAATTGAAATAATCTATTTTAGAAATCTTGAGGCCCACCACTCAGAACAGGAACAAACATTTGGGAGCAAATGACCTTCAATTGGACTTGTTCAATTTAAAGTGATTAAAGTGTACTGAACTAAGCAGACAGCCAAAAGTAAGGAGGTGATGAAAATTTCAATGCACGAAGGCAAACTTTTAGAGCTTTAGGTTTTAAGAAAATGTGTGCTTTTAAAGCACAGATGTGGGTCAGCAAGATGACTGACTAGGAAACTACAAATTCTCCTTCTCATACAGAGACACGAAGTTAACAACATATGGGACCATCATACCTTTGTGAGAACTAATTGTGTGGGGACTGATAGAGCTGAAAATTTGTTATTTTGCATCTAAATAAAGACTGGCTTAGATTAGACTCACCAACGGATATTAAATCTAGCAGGCAGGTTTTTTTTTGTTTGTTTGTTTGTTTTTTAATTTTTTTATTCTCGTTTTTCAATTACAGTTGTCCCCTTTTCCCCCAATTTCTCTCCCCCACCCAACCCACCCCCTCTCCCACAATCATATCCCTCCCCGTTGTCCATGTCCATGAGTCTTTCATACAGGCTCTTTAATTAATCCCTTCCCTTACTTATCCCCCTTCTCTCCCTAGCAGGCAGTTTTGATGAATAGTAGATATGTGTGGTCTTACAGTATCTCCTCCCAGATTTCATATTACTTAAAGAAAAAAAAAAGCCATATTTATACAATGGAATATTATACAATGGAAAAAATAAGTCAACACCTTAATCAAGGTAATCAGAATGAACTGCCCAATGAGGGACAAATAGATATTGTGTACTCCATATGTGATACCCTAAAAAGCACACATCATCATCTTACAAAGTATTTCAACCAAGAATGTATAACCTGAATCTAATTATGAGCAAATACCAGTCAAATTCCAAATGACAAACATTCTTTTCAAAAATCAGGGAGAAAAATCTCCTCCAAAAATGTCAGTCATAAAAGACAATGAAAGGCTGTGGAAATGTTATAGGTTAAAAGGCAATAAACAGACATAACAACTCAATGCAATATCTCAGTTTAGATGAGATTTCTTACCCTAGGGGAAAATATTACAAAGGGCATTATTGGATCAACTGAAATATTGGATAATTAATATTAGATTAGGGTATAGTATTAATGTTAAATTTATTAAAGATAATAACTGTGCTGTGCTTACATAAGAAAATATCTCTAATTTTTAGGTACAAAAAGCCATGGTGTATGCAACTTACCCTCAAATGATGGAGGAAAATATCAGATAGACAGAGATAAAGGAGCAAATAGTAACAAAAGATGACTCTGGGTACAAGAATCTTTGTGCTATCTTTACTTTATCAATTTTCTATAAATTTTAAATTATTTTCAAATAAAGGGGTAAGAATAATTTTAAAATAATGTGTGCAATAATTTATTAAACTTGTAATTGTATTCCCCTAGATTGGTTTACTACCTTTCCAATAAACACATTTATGTCCCCAGACTCTCTGTGAATTCTAAAGAATTTTAGAATCCTTTTTCCCAGGGAAAGAAAAAAAATGTACAAAATTGAAGAGTCTTCATTATAGCTGATGCTACCATATATAACATGGGTTTCTTGTTTCTCATATTCTTATCCATTGATAGTAAACAAGAATATGGTACTGTTTGTCTTCAGAATATTGACGCTAAATGCATTAGTCATTTTTTTGCTGTGTTTTAGTTTAGCAAAGATTGTTTCATTTAATTATACCATGACAGTTTGTACTTTTAAATATGAAATGTTTCTTGTTAAAACTATTTTTTTCTCCTGCTGATCTTTACAGACTCTCTGTACTGATCATATTAGGCTAGGTTATGAAGCAGCAAGAAACACTCCCATAATCTTAGTGGCTTAACAAACAAAAATCTATTTCTTATTCACACCATGTGTCACCAAAGAGGCTTTTCTCAGGGATTCAGGGGGGTGGGGGCTTTTTTCTTTTTTCTTTTTACGGATGCTTCTACAATCACTGAGTCTAAGAAAGATAATGCAAATCATATCATGGTTCTGGCCCAGAGGTGATACATATCACATCTGCTCACATTTCACTGGCCAGAACAAGTCATAAAGTCACTTCTAACCTCAAAAGGGACAGGAAAGTGTGATCCTATCATGAGCTGAAACAGAGAGAAAATTGAAATGTTAGGTGAACAGCCTTCATGATTTCCATACCCCCATGTCCCAATAACAAAGACCTGGAGAATTTCAGACAAGAATATCTTACAATGGAAATAACTAAGAGGTCTTTATAACCCTTTAAGTTACCTTTTAAACTTTTAATATGGATGGTTTAAAAAATATGTAAAAACCAACACTATATATCCTGAAATGTTTAGTATCTCTATCTAGAAACAATGTCTTTTGAATCTCCTGAGTTTCGAATTTAAGATCCTAACATAAGTCTTGGTGGGTTGTGACCATTACAGAGAGATACCCTGGGATGATCTGATGCTCAGCCACACAGAAGCACTTTCAAGAGACTCTGGAAACAAAGTAAATTGGAACAGGGGTGCATAGCCCCTTAGAACTACACACTAAATTACAGCCACCTAGTGGGTTTTTCTTATATTAAGTTTCCATTCAAGACCAGTCCCAAATTTTGAGATTTCAGCAATATAAATTTTAAAAAGATCAAAGTGACCAATTCTGCACATTGTTCCTAACCTCCCCCTATTTAGTTCCTACCAATTATGCTTCTTAATCCCTGCACCATTTCCTTCATTCTCCCCTTTCCCCCTCCCAGCTGATAACCCTCCAAATGATCTCCCTACTTATGATTCTGTTCCTGTTCTGGTTGTTTGCTTAGTTTGCTTTGGTTTGTTTTTGTTTTATAAATTCAGTTGTTGGTAGTTGTGGGTTTGTTGTTATTTTAATGTTGATAGTTTTGATCTACTTGTTCTTTTCTTTTTTAAGTATTTTTTATTGATTATGTTGTTACAGTAGTTCCAATTTTTTCCCCCCTTTGGTCCCCTCCGCCCAGCATGCCCCTTCCCTCCACCAACCCCACCCCCCTTAGTTCATGCCCATGGGTCGTGCATTTAAGTTCTTTGGCTTCCCCCTTTCCTGTATTATTCTTAACTTCCCCCTGTCTATTTTGTACCAACCAACTATGCTTCTTAATTCCTGTACCATATCCCCATTTCTGCCCCTTCCCCCCAAATGATAACCCTCCAAATGATCCCCATACCTATGATTCTGTTCCTATTCTGGTTTGCTTAGTTGGATTTTGTTTTTACTTTTTAGATTCAGTTGTTGATAGTTGTGAGTTTGTCATCATTTTAGTGTTCATAGTTTTGATCTTCTTTTTGTTAAGTAAGTCCCTTTGACATTTCATATAATAATGGCTTGGTGATGCTGAACTCCTTTAGCTTTACCTTGTTTGGGAAGCACTTCATCTGTCCTTCCATTCCAAATGACAGTTTTGCTGGATAGAGTAATTCTGGTTGCAGGTTGCCTTTCATCACATTGAATACTGCTTGCCAGTCCCGTTCTGCCTGCAAAGTGTCCTCTGAGAAATCAGCTGATAGTTCTATAGGCAACCCCCTGTAGGCAACTCTCCACCTCTCTCTTACTGCCCCCAGGACTCTGTCTTTATCTTTCACCTTTGGCATCTCAATCATGATGCGTCCTGGTGTGGTCCCCTCTGGGTCCAGCTCACCCAGGACCCTCTGTGCTTCCTGAACCTCTATGTCCATCCCCTTCACAAAATTTGGGAAGTTTTCCTGATTTTCTTTCAATTCTTGCTTCCTCATTCTGCACTGGTTAACATTTTTTCTTCATTATGTTCCAAATCATTGATTTGTACCCTGGTTTCCTTCTCTTTACCATTGCTTTTGTGTGGATTTTCTTCGTTTCACTTAGCATAGCCTTCACTTCTTCTCTTATGTGTTTGCCATACTCACGCATATCTGTCAAGCCTGTGAGCATCTTTATCACCAGTGTTTTGAATTCTGTGTCTGTTAGGTTGTCTATCTCCTCATTTGCTAGGTTGGCTATCTCCTCATCTCTTAGTTCTCCCACTGGAACCCTGATCTGTTCCCCCTTTTGGGCCATATTTCTCTGTCTCCTCATTCTGATAGGTTCCTATATTTGTTTGCCTCTGTCCCAGGTAGAGCTATTGCTCCTGTTACGTTGTAAGGGGTGGAGCCTTAGGGATTAGTCAGTACAGGGCGACTTGTTTCACCACGTTGTGGTGCTGTATGTGTAGGAGGGGTCTGAGAGGGAACAATGTCGCTTGCTCAGCACTTGCCCCTTTTCCAGGCACATCTCTCACTTCCACACTGGATTGGCGCCCCACAGCTGCTGCCCTGGCCATTGTTCCCAGAGTGGGTGCATCTGCAAATGTTCTAGGACCGTGGGGGCCCTTTAAACAAGCAGACTCTGCTGAGAGACTGACAGTTTCTGCCTCCACCCCAGCGCCCACTGGTCTGCACAGTCAGAAGCAATGAGGCTTGATTTTTCCCGGTGCTGGCACCATGAGCTGCGAGGTCCAGTGAGGAGCTGGGAAGGCTCCCGGTGTGTCCCTCCTCACTTTTTAAAATGTGCTGGCCTGCCACTGCTGCTGCCACCACACCACGTCTTCTCTGCCCCAGCTCCGCCCTCCTACCTGTCTGGATGAGTATTTCTTCTTTATATGTTTGTTTGCTGGACTTCCATGCAGTTTGATTTTCTGGAACTTCTGGTTGTTTCTAGTTTTGAGGTAGTTGTATTCCTTCTTAGTTGTAGAGAGAGACGCAATATGTCTGTCTATGCCTCCATCTTGGCCGGAAGTCCGATTTTTTTTTTCTTATATAGTTCCCTTTAACACTTCATATATATACTAATGACTTGGCGATGATGAACGCCTTTAGTTTTACCTTGTCTGGTAAGCACTTTATCTGACCTTCCATTCTAAGTGATAGCTTTGCTGGATAGAGTAATCTTGGTTGTAGGTCCTTTTTTTCACCACTTTGAATATTTTTTGCCAGTCCCTTCTTGCCTGCAAAGTTTCTTTAGAGAAATTAGCTGATAGTCTTGTAGGGAACCCCTTTGTAAGAAACTCTGTGCTTTTCTCTTTCTGCTTTTAGGATTCTCTCTTTATCTTGAACCTTTGGCATTTTAATTATGATGTGTCTTGGTGTGATCCTCTTTGGGTCCAACTTTTTTGGGACTCTCTGTGCTTCCTGGACTTGTATGTCTATTTCCTTTGCCAAATTTGGGAAGTTTTTCTTCTTTATTTTTTTCACATAAACTTTCAATTTTTTGCTCTTCCTTTTCTCCTGCTGGTACCCTATGATTCAGACGTTGGTACGTTTAAAGTTGTCCCAGAGGTTCTGAAGCCTCTCATTTTTTTTTTTCTTTGCATTCTTATTTTTTCTTTCTGTTTTGGTTGACTGTTTATTTCTTCCTTTGTTCTACATTGTTCATTTGAATCCCAGCCTCCTTCCCTTTACTGTTGGTTCCCTGTATATTTTTCTTTATTTCACTTGTGTAATCTTAATTTCTTTCTTTATTTTTTTGCTGTACTCTATGAGTTCTCTGAGCATCCTTATCGCCAGTGTTTTAAACTCTGTATCTGATAGGTTGTCTCTCTCTGCTTTATTCAGTTGTTTTTCTTGGGTTTTGTTCTCTTCTTTCATTTCAGCCATATTTCTTTGCCTCCTCAATTTGGCAGCCTCTTTGTGTTTGTTTCTGTGTATTAGGTGTAGCTGCTTTTACTCCCTGTCTTAGTAGCATGACCTATGTAGCAAAGACACCTGTAAATTGTGTGGGGCAGAGCCTTAGGTAATTGCCAGGGTAGGGCCACCTGCTTCACCTGCTTTGTGGCTCTGTTTGTGGTGGTTGGGGGGGGGGGCAGTTCAGAGAGGGGACAGTGCCACTGTCTGGCTTCTAGCAATTTGTCCAGCACTCACACCATTTCCAGTCACTTTACCCACTTCCTATATGCAATTGATGCACTTCCAGTTGCTGCCCTTGCGTTTGTGTACACTCTAAGACCATGCAAGCCCTTTAAGAGGCAAAAATGTGGCAGTTTATTCCGCCGCCCCAACCCCCACTTGTTTTTACAGCCAGAGGTAATAGAGGTTTAACTTCCTGGTATTGGAACCCTGGGATATGCGATCTGTCCTATGGCTGGGATTGCTCGCTCCCAGAGTATTCCTTCTGACTTTTATCCACCACATGTGAGTGTGGGACTGTCCATTCCACCACCGCCTATCCAAGCTATACCACCTCTCCACCTCATCTCTGTGACTTTGCCCCTCCTGCCCATATGGATGAATGTGGCTTCTTCAAATCCTTGGTTGTTGGGCTTCCATATAGCTCAACTTTCTGATGGTTCTGGTTGTTATTTGTGTTTTGAGATCTGGTTATAATTCTTTCTATGGTTGCACAAGGAGGCGAAGCATGTCTACCTATGCCTCCATCTTAACTGGAAGAATGCCGATTTTTATCAACTACTCCTTCATCAACTGAGATAACCATATGACTTTTCTCTTTTAATGTGATAAATCATGTTGACTGATTTCTTAATGATAAACTTAACAAACTCGAGATAAACTCAAGTTGGTTATGACATCTTTTCTATACATGGAGTTGGATTCTGTTTAATAGTATTCTGTTTAAATTTTTAACATGTATACAAGTGAGATTGCAATATAATTTTCTTTTTTCATAATTTCTATCACAGGATTTTGTATCAATATTATGCTATATGCAAAATACTAACTGGGGTGTATTATCTCTTCATATATATATATGGAAGTTTATGTAAGATGAGAATTATTCTCTAAATAATTGGTAAAAATTGTTAATATAATCAGCTTGGCCTGGTGTGTTCTTGTGGGAAATTTTTGATAACTGATTTATTGCTTTCATTTTTATAGGTATATCTTTTTTTTAAATTTCTTCTTTTTTATTGTTATTTTTATCCTCACCCAAGGACATGCTTATTGATTTTAGAGAGAAGGGAAGAGAAAAAGAGAGAGAAAGGGAGAGAAACATCAATTGGTTGCTCCTCACATGAGTCCCAACTGGGGACCAAACCTACAACCTAGGCATGTGCCCTGACTGGGACTCAAACCTGCAACCTGTCGGTTTATGCTCCAACCAACTGAGCCACACTGGCCAGGGCTTTAATTTCTTCTTAATTCAGTTTTGATAAGCTATATTTATTTAGGAATTCACCAATTTCTCTTAAATATTCAAATTTATTGTATAAAGTTGTTCATTCATATATCTGATTACCTTTTGGGGATCTGCAGCATGTGTAGTTTAGTCCATATTTAATTTATAATACACTTTATTTGTTCCTTGAAGTGTTGAACACTGAAGCTTAGGTTTAGCAGGTTTGGCAAATACCCTCAATGCAAAACCTGTCTTTATCATTGTATCAATACTTAATTATTTAGCTTCTATTTCCTTTTTTTTTTCACCCTTTTTAATTTTGTCTCTGAATGTTCTTTCTTTCTTGCCAGATCATCAATTCTTTAAAGAGATGTTTTTAAATAATGTATCTAATATTTCTAGCTGATTTCATGTGCGCATGGGGTTAACCACATTATCTAGTTTACTATACTACTGGAAACTAATGTCAACTAAAGATTTATTTTAAAGAAACCCTTCTGCCAGGTCTGAGTATAAACCATTAAACAATATAGCAGAGAGCTAAGAATGTTGTGATGGGCACTGTGAATGGGAACATCATCGCTTGGGTTCCCAGGTTTGAGAAGTCACCACTGCTGGAACCTAATCCATGTCTGAGGGTGGGGTAGGAACACTGTAAAGGAATGTCCTTCCCTTGTAGCACATTTAGTGCACCAGCCTGTAACTCACTCACTCCTCACTCACAAAGGGAAAATGATGGTCCTTTCTTCCTTTTAAAACTACACTTAGTATTTAAAGAAATGATGTACACCGAGTGCCATGGTAACTCAAAAACAGCTCAACTGATGAATTAAAAATTAAAGTATGCTTGAACCTAAACAAGTTGTAGAGTATGCATATAAGAAACAAATACTATAATGAAAAACAAAAGATAAGCTACTGAAATATATTTGTAATTCAGGTATTTTTATATTTCACTCTTTGGTGTGTGTTAATTGAGAGAGTACTTCACCACTTTCAAAACCTAAAATGAAAAAATGGTGATGTGTTCATAAAGAATGCTGTCTCCTAAACCTAAAACTCCAATCATAGCACACACACCCCTGTAGCCTGAAACACTGGCCTAGTGGGTTCCACCACCCCCAGACAACTGTCCTGCTCAGGCCCTGACCCATCACTGTTGGCGACATCAAGGTGCTGGAGTTCAACTGTGAATTTTTTATGTAAGTGTGGAGATGTCATCTCTTGCTTGGTTTCAAGAGTATTTAGTCAGTTTATTTCTTTCAAGTTCAATGTCTTTCAGAATCTTTAGTAAAAATTACTCCTCTAGCATTTTCAATGCAGCCTCCTCTGCTTTCCTGTGATGAATCTGGGTATATGCAGGGATAAAACTAACAGGCCAATCCAATTATCAAATACCACACAGCCCATAGATCTGTCCTGCTCTCCCATCTGACAATGGGAGGCTTGGTTACTAGGCAAACTTGTCTGTCTGACTTTTTCTTTGAGTCAGGTAATCTAGGAAGTTTCCAGATAGATTCCTGGAGACACTGTACCATTTCACCAGATACACCCAACAGATATGAAACCCATCAGAAAATAAATTTTAGATTTAAGCTAATACTCTTACCAAACTATATTTGACTACTAACTAATATCTGAATTCCTTCCTGAAAAAAATCTTAACCTATATTAAGTCAGGGGTTATGTGGATCACTGTGCCATGAGGTATTACATTTGACCCTTCCTCTTGTCTAACAGCTACAGCTGAGGTCTTGAAGCTGAGAATGTAGGGGCTTCAGCCATTCCTTGTAAGGAATTCCAGTCATCCCCTAAGAACCCTATTGCCTAAGGCCTGTAAAAATTTGCTAATGTCGGCTGCTAACATTAAGTAATTGCCTCTTTGAGGCTTTTCTCTTGCAGAGAATCCAGCCTTTTTGCAGAGCTCTCTGTCCTGCAGAAAATCCGGCTAAGCAGCCAACTAGGACTGAAGATAACCCCGTAAACCTTGTCCCTGTTGCTGCCAGATGTCATGTACACACCTACCTGCAGCTACCCCACCCCTATTTCCTGCCAGGGTTGTTTTCCCTCCTAAAGAAAAGACCCTATGTAAACCCTGCCCTAAATCCCATTTGGAGTCAGCGCCATTTTGGAGACTTGATCTTGGCCAGGCCTCTGGCAATAAACCCTTTATTTTCCTTATCCACTGTCTCTGAGTGGTTTATTCTTGCTGAATCTGCCGTAACAAGAACAACAGCTGTCCTGTAGACCCAGAGGTCTAAAAAGAGTCTATGGATGATGAGGAATCACTATATACCTACTGCAAAAAAAAACTAAAATAGCTTAGTGGGCAAAAGGGTTTTCAACAGGTGTGACATGCCTTGCACAGCTTACTCCAAAGAAGCCTTTTTTTTTTTCCCTAGTGTGAGACATTGAAAAATTAATCCCTGCCTTATGTCATCTAGAGGTTATGGATTGAATGATGCCTTTTAACCCTGTTGCCAAATCTGTTGCCCCTAGAATACAAGGGTGCCAGCCTGTTAAACTAAGCATGTCATTGTCCGGGGACAGCCAACTGACCTGGAGTCTGCAAGATCCTTCACCATTTGGGAAGGCCACCCTCCCCTCCACACTCCCACTCTTATTAGGGATCTGACCCAAGAGTAGGTAGGATGATGACCATGTCCAGCTTGAAGCAACCAGAGGAGCACGAGACCTTCACCCATTGTCCTTTATAAGGTTATAAAGGCTCTTAAGTATGAGAGGGGGGAATTGTTACAGAGCGGGGGTCCCCCCCAAAATAAACAAATTAATTAATTAAAAAGAAAAACTAAAATTAAAAAATAGTGACATTACCAAATGCTGTAAGAAACTAAATCTCTCACATATTGCTGGTAAGAATGTAAAATGGTCATCAACTCTAGAAGATAATTTGGCAGTTTCTTATACAACTAAACATATAATAACCATGCACGCAATAGTCACACTCTTGGATATTTATATCAAAGAAATGAAAACATATCTACACAAAAATATGTACATAAATGTTCATAGTAACTTTATTGTAATATCCCCAAACTGGAAACAGTCCAGATGTCTTTCAATGGATGAATGGTCAAATAGATATATCCATACCATGGGATAGTACACAGAAAGAAAAAGGTACAAACTATTGATACATACAAATCAGAAAGATCACAAGGGCATTATGCTGACTGAAAAGAGGTGCTAGACAATCTATATTGAATCTGTCGAAATGTGACACTCCTGGCACAACATTTATTCCCAACCTATGAGAGAGACAGAGTTCGTTCAGAGAAAGGAACTTTTTTGAAGAGGAATGTTGGCTGTAGGAAGAACCAGTGGGATATCCCCAGAAAACAACTGGGAAAGGCATCAAAGAGTGTCAGAGGGAAAACTAACATTTCTCTCCCTGAGTTGTCAGTTTCTGCTGAGCTGATACTGACTGTGGAAACAGAGGGGGACAGGAGTAAAAAGAGAAGTCAGGAAAACAAGATCCATATCCCCTGGAGTGAGGGAAGACTTAAAACCAGTGCCTGGCCCCCCACGCCATGTAGCCTGAAGACAGAAGGTTGGCTGGAACTTTCTCTAATGGCAGGACTAAAGGCAGGGTAGCTGGGGTGGAAAAAAGGTGCCTTTCCACTTAGGACTGGGCAAGAAGCAAGTGGCATAACCAAGGAGAGCAAGGATGTGTCACCCTGAAAGGAACTTACCCAACAAGGTAAGTTGTCTCAAGCATGAAGAGGCTGGAAGCATCTCACAAGAGCCAAAGCTGAGTGGAATCCCTATGAGTCTGCCAAGGTGCATCAGCTTTGCCAGGAATTGCAGGACAGGGGCACTAGTAGAGAGCTGAAGGGCACTGAAAGATCAAAAACATTGTCTGCAATGACAGAGGACATTAGAGAGCTAAGAGAGATGACAGCAGCAGCCAAGAAACTCACTTCCATGATATTATCACTGATCCCCAGTGTCATCTTGGAAAAGCTAAAAGCAGCAAAGCAAGCAGCAAGGGGAAGGAGGACAGCAAGGATCAGTACCAATAACAAAGCACACCTCTTCTAACTCCATTTCCCAGGGTCAGGTGAGATATGGGCTATGAAGAATAGAAGCTTGGAATTAGGCAAGATATTGAGGTTTTGATTTAGATTGAATGGGATTTCTTCATACCTGAACATGATAACATTTCACTGAGACCTGAAGATGATCAAAAAGCTAAGGAATTTGCCCAAAATTTCACCAGGAAGGAGAATGAAAGATCTCACAGAACATGTCTAAAGGGCCATCATAGGGGAAAAATCAAGCTACATCCTGAGTGCCTCCTGCCAAGTCCAGTCCTTTCAATAAGTCCTCACAAGTCCTCATATCTTTCCTGTGATCTTTGATAATATGCCAACCTGTGTTCTTCCTGATGCAATCTTTGCTCATGCTAAAAATGTCTTACTCTGATGTCCCATATCATCTATTCTTAAATGTTTTGAAGAAATATACAGAGGTGAGCAAAAGTAGGCTTACAGTTGTTCTTATAGAAAATAATACAAGGATAAGTAATAGTACAAGAATAAACTCTGTGTTTCACATAATTGCAACTGTAAATCTACTTTTGTCCCACCCTTGTATTTACTCAAAATACTGTTGTTTTAGAAATCTGAGGATTCCCTAAATCAGATGGTGGATCATTGCCGTCCAAGTGTTTCCACCTCACAGATCAGCCTGTTTTGCTCTTTTTCACCAGATTGTGCTGGCCTGGTTTCAGTTAATGCCACAGTTATGAAACTGTGGTAAATATAAATACAAGTAATTTCTCTGGAGTCCTATTTATAATAAATGAGGTCATAAAAGTGAGGTCATAGCAAAGCTTGTGTAATTTGGAAGTCATATAAATTATCAGCTAGTATTGCTCTGAGAAGACGATCCCTTCAGAAACTGCCTCTCACACTGACCAACCTTGGGGCTGTTGGCCAGATCCCAGTAGATCAGTTGTCCAAGAAAAGGGGGTTTGGTGTTTTCTTCTTAATTAACCTACATTGATTAGCAAAGTCTTCTAAAGATGATTCATTGTCAGAATGACTTTGTGAGGCACTGGAAAACCTGGAGTTTTCCCAAATTCTACCTCAAAGTGAACAATAGTGGAAATGTTCTGCGGCTAATTTAGTGATGATGGAGATGACTTACTGAATCAGAGTTCTTTGAAGTTCTCTGTGTAGCTTCTACCTATCTTCATAGGCAGACCCATTCACATCTAAAAGGTATCAGAACTTTCAGTATTTATCATAAGCTGTAACATTTTACTGTATAAAATCATCATAATTCATCAATAAAAGGTATCAATTATCCAGGCATTGAAACAATGAGCAAAATATGCTAACATGAAAGCTTCATGAAGATAAACCATTGAGTGAAAAAAGTATATTTTGCATAGTTTATACATAATATAGTTTCATGTATATGAAGTAAATCAGATACTACTATATATATACACACAGTAATTGTATGAGCATTGAAAACTAAAGTCTGGCTATATAGTCAATAATAACTGTTAACAGTGGTTCCTGGGAATTGAGAGAAGAAAAAACAATGATACTTCATCTTTTTAGGAGGAATGGGTGGAGATAGAAGAGAGTATAAGGGGGATAAATGACGATGAAAAAAATATAATAAAAATTAAACTTAAAAATTTTAATCTTTTTACTTTATGTTCTTCTATTATATATTGTTTAAATGTCTTATAATGAATAGGTATTACTTTAGTAATTCTTACAAGAACAATTTCAAAAAGATGACGGGTTTTTAGACCATCCTTGTATTCTTAAAATAAACTTTAATTCTGCATTTAGGAACATATGATCCAAGTAACACTTCTGTCAGAAACACTTGGGTGTTTATGAAAAATATACTTCCTCTACTCTACCTTAGTTTTAATAAATTGGAACCTCTAGGAGTGAGGTACAGGACTCTGCATTCTTGGCAACTACACCAAGTGATTTTCATTTCTACCATTCTGAATTGCAGAAATCAAAATAAATAATGTAGTTGCTTAAAAGTCAGCAAATGCCAGCATCTCTTACATAAACACCCACCTATCAATCTAAAAGTGAAAGACAATGGTTAATATAGACCAGTCCAAAGGGAGAAGAGGTCAAATAGATAGATTAATGGTTCAAAGCATGTGGTGAATCAGGTCACACTCTAAGAAGCACTGTTGCATTACAAAGTGACAAAAACTGCTAAGAGTTCAGAACTTTCATTCTTCCTTTCAGAATTCCCATCTGGTCAGTTATACACAGAAGCAACAACTAATATCTAATGGTCTATAAATCTGTATAAGGGCCCTACTTCAATTCATATTGAAATTACCATATTTTTCACACTATAAGAAGCACCTGACCATATGACGCACCTAGGTTTAGAGGAAGAAAACAAGAAAAAATATATTCTGAACCAAATGGTGTACTAAAATACATGTATTTAATAAAATATAACAGAATAATATTTCAACCATGTAAAATGAACAGCAATCAGCAGCGGTAATAAGATCTATCATCACTGTCATTAACAAATGAGGAGAGACTTTACGGTTCAAGTACTCTTCTAGTTTTCTGATAACCCCAAGAACTCATCATTGCTAGTGTCAGGGTTTATGCGGGACTTTAATAACAGGCATTGAGTTAAGAGGTATCACTAGTTGTAAGTCACTGAAAGTATCACTAACCTAGTTACAGTGTCTGGCAGACTACCCCCAGTGCCTGTCATGGCTAATGATACCCCTTAATACCCTCAGTGCCTGTGTTACTACTAGAATAGTGACGCCACCATAACTCCCTTTATATACTACAAAGTTCAGCATTTATGGCTGCCCACCCAGTTACTGCTGGCCTCCTCACACAGAAATCTGGTGTGCGCTGGAAACAATATGGAGGTAGATGAGACAGCTATAGCATCTAATGGAGCCAGTAGCCAGCTGAGAACACGTTAGTTCTGCTCCACCCATCTGCCTCTCGTGATTGGCAGAGCTTAAGACACAGTGATTGGTGATTGGAGGTGGTTCTACTGACACAGACCCCACCCAGTGTCAAAGACAATTGGCAATTGGCACGCTGCCTCATACCCATTATTAGCCTCAGCTGATTTGACAGGTCAGCATTGTAGCTGGGAGTGTCAGGCAACTCTCTGCACTCTCCCAGGTCCCAGGTGATGGGCAGAGGCAGATGGCAACTGACCAGGCACCCTGAGATTCAGTAGTAAAGTGGGACATTTAAGCATCCCCAGGGGTTTTGCATGGGCCCACCGCTTCCTCTTCTAACAGCCTTCGCCACCACTGACAGGTAATACACATCGCAGTCTGTGATGCAGTATTTGCTCCAGAAGACGTGCAGACATTTCCCCCAACTTTTTTGGGGGGGGGAGGGAGGTGGGTGGCTGTGTCTTACGGAGTGAAAAATACGGTAATTTTCTCATGCTTAACATGAAGCCCAAGCATTAACACTTTCTGAAGAGATATGGACCTAAGTTATTGTCAAGTAAACTGACATTTATTTCCATTTCTAGAATAACTTAAAATGTATCTTGACTTGTTTATATTCTATATTTTAATCAGAAATGTAGAAACTGAAGAATAATCCACATAGTGATGCTGTGTATGTTCCATAAATTTGAATCATCTTTTTGAAAACATTAATGTAATACATTCCAAGAAGCTCACATTCTTGAGGTGAGAATAAGACATTCTCGGAAGAGATACATCTAATGCCTGTCTGTAATGGAATCCAGAGCAGAGGCTTTGTGTCACACCATACCAACAAGAGAAACATAGTCCCCAGAAGTATTAAAAGGCTTTTCAAGAACTGGCCCCATTACAAAAAGCCTACTGTTAGTGGGATTAGGAAAGTTACCAAGCTTCTATGTGTATGCAGCTAGGAGCAACCCTTGGAAGATAAGGTGTCAAAATCCTGAGTTTACTGCATTTATGAGCAACACTGTTTTTTGAAACTTGGGTTTTTGTTTTGTTTTTTAAGCTTTATATATAAGTGATTCATCTTTCAGAAGCCATGAATTATCCTGGATGTCTTTTGCTTCCTTTTGTATTCGAAAAGACACATATTCAATTGTAGTTCTGGCCTTTTTCTGCAGATGGCATCCTATTTTATGTTGCCCAACACTTAACAAGCACAATCAGATAAAGTCGGCAGCATTTGTGTGTGCAGGGAAAAATCCTAATAAATTTCTGAGTCTATTAAATAATATGTGATGAAATATTTTAATTTTTAAAATATATTTATGTATTGTATTTTTAGAGAAAGCAGAAGGGAGGGAGATACAAGAGATACATTGATCAGTTGCCTCTTGAACGCCCCAACTGGGGACCTGGCCTGCAACCCAGGCATGTGCCCTGACTCGGAATTGAATCGATGACCTTTTGGTTTGTAGGCTGGCACTCAATCCACTGAGCCACACCAACCAGGGCAGAAATATTTTAATTTTTTTAATCATCTAGCCTATAAATATGTAAACACTTGATACTTTCCTGTTCTATTGTCACTGCAAGTGTTGTCTATGAATTGACTCCCTAAATATAAATGTTAATAAAATAGTAATAGCTTCATTAGAATTAGTTAGCAAAATCTAAATGTAGTATACGCTCAGCTATATAATAATCCCATCAAAAAAAGGTTGAAGCCATGCCTGATAGTCTATGACAAAAGGAACAAAATATGCATATAGAAGATTTTTAAAAGGAAGACATGGCTGATATATTTCCATTAAATTCATCCACATTTATAGCTCCAGAGTTTTAAGTAGTTCTGTCCCCTAAATGGTAAAAATCTAGGGACTACATACCAAAACAAGTTCATAAAAATTATTTTTAACTATAAAAGTTGTATAATTATTGTAAAACAACATGAAATAAAAATATCCAAGTACTATATCCCAGTTTTAAAAATTGATAGAGTTTTATTACTTTGTTCTTAATTTCCACTTTCATATTTCTCTAAAACTTTGTCAAAAGCATTTGTATAGTCATATTTTTACTGCAAAATTTTTTTTAAATTTTACATTTAGGCTTTTCTTTCATTTTGTTTCTCAGAAAATAAAATTTTGGTATTGAGAAATAATTAAATCAGTGTTTCTCGTAGTCAACAAAAATTGTGCCCTGATTTTCACAGTCTAACCTAATTCTTTTAAAGATGTCTTAATATGTTGCTAACTAATATCAGAAAATTAGACCAAAGTAGTTTTATCTCAATGCACTGATGAAATGCCTTCACAATAAATTCAAGGAGAAAAGATGGTAACTTCAAAGAAAAAAATATAACATAATTGAGCAACAAAATACCTTAGAAGAGATTTGTTCTCCTGAGGTGTGACTGACATTTGGTTTTAAATCCATGATTAATTTAAAGCTCCCTATGAAAATGCTAAGTGGAAGAATTGTGCAAAATAGAAAATTTCTGTTTATAAATCTAGTCATTAAGATGTAACCAGCTTTGGTTATATGGCTTATTAAAAAAAAAAAAAAAAAAAAAAAAAACACCTCAAAGTTAACCTTTGTATAAGGGTAGAAAATCAAGAGATATTCAGGACTCTGACTGGCCAAGAATGTTGTACTATAATTTAACAATCAGTACACTAGATACATATGTGTTTATGTATATAAAATTAAAAGCTCATACACATTAACACTTATAGGAAGCAAGAATACACTTTTTATGTCATTAAATGGTATTGTATTTCACTTCATGAAAGTCAAGATTTTTTCCTTTTATCAGCCATTAGATACTATTTACAAAGATAATTGAAAATAGATTTATTAGTCTCATGTCATGATTGGTGCTGTATTTGACACTTACGTAAGAAAATCATAAAAACTTTAAAACATTGAAAAATCTAAACTCTACATTTGCAGACTTGAATTAACCTAAAGTTAATTAAAAGATGGAAGACATATACTTATTAGCAATCAAGTGGTGTACGTGAAGTATGTTTATTTAAGGTTGCATAAAATAGAAGTAACTGTCTCATACTCTGTACCTTCTCTAAAATCTATGTCTGATGTAAACATTAACTAAGCCTTCTAGCTCTTCCTCTGCTAAGAGAAGCTATTAGTAAAAAATTCCCAAACACTTAATACACGATGTCAAAAATCACAAATTTAGACTTTCAGTGGCTAATTAGGTATTCATATGCCAAACCAAATTCTCAATTAACAAGGTTTCTGTCTCTTCAGAGATAATTTGATTAATTCAAATAGTGTAAAATTTAAAACAAAACGATAACTTGAACATTATCCTAGTTTATTTTAGATCTCTGATTTAAGAAATAGATGACTATGGCACCTGTATATCTGTTTATGCTAAATACTTAATATCACAAAATTAATTTTTGACACAAAAATTATCAATAGTATGTTAAGCATAAATTAACCACAAAGTTATATAACTGGATTCACCTTTATAAAAATTTTTTTATTGATTTTTGGTAACAGAGAAAGATATATTGGTTTGTTGTTCCACTTATTTATGTATTCACTGGTTGATTCTTGCATGTCTCCTGAGAGGGATTGAACCAAAATGTTGGCATATGGGAACCACACTCTAACCACCTGAGCTACCAGCCAGGGCCTGAATGCCTCTTGATATAGTTATCATCCGCTCAAATATGTATTAAGAAGACTAGTACACTACAATGTAAAGTTAAAGCATATTCAAACAACTGACAATAAAATAAAATGTTACATTATCTTTGCTTTTCTAGAGAAAAAAATATACAAAATTCCCTTAGTAAGTTGTCTGTAGTCTCATCACAAATGTTGGGTCCTACCACGTTCCTTTGATCTGTGACGCATGTAGGGGGCAGGGGTGTGTGTGGTGGCAATGGCAGCAGAGAGGAGGGAGGGAAGCTGTGGCCTGGTTAAACATGGTAAATAGCCAAAGTGCATTCATTTATGGTCTTTATTCCACTTACGGGCTCACTTTCTTGTAAGAACCATCCAGTAACGGTGAACTTTTGACATTTATTCACTCTAATGCCAATCTGTGACCACAGCACCATTTTCTAGCCAACCAAAACCAAAGGCCTGCAGGCAAAAAGCTGCAAATAAGCTAAGAGTAATTTTAGCTTCTGGGGCCACACACAGAGAGAAACGCGCCCCCACCTCATTTTTGTCACTTCTTTTTAAAAAGATTTTATTCTTAGAGAGAGGGGAAGGGAGAGAGGGAGAGGAACATCAATGTTTGAGAGAGAAACATCAGTTGGTTGCCTCCTATATGCGCCTCCACCGAGACTGAACCCATAACCTAGGCCTGTGCCCTGACTAGGAATCGGGGAATCAATGGCCATTCACGTTGCGGGAGGACGTCAACCAACTGAACCACACAGGTCAGGGCTTGTCAATTCTTCGTAAGGGAAGAATGTACCAGCAAAGCCATGTTAAAATAAGCAATTCCCCTGCTCTTTTTTCTGGTTGGCAACTTGACAAGTGATATTATAGATTTGCAGCCTCAGCTTTCCTAATCGTTTTATACTCTTTATTCCAGTGTGTTTCCCATAGAACACAAGTGACAAAGTTCTTCCATTGTGCTGTGAAAGAGAATTGACTTGTCTACACTTGCAAGCCACAAAGCATAGTCAGTGCTATACATTTTTAAAAATATCAATTGTTTCATTGTTCTAGTTTCTTATGGTATAAAAAGTTGTAATGATTCATTCAATTTGTATTTAATGTTTTCTTATGTAACCTGTTTGTACTGCTGCTTCTTTCCTTAGTTTAAAATGTTATTTGTGTTAGAAAATATGAAATAAACTGGATTTCTTCCTCTTCAGGGGAATTAAAAAAAAAAAAATTTACATGTTACAGGATGTTTTAATAACCATAGAACTAGTATTTGAGAACTACCAAGTAACCTCATCCCACAACTATACAAAGGTATTTCTTAAACAATTATTTATTAACTATCTCATTATGTGCCAGGCACTGTGCTAGTGCTGGGGATAAACTGTTGGGCCAAATCAGATACAGCCCCTGTTCTCATGAAGCTTACAAAGCAGTTATTAATCAAATAACAGATGTAATGATGTACATTATATTCACCAGAAATTATGAGAATGATTAAAGAAAGAGAACCATATTTTGCATGGTCTCATATACTTTTCTCAGATGGAAATGATATGTATGACCATAGAGCTGCTAAGTCTCCCAAACATCCTAGAGTGGTCTGGTGTGGGCCACAAGGGGGAGGAGAAAAAAGAACATTATTTGCAAGTGGGAGATGAGGGGCCCAACACTTGGAAAGGGGGAAGAGAAAAGAATAGTAGCACGTGCCAGGAATTCTTCCTGGACAGAAAATAGCTTTTTATTGCTTGTGAAATGTTAGAGGGAAGGGGAAATGCTGTTTTGAGAAAGATTCCTTTCAGTTTGTTACATAAACCACTTTGCTACCCCCTTGAAACAATCTTACATTGAAGGGCTACATTCTTTTTCTAGATGTGTAGAATTTATTGCATTTACTTTACCTCTGAATGCCTCATTGCAACTTCATGTACATGCTGGATCACTGGTTCAGATTTTTCCACACATGAATATGTAATTGTGATATCGTGGAGTGAAACGACATGCTATTAAAACATTAATAGAAGGAAAAAAAAGAATGACCAAGAGACTTGCCTGAGGAAGTGGCATTTGACCTGAGACTTCAGGCTGGAAGGAGTTACCTAGATGAGGTGGAATGGGGTGGAGAAGTGTTCCAGTAGAAGAAAACAATATGCACAAAGGTCCTGAAACAAGAGAATGAAACTAACGAGGTCAGTGTTGCTGGAGCAGAGAGCAGGAATGAGAGAATATACTCCAGGCAAAGCTGGAGAGAGGGGCCAGAAACCTGCAGACTTTGTTGATATGTTAAAGACTTAAAGTTCATATCCCAACAACAGTTAATACCATTGAGGGTAGTTATGAGAATTTCATTTCAAACGACCACTTTAGCTTCAGTGCAGACCAGAAAATCAACTGGAAAGGAAGAAGAGTGATAGATCATACACTAGAGATGATAGTAAATTTAAAGTGGCAAGAAGAGAAGTGGACAGAAACAAAATGTTTACAATGAACCAAAATGCTAATGAATCTGTCTGCTTAGAAACTGTTTGACAGGTTATGTGTGGATCAAAGAAAGAATAGATCCAAGGATCACATCTACATTTTTGGTTTGAAGAACTGGATGGAGTGACTCACTGAGTTTGGGAAGACTAGAAGAGGCCAAGTGTATGGGAGGAAGTCCACAAACTGAAATACGAACTTTGCAGTTTGAGGTACATTGAAAGCACCCAAGCAGAAATCTCAGCTAGGGGTCTGTGTACTTGTAGAAAACTTGATGCCAAGGGCATGACTGAACCACATATAATAAAAGGTTTTCATAGCACCACTATTAACTGGTCTTATGTCTTTTACCTACCTCCCCGATCTGTCAAAACAAAGTCAGTGGCTTGGAGTAAATGTTACTTTTTTTTCTTCTTTCTTTTTAGAGAGAGGGGAAAGGAGAGAGAAAGAGGGAAACACTGATGTGTGGTTGTCTCTCACATACCCCCAACTAGGGACCTGGCCTGCAACCCAGGCATGTGCCCTGACTGGGAATCGAACCGGCAACCCTTTGGTTCGCAGCTGGCACTCAATCCACTGAGCCACACCAGTCAGGGCAATGTTACTTTTACGCATTCACCTTTAACTAAAATTATTGAAGAAAAACCTCACTTTAACTTGGTACATTACATCCACTCAGCAGGAAATACAACTAGGGAAAACTTACGTAGCCAATTCCAGAGCAAAATACAGAATGTATGAATGAATGCATACACAAATACTTTGATCTGAAATGGAAAGATAATTCTCTACCATAATTACGACCAAGACCTGTTACCTTCTTTTCCAAAACCAAAACTTACTCAAGTGGCCAGAAAAGCAAGTTTTTAATGGAGTAACATTTCACTGTTACTAAACTGGTTTTCTTTCTCAACAGGTTATTTTTTGTGTATCTCTTTAGTAAATGGTTCTGTTCAACTTCGCTACAACCTTGGTGACAGAACTATCATTCTAGAAACTCTCCAAAAAGTAACTATTAATGGAAGTACTTGGCATTTGATTAAAGCAGGAAGTTGGTGCAGGCGGCTACCTAAATTTGGATGGGATAAATATAACAGAAAAATGAGCTACCTGGACACAAATACTGACTTCTTATTTGAGGTGTGTCATCCTAAGTCTTGTTAAGTCCCATGGCAACAGCAAATGAACCTGTAGGTTTTCAAGGTTGTGTCCGTGAAGTTATTATAAACAATCAAGAATTACAGTTAACTGAATTAGGAGAAAAGGTGGCTCAAATGTAGGTGCTTGTGATGGGACAGCCTATGGGTACGTGTGCAGAAATAGGGGTGAATGTATAGCGAAGGGTATATATATATATATTTTTTCATATGTTTTCTCAGGATTCAAAAAAAAATTGAGTTAATTGAATCAGAAGGGTACAATGTTTGTAATGGAAATGAACAAAATTAAGTTGCACAAACTAAGAGTGGTTATTATACTATGCGATGTATATGTAAATGTAGTTCTTTTGGTAGTTATTGCTTTGGCATTGTTTACTGAAAATCAACTCTTTACTATTACCTGAAGTAGTTGAAATGCTAACACTTTTTAAATAAGCTTATAAATACAGCTAAGGAGTCTGGCTGTTTTTCCTACATCTAATTAACCTATATGTTGATTACTAAATTTTCACTGTTAGTCCTGGCTGGTTTGGCTCAGTGGATTGAGCGTCGGCCTGCGAGCTAAGTGTCGCTGGTTCGATCTTCCAGTCAGGGCACATCAGAGAAGGAAAACTCTGACTCCAAAAAACCTCCGCTGCCTTGCGGCATACCTCTTCAGGGGAAAGGCTAAGGGAGTAAACCCCGACAGAAAATCCGGAGCCTGAGTCCCTAAGGCGGTTTGACATTGTAGTCAACACCGGCAACTCCTGCGGCGCACCTGAAGCCAAGCTGTATTGACTCCGTCTTTCCCTTGGACCCTTCAGCTGCGAAGAGAGGGGGGGTCTGCTGCATGAGCAACAGCAGACCCTCCATATCACCCTGCCCAGGCTCTGTAGCTTCAGCTTCACTGGAGAGGACACTCCAGCGTCATCGCAAGATGTCGATTTAACACGGGAGGAGACAGATACCGTGTCACTCCCGAGTCAGACTGCACAGCCATTCTCGGTGGTGCAGATAGACTCTTAAGAAGCTACACCATCGTCTCTCGAGACGGACGGCTTATTTAGTGTTTATTCATCTGTGAATTGTTTTTGAAATAAAATTTAGGTCAAAATGAACTAGTGACACATACAAAATAAAAAAGCTAGTTATTAAAAGAAACATATAAGGAAATATTGTATATATGACTCAGCTATGAATACTCACATGATTGGCAATGTAAAATTTGAATATTGACTTAAACCAAACTTTGTAGGAAGGTGGAAGGTGGGGAAAACAAGTTGCCTGATGCGAGTTAAATCCTTATTCTTCCACAATAACTCATCAACAAATATTAGTTTTTGTAACTATTTTTTAAATAGCATATACATATCATTTATAAATATGAAGGCAAATATCCTAATGATTGTGTAGAATTATCTCTAGAGAGAATAGTATAGATACTGTTGGTTTTGTTTAAATCATACAGATTACTTTTCAAACCATGTACTTACTATATAAAACCAATACAATTTAAAAATTAAAACTTCATTTGTTAAACTTCACTTATTTTTAAAGTCTATAGGTCTCAAAACTGGACAGAAAACAGGTTCTAAATAATGCCATAAATTATTTTCCTGATCAGTTGTACTGTTAAAAGCATACTTGAGAAAGTCCATTTTACCCAATACCAGTGACTGATAGAACAGTGAATAGTATTTTCATCCCCCACCCCCACTCCACCACTGCAAATTGGAAGATTATTGTTGTTACTTTGCGTTTTCATTTTGATATTTATAATTTTGCCACCAAGAAAGCACCTGACAACACATGACTGATACAAAGCACTTATAGGAACATGGAGGGAAAAATAACTTAGTAAAAAGCAGCATGTAAAGTTAAAAAAGAAAAACATGTAATTATTAAATGAAGACTTTACAAAAAAGAGGGCTGGTGAAGTTAACTTCTTAATGCCAACTGCCTGCACAGGCTCTAGTCTATACAAAGAAACTAGGTAAGCAATTTGTCACTTGAAAAACTTGTAAAAAAAAAAAATTTTTTTTTCTTGGCCTTATTTTTACCACTCAATTGCAATCATAAAGTGACAGACATTTTGGAAGGCCCTAGTACCGAAGTTGAGAACTTTGGAACCACTGCTGCCAGACATACTACTCCTGTTGGCACTTAAAGTGAGTAAACAAATATATGGTGGAATTCTAGAATGTCTATACATTGGTTCAAAAGGGCTTTTTGTTTTTAACAGAAACCACAATTCCGCAAAACAACTCTATCCAGTATTTCCTGAAAGTCTGACCTAAACTTGTTTTGGTCTATACAACCTCCTTTAATTTTGGAGATACTGAGATCATGAAGATAACTGCTCTAAAGAAATTCCTTGATAATCAGACCTAACTTTTAAAAATACATTTTATGGACAAAGGCAAGAAAGCTGTTCTGTGGAAGGTTATAAAAGCTTCGAGGAAATTTTGCCTGCATTGCACCCCTATCATATTAGGCCACATGTTCTCTCATAATAGTGTGTGTTTCTTTAGAGCAAGACTTCCCCAAGTGTAGTCCAAGGATTTTTACAGGGGATGCAGAGTACTTCTTTTCTCAACAAATCCATGGAAAGTCAGATTTTCTTCATATATTTCAAACAAAATGACATACTGCAAAACACTGAATGTAGAAGCAGAAAACCCAGCTATCTTACTTCAGACATTTGAGATATGCAAAACTAAAAACCATGATACTCCTCTCACCATACGGATTTAAAGTCATTTTCTACTTATATTAATAGGATTATTTTTTAAAAGATTATTTTTTACATTTGCATTTTTATTTCTAATATGCTAAATGATACAATCCATAAGAAAAGCTCTTTTGAGTTCTCTATTATTTTTAAGAGTATAAAGGAGTCTTGAAACCAAAGTTTTCAGAACTGTTGCTTTATAACTGCTCCTCACAGCTGCAACTTTACACAAGAGATGTGATCATTTGTGTTCTACATCACATCGCAAGCTTCTCAAGTTGGCGGATAATGGTATTGCTCACCACTGTTTTCCAGGAATCTAGCAAATGCCTGCCAAATAGGCCCAAAATAAAATAACTGAACACTGCCTCCTGGAGATTTTCCTGTAAGTCACAAAATGACTTGGTGAATCTTTTTTTACACTAAAACTCAAAATTCCATGTGGTAAAGTATCAACATCCATTTCTGCTACCCTAATGATGGTGCTGAAGACTTATGTGAGATGCTTTTCCAGCACTAAATATCAATAAAAACCTTTAAGATAATTTTAGTATGTTATAATGCTTCTGAAACAAAGTGTTAAATATGAACATGAGAACACTTTTTAAATTGAGTTTTAATACCTAAGCCAGGGGGTGGCAATATTTACCTTTTAAAGAGTAAGTTCCTAGAAAAAAATAATAAAGGTATTTGGGGATATTGGGAACTATATTGGATTCACTGCCTTTTCTTTAAGTGTATATCCTGGGAATTCCTCCAGTGACTTAGTTCTGCATGTATAAATGAACAGTGGGCTCATGTTTTCAAAACAGGTCTAGCTATTGGTCTAATGTTTTCCAGCTGGAAATAATGCAACTGGTATATTCAAATGTGAAAATTATGTAAAGTATTTGCTTTAACATATGTTTCATTAGGAATCTTTTATAATGAAATTTAAACTTAATATCCTCCTTTAAAAACACAACTACTATATTAAAACACATGGGAAGTTCAAGCAGACGACCGCCTAGCCTGGAGGCTCGCGGTCAGGCAAGGTACGTCACGCGCGGAGGCTGCGCGCAACGAGGAGGCGGTCCAGAAAAGATCGAGGCGGAAGCAGCGTCAACAGCAGCAACAACAGCCATCTGCCTTCACCTGTAACAAGTGCGGCAGGGATTGTCACTCACGAGTCGGACTGCACAGCCATTCTCGGCGGTGCAGATAGACTCAAGAAGCTACGCCATCGTCTCTCGAGACGGACGGCTGCCGACGACGACGACGACGACGACGACGACTATATTAAAAACTAAGAACAGGTGAGCATAAGTTTACCAGTTAAGTTTTATATATTAATGCATGAACATGTTAATATCCAAGTGGCTTAACCACTCCATTCTCTTTTCTATTGTTATTTTTCTTAACTTTTAAACATAATTTACCATGGCCTTTGATGTTTTATAACTCCAGAATTTTAATATTAGCCCACCCACAACTAAGCTACATTCCTTAAGAGTTGTGGTAAGCAGAATGCCCCCCAAAGTTGTCTACATCCTAATACCTGACAACTGTAAAGATGTTAGATGACGTGACAAAGGGGAAGTAAGGTCACAGATGGAATTTAGGTGCTAATCAGGGGACCTTAAAAAAAGCAGAGTATTTTGTATTATCTGGGTGGGCTCCAATAATCACAAGGGTTCTTAAAAGTGGAAGGACCCAGAAGGGAGAGTCAAGAGACAGCGACCTGAGACTCAGGCCCATGTTGTTGGTTTTGAAGATGGAAGAAGGGACCCTATGGCCTTGAGAACCTGGAAAAGCCCAGGAAATGGATTCTCCTTTGAAGCCTCCAGAATATGCACCCTCCTGATACATCTTGATCTCAGTCCACTGAACCCACATCAATCAGACTTCTGACTTACAGAAGTTTTAATAAATTTGTGTGGTTTTAAGTCACTAAATTTTTAATAATTTGTCATAACAGCAATAGAAAATAAGGACTGGAGAATTAAGATTTGAGATGAATACAAACTTTACAAATCTGTATGAGAGTCCACAGGTCTTTGGTTGTATTATCCTGCTTGTTTTGAGGAGTTGGTTGAGGAAGAAAAGGGTTGTGGAAAGTATATAGAATAATCAGGCTTTTGCCTCTCTCTCCTGCTCTGAATTCTCAAAGCACAACTGCCACACATACTGACTTTGGAGAAAAATACCTTTCAGGATGACCAAGGTTTATATCATACAAAGCACTCAGCACAAGGTTTGCAATACAGAGGGTTCATGGAAGCTTTCTCGTTGCCACAAGGATTACAAGGGATGGATTTAATAGGTACCAAGACATCCTAGTACATTTTACTTAACAGAAGTATGTATAAAACTGTCTCAAGATGGTTCTAAATTGTAAAAAGTATCAAATTTTTTAAAAAGCAAGTTTTCCTGAAAACAGGAGAAACAAAGATGAACTTCATGACTCACTTGTTTGTAGAAAGCTGGCTGTAGGTGAGACGTAAGGACTGAGAATGGCTTTGGAGCTACTACTCACTGAAAACTTTTCCCATTTTCCCTTACATTTCTCACAAGTTAAAACCTCAGTCAAATGCCCAAACTCTCCCTTCTTGCCAAAGTTTCAGTCAACCAGGGGTTAAGAGACCTGGCTCTAATACTTAGTAACCCTAAAATCCCAGGAGGTCATCATTAATAGGGGCCTATATGGGATGTGTCAAGATCCAATGAGATATGATTAGATAATTTTAAAGTAAGCATCACAACAATATGTATAGGAAATTACTGGCTAGGAGGCAATCAAAAACCGACTTTAAGGTTTTCTTCCACTGGTTAAACCATTCTTTACTTCTTCTTTGCAAAAGATATCTGGTGTCTGATCAACCTCCCAATCAGATACATCAAATTTGCCGACAACATACGTATTTGAAATAAAAAAGCTAATTTTGGAGGAGTTGGGTGAGTTTCTTTTGAAGTGGGGAGGGATTCTGATAACAATTTCTTTATAATGGTGTATAAGATGACCCACTGACCTTAAGTCTGCTTGCAGACTGGGTTCTAACAAGTTCGTTTCCAAAATTAAGTAAACCAAAATTAAACAAATTTTATTTAAATACAAGTCCTCTGTTTCAGAACTTTCACGATAGAAAACTTCAGAGGATAAGGATGACCAAAAAAAAAAAAAAAAAGCCATTTGTAAAAATTAGACAAAATGTATGGTTTTGAATTTCAGCTCCTTCTCTCTCCAGTGAAAACAAAGCTGATTCCATTTCAAAATGTATTTTTAACTCTAATCCTTAGACTCTTTAGGAAATCAAACATTATCACCTTCATTTTGTGAAGGCATTTTTATTTTTCCTCATTAATAAAGATAAGGAAAATTACTGGTTTCTCTGTCTCTCTCTTTTTTTCTTTTTGTCCTCAAGTGTTAGTATCATTTGGTAGACATTGCTTTAAATTATGTCAGTACAATATGTAGTTTAAGTTGGAAATAAATTTAGATTTGGATTAACAATAGCCTCCATGTTTTTGTATTTGAAGCAAAACCAGCATATGAAACTGGAGTTACCCCCAAAACAAATGAGGATTAATTATACATTTTACAGAGATACAGAACATGTTTCGTGTAAATAAAAGTTCTGTGGTCTTATAATTAGTCAGCGTACCAAATTTTGATAGTATCAAGTCTTCAGAAACATACCTACAAAATGAGCTAAAAATAAAATAAAATAAAAAATGGGCTCTAGGTTCAGTTTTTCATTGGTAGTTTTAAATTCTAGGCTCTTCAGAACTAATGATTTTTATCAACAGCCTACAATTTAAGACAACGAAATCCTTTCCCCCCTCATCTAATGCCTGACACAAAGCTATGCCTGTATGTATGTTCTTACTGAGTAAAAAAAAAGAAAGTCTGAAGGTTATGAAAGCTTTAAAGAGGAAATTCTTTTACTACTGAATTTCAAGTCACACACACAAAATAAGTGAGAAATTCTTTTATCATATTTAGAATCAAAATATCCCTTAAAATATTTACATTTTACAGTAAAAAGGATAGCAAAACACAAGATCATGTACAAGCTTAAGTATTCAAGTTTCTGAAGAGCCAAAAAAGAAAAGGAAAACAATGGCCTACCACAAAGCTGTAGTATATATGGTAATAACTGCCTTCAATGAGTGCAGATTAAAGCAGTATATGTACTCCTTGGGATTCTGATTCTTGGTCAAAAACTGCTCAACAAATTGATTAATATAATCTGATTATGAAGTTGCTTGCCTTTTTGTTGCTTCTATACAGTTTCTTTAAAAACAGTGCAATTTAAAACAAACTTACAGAGCACACATTACTCTCAAATTAGTCATATAAAGAACATTCACTAGAGGCAGTAAATATATTCCATAGTTAACCATATTTACCAATTAAGGAATAAAACTAAAATTTCTAAGCCTTTATTGTATATTAATAAAACAAATCTTTGAATATACAGCAATGTAAAACTTTTAAAAATATTAAATTCCTATTACTGGAGACCGTTGGTACGAAGGAGGGATGATTAGCACTGGCCCAGAGCACTCTGCACCAACACATGGAATTCATGGTTCTGCAAACCACCACCATTAAAAATCTGAAAGATGGCACAATCCTAGCAGGCAGTCATAAAAGTTCTAAAGATAAAACATTTATTTAAATGTAATCTTGAAGCAGCCTGCAAATTTTACCTTTTGCTTTTAGCTCTGTCAGTGTGGTCCCTATCTTTGTGGTACCTATCTCTGTCCTTTTCTCCTTCTCTGTGTTTACCTTTCTCTCGATCTTTGTCCTTTTCATGGTCTTCATTTTTAGGTTTATCAGGTTTCTTGTCTACATTCCTACTATCTCTGCTTGCTTTTCCATCTGATCCTCGATCACTGTGTGATAATCGTGCCCTTTCTTTATCTTTGTGCCCTTCCTCCCTGCTTTTCCTGTCTCTGTCCTTGTCTTGGGTTCTGTCTCTCCGTCTATGCCTTTCAGATTCTTGCTCCCATTCCTTTTCATGTCGCTCTCTTTTCAAGTGGTGTGAATCACTAAAAAATCTCTGGCGATCCCCTTTACCCCTATTAAATGGCCTATCCAGTTGCTGTTGGTCTTGCCTACCCCAAGGGTCACTATGGCGCCTTTCTGGTCTTCGAATGTCTTTAACCTGGTAAAAATTTTGTGGGCCTATATACCTTGATGTTTGTGAAAGGGGACCCATCATACGTTGAGGCTGGCCTGTCAGATGAACAACAGGTGGCCAGGGAACCATGGGGTTTTGAGCAAAACCAAAGCCTGGAGGGGGAAGTAAGGGGGGAGGCAAATGTGGTGGAAATCCAAACATGCTTTGTGGGGGGAAATTAGGAGGCCCTGGAAATGGAAATCCAGGGGGGTTAGACTTGAGATGCTGAAGGCTGGGTTGCTGTGGCCTCATGGGTGAAAAGTTTGCACTGGTTCTGGGACTGGTGCTTCTAGAAGTAAAGTTCATGCTCTTAGAAGGAAATTCTGACTGACTTGTATTTCCCACTTCAAAATGAGATGTTGCTGTCGATCCTCTTCGAAATGGGTGCACAGTTTCAATATTTTGCATTAAAACATTGTCCTCTAAGGGTTTTGCTTGTTCTGTTTGAGAAGTGTGTATGTCTTCTACTGATGATGAGTTTTGTGCAACCCCTGAATTATCACTCTGCTGAACACTTGAATTTTTCTCTACAGAAGACAACTTTTCCTCTGTACTTATTTGCTCTATTAAGGGCTCCTTTTGTGCCGGAACAGGCAGCGTTTGTTTTTCTCCATTCCCACAACTATCTCCATCTTTGCTTTCTGAAGCAGTTGCCTGCTGACTTCGGCCTGCCGCTTGCCTAGGATCCCTTTTCAGGTTGATAAACTGTGGGGACTTTGCCGTATTAGCAACAAGGTTTTCATTGCAACTCACATTACCATCTGTGTTTCCTTTTCCTACATTTGACCTGCATGGAGAACTACTATTTGAAGTCTGATTATCTTGCAAATTATTCTCTTGATCTTGCAGCTGTCTTTTTAATGTTTTCTCTTTATTTTCCACGGTTTCCTCTTGTTTTGACTGAACTGACAAATTTGTTAGGAATGCTTCTGTAGAAACATCTGGTGGTTTACCTCTGAGACTAAGACTCGTCGAAGTTCCAGGAGAAACAAAGGAGGGCCCCATTACTGAGGTTTCTTCTCCTACTAGTTCTGAATTACCTGTAGATTCTGAAAGATTATCTACTTTTACCTTTAACTCCTTAGCTTCATCATCAGTTGCTTCTACTTTATCTATTTTCTCTGTGTTGGGGTTGGCTTGCTCATTTATAAATGGAATTTCTTTAAGAGTATTTTGTTCTTGCACTGACTGAGCCTGTTCATATCCTTGACCAGTAGTGCCCAAAAGGCTCTGAAGTATATCATCCACAGGAAGAGGTTTATTTCCTAATTCCATAGTGGAAGGCTGATTTTCCCAGCCAATCAATACCCCAGGAAGAAATCTTAAAGGTTTTGGTGGCTCCTGTTTGGTGACTTCCACTAAAGGTTCCATTACTGTTGGAAGGTCTTCCTGAAGAGCTTGCTGAGATTTATTTCTCTGCTTGTGTAATACAGTTGTAAAAGAATTAAAAAAGTCATTTTCTTCCTCTCGTGCTTCCTCTGTGGAAACTTCTATTTTACTTTTTTTATCAGGTGGCAATGCTATCGGTACATTTTCAGAGGTCTCAACAGTATGACTGGTACTGGCACTAGCACTGTGTTGCCGCTTCAGTTTTTGACGAATAATTAAGCCCAACAACAGATTAGGTCTATGCAGTTCAAGCCCTGTATGAAATAAAAAACAAATTAAGTCACTTTCAATCATTAAAATAAAGGATACGTTTTTGCACCATGGCCAGGTGGCTCAATGAGTTAAGAACCATCCCATTCCCCATAAGATTGTGGTGTGGGTTCAATTCCTGGTCAGGTCACTTACCTAGGTTGCAGGTTCAATCCCCAGTCGGGCACATATGGGAGGCAACCAATTAATGTTTCTTTCTCCCCCTTCCTCTCTCTCTTAAATCAATAAACATATCCTTGGGCCCTGGCTGGTGTGGTTCAACAGGCTGAGCACTGGCATGTGAACTCACAGGTCACCAGTTTGATTCGTGGTCAGGGCACATGTCCTGGTTGCAGGCCAGGTCCCCAGTTGGGGGCATTTAAGAGGCAATGGATCAACAGTTCTCTTGCACATCTACGTTTCTCTCCCACCCCTTCTCCATCCCTTCCCCTCTCTCTAAAAAATAAGTTAGAAATCTTTTTAAAATTAAAACAAACAAACAAACAAAAAAACCTTGGGTTTTTTATGCTTGGGTGAAGACTTAAGAAACAAAACACACACGCATTTTAAAAAAAGGGGCGGGGAGTAAATTTTGCATCTAGCTTATTATAGCCTATTAAATGAATGCCTCTCCCTGTCAAGTCACCTCTAGAGGCCTGGTCCCTAAAAAGAAAGCAGTCAGTCTTTTCACTCTGTTCCCACCTCCCACTTTGTCTTACTCACATTCTGTTATTAAAACGTATACCTACCAGGTCCATCAAAAGGCACAAGAGGATGTGGTATTTTATCCATGGCACCCAAAGGAATAAGGTACATATCTTTAACCTGCTTCATGTTATTAGCAGCTACTCCATAGCGCTTTCTGCTACTGAAGTATGCAAACAGCAAAGTATAAGAAATTTGATCTTCTTCAGTTACAGGTGTGAAGCGAACCACACAAATTTCCTATTCAAAAAAATAAATCGCTGTTCAAAATAACCTAAACAATAACTTGCTTTTAAATACCATTTCTCAACCAGTAATAATCTATTGAATTTTATCATAATGGTTATCAAATAACATGGTTTACCAACTTAAATGAAACAACTCTTTGGAGAAGATCTTTGCTGACCCATTCATAGATTTACCTGAAGGTGTCCTATAAGAATTGAGTCCCAAGGTAATTAATGTGGTCAAGGTGACACATTTTTCAGTGGCAAAGAAGATATTTAAACCCTAGTTTTTTGATATCTATTATTTTTCTTATTTTATTGATTATGCTGTTACAGTTGTCCCAATTTCTTTTCCCTCTGCTCCCCTCTAACCTCTGACCCCCTTCCCTCCAGTTGTCCCCCCCGCCTTAGTCCATGCCCATTGGTTGTGCATATAGTTCTTCTCAACCTCTTCCTGTCTATTCCACTCCCTCCTACTATGCTTCTTAATTCCTGCATCATCTCCCTCCCTTTTCCCCCTTTTATATCCTAATTTCCAATGTTACAACCTCCACATAGGGCTGCCTGTGTTCTCAGCAGACTGCAAATTAATAGCATCTACCACAACCACCCTACCATGTACACATACAGACAAGTCTACTGAAAGCCCAATCTTCAGGGACTGAATTTAGGAATAAAGGAGCTGGGTGAAAAGACCTCAAATACACATAACCCCATATATTTTGTAAAGTCATTTGGCTCACTCAGGAACTAATTTGCCTTCCCCCTGGTCTTGGCTTTATTTCAGAGGGGAAAAAAAAAGTCCCAATTTGATAGTGTTAAAAAAAAAAAAAAAAGGATGCTTTTTCATGAAGGTATACTGTCAAAATGGGGAGAGCGAGATCTGCTAGAAAGCTTAAACTGATACAAGATCCTATAAAAAACAAGTAAATGAGCTGAATTCTGTATGGCTCTACCTCTTATAAAAGGTCTGTCATCTAGACAGTCCTCTTTTAGAGGTAATGACTATTATAATGTTTTAGATAGTGCAAGAAGAAGGCATAATATAAAGTGTTTGGCAGTTAAATATGGCTAGATCAAGAGTGATTCCCAAAATGTCTAAAAGTATTACCACCCAATACTTTCCCAGGACTTCTTTCATGAAAGAGTGCCAGCAAAAAAATGTAGTTGATTTTTTTAGTGCTTCAAAGTTCATATGTATTCTAACACTATCAGTTCAAATTCTAAAATCTATACTGGAAAAAAATATTCTTTTCAGCTTAAGATTATCCATTTTGGATTACTTCTAATCTTACTATAGACTTATTTTAAAAAAGAGATAAAAAACTTAATATTTGTTTATTCAAGATATATTTATTAAATGTCTATAGCATGCTAGGTATTATCCTTCAAGGGAGAAATAAGTTCTTCTAATGATTAATTTTTCCTGTGAAGTAGTATTCTATGACTTAAAGAAATAATAGAAAATAGAAAAAAAGAAATATTGTTGTGATACAGGCCACTAATTATCTCCTAGTATCTATTCCCCTCTTTTCCTATTACAAAAAGAAATCTTTAACTTTTAGCTGGGCACATGGCCATCCAATACATTCCATTTCCAGAGATTACATTTTCCAGCCTTCTTAGCAGCTATATAAGGCTATGTGACTAAATCTTACGAAAGGAAGGTAGAGAAAGTAAATATAATAACTGCAATTTCTAGCTCTGGCTAGTGTGGCTCAGTAGGTTGGAGCATCATCAACCAAAAGGTTGGGAGTTTGATTCCCGGTCAGGGCATATACCTAGGTTGTGAATTCTATCCTGTGTAGGGGTGCAAATAGGAGGCAATAAATCAATGTTTCTCTCTCACTCTTTCTCTAAAATCAATAAACATGTTTTTTTTAAATAACTGCAATTTCTAGGTCTCGCTTTTAAAATAACTAGACAGGCATGCTTCATTTTTTTTTCCCCACTGGTTCTGACAAGTCAGCGCTGAGCATGTTTGATTGAAAAGGACAACACTCTTAGCACCAGCAAAATAATAAGACAGAGGGGACTGGTCCCTGAATGATTTGTAGAACCACAGCTGCCAAATCATGCTGAATGAATGACCTCCCTAACATAATAAAAAAATAAATGTCTATATCTTTTGAGCCATTATATTTTAGGGCTTCCTTGTTGCAGCAGCTTAGCCTATTCCTTAATTTAAACAAATGTCTATAATCAAAGCAAGGCAAAATTCTAAGATGAGTCTCAATATTTACTCTAAAACATTTCTTTCAAAACACCGAAGAGGTCACTGAGAATGCATACCAGGAGGGAAAAAAAACACAAAAGGAACGATGGGCTGTTTTGAGTTTTAGCAAATGGCTTCAGTTCAGTTTTGTCAGGTATATTATTTAGATTTAGAATTTATATTAGTTCCCTCCCAAGAAGATCTTGCGTAAGAACTCTTATTAGTACTAGTTTTACGTTTCAAATATTCTGTCAAACTGGTGTAATAAAGAAAAGTTTTCCTAGCCCTGGCTGCTGGGGCTCAGTGGATTGAGCGCCTGCCTGTGAGCCAAGTGTCGCTGGTTTGATTCCCAGTCAGGGCACATGACTAGGTTGCACGTCAGGTCCCTAGTTGGGGGAGTGAGTGAGAGGCAACCACACAGTGATGTTTCTCTCCTTCTCTTTCTCCTTTCCTCTCTCTAAAAATAAATAAACAAACAAACAAATAATTTTAAAAAGAAAAGGAAAGAAAAGTTTTCCTTACCTTGGTTCCTGATGCTTTAATTTTTTCCACATAATCCCAAACTGTCTGAGGTGATATCCTGCCCCCTACTTGAATACTATCTGGTAGATCCTGTGTTAAAAAAATGAAGGTAATCAATGTATACAGATTATATTTATTATAATATTCATAGCGCATACAAATTTGGCTCTGACGAATCCGAAATGATAATTAAAAAATAAGTAAATAAAAAGATTATGAAATGCATCACCACAGACCATAAGAATGCAGAGAGACAGCAAGTAGGCTTTACTTCAAATGTCAATTCCAAATGACTTACATGGATGCCCCAAAACAGTTAAGAAATAAAATCAGGTCATGTTCATTTATCAGCAGGAAAGAGGTACAAGAAACAGAAATAGTAGCAGGCAAACCACACTGACAATCCAGGAAAAATGCAACAGATTTCAGAATATTAGAGGAGATTGTTTTTCCCCTCCCACAGCCCCTTTTTGTTGGTAGTGGGCAGGGGTATGTCTTAATCATTAACAGCTGATTTTGGAAGTTAGGTTTGATTATAGGGTACATTTCTGCACAGAAAAGATTATTGTGATAACATAAGGTTCATTTTTCTAAAAGGCACACATTTTCCGAAAACAATGATTACAAATAAAATCAACAACTACCATTAAGAATATTTAAAATGTAAATCACTATAATTCTGTTTTCTATGAAGATTTTAAAAAATCATAAAAAGTATAACTGATATTAAATTCAATTAAGTTTATTTAAATTATTAATTTCTTTAAATAGTTTATTAGGGGTTGTGGTCCCAACCAAACTAAAAACATGCAGAAAGCAGAAGTAGAGTTCTGAAAAGCAATCACATAGAAACTAGTTCAGAAAGAAGAAGAATAGTTTTGTTTAAAATCAAAGAGGACTTAATTCTCCATTTAAAAGAAGAGTGATATTCACCATGGACTAACCAAAGACTAAGTTCTAAATAGCTTTGTTTAAAAAGAAGAGCATCATGAGTCAATTTAATCCTTCTCTTAAAATGCTGACGTGTCTAAAATATTATTTGCCAAGCAAACAATACGTAAAAGTTATAATTAGATTGTTTATTAATAAAAAACACAGCTACTAAACAAAGTGATCAATATCAGATAAGCAACTTTATATTTAAACTACTTTCAGTCGAATACAAGAAAAAGTAAAATTCATGGTAGTTTTAAAAAAACAAGTACACACACATATAATTTAGGCTTTCTAAAATACTGGGGGAAAAAAATTTAACTTTTGCCTTTATGGTCAGTGGACTGAGCATAAATGGAAAAGGGTAATGTTAGATATGAACATGATTAATAGCAAAACATAATCTCAACAAAAATGCAGGAGTACTGACATATTTTCCTTTTGCATAAACAGTGAAAAGTACAAGCTTTCAGTGTTCAAAAGTGTCATACTTCCTCATAATACTATAATACAACTATTTATTTTCCATACATAGTTCCTTCAGACATAAAGCCAAGCAAGAGCACCACTACAGCAACTACGGTCATTGGTCTCATGAAAGTGTCAACTAGTATAAAGATTCAACTACAGTCTGTGTCTTTTCACAGAAATAGGCAGGTAAGGATTGTAGTCATGAAGTTGAGAAAACAAACATAAGGGAAATTAGAAGGCTTGTTAACAATGAAAAATCTTCCTGAAAGCCATATATTTAAACAAAAACTGTATTTAAACAAAAGTTAGGTATCGTACCTAACGTAGATTTAACACTTTCACAGAGCAGTTTTCTAGTTCTAAAAATCCATTTGGGAACTCATAATTCCTTTAATTGAATGGTTTAAGTATCACTGTCAATAAATATTTTTATTATGAAAACAAAATATTATTATTATTTAATATTTTTATTATTTTATTATGTTGCTTCCTTGCCTATTGCGTTCAGAAACACAAATGTCAAGAAAGGCAGAAAAGGGCAAAAAAGTTTAGTTACCTCTGTCAAGTACTCGGGGGAGCCAGACACTGGGTAGGCTTTGGTAACAAATTTTGCCACAGAAGGCATGTTGATAAAACCTTTCCAGATGAAGTTCAATCGAGCCAGGAATGTAGACTCAACTTCAACAGTTCCAGGCATCTCTGGACTAAAAAATGACATTAAGAAGTTTTCAGCCTAAAGATATGCTCATGAATAAATGCATTTTCTAATTAGTCATCAGTTATTTCTATTTTAGCATATCAAGAAGGCCAAGATATGTAAAGGCTATTGATTAAAGAGTTTATATTTTCACTTTATAAAATTATACTCGTATTTATAGTCATGTTTTACATCATCCTTCTTGGTTGGCTTAGGTAGATTAATGTCCAGAAGTAGAAACAATTTTTCTTTAATGACCTTTCTCCTGCCTTTTGGGATGAACATAATTAAAGGGAGTTTTATAGTTAAGCCCCCCAGATTCAAATCTCTAAATTAACTTCCCCAGTCTTGTTCTTTTATCTCAATTAGTTTAGAGCACAGGTTCTTAAATAAATATTATTTTCTGATTTTGAAAACCTCAAAGTATAAGTTGAAAAATATTTATAATGATTATTATAGAAATTATGACTAAGAGAAAATTACCGTGGAGCAGGAGAGAATGTTGACTTCGGAGACTCTTGTTTCTCTTCCTCAAAGAATTCAGAAGCCAAAATATTTGAGGTTGAAGACAACGCATCTGCTATACTTTCTGCTTCATTGTCTGAATGTTTCCGAGATACTCCAACAACAACTTTCACCTTTTTTGGAGAAAGATCATCTACAGGTGGTGCCATTCGCCCTAAAGCCAGAACACACCAAAATAAGCTATATGTGTAAAATGAAATTTTAGTAACTTCATTCACTTTCACTTCTAAAGTTATTCAATATTCCTGATTAAATTGTTGCATTACCATACATTTCCCAGAGTAATTTTTAACCATCATCATTTCTCACAAGAACTTATATCACACCTCTCTGACTGATGTGAAAAATTAGGCAAACAGGATATTAAGCCACTCAAACAAGCTGAAATGGAAATATAACTAGGACCTAAAACAGGTTTCTTGATTCCCTAGCAAATTTTTAAAAACTAAACTAACCCAAATTCCAACAGTCATGAGAACTTGAACTGTGTTAAAGCAAATCCATATCCTACTTTGTATTACACATAGCAGTTCATGACATACAGGCATAGTGCAGTGCTACTTCGTTACTAAACATAAAAAAAATATTAGTAAAGTTTAGAAAGTAACATCGATTTTAAGCTATTGCATCAAGAAAAAAAAACTCACTAAAAAATTCTGAAAACTCAAGTCTGGTAGCATTTAACCAATGTTTTTGTGTACTACTATTAAATTTACTGAATTATTGCCCTGAGCATGATTAAAATTAAAAGAAATAACTAAGTTTTTTTAAGATTTTTCCCAGATAAAAAAACTAAATGGGTATACTTAAAAATACTATTACACCATGGATAGATAGCTTTCTTTATGGATAGTAATGTCTATCCTTTAAGTCTTTACCATTGTACAGACTGCAAAATAAATGAATAATTTAAATTTTGAGATGATGTGAATATTTTATTAAAGGAAAATTGCATAACTTTTGGTATAGTTCATCTAGTCTCTAGTACAATGATAGAGAGCAGCATATCAGCTAATGCATACTAAAAATATAAAAAATATAAAAATCAAGAGCCACAGCTTTAGAGTTTTAAAAAACTCATGGTCCTCTACTTTTACCAATAAACTGAATATAAATGTAAACTCTTCTTTACACATTGCCATTTCTTAGGCCCAAACTCTAGTCAGTCTCCAACATTTGTCAATAGCACTAATTATCTCAAAGCCCTGCTTATTTCCATCTCTAATATTACCACTCTAATTAAAATCTCATCTCCCACTTGTATTGTATAAAGTCCTCTTATCTATTCTCCCTCCCTTCTCTACTAACTTATTCTACTGTAATCTCTCTGCAAATTCTGAGATATTTTCATAAAAGTCCAATTTTATCAAGTCATTGACATGCTAAAAAACCCTTCAGTCACTATCCACTGCTCCTGAACAAAAGACCAAAATCTTTGTGGCCTGCAGAAATAATTTTCATCATTTTTGATCATGGTCTCTAAAGTATTTTATATCATGATCCATTTCTTACTTATAGGAGTGTGTGTACATGTGCATATAAATTAGTAAGGATATGTGTGCATATGTGTCTCTCTGTATTTTTGTGATTATAAATAACTGGAACTAAAGTTTCAAAATATCTTTTAAAGTGCAATTCACTGTGATATTTACTATTCTGTTTTTGTTTTTCCTTAAAATACTAGTCACTAAGTGGATTTTATTTCTACTATTAAGTCAGTTTGAAAACCAATGGCTATAAACCCTGGCCAGGTAGCTCATTTGGTTAGTGTCATCACAAAAGCCAATGTTGAAGATTTGATCCCCAGTCAGGGCACATACAAGAATCAACCAATGAATGCATAGATAGGTGGAGCGACAAACTGATGTTTCTCTCTCCCTCCCCCACCTTCTTAAATTAATAAATAGAGAAACTCCTCAGTGATGCCTTCCCTGACCACCCTATTTAAAAGTTGTGCCTTGGAGATCCAAAATGGCAGCAGAGTAGGTGGGCACTCCACTAACCTCCTCCCAGGACAAAACTGGAATTATAACTGAATTATAGAAAAAACATCCTGAATAACCAACTGAACACTAGGCTGGAGAGAAGCCTTATACCAAAGGACAGAAGAAACCACTTCACTGCAACAAGATGGCCAGGAAGTTCAGAGGAGACATGGGCAACAGCTGAAGCACTAGAGGTTATTTCAGTAGCCAAGGGTTACCCTGAAGAAGTGTGGGGTCTAAACTCCAAGCTGGGCTCCCCTTCCTAGAGCCCCAGAACTAGGAAAAGAATGCAAATAGCATCTGGCTGTGAAAAGCATAGGGGTTTCTGTCTGCCAGGGAGAGAAGGCTAGAGACACTGAGAGCCTCTTGAAGAGCTAATGCACAAAATTTTGTATGCAGCCACTTATCCAGGCTCCAGCAGGAGAGCGTAACAGGTTAGCCACCAGGCTCTGGGAAGAAAGCTGAAGGGTCAGCTGCCAGGATCCCTTTGCTTAGTTATTCCCCATATTTGGGTAGAGCACTCCTCCCCTCCACTGCAGCATCAGCCTTAGGGGAAGCAATAACCCCACCTGCAGGAATCCCTCTCACCCCACCCTGTGGAGATTAAGCCACCAAATGGAAAAATATATTTCATGCAAATGAAAATGAAAAAAAGCTGTGGTAGCAATACTTATATCTGAAAAAATAGATTTTAAAGTCACGGTTATGGTAAGAGACAAAGGACACTACATAATGATAAGGAACAATGCAACAAGAGAATATAACCTAGTAAACATTTATGTACCAAACATAGGAGCACCTAAATATGTAAAGTAAATCTTGATGGACATAAAGGGAGAGGCTGACAGAAATACAGTCATAGTTGGGGATTTTAACAGCCCAATGACTTCAATGGATAGGTCTTCCAGGCAAAAAATCAACAAAGACATCAGCCTTAAATGACACATGAGACCAAAGCATTAAATTGACATATTCAGAGTATTCAATCATAGAGCATCAGAATATACATTCCTCTTAAGTGCACATGGAATGTTTTCTAAAATAGACCACATGTTAGGACACAAAACAAGTTTCAATAAATTTAAGAAAATTAAAATCCTATCAGGCATCTTCTCTGACCGTAATCCTAAGAAAAAAACTGAAAAACACACAAAAACATGGAAACTAAATAACATGTTATTAAACAATGAAAGGGTCAACAAAGAGATCAAGGAAGAAATCAAAAGGTACCTTGAAACAAATGTAAAGGAGGATAAAACAATCCAAAATCTGTAGGACACAGAAAAAAATCCAATCAAAGACAGAAATTCATAGCTTCACAGACCTATCTCAAAAAACAAGGAAAAGTTCAAATAAACAATCTAACTTACACACTTAAAGGAACTTGATAAACAACAACAAAGACCAGTGAGTAGAAGTAAGGAAATAATGAAGATCAGAACAAAAATAAACAAAAATAAGTCTTAAAAAAATAATACAAAAGACCAAAAAATCCATGAGCTGGTTCTTTGAAAAGAAAAACAAAATGGCAAACCTTTAACCAGACTCATCAAGAAAAAAAGAGAGCAGACTGAAATAAATAAGAAAAAGAAGAGGAGAAATAACAACTGACACCAAAAAATACAACAGATTCTAAGAAAATATTACAACTTATGCCAACAAACAGGACAACCTGGATGAAATGGATAAATTCCTAGAAAATATACAATCTTCCAAAACTAAATCAGGAAGAATAAGAAATCTGAATAGACAGATTACACCTAGAGAAATTGAAGCAGTAACAAAAAAAAATTCCCAAAAAACAAAAGCCCTGGACCAAATGGCTTCACAGGTGAATTGAACCAAACATTCCTAGAACTAACACCTATCCTTTTGAAACTATTCAAAAAAATTCAAGAGAGGGTAAGACTCCCAAACTCACAAGGCTAGCATTTTCCTAATTCCAAAAGACAGAACAAAAAAAGTCAATATCCCTGATAAACAGAGATGCTAAAATCCTCAACAAAATATTAGCAAACCAAATACAGTAATACATCACAAAAATCACACAGCATAATCAAGTGGGATTTATTCTGGGGAGGCAAGGTTGGTACAATATTCGCAAATTAATAAATGTGATACACCACATAAAACAAAATGAGGGATAAAAACTACATGATCTCTATACAGATGCAGAAAAAGCATTTGACAAAATTCAGCACCCATTTATGATAAAAACTTTCAGCAAAGTGGAAATAGAAGGAATATACCTAAACATAATAAAGGCCATATATAACAAAGCCCACTGCCAGCATCATACTCAAAGAGCAATAACTATAAGTGTTCCCCTTAAGATCAGGAACAAGACATGGATGTCCGCTTTCACCTTTCTTATTCAACATAGTGCTGAAAGTTTTAGCCAACAGCAAATGAGGTGAAGAAACAAGATGGCGGAGGAGTAAGTGGAAGCTACACTAACTTCCTCCCAGAACTAGTCTGGATTTACAACGTAATTTTGGAGAAATCATCTGGAATAACCAACCGAACACCAGCTGAAGAGAAGTCTTATAACCACGGAGAGACAGAAAAGGCCGCTACATCACAACGTGACCGGTAGGGAGTGCGGAGACGCGGAAGGGCTGGCTGGGCTCACACGGGTGGCAGCTGAAGGGACTGAGAAACAGCTCAGCAGCCGGGGATTCCCCCTGAGAAGGGCAGGGTCTAAACCCCCAGCTGGGCTTCCCAGCCTACAGCAACAGAGTGGGAAGTAAAATAGCATCCAGCTGAGAAAAGCGAAAAGCCACAGGGTTTCTTGCTAGGCGGAGAGAAACAGCTGGAGAAAAAGAGCTCTTAAGCGGATCACATATGAAAATATTCTACCCCCACTTACCCTGGGCACAAGCAGAGGGAAGACAGAGAGGACAGGAAATGCTTGGGGAGAGTTTGGTGTGGTGGCTTTGAGGGGAGAGCTGGGGAAGCGGCCGGCCGGGTCCCAGTGCTGACTCATCCCCACACTGCAGGCAGACCATTCCCCTCCAAGTGGCATCAGCCTGAGGGGAAGCAAAGGCCCTGCCTACAGGAATTAAGCTGCCACACCCACGGTCCTTAAGCCTGACGGCTAATCACAGATTGAATAGATTATCAACTAAAGGAGTCAGACAAAGGCAGTAGATCCCTGGAAGTCTCCAACAGGCTGCCTAGGCCCAGACTGGTACAGGATCTGATGCCACCAGGGGCAGATCCAGGAAGTGCAGATCATTCTAAGAAGCACCAACAAACAATAGGAGTCACAAAAATGGGGAGACAGAGAAACAACCCCCCATCGAAAGGAAAGGTAGAGTCCCCAGAAAGAGTGCTAAATGAAATAGAGGGGAGCCAACTATCAGATATGGAATTGAAAGCATGTATTATGGAGAAGCTCGATGAGCTCAGCAGAAACTACAAAGAACTCCAGAAGAACTATAAGGAACTTACTGAGAATTATACCAGCATCAAAAAGGACATGGAAGCTATCAATAAGAGCCAGGAGGAAATGAAGAATACGATCTCTGAATTGAAGAAAACAGTAGAAGGAATTAAAAACAGGCTAGAGGAAGCAGAAGATCGGATCAGCGAGCTGGAGGACAATGTAGACAAAAACTCACAGTGCAACAAAATGAAAAAAGACTGAACAAGACTGAAGAGGCTCTAAGACAGCTGCAGGACAACATGAAACGTAATAATATCCGTATCATAGGAATTCCAGAAGGAGAAGAAGAAGAGCAAGGAATAGAAAACCTCTTTGAAAAACTAATGACAGAAAACTTCCCTAACATGAAGAGAGAAAGAATCATGCGAGTCCAGGAAGCACAGAGGGTCCCAATGAAGATGAACCCCAACAGGCCCACTTCAAGACACATCATAATTAAAATGCCAACATTCAAAGACAAAGAGAGAATCCTAAAAGCAGCAAGAGAGAAACAACTAATAACATACAAGGGAGCTCCAATAAGGCTATCATCAGATTTCTCAGCAGAAACACTACAAGCCAGAAGGGAATGGCAAAATATATTCCAAGTAATGAAAAACAAAGGCCTACAACCAAGAATACTCTACCCAGCAAGGCTCTCATTCAAAATGGAAGGTGAAATAAGGAGTTTCCAAGACAAAAGAAGGCTAAAAGAATACATCTCCACCAAACCAGCATTGCAAGAGATGCTAAAGGGTCTGCTTTAAGAAGATGAAGGAACAGAGAGAGACAGAGAGGAACACGAGTACAAAGGGGGAAAATGACAATGAATAAGTACTGAAAGAAAGAAGGAACTTCTACCATTTGCAACAACATGATTGGAACTAGAGATAATTATGCTTAGCGAAATAAGCCAGGCAACAAAAGAAAATTACCTTATGCTATCACCTGTTACAGGAAACTAATGAACAACACAAACAAATGAGCAAAATTGAACCAGAGGCATGTAAACAAGGAATAAACTAACAGTAACAAAGGGGGAGATGGGAGGGAGAGAAGTGGTAAGAAGGGGAAGGGTCTAGTCAAAGAACATGTATAAATGACCCATGGACATAGACAACTGGGTGGAGACTGAATGTGGAAGAAGGGGGGGCAGGGTGCAGGGAAGCAAGAGGGGGAAAAAAGTGAGACAACTGTAATGGAAAAACAAACAGAAAAATTTTTAGTGGGGGGGGGAATAAAAATATAAATAGAAATGCAAGTTCAGTGAATATTAGAAGGACAAGGATTTTCCTTCACACTGTATATATTTTCTCCCTATCTGATCCCTCCAGAATTTGGCATTCTAAAGAAGTAAGTAATGACCTAAGTTTCTTTGCATAAAACTAATAAGACCAGTTGTTAATAGAGGTTTTTTGGTTTTTTTTTTAACTAAGACTTTGAATGGAATGTCATGCCTAAAGGAGACATGCTTGGGCTTTGGTTGTTACCAAAAAGCCCTGAGCAACTGGGACTGACTTTCAAAGGTAATAAAAGTCCACGAGATAAAAGGCCTGGTACCTTGGATGGATGAGCGGTCCATAGCAATCTTTCCAGGGAAGGAATGAAGGTTGTTTTCCTGAAAGATGGCTAGAAGGGACCCTAAGGCACAATGGAAAACCAGGAGGACCTGGAAAAGACAGGTGTTTATAGGCAAGGCTGAATGCCAGGTATGTGGCTCAGCTTCTGTGCCCAGAAGGGCAGGCTGAATGTCACCCTAAATGTTCCTTGCGTCAGTTCCAGCAAAGCAGAACTAAAGATCATAAGTAATCGTTTGCTGCTCTTGTTGTGTTTATGCAAATGAACAGAATAAATTAAAAATGAACTTAATGCAGTCCCTTTAATGACAAGGAGGGTAATCTTGGGGAGAAAAATCACGATTCAAGGAAGATCACAATGCCCAGTGGTAGACTATAAAGTAGTGCAGCTAACCGTCTTTAAAGTTTCTTTTCATTTAAAATTTGTTTTCATTTGAAAGTTAAACTATGTCTGTGGCATTATCAAAGATGTTTAATTTACAGGCAAGAAGAATGTCAAATGCCTTGCAACTGGATGTCTTTCCGATAAGACAGTCCTACAGATTTAGAGACTTGTATGTGGGTTATGTTACATAAATTAACATGTGTTTTCTGTTTTCAAAGGGCATAAGCCTATGATCTCATTACCTGAGTGATTGTCTGTACGTATAGGCCTCACTTAATCCTGAGACTCAATGGTTTGGCTGAACTAAGTGGCTGGGTTGGTGAAGAACGGGGTGGTCTGTGGGCTTCACTTTAAAACTGGTTTCTTTTCTATCCTAATGGCTTGGACAGAAAGAGCCCAGAGGCCTGAGAGGGGGGAAACCTAAAATATTTCCCTCAGTCCAAACTAAGTATAATGGGCAAAAGGGTTTTGGACAGGTGAGATGTACCTGGCATACCTTCCTCCAAAGAAGCCCTTCTTTTCCCTAATGTGGGACATTGAAAAATTAGTACCTGTCTTTTGTCATCTAGTGGTTACGGACTGAATGATATCCTTTAACCCTGTTGCCCCCAGAATACAACAAGGATGCCAGCCTGTTAAACCAAGCATGCCGTTGTCCAGAGACAGCCAACCAACCTGGAGTCTGCACGATCCTTCCCCTTGTGGGAAGGCCACCCTCCCCTCCACACCCCTACTCTTATTTAGGATTTCTTGACCCAAGGGTAGGTAGGACGACGACCATGTCCAGCTTGAAGCAGCTAGAGGAGCTCGAGACCTTCGTCCATTGTCCTTTATAAGATTGTAAAGGGTCTTAAGTCTGAGAGGGAGGGATTGTTATTTTTTATTGTTAAAATATTTAACTAATTAATTAATTATTTTTAAAAAAAGAAGAATATATGAAAGGGTGAGATAGGAGAGCTTGTATGTACGACCCATGGGCATGGACTTGGGGAGGGAATTGTTGGGAAAGGGGGGTGCTGGGAGGAGGGGAGCAAAGGGGAAAAAATTGGAACTATTGTAACAATATAATCAATAAAATATACTTAAAAACAAACAAACAAAAAAAATGAGGTATCCATATGGGAAAGGAAGAGGTGAAACTGTCTTTATTTATAGATGACATGATACTATACATAGAGAACCCTAAAGATTCCACCCAGAAACTACTAGAACTGATAAATGAATTCAGTAAAGTAGCAGGATGCAAAATTAATATCCAGAAATCAGCTGCATTTTTATATGCCAATATTAAGCTATCAGAACGGGAATTTAAGAAAATAATCCCATTCACAATTGCTTCATAAAAAACAAAATACCTGAGAATAAATTTAACCAAGGATGTAAAAGACCTGTTCTTGGAAAATATTAAGACACTGAAGAAAGAACCTGAAAACACAAATAAGTGGAAGGATATTCATGGATCAGGAAGAACTAACATCATTAAAATGTCCATGATACCCAAAGCAATCTATAGACACAACATAAGTCTTATCAAGATACCAATGACGAATTTCACAGAAGTAGAACAAATATTTCAAAAATTTATATGGAACCACAAAAGACCCTGAAGAGCAACAATAACCTTTAGAAAGAAGAACAAAGTTGGAGGAATCACACTACCTAATATCAAACTATACTTTAAGACCATAGTAAGCAAAACAGCATGGTACTGGCATTAAAATAGACACATAGATCAATGGAAAAGAATAGAGTGCCCAGAAATAAATCCACAGCTTTACAGTCAATTAATATTTGACAGAGGAAGCAAACACATACAATGGGCTAAAAAGATAGTTTATACAATAAATGCTTTGGGGAAAACTGGACAGAGATGTGTTCAAAAATGAAACTAGACCACCTTCTTATGCCACATATAAGACTAAATTCAAAATAGATTAAAGACTTAACTGTTAAGACTAAAAACCATGAAAATACTTGAAGAAAACATAGGCTATAAAAGTTCAGACATTGCTCGTGGAAGTATTTTTCCTATATCTCTCCTCAGACAATGAAAACAAAAGAAATAATAAACAAATGGGACTATATCAAACTAAAATGTTTTTGCACAGCAAAGGAAACCATCAACAGAATAAAAAGATAACCCACTGAATGGGGGAATGTAATCACCCATACAGCTGATAAGGAGTTAATATCCAAAATTTATAAAGATCTTACAAAACTCAACACCAAAAAAACAAACAATCCAATTAAAAAATTCGCAAAGTACCTGAATAGACACTTCTCCAAGGAGGACATACACATGGCCAATAGTAATATGAAAAGATACTCAACATCACTGGTCATCAGAGAAATGTAAATTAAAACCACAATGAGATACCATCTCACACCTGTCAGAATGGCTATCAATAATAAATCAACAAACAACAAGAGCTGGTGAGGATGTGGGGAAAGGGGAACCCTAGTGTACTGTTGGTGGGAATGCAGACTAGTGCAGCTGCTGTGGAAAACAGTATGGAGTTACCTCAAAAAACTAAAAATGTTACTGCCTTATGATCCAGTGATTCCACTTCTGGGACTTTATCTGAAGTAACCAAAGAAACTAATTTGAAAGAATATAAGCACCCCTATGTTCGTTACAGCATTATTTACAATTGCCAAGATTTGGAAACAGCCCAAGTGTCCATCAGTAGATAAGTGGATAAAACAATTATGGGACATTTACACAATGGAATATTGCTCGACTGTAAAAAAGAAGAAAATTTTACCCTTTGTGACAGCATGGATAGACCTGGAGAACCTTATGCTAAGTGAAATAAATGAGTCAAAAAAAGACAAATACCATATGATTTCATTTGTATGTGGAATTTAATGAACAAACTCAACTAATAAGCAAAATAATGACAGACTCATAAGATAGTAGGCTGACAGCTCTGCTGGGAGAAGAGTAGAGGAACCGAGCAAAAAGGAAAAAGGTCTCATGGACCGGGACAACAGTATGGTGATTGGGGGTGGGGTGTGGGGATGGGGTGGAGGTGGAAGAAGGGTATAAAGGGTATAAACGGTAATGGTTAAAAAAAAAAAAAAAAAAAAAAGGGGGCAATAATCAAAGAAGTTACACCCCAAAAAGAAATAAAAATAAATTAATTAAAAATAAAATAAATTGTTTTAAAGAAAAGCAATGGCTATAAGATGCCATGAAATCTGATTTCTGAATATCTATTCAAAGAAATTATGTGCCTCTTCCTTGAATTCGATTCAAGCTCATTGCCATTCCCAGTATCTAGAATGGTCTTTTTCTCTCTGCATGGTACTCAACCTTAGTGTCTCGGCTTACATGTAAATTCCTCAGCCAAACCACCCCTAACCTCGCAGTCTAATCTAGGTCTTTCTGCTATCTAAATACATTTATAACAACTATATTTTTGTAACTCAAATCATCACCAGCCTGTCTTTCTCTTAAAGTCTGGATAAAATCTGACTTTATCACGCCTATATTCCTTGCCCCAACAAAGTACCTGGCAATGAGTAAGAACTCAATAAATATTTATTAAATGAATGTCCCAAGATTAGAATACTAGAGAAAAGATAATTTCTGATTTTTCATTTGTTATATATAATAATACAATATGAATATTATTTCACCCCTTCACTTAGCGACAGTACCATCACCACTGCCCAATTTCTGATCCTATTCTAACAGTTAAATTTTAGTCATTTGACCCTGGGTTAGTAAGTTCAGATCTTATACAATACAATTAATTCTAGATAGTAAGTACACTATAGTATCAAACTACTCGTCAACTCTGAAGAATAGCCACTCACAAAAGTGTGCTACTCTTCAAAGAGAATAGGTGGGTGGGTGCTTCACCACCAATACTGGAAAACAAAAACCAAATTAAATTACAAATACAAGTAACCCCCTTTCCAAATGAAAGCAACATTTTAGATAGAAAAATTTCCACTTACCTATGCAAATTTTGCAGTTAAGATCAAAAAGATGTTGCCTATGTTGACTAGTTGTATCTTTAGACATGGAATCAATCTCTTCTTTCTGTTTTTCAGGTCCTTCGGTCTTTTCCAATGACTTATTACCTGCATGTTCCTTACAAAGTTAGAGTAAAAGTTAGTTTCAGCAGATAAAATTTGATCTCAATTATTAAAATCAACTTATATTTCATAATGACATTTTCCAAAATGAAACTGTTCCAACTGTAGGTTGTTTTTCACTATTTCTTTAAAAAAATAAATGTTTAGATATTGACTTAAAATAGAGCACAACTTAAACATTCTTCTTTCTTCAATGCATCTAACAAGATTTTGTGTATTTCTTCACTGGCATTTAAAAATAAGAAGTTGCACCAGCTCTCAAACTACAGTCAGCTTAAGAAGCACTCCCAGATTTCAAGGCCTACTGAGGAATTCGCTAGGTCATAGAGGCCCCAGGAATATACATTTTTAACAAGTGCTTCACAGATGCCTGTGATGCAGATCATCTATACACTACATACAGAGAAACAATACTTTTAAACACTCCCAGAAAACCATTAAGCCAAGAAAAGGCTACTTTAAAATGCATGCATTTTTTAAAATTCTTCTGCTTTAATAACATTAGGTAAAGAAACCTTTCCTGAATCTGCATGCTCTGAACACTATAAAACATAACATTTTTATTATCTTTACCTGAATCTCCATGGCTGCATCCTGTTCTTTCATTGGAGCATCATTCTCAATTTCTATTTCACCTTTATGAGTTATTTTTGTAATTGGTCGTCTTTCCACTTCTCTCTGCTCTTTCTCAATCATCTCTATGGTCTAATGGGAAACATTTTAAAGAAATACTTCACAATTAAAAATACATATTTCCAAATGTACAATTTTAAATAATGATCAGAGCTTCTTTAAAAATACCAGGGTGGAGGGGAGCAAGAGGAGCAGGGGGAAAAGAAACTGGGACAACTGTAACAGCATAATCAATAAAAGAAAAGAAAAAAAAATAAAAAATAAAAATAACAACATCATCACAGCTGATTTTTAATCTGTAGGTGGTCTCTCAAACAAACATATACTAAGTACCTACATATGCCAGAGACAAATTTTCAGTGTGTGGGAGGGGGTAAGAATCAGAACCTATGCCTCAGTCTTGAGAAGCTCACATGTACATTAACTTGAGTCAACTGAAGTGCAATGCAATTTGTAAAGTAATGAAACATGATATTTATATTAAAAATCTGCCTTCTGATTTAGTATTTTAGCAACTATCACAGGGAAATGAAAACTAACTTCTACTTAGATTCCTACCTTGAAGTTCATTAACATCTCCCAAAACAGTATGAAGTTTATTCAAACACCAAAAATTATCAGGTAGTCCCCTATCAGTTGTCTCCTGAGCATACTTTGTGATTTGTATAACTCACAGCTGAACAAGCTCAGCAATAAAACATAATAATTAAGTAAGTGGAGCAAAGGTAGCCAAGAGTGGAATGGATTACGGAAGGTAAAGATGGGTCTGGTCATTTCTCTCACTTTTGTTAAGTACAAATCATCCTTAAAAAAAAATCAGGTACATGGTCTAAAAGATAAAACACAGTTGTCTCCAATGCAGATGATACTTGCAGGCACCACTTCAAAGAAGAGAAGCATGTGCATATTTGGGATATGGAGAATAAGAAGAGGAGCTATTATCTTCAAAAGTAAAGAAGAGGAGAAATTGCCCAGGGTGAAAGTGAAGAAATATGTGGATAAGTATAATATATCAAATCAAGGCCTCTGGCACTTCAAACTAGATTTGGCAGATCTACTTGCAGGCTAAATACATAACATGAAGGTAAGTATTATGGAGAAAAGAATCAGGTAAATCATGTAGAGTTAATATGAGTTATAAGTAACCAGCATTTTCTAGAATACAGGACTAATATTCTGAGGCCATTGTAATAAATATAATGGGTGATGTGGCTATCTCAATGTCAAATAACTCTTAAGTCACAGATTCACTTATATCTTCAAAGTTATTTCAAGTTTACAGCCTCCAATGGAAACTCGGGGCACTGGTAACTTTCAGAATTTTTTAGTTGTAAAAATGCAATATGGTGCACATTTGTATATGTTACAACATCACATTCCAGTTACATCTGGGGCAGCGCTACTCAACTAATTGCAAAACATTTCTGTGAATATAAACATTGAGACAACAATTCAGGTCAGATTTTATCAATAAATTTGTTATAGAAAAAACATTTTTCAGAGCTTTTGGCATTTGAAACTTTGAATTGGAGAACATAAACCTGCAAAATTTTCATTCTGACTTAATCTGGCTCTACAAATTAACAATATTTATATCTTCAAATTGGGCTTCTGAAAAATGCAGATGTGCTTAAGATGTGCCTATTTTCCCATCCTTCTGATTCACAAATTATTTAACAAAATATATTTATGTAACCTGATAACTTGAGAAAATGAAAAAAGGCAGCAGAGATCAGGAAAAACAAAAGATAGAATTTAAGAACAGTTAAGGGAGATAAATAACTAGAAATATGGGTTTTAATATAGTCAAACACATATTCATAAAGAATCTTACATGTCTGTTTTCTCTTCGCCTCCAAGCAGCTAACTCTTTAGAAGCTAGTTCTTCTGGACTCATTCTTATTAGATGATCGGGGGTTACTTCTCCTTTCAGTACTTTTTTAAATAATATCTGGAAGTATTTTAAAATGGAAAGGGGAGAATAACATTTTCAAAACAAAGAAAAGCTGCTATACAGAAACTCTGATAAATAAAGATGCAATTTTGAAACCTAATTTACAAATGTTTTATGATTTACATATTACTTACTACAAGAATAATGACAGCCTTGTAACCTAGGAACTTACCATCTAAGGCAATAAAATTTCATATAAAAATCAATACACGATGGGAAAGCATGTATACGAGAAACATTGCAACATCTATCTCAAAGTTGTATTAAATTTTCCCAAGGACATACTGTCATAACAGACAAGGTACTGCATAAAAGAACTTTATTAAATGTAATGTCTTTCATATTTTTAGGATTTCATATGTTTAAATCATAACAGGCTTGGAGGGAACTCCAGAGCAAAGAACCAACTGCAAAAAAGAAACCTGATGAAAATATTCACTTATTGAAGAAACTGATCTCCTAGACAATAATGGCAGATTGTAAATAGCTGTTAGAATACTTCAAGAGAATACCTAAATCACACACTATAGCAAATATAATTATACAAATTGACAAACTGCTAATACTTATGTGAAAACCTTGTAAAACTTCAATAAATATGCAAGAAGTTTGTATCTACACAAACACATAGTTTTTAGATGCCCTCTAAGTCACAAACAAGAAATCCCAGTAAAGATTCGTCGGCAGCCGTCCGTCTCGAGAGACGATGGTGTAGCTTCCTAAGAGTCTATCTGCACCGCCGAGAATGGCTGTGCAGTCCGACTCGGGAGTGACACGGTATCTGTCTCCTCCCGTGTTGAATCGACTCTTGCGATGACGCTGGAGTGTCCTCTCCAGTGAAGCTGAAGCTACAGAGCCTGGGCAGGGTGATATGGAGGGTCTGCTGTTGCCCATGCCCAGTAAAGATTAAGATTTCAATTAATGTTTTACTCCACTGCTAATGATATTTAAAACTAAAGTCATGTTTAGTATAATAAAAATGTCAATATAATTTTGGGTTTTTTATCTAAAGGCAATTTATTTTAAGGACTGTAGCTATTTTCAGATTTAAATCAGAAGTATTAATACAGTATTATCAATTTTTGCTTAATAGTTTTTGAAGAATACATATTAATTTTTAACTAATTGGATTAAACAAGAGACATAAAGGACAGAAAACTCACATAAATCTGGTTAAGACAGATTTAGTATTTTATATTTTAATAGACTCATTCTGTAACATTAGTCACCCCTAGCAGAACTCAATTCAGTAGCAAAAGACTATTAAAATTACAGTCTCACGTCAAGAAATAAATTATACATCTACTGTATCATATTCTTAAATCCCTATGTGTATCAGGAAAGTTAAAAGCATAAATATCTATGAACATGAACAAAACACTTACATTGTTTTTAGGATCTTTCAGATTGAACATCAAACTTCTATATTTGTTCTTATATTTAGCATCTGTGTCCCGAAAAAAAGAGAAAAGCTCTTTTTCAATTTTTGTGGCAACTTTTGCTGCCTTTTCCTCTGGTACCTTCAAATTTGAGTCTGTAAGTCTTAAAATCAGAATAATTCAATTATTTTTCAAATACATGAAGCATATATTATTCAATCTTCTACAATGATAATATGTTACCTTTTCATGAGAATGTCTTTGAGAGAATGTCTGACACTCTGTCTGATCTGATCTGCAGAAGGCTTGGTGGCGGCAGCAGCAGGAGGATGCATATTAGACATTCCTTTTTCAGTTTTCTTCTTCTTCATCTCTTGCTTCTCATGAGCACCTAATTTAAATAAATATCAAAACACATTACAGTTTCTAAAAACATGTTTTTCTTTTTCATATATAAGCTTAGAAACAAAATTGATTAAAAATCACTACTTATTTCTCACTACTCCACACTGAAATATTCTTGACATTCTAAATCTATATATGGACACAGATGTTAACTATACTTATTGTGATCATTTTATAATATACAGAAATATCAAATCATGCTACACACCTAAAACTAATATAATGGCTAAAATTAATATAATGCTACATGTCAGCACCAGAGAGCATGTGACACAGTTGATCTTTTCCTCCTTTATGAAATTTCATCTGGCTTCCTGATCACTATGGTCTCTTAATTCTCTCACCTCACTCACGCCACCTCTCTTATTCTTCCCAACTTCTAAATGCTGATGTGCCCCAAGGGCTCTACTTCGGCCTCTTCATTACTGTAGCTGTTTATACCTAAGTTCATGATTTTATATTACTAATGCACTGATAAATCCCAAATTTATATACCATCCCCCAAAGTCTTCTCTAAGCTCCAGGCACATCAGCCAAAGGTTTATTCAAATATTCTGCACCTTGATATCTAATAGGCATCTCAAGTTAAAATGCTCAAATCTTAATTTTTCAATATTCCTCCTCAAATCTTCCTGTCTTTCTCATCTAAGTAAATAGCACCAATATTTACCTAATCATCTACTAAGACTCTCTTTCCTTCATCTACCCATATCTAATCCACCAGCAAGTTCTGCCAACTCTACCATAAAATATATCTGACTCTGACCACTTCTCACTGCCCCCATCTTACCTATTCCAAGCTACCATTATTTCTTTCCTTGGATACTGCTAGATTCCAAAATGGTCTACCCTCCTTCTCTCCTATCCTCTTCTTACAGTCCAATCTCCACAAAAAACCATAGTAATTCATCATTCCATTGTACAAAATCCTCAAGTTCTCCCATGACATTCAGAATAAAATATTGCCCTGGCCAAGTGGCTCAGCTGGTTGGAGGATCACCCAGTACACCAAAAGGTTTCTGGTTCGATCACTGATCAGGGCACATACCCAGGTTGCAGGTTTGATCCCCAGTAGGGGAGAGTACAGGAGAGAACCAATGGATGTTTCTTTCTCACAACAATGTTTCTTTCTTGCTCTCCTCTCTAAAATCAATAAACATATCCTCCATGGGGATTTTTAAAAGTATATTATACACACACACACACACACACACACAATGGTCTCAAAGTGCCTATGTAATTTTCTCTAAATTCATCTTCTATCACCATTTGATCCCTCATGTATTACCTTCCAGTCACTCTACAGTGGCTTTTTTGCTCCTCAAATACCAAGCTTGTTTCTACCTCCAAGCCTTCAAGTTGTCTGTGCCACCTGCCCAGTCTTTCCTCCAAACAACTTCATATCTCTTCAAATCCCAGCTACATTCTAAAACAAACTCCTACCACTCTCCTCAACTGTGACTCTATCCCATTACTTTTTCTTCATAGTGTCTAAACTCTGTAAAATAGAATACCATTTCCTTACTTGTCTATTTATTGTCTGTCTTCTCCCACTGGTATTTAAGTGCCATGAGGGCTAGAGCCTTGTTAAGTTCATTAGTACTCCTTAAGAATTTAGAGTGTAGTAGTTTTAATTTCAAGTACAGTTAATCATGAAACCTATTTTTATTAATATTAAAATGTTAAAAACTTTAAATTTTCCTAAATATACTAATGGTATATGAAGTAAAATATAAATACATTAATATATAATAATTTCTATTAATCTTACTACCTAGTTTTGAAGCTTTTTCTCCTGTACAAATAACAGTTGTAGAATCTTTTGGTATTTTTTCACTTTTTTCTTCTGAGGATCTCCGAGGTAATGCTTGTTGTCCCATCTTTCGAAGAGGAGCTAGCTGCCATTTTTTCATTTCACTATCTCTACAGTCTGATGAATTTTTGCCTTCACCAGATTCCTAGGTAAAAAAAAAAAAAAACAACAAAAAACTACTTAATTCATTAGAATTAAAACTACTACACTATCTTTAAATATAAGACAAGCCTCAAGAGATGTAGACGAAAAAAAATTAAAGCTAATTAGTATTACAGCCTGTTACAATATCAAACATATTCCATTCTTTAGCCCAATAACTGTTTAAGTGGTTTTTAAGATGTACAAAAATAATTCTCAATTATTAGCAAAAAGAAAAATCACCCTTTCATTCAAAATCCAACTATTTTTTACAAAACACATAATAATAGCCTATTTAGTTCTCTTGTATAAAGGAAAACTAAAAAATAAAAATCATGCTCTCAATAACTATATTAGAAAAAAATTAGATATGAGACAATAACAGTTCTCTTAGTTGGCTGTGGATGTGGGAAAAGGAAATAGAAATTTTGGAGAAATAGGTATCTATATTTTTCACTATTTCCTAAAACAAATGAAGTTCTAATCATCTATAATAAGTGCATCAGTTAAGTTCTCAGTGTACCAATTGGCAATTTTAACTTCCATAATGTAGAATAAACCATCAGAGTACCTACTACTCTTGTCCTAATATAATCCACAAAGAACTAATAGTGAAACTGGCATTCTGAGACCTTTTGGAGAAATTAATCACATAACACTAGTGTTTTAAAGATGGGGAAGAACACTATGTATAGACATCCAATTACAGGTTTTAAGGCAGAGTACATACAAAAACTGATTTTCTCCAAACTACAAATTTTTTACATTTTTTAATTTACTTATAGTCTACCTCTCCAACTGGATTTACTTGAGAGCAGGTACTTATTTCAATCATTGCTATATACCCAAGTCTGTAGCCAGGCTTGGCATACAGTAGGAACTCAATAAATGGTTCAACATAAAATCTAAGGATAAGAAATGATATTTAAAAAGAAGATTTTGGACTTCCGGCCAAGATGAAGGCCTACACAGACATGCTGCTTCTCGGTCAGGAACTAAGAAGGAATACAACTACCTCAAAACTAAAGATAACCAGGAGTTCCAGAAAACTGAGCTGCATGGAAGTCCAAAAAACAAAGATATAAAGAAGAAATACTCATCCAGACAGATAGGAGGGACGGAGCTGGGGTGGAGAGGACGTGGTGTGGTGGTGGCAGCGGCAGGCCAGCAGAAAGTGCAGTCACACATTTTAAAAAGTAGGGAGACACACCTGGGGAGCACTCCCAACACCAGACCAGACCGCACAGCTCACAGTCCCAGCACCAGGGAAAATAAAGCCTCATTGCTTCTGACTGTGCAGCCCAATAAGGGTTGGGGCAGAGGAAGAAACTGCCATTCTCTCAACAGAGTCCATTTGTTTCAAGGGCCCCCACGGTCCTAGAACATCAACACACCCACCCACTCTGGGAACAATGGCCAGGGCAACAGCTAGAGAGGCACCAGTCCCATACGGAAGTAGAAGTGCCTGGAAAAGGGGTGAGTACTAAGCAAGCAGTATTGTTCTCTCTCAGACCAGTCCCCCACATACAGTACCACAACGTGGTGAAACAGGTCGCCCTGTATTGATGAATACATAAGGCTCTGCCCCTTACAACGTAACAAGAGCGACAGCTCTACCTAAGACACAGAGGCAAACGAATACAGAAGCCTGTCAAGATGAGGAGACAGAGACGTATGGCCCGGAAGAGAGAACAGATCGAGGTTCCAGTGGGAGAACTAAGTGACGAGGAGATAATCAACCTAACAGACAAGGAGATAGCCAATCTAAGAGACGTAGAGCTCAAAACAATGGTGATAAAGATGTTCCCAGGCTTGACAGATATGCTTAACTACGGCAAACACATAAGGGAGAAAGTGAAGGCTATGCTAAATGAAATGAAGGAAAATCCACACAAAACCAATAGTGAAGAGAAGGAAGCAAAGGTTCAAATCAATGATTTGGAACATAAGGAAAAAATAAACAGTCAACCAGTACAGAATGAGGAAACAAGAATTGAAAAAAAATGAGGAGAGGCTTAGGAACCTCTGGGGCAATTTTAAACGTGCCCAAATAAAATCATAGGGGTGTCAGAAAGAGAAGACTGAAGAACAAGAAATTGAAAGCTTATATGAAAAAGTAATAAAGGAAAAGGTCCCAAATTTGGCGAAGGAAATAGACATACAAGTCCAGGAAGCACAGAGTCCCAAATAAGCTAGACTTGAAGAGGACCACACCAAGACACATCATCATTAAAATGCCAAAGGTGAAAAGACAGAGAATCTTAAAAGCAGCAAGAGAAAAGCAAAGGGGTGCCTATGAGACTATTAGCTGATTTCTCAAAAGAAATTTTGCAGGAAAGGGACTGACAAGAAGTATTCAAAGTGATGAAAAGCAAGGAGCTACAACCAAGATAACTCTATCCAGCAAAGCTATCATTTAGAATGGAAGGGCAGATAGAGTGCTTCCCAGACCAGGTAAAGCTAAAGGAGTTCATTATCACCAAGCTGTTATTATATGAAATGTTAAAGGGACTTATATAAGAAAAAGAAGATCAAAACCATGAACATTAAAATGACAACAAACTCACAACTATCAACAACTGAATCTAAAAAATAAAATCCAATGAAGCAAACCAGAATAGGAACAGAATCATAGGTATGGGGATCATTTTGAGGGTTATCAGCTGGGAGGGGGAAGGGGGAGAAATGGGGAAATGGTGCAGGGATTAAGAAGCATAATTGCTTGGTACAGAATAGACGGGGGGAAGTTAAGAATAATATAGGAAAGGGTGAAGCCAAAGAACTTATATGCAGGACCCATGGACAGCAACTAAAAGGGGTGGGATTGCTGGAGGGAAGAGGAGTACTGGGTGGAGGGGAGCAAAGGAAAAAAAATGTTGGGACAACTGTAACAACATAATCAATAAATTATACTTAAAAAGTAAAAATAAAAAAAAGAGCAGATTTCATAAACTGAAATCAGACAAGGCTAAGATTCAACAGTGTATCAAAAAGGAAACAGTAATCACTTGAATAACACATGAATTTAGAAAATCAGACTAAACTCAATTCTCTTTCTGAATAGAGGGGTTTCTCAAAACACTACGTTAATTTTTTTAATGTCTTTTTAGACAATTAACTAAATGATAAAACAATGAGCCATATCTCTCAATGGCCAAGAAATTGTACCCAGGAAGTGATCATTAATAATTAATAATAAATAGGAGCTTTCCAAAGTGTGTTATATATTCTTTTCAATGGAGCCTTCAGTTCTGTATTATCAACTACTTTGGTACTAATCAGATCAACAGACAAAGCAACAGTATATGTCAAAAGGACATAATTGATTCTCAAAGTCTTGGCAGACAGAAAACAGGGGATACCACAAGGTTTTGGCAAACTGGAACCTAATTCAGATTTGTCATGTAAGGACTGTCTCAAAAAACTAAGTTTGTAAGTAATAGAGATTTCGGAGAAAACATGCTTATGCTTTTAAATCTGAATGGTTGGACTAAAAGGATTCCGAGGTTCCTTCCAACTCCACAATTTATGTTCATGGACTTCTGGATTATTATACCTAACTACCCTCATATACATTTGTTGCCACTGTGTTCCCCTCTAACACACTCTATAAGAATAACAAATCAGACTTCCGGCCAAGATGGAGGCTTAGACGGACACGCTAGGTCTCCCTCTACAACTAGAGAGGAATACAACTACTTCAAAACAAAGGATAACTAGAAATTCCAGAAAATAAAACTACACGGAAGTCCAACATATGAAGTTATAAACCAGCGGTGCCATTTGGGCAGGTAAGAGTTAAAGAGGGCAGTGCTGTTTGCGGTCCCACCCGGAGCGCGGGCGGCGAGGCATCCCGGCTGCGCAAGCCCCTGGCGGTGCGCGACTCCGGCGCTGGGGAGAGCAGCCGCCGCATCGCCTTGAACAGTGAGGCCCAGGGGGACGGGAGGACGGATCCCGGTCTCCTAGCTGAATAACTGTGTGAATCCATCTTGGACCCCCGCCCCCAAAGAAAGCACCACAGGGCTGCGGAATAGGTCGTGGACAGGCAGGCGCCGGTCGCTGATTTGTGACGCCAAACGGCGCCCGCCGGTCGCTGGGTCATTACGAGTACACAGGCACTGCCCCCGACAGCCGGCCCAAGAAAACAAAACGCATCTGTCAAAATGAGGCAGACAACTATAGAAATACCGGTGACACAACTCACCAGACAGCAGATAGAGAACCTGACAGATGAACAGATAAGAAACCTGTCAGAGGCTCAGTTCTGGGCCATTGTTATCAGGTGGCTTACAGAATTCACAAAAGAGCAGGAAAAAGATAAGAAAGAAGCGAAAAAATTTCATAACGAAAGGAACAAAACCGCATACGAGATAGAAGGTGAGAAAAAATCCAGAGTCCATTTCAACAAACTGGAATATGGAGAAGGAACAAGCAGTCAACCAATGCAGCGAGAGGAAATGGGAAGCAACAATGAGAGGATCAGAAACCTCTGGGACAGCTATAAAAGGCCCAACATAAGAATCATTGGTTTGCCAGAGAATGAGGAAGATGAACTAGAACTTGAAAAATTGAGTGAAAATATAATAAAGGAGAACTTCCCAGACTTGGGGAAGGGAATAGACTTGCAGGTCCAGGAAGCAAGGAGAGTTCCCAAGAGACTGGACCCAGGGAGAACCACTCCAAGACACATTATAATCAAAATGTCAAAAATTAAAGATAAAGAGAGAATCTTAAAAGCAGCAAGAGAGAAGAAAAGAATTATGTACAAAGGGGTCCCAATTAGACTATCAGCTGACTTCTCAAGGGAGACCCTACAGACAAGAAGGGACTGGCAAGAAATATTCAAAGTAATGAAAATCCAAAACCTACAACCACGAATACTCTATCCAGCGAAATTTCATTCAGAATAGAAGGACAGAGAAAGTGTTTCCAGGACAAAATAAAACTGAAAGAGTTCATTAGATCCAAACCACTGTTATATGAGATGTTAAAGGGACTGGTTTAAAAAAACAAGCTAGGGAGATGAAACAAAGGCAAACTAAATAGGCAACGAGAGTGGAAAAGGAACTGTGGGTACGGGAAGCATATTGGGGGGAGGTCAACAGGGAGGGGGAATGGGGAAAGGGAGGGAGATGATATAGGAATTGGGGATCAAGGTAGGAGGGAATGGAATAGACGGAGAGAGGTTGGGAGGAACTGTATGCACAACTAATGGACATAATCTAAAAGGGGGGGACAACTGGAGGGAGGGGGGCCACCGGGTGGAGGGGAGCAGAGGGAAGGGAAATTGGCACAAATGTAATATTTTAATCAATAAAACACATTAAATCTGAAAAAAAAAATTGAAAAAAAAAAAAAGAATAACAAATCAATTAGAAAAATCAACAATAATAAAATGCTAGACAATGAAAAAAAAGAAAATTTAATCAGATAAAGTGCTGTGTCCTTTATACATTGCTCTGATAATTTACTAAGTATATTAAAATTTCTATTTAGAAAATACTTTTAGAAAGTAGTTAAAAATATAAGGATGAGGGAAAACTGACAACTTGTCACATTTTAAAAATAAAATTACGAGGTGAGGGTTCCAAGCAAATACTGTGAGAAAGGTAAAACAAATTAAGATTACTTTTCCTTACAGAGAAAGTAACTCTTCCGCTTGAAAATAATAATGTCAAATGTAGTTTAAGGATTAGAAGACATTTACGATTGAATAGCTTTTTTAAAGAAATTTTATCAGTATAAGTGAAATAAGCCAGTCAGAGAAAGACAAGTACCATATAATTTCATTCTTATGTGGAATCGAATGAACTGAACCAACCAGAAAAATAAGAATAGATGCATAGAGCAGGATGACAGCTAGTGGGGGTTGGGGAAGGTTAGGGGATGGATGTATTAAGGGAAAAGGAAAAGGGACTCAAGACAGGGACAGACAGCACTGTGGTAATTGTGAGGGGTGCGGGGGTGGAGGTGGAAAAGGGTATATAGGGGGTAATAAATGGTAATGGAAAAAAATTACAATTAAAAAATGAACTATTAAGAAAAATAAATTTTATCAGTATGTAAAATTTACACTTAACACCACAAGATTACATACACCTCCTACCACAGAAAATCCAAGTACCAAACTAGAGACTAAAAACAGCAAAGACTTTAGAAATAAGATCTGTAGGTTTTGAAGATGTCACTACCTGGTTTCACCAAAATTGCCAAAATATTTTAAATATTCAAAAATCCATCCATTTTCATAGAACAACAAATTTTAAAATGTACACTAGAATAAAGCCTAAGAAGAAATTTCAAATTCTAATGATCAGTCTACACAGATTTCTTACATAAGAAAAAAAAAACTGAGAAGCTCACCCGTTTTAAAATTTTGACCTTGTGCTTCACTGTATCATCTATATATTTGGTTTTGTCATTTGTTGATGTATGCTTTGATAATCCAAACTTTTCATATTCCATTGTTTTATCTTCACTATGGACTTCAAATTTAGCTTGGCTTTCCAAAATATCTGAATCTATTTCACTCTTTTTATCTTCTTCAGCACAGCACTTCACACACACATATTCTTTGTCTTCCTCTCCCATTTGCTGTGCTTGAGAAAGACTTAACCCAACACAATCACCATGAAACCAGTCATCACATCGTCCACAGCCAACCATAAATCTGGAAGAAAACAAAAACTTTAATTTGACATTTTCTTAAAAACCAGTATCAAAAGCCTAAATTAAATTTTCAATATTTGACTCTGATAGTTTGCATGTTTTCCAACTTTACCCATTCTATCAGTTCAACATGGAGCAAGTATTCAAAAAGAATATTCAATGAAAATGAAACTTAGTAAGTCAACTATTTCCCCTCTAGTATGAATGAGAAAATACTGAAAAATAAAAACCCATAGGGATGAAAATAAAGGACAACTGACCTTTGTTAGTATACTCTAGAGAACAACAAAGTATAAGTATCTCACTGAAAAGGGTGGTTAAGATCTGTGATATGATTACAATCCATCAAAATTACATTTACCACAGGCCTGAAATCATACATAAAATTGGAGAATCATTTATTCAAAGAATCATTTTTAATGACAAAAAGAAAAACCAAATTAATAAAAATACAACTCAAAAACTAAAATAATAAAGTCTTTCAAATTGTTTCTTACTCACCATCTTAACTATGTAACTATTCTTTGAGCTCAAAATATTCTGGTTCAGGGTGCGGCACTGATTTAGCTAAAAAATCTCATGTACTTGTTGAGTGTGGACTTCCTTAGTACTGATCAAGTGCTTTAGCTAATAAACTTCCCAAAGTAAATACCAATAGTATATCTTAACAGACTTTTAAAAATTTTCTAAACAGTGTCTTTATAACTTTTCCCTTTACTACATTGTATAACTTCACTAACCAATGAAAATGTCCAGGGACATGAAATTTATGACTCAAAAATGGCAAATCTGATATATACACAGCAATCTGAGGGAGAAATTATCTTTTTAAATACTTTACAACCCACTGTTGGGAAAACTACAAAGCTCACTTAATCATGTTTAACATTTTCCCTCTTCAGGTTAGTAACTCATGCCATGCTTGGAAAATTAAGGATTCAGGTATATTCTTTCATGACTTAAAAGGCTTTGTGCTGATTTTGATGGTAAGAATAGTGGCACCACCATGTGTCAACTCCTTTTTAAAACCTGTTATAGAAGTTGTATGGCCAACTCTCCCTAAATATCCCAGAGGTCCTGTTTTAATATTGGAACTATAAAAATTATAAGAGCTTTAATCTTTCCATGGTATCCTGAGAAAGTATGCTTAATACTCCATTCCTCAATGGCAGCATTCTTGTGTGCCTTTCTATATTGTGTAGTACACTAGTGCTGTGCATTAAGGACTAGACCTCTTCAAGTCTGTAATTCACCATTCCTTACGGTAACTGGTAATGTCTGTGCTGGCTTTACCAGATAAGCTTCATTTGGTTTAAAGGAAAAAAGCAAAAAAAATGTCATCCTTTATGTAAAAACTAACAAAACAACAAGAATCCTTTAGATTCACAGCCCTAGTTGTAAACTTTTATAAACAATGGGGTATTTAGTTTGCAAAATAGAAATGGTTTCTCTAGGTTTGGGGAGATTTTTGATGGGTCCATGGTTCAATGATATAGATCTTACAACCAAGAGAAAAACAAAGTTTGAAAAATACAGGTGCTTTCAAGTTTTATTTCACAATGCAATGTCATAAGAAATGCTATTTCTTGAAAGCAATGTCTTTGAGATATTAAAGGAAAGCTAATAGTGATTTCCTTTATTTCCATTATCCGAGCTATATTATGACTTCTTCAAGGCAAGTCTGAAGATTTTCAGTAAGACACTATACACAATAAAACCTATACACTGTGACCACCGTTGTTTCTGCTCCAAATCCAAATCTAAGTATCAATTTATAAAGCACATTTTAAGGAATTTCAAAATTTTATTTAAAAGGGGAAGAATAGTTTTATAATCATGACATTATTCACCATGCTGCAATTCAAATTTCTCTTGGAACTGTGAAAAGCAACTATCTAATGCTGTCTATAAATATCTTAACACTTCAGATAGTTTATGTAAAAAATAATGCAGTTAAATAAAATTAAGTAATCAAGAAAAAAATAACATTGATATAATGCACTGTTGGTGGGAATGCAGACTGATGCAACCACTGTGGAAAACAGTATGGAATTTCCTCAAAAAATTAAAAATGGAACTGCCACTGCTGGATTTATACCCTAAACATCCTAAAAACAAAACACAAACATTAATATAATTTCCACACATCCTTGGGAAAAACATACTAACTTGGAAGTAAAATTCAATAGCTAAAAATGTAAATATGGATCGATTTAAAACTTAGAAGTACTATGAACTTTATGAGCCATTATTTTATTTTTAAAAGATGGTCTATCACAGAAAGATTATATATTTTCTTCCCTTTCCATATTATTTTTCATGGGGGGAGGAGAGTATGGATCTCATAGTGAACAGGATGCCTCTCCCATCCTTGAATTTCTGATACCAACAGGCAAAATCACTTAACAGATTACAAGCTGGATGTTAAAATCTTCCCTTTAAAAGAATATTGTGTGGAGTTTTGCTCTAAATTAAGTGGGCTAATCAGTATAAATCAGTTAAATGGAAGAGTTTGAAAATGTTTGTTCTCCTATATGTTCATACATAAAATTTAAAGTAAAAATAATAAACTAAACAAGATCAACTGCAAAATAATTAAAAACTTAAAATTCTAATTGTTTTGGCATAAAGCCAAAAATTTTCCAGTTTTTTCTAAGTAAACCACAAGGCAACATTGTTAATTCCCATTAGCAAGTTTATGTCACTAATCATTACAAGATGAGACTTCGGTTCTTTGTTTCCTTTAAGTGACAAATCTAGACCACATTACTGTGAATGTATATATACATGCAACTCTTTTCTAAAATGAAAGGGTTCAATTCCACATCAACATTAAATCAATGTCTTTGTTACTAAGAACCTAATATGCAGAGGAAAATACTTATCAAACTTCAAGTCCTGAGAAAAAGCCAGAAACATTTATTCTACGTGAAAATTTCCTTCTCAGAATAAAAGGTGTGATTATAAAGCTTTGGATCCACTCTTAAGATGTGTTTTTAAATTTCATCCAATAAACTAATCTTCTATAATTGAGCAAGAAAGTATAATATAAAGATACAAACATCTTTGGGAGAGCTAGCAACCAAAGACTAAGACTTGATCTTTCCAAAATACTAACTGGCTTATAATTAAAGTTCAAAGGTAACATTAACTTTTTAAATTGAGTATTAAAGAGTCTGGTTTTTAAAATAATGTGTATGCTTCTGTTTTAAGGCTGAATCAGTAAACAATCCAAAAAACAAATTTAAAAAAAAAACAACTGCATGATGTTTAAATTGTTATAGTCAATACTCACTGTCTTTAGGATGTATACAAATTATTTATGGTCAAATATTACATTTGGCCATACCATGAACAAATCTATTTAAAAATGTAATTTCCACTGGGAGCACATACAAGAAGCTATAACCTCCATAGCAATACGTGTAAAATGCTGAAGATTTAACAGTCTTTACAGAAGGAAAGCTGTCACAAGTGCTAGAAAATGTCGTATTAATAGCTTTCAATGGGCTAGTGCATGATATAAAAAAAGATGGATGAAAATTATTTGCTATGCCCTTCCTAACAAATTCATATTCTTATACATGAATTAAGAAAATTACATGTGCATGACAGGCGTATCTTTTCAGTAACCTCAATATATGCAAGCACAATGTTTCGAAGTAGTGAAGGCTAGTTAATATGTAAAGAAAAAAACCAATCAATTATTTAGGGTTCTTTATTCACAAAATTGAAGTAATGTGTAATGAATGGTGCTTCCAAAATTACCCATTTCCAATGTTATTATATATTACTCATATAAGTTACATAGGATGACTCAAAATCCCCACACACCTAATATTCTGTCATTTTTCAGACTGAAGCAAAGAAACTCTAGGTTTTACAGAACCTTAAGGTGGCATTAGATTAAAAAAAAAAAAATAGTGGGACTTAACATTTAATCTTCACTTTAGGAAAATAACTAGATTTTGGTAAAGTGACAGTCATCATTTAAAGCCTGGGCAAACTCCTGAGGACTAACCATCAGAAGTTTATCTACAAAAAAAGCTATATAATAATATCCTTAACATGGCTTCCAACTCTAGACCAAAGTTTCATTTAGAGGCTCATTCATTTTAAGGTTCCTATTCTATTCCTCTGACTACATGTCACCCATGATAATTTTCAGAAGTTTCTGGCAGAAAGAAAAGGGTTAGTATAAAACAGGACTTAAAGGCACCATCCAAGCCTCTAATTCTCTTAGGCCTAAAAATTTAGCAGGCCCACTTTACAATATTTAAATAGGTGTTTTAAATTTTAAAAAGTATAAAAAAGATTTGAAGGCAAATGTCCTATATTCAAACAAGTCACAATTTTTAAAAACTGGAATATGTTGTTATAAAGTAACCACTGAACTGACACTAAAAATAAGCCACAGGCTGAATCACAAGAATAAACCCTTTGACATAAACTTGAGTTATTTTTTACAGAAGAGCCACAAATCTTCTCACACTCCCCAACCACCCCTCTCCACGCTAAAATAATGTATTACAACACACTTTACTAAATTGTCCCTCACTAACTAGTTTCATTTTTATGTAATCTGGTAGTGCTCAGAAAGTTGTAACAACATTTACTTTCATGAGTTATTACAATGCACAAGTTATAATGCTCTTTTATCTTGTCAATGTTGATAGAAGTTCCAACAGCAATCTCAACACTTGAACAGGATAATCTTGTAGTTGCAAACTCCACTTCCGTTTCTTGTTTCCCTTTCTTAAAAAACTAGCAAACAAAATACATGGGGGAGTGGGGGGGGGCGGGGGGTTGTGCCATAAAACTATGAAACACCGAATCCTAAGGAAAGAATGCAGAAGGACAGTGCTAAAACCATTTCTTAAAAGATTAGAATTCACAAGAAATCCTCCAAATCACTAAACATTCAAAAAGAAATAACTTGTTTTCACTCCATTCCATATTATATACAAAATCCACCCGAGTACTTTAACAGCTATTTTAGCTATCAAATTTCACTTCAAGCTCAAGTTTAAGTTATAAAGCAGTAGTATTAAGCTATAGTGTGCTTCCTTTACCCACCCCCAAAAAAATCTTCAAAAGAAAAAGTTTCCTTTATGACCTTTACACTTTATTACTAGTTTTTCTCAAGCCAAATTAAAATAATATACACAGACCCAAGGCAGTGTAACAATTTTCTGATTAGCAAAAAGGTTTCTTTCTCCCCCGCTCCCGATGTAATGACTAAATTACACTAACTGGTTACAATGACAAAACATTTCCATATATACCAGCTGTTGGTCAGGCTGTACTTATTTAAATGTTCTAAATGACGTATTTGTAAATTCAGTGACTCCATCTTTCTATTGTTTATCCAGGATTGATGAGGGTTTTATGGTTGTTTCTGCAAGTCTTGTATGTTAAATAATTTCTTTGTATAAAAAATTTACACTAATCCCACCCTAAAAAAGCAATTTCTCGTCAATGTACATGTCACACATATACACACACACACACACACACACCTGTTGCCATGTGGTTTTTTGCAAAACCCACACTGCTTGCTGGGAGTCCACATATATTTGCTTTCAAATGAAGAGCTATGATCTAGGCCTTCTCTTTTTATGGTAGCTATGTTATCTGGAATGAACAATGGTGGCTCATCCAAAGAAAAATTTTTGCTGCTTCTTCTTTGGCGAGGCTGTAGGTTTTTCTCATGTTTTTTTAGTTTCAGTTTATCCTCCTCCTTAAAATGCTCTGCACCACCTGCATGTTCAAGCTCTTCCTTCATGTGACTATTGGTTTTCACAGTGGGAGCCAGCTGCTGGGACTTATGGCACTGTTTCTGGCAGGAATGTAATAAATGTCCAGCTTGTGCAGGATGATGAGGTTCTTTAGAGCAACCAGAGTGACCATGAGGCTTATCACTCAACAAATGAGTTACAGGTTTGGAAATCTGTACGTTTTGATCTTGCATTTTTTTTGATGTAGAATGAGCCTGAGTTTTCACAGACTTAACTCCAGAATTGCAACTCTGAATCTTTAAATCCTTATCAACTTGCTTTTTTCTCACTTTGACTGGCTTATGAAAATTTTGTTGAGATTCTCGTTCATCAGCATTTCGTTTCACACTTTTGACACTAGCTTTAGTTTTGTTGTGCATTAATTCATGCTTTGCTGCAACATTTTTTTTCAGAGTATCTGTAGTCATGTTTTGCTTAGAATGAATTACCAGTTTTGTGTGTTTGGATTTTATGTTTTTTGACTGTAAGCAAGAAACACTACTTGACGGGCTGTTTCTGTCATCCTGAAGGCTTGTTGTTTCATGAGACTCCATTTTAATACTTTCAACAATACTCAACTGTTTTGAATTTTGGTCAGACACATCACAAACAGCATTTTCTACAATATTACTTTCTGGTTCTAAAGCACCAGTATCAACCACCTCAAAGTTTGATTTGTTAAACTCAGTGCTCTCCAGCTGCTTATGATTAGACTCTATGTCTCTACAATAACCCAATGGTTCTATTTCATTTCTATGAAGGGAGTTCTTGGCTTTATCAGATTCCATGGTATTCTTCAATTCCAAATGACATTCTTTTACTTCATCCACAGAACTAGACAAACCTACAAGGTTCTTTTCAGTCTTATTTGTACAAGCAGCATCACCAGAGAGAGCAGAAGATGCAGGTTCCTCAACAATTTGGTCACCTTCATGGGATAATGTTACTGTTTCCTTTGATTCTTGTTCAACTTTTCCCTTTGCCCTCATTTCTTCAACAATAGTCTCATCCATTTTATCTGAAATAGAGTCACTCTGTTCATGTTCTTCTTTGTCTGAAAATGTAAACAATGTGCTACTAAGTGTCTTACTCTTGATTTTACATTCCATCAGAGGTTCACTTTTCTTTTCTTCAATACTATCACAAGTCTCTGAAAGGAGTGGACAATTTAATTCATGAGATGACACATTTGCTTTCCCCTGATTATTACACTTTTGCTTAGAATCTAACCCAGCTTCATCCTTCATTTCAAAACAAGATGACACTGAAGAGTGACTTGAAGACACTGATATTTCTGGTACCACTTCAATTTGTTCAATATGCCGACTGCTCCTTCTGCTCTCTTTATGGTACTCAGGCTTTGATGTTGTGCAAGCTTCTTCTTTTATCTGACACCTCTCTGGTTGTTTTCCCCCTGCTTTAGGGGTAGGTACAGTCTTCACAGATGTTTTTTTTGTGCTATTTAAAGGTGCTGTATTTGAACGCTTGGCAATAGTACTTTGTCGCAAACTTCTTACTTGTTCTATCACAAGGAAAAAAAAATAAATAAAAATAACTTAGCTATTTTGCCATGTGTTTTTATTTCAATACAATTTAGAACATATACTTCTTTATTCTGAGCTACAAAATTTATCATTTCAATGAAAATGTACGGAACAGTTACTCATGATGGTGAATTTAGATATATATCTTTTATATTTACCAAAGTTCTATAAATTCTAGCAGGGGAAAAATACCTCTATAAAATTTAGACTATTATACTCTACAAGACAAAAATGTTTTCATCAAGTCTCTTTTCTACAAAAAATAAGCTGGAAGTAAAATAAGTTAAATGAGCTTCCTTTACACCAATACCCATCCTAAAGCAAGACTGTCATATAGCTTTAAACATTAAATATTTTTAAATATGTAAAGCCAAAGTTAAATGTCAATAAAATCTGAACTAAACCACCTATTCCAAACAAGATCTGTGTTTCAAAGCACAGCCTCAAAAGAACTCTAATACCTTTCTGAATGTATTTCATTAATATCACACCATTTTATATTCAATTTATTCCTAAGACAAAAAAGAAATTATACACTAGAATATTACACAGACCAATAAAAGAAAAATTACAATTAAAAACGTTAAACCAAGAAAATGTATCATAGAGAATAAAGAAGAAAATAACTTAGTAAAGCTTCCCACCTTTAACAATGATTCTAACAAAGAACCTATTAATTTGAGTTTTTCTGCTTTCCCTATCTGGATATATTCTCTAGGGAAAGGAGAAACACAAATTAGGGGTGAGGGACACTGAGAAGAAAGAAAGCTAAGTAATTCACTAAGTAGAAAAGCAACCTACAAACTAAAATACAAAATAAAAAACTATTTCCAAACCTATGCATAGCCAATACTTTCTAATCAATTCTGTATAAAAAACTGATCATCATCAACTTTTTAAAAAGTTTTCCTTCCTTTCTATGCAAAACCCTACTATGCACCACTATTTAGAACACTTCCCTAATTTATCATACATCACTAAACTGTGAGACTCTTAAATATATGTTCCCATTTGTCTATAAGAGTCTGAGGTGATAGCATACCCTCTCATTTTTAAGTGTCCCAGTTTGGACAAGAAATTATATGGTCATCCTAATCTTAAGAGACCCTTCCTATTCCCTCAGCACTTGGTAAAATATTTGATTGTTAGGTTAAACACTCAATAACTTCTTTAAATGTCTTAGTGAATTATGAACTGTTTATCACATGTTCAACTTATAACATTTGTGAATAACTCAAATTTTAATGGTTGGTTATCAATATTTACATGATTTTTAAAGCTCTGAAGACAGCCTATAATAATTTACAGCTGTTTTACTCATCTGCCCTGACATAAAAGAATTTTTAACACCCACTACCTAAATGGATGCTAAAAATGATAAATAGCACATTCAACTGTGAAAGCATTCAGATAAAAAACTGTTCTGCAATAGTAATAGGTTTATTGAGCAAAGGGTAAAGTCACTTTTTCTCCTCCAATATCAACTGCCTTAGTTTGAAGCCTGATGGTATAGGCCAAACATTTGTCTATAATGTGCATTCTATTTTTTTCATCTCTCAAAGTCACAAGTATATACCAAATAACTGATTAAAAATATAAATTGAGAAAAAGATAAGTAAATATATACATCTAAGTCAATCCACTTCTCAAAACCCCACTAAAGCTATGGAAAAGGCATGAACCTAAAGGAAAGAAAGAACAGGAGAAAAGAGTGACAATTTTGGAAGCCAAACAAGAGATGATCAAGAAGCAACTGATGTAAGGGGCTCAGGAGAAGACAAATGCTAAAAGCTGGTAGTGCTGGCCAGAACCAAAACTATTAACACTTCGAAAGGCTTAGGAATTTATGACTTAGATGATTCTCAAGTGGAGGTGAAAGCAGGTGGTTAAAATGAGCTAAAAGCTATTTAAGAAGTAGTTAGATCCCTTGCTCCTTCTGCCCCCACCTCCATCTGTTTGGACAACTCCCCTTCTGTGGTCCTAATCCAAGACTGGAAGGCTTATTCTCTGGAGAGTGTAAAACAGAGTTTTTAGGCTAAGGAGTATCAGTCACAGGTAAAAGTTGAATAGTAAAGTACACTGAAATTTGTGAGATTAAGCTAATATTTATATACTGAAACCAGAGACATCCCAGTCAGCTTCCCTCAAGGGCTCCCATAATACGCTAGCAATCTAAATTCTGACATCAAGATTCCTCAAAAAAAAAAAAAAAAGTCACAGCCAGATCACCATACAGTGATGCTCCTAATAACAAAACCCAATCCACACATTAAAGGTTCCATACAGTTTTAGTTCCCTACGCATGAGCAAACAGTCAAGGATCAGACATTTAGGAAAGTCTCTAACATGAAAGACTGAAGCCAAAAAAAAAAAAAAAAAAAAGACAATATGGAAAAAAAATGAGACTATAACTATGAAAAAAGGAAAAAAACGTCTTAAAACACCAGAAGTACCTTACACTAGAAAACAGAAGTATAGCATATATGAAATAAGACTAGAATGCTACAAAAAAAGACTATTCCCAGAAAAAAAGAAGATTCAAAAATTATAAAGGCAAAACCTGATGGAAAAGCTGGAGGATAAATATGAGAAAATTTCAGCAAGTAGAGGAAAAAGACAGAGAGGTGGAAGTGGGCAATATAAAGAAAATGAAGGCCTGCTCGTGCTATCTAACACTTGAATAATACGAGTTCCAGAAAGCAAGAGCGGAGAAAATAAAGAAGGAAACTTACTAATGAAACAATTCAAGAAATGTTCCTAGAATTGAATAATAATAGTTTCAGACTAAAAGGACCTACTGAATACCCAGCTTAACATATAAAACACACCTACACCAAAACATAGTATCAAAAATATCAAATCCTAGAGCTGATAAGAAAGAGATCCCACTAACTTCCAGAAGAAAAGTAGCTATATACCCAAAAAGGGGGTAAGAGGGGGGAAATCAAAATAAACTTCTCGGTACTGAAGTTAGAAAAAATGGACCAGTTGCAAATTTCTGAAGAAAAATTATTTCCAACCCTGGATTCTATATTCAACCAGACCATGATTCCAATATGAAAAGAGTAAATACATCTGGAAATATACAAAGTTTAGAAATATCTATCTCTGCATTCATTTTTCTCACAAAATTACTATAAGAGGTATGACACTAAAATGAAGAAGTTAAACCAAAAAAAGAGGAAACAGAAACTACAACACAGAACAGAATCCTCAGAATAGTAAAGGGAGAGAGCCTTGGATAACAGCTATGTAAATAGGTTTATCAGGCTAACACACCAGTGCCAAGATAAGATTGTAAGGCTCCAAGAGTTACTTCTTCAATAAAGTGAAAATGATAGAATATCTGATATGCACAAATATCTTCAGGAATGATTTAGACAACTGGCAAAGGGAGTAGAGTGTAATTACTGACATGTACACACAAAATTGTGTGTACAAATATATAAAGCTATATGCAAATAAAAAAACAAAAACTTTTAAATCCAAAACAAAAAGTTATATAGGAAAAGTAACCATAGTTTTATAAAGTAAATCATCTCTAACAGAATCACATATAGGATTACAATAACATAAATAATTACTACTGCTTTAACAAAATTATATAGTAGAAAAATGATAAAATGTACTTGTGTGTGATTGCCACAAGAGAAGTATGCTAAATCTTCATAATCCACAGTGGGAAATCAATAAATACCTACATCAGAATAATCAAAAAGTATCCATATATATATAAATTAGTAAAACCAGCTAAAAGAGTTAACAGTGGTTTCCTCTGAGAAAATGAAAATAAGTAGTGGGGTATTAAGTATTAGAAAGTATTAAGTATACAAGTAGTCAATTCTTTAAATTATGTGAATGTGTAATTTCAATTAAAAATATTTTGAATTATACCAACAAATTGGCATAAACTCAAAACTGATTAATATCAAATTGCTCAGCAAACTGACAATTTATCACATCTGTCCCTACATCTTTGATTTTCTAGGTAATCTTTGGAAGGATTACCTTGTGCCATTAAACGAGGTGATTTTCTTGGTGATCTCACTGAATTTTCTTCTACTTTGTCCCTCAAATTCCTGTTAGGTAAAATCAGTTCTTCTTCATCAATGGTATCATTGACACTTTCTTTAACAACTCCTTCGTCCATAATATCGTCAAGACCAACAACTAGGGAAAAAAAAACAAATACAACAAAAAAAATTACTTCTAAAAAATATTGGGGATATTTAAGTACTTAACAGCAGTACAGAAAACATTGTGAGAATTTAATTTAATACTGTGTAGTCTTGAAAATCTAGGTTTATTCCTAGTATGTGATATTGCCACTACCAAGCTTCCAATTCAGTGTTACAAACTTCTACCTTATGAGGTAACAGTCAAAGAGAAGATTAGCTATAATCTTTCTTGGTTTGACTTCCACTGTCACTCTCACTTATCATTCACTATACCTTTGTGAACATAAGCAGCTATAGCTGAGTACTCAATTGCCCAATTTTGGTTAAAATAGTACAAAGAGTTTAATACCCTAAAAAGCTTGTGCTTCTAGGTTCATGCTAGAAGCAAGAGATTCTAGTTCTAACTTCATACGCTGTATGTGTGAAAGTATTGTGGATATACTTTTCAGTGGTCACACACACACACACAGAAATAAAAAATACCACGTAAGTTCCCCTTCTCCCAAATGCTAGAGAAAATGGTAGGTGTCTAATATAGCTATATAATTAAATTCCTTTCTCCTAGTCAAAAAAAGAGACTCATTTAATGAGATGGGGAGATATGGGAAAGGGTTATAAAATACTGAAGAAAATGTAAACACTGAAACACTATATGTGTATTGTCATTCGGTATATTTCTCTATGCAACGAATGTACCTTAACTGGCTGTCGTATAGCAATTCTAAATGTGCAGTTGTATGACATCTTGTAAAAAGGACCTGTGATTATTTAGATCAGAAGGCCCAAATTCAAATCCCTGCTAAAATACTTAAATAAAACTTCACCAAGTCACTTAACCTATCATATCAATTTCTTTATCTCTAAAATTAGAGTAACAATACCTGTCCTACCTACCTCACCAGGGCTGTTGTGAGGATGAAGTGAGGTGATGTATGAGAAAAACTTTAAATCACTAAACAAATGTTAGTTATTATCTTCATCCTAGGGGTTAGAAGGAACCTCAAGAAGTTATCTAGTCCTCATCTTTGTAGCCAAGTAGAACTTCATTTAAAAGAGCTCACAACAAGATAGTAGTCTATCCTAAAATTTAAAGAGAAAATTCCTTATAAATATACTTTCAAATGGTACAATCTTTTGAAGAACAATCTGACAACAAACTGAATCACAAAACTGCTAATACATTTTGACCAAAAAATTACAAAGAATAGGAGAATGGATTATTCAAAAAATGCTGGCTAAAAAACATACTTTGATCCTTGTTAGTAACAAATAAATTAAATGTGTGTATGTATACATTCAGACAAACAGAAAAATTAGCAGGAAACATGAAAATTTTAGCAATAGTTACTCTATAAAAGACAAAAATATACTTTTTTCCTGTTTTCCACATTTCCTGTCATATGCATTACTCTCAAAAATAGAGTATCACTATGCTTGACACTAAAAATTTAAAGAAAAATATACTGAAGAAAAATTCATCAGGACTCATTTAGGATATAATTAGGTGAGAAACAGGATGGGAGTTCAAATGAAAGCTATCCCACCATGATGAAATACTTATATTGCCACACATTCATATCATGTTCTCAAAGAATTTTTAGAATCATAACTATAGTTCATTTAAAAAAGCAAAATTTGAAAATACTTTTACCAATTTTATATATAAGCATATATATAATACATGCATTACAAATATGAATAGACAGAAATGGATAAAGGAGAAAAAAAATAAAACACCCAAGTGTTATCAGTCATCATCTCTAGTGGTAAGGCAGATATGATATTCTGAGTTTTTTTATATCGTTGTTATTTCTCTCTCTGTTTTCCACATTTTCTACAATGAGCATGTAGAGAAAGGAACGATTCAAGAGGAAAATAGTCTGGGAGAAAAGTGATTAAAACCTGGGTAATAGTGTTTGTTGGTAGGGAGAGAAAAGGCATGTTATATATTTTAAAGCTATATTGCAAAGTAGAATCAACAGGACTTAAGCAAGCCAAATCCAAAAGTCTTTTAGGTTTTATCATATTCCATTTCCTAGCAGCATCTGACACAGCTGACCCTCTTCCCTTCTTGAATCTTTCTCCTCACTTAGCTCCTGGATATCACATCCTCCTAACTCACCAGTCACTTCTTAAATTCTTTGATAGAGCCTCCTCTTCTTGCAGATGTCTACATGCTGGGAAGACTTAAGGGTTCAGTCTTCCCACTTCTCTGAAACCTCCCAGTTCTCTACGTACACTCACTCCTCCCTAAGTGATCTCATCCAGGACCATCTATGCTTGGATAACTCCCAAAGTTAGTTTTTCAGCCCCAACTCACAGGTGACCTCTGGAAAACTGTGATTTAACATCTCCACTAGCTATCTTAACTTTAACAATAAACACTGAAAACACTGATTCCACCCATTCTCCTGCCCCTCAATGAAACTGCCCCTCCTAGGGTATTCCTAGCAATGGAACTTCCATTCATCCACGTTGTTCAAGGCTGAAACTCCAGAACTATCCTTAGCTCCCTCTCTCCTATCCCACATCCAAGCAATAAGCATATCCTGCTAGATCTATCTACAAAATACATCACTCATCTGACTAGTTAGCACCCCCACGGCTAACATTCTATTCCATAACACCATCATCTCTCATCAAGACTACAAGTCTCCTAGTGTCCAAGGTTCTTCTACTGCCACCCCACGACACACACACACAGCTTATTCTCCAGTCATCATTGTGATCCTTCTCAAATATGTATTTACTTCATCTCAAAAATATTCATCATTACATTAAACCAAGCTCTACACTGTCTCCACATTTCCAGGTCTCTCATGTGACTAAGGCCCCCCAACAACAAAAGCACCTACTTAATCTCTCAGTGCCGCAAATACTTTTATAAAACAGATACTAGTAGTCAGAGGGTTGCTATGATGATCAAATCAACATGTGTAAAAGGTCTTAGAATAGTAATTGACATATAAAGGCCCTATATTAACTGGTGTTTTGTTTTAGACTGCATCCACTCATGTACCTCACAGTCAAAAATTATGTATTCCTTCTCCCTTCTTTTCCTCAACTTCCCCCAGAATAATTTAACCATTAAAGAAGTTATCTGCGCTTTCTTTCATCTAATCCACTCATCTGATTAAAATAATCCACAGTAAAGAATGAATACTCTCAGACAAATCTTTCAAATTAGGTACTTGTGCTTTAAAGAGTTTAATCCAACTGCTTTTGCTAAGAAAACGAATAGAAGTAAAGGAGAATCTGGGTTCTTTTCAGAATTCTGCCTATTCTCTCCCTCCTAAGGCCACAGGGTAAGCTAAGATTCAGTATTTGATATACAACTTCTTTTTTTTAAGATTTTTAGTTATTTTTAGAGAGCAGAAGGGAGACAGAGAGGGAGAGAAACATCAATGTGGTTGCCTCTCATGCACCCCCAACTGGGGACCTGGCCCACAACCCAAGCATGTGCCCTGACTGGGAATCGAACCAGTGAACTGTCAGTCTGCAGGCCTGCACGCAATTCACTGAGCCACACCAGCCAAGGCTGATATCTAACTTTTTAAGAAATGGACAGTCTTATTCAATACAGCCACTAAAATAGGAACTTTGGGTTATCCCCACCCCCCCACCCCCACCCCCACCGCCCCAAAACATGCAATGTCCTGAATTGTTTAGGAGGCAATTATACAGCCAGTCATGCCATGCCAGAAAATATATATACTTTTTCCTTCTTCTCACATTCCAGAATTAGGTGTCATTATCATTTGGAAATTTTGGCATAAAATCTAGAATCATACTCAAAAATATTCTTGAGCGTGAATTTAAACTACATTAAAATTCCACCTATCCCCAAATGGCCTAATTAAATGTACTGAGCTCTGATGACAGTCAAGTCTATGCGAAATCCTCCAAACACTACTATTACATTTCAGACTAGTTAATTCTGGTCTTTTTTTGTAAGAGGGTATAAATGAGATTAAAAAAAAAAAATTAGAGTTAAATTTATTAAATTTCTCAACAACTGGGATTAGTTTAAATCACTTTAATACCACACTAAAAGGAAAACCACGTCCATCCCTTAATTCATGTTGGCAGTACAAAAGCCAAACTCAACTACATCTAGGACAATTATTTCTTCTATAATAAAAGTTCAAATTAAGTATCAGATTTGAGAAAAAATACTAAAGAACATGATATCTTTGCAGAGTTCACAACAATAAAGGTTAGATCTCTAGTTGATCAGTCTGTTTTGCAATACAATAAGAAAAAACATGGATACATCTTCTTAACGGAGCCCCACAGCTTTCTCCTGTAACACTGCAGAAGACCATCCAGCCTCTAGTTGGACCCCCCTTCAGTTTGAGTCCTTTCCCTCATGGATAATTCACACATTTATCCCAAAAATAGGCTGTGGCAAGATAAACACCATTAAGTTGTATGTTACATGCAATTAACCATTTGGGTGTAAATTTATCTTTTTAAATATTAGCACGTTCATAATTTGAAAAATTCAAGTAGTGCTACTATACTCACATCTTTTTTTCCTTTTCAATTTCTTTAAAATAAACTTTAAAGCACAGATTTACTGAGTAAAAAAAGGCCAACATATTTTTTATTATTTTATCTCATCATATGACTTTGCATGAAGATTACATGCAATTTACCGTGTGAAGAGTTTCGTATTAAGCCTCAATAAGAACTCACTGGCAACCAAGTATTGCATTATTCAAAGAAACATGGTCACTAAAAAAGCCTGAACCATTCAGATGTGTAAACTATATTGCCTTTTGTACCTCTTTACCTTTGCCTACTCTCTTCCTACTCAGCTAATATACTTTACTTTCAATAATTTATATGAATCTTTATGTAATATGTTACCTATTTAATTCAATATTCCCCTCGTTTACCTTATTTTAGTATTATTTCATGTCAACTAAGTTAATTTGTTCTCAGAATACTGTCTTCAAGTTACTCCAACTATTAAATTACCCAACCTTTCTTCTCTAATTTACAATTACTTTAGCACATTCTAAAGTCTTATATTTAAATGTGCACAAACATTTCAACTTTAGCAAACTCAACTCCATCCTGTGGGAAAAACTATTATTTCATGAAAAGAGTGTTTGTTTTTAAACCAAACAACACTGAAAGAACGACACTGGGTTAAAGTTAAAACAGTTTCTTCATTGCAGATCTTCAATGTTTTCTATATACTAAAGGACAATGATACCAGGAAAAGAACTGCATGTGGTACACAGTGCAACTGTTTTACAAGCTGTATATTCTCTCTCTCTTCCCTCCAACCCCTCCAATCACACCGAATAATAAAACCAAAATGCTATCTTTTCAGAGATTTTTCCCTTCCTTCTTATTCCCATTTTCTAATTCATCTCGAAATACTTTGTTAAAAAATTTCCCTCCCCAAAATGTGTAATACATGTGAATGACTAGAAAAAGTAAGAAGACATATACTAAACAAAGTTTTCTATGAAGAAAAGTAATATTATTGGTGCCACTTTTTAAAGATTTTCTTTTTTATGAAAGTAATACCCGCACATGCATTTAGCTGTCTCTAGTTCCACAAAGTTTGTTCAAAAAGACATTGACATCCAGCACCCACTTACCCTCCACTTGCCCCAATTACCCTCAATTAATTCACTAAGAAAATGTAGATATACCACCATTCATTGAAACACTGCTGTGGCAACTGAATAATGTAGCCTCTAACACAGTGCTTTTTATGCAAACAGTAGTATCCTAAATAAATGAGAGCCATTATTAGCAAATCCTGGCAGATCTTTTCAAATAACTTTTTGTAACCCTAAGTGCCCTCCCCAATTGTCTAAATAATTGCTCTTATTGCCAATATCATACTATCAAGCTAATATAAAAGTGAAGCGGTAATTATTCCCTAAAAATTTAACATTTTAATTCTATACTAAAATATTATAAATTATTTACTTTTACTGAGTACCTACTATGTGTCATATGCTGGCCTAGATTATTCCAAATACCAATGATACAAAATTATAAAGACAATGACCTAGTTCTTCAACAAATAATTATCAAGAAATGATGGGGGAAGAAGGTGGGGGAAATTATTATAAACTAAAATAAATTTAAATATCAACTAATTAAATACACTGACTTATTTCAATTATGATTCAAATTGTAAAAAGATAATAATATTGAGGAAACTGGTTAAAACTGAAAGGTAACTAGATATTTGAAAATATTCTTTAAGTGTTTTAAGCAGGATAATATTACTGTGCTTTTTTTTTGAATAAAGAATTCTTATCATTTAGAGATATATGCAAAAATATTTCCAAACGAAATTACAGTAAGTCCTCACTTACTTTCGCTAATAGGTGCAAAATGAAGTATAACAAAACCAGTTTTACCACAGACTAATTGATATAAACAAGTTAGGCTCCTATAGCCTTTCATCAACGTTAGATAACAAAATAATATCAAACAAATAATGAGGATGTGCTATACATGATTTCTGGGCTGTGCTTCAAAATACTCTCAGGGGAAAGATGTGAATGGAGTATAAATCAAACAAGACTATTAACTGTTTAAGCTAAGGAACAGGCACATGGGGGTTCAGTTACTATTCTCACTGTTTTGTTTGATATTTTCCAAAGAATACATTAAAAAAAAAAAAAAAAAACTCTGGCCCTGACAGGTATGGCTCAATGGGTTGAGCATCATCCTGCAAACTGAAAGGTACATGGTTCGATTCCCTGGTCAGGGCACATGCCTAGGTTGTGGACCAGGTCCCAGGTTGGGAGCATGTGAGTGGCAACCAATTGATTAACGGTTTTCTCCCACATAGATGCTTTTCTCCCTCCCTTCCCCTCTCTGAAAATATATACCAAAAAAAGAAAAAAGGAATACTTGAATCTGACAAAAGGACTAATAACCATTTAAATTAATGTATACTTTTCATTTGCTATTTCTCTAATTAGAATGTTTTAATACCTCACTGACCTAGGATCTTCAAAAGGCTGGCCATTACATATCTCTAAAGATGCTGCTACTTTTAATGTCACTTGCACAGATAGGCCTGCCCTAACCAGCCCAAATCAAATAAACCATGGCCTCCACTGCCAATCAAACAACCAGACATTCTCTATCACTTTACACTTCACTTGTAATCTCCATGAGGACAGGTACTTTATCTCAACCACCATATCCTCCAGCACTGGAAGGAGTATGGCACACAACAGGGATGCAATAAATATTTGTTAAATGAACAAACAGTACCAACTACTTTTATGCCAAAGCAAATCATTATACCTCACAACTGAAGAACCATAAGGTAAGGTACTGATACCTGAAATGCTATTTAACAAAAAATGCAACCCAACTCTCCTATAATATGATTCTCACTATTTATTGATGTCACATATCGAAGAATCAGATCTCAACCAGGCACTTCGTTTTATATCATTGTTTGCTTTCACTCAAATGTAAGAGAAAAACCAGACAATCAAGGCTCAAGAAAAAGTTCTTAGAGGATTACGTATTTTTTCAGTAAGTTGGACAAACACTTAACATCCCTAATCTGTGGCAGCCCAGGAACTTTTAATGGTCTACACAATATTAAACAAAATGCAAAACTCCCTGAGGATAGGAATTTGTCATTTTACTTTCTGAGATATCCCCAGTTTCTAGAACAGCAGCTGAAACATACAGTGCTCAGTATTAAAAACAGCCTGAATACATGAACATATACAAGAATTTCATGGTTCCCAAGTACTATCTCAAGAGATTAGAACCTCCACATTAAACTACACTCCAAGCAAGAAGTTACCTTTAAGAAATAGAATAAAACACCGCTACTCCGTCACAGTAGTGCTGACTGACTTCTTGCAGAATTCAGAGTAAGAATGCTAATAGTTGAGATTAGAAGGAAGCATCCCAATATGGAGCAACAAAACAAAAAAGTTACTCAGAAATATACATTCTTCAAGGTATGTGCAAAGCAACCAAAGACTCTCTTCTCTAGGGCTATAACCAATAAAATATCTATCTAAAAGAAACTAGGATCAAGTGTATCAAAAAAGATTAAAGACATAACCTCCCATTTACAATTGTACCAAAAAGAATAAAATACCAAGGAGGTTAAAGATTGGTACACTAAAAACTCTAAGATGTTGATGGAAGAAACTGAAGATACACAAACCAAAAAAAAAAGGAAAAATATTCCATGTTCATGGATTGGAAGAATTATATTGTTAGAATGTCCATACTACCCAAAGCAATCTACATATTCAATGCAATCCCTATCAAAATTCTAACGGAATTTTTCACAGAAATGAAAATCTTAAAATGTATATGAAAGTACAAAAGACCCCCCCACACACACACACACCAAAGCAAAGCCATCTTGAGAAAGAAGAGCAACGTTGGAAGCAGCACATTTCCTAATTTCTAACTATATTATAAAGATATAATAATCAAAATAGTATAGTACTGGCATAAAAATAGGCACATAGATCAATGGAACAGAGTGCAGAAATAAACCCAATTTATGGCAAAGAAGCCAAGAATATACAATGAAGAAAGGACAGCATCTTCAACAAATAATGCTGGGAACACTGGAAAGCCATATGCAAGACTGAAACTAATTCCCTTACCAAACACCATACAAACAAACAAAAACTCAAAATAAGTTAAAAGCTTGAACATAAAACACAAAACTATAAAACACCTACAAGAAAACAGGCTGCCTGCCATCACTCTTCGGCAATCATTTTTTGGATTTGACACCAAAACCAAAGGCAACAAAAGCAAAAATAAACAAATGCGACTGTATCAAATCAAAAAGCTTCTGCAGAGCAAAAGAAAGCATCAACAAAACAGATCTTATATCTAATAAGGGATTAATATACAAAATGTATAAAGAACTCACACATAAGTCAATAACAAAAAAAAATTTTTTTAAATGAGCAGATGAGCAGAATACACATTTCTCCAAAGAAGACACACAAATGACCAAGTGGCACATGAAAAGATGCCCAATATCACTAATCATCAGGGAAATGCAAATCAAAACCACAGTGAGGTAGCACCTCCCACCTGTTAGAATGACTATCACTGAAAAGATAAGAGTTAACAAGTGTTAGTGAAGATGTGAAGAAAAGGAAACTCTTATGCTACTGGTGATAATGTGAACTGGTGCAGACACTGTTGGAAACAGTATGAAAGTTCCTCAAAATATTAAAAAATGGAGCTGCCACATATCTAGCTCATCTCACATGTGGGTATATACCCAGATACCTGCATTGCCATGTTCACTGCTGTATTATTCACAATAGCCAAGATATGGAAACAACTCAAGGATCCATCAACAGATAAAGGCGCGCACACACACACACGCACGCACGCACCATGGAATATTATTTAGCCATGAGAAAAAAGTAAATCCTGCCATTTGGGATAATAGGAACAGACCTTGGGGCATTATATTAAGTAAGATAAGCCAGACAGAAAAAGACCAGTACTGCATGGCATCACTTTTATGCGGGATCTTTACAAATAAATAAATAAATAAAGTCAAACGTAAAGATACAAAGGATAAATAAGTGACTGCCAGGGGCTGGGGGAAGGAGGGGAAATAGTGTAAGGTTAAGGTTAATAAGAGGGTACAAACCTTTGGGTATGAGATAAATAAGATGTGAGAATTTAATATAAAACATGGTGACTACTGTTAATACCACTGTAATGTACAACTGAGATGGCTAGGAAAACAGAACTTAAATGTTCTCACATATAAAAGAATATAAATATGTGAGGTGAGGGGTATATTAACTAACCAGATGGAAGAATCCTTTTACAATGCATATGTATATCATATCACCATACTCGATACTTTAAATATCTTAATAATTTTATATGCTAATTATACCTCAATAAAGGTGAAAATTTTTAAAAAGATATAGCCTTGATACAAAAGTGTCACCTCAGCAATAAATTTAGAACATAATATTAGAACTTGGAACATAAGAAAGAGAATTCTAATAAACCTAAACATACCTGAAAAACTGAAATATACCTAGGCAAGGGTCCTAATTTAATAAGAAGTGAATTAATACTATATGTATTTAGTCTTGAAGCAACTGTATATATAGTAAAATATATCTCATTTCATTCCATAATGTAGGTTTAGAAGTCAGTAAATACTTTGTTATCTTCAATAAATCTCTGTGAGCTCTTGAGCATTTTGGACTGCGTAATCCCTTACCAGGTTCATTTCAGTTAGGATTTTAATTCTAGAGCCCTTCCTAAGGAAAATGAATAGCAGCTCTGAGAAAAATTATTAAGGCTTATTTTCTGTTCATGTGTTACATACACACACCTTCATAAGCATCCACCTCTTAATTTATTTCACACAGTTTCCTGGCCTCTCAATTAGATGGATGGAATATATTAGCTGTTTAAGAAAGATCACTAGTAAGTTCAAGGATATTTTACAGCAGATCTTTGAATAAAGTTCAACATCACTTCATTATAAAACATAAGGAACTTAACTCTTATCTGTATCAATCAGCCTGTGGTAAACTGGTTTCCTTACATATCATTTCTCTTAAAGTCACAGAACCTATCAATGACATTGAGTGGAGACTCACTGTATTTTAAAAGTCCATGAAACCATTATGGTAACCTAATTTAAAAAAAAAAGAAAAAGAGGCAAAACAATAGTAATTTGCCACCTCTGGCACTGGATGTGATCACTTCACCGACTCCTTACTTTGGAAACTGGTAATCAAATGTCAGTCCTTGCCCTTTAATCTTCCTCTTCAATAGGTACCGTACTCCAGATTAACCAGGTAATGAGGGAAAATATTTTGTTACCAGAATGCCAATAAATAAAGATAGACTTCGAAAATCATCACTTTGCTACAACTGATTCCACCAAGTATTATCAATGAATGCATAAAACCATTAAGAGGAAAGAATAAAGAGGAACTAAATATTTTCAAGTTGCCAAAGTATATACCCCTACAAGAATACTTGCTATCTCAAGTATCTATGAAGAAGAGTTTTGGCTGTTGCCACCTTAACCCAGTAACAGAATTTAACATCAAAACAAAACACTGTAAAACTTCTAATGTGATATAATATTAACTACACAGCTTCACTGATGAAGATTTCCGGCAAATGTGTGTTTAACCTGAGTCTAAGCAAGCTTTTAAACCTAGCTCCCAATGTATAGGGAAAAAAAGAAATAGAAGTACAAGCCAAATGACATCACAAAGAAACAATATTAAAAATTCAAAACTTGGGCCCTGACCAGTGTGGCTCAGTTGGTTTGGCACTGTCCCACAAAAGGTCACCGGTTTAATTCCTGGTCAGGGCATAGGCGTAGGTTATGGGTTTGGTTCCTGGTAGGGATATGCATACTAGAGGCAACCAACTGATTCCTCCCTCTCACATCAATATTTCTTTCCCTCTCTTTCTCCTTCTCCTCCCAGCTCCTTAAATAATATATATAAATAAATAATTTCTTTTTAAAATCCCAAACTTGAGACATTCCTAAGGGGCATCACCTCTTCAAAAAGTCAGTAACATTGCAAAAGGGTATGGGAGGCTTCAGAAATATAACTACTGTAAATACTAGATTCTTGATTATATCTTGAATAAACCAAATATAAAATAGATTTGGGGGACAAATGGCAAATTTGAATATGAACAGAATATTAAATTTTAGAAAATTATTTACCTTTAGGTATAGTTATGATTTTCTTATGTAAAAATCCTTTTTTTGCAATGCATGATGAAATTTAATTAGATGAAGAATTGGATGGATAAAATAATAAATGGATGCAGCAAAATACAGCAAAACATTAATAGTTCAATCTTGGTGATGGATAAATGTGCGTATACTATACTATTCCTTCAGTATGTTTTAAATTTTCAAAATACAATGTTAAATTTTTAGGAAAAAATAGCCCCAGCCAGTGTGGCTCAGTTGGTTGGAGCATCGTCCCGTACACCAAAAGGTTGCGGGTTTGATGGGATCCTGGTAAGGGCACATACCTAGGTTGCAGGTTCCATCCCCAGTTGGGGTGCGTATGGGTCAACAGATCAATGTTTCTCTCTCACATAGATGTTTCTCTCTCTCTCCCTTCCTCTCTCTAAAATCAATAAACATACTTTTTTTAGTCAATAAACAGTATTTTTTTTAATTTAGGAGAAAAGAAATGATCAAGACAAAATATAACCTTAATCAGATATCTCAATAGCATATGTAACTTACAACCCACTTTGTTCCAAAACACATTTAAAATAACCTTTAAAAAGATATATAAGGTAATATTTAAAAAAGAAAAGGTAAGCAAAGGAAAAATATGGGTAAGAAACTAATAAGATAAAGTCAAAGATGATGTCAGTATACACAAGTTACAAATATTTACATTTTATTAGGAGTTCTAAAATTAAGAAGCTTTAAAAGTCAAAATTTGTCAGGTATTAGCAAAACTCTTTGGGGAAAAACATGAAAGTATGGTCAGTGTACACTGAAAAGGTACTACCAATAAATATAATACTTTACACCTTTTCAAAAGACACCCTTATATGTCAGCTTTCATTAGACTGAAGTATACACTAAGTAGGGGGTCTCCCAAAGAGGTGTACATAACTAAAGGAATGCACACAACATCAATCTGTATCCAGGAAGAAAGCATTATGTAAATTAATGGGGGTGGAGGGGAGAAAGGAGGAAAGGAAGGGAAAGAGGAAGGAAGGAAGGAAGGAAGGAAGGAAGGAAGGAAGGAAGGAAGGAAGGAAGGAAGGAAGGCAGGCAGGAAGGAAGGCAGGCAGGAAGGAAGGAAGGAAGGAAGGAAGGAAGGAAGGAAGGAAGAAAAAGAAGAGAAGCTCAACTTTACCAATATATGAAATCAGATAAAATTCTAGTCATAATTTATCATAAAGAAGAAATCTCCAGACTGAGAATTCCATAGCATGAAGGAGTTGACAACCTTACTGCATTTGTTCGCCTTCAATATTTTGCATTGTTACAAGATGTGATCATAAAGTTCTTTTTATATTGGGGAAAAAAAGCTTTATAAACAGTAGTGTTCACAATCATTTTAATGAAATGGGAAATAACTATTAAAATCTTTATACAACACAGAGGTTCTCCATTAATTCACAGAAAAGATCTTAAGAACTGTTATACTTAAGGATTATACTTTTTTCCCCCCATTTTTTTAATAAAACAAGTTTTGCAAAAGAGGCATTGGCCTTATAAGTAACTATGATATGTCATATTGAAAAATAAGTACCTAATATGTCCCTTCTAGATAAAGAAGACATTTTAGTAATGAGTAAGAAAGTAATTGCTTTTCTAAAATAAGTTTGGGCTAAGAACACTAATGTGTAGAAATGTTTCCATCATTCTATGATTTGTGACTAAAAATGAAATCTGACACCTTTAAAAACTTCCTGGACACTTAAAAATTTTTCCAAATATAAACATTGAGTGGGGTTGAGCTCAAATGTAAATATTTTAAAATGTAACAACTTCCTATTAGTTTAAAAGAACAACAGACACATTGAAGGTGGCAGATAAGTTCCAATTTAGCTGCAAATAACAGGCTTTATGTACTTGATAGGAACAACAACAAAAAAACCCACTAGGACTGTAACTTGAAAGTAAGGCCTACAGTGAATTTCTTCTATTTAAATACATGTATCTTTCTTGGACTATATTTTTTATCCACAATAGTCATTAAAATCAAGTATCAATTTCAACTTAGAACTAGATGTATAAGATTATATCAGAATGCCAAGATGAAAATTTCAAAACTTAGTCAAGAACACTGCACTCCAAAAAAATTCTTGTATAATTGATTATTTTAAATAATTTTTAAAGTGTAAATATCAGTTGTTTTCTATATCATTTAAAAATACCTACTGCATGTGTTACAATGGACATTAACATATTAGCACAGTAAGACAAGTATTTAGAAAAACATAACAAGTACTGATAAGCACTTAAAAAGGTCTTACTGATAAACATGTATAATCAAAAAAGTTTCAATATCATTACCTTAATGAATTGAAGCCTACCTATCCCTTCAGGGTGAAGCAATACAAGAACCCAATTTCCCTCTAAAATTTTTGATATAAGCAGATGATAATGGTTGAGCACAGAGACCTAAATATGCAAAATGAGACCCAAGCCAAGTTCCATTAGTTAGGGGTAAAAAATAGATACACAGCATAGAAGTCTTAGACAAGTGAAACATAATCAGCACTGAAAATAAGCCAAACCTCACGGCATGACCTCTAAGCTGAGGTCAGCAGGAAAAGGTCCCGAATTTAACTTCCCCACAAAGTAACCTACAGAAGCTATGCTTGAGATAAGTTAGCTGTTGCCCAATGTCCATTCATCCATCCTTCCTAATTCACTAGAATTCCTGTTTTTCAACTGGACACATGGTGATACAAAATAAAGACTATACTTTTCAACCTACGTTACTGCCAGATGTGGCCACAAGTTATGGCGAACAGAATGTAAGATGAAATGGTACATGCAACTTTCAGGGTATAATCGTAAAGGAACAGGCATACTTTCCCCTTCCCCCTTACTCTTTTACTGACTAGAATCCAACTTGACAGCTGGAGGAGCCATCTCAAACTATGAAATGGGCCTGGGAAATAACGGATCACACATATTAGTGCAGGTAGAGGAGCTCAGGTCCTTGGCACTGTGGAGCTCCATACCAGCTCTCAGTTACTTTTTTCTGAGCTAATGCATGACAAAATAAATTTATTTCTTTATATCAGTTATTTGGAGTTTTCTGTCACTCCCATCTGAACCTAATCCTAGGCCAAAATGTCAAAAAATTTTTATCAAGATGACCCAGTGTGTTACAATCCATGAGAACCAAATCCATGACAGCAACCGACTAGGAAATCTGGAGTCTGGAACAGGGAAAGCACTTCTGGGGTCAGGCTGAAGGTGCCTAGCTCTATGATTTAGGAAAATCCAGGTAACTACTATCCCTAATTGTCTAATAATAGGAATTAATGACTGCCAAGGAATTATGAAATTCAACTCTGGCTGGAAGGTATACACCTACCTTTTAGATAGGGAAGGTGGGCCAGGGTAGGGCCCTACAAACAAGCTAATGAATCTCTCTGCAGCCACTAAAAGTCAGCCAGTCTCATCCTAGATACCCCATAAGAAGAATCACAGAAGCAGCTCTCTTTTACCAGAATTCATTTTTCATCAACATCCTTTAAAAAGTGAAGGGCTTAAGAGATTTTATTATTCATTTTTCTCCTGATGGGGGAGAAAAGATGGTAAGAGTAAAATTTATGGGGTTAATGAGACAAAGGAATAGAATATCAAAAAACAAAGGTCAAGAAAGTATTTGCTTTAGGATCCTGATTTTCTTTACAACAAAATTATTTTTTGTATTTTAAAGTGAAATAATTCACTTCTTTAATGATGAAAAAGCTATTCATAAACCATCTCAGGATTAATAAATAAGTTAAATGTCAGCTTTTGCACATCTAGTGTATAACAACATTCTGTGATTACGAAAAACAAGTAAACTTGATCAAGTTGTTACCACATTAAACAATTATCAAATTAAGAACCCTAGTCTTTCAAATTACAAAATCATCTAGATTAGCCTTTCCTCCCAAAGAATACTACACACAGTACCATAAAACTTTTTAACTTCACTATGTTAAAACACACTAACAGCCAAATACTGCAAAATCATTTATATTAGAAAGCATCCTCTTTTATTAATATAAATAGTTCTGGAACTGTTAAAAGAGTCATCAATCATATTTAAATTAGGTATACTAAAATGATATAAGCTTCTGGTTTAAATGCTGACCTAAGATCATATACAAAGTATAAAAATAAATTCTTATGGAGTATTCAGTTAATTCTGAAGAAAAAAGCCTTGTTTTCAGACAAAGGATGAAGCTGAAAATAATTCAGCTGGGAAGAAAGGGAAGATGTAGACAGGTGAGAAAATTCAAAAAATATAATACGGTCAACAACAATCATATTCAACACTTCAAATGTTTCAGGATAAGAGGCTTAAAAACAATTCTCTTTTATACTTCTGTATAAAACCAGGACTCAGGGATCAGGCTCATTCTATTACTATTCTAAATCAACAGTTACAGTTTTAAAAAGCATGTGAAAGCTAATTTGGAAATATGCCAATCCCTAATCTTTGTAATGAGAAAAGTAAATTCAAATTTATGTATCTTCAGAACAAACTCATGACTTGTTTTTAACTATAACACAACTTAAGATATTTTTAATATCTGACATATGTTCTCTTCAAAATATTGAGCAATAATTGCATGAATTTTACATTTACAAAAAAAAAAAGAATACTTCATGACTAGTGACAGCTACAAAATGATCCGACTTAGTTCTGAAAAGAGAAAAAAATACCTTGCCTTTCTGACTCAAAACACAGGAAATAATTTTCTATTCCTATAATTGGAGGACACTATCACCAGGTGGTGGTAGTTCGACAAACAGCTCTCTCATTTTAGATTAGTTTTTCAAAGTAGTCTTGAGATTTGTCAAATGTGCAGTTTCTATTTAAAAAAATTAAAACAATCAAATAATCATCAGACATAATTCTGAATATAAATATCTATATATAAATTACTATTCACTCCCTTAAACGATTCTGAGCCAATGTCCACTCAACTTAAGATGGCATCATTCACACTGTATTCTCTGATTAATACCTAGTAGTTGTTCAACCCAGCTAGTAAAGTGCTCTCATGCTAATCATAGACTCTGGTTACAGGTAAATAGCTTTACCAGGAAAAAAAATAAATAAATTAGATCAGTTATGCTTAGAAGAGTGTCATCATTTTGGATATTCCTCTGCTTTAATACACTTGACAGTTTACCTCTTGTGTTACCTAAGTATACATCTGGTAACTAATTTATCATTCAAGATGCACTTATTTGGCTGACAATTTCCTTTGCTGTGCAAAAACTTTAGTTTGATATAGTGCCATTTATTTATTTTTTGTTTCCGTTGCCTGGGGAGATATATCCAATAAAATATTGCTACAAGCAAAATATTTCACTGCCTATATTGTCTTCAAGGATTTTTATGGTTTTAGGTCTAACATTTAAGTCTTTGATCCATTTTGAATTTATTCTTGTGTGTGGTGTATAAAGGTGGTCTCTAGTTTCATTTTTTTCTGCACACATCTGTCTAATTTTCCCAACACCATTTATTGAATAAACTATCGTTAGCCCATGTATATGCTTGCCTCCTGTCAAACATTAATTGACTATAAAGATATGAGTTTACTTCTGAGCTATTATGTTCCATTGTTCTGTGTCTGTTTCTATGCCAGTACCAAGCTGTTTTGATTACTGTGGCTTTATAGTACAGTTTGATATTGGGTACTATGATTCCTTCAACTTTGTTCTTTTTCAGGATCGCTGTTGCCATGCAGGGCCTTTCATGGTTCCATATAAATTTTTGAAATATTTGCTCTTGTTCTGTGAAATACATCATTGGAACCTTGACAGAAATTGCACTGAATCTATAGATTGCTTTGGGTAGAAGGGACATTTTTTTTTTTTTTAAAGATTGTACTTATTTACTTTTAGAGAGAGGGGAAGAGAGGAAAAAAGGGAGAGAAACTTCAATGTGAGACATACATCAATCAGTTGCCTCTCGCATGCCCCCAATTGGGAACTTGGCCCATAACCCCGGAACGCGTCCTGACTGGGAATCAAACCAGTAACCTTTTGGGTCACAGGCTGGTGCTCAATCTACGGAGTCACACCAGCCAGGATGGTATGGCCTTTTTAATGATGTTAATTCTTACTGTCCATGAACACAGGATGTGCTTCCACTTATTTGTATCTTTAATTATCTTTAATAATTTTCCAAGTACAGGCCTTTTACATTCTTGGTTAGGTTTATTCCCAGGTATTGTATTATTTGTAGTGATTGTGAATGGGATTTTTTTCTTAATTTCCATTTGTTAGTTCATTACTGGCATATAAAAATGCAACTCACTTCAGGATATTAATTGTGTATCCTGCTACGTTGCTGGATTCATTTATCAGTTCTAGTAAGTCACAGAATGGGAGAACATATCCATCGATACACTTGATAAGTTAATATCCAAAATTTATAAAGAACTTAAAAAACTCAACAACAAAAAATAAAATAAAATAAAATAAAAATAAAAAATGGGTAAAGGACCTGAATAGATACCTCTCCAAAGAGGACATACAGATGGCCAACAGATGTATGAAAAGGTGCTCAACATCACTAATCATCAGAGAAATACAAATTAAAACCACAATGAGATACCATCTCACACCAGTCAGAATGGCTATCCAATAAATCAACAAACAAGTGCTGGGGAGGATGTGAAGAAAGGGGAGCCCTTTTGCATTGCTGGTGGGAATGCAGACTGGTGCAGCCACTGTGGAAAGCAGCATGGAGATACCTCCAAAAATTAAAAATGGATCTGCCTTTTGACCCAGTGATCTCACTTCTGGGAATATATCTGAAGGAACCCAAAATACTAATTCTAAAGAACATAGCACCCCTATGTTCACCGCAGTGTTTACAATCATCAAGGTATGGAAGCAGCCCCTGTCCATCAGCAGGATGAGTGGATAAAACTATGGGACATTTACACAATGGAATACTACTCAGCCCTAAAAAAGGAGAAAGTTGTACCCTTTGGGACAGTATCAATGGACATAGAGAACCTTATGCTAAGTGAAATAAGCCAGTCAGAGAAAGACAAATACCATATTATTCCACTCAGATATGGAATCTAATGAAAAAACAGAACTAACAAGGAAAATGGGGACAGATTCATAGAGAGAATATAAGTTAGTGTGGGAAGTGTGAAAGGGTAGAGGGTTTGAGCAAAAAGGAAAAAGGACTCATGGACATAGACAACACTGTGGGGATTGCTGGGAGAGGGGGGGTATAAGGGAACTAAATGGTAATGAAAAAATACAATAAAGATTAAATTTTTTAAAAGATGCACTTAAAGACATAAATTTAAGTCTATAATAAAAGATTAAGATTAGGAAAAGGCGGTACTTTAGGGAAGAACAGATAGCAGAGGACAATACCAACACCAGTAGCTCCAGTTCAGAAATCTTTTCTGAACATTCTCCAACTAAGACAAACAATTATGGAATGAAGAAGAAGCACAAGGGGTAGAAGTAGAAAGTCCAGATCTGAAGAGTTCCAAAGGAATCCAGGCCCTTATTATGGCGAAAATGGAAACAAGGGATTCTGCTATCCTGCCATGACTGGAAGAAAACAGCTAAGAATAATGAACTGGAAGTAAAGAGACTAGAATCTATGAATTTTACTCAAAAAGTTACCACTTTAAATATGCTCTATAAAACAAAAATTACCTATGCCAAAACTATCTTCATTTACATCTGTAGTTATGAGGCTTCTCCTGTCTGCTTGTGCATTAGAGGGGCCTAAAATTATCTTCCTAGGAAAATTTTGGCTCTATCCTTCTCCGCTCAGGATGGGCAGAACAAATGCCCCAATCATAACCTATAAATCTACTTAAGCCTATCTATTTATAAAGTTTATATCTATGCACTTAGCTGGAAGAAAAAAAAAACATGTGGGGGTGGGTAATTGCATTCCTAGCAATTCTCAAAGAGTATTATAACTCACCTTTTACATCACTGCATTTAAAAATCTGGTGTGAGAAATGATATCCAAGGAAGCTGTTTTAAATATAACTTAAAATCTAACCTGTGATTGGGCCAAACCATTATATTAGTCCCTGTAAAACAGTGTGTACTGGGATACATATTGGGCGATGCTGTAAGAAAAAGCCCTCTGTTCACTGAAAGCATGTTAAAAGATTTTCCTTTATCATATCACACATCATGACAAAACTATAGATGAAATTTATTTCTAGTTTCAGTGTCAGAAATAGTCTTCCTTTTCCTGGGCCCTGAATTTATTTTTACTTCAATGACACTAATTTTTCACAATGGAATGTTATTCTCTTGGCTGCTAGAAATCAGTAAGCCAAAGCTGTGCCCCACCCGCAGCAAGTATTTTACTACCTTAACTTCTGGTCCCACTTCTTGCCCCACGTTTTTCCTTTCCTTGTGCCCTCCCCGCCAGTTAAAATTTAGAGAATATCTACTATGGACTAGGCTAGAAACTATTGCAGTAAAAACATATAGAACCTCTGCCTTCATGGAATTAGTTTAAAATATTCTTTATCTTTAATAAGTAAAGTTCTTTGTTAAGTGCCCATTAATTATTTCTGAGCTTTAACACAGTGATATAAAGAAATGTGAAGGGTGTAGGATTTCACCCTACTTGCAAATCAACAAATTCACAGTGTAGACAGCAGACATGAGCCTATGGGGTAATAAACAAAGAATTCTGTCATCATGGTAGAGAGCAACCAGCATGATCATATTATATTCAGTTCCCTTTGCTTCCCCCTCCCCAAGTTCCAGAGGGGATGGGGATACCTACACACAGTGAGTTGAGGCACAGGAGAGAAACAGTGTGGGGAACTTAGTAAGCGAGCAGTAAGCAAACCTGCTCTTTCTCTGGAGTAAGAGGTAGAGGGGAAGGAGCAAATGTTAGCTGCTTCTTCAAAAGTGCTTCTTGCAAACGTGACCCTAAAAAATGGCAGTTAAAGGGTGGCCAGGACCTTGCATTCCTGGCATACCAAGCAGGAAAATCGGGGGATACAGGAGGTCCATGGCAGACCACCTCTCCTAATAAGTGTATGTTAAATAACTAAACTTATTAAGCATCCTCGGGGGGGTGGGGGGGTCAAAAAGAAAATTACTTCTATATTAAACTTTAAGCTCCCTAAGAACAGAGACCACATCTTGTTTTACTCAACACTGTATACCTACCATCTAGCACACTATCTGATACAAAACTAATATTCAAAAAGTGAATAGTGAAAAACCCATTCTTAACAACATTTCTTCAATTGGTTTCTTTTTAAACCTCAATTTCTTCAACTGTAAAATGAGAAGGGAAGATATTTTTCTGTATATCTAATTGAATACCATGAATCAATTCTTTACCTAATAAAAACGTCTTTACATAGCTTGTATGTAGTACACTTCTCCCTGCTGGCACTTAGTGAAGACACCCACTATGAGCACTTTCCAGTATTCATGATTAACCAAATCACTAGTCAATGCCCATCTCTAAAACCCCTTATCTTTAATAGTTGAGTCATTTCTGGGATTCATAACTCTCCTACAAACACACGTATTCTTTGAAAGGGAAACAGACCATAAAAAAATTTTTTTTAATACTCCTTTCCTTATCCTGATTTTGCACACTATGAAGCCAAATAAAATTTGGGATGCAGTTTAAAGCCTTGCTCTTAAGACCACTAATGTACTTGATGGCAGAAAAACTGAGAATCTATTCCAGTCCAAGTCCTATGACTTAACTTGTTGGTGAACTTGGGAATTACTTAATCACTCTCAAATCACCTGTTTATTCAGCTATAAAGTGGAACTGATAATAGTTATCTACAGTGTTTAAGGTTTTTATAAAGAGTTAATGAGATAATACTGGCAAAGCACTTCTGTACAGTACTTGGTACATTAACATACACACATATTAGCTATTTTATCAACCTACTTTATATATAACCCCTTTTGAGAGAAAAAACCTGGGGGCTTTACAAACTGCCTCTGAAACCACTTTCTCAAAATTCCTGAGATTAAAACTAGTTTCATGACAACATAAACTAGCAGCAATAGTTCAAAGAACAATTTATCATGTTCTAAAAGTTTGGTACCTTGCTCTGATGGTTAATATTATACGTCAACTTGGTTATGACACAGTACCCAGATTATCTGGTGAAATGCCAGTCTAAATGTTACTATGAAGGACTTCTTTAGATAATATTAACATTTAAACCAGTAAACTTTGAGTGAAGAGATTATCTTCTATAATATGGGTAGGCCTCAACAAATCAGTTGAAGGCCTTAAGAAAAAAAAATTGAGGTCCCCCAAGACAGAGGGAATTCTGTCCCAGACTGCCTTCAGACTCAAGTTGCAGTATCAAATCTTCCCTGGGTCTACATTCTACCAGCCTATCTTGAAGATTTTGGGTTTCCCAGCCCCCACAACCACAATTTCTTAAACCAATCTCAATCTCTCTCTCTCTCTCTCTCTCTCCCTCTCTCTCTTTCTCTCTTTCTCTCTCTCTCTCTCTCTCTCTCTCTCTCTCTCTCTCTCTCTTTCTCTCTCTCTCAATTGTCTACCTTGGGATTTTCTGAATTTAGAAAGTAATATTTTAGTGTTTGTGTTAAAGGGCTTATTTGTTTTATCTAAATTCACTGCTGCTATTTTGGTATTAAGGATGACTTGCAGCAATGATTAATGAATAATACCTGTTTGACATAATTATTATAAATGTCTAAATTGAACAGTTTGTAACATAAAGCATAAGAAATAAAATATGGCAAGAAATTGAATCAAGACCAATAAAAGCTGCTTACTTATGAGCTTTCAAATTGTACTTCAAATAATTTTAAAAAGCAATGGAATACATCAGGCCTGCAAATAGGATTTAAGATTAAACAGTCTAATTTTTAATAAAGAAGAAATAAAGAGACACTTTTATTGGAACAGACCATAAAAGGTCATCCAGTAGAAACTACAGGCATACCTCAGAGACACAGCAGGGTTTAGTTCCAGACCACTGTAATAAAGCAAGTATCGCAATAAAGCGAGTTGTAATCTTTTTGCTTAGTGGAGGGTCTTGTTTTAAGTTTGTTTAAAAAACAAACAAACAAACAAACAAAAAAAACCAGACATCTGTGAAACACAATAAAACGAGGTATGCATATCTGATACCTAAATCCCCAATGAAACCGGCTAGGGGGTCATTCATATTCAGCAAAAGAGAAAATCCCATATTCTCAGGGAACCTATTATTCTATTGTGAGGGAACCCCAAGTTCCTCTTAGGCAACCAAACTTAGTCTCCTAACGGCTTCATATTAAATCTAGCTCTTTTCCTGTGATCCACAAAAAAAGTCAAATCTCTTGTCAATGTGACAAACTTTCAAGTATCTCTGGCTGCTATTATGTCTACCCTTTCCACTTCCCAGCATCTTCTTGTCTCCGTCATGTTATATCTAATTCTACAAGCTGTTTGCCTTTCTTTGTTTGCTCTCTTCTAAACATACCCCACTTTCACGAAAATAAATCCCTTTAAGTATAACTCAATGATTATTCAATATTAATAATCTTATAGAAATTAAGTTTTATTCTTAAAGGCTATGTATGTTTTTAAAAAGCTAATCATTTACTCTGATTTAATGTACATGTACATTAAATTTGTATTTTCTTGTTCAAATGCAATTCTCAAAAATAAGAACAATGGCACAGAGGTTCACTGAAACACAGAAGTTAAAAAGAAAAAAAAAAAAGACAAATACTACCACTCAGAATACAAACAAAAATAGTGAAAAAATTCTCCAGTGCAAATATGGAATGAATTTACATGGATCCACATGTGTAATTAGTGTGCACAAAGAGTTTGCTACTCCCACAAATAAAGTACAAACAGGAAGAATAATTAGTATCTGAAAACATGGATTTTATTGGACCAGAAGTCCTCTGTGGTTAGTTCAGTGTATTGTCTGATTGGAAATGTCCAAAATAAGCATGAAGCCATAAAAACTTGTAAATATTATTTTTTAAAAATCTCGGTGATATACTAGGACACTAATCATTTTTCCAGAACAAGTACAATATAATTTTTCCATATTACACAGATGAAGTCTGCCTCTAATGATGAAGTCCCAAACTACAGCATTAGGATTAAACGTTAGAAAAAATTTGTGTGCTAATAAAGGAACCAAATCACACTATTGCTGAGAAGCTTGTAACATGTTATTACAATACCTGGCTCAGAAGGAAGCAGCACAAGCTAAAATCCTTAATTAAAGAATACTGCCTGATGTCATATATTATCAAAGTAATTCTTAATAGGAATGCAACTATTACATATGCATGCTAGCAGAAATTTTCCTTTACAGCTGAAAAAAACACAAGTACATAGTATGAGTCAATATTAAGCAAATATACAAGATACTGTTAAGAATTCAATAACTTTGATACATTTAATCTCCAAAAACCATGCTACAGAAGGGCTTTATGTTGTTGTTGTTGTTAAGTGAGTGATGATTTTTTGTAAGCCATGATATAGCCTGGAAAGGACATTCTGGTTTCACTGAAGGATGCAGTACCTACAAGTGCCTTTGAATGAAAGGCTGCTCTGAATACCTTTGTATCTACAGTGTGTTTTTCTTCCTGGTCTTAGAGAAATAAATCAAATTACAGCCACTGGACATTTCAATACACCATTATTAAAAGGAGATGGATTACAAATGTAAAACTTGTTTTACACTTATGAATCATAGCTATGTAAAAAGGGAATACATTTGTCTATAAAATGAGAGATAAACATTTCTTCATAATACTGTAATGCCAATGGCAGTTTTTCAAACACCGTTTCAATGACTTTGAATACACTCCTCAAGTGGTATATACAAACAATATATTTAGTATCTTAAACCTGGTACTTGGGAAAATATAATTTTCATTTTAAGGATAACAACAGGATTTTTGAAGAGTACCAATTGTTGATCTGATCACCAAAAGCAAACATTTCTCCCACATGTAATGATTTTCCTTACTTGCTGGAATTTAAAAAAATGTATTACTGGGCAAATCTAAAAACCATATGCAAACACTCCAGTTAAAGAAACACTTTACAGTCAAAAGCATTCAAAAAGATGAGAATCAACTGTTTATCTCTCAAAATGAAATAATTAGTATCCTAACTTTTATGCATCTGACAAAGTACTAGAAGTAATCTCCCATTTTTCTTTCCTATTTTTAACTTTAAAGTTCCTCCTATGATTTTTGGAGACAACTGAAATACAATGCAAGCCACTCAACTATGTCAACCAAAACATTTTTCTTTAACAGCAAACCAACCTGGTTTAGCATGGTAGAGAACAAGACACAGTAGTTTTGTGTGCTAATTTAAGCACTATCAAAACCAATGTTACAAATAACTGTATCTGTAGCTTTCATTGGCCTTAAGAATAATGAAAGGGTCATTCCCCTGATAAACTTCAGTCAAGACAATTAGTAAAAAACTACAGAGCCAGGTACAAATATCTGGGTAAGAACTATGTCATCTTTTTTTAATAGCAAAAACTGAAGTAGTTTCTGACTACCTGAAGTTGTAAAAGTTGTCCACATATGGTTTTCAGTAAATGCAATCAAATTTACTTACAACTCTCTTAAATCTAAATTATTTCAAAACAAAATTTAAAAGAAAAAATTTTTAATGCTTTTCACTTTGCTATCATTAGAAAATATATAGACCTTTTACTGAACCAAATATCCCAACAGGCAATTGAAACTTTGAAGCAATAAGTACAAAATCCCCTGCCTGATGGCACAATGAAATCTAAACAATCCTAGACAGAGAGCTTTATCAAGTTTTCCCCCACATATTCCCTTAAATATCTTAAAAACAGGTACTATACATATATTAATACAAACAGTTCTGCATAAGAACCAAGATAAATAATTGTAGCAAATTTAAGATTAAAAAAACTTAAATAATTCTACTTAAATCCTTAAATAAGTTTATAAGATAATAAAATCATAAACAAATATTAATTACACCTCAAAAAAGTTTACAAATGTCAATAAAGATGTTCAAAATCTTCTAAAAACAAAATAAAATGTTCATCAAAACTAAAGAGACTTTTAACTTTTCATATCAATGAAACTCAATTAAAAAAATAAAAGGAAGAAAGAAGAGGAATTGCATGTAGGAATACCAGTATTACTTAAGGCTGGAATTTTGTAAAAAGTCTTAACAGGATGATACATTTGCCAATTCCAGGCCCAGTGTAGCACACTTGAGCGTAACTGTATTCCCAGTTACAAGCACTTAAGTATTCAATGAATGTTTTTACTGAACTTGAACTAGACTGAAATTTTATACATACAACCAAATATTGTCAAAAGTGCTTTACAATAAAGATAATCAGATACAGTGTACTGACACAGGAACCAAAGTAAAAAACTTGAACAATGCATACACAAAACAAAATTTTTACAGCTTTAAAACATTTAGAATACAACAAAAACAATATAAGCCTATGCAATAACACAACACAATGCATACAATTCAGAGATACACCATTCACAAGCAATTCAAAGATTCAATATTAAGGCGTTAGAATGAAAAGATTCCTAGTTGGCCCAAGTGTTGGGGTCTTCAGGCAGTTATCTGAAAAATTTATGGATGAATAGCAGGCTACCTAATCCAAACTTTAAATATTTTTATATTAAAATATTAAGTAGAAAATATTCAAAGAAAATGAAAAATATACTTAAGACTGAAATGCATTAAGTCTAGCGTCACTGAAAAACAGAGCAACACAACCTAAATCTGTGAACTACTCTAGGAAACAGTAAGAGAAAGCCTCACTTCTCCATGTGAAGCTGATTTTCCTTTATCTAATTATAGCTGACAGGATAGGTTAAATGCACCAAAGTTTGTTGTAATATTTTCTTTGCATTATAATTGAAAATCTACATATTTTCCACATATTAATATATCTCTGAAATAATTTCATATTAAGAATGTTTAGCCCTACAGAAAGTTACTTTGCTTAGTCTTTCATTGACTTCAACTACATACAGATCCTAAATCAGCGCTAGCCAACAGAAATATAATGCAAACCACTTATGTATTAAATAATTTTAAATTTTAAAGTAGCCACTTTGAAAATGAAGGTAAAAGAATAAAGAGGTGAAATTAATTTTAGTATATCTTATTTAACTAAAAAAATCCAAAGTATCACCTCAACATGTAATCAACATTACGAAATTTTTTGATGAAATATTTTATTCTTTTTTTCCCCTCTCTTTAGCATCTGATGTACATTTAACAGCACATCTCAATTAGCAGCAGACTCATTTCAAGTGATTAAGTTATACGTGGCTAGCAGTTACTATGTTGGATAACACAGGTCTGGAGTTCTTTCTCCGGTTTTGAGGTACCTGTAAAAATACTAAAAGATCTGAAATGGGAGCACACAATACATTAAACTTGAAGGGCTGGAAGGGGCAACAAGAAAGGTCAATTCGGCTGTTCCCCTTGATTCCAGCAGGCCTAGGGTGATGTCCCAATTACAACTGTAGTCATGATGTAAGTATTAACAGCACCCTCTGTAATTCTCAAAAAGTGTTCCACTTAGGATGATAAATTATATGGTTGTCCTATCTATATCCATAAAACTATCTTCGAAAATAATTCCACACTCCCTGGAAGGAAACTCACTCTAAATTCTAAGTTTGATGCCTAGAATATCTAAACTCAAAGGAGAGAACCCTAAATTCACTATCCTCATCAAAAAGAAAAAAAAAGAAAAAAATGCTGCTAAAAATTCTTTATTTTAAATTGCAGACTAAAAAAAAAAAAAAAAAAAAAAAAAAAAAGAAAGAATTACCTGTTGAACAAGGCATCTGGAAATTGGGATCATTGCTATCCAAAACAGGCAAACAGAACTGGTTACTTGCAGATCCTAGCATAGGATCCTTATCGCTGAGCATGTTCTTCAGCGAGTCCTCTAAGACATTTTGACTTGAACTAAAATCCTCACAGACTTCATTCTCCAGGTTGGATCCTAGAAATAGGGCATCATCTAAGTGTTCAGTAGGAATTAAATGATTAAATGTATCAACTATATCCATGAAGACTTCTGTGTGTCTTTCAACCCTATAGAAAGACAAAAAAAATACCATAAGAAATAAAGCTACCAATTGATAATCACCTAAAACCAAATTATTTTAATAGTTTTGAGTCTAAGAACACACTTAGGTATTTCTGAATTGTTAAAAAAAAATCCTCACTGTTTTCCAATATACATTTGGACATGTAGAACGAATTGTTACTAAAGATTTCTTCATCATGCATGTAGAATATCATTTTACCAGAAATCCTATTAAATGTTTACTCATTATTTTTCGGGGGGGGCACTATGTATATACTCCATTAATTTGATACATCTGAAAGACCTACAAGAATTAAACCATAAAAATCATGTTTTTAACCATAATCCTCCCATAAATTAAGAATTAGACACTTGTTTTACAATAAGTCCTTATAAAAGAGCTAAAATAATTTATTGTCCCAAACATATTAAAACTGCAAAATAGCCTTGTTTTATTTATAAAGCATTTGAAGAAAGGTAATGTAGAGGGACAAAGTTTTTTGTCGGGGTAGTAGGGGGAAAAAATGGAAAGAAACTATAAACTAAATCCAATAAATCAAAACTCAGCTCCACACACACAGGCACAGATGTGCACATACACACATTGGCAGGGAGTCCCTTTAGGATAAAATGAGATAAATGACAAGACAACAACATATCAGAGACTTAAATTTATTTTAGTGAGTTATATGGGGCCCATACAGATTTCAGGCTAGTCTCATATTTGAAATGTACCTACACACAAGGTATCACTCAGCAGAAGTCATCGTGTACTTTAGAGGAGCCTCAATTATAAAAATTTGAATTATTTTCTATATTGAGAAAACTGAAGGGATGTATGGAGGGGCAGGGGAGTCAACAAAAAACTGAGTAATATTCAGTTAGCTAGAAAATTCTAATTAAGCAAAATTTCAAGATTTTTTAGATTAGCCCCAAATGTACCAAAATTTCCTCCAAGTATCCTTTAATTCTTTTCCCTATAAAATGAGAAAGGAGGAAGTTCAAAGATACTCTACAATATACTGGGTGTATATTATATGCTGCTAAACATTTCACGTACATTTAAGAAAAAAAATCATTTAAGTAATTTAAATGCCTTCCCCAAAGTCACAAAACAGAGCAAGACTGAAACACAAGTTTCAAGGATCCACAACCCATGACCATAAACCCTTACACACTGAGCTACCTAGCTAGCAATTGACTAGACTTAACTCATTAAAGGCTCTTCTTTAAAAAGAATTTTCCATAATTTTCAACATAATTTTCGATCACATAAGTGGTTGCCTGGGGCCTTGAATAAGAGTGATGGACTGCAAAGAAACAGGAAGATACTTTGAAATTTATGAAACTATCCTAAAACTTGATTGTGGTAGTAGTTTCATGAGTGTATATATCGACCAATATTCACCCATCTGTTCATTTTAAATGGATGCAGTTTATTGTAACTAAAATTTTACATTTTTTAAAAAGGAAAGAAAATTATCTCGCTCTTACAAAAATTAATCCTCTTCTAAACAGAAAGATGTTGTTATTTCTTCTCAAATTCTACAATATCTTTATATTGAAATAATAAGGCATTGAAATAACAAAATGTTAACTCGATGACTCATGGCTTATTTTATATGCATTCTCTAATTATAACAATAAGAGAAAATTACAGCTCACAATGCTGATGAAAAGTCAGGAAAAGTTTTAATTCCCTAAAACTGTATACATCATCAACACTCCCACTGTTTTCAGATTCCAACGAAATTTTAGTATAATAAATTTTTGGTAATTAAAAATAATTTACAAAAGTTTACTAAATCTTTACAAAATTATATAAAGAGAATGAATAAATTGGTACAGCTGAATGTGCGTGAATCTAAAGTGTACAACAGGTCAAAACTACCTCCTCTTCAGAGCTGCATCCCAATTAATAATCTTTTTTTCTCAGAAGAATCAAAAAGAAAAAAAAGACAATTCCAGCTCTAGGGGAGAAAAAGTTAATGCTCCTCTAAAAATAGTATGCTCAACTGAAAAATGCACTCATTGCCATAACATCATGTTTCTTTTATTGTTTTCCTATTACAGTTGTCCCATTTTTCTCCCATTGCTCCCCACTACCCCGCCCACCTCCCCCTCCCACATTCAATCCAAACCCCGTTGTCCATGTCCATGGGTCATTCATACTAGGTTCCTTGACTAGACCCTTCCCCTTCTTACACCCCTCTTCTCTTTCCCCCCTACATCATGATTCTGGTAAATTCTACAAAGTTCACCTGAGGTCTGCCTTTCTGTTGCCCCAACTACTGTATGTGTGTGCTTTCAAGTGGTAGGAACATTCAGAACAGTCAGAAATGAATTAAGGTTACACAGCTTGAAACCACAAAGCTATAAGAAACACCAGTCCATTCAAAATAGAAATCTAGATGAGCAATTTTTTTTTTCCTTAATACTGTTATTAGGGAACAATCTTAAAACTCTTTTACTAAAAGTACCTTCAGAGCCTATGGCATATTTTAAAATCTCAACAGTAGTCAATATTTAGTCTTCAAAGATCAATTAAGAAAAATAGTAAAGCACGTTGTAAACAGGACGGGTGAATGAAACTTTCCAGTATTTTTTTTGCCAAAACTAGGATGACTTAGAAAGTGTGCTTTCTTGGATTTAAGTAAGCATATCAGAAAAAGGCTTCTACAGTCAAACATTAAGAAAGACTGACAAAACAAAGTTACATTTCTTTAACAATACTTTTATTCAACAAATGTTAAGTAGCTATCATTGTGTGAAACACATTCAATAGGCCAGTAAGACTGGGAATCTTCCCAGACAGAACGGAGTATAAAGCAACTCAAACCTATAGGTCCAAAGAAGACAATTTCTACAGGGCACATAACAGGACTAGTATTTTATGAAACTGCTATAAATATAAGACTGATTTTTCATAAGTGGTTCCAAATGGCTCTGAGGGCAAATTCCAAAAGAAGAATGCAAAAATAATAATATACAGCCATCTCACAAGACAATTTTGAAAGTAACATTTAATGTAAGTATAAAGTAATTAATTTTAAAAAAATCAGTTTTAGATACCAAGTGCTCAGTCTCAAAAATAAAAGAAAAACCATGCTAAACTGGAAAACAAATGTTAGTCAATTGTAGAAATATTAACCTGCTTAATTTGAGCACACTAATCAATGTGATACCTTGGACTGGATCATGAAACAGAAAAGGACAGTGGTTGGAAAACTGGTAAAATCAGAGTAAGGTCTGGAATTTAGTTAATAGTAGCGTACCAATGTTAACCTATAGTTCTAATAAGGCACTGGCATTATGTCAGATGTAGCAATAAGGGAAACTGGATAAAGGGTATAAAAGAACTCTATACTATGCTTGCAACTTTCTACACATCTAAAATTATTTCAAAACTAAGTCCTTTTTAAAAAAAATAAACAATCTACAATATAATACCCTCACATACCGAGTAATGTAGGTATGATCTAATTAATAAAAACTGAACTGGTTCAGTGACTACACAGACTGCTTGATTTAAACTAATTCCTATTTTTTACACTGAAATTTTACTTAAATGCTTCCTTATATTTGAGGTTATAAATTTAATAATTAAAACATAGCAAGTCTATCTAGGGTGTACTTTTTATTGATTTTAGAGAGAAAGAGGACGTGAGAGAGAGAAGGAGAAACATCAACTTGTTCCATTTATGCATTCATTGGTTGATTCTTGTATGGGCCCTTACTGGGGATTGAACTTGCAATCCTGGCATATCAGTACAACACTAACCAACTGAGCTACCCAGCCAGGGCTATCTAGGGTGTATTCTAAGTGACTAATAATATATACACATCCAATAAAATCTGAAATTATTTCTGGGTTAACAGACAATAAAATATATCCAGCTAAATCAGAAAATTGGATAATCTGCTTAATTCAAAATTACTCATTTATTCATGTACTAATTAAGCATTATAAGTACCAGTGAAAGAAACCCCAGTCTCAAACTCAAGGAACTGACACTCCAAACCAGATTATAGACAAAAAAATAAATAAAACACATAAACAACACAAGAAAATATCAAAGTGTTGAGAGGGACTGCAGATAGTATCACAGAGGAAGGTGAAACAACATGAGACCAAGAAAAACTAAGCAGGTAATGTGTGAGCTGGCTCCTAAAGGTCCAGAAGGCACTCAGGCAAAAGGAACAAACAGCATGTGCTAATTATGAATGGCTCGGTTTGATCCTAACAGCCATTTAGAAAGACTCAAATTAAGTATCAATACTAACATCTGAATAAAATTTAATCTGAGTTCAGAGATAGTTCCCACTTTAAAATGCTTGTCTCATCTGAACTCTCAGAGAATTATACTTGTACTTGAGCCAAATTTAGTTTACACTCATGATACTAGCATACATTGTTTTCTAAGTGTTTCATGTGTGAATAGAATGTAAAAAGATTTTAAAAGCACCATCAACAAAAACACTTCTACAAAGATCCCTTTTAATTTAAAAGTAAATCAAAATTGAGTAGCTCAACTTTTCAGAAAAATATTCAAAGTAAAATTATATAACATCTTAAAAAAAAAAAAAAGTACATATAAACCTAAAGTTAAATCACTAAAGCAATCAAAGGTCCTAACAGGTTATTCTTTTAGGAAGCTGTCTCATGTAGACTATTGTCATGTGAGTATGGCAGTGGCATGAAGTAGCAGACAAATACATATCAGGAAATTATAAAATCTAAGGGAAAACACTAAAGAGGATACTAGTAATGGGGGTGATAAAGAGGGCATTCTGTGTATGGTGGTAAATGAAGTACCTGCTAATAGGGAAATGTGAGCCAAAACCTGAAATGAGAAAGGGATCCACGCATAAGGGGAACAGTAACCCAGGCAAAGACCTAAATGCAAAGGCCTTGGTGCCTTCCAGCCCCTACACCACAGTTTAAGTTAAGCCATCAATTCATTAGGCAAGCTTGAAATGAACAAATTTCTAAGAGGCAGCAGTAGTAAAAGAAAAACAGAAGTACCACTACTACTAATGACAACAAAACATAAAACTTAATGTGTTTTAACTTTATGTCAGGAACTGTTCTACATGCTTTACATTAGTAGTTTTTAATCTGAGGTGACTGTTCCCCTCCAGAGGACATTCGGCCAGGAATGGAGACATTTTTGGTCATCACAACTGGAGAGGGCATGCTGACATCTATTAAGTATACTACAATGCTAATGCTCTGCAACAAAGAATTAACCGCCAAAAAAATAGTGCCTAGATTAAGAAGCTCTGCTCTACGTTCATTAATGTAATTCTCACACCAATGCTATATTATAATCCCAACTATACAAGAAAAAGGGGGGGGGTCGGATTAAATTATTTTGATACAGTAAGTGGTAGAGATGAAAATCTGAATCCAGAACTTCATTCAAAAGTCAATGCATTTAACACTACCCTAAATTATCTCTTTATAAAGTTAAATCAGATGTTTATTATATAATGTTGGGCACCGTACTAAACTGAAATGCATAATGTCATTTAATGTTCACAACCACACAATTAGGCGGATACTTTACATTCTCAATTTATGAAAGCAGCTAAAGCTTAGCAGTTACACCCAATATTAAACATGTGACACAGTTGGGACTCAAATCCACTCTTGACACAAAGGTCAGTTTTTTAATGATATGATGGTATGAATAATAGGTTATCCTTCCAGTGTAAAGTCAAAGAGAATCAATAGTTAAGCCATTTGATATGACACAATTCTACAAAGTCATGCAAAGTGTCTGCCTTACTAATACCAAGGCAGACCTAAGAACCTAGAAAAAGAACTATCAAGTACAAGATGAAATTCCTCAAAACAGAATTACACTAACCAGCAGTACTAAAAGAGTCAACTTCAAAGTTTATAGCCATATCTTATTGGCATTATAGGAAGCATTAGCAGTTTGGATTAACCACGAAAACAGTGGAGTAGCTCATCACTAAAAAACTATGGCCTAGGTAATAATAGTTCAAACTAAGATGTATTAGCATGTACTTACTATGTGCCAGGCCCTAGGCATTATCTCATATGTTCCTCATAACAACCCTGTGAGATAAGTGAAATTATTATTTCTATTTTACAGATGAACAAACTGAGACCCAACCATTACATAATTTGCCTAAAGTCAGAATATCCAAATCAGAAACCCGGCAGTATGATTTCTGAGTCTATACTTTTAAACTACTGTTCTTTATGCACTCTACTTGCATAACATGTGTTAATTTTTATGTTATTAATGAAATCTCTAAAAATAGTGGAAACAAAGTGATGTACCCTTCTTCCAAAATAAATTAGGAAATATGCATTTAGCCCCTCCCTACACAGAAAAAATAAAATGGCTAGCCTCAATGAGTATAAATATTTTACAAAGTAACTACAAACTTTGCAATTTATTTTCAGTCTACAATTTTAGAATGTTTCCATGTGGCCAGCTCACAAAAATTATGAATTAATTAAAACTCTGAAATTTAGCCTTTCTGTACAATCTACTATGCCATGCAAAACTGTCTAATAAAGTTAGACAGATTGTGCTATGAGATTAAAATTTCTGTGTAATATTTTGAACTTTCTACTTAACCATTTCTCTTTATCCCCTCTTTATTATACAAATAATCATAAGAATTTTAATCCCCTGACCATTAAAAGATGATCTAAATTAAATACACAATGCATGAAATTATCCTGTCTATACATTTGGCAATTTCTCATATAAATAGCTTTGAACTCTAATACAACTGAATACCTCATTTATTTAAATCTTGTCTCTCAATCTAGACTATGTTCCTTGAGTACAAACAGCACCTGGGTCTCAAATATTTTGAATCAAATCAATACTGTCAGCTATCTTTCCCTGTGTAATCAAAAGGCAAAAATTATGTAAAAATATTTTTTACTGTTCTCAATGCAAGTTTCATAAATGTGTAACAACATGCCAAGTCAATTTTGTAGTTAAAAAATAAAATGTCTATGCTTTTGAAAAGATTGCACAGGATTATCAGGGGGTGCTCCAAGAAGAAATAAGAGAGAAATAAAGCCCAAGAAAAGAAATTCAGCAGCCAATTGTCAGAATTCTTAAAATGTGGATGAATGAAAATATTTAGAAAACAGCACTCCAAAATCCTGAACTTCCTGACACTGTGTGGTGGAGTAGTTATGGGTAATTCACAAATTTGAGATGCTAATCAACAAGACTCATTATCTGCCCCCAAAACAGAAAAGATCTTATCTTTATACAAAAATTAAGTAAAAATAATTTTGCAAGAAATCTTTCTATAGACAAAACAGTGAACTTAAGAAAGCAAAATATACAAAAAGGCAAATGCCGTATTAGCATGTCAAGGAGGATAACCATTATCTACATTTTAGTAACCCCAAAACAGAACTGTATACATAATTTATATTCACCAGTTTTTCCAAGTACAATCCATACCATGTAAAATCTACACTGAAAGGTAATTTTGCACTAATCTAAATTGTCACTTGCTGCCTTCCAACTTTAATCAATAATAGTTTTATTAATACGCGATTGATAAGGAAAAAGTATTAACCTTTCCTGATTCCAATGGTAAATTTAAACTTTAATAACATGGTTTTAAATAATTAATAATAAAGGTAATTTCCTTTCAATTTTTCTATCCTGAAATTTACATTTTAACTAAAGCTATTTTCATCTACATTTGGATTTGAGGTATCTGAATAGGCAACAGATGAGTATATTACAGAATCAGCTAAAGTTAACTGAGGTCTATCCAAACAGCATGGAATGCATAATTAATTCAGTGTGATAAATACGTAAGTTCACTATGCTCCCAATGGATGCAAAAGCAGTAAAATAAGTTAATTTTCATGCTCTTCAATAAATGTACCTATAAAGTATGCCAAAAATGGGAAAACTGGTTCTATCACTAACTTGTTTTTTATCCTTTTGACAAACCACCAGCATAACTACAAAATAAAGCTCAAAAATCTAAGGTTGTAATTCTGCATACTTAATAAGTTGCCCACTTTCTGCTGCTAAGGAATCAACTGTGTGTGGCTTAAACAGAGCAATAATAGCTCCTAAAAAGTGCCCCCATGAATTCTGTTACTATCATGGGGATATGGAGTATACAGTTAAAAACAGTGATAGTGATGACGATGAAGATGATGATGATGATGAAGATAAATTAACATATGACCAGCAAACAGAACTGGGGAGAAAAATGATTAAGGGTAATGTTAAAAATTACTATTCCAAATAACAATATTAACACAACACCTTTTTTGATCTGGAATGAATATACAAATTCAAAAATAAAAGAATGCTAAAAAGATTTCCTGGTTCCTTGACTCATGTCTCTTTCACACCACAAACACACCCAGAAACATTTTTCACAATCCCAAACACTTCATTCAAGAATCAAAAAATGATAGGAAACGAATGAACAACGGAGGCGTAATTCTGGAAGACCTCAAACAAACGACCAGTTTGGAAAGAGGAAGACAAGTTCAACCCCCAAATAATAACCAAGTATAACAATATACTACTTAAGTATTCCCTAAGTAGTTTACTGTTATCTTTTTTTTTTTTTTTTTTTTTTAGCTTCAAATAAGATGGTAATGTTATCTGGGGAACGTTCAATTACCTGTGTTTAATTGTAAATTAAGCATCTCTACACGTAATGAAGATTAATTAGGGCTAGATAGAAATTAAAGCGTTGTTGCCACCTGCATTAATGATTACCCATGATCATATTCTGCAAATGATTCTTGAATAGCACCCAAAATCACACTCAAATTACCACGAATCGTAAGTCTCGGAAGTGGCATTTCCTACCCGAAGATAGGAAACGATCGTCGGACCGGGCAAAACACTGCAGGGGGCCTGAGGGGACTGGACTGTGCGTGGTTCCAACATTTCCTCCCGATCTCCCTCGTCCCCGCCCCCCCCCCCGCCCCCGTGTCAGGTGATTAGTTAATTTAGCACTATTAAACACGCACGCACGGACGGGTGGTTCAGTAAATTACACAAATTATCGGGAGGCCAGGTTCTAGGCTTCTCCTTTCAACATAAGCAAAGGGGTCGACAGTTTGGGTCCTGGACACAAAAGCGCGCGGCAGGAGGAAGATGGATGGAGTGCCAACTCCCCATCTCCACCAGCCGGAACCGCACTCAGCCTCACAGCGAGGGCCAGTCCCGGGTGCCTGGATCCAGGGCCCAAAGCTCAGTGCCCGGGCTCCCTTGTAGGCAAGAGGCCCGAAGGGCCGGGTCGGGGGCCTGCAGGCTGGGCCTTCCCAGCAGCACCCGCCGTGACTCCAGGCCTGCGCGGCCGCGCGGCGTCGGCGGCGGTGGGGCACACTCACCCCCGACAGCCCCGGAGCAGGAGCCGGGGAAATATCGCGATCCCCACCCTCTGCCTGGCGACCTCGCCGCCGAGGCTCTCCCTAGCCCGCGGTCCAAACGGTCCCGGGCGGCAGAGGTGCGGCCCGGGTAGGCCGAGGACGTTGCGCAAGAAGCCAGAGAGGAGCTCTCCCAGCCGCGCGGGAGAAAGGCGCGGAGTGCCCGCCGCGGGAGGGGCGGGGAGAGCAGCCGAGGCGTCGCGCGTGTGGAAGGGGATGGGGGAGGGGAGGGTTGCCCGTCTCCCTGGCCGCGGCCAGAGCCGCAACTCACCCAGCTCCGCCAGACGAGCGCTACCACTGGCAGCAAGAGGAAGATGATGGCCGCTACCGCCACCGCCGAAGAGGAGGAGGAGGAGGAGGAGGAGGGGGCCTGGTGGGTGCCGCGGAGAGGGGGTATGCGCAGGACGTCGGCGTCGCTGCCACAGCCTCTTTTCCTCAAGGGGTCGGGCAGCTGCTGCTGACGACACCTTCCTGGCTTCTGCGCCGCCCTCTGTGTCCTCGTTGCAGCCGCCGCCGCCCAGAGCCCGATGGCCGCCCGCCTCGTGGGGACTGTGCAGAGGTGCAAGACCCCACAGCCATCGGCGTGCGGCGCCGGCGTGGGGGTAAAAGCTGAGCCTGCGTCACGTGACTCCACTGTTTACCGTTCCGGGCCGCGGTCTGAGCTGCCGCCGCGCCTGCGCGCTGTGGGCCCGGCCGCGCCGCGCCTCCACGGGATCCTGGGCGGCCGCACTCCACCGAGCTTCCGCGCCATTCCAAGGCTTGTAAGGGACCGCGCAAAGCCCGCGGGATATTAGCTTTAAGCGCGCGAGCAGACGATAGGCGAAAAGCAAATAGATGGTTTCTTTTTCTCGGCTGTAATAAGCCCTGAGTCTTCATAGTTACTGTAATATTGACGGGCCAATCTGCTCCCTCACAGTACATTTTATCACATGGTTATGTGTTCAAGAATTGTGGAGGAGGTTGGAGTACAGTAGTTAAGCCCCTTGCCCAAGAATCCCTGCAGTCTCTGCAGAGAAGTCCCATTATTAACCACCTCGATAGCTGATCTGCTTCAGGACTCGTTACCTCCTCCAAGAAACATCCCTCATGTAAGTCAGCAACTCTGAGAAGTGCTGCCGGAGGACCCCTGAGAGGTCCCCAGAACCTTTCAGAGAATCTTCAATTATTTTAAAATTATATATATATATATTACACATATATATTTTCTTCATATGCTTAAACCAAAACAATGTGTAGCAACTGATTAAATGCAGAAGCAAAGATGAGAATTCAGCTGTCTTCTAAGACACAGATTGAAGAAATTTGCAAAAATTTAAAACAATGTCACTCCTTTTATTAAATTTTGGGGAAATATATTTTTCAAAATAAATATTTGTGATAATGATGAGTTGCTTTTTTTTTGTTTTGTTATTTTTAAATGTTTTTTCCCCTTAGGTCCAATTTCTAAGAGGGTAAATATCAATAAATATAACTAACCCGTATAAACAAAAGCTCTTCAATGACTCTCGGTAATTTTTAAGAGTATGAATCTAGTTTATGTGCTTCCAACAGCAGCTTGGACTGACCCCTATCTCTCATCCCTTAGTAAGCACTGTCAGGTATTGTGAGTCATCACCCTGACCAGAATGAGCTCCTTAAGGACAGGAATTGTGCCTGCTACCTGCAGGGACCATTACAGCACCCACTAAAGAATGACAGCCAGCACCTGCTGTGCTCTTCTGAAACCTTTATTTGCTAATTTAAGCCTCACACCAACCACAGGCCACATTTTAAGATTTGTGCAGAGTTGAATAATAGCTTGCAGGCATGTGGTGAAGATCTCTTCTGTACTCTCTCCAGTCTTGTGGTATTACTAGCACTCCCAATTCCAAATGCTCTTCCACAAAGGAGATTTAGATTGTCGTGTTTCTACTGGAATCCTAGAATTTCAGCCCCTGCCTCTACTCATCAGTCTCTTAAAACTTTGTTTTGCAATCTTTTTAATAATTTTTTTGAGAAGGAAAAATAGAAATGAGTAATTTAAAAATGGTTTTTAGCCCTGACCAATGTGGCTCACTTGGTTGGGAGTCATCCTGCAAAGCTGAAAGGTTGCCAGTTAGATTCCATGCCCAGCTGCCAGTTTGTCCCCGGTCAGGGCCTGCAAGAATGACAACCTATTCATGTTTCTCTATCACAATGATGTTTCTCTCTCTTCCTCCATTTCCCTCGCTCCAAAAATAAATAAAATATTTCTTTTTTTAATGTTTTTGGAATGTCTGAGATGAATTTCAAAAATAAATCTAATTTTATCTTCATTCTTTTTCTGTACCTCAGTATGAAATTTAAAAAAAGTTTTAGGAAAGAATAAGATTATTGTTATAAATAAAATCCAACCCTAAAGGAATTCAGTAGGTAGAGCTTGAATGGAAAATAATAAAATAGAAAATCCCCTTAGATGAGCTGGGGAAAACTTACCATATTACAGAAATTGTAGTAAATTTATGTTTTTAAAAAACAAAACAGTGATAAAAAGAAAATGTAGAAGCCATAAACCTGTCACATTTACAAACCAGGATTTCTAATCCTAAAAAAGCCAACAAGCTTGTGACATATCATAATGTTTTGATTCTATTATTTTTAAGTATATTTTATTGATTATGCTGTGACACTTGTCCCAATTTCCTTTCCCTTTGCTTCCCTCCACCCAGTACCCCCCTTTACCTCCAGCAATTCCACCCCCCTTAGTTCATGTCCATGGGTCGTGCATTTACCTTTTTTGGCTCCACCGTTTCTTATATTATTCTTAACTTCTCTGTCTATTTTGTACCAACCAATTATACTTCTTAATCCCTGCACCATTTCCTCATTTCTCCCCCTTCCCCCTCTGTGCTGACAACCCTCCAGATGATCCCCACACCTATGATTCTGTTCCTATTCTGGCTTGGTTAGCTGGGTTTTGTTTTTATTTTTTAGATTCAGTTGTTGATACTTGTGAGTTTGTTGTCATTTTAATGTTCATGGTTTTGATCTTCTTTTTCTTAAATAAGTCCCTTTAACATTTCATATAATAATAGCTTGGTGATAATGAACTCCTTTAGCTTTTTACCTGGTCTGGGAAGCACTTTATCTGCCCTTCCATTCTAAATGATAGCTTTCCTGGATAGAGGAATCTTGGTTGCAGGTCCTTGCTTTTCATCACATTGGATACTGCTTGCTACTCCCTTCTTGTCTGCAAAGTTTCTTTTGAGAATTTAGCTGATAGTCTTGTGGGAACCCCTTAAGGTAACTCTCTGCTTTTCTCTTGCTGCTTTTAAGATTCTATCTTTCACCTTTGGCATTTTAATTATGATGTGTCTTGGTGTGATCCTCTTTGGGTCTAGATTGTTCAGGACTCTATGCTTCTTGGACTTGTATGCCTATTTCCTTCCTCAAATACGGGAAGCTTTCCTTCATTATTTTTTTAACGTAAGCTTTTAATTTCTTGCTCTTCCTCTTCTCCTTCTGGCTGGCACCCTTATGATTGGATGTTGGCATGTTTAAAGTTGTCCCAGAGGTTCCTAAGCCTCTCCTCATTTTTTTCAATTCTTGTTTCCTCATTTGGTACTGGTTGACTGTTTTTTTCTTCCTTATGTTCCAAATCATTGATTTGAACCCCAGTATCCTTTCCTTCACTATTGGTTTTATGTGGATTTTCCTTTGTTTCATTTAATATAGCCTTCACTTCTTCCCTTATCTGTTTGCTATACTTAAGGATATCTGTCAAGTCTGTGAGCATTCTTATCACCAGTGTTTTGAACTCTACGTCTGTTAGGTTGGCTATCTCCTCTTCACTTAATTCTCCCACTGGAACCTTGATTTGTTCCCTCTTCTGAGCCATACTTCTCTGTATCCTCATCTTAACAGGTTCCTGTATTTGCTATCGCACCTGTTATGTTGTAAGGGGCGTACAGGGCGACTTGTTTCAGCACGTTTCGGTGTTGTATGTGGTGGGGAATGAGAGGGAACAGTGCCACTTGCTCAGCACTTGCCCCTTTTCCAGGTACTTCTCCTGCTTCCCATATGGGACTGGTGCCTCTCTAGCTATTGCCCTGGCTGTTGTTCCCAGAGTGGGTGGGTCTGCAGGCATTCTAGGACCACGGGGACCCTTTAAACAAGCAAATTTTGCTGAGAGACCAGCAGTTTCTTCCTCTGTCCCACCCCCCCTGGTTTGCACATTCAGAAGCAATTAGGCTTTATTTTCCCCGATGCTAAAACCATGAGCTGCATGGTCTGGTCTGGTGTTGAGAGCACTCCCCTGGTGCCCTTCACTACTTTTTAAAACATGTGACTGCGCTTTCCACCAGCCTGACACTGCTGCCACTGCTGCTGCTGCCTCCACCACCACCGCCGCCACGCCATGTTCTCTCCACCCCAGCTCCGCCCCTCCTACCTGTCTGGATGAGTATTTCTTCTTCATATATTTGTTTGATGGACTTCTACGCAGCTTGATTTTCTGGAACTTCTGATTGTCCTTAGTTTTAAGATAGTTGTATTCCTTCTTAGTAGTGGAGGGAGATGCAGCATGTATACCTAGGCCTCTATCTAGCCAGAAGTCTGATTCTATTATTTTGAACCAGCCAAGAGCCCAGATTCACATTTGTCCATTAATGATCTTTGCTTTTTGCTTCCAGATATACACATAAACTATCTATCTTTTACCCAGTCCATACAAAGGTTGCTAAAAGACATGCCCAGCATAATAACACTGAGACGGCTCTTACTGCATGCAAAACACTGTTCTAGTTAAAAGACCTATCAGAAAATCAGGTTGTATTTAACATTGAAACCTACAAGTTAACTCAAGAAAATTAAATTTGATAGAAAACAAGACAACTAACAATAGCTAAAATTGACAATATATTTGTAATTGACTTGAAAATTATGAAAAAACAAAAACCAACAAAACTTGGATGTTGTAAACTTAACCCAGGAAAATTGAGCCTGGAAGAAAGTGAGGTCATGCAAGACAACTCACAATACAGATACAAAAATTAATTTTGATATGATAAATGTGTGCCATCACTGGAACATTGGTCTCTACAGTATCAGCTCACTAAAGATAGAAGGGGGGTAAGGGGTGGGAATGGAAGCGTTAATTTCAGTGAACAAAAAGTCAATAAAATATTAATTTTTAATGAATTTTTCTCTGGGAAACACTTTTTTTACAAATCAGTATACTTCAGTACTAGTTTAGATATATGTAAATGTTTTTTATTCTTAAACATGGGATCAAAACAATGGGGTCAAAATATCCTGACTCATTTTACTACAATCATCATGAAATTTAGAGGCTTAATCCAGAATCAGAGAAGGAAAACTCTGACTCCAAAAAACCTCCGCTGCCTTGCGGCATACCTCTTCTGGGGAAAGACTAAGGGAGTAAACCCCGACAGAAAATCCGGAGCCGGAGTCCCTAAGGCGGTTTGACGTTGTAGTCAACACCGGCAACTCCTGCGGCGCACCTGAAACCAAGCTGTATTGACTCCGTCTTTCCCTTGGACCCTTCAGCTGCGAAGAGAGGGGGGGTCTGCTGCATGGGCAACAGCAGACCCTCCATATCACCCTGCCCAGGCTCTGTAGCTTCAGCTTCACTGGAGAGGACACTCCAGCGTCATCGCAAGATGTCGATTCAACACGGGAGGAGACAGATACCGTGTCACTCCCGAGTCGGACTGCACAGCCATTCTCGGCGGTGCAGATAGACTCTTAAGAAGCTACACCATCGTCTCTCGAGACGGACGGCTGCCGACGACGAATCCAGAATATGTTGTTCCTTAAGTCAGGCTTGCTCCCTACCCATGCATTTTGTTACCTGCTTTCTCCAGAAAGTGGCTCCTAAATACTCAGGCTTTCAGCAGAAAATAATAGGTGAAAAGTAAATGCATGCCCCGTCCCTGGGTAAATAATTTGCTTAGCATAACAGAGTTCAGGGGATCTAGAGAGGCAGAGCCAAACAATCAAATAAAGCTTATCTATGCACCAGGACTATGCAAGGCATAAAAGCACCTTTGTAGACTTCAACAACTATTACAGTACAGGAAAGGAGCAAACCTATTTCTCTCAGCCCTTCTACATTTTTTTACCTGCCAACCCACAAGTAGCAGCCATCTCAGATTGTTACCTAACTCAGGCAGGGTGTCCCCAGGCAAAACACTGGAAGGGGTTGTCCTTAGTCTGCACCACCCAGGGCCAGAGCCTGCACACCCAGAAGACAGCTACAGACCACATAGGAACACCACCATCCTGTCGCTGCACAGCTGATCCTCCACAGAGGGCAGAGGTTCGTGGTCAGTGGTCTTAGCCAATCCTTGCAACTGAGTGACCTGAGTAAATCCCCCATTGGCCTGCCAACATCAATCAAGTCTCAACTACAGGAGGAGGGTATACTCAGCCCACATAAAAGGCATACCTCCGGTACCCAGCTTAAGTGATAGGGGAGGTTGTGCCACTAGGCCCTACAGAACACCAACTATGTTAGGCCACACTACCAACACATGGAGTCATAGAAGTTCTACCTAATACATAGGAACAAACACAAGGAAGTTGCCAAACGGAGCAGACAAAAATAAATAAATAAATAAATAAATAAATAAATATATATATATATAGCCCAAATGAAAGAACAGATCAAAATTCTAGAAAAGGAACTAAACAAAATGGAGATAAGCAATCTATCAGATGTAGAGTTCAAAACACTAGTTATAAGGATGTCAAGGAACTTAGTGAGAACCTCCATAGCACAAAAAAGATCCAGTCAGAAACAAAGGATACACTAATTAAAATTTTAAACAAACTTCACAGGGAAACACAGTAGAGTGGATGAAGCCAAGAATCAAATCAATGACTTGGAACATAAGTAAGCAAAAAACAACCATTTGGAACAACAAGAAGAAAAAAGAATCCAAAAATAAGGATAGTATAAATAGCCTCTGGGACAACTTCAAGCATTCCAACATTTGGATCAAAGGGGTGCCAGAAGGAGAAGAGAAAGAGTAAGAAATTGGAATTCTATTTGAAAAATAATGAAATAAAACTTCCCTAATTTGGTGTAGGAAATAGACATGCAAATCCAGGAAGCACAGAGAGTCCCAAACAAGATGGATGTAAAGAGGCCCATTCCAAGACACATCATAATTAAAATGCTAAAGGTTAAAGATAAAGAGAAAATCTTAAAAACAGCAAGAGAAAAGCAGTTAGTTACCTACATGGGAGTTGTCATAAGATTGTCAGATCATTTCCAAAATAAACTTTGAGAAGGGACTGGCAAAATCATGAAAAGCAGGTACTTACAGCCAAAATTGCTCTCCCCAGCAAAGATGTTATTTAGAATCAAAGAGCAGATAAAGAGCTTCCCAGGCAAGAAAAAACTGAAAGAGTTCATCATTATCAAACTACTATTATATGAAATGTTAAAGGAACTTATTTAAGAAAAGAAGATCAAAACTATGAACAATAAAATAGCAATAAATACAGACTTGTCAACAGTTGAATCTAAAAAACAAACTAATCACACAAAAAGAACAGAGACAGAATCATGGGTATAGAGAGAGTTTTGATGGTTGCCAAATTAGATTGGGGTGTAGGGGGATGCATGAACAGGTGAGGGGGTTAAGAAATACAAATAGGTAGGTACAGAATAACCATGGGAATGTAAAATACAGTATAGGAAACAGAGTAGCCAAAAAAATTATATGCATGACCCATGGACATGAACAATGATGTGGGGATTGCCTGAAGGATTGGTGGGTGCTGGGTGGAGGGGCACAAAGCGGGGAAAATCAGGACAACTATAATAGCATAATCAATAAAATATAATAAAGAAAATAAAAGCTAAATAAAGAAAGAAAGAATCTAAGGAATACCATCAAGTTTGATATTAAAAGACAGGCTGATTTGCAGATAATACAATACCAGGAAAACAGAAGAAGCAGTGGGTAATGATTACTAAATAGAAATGGAAGCAGAGACAGCATGTATAGCAGCTATTTTGAGTAGTGTTTTGTTAAGGGAAGCAAAGAAGCAAGGAAGCAAGGAAGCAATGGAGGAATAGAAATGGAGCAATGTCAGGAGATAGCAGAGATATGCTCAAAAGAGAGTTGTATGTGTATGTGAGTTTGATCAGTTTGTTAGTTTGAGTGCTATTAATAAACTTGTGGATGTTGGCCTTTCTTAAGTGTAAGGATGCCCTCAGCATTTTAATAGGGGGTGGGGGAAAGTGGCTAAAGCTTCAGGTAAAACTGTTGATTTGTTGTTGTAATATAAGAGAGATATCTACTAATGACTGAGAGTAAGCCAAGGTGGTATATTGGAATATTTGAGGAGAACAGAGAAGCAGTGAAGTTGATGTTTGTAAGACTGGAAAAGCAAGATTACCCAGGGAAATAGAGAAGACATTTTGAGTAATGTGAGTACCTATTTTACATTTGTGTTGATGAAATGAAGCCAGTTAGCCTGGTTGCATGATTTCCCCCAGCAACAGTCTGATTCTCAGGCAGAGGCAGTTAAGAATGTGTATAATTGGATTCAATTAGAGTTGAGATTTTGCCAGACAAGTGTAGTGGAAGAGAGAGAAGCAATGAGGTGAAGATAATTTTTTTAGGGAGTAATAACAGTGATGGAGTTTGAACTACAAACTGGGTAACAGAGAAAGTAAAGACAGGAAGGAGATCATAGATAATGAGAAAGTGGGTTCAATAGGTTGGCACCTGAAAGAGGTAGGAAAGCTACCATACTATGGACAGTAAAGCAAGTGTGATGGAAGGCCAGGCTGGTGACGAGATTGTGTGATTCCTGAAAGCGAGACTATTGGAGGTAGTATCATTTCAAGTGATGGCAAGTTCTCAGATATGACTATGGGAGTGACTAAGGTGAAGTGAAAGTGGGTTCTAGGATCTGAAAGATCAATGTATTAAATGGGTTGTTTACATGAACATTGGCATCATGGAGCATAATGGCAGGAAGAGGAGTGCAGAAGAAGGCTGAGCTAGAAGCTAAAGCTATCAGAGGAGTGGAAGGACCAGGAAGAGGTAGATGACGGCCATGAGGAGGAGGAAAGAGTAATGAAACTGAGGAGCAAGAATTTAAAAGCAGTGTTTAATTTATTTTTCCAAAAAAGAAAGAGAGAACTAAATGGTGCAGAAAAAGAGCAATGGAGAAATGGAAAGCTTGGCCCAAGGTAAGAGGGATATAAAAAATATGTAGCCTCCACTTGAGAGGGTTGAGAGCAAACAAGTTCCTCCAGGAACAGTCAGATTTCAGTTAAGTCAAGAAGGTAAAGGTGAAATGCTGAGAGTCATTTAAATATAATTTTCAACTGGTTAAAGACCCATCTCCCTATTGAAAGAGCAGTTATTTGTACTCTGAGTACACAGAGAACCAGATTTATCAGATATGATTAAGAGAAAAGTAAGTTTTATGCTGCCTGTACTCAGCCCCAAGCACAATGGGAACTCAAAAGGGCATGTCCCTAGCCCAAAAGCACAATCAGGATCACAGCTCTTCCCCAACCCCCAGGCAAAAGACAAAGAGGGGGATAGCTGTCCTCCCTGCAACTTGCAGTTTCCCAAGATGCACTGGGTATATGTCACCCTATCCAAAAGTGGGGAAGCAACATCAACATGAAGCTCAAGAAGTTACAGTTAAGGGATTTCTTTTTTACAGCTTTTCTCAAAGTGAACAGTTCTAGCACTCCTTGGCTGGACATCACGTTTGTGATTCTTTTAAATTCTATCACTCATAAGCTAATAACTTGTTCGTATTTGTGTTTGAATTCAAACTACTGTTGAAAAAAATGTGATAAAATCTTGTGTTCAACTTATCTACAGAAAGAACCTCAAGAAAATGTAACATTTGCTAGGAGGGTCCAGGCCCTGAGGGAAAAGTTCTCTCAGGCAGTCCTATCAATAGAAATGTGTAGGAAGCCTTGCTGACCACAGTAAGGAAATCAGAGCACAGACTGGAAGGTTTGGAAGAGAGAACTGAGGAAGACGACTTCATCAGACTAAAGGAGGGACTGGGAAGTGAGGGGATGACACTGTGTGGTTATTTCCTAATAACCAAGGAGGCCATAGAGGAAGAGTTCTCAGGGGGCTGAAAAAGCTAATTCCAGGACTCTGGTGGTAACAAATTTGTCATGTTCTAGAAAAAGAAAAAGCTAGTGTGACTGAATCATAGTGTGTAAGACAGAAAGCTGAAAGATTAGCAAGAACCTGGTAAGCTAAAGCAAAGATTTAGAATCTGTTGCCAATAAAATTGGAAGCCATTGGGGGATTTTTAGGCAAGGAGTGACATGATCTAATTTTTTTTGGAGGGGGGACAGTTAACAACTTTGTTGAGACATTAATTTACATATCATAAAATTCATCCATCTGAATTGTACAATTCAACAATTTTTAGTTCATTCACAAAGTTGCACACCAATAGCACAAATAATTTTAGATTTTGATGGACAAAAAAGGAGTCCCATACTAAACCTGACAAGCAAAGGGAAGTCCTGCATGGCCGGCCCTACAAACTCAAAGACCTAAAGTAACCACATTGGATGATCTGAAGTTAAAACTTCCTAATTAAAAGTGAGTCATGTCCTAGGCCAGTAACTTCCTTGACAAGGGTCAATCTTTGCCTTAACTGAGACAGTCTATTAATCTTTTGAATTTACAGTGACAGATCTTGGGAATGTCAGGGTATTTTCCTTTGTACAAACCCCTCAGAGCAGCACAACCATTCACTAGAACGGAGACCACAAAATACCTCATTGTTATTGTTATTTGTTAACTATCCTATACCCACCTAAGTAAAAGACATGTCATTCATTTTACTTTTTATCCAATCCCAGAGATGTTCCCCCACTTTGCTTTCTCCCATCACCCTAATCTATCACCAATGCATTTCATGTAACCCTTTACGCCACTTCCTTTGATTGTAATGTATGAAATAAGGTGCAAAACTGCCATTCTCTGGAGCATTTTCTCAATCTGTTGACGTTTTGTTTCCTGGCACCTGTCAGTTTGGTTCAAATAAACTCATAAAATTCTTACAGGTTTGGATGCTTCTTATAACATTTTCATCATTCCAAAAAGAAATTTCTAATCTTTTAGCCATCACTACCCAACCGCCATCCTCCCACCACCCCTAAGCAACCAGTAATTTCTTCTCACTAATCTACTTTTTGTCTCTATTGATTTGCCAATTCTGGGCATTTCATATTCATAGAATCATAAAACCACCTAATCCTTTGGCTTCAGTTCAAATGTCACTTCTTTCCGGATACCTTCTCTAATTCCTTATACCACAGGACCTTCATTATATTCTCCGGGACTCCTCAACTTATTTCTAACTCTTCCTGTTACAGAAACAGGGGTGTTCCAAAAAACCCCAGAGTTTGTGGCTGGGGGATGGGGAAAAGGAAGCAGCTTTTAGAATGCCTCCACATGCCTGAGGCTGGTGGCTAGTGTCTTTTTTATGCAAAATGGCATTAATGCATCCAAAGCCTCAAGTAGATGGGAGGGGACTGGGACCAGGGGAAGGTGTGGAAAAGGCACACAGAGCCTGCGTGAGGTTCTGTGAATGGTCAGAACTGGTTACCGCAGTCAGAAGACGTAGTCAGGGATTTAAAAATAAGCGGCAGACATTTTAGCCAGGCTGACTGTTTGGATTTGACTGAGGCTGAGGCTGACTATGTGAATTTAACTGGGACTGATGATGCAGTTTTAAGGAAGGGACGTACCTTGCTGCTTTGAAAAGGAACAGACTGACCATGTGGGTTACAAAAGGACTAACTATGCAGTTTACAAGGAGGCTGAGAATCCACGAGGTTCTGGATTAAAAGCTGGTGGACCCCGTAACACAGACGAGGTCTCCCCAGTCTGAATTAAATGATTGGCAGCTACTGGCAAATCTGAACTGTGTTTGGAAAGTAGGGAAACGGTTTCTCTAACTTTTCTAAAACTAGCCTGGTTTGGTAAGGGGGAGGCAAGGATATGTGCTTATGGGTGTTTTAAAGAACATAAGACTTAACAACAGAAATCCGCAAATAACTAAATCTATATAACTGTTAAGTAAACAATTCTTTTTCTTTTCACTAAACTCTGGTATTGAGAGTTATAATTTTGGCGGCGGGCAGTCGGGCCCCGAACTAAAGAGCCTGTGGGTTTGTTTTCAATTGGAGCAGCCCAGGGGTTCTATAACATTCCCACTTGTAATTATTTAAATAAGCTTGTGTAAATTAATCATTTAATGTTTCTCCTCTCTTCTATACTGTACTCTTCAAAAGAGCAGAGGCTATATGCTCAAACTTCTCATATCCAGCACAATATTTGTCTCATAGTAGAAACTTAATAAACATTCCTTGGCATGATGACTTAAATGTAACAAAAATGATTTTGCATGAGGGCTTTAACCTCTAAAAAAGGATTTTTGGCCCTGATTGCTGTGGTTCAGTTGGTTGGGCTTCGGTTATCCCACAAACTGAAAGGTGACCAGGTCGATTCTCAGTCAGAGCACATGCTTACCTGGGCTCAAACAAGAGGCAGCGAATTGATGTTTCTCTAAATCTCATTCCCCTCCCTTCTTCTCTCTCTAAGAATAGAGTTTAAAAGGGGTGGGGGGGGGGGGACTTGGTTGTATTTCATCATCATCCTTTACTCTGTTATTACCTAGCCACCCCATTTCAGCACCCCCAAGGCAGGGGTCAAAGAGAGTAGAGAATGAACAACATTGGATATTGGTTCATGAGCCAGTGCAGTATAATTTTGTCCTAATGCTTCTGCAGACAGAAACCAAAGGAGTTGTTTTCAATTGAAAGAGTTCATGAAGTGAGGAGATAAAATGCACTGCTCCTTTGGTATTCAGAAGACCAGGTATGGTATAGCAGGGGGGGAAGGCATTTCCTCCACTTCTAAGCAGAACGTAGACAGCTTTTACACCTATCAGACTTCAGGGAATGTGGTGCTTTGTTGGCACATGAAGGGTTCACAGTTTTGATAGCTCTGTGAGATGTGACCGTCAGCCTGACAGTCGCCATTGTCACAGTGCCTGCCCTTCCCCAAACCCAATAGTAGTAATTTAGTAGGCAACAAACAAGAGGAAAGCTGGGGCAGGATAACAGCAGAACACTGTGAGCGCATATGAAACCTACTGATCTTCAGATTAAGGCAAATATATATAAACCAAAAATTTAGCTGTTGATATTCCTTATGAGATCACTAGATTTTTGTCCCCCATCCCCACCCCCAGTAAAGGTGGCAAGAGGGATGCGCTACAGGATGAGGAGATCAAATATCTACACACTTCAGGTGAGCAAGTGTACTCCCACTCCAGCAGGGTAGACGCAGGTGGTCATCCTTTTCATGTTGCAATGAAATGAAATGCATGTTTAATCATGCAAAGCTTAACATTTTAAGCAAATAACAAATGGTTGAATGGTAGTTAATCTTTAGCAAAAATTGATGCCAAACCAAATGGTAGCTTAAAAAGAATAAACTTCATTGGAACTACTGTAACAACATAATCAATAAAATATACTTTAAAAAAAAAAAGAATAAATTTCTAGAAAACAATAAATAAGGAAGTTTAAAAAATTTTATTGTTACTATAAGTTTATTATAAAAATTATTACTAGTTTAATTTTAACAGTTTGTTCTTGGATACAGGAAAAATAATCGTTTAACATAGTGCCCTTGTGGTACTAAGTATCAAATTGGAGTTTTCTGGTTGTTTCCTTTTTCCTCACCTGAGAACATACTTATTAATTGAGGAGAGAGGGGAAAGGAGGGAGAGAGAAACATTGATGTGAGAGAGGAACATCTGGTTGCTTATCATAAGTGCCATAACTACACTGCACCTGACTACGCCCTGACTGGGGACAGAACATGAAACCTAGGTATGGACCCTGACCAGGAATCCAGCCTGCAAACTTTTGGTTTACTGAATGACTATCCAACCAACTGAGCCACACTGGCCAGGGCCAAATTGGAATTTTTGTAATAACTTACTTTCAACTCATCAGAGAAGGAAAACTCTGACTCCAAAAAACCTCCGCTGCCTTGCGGCATACCTCTTCAGGGGAAAGGCTAAGGGAGTAAACCCCGACAGAAAATCCGGAGCCGGAGTCCCTAAGGCGGTTTGACGTTGTAGTCAACACCGGCAACTCCTGCGGCGCACCTGAACCCAAGCTGTATCGACTCCGTCTTTCCTTTGGACCCTTCAGCTGCGAAGAGAGGGGGGGTCTGCTGCATGGGCAACAGCAGACCCTCCATATTACCCTGCCCAGGCTCTGTAGCTTCAGCGTCATCGCAAGATGTCGATTCAACACGGGAGGAGACAGATACTACCATGTCACTCCCGAGTCGGACTGCACAGCCATTCTCGGCGGTCCAGATGGACTCTTAAGAAGCTACACCATCGTCTCTCGAGACGGACGGCTGCCGACGACGACGATGACTTTCAACTGAGATCTCTGTAGGAGCTACATATTTCTAAGGCTAGGTCAGTGTCAGTACTGGTGATGGTGATGTTGCTACTAAGGGGATTAAGCTTTCCCTCTTCTCCAGTAGTAATTGACAATTTATTTTTCTTGAAGATTTCCTTGACAGTTTACACATATATATATGACAATTCTATGATATAAAGTTTTGTGTACTACCTCAGAAAGGTATTCCTAAGATTTCTCATCCTGTTACCAAGCAAAAGGGGGTTCTTTTATGTGGCACCTTGGTATAAAACCCAACAATTAGTGTTGAAGAAAACGGGTCTTTAATTACCAACCTGGGGGTGGGGGTGGGGGGGCAGTGAACACTTCAATTCAGAGCCCTGTTCTCTACGAGACTCAGCACTTTCCTTGCTTCCCAAAAGGCTGTAAACCAAAATTAAGCCCAATAGCTCCTCATCCCTCATCTGTCATCTGTCTCCTTCAGGATCTGGGGTACGATGTCATTAGCCTCCGTATAACAGTCCAGCAAAACATGTGCTGTGTTGCACTGGATCATGCATGGTTCTCTCTCTGCCCTTACAAACCCACATGGATCTCCTTTTGCACCTTCAAAACCATATGGTTCTCTCCTTCTTTCTAAAACTTCATGGTGCTCTCTCTCCTTCTAAAACTGCATGGTGCTCTTCCTGCAAATGGCTGCTGCCTTATTTTTGAATCTCTGACCATAACCTGTGACACAGTGGGCAGGGTAACCAGTTCTGACCATTTGCAGAACCTTGAGCAGGCCCTGTATGCTCTTTCCTCACCATTCTATGGTCAAAACCCCTCCCACCTCCTTGGGGCCTTGGAAGAACCAAATTCTTCTGCATAAGTAAGACACTAGCTACAAGGCATAGATATGCAAAGGCATCTTGAAAGCTGTTCCTTCCCTAATCCCCCAACTGCAGGCTCTGGGGAATTTTGGGGACCCCACTCTGTAACAATCCCAAGAAAATATTTATTTACTTAAAGTATATTATATTGATTATGTTATTACAGTAGTCCCAATATTCTTTCCCTTTGCTCCCCTCTGCCCAGTACCCCCCTTCCCTCAAGCAATCCCACCCCAACTCTTAGTTTATGTCCATGGGTCCATGGGTCATGCATATAAGTTATTTGGCTACACCCTTTCCTATATTATTCTTAACTTCCCCCTGTCTAGTTTGTACCAACCAATTATGCTGCTTAATCCCTGCACCATTTCCCCATTTCTCCACTTCCCCCCTCCCAGCTGATCTTCAAATAATCCCCACGCCTATGCTTCTGTTCCTATTCTGGTTTGGTTAGCTGGGTTTTGTTTTTATATTTTAGATTCAGTTGATAGTTGTGAGTTTATTGTCATTTTAATGTTCATGATTTTGATCTTCTTTTTCTTAAGTAAGTCCCTTTGACATTTCATATAATAATGGCTTGGGGATGAGAAACTCCTTTAGTTTTACCTGGTCTGGGAAGTACTTTATCTGACCTTCCATTCTAAATGATAACATTGCTGAATAGATTAATTTTGGTTTAAGTCCTTGCTTTTCATCACCTTGAATACCTCCTGCCAGCTCTTCTTGCCTGCAAAGTTTCTTTTGAGAAATCAACTGATAATCTTATAGGCACCCCTTTGTAGGTACCTCTCTGCTTTTCACTTGCTGCTTTTAAGATTCTCTCTTTATTTTGAACCTTTGGCGTTTTAATCGTGATGTGTCTTGGTGTGGTCCTCTTTGGGTCCAGCTTGTTTGCAACTCTTTCTGCTTCCTGGATTTCTATGTCTATTTCCTTCACCAAGTTTGGGGACTTTTCCTTTATTATTTTTTCACATAAGCTTTCAATTTCTTGCTCTTCCTTTTCTCCATCTGGCACCCCTATGGTTCAGATGTTGGCACGTATAAAGTTGTCCCAGATGTTCTTAAGCCTCTCCAGATTTTTTTCAATTCTTGTTTCCTCATTCTGTACAGGTCCACAGGTGTTTTCTTCCTTATGTTCCAAATCATAGATTTGAAGCCCAGTTTTCTTTTTTTCACCATTGGTTTTGTGTGGATTTTCCTTAGTTTCATTTAGCATAGCCTTCACTTCTTTCCGTATACATTTGCCATACTTGCGCATATCTGTCAAGTCCGTGAGCATCTTTATCACCAGTGTTTTGAACTCTACATCTGTTATGCTGGCTATCTCCTCGTTTGTTAAGTTAGCTATCTCCTCATCGCTTAGCTCTCCCACTGGAACCTTGATCCATTCCCTCTTTTGAGCCATACTTCCCTGTCTCCTCATCTTGACAGGCTCCTGTGTTTGTTTGCCTCTGTATCTTAGGTAAAGCTCTTGCACCTGTTACATTGGAAGGGGCAGAGCCTTAGGAATTCATCAGTACAGGACAACCAGTTACACCACCTTGTGGCACTTCATGTGAGGGAGGGATCTGAGAGAGAACAATGCTACTTGCTCAGCACTCTCCCCTTTTCCAAGCACTTCTCCCACTTTCGTTTTGGACTGGCACTTCTCTAGCTGTTGCCCTGGCCATTTTTCCCAGAGTGGGTGGGTCTGCAGATGTTCTAGGACTGTGGGAGCCCTTTAAACAAGTGGACTCTGCTGAGAGACCACCAGTTTCTTTTATTTTTTTAAGTATATTTTATTGATTATATTGTTACAATAGTTCCAATTATTTCCCCTTTGCTCCCTTCTGCCCAGCACCACTCCTCCCTCAGCAATCCCCAACTCCCAATCCATGCCCATGGGTCATATATATAAGTTCTCTGGCTTCACCCTTTCCTATATTATTCTTTTTTAAAAAATTAATTAATTAATTAATTTTTTAAACAATAAAAAATAACAATCCTCCCCTCTCAGACTTAAGACACTTTATAATCTTATAAAAGACAATGGGCGAAGGTCTCAAGCTCCTCTAACTGCTTCAAGCTGGACATGGTCGTCGTCCAACCTACCCTTGGGTCCAGAAATCCCTAATCAGAGTGGGGGTGTGGAGGGGAGGGTGGCCTTCCCATATGGTGAAGGATCTTGCAGACTCCAGGTCAGTTGGCTGTCCCTGGACAACAGCATGGTTAGTTTAACAGGCTGTCATCCTTGTATTCTGGGAGCAACAGATTTGGCAAAAGGGTTAAAAGGCATCATTAAATCCATAACCACTAGATGACAAAAGGCAGCGATTAATTTTTCAATGTCCCACATTAGGGAAAAAACGGGCTTCTTTGGAAGAAGGTGTGCCAGGCAGGAGAGACCACCAGTTTCTTCTTTGGCCCCAACCACCACTGTTTTTCACAGTGGTGGCTTTATTTTCCCCGGTGCTGGGACTGTGAGCTGCAAGGTCTGGTCAGGTGCTGGGAGCACTCCCCAGATGTCCCTCCCAACATTTTAAAACTTGTGACTGCACTTTGCACCAGCCTATTACTGCCACCGCTGCAGCTGCCACTGCTGCTGCCAGCACACTGAGACCTCTCCGCCCTGGCTCCATCCCTCCTACCTCCCTGGGTGAGTATTTCTTCTTTCTACCTTTGTTTGCTAGACTTCCATGCAGCTTGGTTTTCTAGAACTTCTGGTTGTCTCTAGTTTTGAGGTAGTTGTATTCCTTCTTAGTTGTGGAGGGAGACACAGTATTTTTGTCTAAGCCTCCATCTTGGCCGGAAGTCCTATTTTTTCCCTTTATTTAAGGTGTTAGGGATAAAGAAGCCAGTGCCTCTCAAACCAGTCGGTGTCGGCGGCAGCCATCCGTCTCGAGAGACGATGGTGTAGCTTCTTAAGAGTCTATCTGCACTCTCCAGTGAAGCTGAAGCCACAGAGCCTCGATGAAGCTACAGAGCCTGGGCAGGGTGATATGGAGGGTCTGCTGTTGCCCATGCAGCAGACCCCCCCTCTCTTCGCAGCTGAAGGATCCAAGGGAAAGACGGAGTCAATACAGCTTGGCTTCAGGTGCGCCGCAGGAGTTGCCGGTGTTGACTACAATGTCAAACCACCTTAGGGACTCCGGCTCCGGATTTTCTGTTGGGGTTTACTCCCTTAGCCTTTCCCCTGAAGAGGTATGCCGCAAGGCAGCGGAGGTTTTTTGGAGTCAGAGTTTTCCTTCTCTGATGTGCCCTGACTGGAAGATCGAACCAGCGACACTTAGCTCGCAGGCCGACGCTCAATCCACTGAGCCAAACCAGCCAGGGCATCTCTCAAACCAGTAGGAGATAATTAACAGATGAATCATGGAAAAGGGGCAAGAAAATGACATTCTGCAACTCCTCACACATATCTCTGGAATCAAAAGAAAGATGATTATCATCACCAAACTGAGAAATGGGAAGATGTAGCTAAGTAACTTTGCAAATAAGTTGGAGACAGACCTATAACTAGATTTCCCTTAGTTAATCACACCCTGGGTTAAGTAGTTAATCACATTAGATTATGAACCCGAATTAACCAGTAATGGAGTATTGGGGGGGAAAGGGAGGAGAGGGGGAGTTAATTGTGTTAGGGAGGGGTAGTTAATCACATTAGTATAAAACCAGTTTTCTTTGTCTATGCATGCACATGCTCCTGATTGGCAGTGTGTTCAACTGCAGACTCATGAATAAACACCTCACTTTGCTGCTGAAGTCCTGTGTCCCAGTGATTTATTGTGAACACTTCTCACAATCTGAAGGCCCATCTGGGATCCTCTGCCTGTGTGGGGGAAGGAACTATGAGCTGAATCAGGGAGACACGTCCTACCCACTTTTGGGTGGCCCACTCACCCAGGGCCCACCCACCTAACAATGTCCAGAAACAGCCCTGAGACTTCTTGTTGGAACAGCAGTAGACCGATGCAGGGGGGAAACAAAAGCAAACACCATGGTAACCAGGCAACCTTGTGCATGGGCCAAGGTAAGAAAATTGGGTTAATTACTGCCTTGGTGGTTGGGCATCCTTGGAGATTGAATGTGTGTGAGCGTGGCTGAGGGCTGTGAGCAAGACTTTTCAATACGGGGGGTTGAGCTCATAGGTTTGTGTGCAAGAAATCTCTAGCATGGTGGGTTGAGCACACAAGGCATGGCAAGAAACCTCCAATAAGGGGGGTTGAGTTCATGGTGTTTCCATATACAAGAATCTCCAGTAAGGGGGGTTGAGTATACAGGGTCTGTATACAAGAAACTTCCAGTATGGGGGTTGAGCATACAGGGTGTGAGCAAGAAATTTCCAATACTGGGGGTTGAGCTCGTGGGTTTGTGCTCAAGAAATCTTCAGTAAGGGGGGTTGAGAACACAACCAGATTCAGCCACAGCCACAGGAATCGACTGAGGATGAGAAATAAAAATTCTAAGCCTAAGGAAACTAAAGAATTAGGGAAAATGTTAGAGCATTGGGGAGAAGATCCCCAGACCCAGAATAAGAAAAAACAGCAAATGGTAAAATACTGCTATCTCCTTTGGCAAAAGGAACCCAATAAGGGGCAATCTGTTTTCTGGCCCCAGTTTGGGTCTGATGAAACTTGGGTATGTCAAGCCCTGATTTTATATGTGAGTGATCAGGCATCAGCTTCTAAGAAAGAGAATGAATATGCCGTCTGCTGGTTACAACCTACCAGCAGGTCCACAGGTCTCTTCCCTGTAAAAGAAAAAGAAGATAAAGCCTGGGACCCTCTCTCCTGTCTCCCACCACCTTATGGCCCTAGCCAGCTGGTGGCCAACTGGGCACAGGCACCGTGGACAGACAGTACAGGTGAATCAGGCCAGGGACACCTAACAGGTCCCCAACTGGTAGCTGTGTCCAAGACACCCACGACACTCATGGGAACTTACTCTAGATTAAGAAAAGAATTAGAACAATGTAAGCAAGACCTGAAGAACTTTCTCATTCCCTCGGAGCAGCTGATGTTTCCCCTTAGGGTGGTCTCCATGGACCCAGGACAACTTGGATATGTCAATGCTTCTTTAACAAGCACTGAAGTTAGAAACTTCAAACGCGATATGAAGCACTTGGTAGAGGACCCCTTTGGATTGGCAGAACAATTAGATCAGTTCTTTAGACCCAGCATATACACATGAATGGAATTAATGTCTATACTAGGCATGCTCTTCAGTGGGGAAGTTAAGGGAATGATTTGATGGGCTGCTATGAGGATATGGGAAAGGGAACATCGTCCTGGTCAGGGAATTGTCCCGGCTGAACAAAACTTTTCCAATATAGACCTTGAATTGGATAATAACAGGTGAGAGGATAGAGCTCAGATGAGAGACCTTAGGAGCCTCATCATCAGGGGAATCCAGGAGTCCATTTCCCAAGCACAGAATGTCTCCAAGGCATTCAAGATACAGCAAGAAAGAGATGAAACTCCATCAGCATTCCTACAGAAGCTCAGGGACCAGATGAGAAAGTATTATGGTCTAAATCCAGAGAATGCTGTAGGGCAGGGACTCTTAAAAGTCACCATTGTAAAGGAAGATGGCCAGATATTTGTAAGAAAATTCAGAAGGCAGCTCTGGCTGGTGAGTTGCAACACCCCCAGTTGGGGGCATGAGAGAGGCAGCCAATCCATGTTTCTCTCCCGTGCTCTCTCTCCCTCCTTTTCCCTCTCTCTAAAAATAAATATTAAAAAAGAAAGAAAGAAAGAAAAGAAAATGCAGAAGGCAGATGAATGGGCCAGATAGAACAATTGAAAAACTCCCCAGGAAAGCTCAGAAAGTGCATGTTAGAAGAGAGGAGGAGAAGCAAGAACTTTAAGCACCTGCAGGATATCTCTGCAAATCTAGGAACTTTTAGCTGCCAGATACTGAGTTTGAGTATAGCGCTTCACAGTGTGAAAAAGAACAAGAATTGGAAGCATGTTATGGTTAAATCAAAAGAAGTAAAGGGTATTTAGAAGGTTTGTGAATGTTGCAGAAGGTCTGTGGAAAGTCATAATGATAAAAAGGAAACAGTTATGGAAGTTTAAACTGGGGAAAAGGAAACCTCAGCTGTTTGTGTTCTGCTTTTATAAAAGCGTATTTTGGTCTGTCCTACTGTGGAATTCTCTGTATCTGTTTTTGACCAAAGATCATCCGTAAACTGGTTGGGGAGAATTCCTTTTGAAATCCAGGACCCAGGAAGGGTCACTCAGGGCTGATGAGCATTCCGCCCTGGGCAAGTGAACATGTCTCTGCCAAGGGCACATCTCTCTAGGAGGCCAGTGGATATACTGGAGAGAGAGGGCCTAGCTATCTGTGTTTTGAATTACTGCTCTGTTTATGCTCTGAAAGGAAAAATTGAGGTTTCCCAGGGGAAGTTAAAACTTCACATGAAAGAAAGGGAACCAGGGAAAGTGTAAGGGATGAAAATGAAAAAGGTTTGTTAGAAGTTTATAAAAGTTTTGAAAAGGAATTGTATGGTTTTAGTAATGGAATGTATAATGCATGGAAATGCATTTTGAAGGACAAGGATTTTCCTTCATGCCTTTATATTTTTCTCCTTATGTGAACCCTCCAGTATTTGACATTCTAAAGAAGTAAGAAATGACATAAGGTTCCCTTACATAAATCTAATAAGACCCGTTGCTAATGGTGGTTTTTGTCAGCTGAGGCTTTGACTGGGATGTCATGCCTGAAGGAGGCATGCCTAGGCTCTGGTTGTTACCAGAAAGCCCTGAGGAACGGGAGTTGACTTTTGAGGCTAATGAAAGTCAAGGAGGAAAAAGCCTGACACCCTGGTTGATTGTGCTGTTTGTGGTAATCTTTCTAGGGAAGGAATGAAGGTTGCTTTCCTGATAGATGGCTAGGAGGAAACTTAAGGCACAATGGAAAACCTGAAGGACTTGTAAAAAGCATGGGTTTTACAGGCAAGGCCAGATGGCAGGTGTGTGGCTCAGCTTCTGTGCTCAGGGTTCAGTATGCCCCACATGTCTGGGACCTGGATACAGGTTCCATTAGTCCCACCTGGGCTCGCCAAAACTGTTACAGAGAGAAAGGATATACATGGCACATGTTTTCCTGAACTGTTATACAGAGGCTGATGACACCATACCCCAGATCCTGAAAGAACAGAGCTGACAGATGAGGGATGGGGAACTTCTGGGAATGTTTTTGGCTTCTAGCCTATTGGGGAGCAAGGGAAGTGCTGGGTCCTGTGGGAGAACAGGGATCTGAGATGAGGTGCTCACTGTCCTCCCCAGGTTGCAATATTGTAAATAAAGACCTGTTTTCCTCAACACTAGTTGTTGGGTTTTACACCAAGGCGCCACGTGAAAGAACCCTTTTTCGCTCTGTAACACCCACTCTTCCCCACTAAGGAGTCTAGTACAGACATTAATTCTATTCACATGTATATGCTGGGTCTAAGGAACTGATCTAATTGTTCTGCCAATCCAAAGGGGTCCTCTACCAAGCACTTCATATCGCGTTTGAAGTTTCTAACTTCAGTGCTTGTTAAAGAAGCATTGACATATCCAAGTTGTCCTGGGCCCATAGAGACCACCCTAAGGGGAAACATCAGCTGCTCCGAGGGAATGAGAAAGTTCTTCAGGTCTTGCTTACATTGTTCTAATTCTTTTCTTAATCTAGAGTAAGTTCCCATGAGTGTCGTGGGTGTCTTGGACACAGCTACCAGTTGGGGACCTGTTAGGTGTCCCTGGCCTGATTCACCTGTACTGTCTGTCCACGGTGCCTGTGCCCAGTTGGTCGCCAGCTGGCTAGGGCCATAAGGTGGTGGGAGACAGAGGGTCCCAGGCTTTATCTTCTTTTTGTTTTATAGGGAAGAGACCTGTGGACCTGCTGGTAGGTTGTAACCAGCAGACGGCATATTCATTCTCTTCTTTAGAAGCTGATGCCTGATCACTCACATATAAAATCAGGGCTTGACATACCCAAGTTTCATCAGACCCAAACTGGGGCCAGAAAACAGGTTGCCCCTTATTGGGTTCCTTTTGCCAAAGGAGATAGCAGTATTTTACCATTTGCTGTTTTTTCTTATTCTGGGTCTGGGGATCTTCTCCCCAATGCTCTAACATTTTCCCTAATTCTTTAGTTTCCTTAGGCTTAGAATTTTTATTTCTCATCCTCAGTCGATTCCTGTGGCTGTGGCTGAATCTGGTTGTGTTCTCAACCCCCCTTACTGAAGATTTCTTGAGCATGAACCCATGAGCTCGACCCCCAGTATTGGAAGTTTCTTGCTCACACCATGTATACTCAACCCCCATACTGGAAGTTTCTTGTATACAGACCCCGTATACTCAACCCCTCTTACTGGAGATTCTTGTATATGGAAACACGATGAACTCAACCCCTCTTATTGGAGGTTTCTTGCCATGCCTTGTGTGCTCAACCCACCATGCTAGAGATTTCTTGCACACAAACCTATGAGCTCAACCCCCCGTATTGGAAAGTCTTGCTCACAGCCCTCAGCAACACTCACACACATTCAATCTCTGAGGATGCCCAATTACCAAGGCAGTAATTAAGTCCAATTTTCTTACCATAGACCGTGCATGAGGTTACCTGGTTACCACAGTGTTCGCTTTCATTTCCCCCCTGCATCAGTCTACTGCTGTTCCAACAAGAAGTCTCAGGGCTGTTTCTGGACATTGTTAGGTGGGTGGGCCCTGGGTGAGCGGGCCACCCAAAAGTGAGTAGGACGCATCTCCCCACCTTAGCTCAGAGCCTCTTCCTGCACACAGGCAGAGGATCCCGGATGAGCTCCCAAATTGTGAGAAACATTCACAATAAAACACCAGGAGACAGGACTTCAGCAGGAAAGTGAGGCGTTTATTCACAAGTCTGCAGAGTCAGGCGCACTGCCAGCCAGGAGCATGTGTGCGTGAGGTAGACAAAGAAAATTGGTTTTATACTAATGGGATTAGCTCCCCCTCTGTAATGCAATTAGCTCCGCCTCCCCGCTCCTTCTCCCTTATTTCTTCATTACTGGTTAATCCGGGTTCACAATCTAACATGATTAACTACTTAACTCAAGGTGTGATTAATTAAGGGTAATCTAGTTATAGGTTTATCTCCAACTTATTTGCAAAGTTATCCTGTTTAATGACAACAATCTTTCTCCTTTTGATTCCAGAGATATGTGTGAGGAGCTGTGGAATGTCCTTTCCTTGCCCCTTTTCCATGATTCATCTGTTAATTATCTCCTCCTAGTTTAAGAGTCACTTGCTTGCTTCCTTATCCCTAACAACTTTGAAACTGGTTTTTCTTTTTCTGTCCCATAGCTTGGACAGAAAGGGCCCAGAGGTCTGAGAATGGGGAAATCCTAAAATATTCCCCTCAGCCCAAACTAAGTTTAATGGACAAAAGGGCTTTGAACAGGTGTGACATGTCTTGCACACCTTCTGTCAAAGAAGCCAATTTCTTTTTTCCTAATGTGGGACATTAAACATTAATCCCTGATGGTTGTCATATAGTGGTTATAGTTTTAATTATGCCTTTTAACTCTGTTGCCAAATCTGTTGCCCCCAGAATATGACAAGGATGCCAGTTTGTTCAGCAGTGCCAGCCAGACCTTGGAAACTGAGCATGACGCTGCCTGGGGACAGCCAAATGACCTGGACTTTACAAAACCCTTCCCCATGTGGAAGGCCACTCTCCCCTCCTCACTCCTACTCTACTAGGGATTTCTAGACCCAAGGGTAGGTAGGACAACAGTCATGTCCAGCTTGAAGCAGCTAGAGGAGCATGAGACCTTCACCCATTGTCCTCTATAAGATTATAAAAGGTCTTAAGTGTGAGAGAGGGAATTGTTACAGAGTAAGGTCCCCCAAAATTCCCCAGAGCCTGCAGTTGGAGGGTGGGGAAGAGGAAAGCTTCCAAGATGCTTTTGTATAGCTATGGCTGGTAGCTAATATCTTAGTTATACAAATGTCTTTGGTTCTTCCAAGATCCCAAGGAGATGGGAGGGATTTTGCCTATAAGATGGTGATGAAAAAGTCAACAGCCCCTGGTGGATCATTCGATCCTCAAATCTATATTGGTGCCACTGGGGTCCCTAAAGTAGTCCCATATGAGTTTAAGGCTAGGAATCAAATAGCAGCAGGGTTTAAGTCAGTCCTCTTCTGGTGGTCAAGAATAAGAATGTTGATAGGGTAAACTATATTTATTATAACCAGCAGAGATTTTTTAATTATACCAGGGATGTTATAGAAGAAATAGCTCAACAGTTAGATGCCACCAGTTGAATGACCTGGGAGAATAGGATGGCACTGGATATGAAGCTAGCAGAAAAAGGAGGTGTATGTGTAATGCTCAGGGGACAGTGCTGCACTTTTATCCCCAATAAAACAGCTCCTGATGGGACTATCACTAAGGCTCTATGGGGACTTACTGCCTGAGCAAATGAACTAACATAAAACTCAGGCATCAACAATCCTGTAACAGGATGGTTACAAAACTGTATTGGCAATTGGAAAGGAATGATCATGTCAGCTCTTGTCTCCTCTCTTTCATTGTAGTAGCAGGTGTCCTTACTGCGTTAGGCTGCTGTATTGTTCCCTGCATCAGAGGTTTAGTTCAGAGGTTAATTGAGACTGCACTAACTAAACAGATGCCAGTAATATGCCAACAGAGTAATTTCCTCCTCCTGGAGGCTGAAGAAAATCCTTGCAATGAGTCAGAGAATTTAGAATTCATCATGAGTTTTGAAAGGACAAATTAGAAGTTTGAGTAGTCAAACCTTTAGCAATCACACCCTAGTTAAGTAGTTAATCGCATTAGATTGTGAACAAGATTAACCAGTAATGGAGAAACTGAGAAGGAGAAAGGAGGAGGAGCTAATCGCATTAATATAAAACCAGTTTTCTTTGTCTACTTCACACACACATGCCCCTGGCTGGCAGTGCACCCAACTCTGCAGACTCATGAATAAATGCCTCGCTTTGCTGCCAAAGTCCTGTGTCCAGGTGATTTATCGTGAGCGTTTCTCACAGAGGTATATGAGATGATAAACTAAACCTAATGTGGTTATTATTTCACAGTGTATGTAAGTCAAATCACATTAAACTTATTCAGTATTCAGCAACATATGTCAATTATTTCTTTATAAAACTGGGGGCGGAGGAAGTGGGTAGTTTGATTAGTTCCAGAAGCAGTCTTTAAAGATTGTTGTTTCCTGTCACTATAAAGATACAATTGGGCAAATATAAAATGTGGAAAATTCTACTAGGCAAATTATCCAATGTCTTCAACAAATTAACAACATTAAGAAAAAGAACTGGCTGTCTGGCACAGGTGTGGTACTGCTGGGCCTGGAAGATACTGAGCCCTGCCCAGACTGCCCCAAGCTCATGATGGTGATATGCAAGCTCAGTGTGTCTACTTGGGGAAACTGGAGTAGGGAGGTTAAGCATTGTGTGTCAATTTGTGCAGGATCACTTTGACCATAATATCAGTCTGACCACTGGAGAGTCTTTTATGGCCAAAACTGTGACTTGTGGAAATGAACGTCATAAGCTCCTCATCTGGGATACTGCTGGTCAGGACCGGTTTCCTTCATTGATTCCCAGGCACTACAGTGGATCCACTGCAACCGTCATAGCGTATGATATTATCAAACAGGACTCATTCTATACCTTGAAGAAATGGGTGAAAGAACTAAAGAACATGGTTTAGAAAACATTGTAATGGCTATCACTGGAAATAAATGTAATCTCTCAGGTATTAGGGAGCTTCCCTTGAAGGGTGCAAAGGAATATGCTGAATCCATAGATGCCTGTCCTGGCTGAAACAAGTGAAAAAAAATGGTATTAATGTTGAAGAGCTCTTTCCAGGAATCAGTCACCAAATCCCACACTTGGACCCGCATAAAAATGGAAACAATGGAGCAATCAAACTTACAGAGTGGGGTCCCCAAAATTCCCGAGAGCCTGCAGTTGGGGGATGGGGGAAGGGAATAGTTTTCAAGATGCCTTTGCATATCTATGGCTGGTAGCTAGTGTCTTAGTTATGCAAATGGCTTTGTTTCTTCCAAGGTCCCAAGGAGGTAGGATGGGTTTTGACTATAAAATGGTGAGGAAAGAGCATTCAGTGCCTGCACAAGTTTCTGTGAATGGTCAGAACCGGTTACCACGCCCACTGCACCACAGGCCATGCTCAGGAATTTAAAAATAAGGTGGCAGCCATTTGCAGAGAGAACACTGTGAGGTTTTAGAAGGAAAGAGTGATCTACATGATTTGTAAGAAGGCAGGAGAGGACCATGTGGCTTTGAAAGGGAAGAGGAGAGAATCATGCGTGATCCAGTGCAACATGGCACATGTTTTGCTGGACTGTTAATACGGAGACTGATAACATCATACCCCAGATCCTGAAGGAGAGAGCTGACAGATAAGGGATGGGGAACTATTGGGCTTGGTTTTGGTTTGTAGTCTTTTGGGGAGCAAGGGAAGTACTGGGTCCCATGGGAGAACAGGACTCTGAGCTGAAGTGCTCACAGTCCTCCCTAGGTTGGAATATTATAAATAAAGACCTGTTTTCTTCAACACTAGTTGTTGGGTTTTACACCAAGGTGCCATGTGAAAGAATCCCCTTTTTCTCAGTAACAAAACTTGTGAAGCAAACTACTCCAGCCAGTGGGCGGTGCTGCTCGCCAGGACCCATGGCCCATTGTACTTGAAGGAGCCAGACCACCTCCCTGTGCATTGCTGAAGGGCTCCCATTCTCTGGGGCCTGGTACTTCATTTAGAGAGAAGTGAGCATGCTGGCTTGGTATTCTGGAAGACCTGCAGGGACTAGAGCAGGAACTGTCCCTGGAAAGATTTCAGAAAACTCTGGATATATTCTCCACCAAGCCTTTCCTGCATGAAATGCACACAGAGAGAAGGGATGTTAGATAAGTATAGTTGAATTTTTATTAAAAACCTTAAAATATTCTTTTTTAAAAAAATATTTATTTACTTTTAGAGAGAGGGGACAGGTGGGAGAAAGAAAGGGAGAGAAACATCAATGTGTGATTGCCTTTCACGTGCCCCCAACTGGGGATCTGGCCTGAAATCAAGACATGTGCCCTGACTGGGAATCAATACGGTGACCCTTTGGTTCACAGGTCAGTGCTCAATACACTGAGCCACACCAGCCAGTGCAAAATATTCTTAATTTGTACAAAAATCTTACTGGCTTATTATGTGTAAGATTCTAAAAATGGTGCTCCACTCTGATTTCCTGTGTTCCCTAGCCAAATTCCAGGAACTCCTTCACTGCATGCCCTTGTTAACTAACTGGCTGTGACCACTGACCACCAACCTCTGCCCTCCATGGAGGATCAGCTGTGCAGTGGAAGGGTGGTGCTCCAATGTGGTCTGTAGCTGTCCTCTGGGTGTGCAGACTCTGGGGTTTCCCGGGTGGTGCAGGCTAAGGTCAGCCCCACCAGTGTTTTGCCAAGGGCACCCTGCCTGAGCTGTGGAGCAATCCACAATGGTTGCTACTTGTGCTGGACTTGGAGATTCCCAGGTGAAGCCAAGCTGTGAATCTAGGCTGACTGTTAGTGCCAGACCTGCAGCCACTTACCAAGAGTGGCTGGGGGCTCATCGAGGCCAGCTACTGCTTGTTTGAGAGGCTTTTGGAAGTTGTGAAGCACAAGTGTAAACCAGTCATTCATATGGAAAAGCAGCTTGGGTGGGCCTGTTAATTGGGTTGGGTTAGTTCCTTGGATCTCCAGGGTGGGGCAAACAGTGTTAGCCAGGTTGATGGAGTTTCAGGTATAATATTAGTCTGCAGGCTCTGTGGCTCTTTGTGGGGAGGGTTCAGAAAAGGCACAATGGCCTCTGCCAGCCTTTCTGTCCCCCAGCTCCTGCCTTGATGACAGACACTTCAGTTCCTCCCTGTATGCCACTGGTGCCTTTCAAGCTGCTACGTAGTGCTGGAGCTCAGAGGGAGTGAGTCTGAATAAGTACGTGTGTGGGTTCTTTAAGAGGAACTGCTTGGGACTTCAGAAGTTTCTTCCACTGATTCACTGTTTTTTGCAGCCAGAAGTTGTGGGGACTTATCTTCCTGACACTGGAAACCTCTGGTTGGGGGGCCTGGTGTGGGGTTGGGACTCCTTGCTCTTGAAATATCCCTTCTGAAATTTTATCCATCACACATGGATGTAGGGCCAGCCAGTTCTGTGTTCTGCTCCTCCCATCAGCCTGGATGGATGTGCTTTCTTTAATTCCATAGTTGTCAGACTTCCATTCAACTACATTCCTGACAGCTCTGAGTGATGGCTGTTCTTTATTTTAGGTGAATTGTTGATGTGGTTGTAAGGGGAGGTGTTATGTTTACCCATGCTGCTAGATTGACTGGGAGTTTAGGATTTCTTTTAAGTTGATGAAAATGTTCTAAATTACTATTACGATGGTTACATCCATCTGTGAAGCTACAAAAAATAATTGAATATCAGACTTTAAATGGGTAAGTCACATGGTATGTGAATTTTATCTCAATAAAACTGTTAGTTTTTTAAAAAAGAAAACTGAAATATCAAAGAAATCATTGGGTACTGCAACAGTGTAAAGAAGAGCCAGGCAGAAATGAAGGTTGCATTAAGTGAAATAAAGAAAAATCTAAGGGAACCAACAAAGAATAAAAAAGCATTCTATCAGAACAGCAAGAAGAAAAAGAATTAAAACAAACAAACAAACCAAGAATAGTGTAGGGAGCCTCTGGGACATCTCCAAATGTACCAACATCTAAATCATAGGGGTACCGGAAGAGCTGTTGCTTGTTTGACAGGATTTAGGAAGTAGTGCTGTATGAGCCAAGACCAGCCGTTTATATGGAAAGACCGTTTGGGTGGGTTCATAAGCTGGGTGGGACAGGATCTCTGGGGATCTCCAAGGCAGGTCAAATTATGTTAGCCAGGTTGATGGAGTGTCAGATATGGCACCAGCCTGCCAGCTCCATGGCTCTGCAGGGGGGAGGGCTCAAAAAAGGGACAATGGCCTTTGCTTGCCCCAACGCCAGACAGTTCAGCCTCTCCCAGTATGCCACTGGTACCCTTCAAGCTGCCACTCACACACTAGAATTCAGAGGGAGTGAGTCTGAGTACGTGAGTTCTTTAAGAGGAACTGCTTGGGGCTTTAGAAGTTTCTTTCACTGACTCAATCCCTGCTGGTTTTTGCAGCAAGAAGTTGTGAGGACTTTTCTTGGCCTGGAACCCTGGGTGGACTGGTGTGAGCTTGGGACTCCTTACTCTTGAGATACCCCTCCTGAATTTTTATCCACCACACATGGGTGTGGGACCAGCCTGTTCTGTGTCTCCGCCCCTCCTACCAGTCTTGATGGATGTGGTTTCTTTAATTCCGTAGTTGTCAGACTTCCATTCAACTCAAATTCTGATGGCTCTGAGTGATGGTTTTTCTATATTTTAGTTGTAATTTTGATGTGGTTGTGCAAAGAGGCCTAAAATATAATTCTTGATGATTGCTCTTTGATGATATGAATTCTAGTACATCAAATGGTTCTTTAAAAGTTCTACAAAGGTTATAACTATAATGATGATAAAATTTAACCTTTTATCTTTTACTATTATTTAAAATTTTATAAACATGTGTTGGCTTAAATGGTAATAACATTCTTTTTTAGCCTTTTTAAAATTTATTTATTTTAGAGAGAGAGAGGAATGGAGAGACAGAGAGAATATCAATTTGTTGTTCCACATATTTATGCATTTTTTTTGTTGATTCTTGTTATGTCCCCTCACTGGGAATCAAACCCACAACCTTGGCATGTCAGGATGATGCTCTAACCAAATAAGCTACCCAGCCAGGGCTTATACCATTCTTCTTAAAATTATTAGCAGATATTCTATGTTAACATTGTTATTAAGTATAAATCTATTGCTCATGTGTGTAATAATCTGAAAATTCTTTTAAATTATTTTAATGCACAAAATTAACAGCTTTTACAATCATCATTAACTACTGCCATCATTTACTTTTGAAATAATATAAATGTGTATTTATACTTCAAGCAATTGATAAAACTTCAAAATATAAAGCCCATAAGGACATGTTTACTTTATTTTTAGAATGCTTACCTATATTTTGGCATGAACATTTAGGTAGCAATAATATATGTAAATGACATGCTTACTGTTTATTACTAGGTCATTAGACTTCTTGTTTGTGATGGTAACTGATGTGCTTTCAAAATCACTAATCATAGATAAGTTCAGGAATGCTCAGAGGGATGCTGAAAAAAGGCATTCAGCTATTCAGCCTTCCAAAGAAAGGCTAAAACCAAAGTGAAACTGAAAATTGCAGCTGATAATGAGGGCAGAGCCTGGACTACAAAGGAGAAAGGGAACAGTATATTTTGTAGGATTTATATTGTATCAAGGAGTCCCACTGCAGAGGAGCTGACTCTACAATGGAGTAGATAGTTAATAATACCAACTATCACTATACAATATATATTTTCTTAATTGGTGTGGTTATAGTAGCCACCAAATAAACCTAGTTATATTCTGAACTCTTTGCCAGTTCAATATGCAAGAGGGTGAACTACAAAACGACTGCATTTTGGAATTCCAGCAGCAGGTATTTGCAAGTATGATTGTGGATGAAATGGCAGATACTCCAGCCAGAGTTGAAACTAGGGCTCCGAGCAGAAAATTCATCTTTTGCATTCATCCTCTCTTTTTTTGTCTCAATATAAGAGAGGCTCCTTTCTCTGCCCACAGCTAATAATTCCACAGAGACCTTGATTCACTGGTAGCTTACTTTTCAGTCTGGTTTGTTCCCTCCTTATTTATACTGATTCTTTTTCTTTAAAATTAAATATGCTCAAGTCTTTCCTCTCCTTCCTTTCACAGACAAGCTTTAAAAAACATTATTTTTCTATACAAGTAATTCATGTTCATTGGTTTAAAAAAAAAAACTAATAGAAATTATGAACTAAAAATTTTTTATCTCTGACCAGGTAGGCTAAGTTCGTTAGAGTATCATCCTGATACACCAAGGTTGTGAGTTCCATCCCTGGTCTGGGCACATACAAGAATCAACCAGTGAATGCATAAATTATTGGAACAAAAAATAATGTTTCTCTTTCTCACTCTCTCTCAAAATCAGTTAAAAAATTTAAAAGTTTTAATCCTCTAATACACATCTTCACTGCCAAATTTTACTCCACATAAAATGCACCTTTCTAACTACTTTCTGTGCGTATATATCAACTATTTTTAACTGGTTTCCACTTGCTTTCTGACCTCCCTTGTATTCCCTAAAGATGTCAAATTCTACTCATGCCCTTGACCTTGGAAAAATGTTGGCCAAAAGCAGTTCCCTTCTTAAAGTAACTCTCTAGGTTCTTGTTTTTTTACTTCAGAGTTGGTTTAATGATTCCTTAATGTCTTGTTGTTTATTCTATACTCCTAAGACTATGTGGAAGCCAGACTGAAAGGAGTAAAAGAAAGATAAAAACACCTAAGGGAAGAGTAGAAGGAAAACGAAGTTTGAATACTGGTTTATGCAACGAGTTAATCAGCTCTCTCTAGTTTTCCTTAAGTGTAGCTGTAGCTATAGAGTAGGTATCAGGGCTCTTTATTTCATACACATATGAAATAAGAAGAAAAATGGCCTGCCAAGATTGGGAAACTTTACAGCCCAAAAAGCCAATCTCATGTTAATATTGACACCTGGAGTGCAGTAAGTAAATATTTGTAAAACAAAGAAATAAAGCTAATGGCAATAGAGACCTCAGGTGGCAGAGGAGTAAGTGGGAGCTACACTAACCTCCTTCCAGGACCAAACTAGAATTACAACTATATTATAGAAAAATTATCCTGAATAACCAACTGAACACTAGCTGGAGAGAAGCCTTATAATTATGGACAGATGGAAAAACCCACATCACCACAACATGACTGGTAGGGAGTGTGGAGGAGGTGGAAGAGGGCTGGCTGGGATCACATGGTCATCAGCTAACGTTCTGGAGGGATGTTTCAGTAGCTGGGGCAGGGGGTTCCCCCTGAGAAGTTTGGGATATAAACCCCAAGCTGTGAGATCCCTAGCCCGTGGCACCAGAAGCAGGAAAGGAACCCAAATAACATACAGCTATGAAAAGCAGTGGGGTTTCTGTCTGGCAGGGAGAGATAGTTGGAGATGCAGAGAATCTCTTAAAGGGCCAATGCAAAAATTTTTGTTTGTAGTCACTTACCCTGGGCTCCAGCAGAGGGAGGGCAAATGGACTAGAGACAAATGAGGAGTCTGGGGCAGGTGGCTTTGGGGAGACAATGGAAGGAAGAGCCACTATGATCTCTGTGCTGAGTCATTCCACATACTGCAGAGGCCATCTTCCTCAGGCAGAGCACTCCCCTCCAAGTGGCAACAACTGAGGGGAAGCAATAGCCCTACCCACAAGAATTACTCTGCCCCACTCAGTGATGCTTAAGCCCTACTGCTGAGGAGTAAAGCTGGAAGACTTTCACTCCTTAAGCCTAACAGAAAGCCTGTAGGCAGAGACAAATCACTGGGAGCTCTGAGATTTTAGATGATCCTCCCCTGGTCCTGGTGTTGGTATACTTGGGCTTGATGCACAGGCTGGTTCTTTCTGCACATAAGCAGGTCCAGCAGAGGAAGCCATAAGCTGTGGATCACTGATAGGTCTGAACAGGTTCCTCAGGACAAGTCACAGTGTCTGACATAGGCCTGTACCAGAGTCTTTGCAGATCTACCTAATACATAGAAAGAAATACAAAGAGGAAGCCAAATTGGGAAGACAAAGAAACAGGTCCCAAATGAAACAACAAGAGAATTCACCAGAAGAACTAGATGAAATGGCAACGAGCAATTTATCAGATAGAGACTTTAGAGTAATGATTATAAGGATAGTCCACAGAATGAAAAAAGACATAGAATCCATAAAAAAGGAGAAGTCAGAAATAAAGAGTGCAATATCTAGACTTCTGGCCAATATGGAGGTATAGACAGACATGCTGTGTCTCCATCCACAACCAAGAAGGAATACAACTACCTCAAAATTAGAAACAACCACAAGTTCCAGAAAACCAAACTGCATGGAAGGCCAGAAAACAAATATATAAAGAAGAAATACTCATGCAGACAGGTAGGAGGGGTGAAGCCAGGGTGGAGAGGATGCAGTGTGGAGGTGGCAGCAGTGGTGGCAGTGGCAGGCGAGCAGAAAGCGCAGTCACACGTTTTAAAAAGTCAAGAGGGACACCTGGGGAGTGTTCCCAGCTCCTCACTGGACCTCTCATCTCACCGTCCCAGCACCGGGGAAAATCAAGTCTCATTGCTTCTGAATGTGCAGACCAGTGGAGGTTAGGGTGGAGGCAGAAACTGTCAGTCCACTTGTTTAAAGGGCCCGCATCTTCCTAGAATGTCCCCAGACCCATCCACTCTGGGAACGACGCCAGAGCAGCAACTAGAGGGGTGCCAGTCCGGTGTGGAAGTGGGAGAGGTGCCTGAAAAAGGGGCAAGTGCGGGGCAGGCGGCATTGTTCCCTATCCGAGCCCTCCCCCACATACAGCGCCATAACATGGTGAAGCAGGTCGCCCTGTACTGATGAATCCCTAAGGCTCCACCCCTTACAATGTAACAAGAGCGACAGCTCTACCTGGGACATGAAGGCAAACAAACATAGAAGCCTGTCAGAATGAAGAGACAGAGAAGTATGGCCCAAAAGGGGAAATGGATCAAGGTTCCAGTGGGAGAACTAAGCAATGAGGAGATATCCAACCTAACAGATGAGGAGATAGACAACCTAACAGGTGCAGAATTCAAAACACTGGTGATAAAGATGCTCACAGGCTTGATGGATATGCTTGACTATGGCAAATGCATAAGGGAAGAAGTGAAGGCTATGCTAAGTGGAACGAAGGAAAACCAATGGTGAAAAGAATGAAACTGGGGTTGAAATCAATGATTTGGAACATAAGGAAGAAAAGAACAGTCAACCAGTGCAGAATGAGGAAGCAAGAATTGAAAAAAATTAGGAAAACTTCCCAAATTTTGTGAAGGAGATGAACACACAGGTCCAGGAAGCACGGAGGGTCCTGGGCGAGCTAGACCCAGAGGGGACCACACCAGGATACATCATGATTGAGACGCCAAAGGTGAAAAATAAATAGAGAGTCCTGGGGGCAGCAAGAGAGAGGCAGAGGGTTGCCTACAGGGGGGTGCCTATAGGACTACCACCTGATTTTTCAGAGGACACTTTGCAGGCAGGAAGGGACTGGCAAGAAGTATTTAATATGATAAAAGGCAACCTGCAACCAGGACTACTCTATCTAGCAAAGCTATCATTTGGAATGAAAGGGTAGATGAAGTGCTTCCCAGACAAGGCAAAGCTAAAGGGGTTCATCATCACCAAGCCATTATTATATGAAATGTCTAAGGGACATACTTAAGAAAAAGAAGATCAAAACTATGAACACTAAAGTGACGACAAACTCACAACTATCAACAACTGAATCTAAAAAATAAAAAACAAAATTTAACCAAGCAAACCAGAATAGGAACAGAATCATAGGTATGGGGATCATTTGGAAGGTTATCATCTGGGAGGGGGGAGGGGGAGAAATGGGCATATGGTGCAGGGATAAAGAGCATAATCGGTTGGTACAAAATAGACAGGGGAAGTTAAGAATAATATAGGAAAGGGTGAAGTCAAAAAACATGTGCATGACCCATGGACATAAACTAAGGTGGTGGGATCACTGTAGGGAAGGGGGTACTGAGCAAAGGTGAGCAAGGGGAAAAAAATTGGAACTACTGTAACAACATAATCAATAAAATATGCTTTAAAAAAAGAATGCAATATCTTAAATAAATAATACACTAGAAGGAATAAACAGTAAGTTAGGTGAAGCGTAGGACTGAATCAGCTATTTGAAAGACAAGATAGGAAAAAAACCACACAAATAGAGCGGCAAAAAGAAAAAATAATTTTAAAAAATGAAGGGAGCTTAAGAAACCTTTGGGGCAACATGAAGTGTAACAACATCCACATCATGGGAAGACAGCAATTAAGGAATTGAGAAATTATTTGAAAAAATAATGACCAAAAACTTCCTAATATGATGAAGGAAAAGTACACACAAGTCCAAGAAGCTCAGAGTCCCAAACAAGTTGGACTCAAAGAAGCCTACGCCAACACATCATAATTAAAATGGCAAGGCTTAAAGATAGGGAGAGAATCCTAAAAGCTGTAAGAGAATATTAGGTAGTTACCTACAAGGGAACACCAATTAGAGTGTCATCTGATTTCTCAACAGAAACATTTCAGGCCAGAAGGGAGTGGTGTGAAATATTCAAGGTGGTGAAAAGCAAGGACCTACAACCAAGGCTACTTTATTCAGCAAGGCTATCATTTAAAATTGAAGGAGAAATAAGGAGCTTCTCAGACAAGAAAAAGCTAAAGGAGTTTGTTAACACCAAACCAAAGAGGTTGCTTTAAGAAGAAGCTTAATAATAAAATGTATTTCCATAAAAAAAAGAAAAAGAGAAAGAAATAAAAAAACAGAGAAAAATAGTCTAACAATAAAATGGCACTAAATACATATCTATCAATAATCACCTTAAATGTAAATGGCTCAAATGTTCCAACTAAAAGACATAGGGTAGCTGAATGGATAAGAAAACAAGACCCAAATATGTGCTCCCTCCAAGAAACCCACCTCGGATCAAGAGATACACACAGACTAAAAGTAAAGGAATGAAAAAAGATATTTCATGCAAATGGAAAGAAAAAAAGCTAGGGTAGCAATACTTCTATCTGACAAAATAGACTTTAAAACAAAGGCTGTAGTAAGAGACAAAGAATGACACTACACAATGATAAACAGGACAATCCAACAAGAGGATATAACACAAACATTTATGCACCTAACATAGGAGCACCTAAATATGCAAAGCAAATCTAGATTGACACAATGGTAGAGATCTACAGAACAAAAATCATAGTCAAGGATTTTAAGACCTCATTGACTTCAATTAAGAAATTAAGAAAACAATCCTATTCACCCTTGCTTCAAAAAGAATAAAATACCTAGGAATAAACCTAACTGATGTTGTGAAAGACCTGTACTTGGAAAATTGTAAGACACTAAAGAAAGAAGTTGAAAAAGATACAAATAAATGGAAGCATGTATCATGTTCATGGATAGGAAGAATTAACATTATTAAAATGTCCATACTACCCAAAGCAATCTATAAATTCAATACAATTCATATCAAGATTTCAATGACGAATTTCACAGAATTAGAACAAATACTTAAAAATTTTTTTATGGTACCATAAAAGGTCCTGCATAGCAACAGCAATCTTGAGAAAGAAAAAGAAAGTTGGAGGAATCATGCTACCTAATATCAAATTATACTATAACGCTATAGTAATCAAAACAGCCTGGTATTGGCATAAAAACAGACACATAGATCAATGGAACAAAATACAGAGCCCAGAAATAAACTCACAGTTTTATAGTCAATTAATATTTGACAGAGGAAGGAAGCACATACAATGGGCTAAAGATAGTTTATTCAATAAGTGGTGTTGGGAAAACTGGACAGACACATACAGAAAAATAAAACTAAACACCCTTCTTACACCACACATAAGAATAAATTCAAAATGGATTAAAGACGTAAATGTTATAACTGAAACCATAAAAACCCTTGAATAAAACATAAGCAGCAAAATCTTAGATATTGCTTGTAACAATATTTCATTGGATACATTTCCCCAAGCAAGGGAAACAAATGGGACTACGTCAAACTAAAGTTTTTGCACAGCAAAGGAAAACATCAACAAAATAAAAAGGCTGCCCACAGAATGGGAGAACATATTTGCTGATACATCTGATAAAGTGTTAATATCCAAAATTTATAAAGAACTTACAAAACTCAACACCAAAACAACAAACAATCCAGTTAAAAAATGGGCAAAGGACCTGAACAGACACTTCTCCAAAGAGGACATAGAGATGGGCAATAAACATATGAAAAGATGCTCAATATCACTAATTGTCAGAGAAATGCAAGTTAAAACCACCGTTGGATATCACCCCATACCTGTCAGATGGCTATCATCAATAAATCAACAAACAACAAGTGCTGACAAGGATGTAGAGAAAGGGGAACCCTAGTGCATTGTTGGTAGGAATGCAGACTGGTGCAGCCACTGTGGAAAGCAGTATGGAGATACCTCCAAAAATTAAAAATGGATCTGCCTTTTGACCCAGCAATCCCACTTCTGGAAATATATCTAATATATCTAATATCTAACCCAAAACACTAGTTCTAAAGAACATAAGCACCCCTATGTTCATTGCAGTGTTATTTATAGTCACCAAGATATGAAAGCAGCCCAAGTGTCCATCAGGAGATGAGTGGATAAAACAACTGTGGGACATCTACACAATAGAATTATGCTCAGCTGTAAAATAGAAGAAAATTTTACCCTTTGCAACAGTGTAGATGGACCTTAAGAACCTTATGCTAAGTGAAATAAACCAGTCAGAGAAAGACAAATACCATATGATTTCACCCACATGTGGAATCTAATGAAAAAACAGAACTAGCAAGGAAAATAGAGACAGACTCATAGAAAGCAGGCTGACAGCAAAGATGGGGTTGGGAGGAGGTTAGCAGGGTAGAGGGATTGAACAAAAGGGAAAAAGGACTCATGGACATGGACAGCAGTGTGGTGATTGCGAGGAGGGACGTGTAAGAGGACTAAATATTGAAAAAATAAAGAATAACTATAAAAAAATAAAGCTAAGGACTTAAGCCCTGGCCAGGTAGCTCAGTTGTTTAGAGCATCATCCCAATACACCAGGGTTGTGGGTTCAATCCCTGGTCAGGGCACATTCAAGAATGAACCAATGAATGCAAAATAAGTGAAACAACAAATCAATGTTTCTCTCTCTCTAAAAACATCAATTAAAAAAAAAGCTAATGACTTGAGTATACTTATTTACTGCTCCTCCCTTCCTAAATATCATTGAAACGACAGTAAAATAATAAAATGGGAATAAAACCATAGCAGTAAATATAGTGGGAAAGTGGTTGATTAGTTGATCAGAGTTTTTAATGAATTTCTGGAAGAAGGAAAATGAATGGTAGTTTGTTGACAAATATAATAAAGCAGAAGCTTTACTTAAAATACAAGCATGAGAAAGATACAGTGAGATAGGATCTGAACTTTCCAGTGGAATGAATCTACAGTACTTTTAGTTGTGAAATTGGCATGTTCTAACAGGGTAGTTAGTAAGTCTACTTCTGGAACAATTATTCAGTTTGTCCTGGTGTCCCTTTCTCTGAAAGAGCAGTGTAACTACAAGTTCTTAATTTACCAGTAGGGCTAAGAGTGGAGGCTATTTTCCAAAGAAATTTATTAAAACTTTCCTAAGGAGGCCTAAGGCTTTTGATATGAGAGTTATATCCCAGAGCAGTCTCCCCAACCCTATTCTGATTATTTGATCATTTTCCAAACTCTTCTATCTCTACCTGGAAAGCTTACGTAAGTTGGCCAACAAGTACTCCTCATTCATCTACATATGTGTTGCTACTAGTCTGGTTGAGGCCTATTGGAGGAACAACACATAGCAGTGGAAACCCATGCCAGCATGTATCCTCATTAACTTGGTCTTTTATTTTGTAAATATAAATAAACAAATATGTACCCCCAGAACTATGAAGAAAATTAACAATCAGAATGTAAAAGACCATGATGAACAAACAAACAATCAAAACATTTTGTGGGAACAGAGACAGTTTGGGATGAGAAAAGAACTTATAATACTTATAAAATTCTGATTGGCATCCTCTGAAAAGTTCAAAATGATATTTTATCCATTAAAATATTCAAGACACAATGCTAGAAACTATGAAAAATAATGAGAAGACACAAACAGTGTTTGGAAACAACAAAAAAAGTATTGTTAAAAAAGAACAATAGAAGGACTACAAGGAAGTCTCCCAGAACAGAGGAAAAAAAGAGAAGGAAAGATGGTACATAGCAGATCAATCCAGGAGCTCCAACATTTGACTCATAGGTAATTCAGAAACAAAGAGTGGAAGAAATAGAGGACATAAAGTTATAAAAGAAAATAAATTTTATGGGACCAAAAACAAACTTTTAAACTGAAAATACCTATGAAAAATCAGGTACACTGTATAAAAACTAAAACAAAATATTATGTACATATTTTTCCTCATTATATTTTAATTACCAAGAATAAAGGTAAAATTTTAAAATCTTCCTTAAAGGAAATCCAGGTTCACTTAGAAAGTAATGAAAATCCAACAGACATTTATTTTATTTTATTTTTACAAAATGATTTGGTTTAATTTCAGGTGGTAGGGAATTTTGGGGTAGAACAAAGACTGAAGAACAGAACACATTTTGAGAGGGTTTTGTGCTTGGCTTACACTGACCTCACAGGTAAGGTAATGAGTGGGAAGAACTAAAGAGAAGATAAGCCACTACAAGATTATTACTTTTTACAAAAGTTTATTCTTTTTTTAAAATTAAAAATATATTTATTGACTTTAGAGAAGGAGGAAGGGAAAGGGAGAGAGAAAGAAACATTGATGTGAAAGAGAAGCATCGATGGTTTGCTTTTCATATGCACCCCAACTAAGGATTAAACTTTCAACCTAGGTATGTGCCCTGACCAGGGGTCAAACCCATAGTCTTTTGGTGTATGAGACACTGCTCCAACTAACTGAGCCAAACCAGCCAAGGACAAAAATTTATTCTCAAATGTACAAAAGGCTCTAAGAAAACACTTCATTCTAGCTATAAGTGGCAACAGATGTGATGTCAGGGAATCCAAATGTTAAAACAGGAATGGAATTAAGAATCATCATTGCCCCTAGGCACAAGGAACAGCTCATTTTTTGCCAGATTTCATAATCCTACCTTTCCAAGGCTTTCACTTTTAGCTCCTTGGACTTTCTCTTTTTTGTTTCTGCTTGAATGCCTTATCTTCCTTGTCCATCTCCTTGGCCTGCTTCTTGAGCTGACTCAGTGGCTTCTTGTTTCTTTTATCAGCAAGGCAAAAGAAAAGCAATTAGAAATACTGAGAAAAACAAAAGCTTTATGAGAAACAATGATTTAAATATAATAAACTAAAATATGGAATGACTTGAGTAGTTAACAGAATGCAAGAAGAGAAATATTTTATTAATGTTGGGAACACTATGTTTTGATTGGCGCACAGTAATAATGTTGGACTTAAAATGAAATATAATCATATCATCTACTTCACTGAATAGTAAACAATATTTACATCATCATAAGAATAATGCAAATGCTGCCATTTGGCAGGGTTGATTTTCAAGATCATTTTATGCAAAACACAGAAACCTTTATTTTGGCTATAGAATAGAATTAATTATTGAACTGAATTAATACATTTCATTACTTAATTATTTAATTTCTATACATTGAGAGGTGCAAGACTGAAGGACAGATAAAAATGCAGAAATAACTTACAGAGCCCTGGCTGGTGTGGTTCAGTGGATTGGGTGCCAGCCTATGAACTGAAAGATTGCTGGTTCAATTCCAAGTCAGGGCATATGCCTGGGTTGCAGGCCAGGTCTCCATCTGGGGGTGTGCAAGAGGCAACTGAACAACATATCTCTTTTACACGGAGGTTTCTCTTTTTCTCCCTCTCTCCCTTCCCCTCTCTCTAAAAATAAATAGATAAAATCTTTTATAAAACAGCTTACAGAACAGGGAGCCAGTGTATTTTTTCTAAACTGATAGAATTAAAAATTAATATTTAATAATAATTTTTAAGAGTAATAATTTGAAAAACAATGACAAGACTAGTCATTATGTCTTTAGGCATAGTTCTTTACATATATTAAGTCATTTAACATTCACAACAATCTTATGAAGTACTCAGATTTTCTCCATTTGAGAGAAAGTAAAACTGATTCACAGAGGGTTGAGTAACTTGCCCAAGTTTACATCCTTAGTAATGGCAGATCAAGATAGGAGTGAAACAACTATGGGTAGAAGGTGTGGATGGAAAAATTAGGTAGTATGAAAAATAATTTGTATTAGGAGTAGATATGTAGTACCTATTAAATAAAGTTGATCAATCTAGAAATAATAAGCTATTTAGAGGTATGGAGCTATGAAGATAATTAATAGAAGAACTAGAGGCAGGGCAGCATTTTGCTTTCCACTTTAAAACTTTTTATAAAGTAATTTGCTTAATGTAAGCATAATATATTTTTAAAATTTTTAAATTCATCAATTCATTCTAAACTTCTCACTCAGTCTCATTTAATAAAAGACCTCTTAAGTGAAAAGTTTGCTTTCTCTCAATTTTAGATATCTAATATGTTCATACTTGGGAAAATTACAGATAACATTCCCAAGATAGAGAAAGTGGCCTCAGCTCATTCTGGTTGAAAATGCCTCATCTGTCATGTGTCTACATAGAAGTCAGTTTATGGTCATAGAAGATAATATTAAAAAACATTATAAAGCTATTAAAGTGTGTCATCATATCACAACATTTACAGAGTAGTATAGAGAAAGAAGGTCTCACAGTTTAAGGAAGTAAAGCTGATGGAAGCATTATAGTGACAGCTATATACTAAAAATACTGGAGAGTTAAAGATACCAAATGAAAGAAGAACCAAAAGAAGCATCATCACAGAATTGTAAAAAAAAAAAAAAAAAGGAGAATACTTATTTATTTATTTGTTTATTTATTTTTAAGTATATTTTATTGATTATGTTGTTACAGTAGTCCTAATTTTTCCCCCTTTGCTCCCTTCTGCCCAATACCCACCTTCCCTCGGGCAATCCCACCACCTTAGTTCATGTCCATGGATTGTGCATATAAGTTCTTTGGCTTCAACCTTTCATATATTATTCTTAACATCCCCCTGTCAATTTTGTACCAACCAATTATGCTTCTTAGTCCCTGCACCATATCCCCATTTCTCCCTCTCCCCCCTCCCAGCTGATAACCCTCCAAATGATCCCCATACCTATGATTCTGTTCCTATTCTGGCTTGCTTAGTTAAATTTTGTTTTTATTTTTTAGATTCAGTTGCTGATAGTTGTGAGTTTGTTGTCATTTTAATGTTCATAGTTTTGATCTTCTTAAGTAAGTCCTTTTGACATTTCATATAATAATAGCTTGGTGATGATGAGCTCCTTTAGCTTTGCCTTGTCTGGGAAGCACTTCATCTGCCCTTCCATTCCAAGTGATAGCTTTGCTGGGCAGAGTATCTTGATTGTAGGTTGCTTTTTATCACACTGAATACCGCTTGCCAGTCCCTTCCTGCCTGCAAAGTGTCCTCTGAGAAATCAGCTGATAGTCTTATAGGCACCCCCCTGTAGGCAACTCTCTGCCTCTCTATTGCTGCCCCCAGGACTCTCTCTTTATCTTTCACCTTTGGCATCTCAGTCATGATGCATTCTGGTGTGGTCCCCTCTGGGTCCAGCTTGCCAGGGACCCTCTGTGCTTCCTGGACCTGTATGTCCATTTCCTTTGCAAAATTTGGGAAGTTTTCCTAATTTTTTTCAATTCTTGCTTTCTCATTCTGCACTGGTTGACTGTTTTTTTCTTTCTTATGTTCCAAATCATTCATTTGAACCCTGGTTTCCTTTCCTTCACCATTGGTTTGTGTGGATTTTTCTTCATTTCACTTAGCATAGCCTTCACTTTTTCTCTTATGCATTTGCCATACTCAAGCATATCTGTCAAGCCTGTGAGCATCTTTATCACCAGTGTTTTGAATTCTGCATCTGTTAGGTTGTCTATCTCCTCATCTTTAGGTTGGCTATCTCCTTGTGGATTAGTTCTCCCACTGGAACCTTGATCCATTTCCCCTTTTGGGTCATACTTCTCTGTCTCCTCATTCTGACAGACTCCTGTGTTTGTTCCAGGTAGAGCTGTCATTCCTGTCTGGATGAGTATTTCTTTATATCTTTGTTTGCTGGACTTTCATGGAGTTTGATTTTCTGGAACTTCTGGTTGTTTCTAGTTTTGAGGTAGTTGTATTTCTTCTTAGTTGTGGATGGAGACACAGCGTGTCTGTCCATGCCTTTATCTTGGCTGGAAGTTGAGAATGTTTATTTATTTACACTTATATATACTGAATCATTTATCTTTAAGATTTTCTTTCTGCCCTGACTGGTGTGGCTCAGTGGGTTGGGCATTGTCCTACAAACCGAAAGGTAGCAGGTTCAATGGTCGGGGCATATGCCTGGATTGCCAGCCAGGTTTCCATTTGGGGGCATGGAAGAGACAATTGATCAATGTTTCTCTTTCACATCAATGTTTCGCCCCCTCTCTTTCTCCCTCCCTTCTCCTCTCTCCAAAAATATATAAATAAAATCTTTAAAAATTTTTTTTCTTTTTGGTAATGGCTCAGCTTTCTCTACCATCCAAACATAGTTAAAGTTTTCATATTTTGTGATGTAATTAGTTGCAATTCAATATTTCAGAGGATTTTGGAAATTGTAACAGTGAACGTGAAGTAAGGAGGGCACATCTTTTCTGACTGCAAGGACTATTTAATGATACCCTGCTACCTTAAGGGTGACAAGAGCTCTTGAGCACATGTTTCACATTTTGGACATGATGGGAAGGCAGACTTGAAATTGGTGAGAACGTGTTAAGAAACTGTTGCCCAAAGAATATACTAAGGTTAAATTAAGCAACTGCCTATCAGAATAGAAAGTAGGCCTTGAAAGGATGGGAAGAGGTGGTATGGTATGAAGGCCAAAAAGCCTATCTAGCTAAGATAGCTGCACAGAGTTAAAATTGATTAGTAGAGTAGCTAAATGGACTTTGAGGTTAAACATAGCACTTCCAGTCAATTACTCATTATATTTACTCTGCTCTCTAAAGTACAACTTGACCAGTTGAAGGTAGTTAAGATTAATAAGCAAATTCAATAATTACAGATATGTTTGCTTTTGTATTCTCAACTTTAGCCATTCATCTGTCTCTCACAGATAGAGCTCTACCTTTCATAGTAAGGACTCAGGCTATCTCATGGTTTTGTAAGATAAATAATAATCACAATAAAGGGTTATACTTTAATTGACAAATTATTATTCTTTTAATATTTATTTTTATTTTAAAATAAAATTACAATGAAAACAATTTAATAAGTATCCTAATTATATTGTTTATAGGCACATTTCTGATTTACTCAATAATTATTCATTGACACTGACAGTATCAGGTATTATAGTATAAATTCTAGGAGTTGTCACTGAGTCCTGAGCATCCCTGTATATTCTTTCTGGATATGCCCAAAATGCAAGGCTCTTACTATTCCTTACCTGGGAAATTTCTCAGGGTTGTGCTTGTAGTGAGTGATCTTGAGGGATGAGGTAATATCTCCCCCAGACAAAGAGTAGGTTTACTTACTGCTTATTATAAGTGGTGAATTTGCCAAAGCTTTGATGCAAATTCACTGCATGCATAGCATCCACCTGAACCTCATGCTGCTTACTGTTCTGTGAATAATAAAAGTCTTTTGTCTCTGACCCATCAGTCTTGTGTCTGTGGTCAACATTCATAAAACAGTAACATACTAATTTAATTTGTAAGAAGGATAATAATCTCTATTCTGCCAATCACTTTCCAGGTCCTCAAGCTACAGACACCATTGCTTTGACATGCCTTAAAAAAAAAAAGACCTCAACACTGTAATGACTTATTCAGCAATCTCTATGTGTGGAATAAACACAAGCAATTGCTATTATCTCTATTTTACAGATAATAAAACTAAGACTCATAGATTAATCACCTTTCAGGCCAAACAGCTTGCTAGTGATGAAGCAATGTTCCAAATACAAGTCTTCATGACTCTAAATTCAGGTGCATGCCATGTATTTAGAAAATCTTGAAAAGATATTGTGAATTAACTGCATCAATGTCCTATTAGAGTTTTGTTTTAAAGATTGTTTTTATGTATTTATTTTTAAAGAGAGAAGAAAGTAGGGACAGAGGGAGAGAAACATCAATTGGTTGGCTCTCACACACCCCCAACTGGAATGTACCCTGACCGGGAATCCAACCAGCCAACTTTCTGTCCACAGGTTGGCACTCAATTCATTGAGCCACATGAGCCAGGGCCTACTTGGGGTGTAATAAGTTACACCAAAAGAATGAATAGTTAAAGAATCTTCTATTTTTTAGAAAAACAACAACTTGTCTTTGTTGTTTTAAAATACACTTAAATAATGCTTACACTAAGATCTAGTACCTGTTTTAGTGGACATGGAAAATTTTAGAAAGTGTGTGTTCAATTATAATTGGGAAATACTGAGTGGAACCTAAATGTTTAAAAGCATTATATCTTAGAAATTGAGACTGTAGCTGAGACTTCTCAATTTGCTCTCTTCCTGCTCACCCAGAAATAAGATTCTAAATGTGGCATCAGAAGTTAAGGGCTTTCTCTGGAACGTTCTCTGGCGGGCGTGCTGCAAAACAATGTTTACCATGGCAGTGAAAACACACATTCATCATTTCTTTTGTGAAGATTTAGCTATTCAACTCCTTCAGTAGACACTGACTTTCAACAGGGTTAAATTCAGGTCTTACTCATTTTTTTAATATTATTACCTTGTCCTCTACCAGTTTTTTTTTTTTTCTATCTTTACTTATTTCCCCTCTTCTTCCTGCTTTGTTTTTATAAAAAATTGTAATAATATGCTCCCCAAATGCTAAAAAGTACAATGAGAACTTGTATGTCTATTTCCTTGTATGTATATTTCCCTCACCAAATTAGAAGTTTTCTTTCATTATTTTTTCAAATAAGTTTTCAATGTCTTGCTCTTCCTCTTCTCCTAGCATTCCTATAATTCAGATGTTGGCACTTTGGGAAATGCCCCAGAGTCTTCTTACACTCTCATCATTTTTTTGAATTCTTGCTTCTTTATTCCATTCTGGTTGAATGTTTATTTCTTCCTTATGTTCCAAAGCATCGATTTGAACCCCAGCTTCCTTCTCTTCACTGTTGGTTTGCTGTGGATTTGCATTTGTTTCACTTAGTGTAGCCTTCATTTCTTCCCTTATGGTTTTGCTGTACTCAGTTCTCTGAGCGTCCTTACAATCTGTATTTTGAACTCTGCATCTGATATGTTGGCTGTCTTCATTTTGTTTAATTCTTTCTCCAGAGTTTTGTTCTGTTATTTCATTTGGGCCATATTTCTTTGTCTCCTCAATTTAGTAGCCTCCCTGTGTTTCTTTCTGTGTATTAGGTAGAGCTGCTTTGACTCCCTATTTTAGTGCACCTGTTAAGTTGTGTGGGGTGGAGCCTTTAGGTATTGGCCAAGGTGGAGTTCTGTATGTGGGGGAGGGGTCAGGAAGGGGGCATTGCCAGTGCCTTCCTGCTGGAGGCTAACTCAGCACTCACCTTGTTTCCACTTCCTGTATGTGACTGGCACCCTTCTAAGTTGTTGCCCTGGTGGTGGTTCCCAGAGTGGGTGGGTTGTGTACACTCTTGGACCATGGGGGTCCTCTAAACAGACTTTCCTGAGAGACAGGCAGTTTATTCCGCCTTCCCAACCACAACTGGTTTTTTTCAGCCAGGAGTTATAAAGCTCTATCTTCTGGCACTGGAACCCTGGGCTGTATGGTCTGGCCTGGGGCTAGGATCTCTTGCTCCCAAGGTATCCCTCCCAATTTTTATCCACCACATGTGAATGTGGGACTGCCCAATCCTCTGGCTGCTGCCTCTCTGTTGCCACTGCCACACTGCATCCTCTCTGCCCCGGGTCCCTGTCTCTGCCCCTCCTACCCATCTGGGTGAATATGGCTTCTTTAAATCCTTGGTTGTTGGACTTCCAAACATTCAATTTTCTGGCAGTTCTGGTTGTTTTTTGTTTTGAGGTTAGTAGTGATCCATCTTGTGGTTGCGCATGGAAGTGAAGAGTTTTTACCTATGTCTCCATCTTGACTGGAAGTCTAGATTTTTTAAATCTAATTCCCCTTACATTTATCACTCTAGAACTTCAGCTTAATGATAGCACAGAGAAATATTAACAATTTTTAGAAGGACTGCATTGCATATGCAATGAGACAAAACATTTATAACTCAAAATCATCTTATGTTAGGCACTTATCAATATTTTGGGAAGATAACTTTATGAGTTCGAAGTAAGTACACATTCTTACCAGCTGTAGAAAATCATATTTGAAAGCCATGACTTGGTAGCTCAGTTGGTTAGAGCATCGTTTCAATACACCAAGGTTTCAGATTTAATCCTTGGTCAGGGTACATACAACCAATTAATGTATACATAGGTTAAACAATAAATCAGTGTCTCTGTCTCTCAAAAAATAAATAAATAAAAATTTAAAAATACACACACGCACATACACATACACATATATGAAAATCATATTTGAAAACAGTGTATCAGGAAACAAATACGCAAATATCTGAACCACCCTGCTGACTGCAATGTAAGAGTATAATGCATATTCTTCCTAAATAAATTATATATTATATATGTATATATATACACACACACAGGCACATGCATAGGAAACATGAATTTGAAAAAATGTTTTGTTACTTCAACAAATTGTGCTCAGAGAACTGGACAGGGACATGCAAAAAAATAAAACTAGGCCACCAACTTACACCATACACCTGAATAAACTCAAGATGGATAAAAGACTTAAATATGAACCATGACACCATAAAAGTCCTAGAGGAAAACATAGGCTGGAAAATGTCAGATATCCCACGTAGCAATATTTTTGCCGATATATCTCTTAGGGCTCGGGAAATAAAGGAAAGAGTAAACAAGTGGGACTACATCAGAAAAGAGTTTCTGCTCAGCAAAAGAAAACATCAGCAAGATGAAAAGGGAACCAATCATATGAAAAAACATATTTGCCAATGATACCTCAGACAAGGGTTTGATCTCCAAAATATATAAAGAACCTATATGATTCAACACCAAGAAGACAGAAAATCCAATTAAAAATGGGCAAAGCATCTGAACAGGCACTTCTCCAAGGAGGACATATAGAGGGCCCATAGGCATATGAAAGAGCGCTCAACATCACTAGCCATCAGATAGATGGAAATTAAATTCACAGTGAGATACCACATCATACCGGTTAGAATGGCCATCATCAACAAGTCAACAAACAACAAGTGCTGGCGAGGATGTGGAGAAAAGGGAACCCTAGTGCACTGTTAGTGGGAATGAAGACTAGTGCAGCCACTATGGGAAACAGTGTGGAATTTCCTCAATAAACTAAAAATGGAACTGCCTTTTGATCCAGCAATTCCATTGCTGGGATTATACCTGAAGAATCTTGAAACCAATTCAAGAAAACCTATGAACCCCTATGTTCATAGCAGCACTATTTACAATAGCCAAGTGTTGGAAACAGCCTAAGTGCCCATCTGTAGATGAGTGGATCAAAAAACTGTGGTACATTTACACAATGGGATACTATCCAGCAGAAAGAAAGGAGGAACTCCTATCATTTGCAACAACATGGATGGAACTAGAGAGAATTATGCTTAGCAAAATAAGCTAGACAACAAAAAAGAAATACTATATGATATCACCTAATACAGGAAACTAATGAACAACACAAAAAATGAGCAAAATTAAACCAGAGGCATGTAAACAAGGAGCAGACTAACAGTTACTAGGGAGGAGGGAAAGAGGGAGAGAAGGGGGATAAGTAGGGGAAAGGTCGAGTCAAAGAACTAGTATAAATGACTCATGGACATGCACAACAGGGTAGGGATTGACTGTGGAAGAAGGGATGCTGGGTGAGGGGGAGAGCAATGGAGGAAAGTGGGACAACTGTAATAGAAAAACAATGAATAAATAAATTAATAAATAAATACTATGGCAGGCTTCTAAGGAAGTTTAGATCCCAAGTACAGGTAGATTTAGAGTTTAGAAAAATTCTACAGTGTTGTGAAATAGGTGAACAGTTGAGAGGATTAAGAAGTACAAATAAGTAGTTACAGAATAGTCATGGGGATGTAAAATACAGTATAGGAAATGGAGTAGCCAAAGAACTTGTATGCATGACCCATGGACATAAACAATAATGTGGGGATTGCCTGAGGGAGTGGGGGTGCTGGTTGGAGGGGGGCAAAGGAAAAAAATCAAGACAACTGTAATAGCATAATCAATAAAATGTAATTTAAAAAAGAAAATTCTACAAATTAAATATAGAAGAAATGTCAGTCACTGCTTTTCATGGCTTTATGAGACCCTATTATAATTATCTGTTGACCACTCTCTCTCCTCTACTACACTATAAATTATCTGAGGGTGGAAAACTTATGTCTTTGTATTTATAGTGCCTAGCATAATTTTGGGTCAGAATAAATACTTTTCCAATGAATGAACAAATTAAGCAGCTAAGAACTAAATCAGGGATACATCTAAAGCTGGATGTTAAGTCTATTAGAAGAGAGCAGTGAGCGATTGGGCCTAAATTATAGTTGTAACTACCATTATTGAGCTCTTCCAATTTGCCAGTCACTGTGCAAATCACTTTATATATATTATACAGTCCTTAAAGTAACTATTTCAGTGAAGTACTATCATAAGTACTATATTAACTCTTACAATACAGATAAGGAAACAAAAAGAAAAACTTAAGAAAAAACAAACAAACCAAACAAAACACAACGAAAAACATTGTCCTTAAGTCCCACAAGTACTAAGAGTTGGACATTATAGCTTCAGGTTTTTTTCCCCTTAAATAATAGATTTTATTTTTTCAAGCATTTTTATATTTACAGAAAATTGAGCTGATAGTAAAGAGAGTTCTTGTATACTTCCTTACTCTCCCTGGGTCAGTTTTCCTTATCATTAACTTGCATTAGTGTGGTTCATTTGTTACAATTGATGAACTAATGTTGACACATTATTATTTACTGAAGTCCATGGTTTATATTAGGGTCATGTTTTATGTTATATGGTTATATGGGCATTGATAAATGCATAGTTTAAGTTTTAGCCCCATGTCATAATACAAAGATACTCTGGAGTCATTAGAAAGATGTCCAATCAATACCAAGATCTTCTTAACATGGAGATAATGATTCTTTCAAATCAATCTATGCAGTTATTGCAATTTCTATTGTACTCCCATTAGAGTTTTCATGGAACTTAAAAAACCCATTCTAAAACTCAGATGAAAAGGGCCAAGAAGAGCCAGTTACTAAGTCTTATAGTAAATCTGTAATAATTAAAACATGTCCTTGTTACAATCAAATAGGTAAACAAACCAACTGAAAGAATCTAGAAATAGATCCATGCATACATATGTTTTGATTTATGAAGAAGTGGTATTACAAGTCATTGGGGAAAAGGTAGACTATTAAATAAATGATGCCGGGACAGTTGACTTTCCAAATGGGCAAAAAACAAATTTTTGCTACTTCCCTATCCCAAATTTGGATGGACTACATGACGATTGTGAAAAATGAAACTACAAAGACTTTCAGCCCTGACTGGTGTGGCTCAGTGGGTTGGGCGTTGTCCTGCAGACTGAAAGGTCCTGGTTCAATTCCCGTCAGGGCACATGCCTGGATTGTGGGCCAGGTACCTGGTTGGAGGTGTGAGAGAAGCAACCGATTTATGTTTCTCTCACACATTGATGTTTCTCCCTCCCTTCCTCTCTCTCTAAAAATAAATAAAATATTTTTTAAAACTTTCAGAAGTAGACAGTAAAATGTTTTCATTACATCTAGGCAAGGAAGGATTTCTTAAATAAGGCGTAACCAGCACAATCCATAATGAAAAACTATAAACTGGATTAAAATAAAATTTGTCATTTTGTATGACAAAAGGCACAGTGAACAAAGTGAAAAGACATCACGAACGCTAAGAACTTTACAATTTGTATAGCCAAAATAGGTATAATAGGTAGATAGAATTTATGAAGAGCTCCTATTAGACCAATAAGAAAAAACTGGAGAAAAATGGAGCAAATGATTTAAATAAAGAAGGAAACATATGTAAAGATGTTGATCTTACTAAATTTTTTCCTTGGCAAAAAATTGGGAGTTACACATTTTTTCATTTTCATTTTTATTTTCAATGATATTTCTTATTTATTTGTTTATTGTTTTTCTGTTACAGTTGTCCCACTTTTTCCCCCATTGCTCCCCTCCCCACCTAGCCTACCCCTTCTCCCATAGACAATCCCCACCCCATTGTCCATGTCCATGGGACATTTATACTAGTTCCTTGATAATCTTACTATTAATGAGTAAAATGCAAATTAAATGCACAACCTAGGCTATTACATATCCATTATCTTTTTAAAAAGTACTTTCCTGTTTATGCTATTATAGTTGTCTCAAATTTTCCCCCTTTGCCCTGTTCCACCCAACTCGTCCCCTACTATCAGTCTTCTCACTGTTGTCCATGTCCATGGGTCCTTCATATATGTTCTTTTCATACCTATTATCTTGAGAAAATGAAAAAGTTTGATAATGTCATGTTTTAGTAAGGGTGTGAAGAAATAGAAATAGGAATTCTTGTACACTCTTGGTGGAAATATAATTACCTCCACTATTTTGGAAACTGAAGGAAGCAGAGATTGCTAAGACACCCCCCCCCCCTCCGATAGATCCTGCTTCTAGTTTATTTGTCCAAAAAGTACAGGAGGACACCAGCTCCATGCAAACAGCAGCCCAAGGGTCACACCAGTCCTTCTTTCCTCACATTGGTAGACAGAGGCTTCTTCTGTGAAGCTTTCATGTGGGCCTGGGCACCACTGGGATCCTGAGCCTGAGCTGCATTCTAGGCCTTGGTTTGACTAGAACCTGAGACCCTTGGCAATGTGGGCATAAGCACATTTCCCAAGCTTGGGATGAGCAATGTAGGTAGGTCAACTGAGCTCGCGGCTGCCATCTTTTGGGATTTTGGGCTTGACCTCCTTGGGTTTTACGAGGGCCTTGATAGCCTTGGCACGTGTGCTCATGGCCTTGGCATTGTTGCCCTGCATCTTCTTTAGGCCCTTCTTGTTGTGCTTCTTGTTGTGCATGTTCCTCAGGAACTTGGGGGTCTACACTCTTAAGAGGTTTGTATATTTGTGATTGGGGTTTCTTGATGCTGTTTTTCTGCCATTTTCAAGATTGGTTGTGTGTGGTGTGATTCTTGGACTTGACCTTATCTGCACCTGGAGGACGAGAGTGGAGATCAGAACTTCGTGCTCTCTGGACTGGGCCTCCCTCTCCTGCCCTGATGGAAACCTGAGGCTGCCAGAGCACATGGGGCTGGAAGAACACTAAGTCTTCATCAGATCCATTCTTCTTCCTGGACATACAGTTAGACTACCTTTCTCAACTTCCCTTGCAGTTAAATGTGAACATGTAACTGAGTGTTACAAATGGAACTGGATTTAAAGTGATCTGCTTCTCAAAGCATGTTTGGTGATTGCCAGAGGGAAAGGGGAGTAAGGGGAGGTAGAAGAGGGTAAAGGGAAGATAAGTGATATCCAAGGAGACTTGACTTTGGGTGGTGAGTACACAATACAATATACAGATAATGTATTATATAATTTTATTAACAAATCTCATCCCAATAAATTCAATAAAAGTTAAAAAATAAAGTGATGTGCTTCTCCATGTGCTTTTTCATTTCTGGCTGATTAGGATGGTAATGCAGAGGGAAACTTGGAAACTATGTGTTAAAATGGCAGAATCCCTGACAGCACACTTACCTGAATAGCTGTGTGGAGCAAAGTCCTCTTCACCCAATCCACTCTGCAAGTTATGAGTAATTATAATGGTCTGAGCACATTCTGTTCTAGACTTTTATGTGAATGAGAAGTAAACTGCTAAACAAAAAAAAAGAGAAGTAAACTGCTATTGAACTGAAGCAGGATATTTTGGGGTCTATTTATTACTGTAGCCTAATCTATCCTAAAGATGCAGTTGGCAAGATATAATATCAACATTTGTTAATTGCTAGCAGTTCTGTTTCTAAGTATTTTTATTCCTTAATGAAAAACATTTATGTCAACAGGGATACCCGATGAAGGGAACCAAAATTTTCCACCCTGAAGCTGCTTTTTGGGATATTGATTTAAAGCTATTTATTAAGAAACAAAAAATCTCAGAAAGAACCACAACTTATTCATTTCTGTATGAGAGTAGTTAATTCCCTTGCTTTAGTTTCCTATTAGCATCGGTGCTGCAGTAAACATACTTGAACAGTGTGAGATTTAAAAAATTAATACTGTTACTGTACTGAAGGGTTCTTTTTGCTTGTGCACATCAAAGCCCAATAAGACACAAACAGGAGTTTGCAGCCAAGAAAGTAAGGATTTATTAAGGACATGGCACCATGCCTGGAGTCACAGGTAGTTCATGCTCAAAGACCTGGCTCCCTAATGGCCTCCAGGAGATGGGTTATATAAGGAAAAAGTCATTAATCATGGTGACTAATGGAGTTATGCTCATGGTTGCTACTGATAGGTTGGTGCTAGGGTAGGGGGTAATTGACCATTGTATCTGGTCCTGATGTCAGCCATGGAGTTGTGCTGCCCAATTTTGCAAGGAATTGTTCTGTGGGATTGTTCTGCTTTCCTGGGTCTGGAGCCAAAACAAAACTGAGGCCAAGATGCTATGTTTAGTTTGACTGAAAACTCTGTCTCAATAGTCAGTAGACAGAGGACCTTGTTTCTAAGACTACTGGATGCTGACCAAAACTTCATTGTCCTGAGAGCTTAATGATTAAGTAAGGGAGAGAAAGCTGGGCAAGTCAAACTGCTAGGTGAGCCCAGTTTGAGTCAAAGAAAAATAAATCAAAATAAAAGGCCACATTAAGGAAAATAAGGTTTCTAAACATTTATAATACTTTTCCTCCCATCTTCTAAGTACTTCTAAATTGGCTAATAATCAAATTACACAGACAGATTAACAGGAGAAAATCAAGTTTTTAATATATGCACACGGGAGAGGCAACATTGGGTATATAAGACATTTTTGGACAAAAAAGAAAGGGGGGAGGGGCGATGGGGTATTAGATTTCAGAAGTGAGAATGGATGTTACAGATAGTTGAGGAAGAGGGGAACATACATGGCATGAAAATCCTTCCTAGGAAACTCAGAAGCAATGGGAGACAGGGAGATTCATAAAATGGAATGCTATAGAGTAATAATAATTAATTATTTGAACACATTTATTAACATGGATAAAGTAAGGTAAAAAAAAGCAAATTGCAAAATAATTATAATAGCATCTAAGTAAAAATGTAAAGATCAGCATATTAAGAACACTTATATAATCCTCCTTCATAGTGAAAGTGAAAAAGTGAGAATTATAATGAAGATCACTAATTTCAGTACAGTAATACTGGAGCTGCCCTGTGTAATTGTGTTCTGCATTGCACAAATTTCTGGGATAACACTCATGTAAACTACACAATTTACAATCCACTGTCTTATATGGCAGAGCTAGAAAAAGGAAGGCAGAAATATGGGGATGGTTTTTTAATTGTATCTGTAGTTTAGAGAGAGAGAGAATGAAGAGAGGAAGAGAGCTGATGTGGTTATGTTAACTTTTTTTAAAATTTATTTTTTTATTGTTTTTCTATTACAGTTGTCCCATTTCCCCCCCTTTAGATGTTAACTTTTGTTCAATCTTGAGGTTCATTAGTAGATGCCTAGTTATTTTCATACATTTTAATATATATGAAGTGTTTTATAATTAAAAATAAAGAAATAAAAAGGTTATTACTAAAGAAGTTCCCAAGAGCTATTCTTTTTTATTTCACTATAAAGTCCTTCTGTAAGTATATAAATATTCATAAGCCAAAGAAAAAATTCTACTAAAAATGTAGTATGTTCAGTGACAATTTTATGCTTGTTTGTTAACTATGAAATTCTATGTATATATTATGGTTTATCTACAGCATATGTGCCATAAAGTAGGGATATCAGATACACAGGCTACAAAATAATTGTGTTGCCAGTGGAAGTGGAGTTGTTTCATGGGATCGCAGGAAAAGCATTTCACAAAACCCTTGCACGGGAGACCGTGGTGTGGTGAGATTTATTTGGGTGAAAATAGAAGACTGCCCCTGTGTCTTAGCTCTGACCATACCGCCATGGGAAAAGTAAAACTGTCTTCTGCAAGGCCAAAACAAAGGCTGGTATCCAAAGTTTCTGTTTCATATTAAAGCTTAGTCCTTTGGAACCCACAAGCGACTGACTCTAAGCATGCTCAGTCCCTATCCAGGTAGCTTAGCATGTTCAGGGCAGTGCTGATGTATCCAGGCTCATGCCTGGAGCCTGCATTTGGAGTCTACATGATACCTGACTGCTGGCTCCGTGGCTGGTAGACTCACATGGTTACTATGGAGAGCACATGTGAAAAAATGGGGTGAGCATGGGTCGGGGTGGGTCGGGGTGGGAGAGAGAGAGAGAGAGAGAGAGAGAGAGAGAGAGAGAGAGAGAGAGAGAGAGAGAGAGAGCGAGCTCTGGGTTATATTAGGTTGGGCTTGAGACAGACCAGGTGCTCTTTCAAAATAACCAGTCAACTTCCCAAGCTATTGTGGGCTTCTGATGGCCCCACCTCCTAGCTAAACGATCCATTTCCCAGGTTAGACTGACAGGTCTCTATGGTAAAGCACCTCCTCCCGCACTATTCTGACTTCTATTTTGCATGTGTGTATTTCCCCCCATAGTCTGGGCAAGTGGACAGGGGAGATTGAAAAGCTGATCCTTCCTCCCTGAATGTCGTGGGCAGGGAATGTTGTTAATCCCCTTTGTGGGGCAATGCTGGAATCTCCTGGGGAGTGTGTGAAACAAGCTTATGCTCCCCAGTTGATTATGCTTAATAGTGTCTGATTCCCTTTGCTCCCTTCCTTTATTAATATCTAGCGGCCTATGATAACTTTTGCTATGGTTTGTAGGGATTGCTACTGTCAAAATAGAATTATGGGAGCGGGAGGAGGGAAATGACGGATGCACACACTTCATCGCAAAACACGCTGGCTGGCGCTCCACCTGCGTCCCTGTGAATCAATCCGGATGCTGCCTTTTTTAGATGCATTTCTAATGTAATAAATGTTGGAACACCTGTGACCTGTGGAGAAAAGACTGTTCCAAGACATGACTACTATCTGACCCACGAGCTGGACCCAGGCAAAAGGCAGAGATTGCTTCCTTCAACCCCCTCCCTCCCGCTAGACTGTCTGATCGTAATGGATGTTCAGTCTTGCATAAATCAGTACCCCTCCGCTACCTCCCACTATATGCTGTTCCTGGAACAGGCCATTGTCCTGACCTGGTCAAGCATGTAATTTCCCGTACTGGTAGCATTCATGTACTAGTACCCTGTGAATATTCCACCTTGTCCTATATAATTCTTCGCATCTGCCAAATGGCTCATAGATCCATTCTGTCTGCAGCTACCCAAGATGTGCCTCATATGTAAGTTTGTCTTAATAAACTGTTAATTATCAGAAAAAAAAATAGAACTCATTACTTTCAGCTGTTTTCAAATAGCAATAAGGAGAGATCAAGAGAACCAAAGTTTTGCCACCTTGAGGCGGCCTTTTGGGGTATTGATTTTAAGCTGTTTATCATGAAACAAGATGCAGAAAGAAACTTTGACACCCCCCCCCATTCCTGCTCAAGAGATTCAGATAGAAAAACCTGCTTCAGGAAGAAGATCTAAAAATGTTAGCCTTAGCCTAATTTGAATTAAATGTGGTAAACAGGGGGCTTCATACAGGGGCCTGTCAAACAGATACCCCCTGTGTCCCATTGCTTCTGAGTTGCATAGCAAGAATATTTCTGCCATATATGTTCTCCTCTTCCCCAACTACCTGTATATTGCTTATTCTCACTTCTGAAATCTAATACTTTTATCTTCTCCCCTTATCCTTTGTCCCAAAATGTCTTCTATACCCAATGTTGCCTTACTGTCTTTGGAATTTCATGGTTAGGTGAATCCCCTATGTGCATGTTAATTTTCTCCTGTTAATCTGTCTCTGTTAATTTGATTATTAGTCCAGCCAGAGGAATTTAGATGGTGGGAGGAAAGTATTATATTTTAGCCCCTACAGGGGATTGGTGAGTTTACAAATGCTTTCCTATGGGCATAGATATCGCTGGTGGGATGTGTTGCCCAAGATGAAACACATAGTGTCTTTCATTTGCCTTATTACTTGCCCATCAATATTTATGAGTGAAAATGAAATCATGTTTAAATAGTATTAAGGTCAACTCAGAAGCACAAAAAGCAAAGGGCACATTAAGGGGTAGGCTCAGTGTGGCAGGTTATATATTCCAAAGATGGGCACCACAGTATCTCTGACTTCTCTCCTCCAGCCTGGGGGCAGACCCCTGTGATTGCCTTGACTGAGTGGATGGCAGAGGGACACTGTGTGACTTCCAAGGATAAGTCATAAATATGCTTCACGTGTTTATCTTGGTCCCTTGATATGTTCATGCTGGGGGATGCCACCACATAGGCAATCCAAGCACCTGAGGCTGCCATGCTGTCAGGAAGCCTAAAGTAACCCACATAAAAAGACATAGATAAGCCCAAGTCGGTTGGTTCAGTTGGTTAGAGCATCATCCTTATGTACAAAGTTGTGAATTCGATTTGTGGTAAGGGCACATACAAGAAACAGCCATGAATGCATATATAAGTAGAACAGCAAATTGGTATTTCTCCCCACACCCTCAAATCAATAAAAATAAAATCAAAAGAAAAGATGCTGAGAAACCCTGAGACTATGTGGAAAGAGAAATAAATGTCTGACCCATCCCAAGCTGATCCAGACCTTCACTCTTCATGCACTCTCTGACTGCAATTGCATTAGAGACCTGAGTGGGAACCACTTAACCAAGTCCTTCTTGAATTCTTGATCCACAGAAACCATAATTGTTGCTTTAAGCCACTAATTTTTGGGGTAAATTTTCTACACCACAATAAATAAGTAGAACATGTAGAAGAGAGGGTAGGACCAGTTGTCAGCACCTGAACTCTCAGAATTTATTAGTACCAGTTGAAAACTTCCACTTGTTTCCACTTGCACAGTCCCTTGGCCTGGTCTCTGGCAGTGCTTTGTCTATCAAGAAGGAACAATCAATGTTTGTTGAATAAATCAATAGTCTGAAGCAGCTGAGCACTCTCATGCCACCACCAAAACAACATTTAGGGAAAATGAACCAATATTGCATTCTAGTCATAGCTCTTCCCACAAACAGGAGATACACCTCTTTTGTAAAGTGGTTCTGAAAACTCACCCTGCTAGAGTTTTGCTTCAAAGTTTAACTACTTTGTTTTATGAATCATGGTGTTTTCTTTTTGGAATAAACATTAATGTACTGTCTTCCAAATGCTAGGCTATTTATCTGAATTTTGTAGCCACTGTATATTTGAAGAACAAATGTGTTTAGTTTTGAGGCATTGCATATCTTGTGGTCCTAGGAATCCTTTGTATGTGTTATTTGTCATCCTTCAAATTGTGAAATAATAACCCTCAGAGAAAGGGTAGGAAGCAGGATTCCCATGGAAGGGTTAAAAGTTAACTTCAAAATGGCTAAATACAAACTATTTTAAAAAGTAAAATATTAGTTTAACTAAGATTAACATTAGTTAACTATGATGTATGGTTGAATTTTTCGTCTGAATCAAAGATATTTATTCTTTTTCCAAACACAACTGAAATCCATCTGCAAATATTTTTTAAGATAAGAAACAGTAGGCCGGCTGGAATAGCAGCACTGGCCTTGAGCTGTAAAGCGTTGTTACACTGACACTTGGCTGAGACATAGATCTCTGGGCACTAGTCAGGTTGTAGTCAGGATGAGCACACACACAGCTACAGGGCCTTCTCCAGGAAGGCTCTCCCGTGTCTCACATACTCAGACTCATTCCCATAACAGGATCTTCGACAATAAATTGTTTTTATGGATCATAGCTCCCACGTAGTTCAATTTTAGCTTTGCTCTTTTTAACTTGATTACTTTTTCTAGTCAAATCTCTCAGATTGCTTTCATCCATGTAGAGTATGTAATCAAATGTGGCAGTCTTCTTTAGTAAACTGCTGGACAATGTGATTCATGGGAACACCATGCTCCTTCATGCAATTCTGCCCTCCGTAATCAGTAAGGTTTCCTATTTCATATGTGGATGTTGCTGCACTGTCTTGTCCTCCATCTTCTGAAACATTTTGATCAGTTACAAGTTTTCTGAAAACTGCCTCTACAATGGGTGATGGACAGATGTTACCCAGACACACAAACAGCATTGACTTAGGCTCCTGCTGGACCATCTTCCTGTGCTAAAACTTACAATTGACTCTGTGTATGTGTGTGAAAGATAATTTCTTTTAAATTAAAAAAAATTATTTATTAACAAAAAAATCGATGTTTCAATCGCTCTCTTTCCCTCTCTCTAAAATTAATTAAAAAAATAGTCTTAAAAAAATGATTATAGAAGTTCTGCTTTTGGTACTGGTAGACTAGTACATTGTGGTCTATTATTACCACTAAAAATTTTTAAATCAGTTTGAAGGCACTGGAGAACAATTAGGGAAGTGTGAATTTGTAGACCAAGGTCCAGGAAAGGAGGGAAGCCAACAGAGGTGAGCCTGTCGTTTGAGACTGCTTCCCTCTTTAAAGCAGTTGTCAATTTCAAAGCAGAAGCTGAAAACCTGAAAAGCTTTTATATTAGTTTTGAATAGGTAACATATTCACAAGGTACAACATTTTTAAGTGGATACAGAGAATAGGATAGCGAAAGTTTCCTTCTCATCTCTGTTCTCCAGATACTATTTCCCTTTCCAGGAAGCAACCAATGTTATCACTTTCTTGTGCATCCTTGTGGCTATGAAAATGAAACTATTCTCATAGTGCAAAGGGAGATGTGCTTGATTTATTTCCAGGAGTGGCATGGCCTCTTTCAATACATATTTTAAAATATTTGTTAAAAATATATTGAGAAGAAACTAATTTTTAAATAAATAATGTGTGTAAACACCAATCTACTTATTTACTTCGATTTGCTTAGTCAGTGTTCCCAAAAATTGGTAAACTATTTTATATAAGTTTTGCTGTTTTCTTCTCTCCACTTTTCTTTTATGAGTTTTTAAACTGGACCAATTTCTGAGAGCCATGATAGACACTGCTTGTGGGTCTTGCAAACTCCATGGAGCTATGCTGGCATAATGAGGACTTCCTAAAACCTCCAGTAGAATTGTTGTCTACATTGGTTAAAGTGGGGTCAGTTTAACTTTTTCTCCGTGTTAGTTGCCTCTGGAAACCTGAATCAATCATAATTTTTTCCAGTGATGATTAATTCCTGCTCATGTTACCTTCACACTGTTCTAATTACTATCCTCATCCAAATTTATGTGTTTTTATTTCTTTTACATTCTTCTACTTTACCATTTAGCTTTAAAAGTAGAAGCCTTCTGTTTTTATTTTCCATCTCATTCTATTTTTCCTACCTAGTGATTGTTCTTAATTTCTATCTTTTTTATTTCTAATATCAATTTGCTTCTTGCAATTTTAATTTATTCCATTAAAAAATTCCTTTTAGCCTTTGAATTGCCGTCCTTACTCCATTATTGTTTATAGTTTGTGCTTATTATTGATTTATCTGTATATGAGAGAAGTACCAGAACTCAGTTTATAAAAGGTGTTGACCAATAAGTTTAAGGAAATAGGTTTTCACTTATAATAATAGGGAAAGCAAGGTTGTGAGGGATTGTTAACTGGAGTCATCTCCAAATTTGTCTTTATTACTGGTTTTAACCACTAAATTTAGACTTCACAGAAGGATTGCACCTTATTTATTGTTTCCTGACTAAGGCTCGCAACTACATTTCCCAGAATCCCCCTCCCCTATTTTTCCAGATTAGAATTGGATAAAACGAGAATTTGTCTGAGATGTGAGAAGTACGTGAAACTGAAGCCATTTTGCTTAGAAGGTCGTTGCTCTCAGACTGGGAGATAGTAGAGGCAGAGCTGCCTGGCGTGTCCCACTCTGTATTTTACCGTCTCCATTCTGCGCTTTGTCTCTCTCGCCACCTGCTGGTCCTGACAAATAATAGCAGCCCCTGACCTAATGACCGGACACAGCTCCAGACCCAAACATGATAGTTACACAAAAGCAAGTATTTTCCCATAGGTGACGATTTGAATACCCTTCCCCTTGAGTACTTCCTTTGCAGTCCCACTCTGGCAAGCAGTTGAGCTTGGCTTCTTGATTTCTCTGCCAGCTCCAATTTGTCCACTCCAGTGCTTCAGGTGGAGTATTTAGTTCCTATTTCTCTGATCCGCTGACTCCCTTATCAGACCTTCACTTTCTTATCTTTGTGTAAGGTGTAATATTCTTATAGCACCCTGGCTGGTTTAGCTCAGTGGATTGAGCGTCGGCCTGCGAGCTAAGTGTCGCTGGTTCGTTCTTCCAGTCAGGGTACATCAGAGAAGGAAAACTCTGACTCCAAAAAACCTCCGCTGCCTTGCGGCATACCTCTTCAGGGGAAAGACTAAGGGAGTAAACCCCGACAGAAAATCCGGAGCCGGAGTCCCTAAGGCGGTTTGACGTTGTAGTCAACACCGGCAACTCCTGCGGCGCACCTGAAGCCAAGCTGTATTGACTCCGTCTTTCCCTTGGATCCTTCAGCTGCGAAGAGAGGGGGGGTCTGCTGCATGGGCAACAGCAGACCCTCCATATCACCCTGCCCAGGCTCTGTAGCTTCAGCATCATCGCAAGATGTCGATTCAACACGGGAGGAGACAGATACCATGTCACTCCCGAGTCGGACTGCACAGCCATTCTCGGCGGTGCAGATAGACTCTTAAGAAGCTACACCATCGTCTCTCGAGACGGACGGCTGCCGACGAATATTCTTATAACAAATTCCTTATCCTCATTATGTTTACAGTGGCTCTGCTTTCTTACTGATACATTTGGAATCTTTTGATCTTTCTGCTCTGCCATCTTTATTGTTTCAGCCATGTCTTTCTTCCTGGCTGCAAAATGCTCCCTATAACCAAGCATTATGCTCTCATTTGACATTGTCCCAAGTAAGAAGCAGGAGTATTGGCACTAAAAAATCCTTCTCTTTACATTTTTCCTCCTGTTTCAGGGAGGACATTTTTTTACCAGAAGACCCTAATAGAATTCTTTTCAAGTCTCATCAGTCAGAACAGGATCATGTACCTTCCTCTCTGTACACTAATAAAGGGGCTAGATTGTCATGATTGGCTTAGACCGATGGTCCTGCCTCCTGGCTGCGTATCAGGATAACCTGGGAAGCTTTTAAAACATATTTTAACCTGCACCCAACCTGCAGAGATTCTGATTTAATTGCTCTGGGGTAGTGTCCTCGCAACAATATTTATAAAATTCTCTCACAGGGATTTAATGTGCAGTGGTAGTTGAGACCATGGCTTGGATCAAACATGATTCATTCTTTGGAGCTGTTGTACAACAACAGCAACAACACAAAGTCAGGGTGCTCTTCAAGGAAGCTAGAAATGGCTGTATGGCTGTTGGAGAGGCAATCAAGAGTGTCTTAGAATATATATATAATATACATATATATTGTTTAATCCTCACCCAAGGATATGCTTATCAATTTTAGAGAGAAAGTGAGGGAGGGAGGGAGGGTGGGAGGCAGGGAGGAAGAGAGAGAGAGAGAGAGAGAGAGAGAGAGAGAGAGAGAGAGAGAGAGAGAGAGAGAGAGAGAGAGAGAGAGACATCATTGTGAGGGAGAAACATTGACTGGTTACCTCCTGTATGTGCCTTGACCGGGGATTGAACCTGCAACCTAGGTATGTGCCCTGACCGGAAATTGAACCTGCAACATTTTGGTGTATGGGGGTGACGTTCCAACCAACTGAGTCACCTGGATTTTTTTTAATCTATCTAGATGATCTCATATGAGGATGATGTAAAATAGATAGAAATATGACTAAAATTGCAACCTAGTTTGCACCCTATTGTATAGTATCACTAAGCATTGCCTTTTTCTATATGTTATTTGATGCATATGTTCTATTTGTTAATTCTAGGAATAACAGGAGAACAGCGATTCTCCCATTCCTTAGTCACTTGAGGTAAAGCCTTCTTGAATGTGCTACCAAACCACACCGCACAGGGCTCAAGAAATAGCTATTCCTTGGTGGAGAACATACAATGTTAAGAAGCTAAATTAATATAAAAATCTTTATTAGGAGAAATCCTAAGTAATTTGACATAAGATGTTCCAGTTAAGCTCAGCTGGGTATCTCAGTTGCTTATAGTATAGTCCTGATACACCAAGGTTTTGTCTTTGATCCCCATTCAGGGCACATACAAGAATCAACCAATGAATTCATAAATAGGTGGAAAACAGATTGGTCTCTCTCAAATCAATTAAAAAAAAAATGTTCAGCTTAAATAAGCCACAGAATTCTAATTGCGTTCTGAGGTTGGATTATCCCAGTACAGCTATATCTTTGCAAAATATGTTTTTGCTGAAAGTTGCAGAAAAGAAAAAAAAGTACCACTTTGAAAGGAAAAACTTCTGTGTTCCAATATGCAGGTTACTTGAAGAAAAGGAAATATACCAGGGTCCTTAATTTTAGGATCAAATCAGCTATTAAGAATATTAGTCACTGGGAGTCACACTTCAGAAACCGACCCAATCTAAAATATTAGCTTACATACTCGAGGACTCACGAGCAGCATAGTTTTTGATAGACTAGTTATCCAACGATTGACAAAGTTCACTGTTTTAAAAGGAAATTGTGCTTCATTGGTGTCTGAAAATTGGAGAAGCTACAAGCTACATCTTACTTGAGCAACAAGTTTGGTTTCATCTTACAGAAAGAGTATTGGTTTTAAAATATTATTTTTATTTAAAATAGTCAATACAGTCACATGATTCAGAATTTAAAAGGAACACCTATGATGTTATCTTATCTACCCCCCAAATCAAACCTTAATCTGAACAAGTCTCTGTCACTAACTACCAATTTACAGAAAATACAAAAAACAGAGAAGCATATTAAGTGATACCATGTGAATGCAGTCAGCAAAATTCAGAATATGGAAAATTCTATAACATAAATAACACAATTTCTTCAATAAATGAATTACAGAGGAAAAAAGTAATGAGAGACAACCTATAAATTAAAAGAAACATGCCAGCCAATTGCAATGTGTGGAATCTATGTGAATCCTAAATTTAACATTTTTAAAAAAATTTTTTTACTTTTAGAGAGAGGGAAAGGGAGGGAGAGAAATATCAGTTTGCAAAAGATACATTGATTTGTTGCCTCTCCCACACCCCCAACTGGGGACCTGACCTGCTGCAATCCAGGTATGTGTCCTAAATGGGAATCAAACCAGCGACCTTTTGGTTCACAGGCTGGCACTCAATCCACTGAGCCACACCATCCAGGGCTAAATTTAACATTTTAAAAAACAAATTCATGAGACAATTAGGGAAATCTGAACAGTGATTTGAATATTTTATTTATTTATTTTTAGAGCAAGGGAAAGGGAGGGAGAAAGAGAGAAATATCAATGTGTGGTTGCCTCTCGCAAGTCCCCAACTGAGGACCTGGCCCTCAACCCAGGCATGTGCCCTGACTAGGAATCAAACTGGTGACCTTTTGGTTCATAGGCCTGTGCTTGATCCATTGAGCCACACCAGCCAGGGCTGATTTGATACATTGGGTACTTATTGATATTAATTACTGTTAATTTTTAGGTGTGATAATGATATTGTGATATGTTTGGAAAAGATAAATTGTCTTTGAGAAATGCATACCAAAATATATTCAGGTGAAATATTGTATTTGGCAGTTGTTTCAAATAACCCAATATGGTGTGGTATTGTTGTGTTAGCTATCCATTGATGCATAACAAATTATCCCAAAATTTAGGAACTTAAAACAATAGATATTTGTCTCAGTTTCTGTGGATCAGGAATCCAGAAAGTAGCTTAGCTGGGTGAATCTGGTCTCTCTAGTCATCTGCAGGCTGTAGGATCTGCTTCCAAGTTTACTCAGTGGTTGCTGGCTGACCTTAATCCCTCTGGCTGCAGCTAGACACTTAACTTCCTTTCCTTTCTATAGCTGCCTGGGTGTCCTCCAGATGTGGAAGCTGACTTCCTCCTGGGCAGAGCCGAAGATGGAAAATGCAGTATTTTATAACATAATCTCAGAGGTGACATACTGTTACTTGTGCCATATTCTATTGGTCATGCAGACCAACCCTGGCACAATATAGAAAGGGAGAAAGGGACCACTGATGGGTATGAATACTGAGAGGTGAGAATCATTAGGGCCATTTTAGAAACTGACTACTACATTTAGCCAATATTTTGTGGGCTTAGGCCAAGCTTTTGTCCTCTGACTGCCATAAACCCAAACCCTGACTAGGGGATGATAATGACATAATAGATTCATATCATCATTCTCATTTCCTTTAGCCTTCAAACATCTTTCTCTAAAGCAGTGGTTCTGAGTTTTCCTAGGACCAGTAGCAGCACCTGAGAACTCAGGCCTCACTCTAAATCTACTGAATCTGAAATTCTGGGGGTAGTTGCCCAGTAATCTGTGTTTTAACAAGCTCTCCAGTGATTTTTTTTTTCTTTCTTACTTGAGGACATGCTCATTGATTATAGAGAGAGGGGAAGGGAGAGAAAGAGGGAGAGAAACATCTATGAGAGAGAAACATCGATTGGTTGCCTCTTGCAATGGTTTATAGTACTGATGACTAAGGGTAATTATTAGCAATATCTGTAATTGTTCTCTGTTGTGTACTACATTGATGGCCTGAAGGTCTATTGAGGTATATAAACCTAAGGCTGTAAGTCATAGCCTTGACATGTCCCAAATGGCCGTGCCTTTTGAACTTAGTTTTATAATCTCAGTATGATGTTGACAAGGGCAGTATATCTTTTTTTTTTTTTTAATTTTATTTTTTGTTTTTTCTAGGGGCAGTATATCTTATGTGCTTCTCTCCCCTGTGCTCTGCACTTTAATTACTACCTCTAGGCAGGCAGGAAATCAAGTTCCCAAAGTTAGCTACAGTTATATCAGAAATGAGATTAAATATGCTTAAATAAGCACCTATGAATCCCTGATAAGCACACTTTAGTGCCTAAACTTCATGACATCTAATGTGGTTGCTTGGGAACTCTTATGCTTGATATTTTAGTTACATGGGATGGTGCTGTGGATATACTTTTAAAAACCCATTTTTTAAAATGTGATGTGGTAGTTATTAATGCTTTGTATTTCTGGCTTATCAGCACATGACAGGACTGCATTTCCTATACTGAGTGGTTTTGTGACCAGTTCTGTCCAATGAGTTGAATAGAAATATGATGATTTGTTAGTCAGGAACTTAATTGTGAGAAACTCCAAATATTCACAAATCCCGCTTTTTTTTGTTTTTGTTTTGGTTCTTTTGGTCACAACTAGCATTGTTCCAGAGTCGGTGTTCTATCAGCATGGGTCCCTGTAATGGACATGAAGCTTAAGTGAGAAATAAATCTAAGTCACTTTCAGGTGGGTGGTTCCTGGTAGCCTGTCTTGGCCTATCCTGATATACTTCAAAAAGGTTTCTCTGCAGAAATACAAAAAGGGTTCAGTCTAAATAAAATTTATAAAATCACATGGATTTTTGAACTGTTAAGAAAAATGAGCATGAGTTGCAAGAGCAGTTGAGCTCATATAAGCTTTAATTGATTACATAAAAATTGACCAGGCAGTTATAGTCATATCTGTGTGGATAGTCACAGGTTTAAATCAGAGTTCTATCACTTATCAGCTTGCCATCCAACTGGAGGCTCAAATCCCTTACATATAAAATTGGGATAATATAGGATTATCAAATTATATGGTAGTACATATTAACCAACTGGTAAGTCTGGCAATATATACCAAATTATAGAATTACTGTTAATTCTTCCACTCAAAACTTAATGCATACAGCTGGCTTAGTTCATTGAAGGCAAATAAATATGCTCCTTAGCTTTCCTCCCAAGATTCTGCTTAGGCTATTTACCCCAAACTTAATGCAGAAACAGTGTTAGACACTTAAATCAGCCTTTAATTTTCATTCAGGTGTAAGAAGGCATTATTAAAGGAATCAGGGAATATATAGTATATATATTCTAGTACCTCATGTGTATTTTTCAAAACTAAAGTAACTTCATTGTCTACATGTAAAAAATTTTTGCTTATTTTTCCACTTCACTTTGAAATGACACTGCCTGAAACTTTAAAAGAAAACATTCTCTTAATTATGGAAAGGTCTGGGGTACTGCTCATTGGTGACCAAGATCTGGAGACACCATCTTTTATATTCTCTCCCACAGAACTGCATTTTAATAGGCCCCAGATAGAGATTCTGAACTTAAGTTGGTGAACCATAATATCCTTCTGGAGTGCTCTGCTGGAAGGGGACGTGACCAGATGCGATCGCATGTCTGGGCTGGGTTGCTTCTATACATGGAGCTGTGTGTGAAGGTGTGGGAATTGAAAAGCAGTCTCCTAGGAAAACAGGGCTTAAGGAGGAATAATGAAGGTTGCTGTGTGCTGCGAAGTGACCAATGGCACCTGTTTTTCTTTCAACTAAGATTGCATTTTTGTTTTGCTTTAGTAATCACATTACTTACACATCAGCAACATTACAGTTCCTATAGACAAGCCTTTGTCAACTAGACACTATTTACATCATCCTATTGAAATTGTCCAAAACCAAGTAACCAGATTTTAGAACACCAATTGATAACTTCCTATAAACAAGGCCTCAACTCTATTTCTACTTTAATTCTTATCAGATATAAGACATGTCCCAGGATAAGTATACCTAGAATTAGTCCTATTTACAAGATAGAAAATAAATCTCATCATTGTACAGATGAGGCTTATAAATTGTTTAGTACTAAATATACAATCCAACACTGCAAACTTTCAAACTCATTATGACTCATAATCATGATTGCATCTCCTCTCAATAAACACAAAAGCTGTTTTTAAGGGCTATATAATAATTACCATTTAGTAATCCATACAAAATTATCTTCAAGATGAGGGTATATTAAAAAAAAAAAAAAAAAAGGAAAAAATTAGCCATGTTAAATAACTTAGCTCCAATCACCAAGTATGTAGATTTAAAGAACCAAGGATACCTGGGGGCCCCTCTTTTTGCCCCTGCTCTAAATTTCAAACTGGAGTAAATTAAGTGTTAAACTGCCACGAACAGATGAAAGTAAAATAGTTAAAACACAAGGTACTGTTTTCTATTCAAATTTTGAGTCTTTTATTCTGTTGTAACTGCTATTAAAAAAAAAAAAATCAAGACATGGACATGTGACTTTAAGTCCCTTTTAGATTAACACGAGCTATGTATGCAAAGGACACATTTCAGATTGCTGAAAGAAGCGTTAACAATTATTAAACCCTCTTGTGCCAAATACTTATGTTCAAATTAATTTAAAAAACCTATAGTTATGTAATTAATTTGTAAATGAGAAAACTGAGGCTCAGAAGTTGCCCCAAACCAGTTATTATTAGGTGAAATTGGTGAAAATAAAGGACTTCCCCTACTATATACTGTTTCTCCTCAGTACAGAATAGTACACAATGGTTGAAAATTAGCTAAACCTTTAAAAAGCAAAGCTTATAATGGAAAGCACTTTTAATGTTAAACAGTTCTTATTACCCTAACAAATTGTGTCTGTAAGAAGCTTACTAAAATGCTAACTTCATTTAATCTTTCATTTAAAAAAAAAAGACAAACTTTACTTCAAACGGTATTAAGTGAAATGAAATTGTCTTAACGTTTTCTAAAGTTAACTTTAAGCAAAACAATGTCAGTGATGATAAATGCATTTCATTATTTATTTAGATGTTTAAGCTCTCGTACTAGTTTTTTTACAAGCTGGTGAACACTGACAAATTATTTCTCCCACAGAACTATAACCACACATTCCCAGACAGTATAAATATATGGTTGAACTAACAATACACATCACCATTTATCAATTACATAATAAAACAAATTATCAAGTATCCAAATATTAAGTTACACAGCTCAAAAGGCATATAAAATATTAGATGTCTGCTCAATTCATTAGCAGAAACCCACTTCTTTTTTTGCAAGAGGGTGGGATGGGAAAAAAAAAAAATCACACTTCAAACGAAAGTAAGTTGGTAAACAACTTCAGAATGTATGAAAACAAAATACAAGAATTTCAGAACTTTTATGATTAAGAATTATTTTTGCTACAACAAAGCATCTCTACCTTTAAAAAAATATTTACTAAAGAGCATATTCTACATGTTCCACACAAGACAAAGGCAACGTTTTACTAAAAATACTTAATAGCCCCCTCCCATTCTTTTCTCAGGCCCTCCCTATAAGTTGCACCCCAAGTGCAAACACTAAAATTAACTGTAAGGCTTTTTGTCTGGAGACATTAAAGACATGTGCTTCTGTACAATGTAGGTTTTCAAAATGTAGGCTTTCCATAACAACACTAAATGAGACTTATAGAAAGACATTAAATAATCACTAAGACTTGGTATAAAAATCAAAGTTGAGCAAACCTGATGCATACTTGTATGAATGTGGGAGATGTAAACATAAAGTGAGCAGGCAAATAACCATATAGGCCCTACTTTCTGTTTGAAATGACTGAAGGGATAAACCTCATAAGGTCCAGAGTGTTCATAGTTCCTGGGATTTTAGTTCTGTATGATACTAAAAATATACAAGTATTGTGCTGGACATTTTGGCACCTAATCTTTCTAAATCTCATATATTGATAAGATTCTGGCATGGGAATAGATTTAAAGGTGTAACTAAATACTGCATGATTTCAGAAAGTCAATTGGTACAAATGATAAGAACATTTTAAAGCTAAATAGTAAGAATCTTTTGCTAAGTGTCAAAATAGGTTGATTGAAAACCAAACACAGAGGTTGCAATTCTGTCAAGCTTGTGGCCTGGTAAAACTGCTTTTTAATACTCCTATGGAAGCTTCATTAGATTTATTCACCAAGCCAGTATGTTGGCTAATGCATATGACAAATTAGGTCCTATCTCAAGTTCCACTTCCAAGGCGATGGCATCAGGCACCCATTTTATTGAATGCAACAGTTGTTTCTATGACCATTGGAGTCTTTGAAGCGCAGCCGCATTTTAGGACGATACTTTTCCAAATACAGAAGCTGCTTGCTGTTAAAAGCTCCACGTCGTTTTCTGGAAGGAAAGACAAAAGATGTAAGCAATTAAAGCATAATCCCTCTATAACATTTACTGTGCTATAAGTAATTATGACTTTCCTTTCTGGCAATTTATCTTTTATTACACTGTGACTTAACCCTTTGAGCGCCAATGTCACCGTGAGCGACGCTGACAAATTTTCCCAAAAGTGCATCACTCCCAATGACTCTTTTTTCAATAGCTATAAATGTAAATAATAGAATAATTCCTATTTCATGTTTTATTCTCTTTTTTTGTACATCAGGTTATATATTGATATGATCTTTTCTCATGTTGATCCAAATTTCAAATTTTTACCCTTGTTCAAATACTGACATATTAATTCTGTTATAGTTTTTACTTACATTTTAAACAGTCCTTTTAATTTATCTTTGCAATAATGGTCAAAACTCTATGCAGTGTACATAAGGAAGCTTTTGCTAATGGACATTTTCTTTGCTTCACAGTAGTGTTAGCATTTTGTGTATAAAATGTTTTTCATTGTTGATATCTATTGATATATGTCTAGTGTGAATGCTGTTTGTATTAATTTTTTTGGTATGTTATGAAGTTTTCAAAAATTTGTGCAATATTTGGCATACTTGTTATCCATGTTGCTACGTGTTTTTCCAAATTATAATCATAGATTTTATATGCCATATATTATACTTCGAAAGCCATATTGAATAATTTATTTTTTCTAATATAATTGTTATAATTTTAATGCAATATTTTGCTAAATTGCATCAAACACTGCTTACAAAAGAATGTATTTACTATATGTCATGAAATTTTCAGCAAATTATTATGAATAATATTTTTATAGACATTTTTCATAAGCTCTGCATTTCTCAGCAAAATAGCCTGACATTTCTCACACGAATTTTAGCAACTCACATGGCACTCAAAGGGTTAAAGCAGAAATATGGACATACATGTGTAAATGGAATGCAAAAGAGGAAAGATTCCCCCCACCACTGGTTTTAATACCATCTTAAAAATGGTCACACTGGCTATTGGGACAGTTTGCTTTCATAGTAATATAATTAAACTAACTGACATTCAATGAGGGAAAAAAGTCATTAAATACTTACTGTCTTATGAACTGTACTGCGTCTTCATATTTCATTCCACCTTCAATTAATGCTAGGGCAACAAGCACTGGAGCTCTGGTAAGGTAAGAATTTTGATAAATCATTAAAAAACAAACAAAAAAAAAAACAAAAAACAAACCCTGGAAAATTCAGTATTCCAACATTCCTCAATATATAAATACTCTTTACTACACTTCCTATAAGCAATGTGTTTAGTAAATGTTGACTTTAAAGTACCACTACTCTCATATCAAACCCAGGTTTTATCTGGAACCAAAAATGAACTCCGTCCTTAACTATCACAAGTCTAGAAATTAAAACCTGTATTACTGGAAGAAAATATTGAAAATATTTAGGGGAGATGGTATACCTCGATAATTGTAGTCAACTTTTCCTGAAATTCTAAGCAGTGAAAATCATTTTCCGTTTAAAAAACAATTTTGTTTTTAAATGTCACAAATTCCTTTCCTAAAAGATCTTCTGGAAATTTGTTTTCATTGTTTACTGTGACACAGGTGCATGCCAACTCCCCAGGGTCATTTTTATTTTACTCTTCACCAGGAGAGCAGGACTTTTGGGGGGGCAGTGAAGGTATAGTGTAGTGATAGTGATTTATAAATTTGGACATACATATTTTGGCACTACTGGGTAATGAGGTCCTATTGAATTAGAATCTCTAGGATCAAGAACCCTATCAAAAATACACCACAAGCAAACTACCTTAAGAGACTATTCATAATTCTTTTCTCCAATAAACTTGGACAATGACTCCAATATCATGTATATAATCTAGCACACACAATTAACAGTACAAGTAATTTTGCCCACAGAGCCAAGTGAAAATAGTAATTGTAGCACTTGTTAGTTCCAGCTATACTGGAAATACATTTGTTATAATCACCTCCTTTTAAATTTAGTTCAGTAAATAACTTAACAAAGCAAATTGATTCATGAAGTGATAAGTGAGTTTTTACTGGAGTCAGCATCAAGTTTTTACTAAAGACCAATACCATTAACTGGATTTAAGAAATTCTTATTATCCTGGCCGAGTAGCTCAGTTGGTTAGTGTCAACCCAACACACCAAGGTTGTGGGTTCAATCCCTGGTCAGAGCACATATAAGAATCAACCAATGAAAGCATAAATAAGTGGAACAAGTTGATGTCTCTCTCTCTCCCCTTCCCAACCCCCTCCTCTAAAACCAATTTAAAAAATTCTCTTACCTTCCAAGGCCTGCAACACAATGAACAGCAATACAACAACCAGGTTCTTCACGAAACTTAATTTTTACAAGACTTAACCAGTCATCAACAATCTGGTTGGATGGTGGTGCACCATCATCAAAAGGCCAATCCTAAGTCAAAAGAATATTTAAACATTTAAATTTTTAATATAAATACACACTAATAATTCTAAATGTCTAACACTCAAATGTTTTCAAATGCATTTTTGCATATTTAAACATGTGTTTCATAATACCCAACTGTCAATGCAATGCAAATAAAGGTGTAATCTTTATAAAAATCTTGTTACTTCAAATCTGTGCTTAGCTTTAACTTTTATTTTAAAATTCAAATACTGCAACTTTAACAAAACTTAAAATATTAAGCTTTTTAAAGTTGATGGTTTATTTAAATAAACTTTTGTACTGCAGTATCATAAACACACAGGAATTATTAAATACCTACAAGAACACGGATGCCTTCTTTCTCCACAAGAGTAGTGTCGTAAGTTGCTTCACATACTCTTACTATTGTGGTAACTCCATACTTCTTAAGTTCCTGGACAAAACATACATGACAAAATACTCAATAAAGTTTTTATACCATGTCATTTTGATCATCTTATAGGTATTGAGAGTTAACAAAAAATATCATGAAATATTTAACAGGGAATGAAATCTTGTTTTAAGTGACAATACTAGAATAGCATTAAAAAAAAAGGGACTATTAACCCCCCCCCCCAAAAAAAAATCCCAAGGCCCTTCATATACTGAAGTTGTTCTAAGTCATGGTAAAACACTGACTAGTTGGAGATGAAGCAAGAGGATTAGAAGCAATTTAGAGATAAAAGTAAATAGAACCAAAGAAAATCACTCATGACTTTACTCAATAATATTAATTGCTTAAACTGCTCATTTGCAGCACAGTATGTAATTTAGAGACATTCAAGGAACCCCACACAATCTAAAACTACAGACGACTTCAAGATTCACAATGCATTATTACTAAAATCCTAAAACTCTTCTGTCTTTTCAAATATATATATATTGTCATCAAAAGTATTTCTATGATCTGGAAGGCCTAGTTGCTGTTTCTGAGCATCTGCACACGCATATAAAGTACGTATGCATCCAAATACATTTTTCATCATTTCATTCCTTCTTTATAGACACAAGAGTCAGTTTTGGTTACCTAACCAACATCAGAAAGAAGCAGAACTATAACTGAAAATTGGATTGTAGGCATCAAATGGGGTCCAAGACAAACTAACTGTGGTTTATATTATTCAGTAGACTAAGCTGATATATGAACAATCCAAGTAAATGGCAGCCTTACTACTATAAATTTTGTATCAGCAAGAGCCATTCTGTTATACTGTCCACATACAAACTTAAATTAAGCAAACTCTGAGGCAAGAATGGGATGTTAACTGCAAATCTAAACTAAGTCAAATACATGTCCTTGTAGAAATGTATAAAATAATTTACCTTTAAAACCTAAGGAAGACACTGATGTTTCATTTTTGGGAATTGAAACTGTAGGCATACATCTCAGAATTTTCCAAAATATTTTGTTAGACAAAAATACTCCACTATTAAACTGCAATTAGTTAAGGAAATTAAAAAGTATCAAACCTTACCTCTATAAATTTGTTTAAGGTTGCATTGGTTGGATTGTGTGTAATAAGAAATCTCATGTTCTTGTATGTGACTTCCACAGGAGCTGGGCGGTTCATTCGAGCCATGTTAATTTAGTTAAAAAACACTCAATGGGGTTATGAAAGAATTAAAAAATTGAATACAGAAATGATGCAAAGAAACTGAGTCTACTTCAATATACTCCACTTGAAATTCTCAGTGCTTTGAGTATGAAGTTGGGAGTAATGGGAAATGAAATGAACCTCCTAACAAGAAGCAGCAATTCTTCAATCCAGTAATACTGAGGCAATAGAAAGGAAGTGCACTGAGGTTTACCCCATCCAGGTCAAAACACTTGTAAAATGCTTTGCAGATTTCAATTCAACACTTCTATGTCCAGGTTAACCACTCTTATGGGGGCTTCTTGGTGGAGTAGTAATGAATTTCCACAGTTCACTTGTCTGCATAGAGGTCGTGCTGTGCCTGGCAGTAATCTCCACTGCCCTTCAGAAACTCCATAAATGTGTGACCAAGAACACCACAGAACTGCTGTTTAAAAGAAAAAGAGAAAGAAAAGTTGATTTCCAATTCAAAAGAAACATGTCATGCTATTCAAGTATTAAGTATACAACTATCTTTTTCAAATTTGGGTCCAGACTACTTTTTCTACTTTTATTCCAATTATAAAATACAAGGGTAATTACAATTTAATCAATTAGCATAAAATAAGCACTCACAAATAGATTACTTTAAATTGAAATTACTAATGCAATACAGAGAACCCTTAAAGAATAACACTGTTCATTTGGTCAATATCCCTTATACATACATACTCTATTACTTATTCCTTTTAAGAGTTGGTTGGATTTACACTGGTTATAAAATATATATACAATTTCCTATATGGATTTTTCCAACTAATATTTTTATATATTACGAACTTTATGAAAACTTTGAAACTGTCAGCCTTCCCATAATTTACTCTTCTAAAGGCTTAACCAATATTCTATCCTTGAGGAAAAAAAACCCTGATTTTCAAAATGATTCCATATATATTATCTCATTTGATTCTTAGTTTTCTTTTAACAGATTTTTCTCATTTAAGTCTCTGAAAGTTAATAAACTTGTAAAACCCAAATTCCACTCCTCCAGCCTAAAACCAGATGTAATTCAAAGGGTGTAAGGAGGAAGTGATGGGTGGCAGAAATTACTCTGTGCTTCTTTCATAGATCTGAAAAGCAGGGTAACTACTATACCATCAATGAATACATTTGTATTTCCCCCAAGTTTCCCTTAAAGAACTAAATCAGTTATATGTCAAATATAAAACATAATGTTCACAGGTTAATTTTAGAATTTGTATTAAAAAAAAAATCAATGTCAATGTTAGTCTTCCAAGTAGTTCCTAAAAATTATGTGTACTTAAGAATAAAGAAATATTAATAGCAGGTAAAGAAGAGCACCAAGTGCCAGCCACTGTTCCAAACACAGTTTATATGTATTCTTATGGGTAAATTACCAAATAAAATAAAATTTTGTAACATGTTTCCATTAATTTTCTATACTTAAATATAAGCACTTAGAAGTCTTAAAATTATATTCAAACCACTTCCTCCTATTTTCATTTTACACCTTAAAATAAGAGTCCCATGTTATAGTGTCTAGAACTTTCCTAAATTTTGAAGAATAACCCACATGAAAATCTAGCAGATCACAGAAAATATCAAGTCAGGCCCATTCATTTTTCTGTCAAAACAGTAGAACAAAAGGTCCTTCTGTAAGATAACTTTTTATTATTCCAAATTTGTTCAAATGAGCCCTTGGAGGTTGTTATTTCACCCACTTGCTAATTGAGTTTTAAACAAATTAGTGACTCAATTATCATTACGGATTTCACTCTTCCAGCAAATAAACTGCAGTAACCTGGAAGTAATTTCAAGTATAACCTCACCTTAAATCCTAAATATTACTTCCTTTGAATAAAAAGTGTATTCTTGCACCTTTCTGATGACATACCCTAAATCAAAGAAGTCATCTGTAAAGCTGTTAAGGGCAATGACTTCTCGCTATTCTGACTTCCAGGTACTATTTTTTGCAACTGCAAGCCACTTTAGGAGCAAGACTCTACTTCTACTCACACCATTATTTCCATATACAACAGCTAAAATTCTGTTACAGCTGAATGAGCCCTCGTGTAAGCAGTTTAATCAGCAAGCAAAGAAAGTAATACAAAATAATTCACTTAGTGAGTTGGGTATTTTCACTGAGTGGAGCCACCCAGTGGCTGGGGGGTGACTTCTACGGAGAGAGCAGTGACCACTGACACCTATCGTCCGTAGTCTTTCGTTGTCTATAACAGGCAGTTGGGAAATACCAGAGAATTTCTCCCCTCTCGTTTATGAGTAGCATATAACCACGAAAATAAAAACGGAGGAAAAGAACAATTCTTGTGTATTAGCTTGTCAGGTTGCAAAGAGGCCATCTGTATAACCACTTTGTAAAATACTTCGTTGAAGGGTTTGTCCCACATTTATTTGTTTTAGCTAATGCATCTAGAATAAAGCCATGTATGAAATACTGCCTGCACTTGGGGACGATCTACCTTTCCGGTTTTCAACCGATTTACGGCCATCAAACAAAATTCGTATAAAAAGAATAACATGAAGCATTGCCTCAGAATCTGGATCCCAAGCAGGTGGACGGTTCTAACTACGACAGCTCAAATAACAACTTAACACCCAGGGGACCGAAGAGGCTTCCACGAACAGAAGACGGACCTTAGAATTCCGGCTCTGGCTGGCTAACTGCAGCCACAAGCCAACAGGAGGCAACACCACATTACACCAAGGAGTTCGGTAATAGTCGCCGATTAAAAGGCGCCATCCAGGGCCATTCCAAGATTGGCAGGGAGAAGTGCTTGCTGGTTCCCGGCCGAGGACTCCTTCGCTTCCGTGCAACAGTAGCCCTGGATGTTTCCAAGGCCATTTCTCAACCGACTTGTCCCAAGAAAAGGACAAGACTCAACTTGTTCGCGTGATCCACAGCCAGAAAAGGGGTGTTAAAATCTGGAATAGCTCGAATTACCAGGTGGCGACTGAGGGAGCAGGGCGGGGCAGGGAGGCGGCGTCCTCACCTAACAGTGCAGCTCCAGCCCCCGCAGGGCTGCAGCTCGTGGACAGGCCCCCAATGGTCGCCACTCGGCGAACGCAGCGCACACGGGGCCCGCCCGCGGCGCCCCCTGTCAGCGCCGCAATCACGGGTTAGCACCGCGCCTTCAATCAGGCGCGGAAGCCGAGGCCATTTTGTTTGAGGCGCCGGTCCCGACTGCGGAGCACAAAGGTGGCTTCACCCGGCTCCTGTCCCGCGCCGACCCCCGAAGAAGTCCTGGCTGAGGCTGTTAGCAGCCCCGCCTACCCCACGCCGGGCCGGGGCTGGTGGCGACCCGCCGCCGTCGCCGCGCCCAGCCCGTATCCGGCTCCGCAGTGACACGCGCAGCCCTCGCCCCACCCCGGGCCACGTCTCCGGCTCCCCGGGCGTGCCGCTCTCTTTCCGCCGAACAAAGGGGGCCTCGGGATGCCGTGGAGACCGCCGGGTTCGGACCAGACGCGCCAAGGGTGGAGGCGGCGGTCACAAAGCGGCTTTTGTGCCGCCCCTTCCCGGCTCGCTGCGGCGGCTTTTACCGCCCCCGCTCGCCGCGCAGGACCGGCCCTACAAAACCCCGCCGCCCCGGGCTCGGCAGGGACGAGGTTGCCGGTACTTCCGCGGCCAACCGCCACCCCGCAATCCCCGGCGTCCGCTTCCCGGCAGTCAGCTGCCACCGACCAGCAACAGGACCGTAGTCCGGCCTGTCCGGGACACACCAAACTGCAAGCCCGGGCGGAGGGGAGCGGACGCCAGGCTATGAACAAAGGCGACGCGGCGATGGAGGTGGGGGGGCGGTCGTGTAGCCCCAGCCCAACAGGCGGCGGGTACGACGGATACTCACAGGAATATGTTTACTCATTGAAGATTGTGGCCTAATCATACAGCCGGTCCCGAGGCGGCGGCGACACAGACGGCAGAGGTGGCGGCGGCTGCAGGGCAGGGGACGGCGGTGGTCGTGGCGGCGCGGCCAAGGCTTTGCAGACAGCGGCGGGATTACCAGACTCGACCATGCAGTGAACGGCTCCGAGAAGAGCGCGTAGCTAAGCCGGCCCGCAGTCGACGGAGCCAATACGCGCGCCGAGGCGCCCTTGCGTCACAAACCCTCCCTTTTATAGCCGGTGTAACGTGCGAAGCCCCGGCCACCAATCACGGCCGGGGGCCCCCCACCGAGCACAGAGGAGCGGGGGCGGAAGTCCGCCTTTGGCGGACGTCACCGCGCGGCGGTTGCTGCCGGTGTGAACCGGTTGATGAATGGCCGGCCGCTCGGGGGCGGGGGAGGGAAAGGGCCGAGGAGGCGTGGGTGGATGCACTGTGGGGCGGGGAAGGCCGGGAGCTCGAGAAGATTCTGATTTATCGACTGAAAGGAATCGTGCAGCAAACCCTGTTTCTTATCAGTAAAGCCACCGAGGAGTTCATACGTCACATAGGAGGCTGGAAGTTTGCCTGAAACTTAAAATGCAATTCTTTTGGGGCTGGAACCGTGTCTCAGCCCGGACCGTGCTTGCTTCCACCTTGTCATAACCACAGTCATCTTTTCCAGCCGTTTACCTTGGCACCTGGGTCCCGTCGATCACCGTCATCAAATAATCTTTATGTCGCATGACCCATGATCACTGTGTCCGATGACTCAACACCTTTAGTGCCACCGCCCTGGGCTTCGACAAGGTTAATACTTGTCTCTGGGGGGCACTGTCAAAGGGAGAAAACTTCACAGACTTAATCTTCTCTTTGACAGCGAGAGTATCTTGTGATGCAGCTAAAAGTTCAAGCTCACTATAGTCTTTTTGGTCACATCTCCAATACTACGGAGGCTGGCGACTACAGTTGGCTCAACTGTGGCATTTTGAAACCATATGCATCCTTTGTACTGCTGCTCTCTTGATGTGTTACAGGTAATGGGAGACTGCTAAAAGGAAGCGTTTTATAAATAATCCTACGTTTTGTCAAGGCCTGATGTAATTCTCTTGCGTCAAAGCTAAAGCTTTTCTTTTTGTTCATTTTCAGTCCTGTTGTCCCACTGTCCTCATAATTTAGGCCCTTAAGAAGTAGAGCCTTATCAAAATTGTTCTGTGCTACACAAGGGCAACTCTGTCATTTACAATCTGAAAACCCTTTCTCCTCTGCTTTCTGGAAGGAGTAAACAGGACTTTTACCTGCTTTGAAGAGCTCGGTTTTCTACTAACACTGAGGCTTTTTGTTTGCTGTTTTCACTGAGCAGTAGATTGGAGAGGGCCTTAGGGATCAAATTGTGTCCTCGGTCAGTGTACTGCAGCTTCTTAGGATTTATTAGAACTTCTATTTAGAGAATGTGGTTGCATAGTTATTCAACTTTTTAATAAACATATACTCTGTAAACTAAGGGCTTTCAAAAAAAGTTGGATCAGGCTTTTACAGGAACAGAAGTCTAGTCATTTTAAAACATTACTTGCCAAGGAATCTTTTGAATCCATCTAAATCAAGGAAAACTAAAGAGCATCTTAAGAAATATATGTTGTTTCATAATGAAACTAAAAGGAGTAAAGATTTTAAAATCTTAAGTCCTAAAAAATATTGGAGGATTAAAAATAAATCTTGGAGTGGGAGGGGCTTTCCTAAGTAGGTCAGGGAACTCAAGTCAAAAAAGGACAGATTTCATTATATAAAATTTAAAACTTCTGTACATCAAAAGGCTTTAGACAGAGTTAAAATATGTCATACAGGGAAAAAATATTGGTGCTGTATCATGAACAAAATTAACATAATAAAGAAAAAGCTTGATCAACATATCTAACAGTATAGTTAGAAAATAGTCAGCGACTCTCACTACAAAATTTGGTCAGCACAGTGGTGCTAACTGAAATTTGAAAACTTTCATGTAATGACTTCTCAAAAAATGAATTTGGTGGGACAAGATATAAGTTCAGCAAATAGTAAGCAGGGCCAAATCAGTATTAGGCAGCTTCCTTGTAGAACTTGTGATACAAGTTGCCAGCCTTGTGATCCACAGATCCTATAATTACCACAAGCAGTGCTGACATGAAGTATCCAGCCAGTTATGCTCATCAAGCTCTAAACGCTGCGCTCAAACTCACAAGCAGACTAATCAGCCTCTAGGGTTCTTAGCCTCTCAGATGAGGCACCACCCTGTTTTACTTTGAAAAGGACATAGTTCAAGGATGAAAAAACTAGAGAATGCTTTTGCTATTTAGAGAAAGGATACTTTAAACAAGGATTGAATGTGGTTTTGCTGACCAGCTCACTTAATTCTCTCAGAGTAGTCATGGACCTGCCACCATGGCAGCTGCCATGTTTATGTGTCCTGTGCCGTTATGGTTCACTGTTGTGCTGAGGGTGTCAGCTCTACAACCCAGTAAGTTTTAAGCTGCTGATTCTTAGAGCACACAATAGGTATCCCAACATTGGTCAGGAGACTCCTGTAGTCTGGGAACTCAAAGCTCTATAGATTTGCACGTGGAGCATCAGCACTCATATTTATAGAGGCTCTCCAGACTAAACCAGCAGGCTTGCAAATAGTGTTCCAGGCATCCAAAAGTAAGAAAACGTCTCTGAAAGCCAGAAAAAGCCCTAAGATGGAAGACTTCTCCCTCTAAGCAAGATGCCAGTTGTAAGTTACTTCTCAGCAAAACATTGTCCTTGAGCTCATATGATAGGCAGGACTTTTTATGAGCATATTCAATATGCAAAAGCGAACAGTTAAGAGGTAAGGAAGGCTGTTAAAAGCATTTTAAGGAAGATCTTTATAGAAGGCGAAACACTGGAAGACAACAAATCAGCAAGTCCTGGTGATGAAGGAAAATTCTTACAAGGACAACAGATCTAGTAAACATTGAATAATTTTAGTTATACCACACATATCAAAGGAATGGAGCATTTCATTCCTTTCATTCTGCTCAGATTGTTTAGGCTATGAATAGATGGGGCTATGAGGAAGTATGATAAAAAAACATTTAATACAGTAAGAGTATTACCATAGCAATGATAGAAAGATCAAATGTGACGATACCAACCCAGCCCCTCCTCCCCCACCAGATTGCAAGATATGACCATATGCGAAGTACACTTAGTAGAGGCAAATACCCTAGTGGGTTTCTGGATACTAGTGCAGAGGGTAATCTTAAGTATAGTCCCTTTAAAAATTCAAGGATACAACCATGGTTCATATCAGCATTATAAAAATTTATTATCCTTTTGGCATTATAGAACTGCCTAGTTTACATTATATTCAAAACTCGTGTGATTGTGAAAACTTTTAAAAATACAGAGTATACTTACTGTGAACTTACAATTTTTAGTGTGTAAATTTTACACTAAAACATGCTCTATATTAAAATAGGACTTAGTTTTCTTCCCTTAAGATGTTGATTTAGCTCTGACTGGGTAGCTCAGTCAGTTAGAGAGCTGTCCTGACACTGTAGGTTTTGTGGGTTTGATCCCCAGTCAGGACACATTTATAAATCAAGCAATGTATGCATAAATAAGTGGGACAACACATTAATGTTTCTCTTTCCACTTTCCTTTCTCTCACTCAATAGATTTAAAAAAAAAAACTTCAAAAAAAAGACATTAGTTTTATCATCTTTTTTCATATCTACATTATTTTTTAAATTCAGGTATAATTGACATATAGTTTCAGGTGTCCAACATTATGATTTGATATATGAATATGTTGAGAAATAAATCACCACAGTAAATCAAGCTAACAATCTGTCCCTTTACATAGTTACAACATTTTTCTTGTGATGAGGATATTGTCTTTTAATTAAGTTTGATGAATAATAAAAGCCAAACAGCATGGCTGCACCATCATTTCTGTGGGTATTTTAGATACAGAAATCTAAGCTTGTCACAGCAAGCCTGTCAAGGACAAAGTCCATAGGCCAATAGCTGCACTTGGACTATTTTGTATGTGTCAGACATAGAAACTGTCAGTCATCCATCCAGGTGGATGCTGAAGATGTAAATATCTTTAGATATCCTGCTGGATCTGAAATAAACATTTTATTAAGTCATCAAACCCAATCAGTAGACGTAATGTTTTCTCTCTAAAATTAAAGCAATTTTTGAAAACTTAAAGTCTATTTTAAGAAACAATTCTTTTTAATCTCTATTATTACTATTTTCTGTTCCTTTTACTTTTTATGTCTAATTTTAATCAATTTAAATGCAAACTTGAGAATTGCTTTGGTAAGTCTTCAGATTACATAAAAAACTGTTTTCACAAAAGATTCTTGCCACTTATAATATTAAGTTGGCCAAAAATTTGTGTGGTTATTTTCTGTAAAATAAAAGACATTTTTCATTTTTACCAATAACTTTAATTGTTCTCAATTAGTGTCTCAATTTGATCATTATCAACTTCAACTGGTCTGCCTGACCACGGAGCATCATCCAGCAAGAAATCGCCAGCACAAAACTTCGCAAACCACTTTTGACACATTCAATCAGTCATAGCACCTTCTCCATATACTGAACAAATCTTTGTGTTTCAGTTGTGTTTTTACCTTTCTTGAAATAATAAAGCATAATATGCCAAAAATGTTGTGTATTTTCTTCCATCTTCAATATTAAAATGGCTACACAAACATTCACTGGTTTTAATGAGTTTTTTTAAATGCACTCTGATATGACAGCTGTAACAATACAATCTAACAAAATTGTTTCCGGTGAAGTTAAAGACATCACCAGAGCCATCTTACAGAAAAAACCAAGTGAACTTTTTGATCAACCCAATATTTACATCTGTGGAGGTTCAGCATATATGTTAAGATATAATGAACAGATCAGTCAAAATATTATTTCCATTTTCATGTTGGAAAAAACTGTTTCCTTGGGACACTTAATAAAGAACTCATTACAAAGCCATGATAATTTATAACATTTTCATTGCATGCCATTATGAGTGATTCACATATTGGTACTTGGAGGAATCTAGTTTGACAAAATTTCTTATTTTTAGTCAACTTGGAAAAAATTTCTTTTGCTGTTCTAAATAAAAATCATTTGGACATTGGAAATCAGAAGGGCTACAGTCTCTGTGTAATTGTTTAGAACATGTTGAAGTATACCTTAGTTTGAAGTGAAGCAAAAATAGCTTAGGAAAGGAGAATTTAATCTGACCAGAGAAAGGGAATGGAGTATAAATAAATATAAAGGTCGGTTATGCATGCTATGGCAAAGCTATCACTTGACAGGTTTAATTTACAGAGTTGGCATTTAGGCTGCAGTTAATCCAGACAGACACTGACCTAAGCAGCATTACTGGGGTAAGCCTCATAAAAGGAGAAATGTTCTTGAATGGTTACTGGCAAACATGACATTTATTTAACAAAAAAAGCTACAGTAGTCTTGCTTTTTCCTTACTTTCAAATAATTATTGTGTTACTTGAATCCTCAAATCTATATATATTTTAAATTTTAAATTAAATTGGATTATGCATATATGTTCTTTGGCTATTCTATTCCCTATGCTGTATTTTACATTCAGATGACTATTCTGTAACTATCAATTTGTACTTCTTTAAAAAAAAATTATTTATTTATTTTTAGAGAGGAGGAAGAGAGGGAGAAAGGAAGAGAAACATCAATGTGTGGTTGTGTCTCGTACACCCCCAACTAGGGACCCGGCCTGCAACCCAAGCATGTGCCCTGACTGGGAATCAAACCAGCAATCTTTTGGTTTGCAGGCTGGTGCTCAATCCACTGAGCCACACCAGTCAGGGCCAATTTGTACTTCTTAATCCTTTATCTTTTTCACCCATCCCCCTGATCCCCCTTCCCATCTGACAACCATCAAAACATTCTCTGTATCTATGATTCTGTTTTTGTTCTGCTTATTTTGTTTTTCATAATTAAGTATTGATAGATATGTATTTATTGCTATTTTATATTCATATTTTTAATCTTCTTTTTAAAGAAGATTTTTAGCTTTCTCTTGTCTGGGAAGCTCTTGATCCATCCTTTGAATTTAAATGATAGCTTTGCTGGGTAGAGCAATCTTGGTTCTAGGTCCTTGCTTTTCATTACTTTGAGTATTTCTTGCCAATCCTTCTAATCTGCAAAGTTTCTTTTGAGAAATCAGCTGACAGTCTTACGGGAGCTCCCTTGTAACTAACTGCTTTTGTCTTGCTGCTTTTAAGATTCTCCCTTTGTCTTTGACCTTTGACATTTTACTTATGATGTGTCTTGGTGTGGGCCTCTTTGGGCTCATCCTGTTTGGGACTCTCTGTGCTTCCTGTACTTGTATGTTTATTTCATTCACCAAGTTAGGGAAGTTTTCTGTTATGTTTTCAAGTAAGTTTCCAATTTCTTGCTCTTTCTCTTCTCCTTCTGGGACCCTTGTGATGCAAATGTTGGTAGGCTTGAAATTGTTCCAGAGGCTCCTTACACTATCCTCATTTTTTTGGATTCTTTTTTCTTCTTGCTGTTCTGATTGGTTATTTTTTGCTTCTTTATATTCTAAGTTGCTTATTTGGTTCTTGGCTTCATCCACTCTACTGTGTTTCCCTATAAACTGTTTATTTTATTTTATTTTATTTTAATTAGTGTATCCTTTGTTTCTGACTGGATCTTTTTTGTGCTATTGAAGTCCTCATTAAGTTCCTTGATAATCTTTATTACCAGTGTTTTGACCTCTGCATCTAGTAGATAGCTTACCTCCATTTTGTTCAGTTCTTTTTCTATAGTTTTGATCTCTTCTTTCATTGGGTTCATGCTTCTTTTTCTCCTCTTTTGGCAGCCTCCCTGTGTTTGTTTCTGTGTCTTAGGTAGAGCTGCTACATCTTGAATCCTTTCATATATTAATACACATTGTAGATACTCAACCAATATTTGTTTGGATATGACTAGGTTACTTTTTCACCAAAATCCTTTTGGGGCATTTCACTTCCATTCCTTCTGATTTCTTTGCATGTTCCTTTTAATCTCTTACTCCCTTAAGAATGGTGTACTGGAGTTTTGTCCTAGAGCCTTCTGACCCCACTATGCCTGATCCCGAGGGTTTTACATGCCCCATAGCTTTGGTTGTGGACCTTTCTTCCCTACTGAACAGTGATTTGTTAAATACCTAGCATAGTCCAGGCACTTTGCTATTTTATGATGCAGAACATAAACGTTTTCTGCCTCCTATGGAACTTACGCACAGGTGAGGAAAGACAAAATCACAACTAACTTAGAAAATAGCATAATTATAAGATGTTACATGTGCTGTGAAGGAGGGAAACAGAATAGCTGGGATGATTTACTTTAGATTGGGAATTCAGGGGTGGCGTCTCCCAGGAGATCCAAACCTAAATGACAAGAATGAATCATGGAAAGAGTGGGAGGAAGAGAGAGATATTCTTGGTGGAGGAAATGAAACTACAAATACCCAAGGTGGGAAGAGTTTGGTGGTACTCAAGGAGATGAAAGACCTGAGAAAAGTGCTTAAAAAAGGGAGAGGCAGGAGTCATCCTGGAGATCAGGGAGGGACTAGCTCATATAAGGCCTTGTAGGTCATGGTAAGAGTTTAGATTTTATTTTAAGAATAATGAGTCATAGCTGCATAACAGGAAATGTATTTTAAGAAAATAAGTTTTACTATTTCATGGAGATTGGATTGAATGAGCCCTAGAGTGGAATTGGTGTGATGGGGTGAAAGACTTGAGGTTTTTACCACGTTAAATAGAGGAACAGTGATGGTGCTGACAATGATGAGGACAGTGGGAATGGAGAAACATGAGTATATCAGAGATTTAGAAATAGAATTGAAAAAGTTGAATTACAACATGTCCTACAGGTTCCAAATATGGTTGTCAATGTCCAAACAAATATGTAAGACCATTATTATAAGCCTACTTTATGCTGAGTTGTGTAATACTGACATAAAGTTTCATATTTTCACATGACCATTTTCATTATCAACATGTTAATTAGGAAGAAACCAGAAATATAAAAGAAATAAAGTTAGTCAAAGTATGCTTGGAGAAAGGTGCTATTTCTGAGGATTTTAGGTATAGAGAAGCAAGAACTCCTAAAAATTGTATATTTAAGTTCTCATAGAACAATGACACTTCTGACTGATAACTTTAATAAGAAAAGCTAAATTTTGTTGTGCTCTTACCATTTTCCAAACTGTGCTAAACACATATTTGTGTTTTGTATTGAGCTTGTTAGAAAAATCCAACTCTGAGTTATAGTTTGGTTAAAAAAAATTAACATAGTAGGTGATATCACTTTGATATATGTGCATAATTAAACATGTAGTATGTAAACGTGCAGCTGAATAGGGTGGTCCTGGTTGCAGGTTATATCTTTGTTTGCTGGACTTCCATGCACTTTGATTTTCTGGAACTTATGGTTGTTTCTAGTTTTGAGGTAATTGTATTCCTTCTTAGTTGTGGAGGGAGACGCCGCATGTCTGTCTATGCCTCCATCTTGGCCAGAAGTCCTCCTAGTGAATATTTTAATTGAATTATTATATTCTTCAATTCCTGAAGTTCTGTTTTTTAAGATATTTTCATTTTGTTCATGCATCATTTTCCTGATTTTCCTTAGTTGTCTGTTTTCTCTCGAAGTTCATTGAACTTATTTAAGATGGTCGTTTTTATTTTTGTCTCATAATTATTAGGTCTTCATTTCTTTAAGGTTGTTTCTGTGCTGGCTTAGGGGAGGGGCTCTCATGGGTGAAATAATTTTTTTAACCATTTTAATGTAGCTGGTTTTGGCTTTGCACTTTCCTGGGATATTATGACTTTTTAACTGGTTTCTGGAGTTCTCTTAAAGCATTTTTAGACAGTATATTGTTAAGTTCGTGTCTCTGTGGAAGAACAAAGTGTGGGGCTTCCTATTTTTCTAAAGGATTGGGCTGGCCTGGCAGAGGGTCCCTGGTTTATTCTTTGGGTGTTCTAGAGGGAACAGGCTATGAGGCAGAAGCCTGTCATTCTTCCAAAGTTGTGTAGTTTTTGTATTTTATGCTGTTTTAGTTTGTAACTAGCCCTATAGAAATAAGGTGATTAAAACAGGGGGAAATGATAGCAGGGCCCAGGTGTTAGAGTTTAGCCTTAATTGATAGGCTTAAGTAATTGAAGCTGTGACTGGATAGACTTTATCACCAAACCTTTGCTTCTGGAATTTTGCCTAGAGGGTGGCGGCAGGCAGCAGGACCCCAAATTGCTTTTCGGTAGCATAACTACTATTGAATCAAGATTAAAGCATTTCCATCTCCCTAAAAATTATCCTGTGTCTTGTTGTATCATCCTTTCCTCTAGCCCCATAGCCCAAGGCAACCAGTGATCTACTTTCTGTCTCTATAATTTTGCATTTTCTAGAACTTCATGTAGACTTTTATGCTTTGCTTCTTTCACTTAGCGTAATGCTTTTTGAGATTCATTTGTGTTGTTTTGTGTATCAGTATTTTGATCTTTTTTATTGCTGTGGATGTCTGTGACGCGGTATTCTAGCGTCCGCATCGTTTAGAGCTGCGACTCAGAACATGGCGCGTTCCTAGAAGCCGCTTTCGGCATCAGTGGGCGGCGGCGCGTGGACTTGCAAGCGTGGGGCGCGGGACAAACCGACGCCACTTCGTGTTGGACAGTGGAAGCTGGAGAGCCAGGCTATTCGGACTGAGCCAATTGGTTTCCATGGATCTCAATAGTGCCAGCACTGTTGTCCTTCAAGTCTTAACTCAGGCCACCAGTCAGGATACTGCTGTGTTAAAGCCAGCTGAGGAGCAGTTGAAACAGTGGGAAACACAGCCAGGTTTTTATTCAGTGTTGCTGGTAAGTTGCTTAAAAATAGTTATTATTTTTAATAAAATGAGACACTATTCTATTGTTTTAAAAACCTACTTGTGTTGGTGGTTTACTTAGTGAAACTGATCCAAATGTTTGGCTGCCATTGCACTGCCATTTACTAATTCGAGGCATGGCACTTGGAGGACATTTAAGAGATGTTTATTGTTGGGTGAGTATACCCAAGCAGGGTATTGGTAGTATCTGCTTAGAAGGTTACACTGCCAGTTTTCTATTTTAGCCTGTAAATGCTGCCCTCAAGACTGTAAAGGAGGAAAGAGGAAGGACATCTCTAAAATCAGAGAAGGAAAACTCTGACTCCAAAAAACCTCCGCTGCCTTGCGGCATACCTCTTCAGGGGAAAGGCTAAGGGAGTAAACCCCGACAGAAAATCTGGAGCCGGAGTCCCTAAGGCGGTTTGACATTGTAGTCAACACCGGCAACTCCTGCGGCGCACCTGAAGCCAAGCTGTATTGACTTTGTCTTTCCCTTGGACCCTTCAGCAGCGAAGAGAGGGGGGGTCTGCTGCATGGGCAACAGCAGACCCTCCATATCACCCTGCCCAGGCTCTGTAGCTTCAGTTTCACTTGAGAGGACACTCCAGCGTCATCGCAAGATGTCGACTCAACATGGGAGGAGACAGATACCGGTTATAAGCTCATCCGATTGGCGAAGGAAACGAGCGCCAGGGGTCTCCTCTGACGGTGGGAGAGGTCATCGCACCTCACTGGACAGCTACCGTCTCGCCATGGCTCGCCTGCCCCACTGGGTGCGTGGGGATCAGAGAGGCGCCTCTCGAAAAGTGGGCCACAAAACACCCGCACCAGTTAATTCCAAGCAAACAACAAGAAAGAAGCCTCCGGCTCTTCGCCTCGCTAGCTGGAACATCAGGACCATGTGCCCCGGACTTACTGCAGACCTTCCGTGGATCAAGGGTGCCAGGAAAACCGCTGTCATCGATAGGGAACTGGCACGACTAAACATCGACATTGCGCCTCTACAGGAGACCCGGTTGGCCGACAACGGAACTATCAGAGAAACCAACTACACCTTCTACTGGCAAGGGAAGTCTCCGGACCAACCAAGACAGCACGGTGTTGGGTTCGCTGTGAAGAACACGCTTGTTAACTCCATAGAGCCACCCACAGGAGGCACAGAGAGATTACTTACCCTCCGATTGTCAACAACTTTCGGCCCAGTCAGCATTCTTAGCGCGTATGCCCCAACCCTCTGCGCCACCACCGAAGAGAAAGAACAGTTCTACCATGCACTGGACGAAGCGTTATCCAAGATTCCCAGAAGTAACGCTCTCTATCTCCTTGGAGACTTCAACGCAAGAGTAGGAGCCGACCACATGGCCTGGCCCACCTGCCTTGGAAACTTTGGGAGAGGAAAGATCAATGAGAATGGTCAGCGACTGCTTGAGCTTTTGTGTCACCACGGCCTGTGCGTGACAAACACATTCTTCAAGTGCAAAGAGATCCACCAGGTGTCATGGAGGCACCCCCGCTCCCGCCATTGGCACCAGCTTGACCTCGTCATCACCAGAAGAACGGATATTGGCAGCACCCTCCTCACCCGCAGCTACCACAGTGCAGACTGCGACACGGACCATGCCCTCGTGGTAAGCAAAGTGCGCATAATGCCGAAGAGGTTGCACCACTCCAAGATGAAGGGTCGCCCACGCATCAACACCAGTTGTGCCAGCAACCCAGTTAAGACCCAGCAATTCATCAACAAGATGGAAGATGCACTCGGCGAGGGAGTGGCGGCAGATGACATTATCGAATCCAATTGGCCACGTCTCCGCGACGCCATATACAACTCCGCCATTATTGCTTACGGGAAGAAAGAGCGGAAGAACGCTGACTGGTACGAGGCTCACTGGGAAGAAATGGAACCCGTGATCGAGGCTAAGAGGAAGGCCCTACTGGCTTACAAGGTCACGCCCACTCCCAGTACACTTCAAGCTCTACGGGCTGCCAGGAACAAAGTCCAGAAGACCGCCCGCCACTGTGCCAACACCTATTGGCTAAACCTGTGCAGAAGCATTCAGGAAGCCGCCGATATAGGCAACGCACGAGGAATGTATGAGGGCATCAAGAAGGCAACAGGCCCAATCCCCTCCAAGATCGCCCCCCTTAAGTCCAAGACAGGTGAGGTCATCACTGACCAGGAACAGCAAATGCGGCGGTGGACCGAGCACTACCTCGAGCTGTACGCAACGAAGAACACCGTAACAGACACTGCTCTTAAAGCCATCCCAGACCTACCAGTCATGGAGGAGCTAGACACCCCACCTACTGCGGCAGAGCTCGGCAAAGCCATCGACCGCCTTGCTTGCGGGAAAGCACCAGGAAGCGACGGAATCCCTCCAGAAATCCTAAAGAGCGGGAAACCAGTCCTGCTACAGCCGCTCCACCATCTACTCTGTCTCTGCTGGAAGGAGGGTTACATCCCCCAGGATATGAGAGACGCCAACATTATCACCATGTACAAGAACAAAGGAGACCGCAGCGACTGCAACAACTACCGGGGCATCTCTCTCCTCAGCGTCGTCGGCAAAGTATTCGCCCGGGTCGCTCTTGCCCGCCTGCAGACCCTTGCTTCCCGCGTCTACCCAGAGTCCCAGTGTGGCTTCAGAGCTGGCCGATCAACAGTGGACATGATCTTCTCCCTACGCCAGCTGCAGGAGAAGTGTCACGAGCAGCATAAACCACTCTACCTCGCCTTTATTGACCTCACGAAGGCGTTTGATCTGGTCAGTCGAAGCGGACTCTTCAGCTTGCTACGGAAGATTGGCTGTCCACCACATCTGCTTGCTGTGGTCATGTCCTTTCACGACAACATGCACAGCACGGTGTCCTACAACGGCGCAACCTCTGAGGCCTTCCCAGTCAGCAGCGGAGTAAAGCAGGGCTGCGTCCTCGCGCCTACGCTGTTCGGAATCTTCTTCTCCATGCTCCTCCAATACGCCTTTAAGGACTGCAGCGAGGTTGTCTTCATTCACACCAGATCCGATGGCAAGCTCTACAACCTGGCCCGTCTACGAGCCAAGACCAAAGTCAAAGAGGTGCTCATCCGTGAGATGCTCTTCGCCGACGACGCAGCTTTGACATCACACTCCGAAGAGGGACTCCAGCAGCTAGTCACTTGCCTTTCCCACGCATGCAAGGAGTTCGGACTAGCCATCAGCCTGACGAAGACGAATGTTATGGCTCAAGGCACGGGGACTCCCCCATGCATCACCATCGACGGATACACCCTGGAGGTTGTCAACGACTTCACTTACCTCGGGTCCACCATCTCGAGCTCTCTGTCAGTCGACTTGGAGGTCAACCGGAGAATCGCCAGGGCAGCCACAGTTATGGCCAGACTGAACCGGCGAGCGTGGAACAATTCCAGCCTCACTGAGAAAACCAGACTGCGCATCTACCAAGCCTGCGTACTCAGCACTCTCCTCTATGGCAGCGAGACGTGGACCACCTACGCAAGGCACGAAAGGAAACTCAACAGCTTCCACATGAAGTGCCTGCGACGCGTCCTGCATGTCGCCTGGCAGGATAAGGTCCCCAACACCGAGGTGCTGAAGCGAGCCAATATGAGCAGTTTGCATGCAGTTCTTAGCGAGAGACGCCTCAGGTGGCTCGGCCATGTCAAAAGAATGGATGCAGGCCGTATCCCCAAAGACCTCCTCTACGGCGAGCTAGCAGAAGGCAAGAGGATGACAGGGCGCCCAAAACTGCGGTTCAAAGACATCTGCAAAAAGGACATGACACAATGCTCCATCAATCTCAACACATGGGAAGTTCAAGCAGACGACCGCCTAGCCTGGAGGCTCGGTCAGGCAAGGTACGTCACGCGCGGAGGCTGCGCGCAATGAGGAGGCGGTCCAGAAAAGATCGAGGCGGAAGCAGCGTCAGCAGCAGCAACAACAGCCATCTGCCTTCACCTGTACCAAGTGCGGCAGGGATTGTCACTCCCGAATCGGACTGCACAGCCATTCTCGGCGGTGCAGATAGACTCTCGAGAAGCTACGCCATCCTCTCTCGAGACGGACGGCTGCCGACAACGATTAAACATCTACAAAAAGGCATATTTTTCAGACATTAAAAGTATTCTTCAACATGGAGAAAATGGGCAGGGGGGACAAAGGTAAAAAAACTGGGACAACTGGAATAGCATAATAAAATATACTTTAAACATGGAGGAAATGCTTATTACTTAGTAATGTTAAATAAAAATACATAAATTTCACGCTTTGTATAACAACAACCATATAAAACTAGAAAGAAATCAAAATGTTAACAGTGTTATAACTGACATTTAAGTGTGATAACACTCACTTGTCGGTGTCATTGGGTAATAAACAATATTTTTCTTTACAAATTTCTATATTTTTAATTTCTTTCAAAAGTACTACTCTTGTAATTGGGGGGATATGACATGAATGTTTAAAGGAATTTAATCATATTATTTTTAATATTTTCAAAATTTTAAGGAATATTTTCAGAAAATGAGTGTCTGGACTATTTACATTGAAGAAATTTAAAATATTTATTTGTATGATCACTATTCAGAAGTAGAAGCTAGGAGTCAGAATTTTTCCAGGAAGAGGTTGTTCTGATAGGCTTGTAGCTTTGTTGTAATCTGCAGCAGAGATGGAGACAGCAGGTTATCCTAATCTAACTCTAGATGCCAAAATACTGCAACCATTCTTTTTCTGAGTCCATGTTCCCAGATAATTAATCCCATTATAATTTGCTTTGAATGTAGATTTATTTGCCATGTGGGACTGTAATGCCCAACCAATGAGAAGCTCCCTAAGAACCTGAAATAAAAGAAAATATGATTGCCTTCAGAGAACTAAGCCAGAAACTCTGCCATAGTGAAGGTTTTTATATACCATGACTGTGCCTGTAAGCCAAAAGATTGCCTATAAGTGTATGACTAACATTTAGAAACATCTAAATCTTTAATCAAGGTGACTTGTGTGTAATCTGAGGGAAGTCTTACTGGGATGTGATTGTAAGCTGAAACTGAATCAATTTTATTGTTTCTATCTGGAGGAAGATCGTGAGAACAGAAGGAAGTTGATGACTGGGTACATAGAAAAGTCTAAGATTTGAATCCAGCACTGTCTAGGGAAGAGGTATTGAATCTGTATACATGATCATGCAGTTGTTGTGGAGATATCTTATCATAGGATATATTAATAACATTAACTAACATTTATTGAATGCTTCTTATGCACTGGGTAGTATATTAAACACTGTATTAATCCTTTTATAAATCTATCCAGATTGATATTATCCCCATTATAGAAATCAGTACATGGTACATGGAGCTTCTGGAAGTTTAAGGTCACACAAATGTTATATGATACAGATGAGATTCAAATCCCAGTGGCTTGACTGAAAGAGTCCCTGCCCCCACCATTTGGCTAAGCTGCTCTCCTTGCCTTGAAATATTCCTTAAGGTTAGGTACAGTATTTACTTTCTTAAGCTCTGGTTCTTTGCCAGACAAACTTTTCATTTTATTTTAAATTCCCACATATTCTAATCCCGAAGAGGAATCATTTCATTTACAAATGTACTAGCATTCTGGCTTATATTTCATACTTCTATGAGTTTAGTAAAAGTGAATCATAAAATATGATTATGTAATAGATTACTGAAAATCCACCCCTCCCCACTTGGTCTCATGAGTATTTTAAGAGAAACTGCTCTCTGGGCCAGTTCTATACCAAATCAGTCTGTGAACTGGTGCCAACCTAGGAACTGCTTGTTGCTGAACTGAGAATAGAGAAGTATAGAAATTGAAAGCAAGCATTTAAAAACTTCTATAGTGATTTGTTAGGGTGACTTTATGTCTACTGAGTTTAACTTAAAAAAATTAGGCTTGTATTTAAGTATTTAAAAATTTGTTTTCAAGTAATTCTTTTTTATTAAGAAACACTGCTGTAAAGGATGAAAACTATAGAAAATAGTTATATTATGAAAAACATTACCATTAGTCTTTCAAAATGAGGCCATTTCACAGTCTACTAAATATTATTTATTCCTGGTCTGTCCATCCGGGTTGCTGTTGTCAGGAGGAAAGAAACCATTTATACTATTTCTCAGCTTTCTTTAATAAGCTTTAAATAAGAGCTATGATTGTGGTTTTGCAAATTTGTGAACATGTTTTGTTGATATATTGGTGTGATCTTGTCAGGCCAATTTAGAGCTACTGCTGCATACTTTTATAGAGTTGAAAAGGACACTGAAAATATTATTTGCATCAGATAATAGGAAGGAAAAATATGTCTCCAACTAACTTATGGACCAACTAATTTTATAGTCTTTGGGAAATTCATTTTTTAATCCAAATTGCTTCTTACTGCTGTTTAAGCCATTTTCCTTTTATTTAGTGCTGATTGTATGAATTCTCTGTTTTAAAGTAATGATGGAAATAGAACTCTGTCGAATAGCTTCATATACTATCACTTCCCAAAATAACTCCATTTAAGTCCCCACTGTTTACAAGTGTCATCATGATACTTGTAATTAATTTGAAATGGCTTTCAAAATTTATGTTACAAAGGAGTATTTATAGTTACAAGATATTTTTCATTAGTATGTTATTTTTTAGTATGAGTTGATTTTTAATGAAATTGTACTAGTTAGTTCTCCACTAACGAACATCATGAACATCAATGACTCATCTCTCCAATGTTCTTCAAAGAAAGGGAACCAAGTGAGCAAAATTATGTTTTCAGCACTGCCATGGAGTCTTCCTGCCTTGGCTATGTCTTGTCCAAAGCTAATCAACCTAGTACATTTATGTGCAGGCTTCATGATAAACATTTAATGAGCATTATCTGACAACCTACTTGACAGATGAGAAAACTCACTCCTTATCTTTATTTCCTTTTGAAACGTTTTTGTTTTGCCTACCTCTCTGGGAGTGCCTGAGTTGGCTTGCCTCCCTTTGCCAACCTGCCCTACAGGTGTTGGTATTTCTAAGGATATTTCTTATTCATTCTCTGTCATTCTCTACACTCTATAATCTCAGAGTCTTTTACAGAACTTCTTTATTTTTAGCTTCCAAACATTCAATGATGACTCTAAAATATGCTTCTCTCCTGAGTTTCAGATATATAGTTCCATGGGAAAAACTCCAAGTACCTCACTCAGTATGGCTAAAACTGACCAATAACAGGTTTCCCTTCCCCTGTGAGACCTGTTCATCTTACTGTTGTCCAGATACCAGTGATTGGCACCTTTGCCCTCCCATGCCCCAGCCAGAAATCTGGCAGTCATGCTAGACTCCTCCCTTTTCTTTACTTCTGATTTCCACTAATTCCTGTTGAGTCTATCTACCAAATATCTCAGAAATTGTCCCTCTGCTTCCAGTTTTTACTGCCAGAGTCTTCCTTACTTCATTTGTTCCCTGCTTCCTTCCTTCCCTTATTCCCTCCCTTCTTTTCTTCCTTAATTCCTTTAACAATATTTGCTAAGTTGTATGGAAACAGAGTGATTCAATGACTTCTAGTCTTTTCTCCAACTAATCCATCCTGTATTTTAAAAAATTCAGTGTCTTTTTAAAAGTGCAAATCTGATCTTGTCATTCATCTACTAAAAATCCTCCATGGCCCACCATTAACTTTTAGAGAAAGTCCAAACTCTTTAGTAAGACATTTAAGACCCTCTAAAATTATGCCTTTGCCTTACCAGCCCAGTGTTAACTCTTCTAACCTCTGAAACGAGTTGTGATTTCCAAAATACATGCCATGCTTTCCCAGGTCTCCATAATCTACAATTCCTTGTACCTGGAAAATCCTCCTTCTATTTTCCCTAAAATACTAAGATTTACTTTATGAAGTTTTCCTAACCTCCCCAATAACCTAGCTACCCTGTTACCTGTGCTTCAATGGTACCATCTTTTACATACCTGTATTGCAGCATTCCCTGCACTTAGATAACCACTATTGTAAATCTTCATGGGGTACATCTCCCTCATACCTCATGGAAATTCCAAGGCAGAGGCCATATCCTTTCAATTTCCCTGTGCCTAACATAATGCTTGCACATAGTAGGTACTCAATGAGTGAGTGTATTTTGTGCTTTTAGTGTTTTATCCTTGAATTATGGATGTTTGGAGGACAGTGCTGGTGTTTGGTAATCACAGAAACCTTTAGAAATAAGATCTAGAAACAGACAATGAGATTAGAAGGTGAAATCAAGAAAGTGATGATGATAACAGGCTGGCTTACCTTGGATAGTATCACCCAAGAGGACAAATTGTTTATTTACTTATTTATGCTATGTTTGAAATTTTCTTCTGAAAGACTTTTAATAATTCATGTTTACGTTATTGTGTTAGACTATTCTTACTTTTTTTTTTCTTGAAATGAGCATGACAAAAGAACGGACAAACAGTATCAGTGACTCAGGAATAAATTATTGATCTAGTACAGATTCACCCAAAGTGATAGTGACATGCTGATCTCTTTGGCAGAGCATGTTACAGAGAATTCTAGACTTAACTTCTCCTCTGCTATCATCCTCTCATTTGTACAACTGTAAGGCAGACAGAAACCATGCCCTGAGGAAATAAATAAAATAGCAAATCTAAAGTAAATTTACTCTAATATTTTAAAATTGTTATATTATGTTAGTGTAAATAGACTTTTAGATTTGCAAAATTGTAAGCTTGAAGACTCAAGTTTTTTAAAGTTCAAGGAAAATATTTCCTTTGTCTTTATTTTGTTGGTTGTACCAAAGAAACCCTAATTAATATTAGAGCTTGAGAAGTATGACAAGGGATCTGTCGACTGGTGGGTAATCTCTAAATACACTGAAATTGTTGAATGATAAGTATTAGTGATAGTCATTTAAAAGTAGATTTTACAACATTTGTGATAATTTTCTTCAATTACAGCCTTTTTGAGATGAAAGATCATGGCAGGTGGCGATTATAAAATACAGGGCTTAATTCAGGATGGCAACTATCTGTGCTAGGCGCATCCTAGTTAGAGTTTCCTCCTGAAACCATGCACAAGGTTTCTGATATTCTGGAAATCATTAAAAATGGCCCTCAAAAATGTTAAAAAGAAACACGCTCAAAATGGAGTCACTCATGTTAAGCTTCACCAAGACTTAATACCTAATCTGATTGTAATTGCAGCCTTTCCCAGGAATGGAATTTTAAAACAATCTTCTGGAATTTCCCAGGCAGCCCAATGAAGTAAGGCCTGATAAGATTCCCTTGTCTTTCCCTAATCTGTCCTGAAATCATCCACTCTTTTAACTTCCTTGTCCCACCCTTTTTCTGCCTGTAAAAACTTTCCATTTCGTACAACTTCATGGAGCACTTTCTATATACTAGATGAAGTGCTACCTGACCCATGAATTGTTTAATAAAGCCTATTAGGTTTTCAAATTTTCTTGTTTGAATGTTTTTCTTTAACCATTTTGTTTCTTAGCTTTTTTTTTTTTTTTTTTTTAATTCTTGGATTCCTATCCTCTACATAGTATCTTGCATTTTTAAGGGGCTTTTATCTTTTCAAAGCACTTTAACTATACAGTCCAATATTGGTGCCTGTCATGGCCATTGTTTAAGGAAATTGTGCAGTGTTATGCCTGTGTGCCTTTTGGACAAGCTGAGATTCAGAATCTGTTAGGGGTTGAAGGATGGAGTTTTTCCAAATATAAGGAGATTAAAGGATTTTAGAGCCCTCTAAAGATAACACTGGAAGGGCCTGGAAGATCATCCTATTCCTCAGGAAAGAGAACCCCAATAAAGACTAAATGACTCATCCAAGTGCTCACAGAAAGTGGTAAAGTCATCTCAGAGAGAAGGGAGCGTCCTCCTAACATTCCATGTAATTTACATCCCATATGATCCTTTAGATTATCTTACTGACTCTACCAAGACACCGGATGAACTGGTTATTCCATCATACTTAAGGAGAGGGTAAAACACATTTAGTGAATGAGTCAGCCAAAATTGAAATGTGCTCCCAGACTCATTATTCTTTTCATAAAGTCAGGATCCATGGGTCCATTAAGTAAATGTTTAAATCTTCCCTTTAAAGGCACCTGGGATGATTCTGATTCACAAAGTGCGGGGGTGGGAGCTCCCAGGTGCAGCTGCTCTATGGTAGCTCATCATTGCTACTCAGAGCGAAAGTGTGCCTTTGGCTATATAAAGTAGGTGTCACTCAGGGAGACAAAATCATCCATTTCTAGCGCAGTGGGCACGCTGACTTCTCTGTGGTTTCAGGAATTATGACTGCAGTAGCAGCTACAGCAGCAGTAGTAATATTTCTGGTAACCCAGCCCCCATGCCACGCATACCAAGCCGTATCTGAAGAGACAGGAGAGACAGGGACACTCTTTGACTGGGAGTAATTGGAAGAGTTTTACCTTCTATAGTATAGATTTACTGCAATAAGAGTGACAAAAAAACCAAATTCATAAATGCTCTGATTTCAGGAAACACTTCCAACGTCCTTGTCTTTACTCTGAAAATCTGACTCAGTCCTCTAATGATGGAGATGGTTGCCATGGTGAGCCATTCCTGTACCTTTTCCTATTTCAGGGCAGCCTATATATAAGGTTTATAGAGCCCATTTTTTATGTATAGCTAACTATGTTCTCCTTTGAAGAAGGGAAGGTCAACTAGCACTATTCTTCTGTTACTAGAAATGAACAATTGTTCTGGATGTGGAAAAATGAAGAGAAATGGGTGTATGAATTTCCCAGGAAAATAGAATTGCTGCTTTGCTTGGCTCTGTTCTGATATCAACCACATGTTAACATCTTAACAGAATCCATACCATGTATTTCAGAACAGCCCATGCTTCGTCTAAAAACAATCTTTTCCTTGTGTAATTCTGAAAAAAATTTCTGTGAACATTTACTATGCACTGACACTGATATAAGATGTGTGTGGGTACACACCGTGAAAAAGAAACTGTCCTCAAAAGCGACCCATATGTAAACAGTTACAGTCTTGTGCATTAAGATATGAAATAGATGTTTTCTGTTGGGTGCTGTGGGAGCCCTAAAGGAATGAGGCCTAATTCTGCTTGGGGGCTTGGAATGTGGGAGTAGAAATGAAGTCAAGACAAAGGAGAGGCTGCAGTCTAGATGAAAGAGTATAAGAATTTCTGGTCCCGAGTTTGGGCCAGGTACTCCCAGTATTATGATAATCAGATGAAAAAAACTGTATGCTTTTCATATGCATTGAAATTTTTCCAGAGGAATCAGAAGCTTGACAAGAATAAAATTCTACTATAATGATATGTACTTGAAAAAAATAAAACTGAATTGTAACTAAATACACTTTGAGAAGAATTGTAAAGTCTTTTTATTGACTCTGCTGAGGAGTCTACCACCTATGAATCTGAATGTTTGTGCTTGCAGTATTCTGCTCTCTTAAATAAAATTTAAATCATCAAATTACTAAAAAAAAAAAAAAAATAAGAAAAAGAAAAAGGAACAGTCTATGTCTATGGAAATTTTTAGATTGATAACTGGAAATTTCCAACTTTGCTTATAAGTTTCTTTTTTCTTTTTTTAAGTATATTTCATTATGTTGTTACAGTAGTCCCAATTTTTTCCCTTTTGCTCCCCTCTGCCCAGTACCCCTCTTCCCTCCAGCAATCCCACCCCCCCTTAGTTCATGTCCATGGGTTGGTTGTGCATATAAGTTTTTTATAAGTTTCTTTTCTTTCTTTAAAGATTTTATTTATTTACTTTTAGAGAGGGGAAGGGAGGGAGAGAGGGAGAAGAACATCGATGTGTGGTTGCCTCTCATGTGCCCCAACTGGGGACCTGGCCTGCAACCCAGGCTTGTGCCCCGACTGGGTATTGAACCAGCAACCCTTTGGTTTGCAGGTTGGTGCTCAATCAACTGAGCCATACCAGCCAGGGCTTATTATAAGTTTCTTAAAATGAGATCAACTGATATGACATCACTAACTATGATGCCCTACTATTCTTCTTAAACATCTTTCTGCTTTAAACAACTATAACTACTAGCTTTTAAATAACCTGAGTCAAATAACTTAATTGTACCCACTTACAATTACACTTCCAAACTGGGCAGCTGTTTGGTTTATCTGTTCACACCATAATTTCCTCTTCCTTTTCCCTCACCTACAACCCCTGTGTGAATTTTAAATCACACTTTACTTTTCTTCCTCCTATACTCAAAGACACCGAATTCCAATCCCCCTGACCCAATTAGAGGCAATACAATCAATTTTTCACCAATAAACTATACATTCCTTATCTATGATTCCATAGTTGGGGCAACAGCATCTAACATGTGCTATTGGCCAGACAAGATTCAAAAATCTAGCTACACTGTGGCACTAAAATAGCCATACTGCACAACAGGATTCTAAGCTGGCTCTCATTAATCAGTCTTAGCCAACAAGAACTCTATTTTTAAGTCTCTCATGTAATTGGTTATAAGGAGGAGGTTGACCTTTGGCTTTCATCAATAAACATGGAGACCAAACCATCTGTGAAACTATTCAATTACCACAGTAGATTCTACTCAAACTAGAGTAACCAAAAGTGCCTTATAAGTAGAGCTTTGATATCATCAAAAGGTAACATTCACTAGCTCATATCACATGATTACTGGGGACTTATTTGATTAAGCAAAATATGTAGTTTGATGTTCAATAGTATACTCTGAGAAAACATGGTTTTAATGTCATCAATATACTCAGATAATCCTTTTCCCTACTACTTTGAATGTTGGAGAGTAGTTAAATACAACCTGATAAATATCTATGAAGAATTCTATGCAACTATTTCCCAAGAATATTCATTGAAAAGAGGTCAGGTCATAAAGCAATGTTAAAAATAATGGACTTTATATGACATAATCTTAGTTTTGAAACAAAATATTTGTATGTACATAAAAAAAAAAAAAAGCCTGGAAATAAATACATCAAAATGCACATAGTGGCTATTTCTAAAGTAGTATAGATTATGGCCATTTTAATTTTTACTTTATATTTTTTTCCCATCTTTTATATTACCCACAGTGGCTTGTAATGATTTCATATATGAGAAAAACCCTATCAACATTTTTTTCTAAAAGGCCCAGGTAATCATGACAAATATGTACAGTTAGAGTTCCAAAGCAAAAACAAATTCAGGTTAATAAAAAAATAAAATATGGCTCCTCTTTCAATTACCAGATTCACTGATTTTTAAACTTTCCAGTGACCAGATATTATATAAGTTACATAGCATAGCTCTTGCTGAATCTGGTTGCAAATTTTGGTAATTTATTGATAATCCAAATATAAATTTTGTTACCAAATCATCCACAATTGTCTGGGTTAGGTCTGATATCAAATATTTGTCATACTGACTGACCTAATATTTAAGCTTCAAAATATTAATGCATGTATAATCTGGAGATGAAGGGTCCATATAGATTACTTCTTAACAAATTGCAACTTTTTAATGAAAAAAGAAGTTATGCACACAGTTTTAAAAATTAAACGTTACAGATATGTTTAAAAACAACCTCCCACCTCCACCTGCACCCCAGGTCTCACTCCTTGGACAGAACCTCAGACAGAACCACTGTTAGGTTTCTAAGGCCCGAGGAGCTTGACTTCAGGTCGGGATGGTGTACTTACCCTCTCACTAGGTGTGTTCTCTTGGGGTAAGTTTGGTTCTCTCTGAAGAAAGTTTCAACTGGATCACCCAAGCCTCCCTCAACTTCTTTTATACTCCTGGTGAGCAGACAAACCTTTTGTTCGGGTTGATTAGATTTTTTTTCACATCTCTGTTAATAGCAATCCAGGAATGGTCCCACAATGCTCTTCGTTTTGAATCTATTATGCACATACAAAAGCAATCACTGGGTTCTATGTGTGGTTTCTTTTTCCCAATTTAAAACTTTTTTTTCAGCTTTCAAATCTCATCAACATTTTGTCCCTGTTAAAAGTATTTAAATCAGGAGTGTGTTTATATTAATTCAATAAACTTTGACTGAATTCCTACTAGGTACCAAGTGCTGGGCTGGGTGTCAGCTATACAAGGTAGAACAAGACATGGTCTCAGGCTTTCTGTAGCTCACAGGCTGTGATGGAGACAGACAAGGACACAGAGCCCACCTGTGGACAAGCAGCACGAGGGTGTATTAATACTGCTGATGTGTGTCCTGCACCTTTTTAAACACTTTAATTCATTTACTCCTTTAGCTCATTTAAGCCTCCAACAATCCTATCAGGTAGGTCTTAGGGTTTTCTTCACTTTATGACTGAGGGAACTGAGGCATAGGAAGATGATGTTACACAGCAAAGTTGGAGAGGTAGATCCAAAGCCTTGCTGTCTGGCTCCAGATTCCAACTTTAAAGCATTCCCAAACACTGCTGTTCATTAAATAGTGGTTGAACAAATGAATAACAGCAACACAAAAAGTGCCGCAAGAGGGGAAATGGTAACTGCCGAGGGAAATCAAGAGGGGATGTGAATGAGACTGAGGATTCAAAGAGAGCTTTCAGGAGGAGGTTATGACTTCAAGCCCGAACTGAAGAAGGAAAATGGGTGGGGTGGGATATACAGGACAGAAATAGGGAAAGCTTGGTCAGATAAACAAGTTACTGGTGGTAAAAGAATTTGTATCCCATGCTAAAAAATATAAAAAACATCCTGAGTGAATGGGGAGCCTTAAGCAAGAAAAATTGTAAGTCAAAGTTGGGAGGTTTGAAATGCTATTAGAAGGAATAAGAAGAGAAGGTGGGAAATAAATTTGGAGCCATTTGGAGCCTAAAGAAATCTAGCTGTTTATGTCAGATATTACCCTCACTAACTAGACTGTAGACTTCTGAAGGGTACTTTTCAGTTGTGATTAATCTTGGCATCTGAGTAGGGCACAGCCAGTGTGGTGCCTGTGAAAGGAGAGTCTTCAAATGAAATTTCTGATGGAAGATAAGTGAAAATCAATCCCTACCATTTTTAATTCAAAAAATTGAAAAAATCCTTTTTCTGAAATATTCTCCCTGAATAATGTTTTTGTTGTTAATCACTCTTTATATCAATCCATAATGCTTATGGGTCTTACAATTAGATATATGGATTCTGTGAGAGCAGGGAAAACAGGCTTATATGGGATCACCTCCTGATCCAGGAAGCTTCTCATTATATGTCATTCTTTATTCAAGAATGCTTCTTAAAGAAAAAAACGACAACAAAACAACTCTAAATAAATAGTTAGAAGGCTTGATTATCTCGGAAGAATGGTTTAGAACTTTGCAACTATGTTCTGTGTATTCTTGAATTAAGCAAATAAGTAAATATATTTGGTATAATGAAAACGTGTTTCTCATTGTCAGAAAAGAGAAGTTACAAATACAAAACATGGAAAAGCTGGAATATTGGGATGGATTTAAAATTATTAATTTAAAAGATCTTCCTTATGGTTGAATGTCATTTAGGACATGTAAAAGACATAGAATTAGAAAACCACCATTTGGAAACTATCATAATAATTCAGGAGAGAATCATTAGTGAATGCTAAAACCAGTAAGGGAATGTTTGATGTATAGTAGGATATTTATATAATCCCAAAGTATCCTTCCAGAGACACTTATTAGTATCAAAGGGATAAGTAATTACTTTAGAAAAGGGAAACCAACTTAACAAAATGAGCAAAGTTAGTATCATCAGTAATGGGAGAAATTGACATCAAGCACCTCCTAACAGGATGCAAAGCAAAGAAAAAACATTACTTCAGGGATATCCCTGCCAAATATGCAGAACTCAAATTTAATCAAGACAAAACATCAGACAACCCGAACTGAGCTACAGCCTAAAAACAATTGCTTGTACTCATTAGAAATGTCAAGGTCATGAAAGGTTAGGAATAACTGAACTACTGTCAAGATTAAAGCAAACATGACAGGACATGACAACTGCATATGACCTGTGACCCAAGATTATCTTTTGTTATAAACAACATTATTGAGACTATTGGAGAAATATGAATGCTTGTGAATTAGCTAATATTATTGTATTAGACCTAATTTCCTGATTTTGATCATTGTACTGCAGTTATGCAAAAGAATGGTCACATTCCTGTTTTTAGGACTCTGGGGTTTTAGAACACTAAGGGGTTAAAAGTATTATGTCTGGAGTTGACTCTCAAACAGTTTAGAGAATAAAACATTATGTATGCATTGTAATAGAAATCTCATTTTGCCCAGGCTGCTGTGGCTCAGTGGATTGAGCATTGGCCTGCGAACCAAGTGTCACTGCTTCGATTCCCAGTCAGGGCACATGACTAGGTTGCACATCAGGTCCCCAGTTGGGGGCACGAGTGAGAGGCAACCACACAGTGATGTTAAAAAAAAAAAAAAAAAAAAATGAAAACAAGAAATCTCATTTTGTGTCTAATCTTTTTAAACAAGATTTTTGGGTCTCTCTATGTTTCTCTGTGTCCTTCTAGTGTTCTGTTTCTTCTAATTGCTGGATTGTAGGTAGCCCAAGGATTAATTGCCTCTACCACATTTTGCTTATTTGTTCCCCAGTGATGGATACCAGATCACCTCTGACTTCCATCACAATCTTTGAATTTTTTTGTATATGCAAAATTTCTTAGGGATGGACAGTCAGGAGCTAAATGGCAGGGAGCACAGTGTATACCTGTATTGATTTGAAACAAGAAAATATAGATTGTTTTCTAGAAGTCTACATTAGTGTGCTCTTCCACCAATAGGCACAAACATTCTTGTCTATGGCTATATCTCAAACCTTCTAATATTGGCATTACCCAGCTTCTTAATTTTGCCCATCAAAAAAAATATACAGTATTATTTCATAGTTTTTAAAAAATACTTGTATTCTTCTGATTATGAATAAATTTGAACATGTCTTCATGTATTTACTGATATTTCAAGTTTCTTCTGAAATGCCAATTCATAATCTTTGCTATTATTTATTTATGTAAGATTTCTTGTTTCTTCTTGATTTGCAGTAGTTCATGGCAAATTATAAAGAATAACAATGGCCCTGACTGGTGTGGCTCAGTTGGTTGGGTGTCATCCTGCAAAGTGAAAGATCAACAGTTCAGTTCCTGGTCAGGGAACATGCCTGGGTTTTGGGTTCAGTCCCTGTCTGGGTCGCACGAACCTGGTTGATGCTTCTCTCCCTCTCCTTCTCCCTTCCCTTCCCTTCTCTCTCTAAAAAATAAAACTAAATAAATAAAAAAAATAAAGTAAGTAAAATCAAATTACATAATGATGAAACATGAAGGATAATGATTACCTCTGTTAGGGATAAAGAAGTAAGCCAGTGACTCTCAAACCAGTAGGAGATAATTAACAGATGAATCATGGAAAAGGGGCAAGGAAATGACATTCCTCAGCTCCTCACACATATCTCTGGGATCAAAAGGAGGAAGATTATCATCACCAAACAGAGAAATGGGAAGATGTAGCTAGATAACTGCAAATAAGTTGGAGATAGACCTATAACTAGATTACCTTTAATTAATCACACCCTGAGTTAAGTAAATTGCATTAGATTGTGAACCTGGATTAACCAGTAATGGAGAAACGGGGGAGGAGAGGCAGAGGAGTTAATCATGTTAGGGACAGGGAGCTAATCGCATTAGTATAAAACCAGTTTTCTTTGTCTACTTCATGCGCACATGCTCCTGGCTGGCGGTGCACCCAACTCTGCAGACTTGTGAATAAACACCTCGCTTTGCTGCTCAAGTCCTGTGTCCAGGTGTTTTATTGTGAGTGTTTCTCACACCCCCCAGGGTTGAAATTGGAAGAGGAATGGAATGCAGAAAAGATATATAGGGGATTTTAAATTATTGTAATGTTTAATTTCTTAGGTGGTGAGTCAAGTATATTTATTGAGTTACTCTTCATGCCTTTCTAAATCTTTGTACATGCTAGAATTTATTCAGTATGCTAAATCAGGGCTTCTCAAAGTGTGGTTCCCAGAACAGTAGCATCAATATCACTGGGGAACTTGTTGTGAGATGCAAAATCAGCCAGCAGGCTGGACCTCCAGACTCAGAAACTCTGGGGGTAGGGCCAGCAATTTGTATTCTAACAAGTCTACTATTGTTGTAGGGAAAAACTAAGGCACATTTTTTTAAAAGTATATTTTATTGATTATGTTGTTACAGTAGTTCCATTTTTTTCCCCCTCTCCTCCCCTCTGCCCAGTACTCCCCTTCCCTTCAGCAATACCATCCCCCTTAGTTCATGTCCATGAGTCGTGCATATAAGTTCTTTGGCTTCACCCTTTCTTATATTATTCTTAACTTCCCCCTGTCTATTTTGTACCAATTGATTATGCCTCTTAGTCCTTGCACCATTTCCCCATTTCCCCCCTCCCAGCTGATATCCCTCCAAATGATCCCCATACCTATGATTCTGTTCCTATTCTGGTTTGCTTAGTTGGATTTTGTTTTCATTTTTTAGATTCAGTTGTTGATAGTAGTGAGTTTGTTGTCATTTTAGTGTTCATAGTTTTGATCTTTTTTTTCTTAAGTAAGTCCTTTTGATATTTCATATAAAAATGGCTTGGTGATGATGAACTCCTTTAGCTTTGCTTTGTCTGGGAAGCACTTAATCTGCCCTTCCATTCCAAGTGATAGCTTTGCTGAATAGAGTAATCTTGGTTGTAGGTTGCCTTTCATCACATTGAATACTGCTTGCCAGTCCCTTTCTTCCTGCAAGGTGTCCTCTGAGAAATCAACTGATAGTCCTATAGGCACCCCCCTGTAGGCAACTCTCTGCCTCTCTCTTGCTGCCCCCAGGACTCTCTCTTTATCTTTCACCTTTGGCATCTCAGTCATGATGTGTTCTGGTGTGGTCCCCTCTGGGTCCAGCTTGCCTGGGACCCTCATGCTTCCTGGACCTGTAGGTCCATCTCCTTCACAAAATTTGGGAAATTTTCTTTATTTTTTTCAATTTTTGCTTCCTCATTCTGCACTGGTTGACTGTTTTTTTCTTCTTCTTATGTTCCAAATCATTCATTTGAACCCTGGTTTTCTTCCCTTCACCATTGATTTTGTGTGGACTTTCTTTCATTTCACTTAGCATAGCCTTCACTTTTTCTCTTATGCGTTTGCCATACTCAAGCATATCTGTCAAGCCTGTGAGCATCTTTATCACCAGTGTTTTGAATTCTATATCTTTTAGGTTGTCTATCTCCTCATCTGTTAGGTTCGCTGTCTGCTTGTCACTTAGTTCTCCCACTGGAACCTTGATCCATTTCCCCTTTTGGGCCATACTTCTCTGTCTCCTCATTCTGACAGACTCCTGTGTTTGTTTGCCTCCGTGTCACAGGTAGAGCTGTCACTCCTGTTATGTTATAAGGGGCGGAGCCTTAGGGATTTATCAGTACAGGGCTACCCGTTTCACCACATTGTGGTGCTGTATGTAGGGGAGGGATCCGAGAGGGAACAATGCCACCTGCCCAGCACTCGCCCCTTTTCCAGGCACCTCTCCCACTTCCGCACTGGACTGGCACCCCTCAAGTTGCTGCCCTGGCGTTATTCCCAGAGTGAGTGGGTCTGTGAATGTTCTACGACTATGGGGACCCTTTAAACAAGCAGACTCTGCTGAGAGACTGGCAGTTTCTGCCTCCACCCTATCCCCCACTGGGCTGCACAGTCAGAAGCAATGAGGCTTGGTTTTCCCCAGTGCTGGGATTGCGGGCTGCGAGGTCCGGTGAGGAGCTCCCCAGGTGTCCCTCCTGACTTTTTAAAACATGTCACTGTGCTTTCTGCTGGCCTGCCACTGCTGCTGCTGCCGCCACCACCACACTGCATCCTCTCTGCCCTGGCTCCGCACCTCCTACCTGTCTGGATGAGTATTTCTTTGTTTGCTGGACTTCCATGAAGTTTGATTTTCTGGAACTTCTGGTTGTTTCTAGTTTTTAGGTAGTTGTATTCCTTCTTAGCTGTGGAGGGAGACACAGCGTGTCTGTCTACATCTTCATCTTGGCTGGAAGTCTAAAGCACATTTTGATGCTATCTTCAAAATAAGAAATTAGACTCTTGGATTCCCAATTTTTTTTCCAACTATGTTTAAAATATTTATATTTTGCATGCTATTTCTTGGTATCTTGGTATTGTCTATCTGGGCCAAATTTCAAAATCTTTTAAATTATTTATTGTTTATACAATGCTCTAGCTTAAATACTGGGACATGTATCTTTATCACTGTCTTCCATTTGGTGTAAAATTTCTATTTTCTTTTAACTTAGAATATCCACCATTCACCATTTTTAATTCAATCAATAAATTCTTCAGTCTTAGTTTTTGTATTATATATATATATATATTTAAAAATAAAAAATGGAAATCCTTTAACAATGCTTGTTAAACTTGCAGTACGATTTCTTGAAATGTTAGTGCTAGAGAAACTAGTGGAACAGTCCTGTATTTATATCTCTTCCTTTTGATAGCAGGTCCCAGCTGGAAACCTGGGACACACTGTCTCTTGAACAACCAGTCATTTCCCATCTGGTAAACACCCTAGCTCATATTCCAAAGAACTTTTAATGGTGATGATTGGGCACAATCTGAGATAAGCGCTTGGAAATTTTCCTACACAATTAATGTCAGCAAACTTTGAAAAGTTTTCCACTATCCTGCAAAATAATTTCAGAGATAATTTATCTTTATATCTGCCTAATCTTCATTGGATTGTACAAGTCTAACTTCAGGGGAACTCTGATTAAATGCAGGTGAGATTTGTCTGTGACACCATATCCGCTTTTTGTTATTTTAAACCTCTGTATGGACCTGCCTGTGTGCTTCACGGTAGGACTCTCCCACCCTCCCCTCATTAGGGCTAGCACTTTCTCAAGATTCTTGGCTGTGGAGGTATCCTCACTGTGCCCCATGGGTCATCCACATACTCCAAAATGAAGCCGTAAGGTCACTAATCCTCAGGGTTTGATCCACTGACCAAGACATTAATGGATATAAATAAAATAAATCAATCTTGACTGATGATACTATAAGGGACAAAGAATCCAATGACTCAAACCAGTAGGAGACACTTAACAGATGAATTATGGAAAAGGGGCCAGGAAATGACATTTTGCATCTCCTCTCACATCTCTCAGGGATCAAAAGAAGGAAGATTGTTGTCACCAAACACAGAAAAATGGGAAGTTGTAGCTAGATAATTTTGCAAGTAAGTTGGAGATAGACCTATAACTAGATTACCCTTGTTTAATCACACCCCGAGTTAAGTAGTTAATCGCGTTATATTGTGATCCCGGATTAACCAGTAATGCAGAAATGGGGGAGAAGGAGAAGGGAGGAGGAGCTATTCACATTAGTATAAAACCAGTTTTCTTTGTCTACTGCGCATGTGCATACCCCTGCCTGGCCGTGCATCTGACTCTGCAGACTCATGAATAAACGCCTCGCTTTGTTGCTCAAGTCCTGTGTCCCGGTGTTTTATTGTGAGTATTTCTCACAGTACTCAGCCTGTGGTTTTCACACTTCTTTTAAGAAAGTGTTTCATTGAAAAAGAAGTAAAACAAACTAGTTCAAGTGTCAAATAATTCTGTTGAAAGATGCTTGTAAGTTTTGGAGCTCGGCCAGTTGACTCCTTTCTTTGAGGTGAAGAGGGGATCTCTAATGCAGTGACGCACCACCTGGGGATTGTTGAAATTTGCATTGAGGTCAAGGCTCCATCCCCAAAGATTCTGATTTAATTGGTGTGGGACCAGGAAAAGGCATTGCTAGTTTTAAAAGCTCCCAGGTGGCCCTGGCTGGTGTAGCTCGGTGGATTGAGCTCAGCCTGTGAACCAAAGGGTCGTTAATTCGATTTCCATTCAGGGCACCTGCCTGGGTTGTGGGCCAGGCCCCAAGTTGGGGGCATGTGAGAGACAACCAATTGATGTATCTCTCACACATTGATGTTTCTCTCCCTCTATTTCTCCTTCCCTTCCCCGCTCCCTAAAAATAAATTTTAGAAATCTTAAAAAAAAAAAGAAAAAGCTCCCAGGTGTTACTAATGTGATTTTGCACCTTTATCATGCATTAGAATCACCTGTAGGGCTTTGTTAAAACAGGATTAGGGCCCCACCCCAGAGTTTCTGGCTAAGTAAGTCTGGTATAGGGCCTAATAATTTGCATGTCTAACAGTTCCCAGGGGACGCTGCAGGCCCAGGACCACATTTTGAGAACTATTGTGCCATTGAAAACTTGAAAACCACTGTGTTAGGTAACTTTTGTCCCACCCAGAAAATATATATTGCCACCCTCCCTTTTAAAAGTATTTTTCAAACTATAGGGCAATTAACTTTATTCTTCTTAATTCATTCCACTTTATCATTATCAGTCCATAAAAGCTTCTCACTTTAGTTTAAAATTTTTTTCATGTTTATTCTCTATCCCTACTGCCATTCCCTCCTCTTCCCCACAAAAGACATTCCCTCTCATTTGATATGTGACCTTTTACAATTTTGTAAAAATACAATTAAATAAAAATTCCACTTCAAGTACTAACACCAATCCTGAGAGTTACAGTCACATAGAATTTGTTCAGAGAATTTTTAATCTGGAGTGCTTTGTGGAAAACTTCAAGTTACTAAAAGGCCTTATAGTGCTACTATAATAGAACCCATGGGCTGTTCCGTTATTAGGGGCCCGATTGCCCGCTGCCAGAAGCATAACTCTCAAGACCAGAGTTTGGTGAAAAGAAAAATAATTTTTTATTTAATATTTATATAGATTTAGATTGCTTGCAGATTTCTGCCGTTAAGTCTTATTTGCTTTAAAACACCCACAGACATAGTTCTGTGTCCCCCTACCAAACCAGGCTAGTTTTTGAAAAGTCAGAGATACAGTCTTCCTACTTCCCAGACACAGTTCAGTTTTACCAGCAGTTCCCCATCATTCGATCCTGGTTGGGGAGGCTTTGTCTGTGTTGTGGTGCTCTATAGCTCTTAATGCAGAACCACGTGGAGTTTCCAACCTCCTTGTAAACCGCATAGAGTTCTCCCTTTCCTTTCAAAGCTGCATGGTGTTCTCCTTCCTTACAAACTGTGTGGATCAACTCTCCTCTTCACAAAACCGCATGGGGATCCCAGCTAAAATGTTTTCCGCCTATTTTTAAACCCCTAACTGCATCCTCTGAAGCAGTGGGTGTGGTAACCAGTTCTGACCATTCACAGAACCTTGTGTAGGCTCTGTATGCTCTTTCCGAACCATTCCATGGTCAAAACCCCTCCCATCTTCTTGGGGCCTTGGAAGAACCAAAGCTATTTGCATAACTGAGAAACTAAGCTACTTGCTATAGTCATGCAAAGGAATTTTATAAGCGGTTCCCTTTTCCTCATTCCCCAATCTGCAGGCTCTGGGGATTTTTGGACAGCCCCACTCTGTAACACTACTACTGTTTGATACTTTATATCCCCAAATCTTACATTTATTATTATTATTTTAAAAGAAATGGTATATAAATGATATAATGAATAATAATTAAGGTATTTTTTTTCCTGTAGTGCTGCTTATTTTCTTTAGAGTAGGATGTTTCTTTAGAGCATTTATTATCCTTGAATATAAAACACAGCTAACACATGTTATAGTTTTATGGGGGGAAATAGTGCAAATCATTCATTGATTATATTTAAAACTGGATAAAATCATATGGATAAAACATAAATGATTTGCTTTCCATGGCATTCCTGGGTTCAGATGTTTTCTAATTCCATTGTTTTAATCCAGTCTTTTTATATATTTTACTCTCTCAGCAAAGTTAATGAGCTCTCCTTAAACCTCTGTGACTGGCTTTCAAATATGAGCAAAGCAGAGTAATAAAATGACCTGTGCCAAAAATAGGCATATGTATTGATTTTTAACTAGCCATTATGTCCTGGAAGGCTGTCAGCTTTCTGATATGTCTGGAGTGCAATCCTTGGGACTAACTCATCAAAGCTACTCTAGGTGTGCTTGTGATGTTGCTGTGGGTATCACTCATTTTTATAAATATTTCTATATTTATTTTCATTAATGTTCAATTTATCCCATATTTATCTTGGAGAGATTGTTATGACACATGTAATTGACAAATGCCACTAATTTTATGAAATAAGTGAAAATTATTTACTGTTCAATTAAGGAAGAAAATGCACGTTGTTGCGATTTTAGTTCTTTTAAATCATCTAACCACAGACAATATGTCCTATGCATCTTACTGCTTTGTAATACTTGGTGCAATGTTATGTATAAGTGTGTTATAAATACTGGTTGAACTGACTTAGATCCCAATTTTAGTTCCCCTGTGCCACTGTTCTGACAGTCCTTCCACTCATTGAGAAATCTGTCAGATGCAGTAGCTCTGTAGCCAAATGTCCTCAGAAAATAATTTTCTGCCAAATTAGAGTAAACCTTGATTCAGGAGAGATTGCATGGTACCAGATATAGTGGGAGAATATATTATTATTTTCTGTTTCCTTTTACTCATATGGTTGTTAAACCACCTCCAAAATGAAGGATTTTAAAATTTTAATTGCTATACTTAAGTGTACTCATTTGTGATGGATGGTGATTTCTGCATTTAAAAAATGTTTGTTCAAGAATTTGCTGTATTTTGTTTGTGTAGTTAAAAAAATTCCTTAGTGTAGTTTCCCACACACCTCTTAATACAATTGCTCATGAGTCTATTTATATGATCCTTGTTCCAGCTTTACAAGGTCATTTAGAATTCTAATCCTGTCCTCCAAAGTAATAACCACTTATTTCAATTTGCTATTATCTGTAAATGTAATCATCACATGCTTTAGTCTACCAGCCACACAAATGATGAAAATGTTAAATAGCCTTGTATCCAAGATGAAACAATGAACGCTACAATTTGATAGGCACTATTCCTTGCACACAGAGAAGGAAAACTCTGACTCCAAAAAACCTCCGCTGCCTTGCGGCATACCTCTTCAGGGGGAAGGCTAAGGGAGTAAACCCCGACAGAAAATCCGGAGCCGGAGTCCCTAAGGCGGTTTGACGTTGTAGTCAACACTGGCAATTCCTGTGGCGCACCTGAAGCCAAGCTGTATTGACTCCGTCTTTCCCTTGGACCCTTCAGCTGCGAAGAGAGGGGGGGTCTGCTGCATGGGCAACAGCAGACCCTCCATATCACCCTACCCAGGCTCTGTAGCTTCAGCTTCACTGGAGAGGACACTCCAGCGTCATCGCAAGATGTTGATTCAACACGGGAGGAGACAGATACCGTGTCACTCCCGAGTCGGACTGCACAGCCATTCTCGGCGGTGCAGATAGACTCTTAAGAAGCTACACCATCGTCTCTCGAGACGGACGGCTGCCGACGACGACGATTCCTTGCACAAGGGATTTCCAACCACACTATTTTCCTATTAGTTATATACTAGCCTTTATTTTTTTATGAAACTAATGTGCATAATATGAAATTAAGATGTTATTTATGCCAAGATATATTTATTTTATTGTTTTCTTTTAATTTATCAAGCATTTAAAAGAAGGAAATAAATACCTATAGATTTTGGTGCCCTTACCAGGTCAACAGGGACTGGTGATATATTTCTGTGTCTATCCCCTCCTTCCTTATGCCCCTGGATGTAAGCTCACGTCAGGAAGTTAATACATTGACTAATTATTAACCAATTAACCAATAAGCAGATATAATTTGATTATTACAATTAAAAGTATCAATGTACACTATCTTGTCTTTTCCAAACAATACTTTTTGGATAGCTTGTTCCCAAATAGAACACAATCTAATAGAACCTTGATACTCATTTAACATGTGTTTTTGCTAAATTTATAACAATTGGATATTTTAACTCTCTGATCAGTTAGGATTAAATTTTATTTTACTCTCCAACTTCCCCTCCATCACACTTGACCTTCAGTTGGGTGATGTTCAGTGTCCTAGAGCACTTTTGAGGTCCAATTAAAGTGATGGTGAATGGAGTTTGTTTGGGTTTAATGGCATATATTTACCTTATGTGCAGTCACTTCTATTTTATTGAATAGTTTAAAATGAAAAAATAAAAACTAGTTTAAAATGTAAACACATAGAAAAATAACACCTTTTTTTTCTAAAGAATTTTCATCTTTATAGAAATCATTTTAATCCTTACATCTTCCACACTTTATAATATTGAAGTTACAAATAGTATCAATTTGGATGTTTAAGCTACTGATTTATTAAATGCTGTTAATTTACTTAAAAGTTGCTTATTTAGTCAATATGAAAATACAGAAAATGAGGAATAAGAAAAAATGATTTTAGTCATTCTTCCAGATATTTTATTATTTTGATGTAGTTTCTTCTGGTCATTCTTCTTTGCCTATGTTTTATCTGAAAAAAAATCATTACCATACTCTGTCTATTTCTAGATATGAATATATGTATGTATATATCACCTGTATTTTATATCCTACTTTTTTTCTTTTTATTCTACATGACCCAAGAAGTTTACCACAGAAGGGCTTCCACATCTCACAAACACAGGGTCCTTCTCTCACATGGTCTACATAAATGGTGTCCCCTGGAGTTGTGTGGTAAATAGTTGTGTGGCCATACCAGGCAGCTATTTGTATTGGGTGCCTGAGTCATCAAGGTAACCAGTAGCATTTTTTAGGACCATCCATTTAAGCTATAGACTTGGGAACAAAAGGCAGGGCAAACCTTTCTGGCTGCCTTCCAGTAACACTGAATAAACATTTAGCCTTTGTGACCTCTTCTCAGGGTGGCTTTGTCTGTAGCTGTGTCCCACAGCTCTCCTTCTACTAGGCTCCCCCTATATCTTTTCTTCACCTTGGGATAATCTGCTGACTCTAGTGGATGAAAGAAAGTCTGAAGTAAATTAACCTCATGGCTGTTTGTTCCCCCCCTAAGATTGTATTTGTTTACTTTTAGATAGAGAAGAAGGAAGGGATAAAGAGAGGGAAACATCTATGTGTGCGAGAGATACATTGATCATGCCCCCAACCGGGGATCTGGCCCGCCTGAATCAAACTAGTGACCTTTTGGTTCACAGACCAGTGCACACTAGCTATGGCTCATTGCTGTTTTAATGATTGCAATTTATTGTTACATAATTTTATTGTACATGGTTTCAAGTTGACTTCTTTCTGCCCATTTGTTTAGATTGACTTTTTATGTGCTCATTTTCAGGCATCTACACTGTTATTATCCTTGCCCTTTCTTCAGCAACAGTTAATCTTCATGATCCTCATCTTCTTTTTGTCAGAAAATGAAACATTGCTCATAATCCTATGTCACCCAAATAAAATTATATCATCATTTATAATGGCAAAATATTATATTTCTCTAATAGTGAAAATACTAACTTCCTGTCTGCAGACATATTTTTATACTTAATTTATAATTTTTAGTTCTCTGATAGTTTCTGTCAACTCCTCTTAAGCATATATTTTTACCAATATAGGATGCAGTTGAATGAGGGATTAATCAGGAAAACTGTTCCTAGTTCTCTGATGATAGATTAACTCAGAGACAATGGATTGCACAATAAAATTTATAACTTTCCCCTCCATCCTTGGTTCATGAAACTTTCAGTTTTCTAACTTTTATATTATGCAAACAGAATTGGCTCCTAAGACTAGACTTTAGAGAGAGTGCAGCAAAGGAAGAAATTTCTCAAAAGGCTAAGGCCCTTTTTCACAAAAGGAAAGAAAGGGGGGAGAGTTAGAAAGGAGCAAGGTAGAAGGGAAGACTGGGTGATTAGGAAAAGGGGCAGGAGAGGCAAGAAAAGGCAATGAAGGGGAGGCAGGGACGAGAAATGAAAAACAATCCGGGCAACTCTTTTGCTTAAAAGGTTTGAGAGACATTCTCTACTTGAACTGATGTAGGAAATTAAGCTTCACCAGATTTGCTCTTTGTTCTAATCTAATATTTGTCATACAATGAGGCTAGCTTATGTAGCAAGTATTACATAGAGGAAAAGTGGATATTAATTAATTTTGGATACTCTGGAGAACCTGTTGAAATGATCAGAAAGCTCTGTAAAGTTATTAACAAATATTAAATAAAACATGTTCTTCACTACAAGTCCTCTGTGGAGAGTGCCACTAAATGTGCATATTAATCCTATTTTTCAGAGAGCTCAACAGGAGTGGAAAATATATTCACTGTGCTCAAGTGCCTCTGTGTTGTAGGTGTGTTTGAAATTTTGTGGGCCAGAGAGATTTTATGAACTGATACATAGGACTGGGTTACCCAGCAACCACTCTAAGCTTTAAAATGGGAAAGAGGATTATGTGGGGAAGCCACACTTATCTCTGCTGCCTGTCTGCCTTCTCCTATAGCTATGCTCCCATAGCTGGCTGGGGTGAAGAGGCGATGGGGATCCAAGAGCTGCAGTGCTATTACCAACCCATTGAGTTCCTTTCATGAATACAAAGATGCTTTTCTAAATTCAGCAGAAATCTGACTCCCTGGCCTGATCATTATACTTGTGGTCAGAATCCCAGCACATGAACTGGCGCTACTGCTGGGAATTGTGAGTCACTCCTTTCAGGTTGTTCCTGGTGTTGAAGCAAGGCTCTGCAGAGGAAGAAGAGCAATCTGTCAGGTGAGCTCATTACTGTCATCATTATTGTCTAAACACTAACTTCTTGAGAGACCATGCAATGTGTGTGAAAAGGCCCTTGTCAAATTCCAGGAATATCACTGTCTCATTATGTGACCTTGGACAAGGGCACTTAAGTTCTCAGAGCCTTCATTTCCTTGGTTAAAATAGAGAATAGTTCCACATAGTTGGCACCAAAATTTAAACAGTTAATGTATGGAAAGTATTATGCAGATCTAGACAAAGTTATTTTATAACCTTGTAAACATATTATAAAGCATACTGGACATTATTTATATCCTCCAAATGTGCAAAATAATTTGAGACATATACAGTATAGTAGAGGGGAAAGGAATGACATTAAAAAAGTAGATGAGTATTCATAGGTCATTTATTTACTCAACAAACACATATCAGTCACCAGTCTATGTAAAATCTGTGAGGCACTTTGGGCATACAATATGATATATGATATATAGCTTGTCCTTAAAAAACGTATATAATCTAGGAGGAAAGGCTGGATATATATACAGGCAATTCACAAGATAACATAAGCTGTGTGTAAAATGTATACATAAAGTTACTGCTATGGCAGTTCAACACAGAATAATCCTGAGGAAACCTTACTGTAGGAGAAAGGCAATGGAAGCCAGTTTCAACATGTGCTGAGTTCCCAATCTGTACATTGCTCTAGTATCTGTATTTCAGTGAGGGCACTTAAGGTGGAGAAAACTGCCTGAGCCAAGGTAGGGAGGCAGGAATCCACCTATGAGGTGTGGCAGGGAACAACTAGCTCAGGCAGAGGCAGAGCCCTAATAAAGATGATTGACGTGGGTTTGAAGAAGTATGTAGGTATAACATCATGGATAACTTTAAATATAGGGCCAAGGTTTGGTCTTTGTCTTGCAGTTAATGCAAGTAATGTTTCCTATGGAAGCCATTAAGAAGAATAAAAACCTTTTTTTTTGTGAAAAAATTTTGTTCTGCTTACAGACTCATAAGTGGGCCGCTCCTATATAGAACTGGATTAACTCTGAATCTGGGAAAGATTATGTAAACAATTTTTATTTTTGAAAACAGAATTTCAACTTTGTTGTGTGCTCACCTGGAGCCCAAAGCTCCTGGAGATTTCTTAAGGCAACAGAATGTAGTATTTGAAGTATCTGGTTCCAGTCTTTCATTTAATAGTGCCAAAAGAGGACTCAGACCAATTGGCAATTGAGATTCCTTGGCTAAGGGATACGCTGTCTCTTTTCTTAATCCTCTAAGTCACTAGAACTCAAGTTTTAGCATTTGTTTAGTGTTTTTCCTAGTTAGGAAAAAAGGAACCACATCAATTATTTTAAGAGGGAATTGGTTATATAGGTGTTGGGATCCCAGAGACGCAGAGGAGAAATTTAGACATTGGAGATGAGGTCGCTGCCTGGTCGGTGCTAGTGCCTCAGGAATGCAGGGGAGAGCCCCATGAATCTGGAGCCCAGATTTCAGAAGATGCTGGTGCTCTGAGGGGCGCCTTGGGGCTGGTTCTGGGAGATGGAAATAAAGCAGAACTAAACCAACTGCTACCAGAAACTATTAGAACTGCTGAGCTGAAGTGTGGAGGCTGGGTGAAGCTGACAGGAGCTAACTACAGTCATACTGGAAGGATGGTGGTCTGTCTTCTTCCTCCTAGTTAACGTTGTCTCGCTGTTTGGCAGAACCTAACAGGGAGCTGGGTGGCAAAGAAGAAATGCGTTTACAGGAACCCAGCCTCAGCCTTAGAAGGCCAGCTATAGAAGGGTGGGTTTGATCCTGAGAGATTGTGGATAACCAGCACCATATATGCATAACATTCACCTGGGAAACTGATTTGCTATTGAGATTCCGAGAGATCCACATCTGAAATTTTGATTCAGTAGTTGTAGAATGTGGCCCAGAAAGCCTCATTTTTCAAAAGAAATCCTGAATAGTATGTTTCAGGGGCTCTTTAAATCACACTTTCAGAATTACTGCTTTACTTTTTTTCCCAGCTAAGTTCCTGACTCAAGTTAGAACAAGAAGCTGTGAAACGTTCAACTCCACTAATTTAGTTCTCTGAGGCAAACAATTATCCTCGTGAATTAAGTTTGCTTCCTTAATTTTTTCCACTTTAAGAAATGCTAATATAAAGAATACCTCTGTGGTATCTACAAAAACTGCAATTGAAAGTTTTGTCCAATCTTATATTCAATATCTGTTTTTTGGCATTCATATATAATTCCTCCTATAACTTAATTATACCATGACAATAAAAATCTATCTTTTAACATGTATTTTTATACTTTCTCTTATTAGACAAAAGGAAAGAAAAAAAAAATAGCACCCTGAATTTCTCTTTTGCTTTAGCTGCCAGGAAGCTTAAAGTTCTATTTTAGCCCTGCCTAGTATGGCTCAGTGGATTGAGCACTGGCCTGTGAACCAAAGGGTCACTGGTTCAGTTCCCAGTCAGGGCACATGCCTGGGTTGCAAGCCAGGTCCCTGGCTCGGGGTGTGTGAGAGGCAACCACATATTGATGTTTCTCTCTCTTTTTCCCTTCCCCATTCTCTAAAAACAAAAATTAAAAAAAAATTTTTTTTTAATTCTGTTTTAATTATTTTGTTTTTATACATTTTTAAATTAGCCCTGACTGGTGCAGCTCAGTGGGTTAAGTGCCAGCCTGTGATTTGATTCCCGGTTGGGGCACATGCCTTGGTTGTGAGCCAGGTCCCCCTTTGGGGGCATAGGAGAGGCAACCATACATTGATGTTTTTCTCTCTCTTTCTCCCTCCCTTCCCCTCTCTTTAAAAATAAAAATAACTAAAATCTTTTTAAAATTAAAAAAAATAAAATTATAAGTTTCACTTTTTTTCAGTTCCTTTTTTTGTTTGTTTCACATTTTATTTTGCTTGAGACAGGCTGGATATAAATAAATACACACAATAATTAAAGCTATACCTGTTATAATTTTTAAAATGCTTTTAGATATAGTGGCTTAAAGTTCCTCATTGATTACCCAAGGTGTAAAAGGCTAAAGTTAATTTGGAAGTTCATCTGCTGTGGCAGTTTTGAGAAGGTACTGGGCTTGAATATAGAATAAATTTTCATATGAATGAACATAGTTAATATTTCTCCCGGGCCTCTGTGTACTTTATAAACCAAATTAAAGCCTATTGGTGAAGTTCTACCTTTTCTATATCTGATTTACTTCTGTTATTTTTATAATCATATCTTGGAAACTTGGGAATGACAAAACATGTCTTTCCAGTAGTAGGGGATCAGCTAAATATTAGACACAGAGTATTCTAGGCAGATAAGATATCTTGGTCCCGTTTTGAAGGTGTTACTGGAGAAACTCTGGTTCTTCTTGCTGATGCAGTAAAAGAATTTTAGATCAGCAAGTCTTCTAGCATGCAAGCAACGTTTATCAGGGCTAAGTTCTTATGGGAGAGCAAAAGCAAGTGTGGCTAGAGCAAGGGTGGCAAAAGCAGGGTGGCCAGAGCCCCGGTGACCTGCACCTGGGTGGCCAGAAGTGACCTGACCAGAGGCTGTGTGGTCAGAGGCCCCCATGTGTCAAAAAGGCCAAAAGAAGAGAGAAAGTCCTTTTTTCTGAGGACTTCTATAATTGGCATTGTGGGGGTGAAGAAGTTACATTTTGAATGGCGGGTAAAGGTGGTGCCAGCTTTCCCAGGGAGACATGACTACCCAAATGTAGGTATGTGTTGGGGGGATCTGTTAGCCTGAATCCTTATGTTGCTCCAGATGTTATTTGTTCACTTTGCATATGTGACGTGACGGGAAGCAAGCAGTTGACCAAAGTTGTTTTATGGGTCTTTGGGCACTGTGGTCGTCCTCTTCCCTTTCTAGGCCTTGGGATGAACATACAGTCTAAAGGTTTTCCTTTTCTCAGCTAGTGGAGATGGTACCCATAGACTTTCAAGGGCTACCCACCTGCACTATTTTGTTGTTTGGAATGCCTGGCAGCCTTATCAAACAAGGCTCAGGACTACTGACTGGGTCAATGGGTGAGGCATGTCCTCCTTTGCTTTTAGCCTCTGCGAGGGCCCTGCCCTTTTCTACTCTGTCTGTTCATTCCTAGCTGTTACCTAAGTGTTAAAAAGTGTTGCCTGGCAACCAGGATGCTAGTCGCTGGCCAGCAACAACAGCATAGTCTCAGAGTTCTTCCTATGCTATCTACTGCAACAAGGGGGATTATTGCATATTGATATGGGATTTTCATTCATAAATATATTGTGCAGAATATGTGACAAAGCACATAATAAATAGTGAAAGACAGTAAATACCCTGGACCCTTACTTTATGGTTGTTTTCTGATGATTCTGAATCTTATAAAGGAGACCATGTAACTACCTCTGTGTCTGAACCCCCCCTACATGGTATTGAAGCAGACCCATTGCACTGAATCTTCCCCTGTAGCAAACAGCATTATGATAGTGCCTCCATTGTCCAAGGAATACCAGCTTTGGGTAAATACAAGAGCAAACATTTGATTTTTTTGGCCATTACACTATTTTACACTCTATTACTATTGTGTTCCTTTAACAAATACAAATAATATAATTTGGGGACATGCTTAACTTATAGAGTCCTTTTCTACCTCAAAGAGAAAGTGCTTTCCATTGCTCTCTTTGCTTCTCTAAAACTTGTCATGGCAACAGTTTTGGCAAGAGTGACAAAGAACTCTGGCATTTGACAACACCTCAGCCTATTCCATCTGAGTTCTAACTAAAATCTCCTTGAGAATTATCTACTTCATGGACTATTTATTTGTTGTTTATCATTTTTTTCTCTCACTAAAATTAAAAAAAAAAAAAAAGGAATGCTTCACAAATTGGCCAGTCATCCCTGTGCAGGGGCCATGCTAATCTATGTATCATTTCAATTTCAGAATATGTGCTGCACCTCACTAAAATTTTTCTTTTCTTTTTTTTTTTGCAGATAGGTGGTGATCATTCTTATACCATGGATATGGTTTATGGATCTCTTATCCTTATAACTATGAAAATTACTTAGCCAAACTCAAGTAAATAACAGAAACAATAGTTTAAATTGGCAGTATAGCTCTTGATGCTTTGGAGAAAGTGTGATGTTAAATCTCATAAAATCAGAAAAGCATAATGTGGCATTGAAATAAGGAAAATCAAGAGCCCAATGTGGAAGACAAAGGACTTAGCCACCTATTAACAACAGTTCTATTTATCTGATGTAGTCAAATACATGAAACATAATCTGTGGGGGCCCAGGAAAGGGCACTCACTGCAGAGGAGTCAGATGACTTGAGTTCTAGTCTGGACTCTGGCACTGAAGGACTGACTGTGTGCCCTTGAACAAATCAGTACTCATTGGTCATCAATTATTCCACCTAAATAATCAGAGAAATGGATTAATAAATTTTATTATAATATTTCCATATAACAATATGTCCCTAAGTGCTTCATAAAAACATGATGATATCCCTGGCTGGTGTGATTCAATGGGTTGATTGCCAGTCTGCAAACCAAAAGGTCTCTAGTTCGATTCCTAGTCAGGGCACATGCCTGGGTTGAGGGCCAGGTACCTTAGCTGGGTGTGTGTGAGAGTCAACCAATTGGTGTATCTATCTCTCACACAGGGATGTTTCTCTCCCTCTTTTTCTCCCACCCTTCCCCTCTCTCTAAAAATTAAATAAATAATATGCTTTAAAAAAATCCCAAAACAAAAAACACATGATGGTAAATTTTAGTTACCTATTTGCTGAAGACAAGCTTGAAGGTATTTGGAATTCATTCTGCATATGGATACTGAAAATGGTAATGAAGGGCCTGGTGGACCCAGGAAGTGGGAGAGCATAATGTAAACCATTAGTGGGTTACTGCAGGGGAGGCAGGGAAAGGATAGGCACATCTCTTTATTTTGCAGTTTATACAGGTCAATGGGCAGTTTCTAAAATATGTGCTGTTTCAAATTATGGTCCTTTAGGAAGGAAATAATTTTGGTGGTTAATGGTAATACTTCTAAAACTTAGTTATGGCATTTAGCCATTCGTCATTTACCCTTTTTAACGGTGTTATGTCTTTTCTGTTTTTAGTATAATTAACCACTTTTGGGTATTTCTACACGGAAGGAATGGCTGCCTCTTCCTGATGATACATAAACTTTTGAAAGAATTAAATTGAGGAAAAGAACTGAATTAAGAACTGGAAAAAAAAAGTTGATTTACTTTATGTTAGGATATGATAAGCCAGACATTATTTTCTGTGCAATAATTGAAACCTTATTTGTTGTTGTTTTTTCTTTTCTTGTAGTTTTAAAACTGTTTACTAGTGCACCTTATGGCAGATGGGCTAATTAAGTTATCTCTTTACCACCTGTTTACAAGGCAAAAACTCAAAAAGTATAGTAGCCATCATCATGTTGACAATAATACTGTAGACACAAGCCACAAGTTTATTAAGGGTAACAATTGTGCTAAAATCTTTTTCAGATGTCTACTTTTATTTTTAGTGTTTCATTATTTTTCTAATTCTTAGCAACATTAAATGATAAATCTAAAGATCAAGGCCAACATATTTCAGCATTTAAAAATAAGAATCATGTAAAAATCTAATGGGAAAATATTCCCAGTTGTAAAATCAAGGAAGACTGAAGATAAAAAGAGATGGACAGAGGAGAGAAAAATATCAGTGCAATACTAGAGTAAAATGATGTAAGAAATTCAGTAGTAAATTTTTACTTGATAGCTATATCCTTACTTGTAAATTTGTACTTTTAAAATATGTTGGGTCCTTTCTGGCATGGCTCAGTAGATTGTGTGCTGGCCTGTGAATCGAAAGGTCGCTGGTTCAATTCCCTATCAGGGCACATGCCTGGGTTGTGGGTCAGTTCCTCAGTTGTGAGCGTGTGAGAGGCAACTGATTGATGTTTGCACATTGATGTTTCTTTCCCTCTCTTTCTCCCTCTCTTCTACTCTCTCTGAAAATAAATAAATAAAATCTAAAATAAATAAATAAATAAATAAAATATGTTGGATCCAGGTATAGAGGACTCTCAACAGATGACAGAAGAAACATTAAATCATTCCACATATTTGTACAATTACAGAGTAGGAATGATTGCTGAGTTTTAATGAGTTAAATGTTTATTTTAAGTCCTTTAATGGTACACTGATGATTGAATTTTAGGGACTAATAATCTAATTACAACACTTCCTGATTTTCTCAATTGTTTATTTGCAAGTTAAGTGTAAAAGTTTTAAGTTAACTATAGTTTAGGCCATGAATTAGAACAGTCACATGGAAATTACTTAATAGCTTACCTGGATATTTGTAGAGTGACCTGTATTTTATTTTCAAGGCCTACTTTTTAATTCAGTTGAGTCACATAATGAATTATAATTAAGTCATAAGCAGGAAACAAACATGTGCCAGGTATGCTACAAACTTGGCATATGTGGTGTCTTCATTGTTCGTGGAACATTAGTTCTAGTAAATCAGTCAGTCAGTTTATCATTAGTATTTCCCTCACCTGGTAACAGGACATAGTAGAGGTCCAAGTCCCTCACCTGCAGTTCACCTTCAATTATGAAATCCAAAAAGCTATGAAAAGAGGAAATATTTTAGAAACTCGAAACCTGACCTTAAATTCATTTACCAATGTAAACTACTTTATGCATGACTTTTGTAGTCTTTATCACTCTTAGTGTGAATATTCTTTTGTTTCACTTTAGAAGTATTTGATAATGGGGTACTGTTCAGATCCTGCTGGAAGTGTATCATGATATATAACATATATATTCTATTTTTTTTCTAAAATCTGATACTGAATTCCAAAATATATTGGTCCTTAAGCGAGTCTTTTCTTTGATCTGAAATCTCTTAGTGAGTATTTCTCAGTGTGAGTTTCATTCTTATTCTTTCTGCAACTTCCCAGGTACATTTATGATTATTGCATCACTATTTCAAATATTGAAGGCAAAATTCTGCTTTTATCCTCTCTGTTTTTGGTATCTCATGATAGAGGCTGAATGGCTTGCTGGAAGAGACCTAGCTATTGAATTAAAGAGATCTTGAATTGGTCCTGTTTGCGCTGCTCACAGGCTTTGTGCCCTTGGTCAAGTTAGTTAACACTCCCGAGCATTACATTAGTTTTTTGTAAGATTTTGATGCTGATATCTACACCCTTCCCATTTTTTTTTTTTTTTTTTTTTGGTCTCACTCTCAAAAAAGTGTGAATCCTGGTGAGGTAGAGTATGGTCATCATCTTTACCACTGTTAGACTCCGTTGCTAGTTTTTTCTTTGAATGGGAATGTCCAAAATGCTAAATATAAAACTTAATTTTGCTTTTTAAAATTTTTTTTAGGGCCTTAAGATATCTAGGCTGTGAATTTATTACCAAGCAAAAAGGGGTTCTTTCACATGACACCATGGTGTAAGACCCAACAACTAGTGTTGAGGAAAACAGGTCTTTATTTACATTACAATATTCCAACCTGGGGAGGGCTGTGAGCACTTCAGCTCAGAGTCTTGTTCTCCCATGGGACCCAGCACTTCTCTTGCTCCCCAAATGGCTATAAGCCAAAAACATGTCCAGTAGCTCCCCATCCCTCATCTGTCAGCTCTCTCCTTCAGGATCTGGGGTATGATGTCATTAGCCTCCTTATAATAGTCCAGGAAAGCATGTGTCATGTTGTAGTGGATTATGGTGAAGTCTAGGTTTTAACAGATTCCTTTCCACATGTCCCAAGTTTCAAAAGTCCAGAAGTCCAGGTCTGCAAGACAAAGTCTTTGGCTGCTTGGATTCTGCTGAAGTTGGCACAATCAAAGCAGCAGCATGCCGGCTTTCTTACTAGCCAAGGCTGCATAGCCTCCCTTACCTTCCTTCAGACTGCATGGCTGTACACCCCTTCTAAACCGCATGGTTCTCCTCTATCTCCTTTCAATCCGTATGACTTTCTCTCTGCTTAATGGCTGTTAACTTATTTTTAAATCCCTGACCATGGCCTGTAATACATTGGGTGTGGTAACCCAGTTCTGGCCATTAGCAGAAACTTGTGCAGGCCCTGTAGGCTCTTTTGTCATCGTTTTATGGCCAAAACCCCTCCCATCTTTTTGGCATCTTGGAAAGCCATGGCTATTTGCATAACTAGCACCCACGATAGATATGCAGAGGCATCTCAGGAAAAATGACTGTGCTTCACTGAGTCCCATCCCCCAAATTTTGGGAGTCCCTTTTTCTACCCTGTAACAAATTCAGGTATAAATAACTATAAAAGTAAATAAAACCAACAGATGGGTATTACAAGTATTAGGGTGAGTAAAATAACAATCTAAAATATGCTGTGGCAGCAATAGTTATGGGAAAGAGGTAAAAATCATTTCAGTGGACACTTTGCAAAACTATTGGGTTGAATTAATAGAAAAAATTTATGACATTATTTCGGACATAGTCTATGATTGGGGACACAGAGAGGCTGTCTCTATATTTTCAAATTCTCCACCAATATCTGTGATATATATTATGTAATTTCAAATGATTCTTGACAGTTTGTATATTATATGTGTATTATATATATATATATATATATATATATATATATATATATATACACACGGTATATGTAAATTTATTTATTTATATATTAAGTAATGGTCCTTGTTTTGAGCTTTTAGTTATTTCCCTTTCCAAAATTGTCCTTTTGTGCCTAATGCTATTGTTGTTAATTGAGGTTATCATTAGAAGACCCATCACCAGAAGGTTTTGTTTTATAGACTATCACAGCAGTCCCCAAAGTTTTTGGCACCAGGGACTGGTTTCATGGAAGACAATTTTTCCATGGACCAGGGGTTCAAGGGAGGGATGGTTTTAGGATGATTCAAGAGCATTACATTCGAACTCATCTGCTGTGTGGCCTGGTTCCTAAGAGACCTGAACTGGTCTGTGTCTGGTCTGTGACCCAGAGGTTGGACACCCCTGGGCTATCACATGTACATACCCTTTAAAAAAAAAAGTTTATTTATTTATTTTTAGAGAAAGGGAAGGGAAGGAGAGGAAGAGGGAGAGAAACATTGATCAGTCGCTTCTCATACGAGCCCCATGGGGACCAAACCTGCAACCTAGGCATATGCCTTGACGGGAATCAAATCAGTGACCTTTCGCTTTGTGGGCCAGTGCTCAACCTGCTGAGCCACACTGGTCAGGGCCACATTACCTTTTTTTTCCATTTAAAATTTCTCATTATATTCAGGTCCTTCAGATTGAGAACATTAGGCAACACTCAGTGTAAGAAAATATGTGATTATTGTGGGGATTAGGAGCTATTTTAGGTCTGTTTGACTTCTTTATTGCAGGTAATTTATTCTAATAACATCAAATGTTGCCTCCCAGGAGAGTCTATCCTTTGTAAGGGGTATTTATAATTTTTTAATGCTACTAGTATGAGAAGTAAGCATTTCCAGTTATATTTTACTCTCCTGAATATTTAGCCCATTTTATCTTTTAATAATTATAATAATAATCATCTATCATTTCTTGTGCACTTATATAGCTAGCACATGATCCTATTTAATTCTCAAAACAATTCTTTGTGGTAGTATTATCAATTAGGATTATAGTTGACAGAGAAATAAGAATTAAATATCCCCAACAATGGCTTAAGTCAAATGGTTTGTTTTTCTTCCCATACAGGTATTCGAGAAGCAGTCAGTCTAGGGCTAACAAGACATGGTGATAGGTACTCAATCTCTTTCTGTCTTCTACTTCTGGCAACTTAGCTTCCATTCCCAAAGTTACTTCATGGGCAAAGGATGCTCTGAGAATTCCTGCCATCATGTCTATATTCTGGCTGTAGAAGGAAGGGCGAATAGGTCATACCCCTTTTCTTTAAAGACTCTTCCAGGAAGTAGCACATACCATTTCCACATATTTCCTCGAACCTAGACTACCACACCCAGTTGGAAAAGAGATTCTTTTTCAGTCATTTGTGTGTCTAGCAAAAAATGAAGATTCTATTGCTGAGGAAGAAGGGGAGAATGGGTATTGAGAAATAGCCAGCAGTCTGTTGCACTTGAGCAATTATTGTTCCCATCTCAGAAATGGAAAAATTGAGTCAAAGAGAAGTTAAATTGACTTACTAAGACCTCACAGCTGGTAGAGCCAGGATTCAAACCCAGATCTATCAGACTTCAGAGCCCTTAAGTACTACTTTGAAGTTCTTTTACCTTAAAACAGGTATTTGAATTTATTCTGTCTCTTCAGATAAATTAGTATAAAGGAAAACCTTTCTGACTAAGTTGCTAGGTCAATCTATGGAAGCAATGAATCTTTATTTTAGCAGTAATTTTTGGCAAAGAACATAGTATTGGTATTGACTTGTGCAATGAAGCCTTTACTTCGACTGTCCTTTTGGATAGGTGGATTCACAGAATTAAGTGACAGGTTTAGAAAATTTTCTGGCTGTCAGATGAAAGTCTTATTTTCAGTCTTCTATTTGTTCAGAGTTGCACCAGGTTTAAACTTCATTAAAATATGTTTTGCTATTTTATCGATGGTTTAGATTTTAAACAAGGTAATGAAAATAAAAATAAAAAGAAAAAAGTGATTTACTGTAGGAAGTATTATTATGATCTTTTTCTCCAAAGATATATTTTTAAGTTAATGACAGCACATCTTTTTATTTATTTTTTATTTTTTGGATTTTCAATTACAGTTGTCCCATTTTTCCCCCATTCCTCTCCCCCACCCAGCCCATCCCTTCTCCCACAATCATATCCCTCCCCGCTGTCCATGTCCATGAGTCATTTATACATGTTCTTTGACTAAACCCTTCCCTTACTTATCCCCCTTCTCTCCCTCCCCCCTCCCCCCTATTGACTGCTATTCTGCTCTTTTTTCTATTTAGTTCTTTTGTTTGTCTTGTTCTTTAGTTTCCTGTATTAGGTGATATCATATGGTATTTTGCTTTTTTTGCCTGATTTATTTCACTAAGCATAATTCTCTCTAGTTCCATCCATGTTGTTGCAAATGGCAGGAGTTCCTTCTTTCTCTCTGCTACATAGTATTCCATTGTGTAAATGTACCACAGTTTTTTGATCCACTCATCTACAGATGGGCATTTAGGCTGTTTCCAGCACTTAGCTATTGTGAACAGTGCTGCTATGAACATAGGGGTGCATAAGTTCTTCTGAATTAGTGTTTTAGGATTTTTCGGGTATAGGCCTAGCAGTGGAATCGCTGGTTCAAAAGGCAGTTCCATTTTTAATCTTTTGAGGTAATTCCATACTGTTTTCCATACTGGCAGCACCAGTCTGCATTCCCACCAACAGTGCAGTAGGGTTCCCGTTTCTCCACATCCTCGACAGCACTTGTTGTTTGTTGATTTGTTGATGATGGCCATTCTGACTGGTGTAAAATGGTATCTCATTGTGGTTTTTATTTGCATCTCCCTGATGGGTAATGGTGTTGAGCATTTTTTCATGTGTCTGTGGACCTTCTGTATGTCCTCTTTGGAGAAGTGTTTGTTCAGGTCCTTTGCCCATTTTTTAATTGGGTTGTTTGTTTTCTTGATGTTGAGTCGTATAAGCTCTTTATATATTTTGGAGATCAGTCCCCTGTCTGTGATGTCATTGGCAAATATGTTTTCCCATATGGTTGGTTTCCTTTTCATCTTGCTGATGTTTTCTTTTGCTGAGCAGAAACTCTTTAGTTTGATGTAGTCCCATTTGCTTATGTTTTCCTTTATTTCTCTTGCCTTAGGAGATGTATCTGTGAAGATATTGTTATGTGAGATATTTGAAATTTTCCTGCCTATGTTTTTCTCTAGGACTTTTATGGTGTCATGCCTTAACGTTTAAGTCTTTGATACATCTTGAGTTTATTCTCGTGTGTGGTGTAAGTTGGTGGTCTAGTTTCATTTTTTTGCAAGACCCTGTCCAGTTCTCCCAGCACCATTTGTTAAAGAGGCTCTTCTCACTCCATTTTATGTTCCTTCCTCCTTTATCAAATATTAGTTGACCATAGAGGCCTGGGTTTATTTCTGGACTCTCTATTCTGTTCCACTCATCTATATGTCTGTTCTTATGCCAGTACCAGACTGTTTTGATCACAGTGGCTTCGTAGTATTGTTTGATATCTGGTGTTGTGATTCCTCCTGCTGTGTTCTTCTGTCTCAAGATTGCTTTTGTTATTCGGGGTCTTTTACGTTTCATATGAATTTTTGGAGTATTTGTTCTAGGTCTGTGAAAGATGTCATTGGTATTTTAATGGGGATTGCATTGAATCTGTAAATTGCTTTGGGTAGTATGGCCATTTTGATGATGTTGATTCTTCCCATCCAACAATATGGTATTTGCTTCCATTTATATGTATCTTTCTTAATTTCTTTCTTCAATGTTATGTAATTTTCAGAGTACAGGTCTTTTATCTCTTTGGTTAAGTTCACTCCTAGGTACTTTATTTTTCTTGTTGTTATAGTAAATGGTATTTTCTTTTTTGTCTCTGTCTCTGATATTTTACTGTTGGTGTACAGAAATGCCTTAGATTTCTGTATATTTATTTTGTACCCTGCTATTTTGCCAAATTCACTTATTATATCAACTAGTCTTTTAGTGGAGTTTATAGGGTTTTCTAGGTATACTATCATGTCATCTGCATATAATAATAGTTTTACTTCTTCTTTCCCAATATGGATGCCTTATTTCTTTTTCTTGTCTGATTGCTGTGGCTAGGACTTCCAACACTATGTTGAGTAGGAGTGGAGAGAGTGGACAGCTTTGTCTAGTTCCTGATTTCAGGGGGAATGCTTTCAGTTTTTGTCCGTTGAGTATGATGTTGGCTTCAGGCTTCTCAATATAGCCTTAATGATGTTAAGGTATGCTCCCTCTATTCCCATTTTGCTGAGTGTTTTCATCATAAATGGGTGTTGTACTTTATCAAATGCTTTTTCTGCATCTATTGATATGATCATGTGATTTTTGTCTTTCATTTTGTTTAGGTGATGTATTATATTTATTGATTTGCGAATATTAAGCCATCCTTACATTCCTGGGATGAATCCCACTTGATCGTGGTTTATGATCTTTTTGATGTATTGCTGGATCCTGTTTGCCAATATTTTATTGAGGATTTTAGCATCTATGTTCATCAGTGATATTGGCCTGTAGTTTTCTTTCTTTGTTGTGTCTTGACCTGGTTTTGGGATTAGGGTAATACTAGCTTCATAGAAAGAGTTTGGGATTTTTCCCTCTTCTTGGATTTTTCAGAATAGTTTGAGGAGGGTAGGAGTTAGTTCTCCCCTAAATGTTTTGTAAAATTCGCCTGTGAAGCCATCCGGTCCCGGGCTTTTGTGTGCAGGGAGACTTTTGATTACTGTTTCAATTCCCTTCCTTGTTGAGACTTTCTACTTCTTCTTGATTCAGTTTTGGAAGGTTATATGTTTCTAGAAATTTGTCCATTTCTTCTAGGTTGTCAAATTTCTTGCCATACAGTTGTTTGTAGTAATTTCTTACTATCGTTTGTATTTCTGTGGTATCAGTCATGATTTCTCCTCTTTCATTTCTGATTTTGTTTATTTGGGTCTTCTCTCTTTTTTTCTTGATGAGCCTGGCTAGAGGCTTGTCGATTTTGTTTATTTTTTCGAAGAACCAGCTCCTAGTTTTGTTGATCTTTTGGATTGTTTGTTTAGTCTCTATGTCATTTAATTCTGCTCTGATCTTGATGATTCCCTTCCTTCTTCTTTCCCTAGGCTTTGTTTGTTGTTGTTGTTCTAGTTCTTGTAGCTTTAGGGTTAGATTTTTTGTTTGAGATTCTTCTATCCTTTTCAGATATGCCTTTATTGCTATGAACTTCCCTCTCAGGACTGCTCTTGCTGTGTCCCATAGGTTTTGGGCTGTTGTGTGTTCATTATCATTAGTTTCTAGAAATTTCTTGATTTCTTCTTTGATGTCATTGTTCACCCATTCATTGTTTAATAGCGTGTTATTCATTCTCCATGAGTTTGGGTGTCTTTGATTTTTTTCTCAGAGGTTGATTTTTAGTTTCAAGGCATTGTGGTCTGAAAAGATGCTTGATGTAATTTCAATGTTCTTGAATTTGTTGAGGCTTGTTTTGTGTCCTATCATGTGTTCTATCTTTGAAAATGTCCCATGTGCATTTAAAAAGAATGTATATTTTGCTTCTTTGGGGTGGAAAGTTCTATATATATATCAGTTAAGTCCATGTGGTTTAGTGTGTTGTTCAATGCCTGTATATCCTTGGTGTTCCTTCGCTTCAATGATCTGTCTATTGTTGATAATGGAGTGTTGAAGTCCCCTACTATGAGTGTGTTGTTATTTACATCCTTCTTGTGGTCTTTTAGTATTTGCTTTATGTATTTGGATGCTCCTATGTTGGGTGCATATATGCTTATCAGTGTTATATCTTGTTGATGGGTTGTTCCTTTAAGTATTATGAAATGTCCTTCTTTGTCTCTTTTTATTGCCCTTGCTTTGAAATCCGTTTTGTCTGATATGAGGACTGCTACCCCGGCTTTTTTTTCAGGTCTATTTGTTTGGAATATTTTTTTATATCCCTTTACTTTCAGTCTATGTAAATGTTTTGTTTTGAGGTGTGTTTCTTGTAGACGGCAAATATGTGGGTCCTGTTTTCTTATCCATTTCATTACCCTATGTCTTTTAATTGGAGCATTTAATCCATTTACATTTAAGGTTATTATTGATGTGTATTTATTCATTTCCCTTTGTACCTCTGTTCCTCTACTCTTTTTTTTTTTTTTTCTTCTTCTTTTTTCTTAGAACATTCCCATTAGCATCTCTTGCAATGCTGGTTTGGTGGAGATGTATTATTTTAGTCTTTCTTTGTCTGAGAAACTTCTTATTTCACCTTCCATTTTGAATGAGAGCCTTGCTGGGTAGAGTATTCTTTGTTGTAGGCCTTTGTTTTTCATTGCTTGAGATATATTTGACAATTCCCTTCTGGCTTGTGGTGTTTCTGTTGAGAAATTGGTCAATAACCTTATCAGAGCTCCCTTGTATGTTATTTGCTGTTTTTCTCTTGCTGCTTTTAGGATTCTCTCTTTGTCTTAGAATGTTGCCATTTTAGTTATGATGTGCCTTGGAGTGGGTTTTTTGGGTTCCTCTTCATTGGAACTCTCTGTGCTTCCTGAACTTGTATAACTTTTTCTCTCATCAGGTTGGGAAAATTTTCTGTCACTATTTCTTCTATCAGTTTTTCTGTTTCTTGTTCTTCTGATCCCTCTTTAATTCCAATTATTCTGATGTTGTTTTTTCTTATGCTATCTTGTAATTCTCTTCTTCTTCTTCATACTTTTTCAAGTCTTTTTCATTTTGCTGTATTGTCTGGAATTTTTCTGTACATTATCTTCTAACTCACTAATCCGATCCTCTGCTCCATTTAGTCTGCTTTTGACTGATTCTACTGTGTTTTTCAGTTCAGAAATTAAATTCTCATTTCTTCCTGGTTTTTGTTAATAGTTTCTATGTCTTTTTTTATGCTGGTGTAGTTCTCTGCAAGGTCTCTGTAATTTTCTTGGAGCTGTTGATAACTTCCTTGGAAGTTGTCATAGTTGTTTTTAAGGTTGTCAATTATATTGAGCTTCTTCACCACCATTGTTTTGAATTCCGTGTCTGACATTTGGGCTATGTCTATTCCATCTACCTCTCTTTCTGGGGATTCCTCTTTTCTTTTCATTGAGAGGTTGTTTCTGCATCTTACCATGTTGGATTCTTCTTGTTTGTTTTTATTTTTTGGGTTTGTCTGCTTTTACTTCCCACCTTTGTGGTATGAGATTCTTTATAGGAGATCTGGAGGTTTCAGTGGTGCAGTCTCTTTGATCTCCTGAGCCTGATGTTCTTGGGTTACCCTTTATGTCGTTTGTTTATGCTGTCTGGTTATATTTCAGATGGTCTTTGGTAGGATCTTCCTTCTGGCTAGTTGATTGAGAGTCACTCTATCCACTTTGTCTTGAGTTCTTTTGTGTAGAAGTTATACAGCAGTATGCTGTCTCCTGTCCAATGCCACGTGGTCGAGTCCTGTCTTTGCCAGGGGGCAGAGATCCGCTCTCCTCCCGACTCCTCTCATGGGAAGCCTGTGGTCGCCAAAAAGCCTTTGTGTACTTCCATCCACAGCTTGGGCAGCCACCCCTGTCAGGGATCCTGTCTCGTCCCTTTTTCCTCCGCTATCCTCACTAAACAGGTTGTTCCCAGATAGTTTTTTTCTAATCCAGCAGAGCTAAGGCTTGACTCCTGTCAGTGTCCAGCTGCAACTAGTCCAAACTACAGACAGGTCTCAGGAGCCTGAAAGCACAGCCTCCCCTCACTCCTCCGCCATCTTCTCACCCAGCACATCGTAATATAAATCAAACCATACTACTTCTGAATTATTTAAAAATTATTACATTTAATTTTTTTTGAATTCTCTAATATCTTACATGAGAAAAAAAATCTAAATCATAAAACATTATGAACTAGGCCTTACTTCCCTCCCAGAAAGCTTAATTTTTTTTTATTTCTATTTTTATTCAGGTTGTCTCTGCCTATCTTGTGAGGGTTTTCAATCTTTCTTATACCTGTCTAGCTCTTTGCTTTCCTAGCACCGAGAGAGAACATGTGAATGTGAGTGTGAATGAATAAATCAACAAATAAGGAAATGTCATGCTTTAGAAATATCACACCTTAATATTGCTATGTTGCTTAAACTTTTCAATATTTTAAAACCTCTGTCCATTTATCAATGCTTTTCAGAAATGCTATTAAGATAAATATATATTTGTTATTCAATAGAAGTTCTTCACTTAACTGGCCACCACAACATTAGTGATGCTCAGTGGCTAACAACAAGATATAATGTTTTAATGGTTTGTCTAAAAGTGAAGAGCTATTTTCACTGTTGTGACAACTTGCATAGAATGCATTTCAAAATGAAGAAACATAATGAGAAGTCAGAGGAAATAATGTTCTCAGAAGAGATGAAGAGTCAGAGCTCAGCAGAGATTTCTTTTATATATATACTATTTTTTAAAATCCTTATGCAATGATATATAATTTTAGTGAGAGAGGAAGGGAGAGAGAGTGACAAACATCGATGTGAGAGAGAAGCATTAGTCAGTTGCCTCCTGTATGTGCCCTAATCAGGGATCAAACTCACAACCTAGGTGTATGCCCTGGCCATGAATCATCCCTGCAACCTTTTTGGTTCATGGGGATGACGTTTCAACCAATTGAGCAACTTGGCCAGGGCCATACATTTTTAAAAATTTGTTGTGCATCTTCGGTCTGACGCTTTGCAGACTTTAAGCAAGGACAGAACCAGTTGGCTGAACTGGTCATTAAGGACCCAAGTTCTTTTTGTCTCTCTGGGCTCCCATCCATAGTCCTCAAATATCTTCTTTCATTTTGGCAAAATGGCCGCTGTAGATCCTGACATCACATGAGGACTCAAGAAGAGTATCATCTCCTTCCTTGTACCACATTTTCTTAGTAAAAAATACCTTTCTCCAAAGTCCCCAGCAGAATTAGCCCCATTGGCCACATTGCCTATTGTACCCAGGTAAAAGTCACACATATGCAAAGGGTATGAGACTACCATGATTGGCTCGAACCAATCGAGATTAATTTTGGGGGGACTGGAGAGGGATCTATCCTCCCTTGGATAATGTGTTCAAGGGTTTAAAAAAGTGGGGATTTTCTTAGCAAGGAAAAATCAGTGTAAGGCAAGCAAAATTCTCATCGTGCACCTTCTTTCTGGAGAAGTTATAGTCAAAAGGAAAATTCAATATAAAATAAATAAAACATCTTTACCAGACACAAGTTTAGATATGATGCTTTGTCTTGAATCTAAACTCTATTCATTTTTTGTTCTTTCAAAAAATGTTGTTTGACCACTTACTACATGTCAGCCACTGTTCTTATTAGTAAAGCTAGAGAGATGAACAAAACATATTTATCTGCATTAGGAATGCTTTCAGCGGCAAGTAACATAATAGGCATTTAAAAGTAGCTTAAACCATTGGGATATGTAATGTTACCTAATAGAAATTTAAGACAGGCAGTCTATTGTCCAGCCCATCTAAAATGTTTCCAAGGGTACAGGCTTTTTCTTCTTTGTGTCCTTAGCATGCTGGCTTTTGTCTTTATTCTTGTTTCCTCATTGTTTCATGGTTGCTGTAGCTTCAGATAACTCCTCTGCCTTTAAATTAGAAAGAAGTGGCCAAGGAAGCTCTTTTCTTATTTTTGTCCTTTTTACAAATATTGAAAAACTCTCAGAAGCCTGCTAGCAATTTTTTTCTTTTAAATTATATTTTATTGACTATGCTGTTACAGTTGTCCCAATTTTCTCCCCTTTGTCCCCACTCTCCAGGACCCCCAACTCCCTCAGGCAATTCCCATCCCTTTGTTCATGCCCATAGGCCATGCATATAACCCAGTAAATTTTCTTGAAATCTTATTGACAGAACTGTGCCATGCTGGTGTCCTCAACAGCAAAGGAGTTTGGGAAAGTAATTATCTCAAAAAATATTATGGGCTGTACGCATTGTTGCCCAAATAAAATTGAGATTCTATTCATAAGGGAAGACATGGATGATGGTTAGTCAATTTCATAGTTCCCTTCTTCACAGAATTAATTGTCTGGTCACTTCATGGAAAGGTAGAGATAAGATCAGAAGTATTTTTTATACTCTAGCCTTTGAAATTATGTCCAAGGAATTTGTATAGTAAATAGTTTTTACTGTCTGTTTTTGCACATTCAGATAGAAAGGTATTTGCTTTTAAGTTTGTTATGAATTGGGGATTGGGATCTGTAGGGTTTTGCTTGGGTTAATCTTGTGACTCTGAGATGTAGAGAGGAATGGAAATATAGAGCCAGACACTTATGATAAATATTAGCTAATACTTATTCCAGGGGTAAAAAGTGCCATGATCAGAGCATGATTTTCCTACAATACCAACCATACCTTACTGCCTTCATTCTCTTATTTGTCTAGCTGTTCAGCTAAACAATTAGATTCTAGAGGTAATAGACTATGTGTTACTTATTTCTGTATTCATAACCCTGAGGATGGTATCTGGCACATAATAAGTATTCAGTGAGGGTTGGAGATTGGGAATTATCTTTCAGGGAGTAAAATGTGAGAAGAAAAGTTCAAATATTAGTTATTAAGGGACTAAAAATGTGAAGTGTTTAAAAATAAAAAGTAGTCAAGCAGCCTGGCTGGTGTAGCTCGTTTGGTTGGAGCATCATACTGTGCATTGAGTGGTCACAGGTTTGATTCCTAGTCAGCGCATATGTCTAGGTTGTGGGTTTTGTCCCCATTTGGGGCATGTTTGGGAGGCAACCAATCAATGTTTCTCTCATATTGATGTTTCTCTGTTTTTACCTTTTCACTCCCTTCCTCTCTCTCTGGAATCAATAACTGTATTAAAATTTAAAAAAAAATAAAAAATAGTAGCAGTAGAAACAAGTTGAGTGGCAACTAGAACTTAGGAGGTTTAATTTGTCTCTCCTTTTATTTTTCCCTCTCTCTGGGAGGTACAGTTGAGGTCATGTGGTGTTTGTCCAAGTTGCTTGGGGCCACATGGCACAGAAGTGGGGCTAAAGTGCAAATGAGGTGGAACTCAGAAATAGCCTGTCAAAACAAGCATGATTTAAACCGGTTGCTGCATACATTATATAATTTTTGCAGTATCACAAGCAGCAATGATGGACTTCATTGCAGTCACAAGTTACATTTACTGTGTTAGATAAGTAAATTCAAGCAGGTCTTCTAGAAGCTCAAAGGTATGTTGTTTTTTTCTTTATTTGAAGAATTAAAAATAAAATTTCTCCTATATTAATTTTTAACGTTGCTCTATTAGATTGTTATTGCATTACAAATTTACATTATGTTGGTGATATTGCTTATTTATAATTCTCATAATCTCGTGGTTTGAAAAGTCAGTGAAACTTTCCTTCAAGAGCAAGGCTTTGTGTTCTCCCTTTCCCTAAGGAAGGCATCAATCAGTGTGCCAGGGAGGGCAGAGCCCTGTGCTAGACTGGGCCCTGTCCCAGGTCTGTGACTAATCCTGGGCCTTGGCCAAGTCAGTTAACTTCTCTGTGCTAGGTTTCTACATATGTAAAATAGAGATGTGTGAGAAGATGATCTCTTTTTATTCTTAAACATTTTTTTTGAGGTTATTTATTTATTTAATTTTAGAGAGGGGATGGGAAGGAGAAAGAGAGGGAGAGAAACATTGATCTATTGGTTACCTCTCTCGCATGCCCCCAACTGGGGTCCCAGCCCCAAACCCAGGCATGTGCCCTGACTTGGAATTGAACTGGCAACCTTTCGGTTTGCAGGTTGGCACTCAATCCACTGAGCCACACCAGCCAGGGCCATGATCTCCTTTTTTAATGATATTTTATTGATTATGTTATTACAGCTGTCCCAATTTTACCCCCTTTGCCCCTCTCCACCAAGCACCCTCCACTCTCTCAGGCAATCCTCACACCATTGTTCATGTCTGTGTCACACATATAAGTCCTTTGGCTACTGCATTTCCTATGCTGTACTTTACATCCCCATGGCTACTCTGTAACTTAATCCCCTCACCTTTTCATCCAGTTCCCCACACCCACCTCCCATCTGGCAATATCAAAACACTCTCCCTACCCATGATTATGTCTCTGTTCTTATTTACTTAGTTGGTTTGTTAGATTCAAGTGTTGATAGATATGTATTTATTGCTATTTTATTGTTCATAGATTTGATTTTCTTCTTCCTCTTAAATAAATCCCTTTAACAGTTCATATAATAATGGTTTGGTGATGGTGAACTTTTTAAGTTTTTCCTTGTCTGGGAAGTTCTTTGTCTGCCCTTTGATTCTAAATGATATCTTTGCTGGGTAGAGCAATCTTGGCTGTAGGTTCCTGCTTTTCATGACTTTGAATATTTACACTCCAAAACACATCATAATTAAAATGTCAAAGGTTAAAGATAAAGAGAGAAAAGCAGTTAGTTACCTACAGGGCAGTTCCTGTAAGACTGTCAGCTGATTTCCCAAAGAAATTTTGCAGGTTAGAAGGGACTGGTGAGAAGATGATCTCTTATGATTTATTCTAGCTTTAAAATTTTATAATTATAATCTATTAAATGCCTACTTACATTTATAGGAGCTAAAGAAGGTGAAGGGTTAATATTTACCCTACAAGTTAGGTTTATCATGTCATCCTTTGTAAGAAAACTTTCATCTTACAAATTATTATATTGTATATTTAAGAAAATATGGTAGCTGTATAAAATAAAAAATAACTAAAGGGTTCAATTAACATTTAATATTTTATTTGAATGTTTATTTCTACAAATATTCAACATGCATACATATAATTAGAATCATACTGCATACAGAATTGTGTATCTTTTTCCCACTGAATTCTATGTTGTATTTTCCAATCTCGTCAAAATTCCTCAAAAAATAATTTTCTTTCTTAAAACTTTTATGTCATTAAATGAAACACCAATACAAAAAGCTGCATAAATGAATTATCATAAAGCAAACACTCAGACACCCCAGAAACATCCTTCTAGCACAACTCTCTCCCTTCCAATTGAAATCTATAGCTCTAAAAATGTTTATGGTTACAACTTTCTTATTTTTCTCTATATTTTTACCATCCATTGTGCATCCTTAAACATTATCCTTAGTGTTGTCTAAAATGTAATATTAATGGATCTTTATTGTTCCATCATATAAAGTTACATTAGTTGATGCAAGTTAAGCTTATGGGATTATTCACTTTTATTCTTTACAATTTATTGCTTTATTTTAATTTTTTAAAATAGATACATGTTCACATAATTCAAAAGTTTAAAGGTTCACATAATTATGTTCACATAATTCAAAAGTTTAAAGAGAAAGCAGTGAAGTCTCCTTCTCACTTCTGTTCTCTAGCCACCTGGCTATCTCTATCAGCAATTTCTAGGAAGTTGTTATGGAGGAAAAAGGGGCCTAAGAATGGTACTGATATGTTTTCAGTTTGAATGTCCTAAAATAATCTAAGTATAAAAATTGTAATATAATTATATATCCCCATAACTGATTTTTCTTTATATGGCATACCATAATTTTTGGAGTGAGATATGTAGTTTTGCTCTTAGGTTAGTTACATACATGACATTGAGCAGTTGTGTGAATTGAATGTGAAATATCCACAGAAAGAAGTCTAGGGTCAAATTAGATGTAAATAGTGTTGTGTAGTTTTACTTTTCTTTAGTGTATTGCTGGGAGACCCAAATGACTTTCTTTACCCTTTGGACACAATGGAAAACTCAGTTTCTTATGTTTTGGTCTAGCAGATCAATAAATGATGTTATGGTGATAAAATATGTTATTGAAAAATACATACATCGATTTGCATAATTGGAGGGACTAACTACTATCTAACCTGCTTGACCAATATACCATTTTATGTATCAGCATTCTTTAGTTGAAAGAAACAAAAGCAAACTCTACATAACTTAAAGGGAATTTTCTGGAAGGATTTAAATACTCATTGTTTAGCAGAAAGGCTGGAGCACCAAGCTTTGAAATGGACAAAGCCAACATACTTAGGAGGTCCTGGAATTAGAGATGACAGAAATGGTCTTCTATAAAAATTGGCTTTGGATATTTTATTAGATTCTCACAGAAACTGTGTGCCTGGTGACTATACATCTAGAGTTGTCCATCAGATACAATGAATAATAAGTCTGGGTAGCTGTATCAGTAGACTTATGATGGAAGTGAAACACTGGGATCTGGTCTGAATTGTCCAGAAAGCAAGAATAAATTACACATACATGTATCTCAAACTCTCACGTTACCTGTCACTGTTGCACCAATGCCTCTTCCTCAACTCATACCTAGTCCTCATGGATGGGAGTGAGTAAGGAGAGAGTGGGTGGTCCCCTATGATTAAATGATGGAAGAAGGGACAACCTAAACCCAGTTTACACATGAATTCTCACAATACATTAGTGCTAGTACAAAATGGATTGCCAACGTATTACAACCCTACCTAGGGGTGGAAAGACAGTCTTGAAAGGAAATCTTCCCTGTAGGGAGTGTTATGAGTAGTACTCTGGTCATTGACTTAGTATGAGAGAGAAGAATGTATTAGGTGTAGCTATACAGGGACTCTGGGGCAGGCAGGAATGACTTGGTGCTTTGTCAGGGGGCCTGGCAGAAACAAAACTGAAAGACTGTCTTGGTAAAGGCACCATCCTTGAATTGGCTCTCCCACCCTTTGTTTCTCACTCTTCTCTTCCCTCACCCCCACTACCCTAGGATTGCTTGGCCACTAACTAGGTAGTAGGGCATGACCTTTGCCACAGCTGTGAAGAAAACCAACCTTTTAGAACAGGTCAGTGAATTATCTGTGGGCCATTCAGACTCCCAGACCAAATTACATACATTCTGTTCAAGTAATGGTGCATATCAGCGATGGCCCAAACTATTCTGATGGCTATTTCCATCACTCGATGAAGAAAATGAAGAGATTCTTGTCCAAATCATTTCCGATAACTTTCAATAATACTCCTTCTCTGAAAATATTTCTAACTTAACCATTTGTAAAATAGCATTCAGAGATAGAAACCTGTCTAATAACAGACAGGATAAGAAAATTGTCTCATCAACAAAGTAAGTAGCTACTTCATTCTTCTTATCCTGAGAAAAATCAATATGTAATCAACACTACCCGACAGGTTGAATTAGACTATTTCTCAATACAGTCACCTATCAAAAACCTAAGCAAAAAATGTAAGTATCTTTTGAAGCATTTCTCTCACCCTGCTCCTTGATGAGTCTGAAGCTGTAAAACAGCTGGTGACTGTTCTCCTTAGTGTAGAAATAGGCACATCTTCTTTCTGAGGGCTCCCAAGACACCTGTGTCCCATAAAAACAAAAAATAAAGACATAGGGGAAAACAGTAACATCATTGGCCTCACTTTATTATGATTGGTGGGGTGGGGTGGGGTAGAAGGGGTGGGGAGATATTAATAAGGTGGAGAAAGCAAGTTAACAGCAGAAACAAGGAAGCAACAGTGAGAGTCAAAATGTGGGATGAGGTGGGCATTCTGGATCCTGTAGGGCAACATAGAGGAGGAGGAAGGCCATGCCACGTCTGTGGTGATGACTGCCCAGTTGCTGTTGTGGAGGAGGAATGGAGCACAGCTGATCTTATCATTTTAGGTGACATCATTTATACCTGTTACTATGACTCAGCAGAACACATGACAAGCCACTTTCTCATCAAATCAGCTGATTGTGTCACCACTCACCAGTGGGGAGAAATGCTGCTAATATCCTGAGTCTGTTAATAAACAGAGCTTTCCAGCACTTAGTCCTTCCTATATTTCAGTGACTCAGGTTATACAGCAAAGGAGAAGGAGGTCCCTGGGATTTCAGAATGGCTTTAAAGAATTATTTTTATTTAAGGATGCATTGAAAATAGGTACTGTCATTTACAAAAAAAATGGTTAAGATGGGATATTTGCCTTCTGTAATTTGTGACTGCCCAGCATTCATTTCCCCTTCTTAACAACACCACATTTCTTTTAAAGGAACTATAATTACATTGTTATTATTATTAGTAGTAGTTTCATTATTTTGGGTTCAGCCTGATGGACTTTACTCCAGGGCCTCTACATTTTCTTAACCAAAGTTTGAGAATACATTGGAAACTAGGTCAATCAAACACTTATTCTCTGGAATTTAAATCTTGGGTAGAAGATTAAAGACAGAGAAAATGGTAGGAATTTATGTAATCTAGGGCGAGGTCCTGGATTTTTGCCACCATGTCACTATTCCTGTCATCCCCAGATCTTGCACCACTGGGCTCACCTGGCTCTGCACACCCCCAAATTTAATTCTTTGGCCTTGCTGCCAGATAATGAGGTCTGACGTCTTTCAGTAAATTTCCTTTGTATGAATTAACTAGGGCCCATTTCTGTTGTTTGCTTCTGACTCACTCAGAAGATGTACCTTACCAATTTTGCAGGTTAAAGGAAACTTGATATTGCTTTAAAATAAGTAGTATGAAACCATAATCATAGTAATACTATTTTAAATCATTTAAACAGCAATTTTTTAGAAGCCTGTAGAAAGCATTTATTAGTAATAAACACAACAATTTTATAGAGAAAAACACTGAAAGAAATAAGTAATATTGAACAAAAAAAACCCAGGAAGGTGTTTTTACTAATTATATTATGGCAAAAATATAAAACAGATGATAATAACTTTAAAAAAATCTGATATTTAGTGATTAATTAATTGATGGCCATTGACAAATGAGAGCATAGTTCTTATTCTAGCTGAAATTATTTACTCATTGCTATTTGTTTTTTACTATTTAAATCCCACAGAAATTTTCTGGCTAGATCTGTATTGTTAAGAGCAGAGGTGTAAAATTTCAGGGCATTGGAACTTGATTTGACTCAAATCCTCCCAGGAGTGAGAAATGTAATGTGAGTTTAGTCAGATGGAATTTAATAGAATCCAAAGTCCAGGATTTATTTAGTTTTTCCCTTTGATGGTTCAGCAACATTGATGACTTTTGAGTGGGAAGAATGTCCTGATATGTCATATTAAAAAAGTGAAGGTCTGATTGCTTATCACATTCTATCTGTATCATTATCCTGAAGGATCATCAGGTGTAATTCTCCTTATCAACAGAATTAATATATCATATTACCTTTCTCATTTTATCTTGCATTTTTGGCAATGGAAATGAAGTCTTATTTGTATCCTATGTCTGAATTTCATTCTCACAGATATTATGTAAAATAGAACAGAATGAGTCATAGAATATCATTTATCATGACCTTTATTACAGAAGGACTTTGAGAGTGATTACCCTAACAGGTATCCAGCTGGCATAAAGAAAAAAATGAATGGAGTTTTACCTGATAATTACACTTTGACTTAACCCTCTGCTTTTTCTCAAAAGAGCCAACATTTCTATTCAGCCATACAAAACCTATTTGCTTGTTGCTTCATAGTCTCAAAACAGTTTCCACCATTCCATGCATCACTCCTAAATTGAAAACAAGAAGGGAGAAGTGGTGACAGTGAGCCCTTATCTCTAGTTTTCTTTTTTTAAAAAGAAACAAAGTTTACAGAAGCCATCTATCATATTTCTGCTTATGTTCTCATTTGCCAAAATATAGTCTCACACCCACCCTAAACCAAATTACCAGTGAAGGGGATCAGGATTAATCATCATTGGTTAAAACCAACTGTCACACATCTTACAGGGGGGCCAGGGAGGAAGGGGAGGTTCCATGCTGGAAAGGTATTTGTGCTGAATACCAAACCACAAAATTGGAGAGAAGAAAGAAAGAATGTTATTCTGCATGGAGTGTTATTTTTCTACCCTTTGCCCAGCTTGTTTCTTCTCATTCTTTAGGTCTCTCTTTAAATGCCATCTTTTCAAACAAGCCTTTTCTAACCATGTAATCTGAAGTAGGTCGCCCTGATTATTTTTGGATTTTATTGACTTATTTTTAGAGAGAGAAAAAGGCAGGGGAAAGAGAGGGAACAAAACATCGATGTACAAAAGAAACATTGATCGGTTGCCCCTTGCATGCCCCCAGTTGGAGACCTGGCCCTCAACCCAGTCCTGTGCTCTGACTGGGGATTGAACCCGCCACTTTTTGGTTCATAGGCCAGTGCTTAATCCACTAAGCCACATCAGCAAGAACCTGATTATTATTTTTGTTAAAAAAAATACATTGTTATTTTTTATTGTTAAAATATTTAACTAAATAATTATTTTTAAAAAAGAAGAAGAAGAATATATGAAAGGGTGAGGCAGGAGAGCTTGTATGTATGACCCATGGGCATGGACTTGGAGAGGGGATTGTTGGGGAAGGGGGGTGCTGGGCGGAGGGGAGCAAAGGGGAAAAAATTGGAACTATTGTAACAATATAATCAATAAAATATACTTAAAAAAATACAAAAAACTACCTATAGCATTCTTCTCAATTAGTAACTATGCATTTGTTGCTGATATAGTTTATTGTTTGTATCCTCTTTGCCCCCAACCGCCTAAGAATGATACCTCTTTGGGGACGAAGCACATTAATAAAACTTGTGATTTTGGTGGGGGACTCAAGTGTTGGAAAAAGTTTAGTTTCAAGTTACAGCTAATAAGCTTAATAATAAATACATGTAAAAAGTGATTGTTTCAGGAACTGAAACTATGACCCACCTTGACTCTAGGAAACCATAAGAAGTTCCATTTTTGTGCCTCTGGAGGACTGCAAACAATCAAGATGGTATCTGAGCCATTATACTTCCAGAGTGAGACTTCTACCACCCAGGACACAGCAGAAAGAATGCTGCAGCTTTTATCTGATTAACTTTTTCCCTGAATTCCAACCGCCTTACCTACACTTTTCTTCTCCTTATGAAAAGGGCCAATTTATAAGACAATCTGTTAGGGTACAGACCCTCTGTCTTTTCAGATTGCCGACCATCTGAATAAAGTGCCCATGAAGACTCATGTCTCTGCTTATTGGGTCTGGTACTGACAGGCAGCATGAATGCTGGTTTTTTCAGTTTCAATTTGAAGAGTAAAATAAAAACCCTATTTCATTATTAGGGGATACAATTAATAAAGAATTTCACTGATCTACATAATGCTAAATTGTCTTATCGGCACTTTATTCAGATGGTTAGTGATCTGAGAAGACAGTGGGTTTGTACACTAACAGGCCATCTTAAATTCCATTATAAATGGACCCTTCTTATAAGGAGAAGAAAAGTGTAAACGAGGGGTTTGGAATTCAGAGAAAAAGTTAGTTTATTGAAGGGCAAAAATGATTTTTTCCCAATCTGAATCTCAGACAAAATTGGAGATTTAGACTCGGAGGACAAGAAATGATAACACTATCACAGGAGGTGGGTTAATCCCTACTGTCAGATAAGATAGCTACATTTTGTGTTTTTACTATTTGCCAGACATGGTTTATTTAATTCTCACAAGTCTATGAATTAGGAGTTATTCTCTTCATTTTACAGACTCCAGCATAGCATTTCTTGCCTGAGGTAACACAGGTACTGGTGGTAGAAATGGGAGGGCAAGTACAGAACCCACTGATCATGCTCAACCTGTTCTTCACTCTGTTTGATCTTTATGCAAATTCCCAAGGTTTTCTTTCCACTGGGAGGTCACACATGCCCATACACTGATGTGAAAATTATTATAGTTCAAATGTTTAAAGGAAAATTCTGTGCATTGTGGATCATATATAGGCCATGGACAGATCACTGACTTAAGCCAGCAAACCAGAACTAATTTACTTTCAGGTGTGGCACAAAGCATCCCAGAAACAATGAGTGCATGAAAATTTGCTTGACTTTCACACATTAAAAAAATTCCTAGAAAAATATAGGGTGTGAGAAAGAAACTCTAAAGATGTTATATTTAATTAGAGATTTTTTTGTTAAAGCTTGCAGTTTTGGCAGGGGTTGTTAATAAATTAATAAATTTATTAATATAAACTCAGTGTAAACTCAGGTAAATACCAAATGACCTGTGGTATACTGCTGCTATATGATTTGCTTTCCACATCACGCTACACTACAATCTTTGCAGAGTTACTCAATACAAAGCCACTTTAGCTGTTGGGAGGAGTTTCCCGTAAATTTCCCCAATTCATTCCTGTTCTCTTTCATTCCCTGCCCACATTTACTACTTGTAAATTAGCAGTTATCTTAGCCAGAACAGTGGAATGGAAGGAACCACAAGAATACATGTCTCCACTGTCCTGTCCTTTTTCAACTAACATGTTCACTGTCACTGATGAGACTACAGGTTTGGGGGATTTGGGTGTCAATCATTTTTGCAACAGATCTTGACTGAGTGCCTGCTACTTGCCAGACATTCAGTAGATAAACAGGGAAACCCACCCCCGACACATAGCTTATGTTCCAGTGGGAGCAAATAGAATATAAGCCAAGGGAGATGGGGGATGGGAGAGTGAGTGCTCTGTTGCCAATGACAACAGAAGATGATATAAACAGTGACCCTGTGGGGTGAAAAGTTTGTGTAGCCAGGTAGGGAAGGCCGCTCTGACTGGGTTTCCTTTGGACTGGAACCTTCCTGACAAGGAGACGGACCAGGCTTTGACCTCCTTGTACATCTTTTTTTTAAAATATGTTTTATTGATTATGCTGTTACAATTGTCCCAATTTCTCTTCCCTCTTCTCCCCTCCACCCAGTGACCCCTTCCCTCCAGTTGTCCCCACCTCTTAGTCCATGCCCATTGGTTGTGCATATAGTTCTTTTCAACATCTTCCTGTCTACTCCACTCCCTCCTACTATGCTTCTGAATTTCTGCATTATATCCCTCCCTTTTCCCCCTTCCCCCTTCCCACTGACCTTCCCCCAATATGTTCCCCATACCTATAGTTCTTTTTCCCCTCTCGTTGCCTACTTCATTTGCCTTTGTTTCGATTCCCTATCTTCTGTCGTTGGTTGTTGTGATACAGTTTTCATTTTAATGTTCATAGTTTTGATACTCCTTCTTCTAAACAAGTCCCTTTAACACCTCATATAATAGTGGTTTGGACCTAATAAACTCCTTCAGTTTTACTTTGTCCTGGAGGCACTTTCTCTGCCCTTCCATTCTGAATGACAGCTTCACTGGATAGAGTAATCGTGGTTGTAGGTTTTTGCTTTTCATTACTTTGAACATTTCTTGCCAGTCCCTTCTTGCCTGCAGAGTCTCCTTTGAGAAATCAGCTGATAGTCTAATTGGGACTCCTTTGTACATAATTCTCTTCTTCTCTCTTGCTGCTTTTGTAAAAGAACCTCTGCGCTGCTCTGATTGAAACAGAACCCACAGGCCGTTTAGTTAGGGGCCTGATTGCCCACCGCCAGAATTACAACTCTCAGTACTAGAGTTTAATGAAAAGAAAAAGAACCATTTATTTAACAGTTAAATAGATTTAGATTATTTGCAGATTTCTGCTGTTGAGTCTTATGTTCTTTAAAATACCCACAAACACATAGTTCTGCCTCCCCCTACCAAACCAGACCAGCCTTAGAAAAGTTGGAAACACCATTTCCCTACTTCCTAGGCACAGTTCAGCTTTACCAGTAGCTGCCAATCACTCATATCTGATTGGGGAGGTCCTTCCTGTGCTGTGGTGCCCTCCAGCTCTCAATGCAGAACTGCATAGAGAACTCAGCTTCTTTAATCCGAATGGAGAAGGCCCCTTCACCAAGCTGCATGAAGGGAGAGAGAGAGAGAGAGAGAGAGAAAGAGAGAGAGAGAGACCGAGACCCCGCTAAAATGTTCACAGCTGTTTATATATCCCTGACTGTGTCCTCTGATGCAGTGGGTGTTGCAACCAGTTCTGACCAACTCTGTAGGCTCCTTCCTCGCCATCCCACAGTTCAAGACTCCTCCCATCTTCTTGAGCCTTGGAAGTAGCAAAGCCATTTTGCATAACAAAGACACTAGCAACTAGCCCCAGGCATGCAAAGGCATCTTAAAAGCTGCTTCCTCTTCCCCATCCCCCAGCCACAAACTCTGGGGTTTGTTTTTGGACACCCCTGTTTCTGTAACACTTTTAAGATTCTCCCTTTATCTTTAATTTTTGACATTTTGATTATAATGTGTCTTGGTGTGGTTCTCCCTGGGTCCAGTTGTTTTGGAACTCTCTGTGCTTCCTGGACCTGTAAGTCTATTTCCTTCCCCAAGTTAGGGAAGTTGTGCTTCATTATTTTTTCACATAATTTTTCAATTTCTAGTTCTTTTTCTTCACCTTCCGGCAACCCTATAATTTGGATATTTGATTTCTTATAGCTGTCCCAGAGGTTTCTGGGCTTCTCCTCATTTTCCTCACTTTTTGTTTCCTCTTTCTGCACTGGTTGACTGTTTGTTCCTTCCCTATGTTCCAATTTGTTGATTTGATCCCTGGTTTTCCTTCTCTCACCACTTGTTTCATATGTGTTTTTGTTCATTTCAGCAAGACTAGCCTTCATTTCTTCCCTATCTTAAGTCCCACTGTTATTTCTGTAAGCTGTCTTACAACTATAGCACTGAACTGAGCCTTAGAAAGGTTATCTATCTGTTTGTCCATTAATTCATGTATTTTCTTTCTGGTCAGCTGCCTGATTGGTATCTCTTGTCATTATCCCTGCTATCCTGACTGGTTTGTTTACCTTTCCTTCTTGGGTGGGGCTGTCACACCTCCTATGCTATAGGGGGCAGAGCCCCGTGGACTTGTCACTACCGGGTGACCCTTGTCACCACACTGTGGCGCTCTATGTGGGGGTAGGGGTCCAAGATGGATTCCTGTTGTTCACTCTCCACTGAAAGACAGAAAGCCTCCTCCTCTGTCCCAATGCCCTCTGGGCCTCACAGTCCGGAGCAATGGTCTGCCTTCCCCAGCATTGGAGTCACAAGCTGATGGGTTTGGTCTGCAGCAGCTAGGGGTGCTCCCCTGGCACATCTCGCCTCCCCTTAAATATGGGTGTCTGTGTTTATCGCAGTCCTGCTGCCATCGCTACAGCTGTTGCCAACATCACAGCTTGATCTCTTATTACCCCCCACACCCCCTGGCTTTGCCCCTCCTACCCGTCTGGATGAGCACCACTTGTTTATAACTTCATACGTTAGACTTCCATGTAGCTTTATTTTCTGGAACTTCTGGTTATTTCTGATTTTGCAGTAGTTGTAGTCCTTCTTAGTTGTGGAGGAAGATGGAGTATGTCAGTCTAGGCCTCCATCTTGGCTGGAAGTCTGCTTCTACATGTTGTAAGAATGGAGTCAATCAGAGAACTATGAAGAGGCAGTGAGCAGACAAAAATAAGTTTATTGAGGGAATTAGCAAGTGGGGAGGAAGCTGTGCCGTGAATGGCCCGACTCCAGGCTCCTAGGCAAGGAGGGGGTTATTTTATAGGAGGAAGGAAAAAGGCAATATTGAATTTAGTCATTTATCTTGCAGCTGGCTGATCAAGGTTGAATGCGGTTCAGTCTGGCACATTCTGCGATCATGGGAAACTCCCAGACAGCTGCAGGTGGGCGGGGGGAGAGGGAAGGCATGGGAACTGAGGCTGTCACATCTAATTAGGGAAATAACCACTGGATAATCTCTGAAAGTCTCAGTCCCAGTTTTTTCCTCTCCAAACTAAGAAACATAAAAACATTATAGAACTGTGAAGAACAATGAAACAATTTGTCAAATAACTATACATGTGAAGAGTTGCCATAATCAGTCATTGACTTGAAACATATGTTAATTACTTCACTAAACATAATTCTCACAAAATATGAATGGCTCTACAAGGGGTTGTTATTGTTCTTCCTTACTATTTTCAAACTCCATTACCTCTACCCCCAGATCAGTCTGCTGTAGTCCTCCTTTCCTAAGATGCCTTCTGGGACTGTTCTGAAGGTGACTTAGACTGAATTTGGAAAAAATAGCAGTTTTTCACTTTCCCTCTGTACTCTTCCCATTCCAACTTTCTCTCCTTGTTAAGCAATGCTATAACGTTCTAACAACCCAATCAAGATTTGTGTTACAATCTTCGAATCTTTGTTCTCCTTTATTCTTTTTTTTTAAAATTATTTATTTATTTATTTTTTGTTTGTTTATTTATTTTCAGAGAGAGGGGAAAGGAGAAAGAGAGGGAGAGAAACATCACTGTGTGGTTGCCTCTCACTTGCGCCCCCAACTGGGGACCTAACTTGCAACATAGTCGTGTGCCCTGACTGGGACGTTCTCCTTTATTCTTAACACCCTTGCAGATGTTCAAAGTACCCTTGGATCCTGCATATGCAATGGCAGAATGAAACTGCATTAAGTTCTTGACACAATCACTTCCTGTCTGGGTGATGCTGAATTATTTATCTCTTTGTTTCATTTATAAAGTGGGAATCATAATAGTACCTATATCATAGGATTGTTGTAGTAAAGAGTAAATGGTTTGGTACCTGTAAAGCACTCCAAATATAAGTACTCCATAAATGTTGCTTACTTTATAATCCATTTTCTGACTCTATCCATTCTTTCTCATCTATCTTATCTAGGCCTTTGCTATCTCACTTCAGCTATTACCACTCCTTTGTGTATATCCAATTCACATGGCCATATGCAAAATTGTCTTAATTGCCTGTCCATTCATTCCACAAATAGTTATAAAGCACTTATTATGGACATGTCATTATACTAGCTGCTGCGACATATTCCTAAAGGAGAAAACAGTGTGCCATTGCTAAGGTTAGAATCCAGCTGAGAAAAGTATTCCTATACATGCAAAATGCTGAACAAGAGGAGTCATAAGACATTACCTGTGAGTTTCCCACTTAGCAAACATGCACACAATCCTTTACTGCTTTAATAATTTACATGTATGTTTCCAGGCTTATGCAGTATTTATTCAAATTTTTCCTTTGATCCTTATACTAATCTTCTCATTAGATTGAAGTACATTTGAGGAAAAGGAGTAGATCTACAGCTGAGTTGCTAGTGAATAGACTCTGGGGAGTGGGCAGAAGAATTTCTGATCTGTTGCTTCCTAACCAAGATGTTGGGAAAGTTGCTCAGCTTCTCTCAGCTTTATTTCCTCTTTATAAACTGGGGATAAAAATAACACTTCTTTTTGTTAATATGAAGATTAACTGATATAATCCATGTAAATCCTTAATGCAAAGCCTGGCATTTGTAAGTGCTCAATAACCATAAGCTGTAATCATAATTGCTTTTTATAGAGCTTGTAGTAGTTGAAAAATCAATGTAATCCACTGGGTGTCTAGTACAGTGTTCTGTAAATAGTGGACAATAAATTATCTTTGAGATTATATAATTTACATACAATGAAATTCCTCTATCTTCACCTTCAAAAGCTTAAAATGTGTGGTATTTTAATATTTACTAAAAGAAGACATGAAAACTTATACAAATTTTTGATATTAAAACCAATAGCCAAAATTCCAGCAAGTATCTTGTCTTAGCACATTCTTCTACTTTTATTATTTAATTTAGTAAAACATCATGTTTTTATTATCAGACTCTAGGTGAAGTAAACATCATATTCTATAGAATGTAAAAGCAAGGTAAAAGGTTTTGCTTATAACACACACTTTCTTTAGAAGTGGAGCAGCATGATTTAGAAATTCTCAAATGCTTCTTTTTTTCTTTTTAGAAATGAGATGATGGGCCTTTCACTAATTGGCAGGATGTCAATTCTTAACTTCAAATGTGAATCTATACTTAAAATTAGAAATTTGAACCATCTAAACATATGTTCTTGATAGTTTCCACTATTTCTCTTTAGTTTTTTTATTTTTTTACTCTATTGCGTCCATGTATATATATATTCTGCTTCCTCTACATATTTTACATTGAGACTTAGTAAATATTATAGGACTTGTAATGATAAATTACTATAGGCTGCTGCTTTGGGAGTAAATATAGGGATACAAGGAACCATAGAGATGATTCTTTCTCTCTTCCTGCTTCAGAGGAGGCTAATATGTAATGACTCACCTTTTCCATTGTTGAAAATTAAATCTGCCTGTGAGAAGCAATTATAGTTTTATAAAGCCATAGTTTATAGAACGTCAGGAATCATTCCCAGGGGCCACTTGAAAATGAATCATCAAAGAACTGATACCTGAGTCAGAAAGGGAGAACATTCATGGGTCTCAGGCATGTCAGGCCAGCAGGCTCATGATTTTGCTTTATAAGAAACAGAGGGCAGGAAGAGATAGCTGAGGAACCCATGTTCTTGTATAGGCAAGGTTAAGGGTGGAGTCTCTCTCCCCCTCCAGGCGGGAGTTGCTATCCTCTAGAGAGACCAGAGAGATTTAATGTACACATGACCCTGTGTCACAGGGATGGCATGAATGTTTCCACACTTGGATTAAATATCAGAAACCAAGTTTATTAGACTGAAAACCTGGAGAGTCTTATGTAGGTGCCAACCCCAAAATACCAGGGTTGAACTCTAAGTAACATTTTCCGATCCAACCTGAAGAATTGGGGAGAAGAGAAGGGAAAAAAAGGGGCTCTGTAACCTGTAAACTGAGTCAGACTGCTTGCTGTTTGCACGTTATAAAACTTGGCTAAGAAATCTCTGTTCTGTAAAATCATTGCTTTCTTCACTTTTGCCTTTATTTCCCCTTAGTTTTCTAAGGAAAACACTTTTTATTTTAAGCCCCAGGGAGTCTCTGTGACCTCATTCTCGTGAGAGCCATTTCTGTTGAAGCAACTAACCAAATCAGATATACAGAGAGAAATAATGTGATGAAAAATATACCAATGTTCTTATCAGCACTGGAGGGGCTGAGCAAGGGGTTTGGGGAGAGGAAAGAGGAAGCCATAAGACATTGGAGAAATGTTGATTAAAAGTACCAAGGGTGTTCACTTGTATAAAGATTAACCCAAAGTGGAATAGTCGATAAAATGTGATGTTCAAAGCCAAATCAGAAGTTCAGGCAAAAATGATACTTCTTTCTTAGCTTTGTGAGCTAAAAGGACCCTGAAGGTCAGGTACCTTCAAACATCTTTAAAAGTGCAATTATTTCTCAGAAGCACTCAGCCTGAAGTGTGATTTTATAGTTGTCTTTAGATATAAAACTCAAGCCATTACACCTGTGTGTTTACTGAACTTTTTATAGATGTATATTTACTGGGCAACCATTGATACTGTATTCCATGAGTACATGCTGTACTGTGCCTGGGAAAGGTTTGCTGCCTCTACGTGTTTGCTTAAATGTCAAAGCTGCTGCTGCTATGACACCTCCTACCTCAGAGGGGCCATGTGCAAACTCACTAGCCTCAATAAGGAAGCAAAGTTCAAGGGGAACAGAGTTAGGACAGTAAAATGTCTTTTGATGCATGAACCCTGCTCACTCATAGCTTTAAACATGTAATCACACAATTGTTTCAAGATGCAAAGTCACAATATAATTAGTGATTTTTTTCCCCAAAGAAATTAGCATGTAGTTACTATGGACAACATTTTCTATTTTATGGAAACTATGCAATTAACTCATCCTAGGTTAGTAACTTAAATGTAGCATAATGCATATATAGCTGGTTGGAAGGAGGGGCTGGCTGGCAATGCAGTTATTGAGATCACTTTGAACTTATTAGCTTCTGTATTCAATGTAGAGATAGGTGTATTCTGTTTTAGAGAACTTATTCTCATGCCCCTGTTTACTAAATAGATATTTTAAGAAGTTTAAACATACTTGGAAAGGGAAGAGAAGGTGCAGTAGAAGGGGAGAAGAGTAGTGAAAATGATACTATATCATCACACACTACTTTGGAGTTGAAATAGTGTATCATCACAAGAGTTCAACTCCAGCTAAGGTTACTTTGGATTCACAGACTGCAAAAGGACAGTGGAGCATTGGAGGGGTAATCATTTCACTCCTATAGGCGAGGACAGGAACAGGATTTGCCTTACAATTCTCATAGCAGTGAGTGAGAATGGGGCAGTCCTGGGGTCATCCGCCTTCACTCTTGTCCTGCAGTGGCCAGCAAGGACTTAGGGAGCCAAGTTCATCTGCCTTTAGTCTTGTCCTGTGGTAGCTGGCAAGGGCTTAGGGAGCCAATATCATTTGCACCTCTTGAACGGTAGGGGTCCATATAATATACATGAAGTTAACAAAGGTGGTACCCAGCCAATCTGAGCTGTGTGATGGCATAACACTTATGCACTAAGAAATTATCTTTAGATAAGGGTGACTTAAACAAATGAAAATACATGCATGTGGAGTCAAGGATCCTGACTACAGTCACCCTGACACTACAAATATAATGACAATAAAATACATATGAATCTATACTGGCATGTGATACTTCCAGAAATTGTTTATAGGCAATTTATCAGGAATACATCTATTGCAATTGATAAACATGCCTAGGAAGTTGATTATTTATGATGGGATGATAGGTTAAAAGGCTTTTTCTTTAAATATTTATTTATTTACTTATTTATTATCCACACCCAATGATACATTTATTGATGTTTTTAAAGGGAGAAGGAGCAAAAGAGAGACAGGGAGTGACAGAGAGACTGAGGAACATTGACATGAGAAACATTGATCAGTTGCCTCCTGTATGTATTCTAACTGGGAACCAAACTAACAGCCTAAGTATGAACCCATGACCTTTTGGTACATGGGACAATGCTCCAAACAATTGAGCCACACCAGCCAGGGCAAAGACTCTTTAAATCCTCTTCTCTGTATTCTGTCCATTTAGATTTATTGATAACAATTGACCTAGGTTTGATTGAAAAAGAGCAAACAGTCGACAAATTCATTGTTTCAATGGAGGGTTTGAGAGGGTTCTGAAGGCATTTACTGATCACTTTGGACCCATTTTAGAATTCAGCTTGGGTGTTTTTGGAGAAAATTCCTACGTGTCTTCCAGGTTAAATAGGAATTTCTGAAACTGGAGGGCTGACTTTCTAGTGCCCAGTCCTAGTACGAATCTGGCACAGCTGGGTCTTGGTGAACTCTCAGCTTCCACACAGGGGCACCTCATTTGCATGTTAATGTCAAACAGGAAGTTCCCCTTTGTCAGGTGACAAAAAACTCATGTCAGCCGCATATGGTGAAAGGTTAGGCTCAGTGACAGGAAGTAACAATGTTCTTTCCCTATACCTTTTGCTTGACTGGAAATCGTAAATTGATACCTCAACTGCTACCAACCTCTCTGAGAAATGATCCATTCACTTTTGGAGGTAGATGTCCCACATTCTTACTTAGCAGCTGCCCCTCCTTCTTAACTTTTCTGCTGTTGCCCATTCTCTCTGGACCTTACATGACTACCAGATGGGAAAGGAGCTATGATTGCTGTCTCACTATACGTGAGACAGTCATTGGTGAAGCAGTGTCCCCAGGCAGCTGTGTAAAGACTTCAAACCAAATATCTTACTTTTGAGTGAACCTTCTGTATAATAGACTACATTCAACAGAGTGTACTGTCATTTCATGATTTTTCACTAAAGTAAGACATCATGGCCAGTCTAACAACAAAAGGGACAGTAGGACTGAAAACATTTTCTTGATTATTCTTATATTTTAAAAGTAAAGTATAGGAGTTCTGGTCAAGATAGCAGCATAAGTAAACATGGCTTGCCTCCTTGCACAACTGATGGGGGACTCAAATGTTGGAAAATCTTAGTTTCACGTAACAGCTAATAAGCTTAGTAATCAATGTATGTAAAAAACTATTGTTTCAGGAACTGAGGGTATGACCCACCTTGACTCCCGAAAACCATAGCCGTTTCACCTTTGTGCCTCAGGAGGACTGCGAGCAATCAAGATGGTATCTGCGCCATTATATTTCTGGCTGAGATGACCACCACACAGGACACAAACACCACCACTCAGGACACAGAAGAAAGAATGCTGTAGCTTTTATCTGATTAACTTTTTCACTGAATTCCAAACCTCTTACCTACACCTTTCTTCTCCTTATAATAAAGATCTATTTATTTATTCACAAAATCCTAGTATTAGCTTTTTAACACATGAAAAAATAAAATGAAAAAATAAAAAAATTAACCAAACAAAATAAAGTAAGGGTCTATTTATAATGGAATTTAAGATGGTCTGTTATGGTACAAACTGGTTGTCTTCTCAAATCGCTGACCATCCGAATAGTGCTCATAAACATTAAATTTCTGTCTTTGCTTATTGGGTCTGGTAGGTGACAGGCAGTATGAACACTGGCTTTTCCAGTTTCACGGCCACATCAACATTACAACTAAACTACAGAACAACCATTATTCAGAATCTCCAGAAACAGAGCTGAATAAAAGTCCTACAGAATTAAAGAAGAAACCACACTGAAACTGGCAGGAGGGGTAGAGATGCAGAATGGCTGGTCCCACACCCATGTGTGGCAGATAAACATTTGGGAGGGATATCATGGGAGGGATATGTTGGGAGTGAGGGGTCCCAGCCAGGCCAACCCAGCCCTGGGTTCCAGTGCCAGGAAGATAAGTTCCAACAACTTTTGGCTGTAAAAACCAGAGGGGATTGAGGCTATGGAAGACAAAGTGCTAGAGCCCCAGGCAGTTTCTTTTAAAGGGCCTGTACACAGACTTACTCAGACTCACTTCCTATGGGCTCCTGCATGGGAGCAGCAAATTAAAAGGAATCAGAGGCATATGGGGAGGAACTGAAGTGTCTGACATTAGGGCAAAAGCTAGGGGGCAGCTTTCTTCCAGACAGAAGTGCTGGCAGAGGCCAATGTTCCTTTCTTGAGCCCTCCCTCAACAGAACAGGCGAGTGGGCACCATATCTGAGACTCCATCAACCTGGCTCACACTGTTTTCTCCACCCTGTTGATTCCCCGAGGCTCTACTCCACCCAACTTGCAGGCCATCAAAGCTGTTTTGAGTGGTTTTTCTATATCAATGGCTTGTCTTGGCTCATTGTTCAGATTTTCCTAAATTCTCTCAAACAAGCAGCATCTACCTCAGAGTACCTCGTGTTTATTGTTAAATGGCTCCAGACATGGCTTTAGCATCAGATGGCCTTGGTTCACAGCTTGAACTCCCATGGGCACCTCCAAACCCAGCACAAGTAGCAGTCAACTGCAGATTGCTTTTTAGCTTATGCTTTGTGGTCCTGGTCAGAACACACGCAGTGTCTTACCTTGGCCTGCACTTCCAGTGAGGTCACAGAGCTTATGCACTCAGTGGATAGCCGCAGACCATGTCAGAGCACCACTTCCACAGGTGACATACTCAAGGGGCAGACTGAGCAAGCATCAGAGCCCTGCTGAAGTAAGTCCCGCTCTGTAGAGTGGTCCCCTGCACAGCTGATCCTCCATGATGGTTGGAGGTTGGTAGTTAGTGGTCATAGACAGTCCTTTCAGCTGATTGGCCTGGGAAAATTTCTCCCATTAACTCGTCAACAACAATCAAGACTCAATTACAAAAAGAAGGCAACAGCCCACATGGCGGGCACACATCAAGTACCCAGTTTGGGTGATGATAGTGGAGGCTGTGCCACTGGAACCTATAGGACACTTACTGCATTAGGTTACTTTTCCAAGATGCGGAGTCATAACAGCTCTATCTAATACATATAAACACCACAGGGAGGCAGTCAAAATGAGGAGACAAAGAAGCATAGCCCAAATGAAAGACCAGAACAAAATTCCAGAATAAGAACTAAACAAAATGGAGACAAGCAATGTGCTCTATGCAGTGTTCAAAACACTGATTATAAGAATGCTCAGTGAACTTAGTGAGAACTTCAACGACATAAAAAAGGGCATCAAACCATAAAAAAAGAACCAGCCAGAAATAAAGAACAATTTACAGGGAATCAACAGCAGAGTGGATGATGCTGAGAACCAAATCAGTGATTTAGAATACAGGGAGGCAAAAACCAACCAATTAGAACAGCAAGAAGAAAAAAGAATCTAAAAAATGAAGATAGTGGAAGTAGCCTTTGGGCCAACTTCAAGCATACCAATATTCACATCATGGCAGTACCAGAAGGAGAAGAGAAAGAGCAAAAAATTTAAAACCTATTTAAAAAATAATAACAGAAAACTTCTCTAACTTGGTGAAGGAAATAGACATACAAGTCGAGGAAGCACAGGGAGTTCCAAACAAGATGAACCTAAAGAGGCCCACACCAAGACACCTAATTAAAATGTCAAAGGTTAAAAACAAAAAAAGAATCTTAAAGCAGCCAGGCAAAAGCAGTTAGTTACCTACAAGGGAGCTCCCATAAGAATGTCAGCTGATATCTAAAATGAAACTTTGCAGGCTAGAAGGGGTTGGCAAGAAATATTCAAAGTGAAGAAAAGCAAGGACCTACAACCAAGATTACTCTATCCAGCAAAGCTCACTTAGAATCGAAGAACAGATAAAGAGCTTTCCAGACAAGAAAAACTAAAAGAGCTCGTGACCACCAAACTAGAATTATATGCAATGTTGAAAGATCTTTTTTTAAGAAGATGAAATATATGAACAATAAAATGGCAATAAATACATATCTACCAATAACTGAATCTAAAAAACAAAATAAATGAATAAGAAGAACAGAAACAAAATCATAGATACAGAGAATGTTTTGATGGTTGCCAGATGGGAGCGTGTTCAGGACATTACAGAATAGTCATCAGGCCATAAAGTACAGCATAGGACATATATTAACCAAAGAATACATATGCATGACCCATTGGCATGGAGAATGGTGCGGTGATGGCCTGAGTGAGTACAGGGGTCTAGATAGTGGAAGTAGCCTTGGAGCTAACTTCAAGCATACCAATATTCACATCACGGCAGTACCAGAAGGGACAAATAGAAACCTTGATGTGAGAGAGCATCATTCATGTCTGGCCCCGGGATCAAACCCCAAACCTAGGTATGTACCCTGAGCAGGAATTGAACCCAAAATCTTTCGGTTATGGGATGACACTCTGGTCAATTCAGCTACACCAGCAAGGACTTTATTGATTTTTAGAGAGAGAGGGGGAGAGAGTGAGAGAGAGAGAGAGAGAGGAACATTGATTTGTTGTTTCACTTACTTATGCATTCATTGGTTGACTCTTATTTGTGCCCTGACTGATATTGAACTCTCAACCTTGGCATATCAAAATGACACTAACCAACTGAGCTGCCTGGCCAGTGCTCCATTTTCTATCTTCTTTAAGTTAAAAATTGAAAGAGAGAATTCATCTTCAATGTCTTAAAAAGTTTCTGTCATCAACATAAAGATAACAATTATTTCATGTGTTCAAAGTTTTGTTAAGATTTAATGTTCTTGGAATTTTCTCTACTGATTTATATCCTTTCTTTATCACAGAAGAGTCTTTCTGAATAATAAAGAGGGAAATTCATAATCCAAGTCACATATATTCTCCTACTTCTCTAAATATCATTTAGTAAAGAAAGATGTAGGGAACTTACTGGTCAGAGAAGATGAAAGCAGATACATTTCCCATTATAGTAAAAGCTAAAATTATGACTGGCTAAAGAAGGGCTGTAAGTGGTTTTCAGCTTATCAAGATGAGCAGAGCTTTGAGAAACCCAGGAATGAGGATGGACAGGCCTGGTCTCTGTTTCCTACTTCTTTTTTAAGTATTTATTTATTTATTTATTTATTATTTAATTTTTTGGTTTTTCAATTACAGTTGTCCCATTTTCCCCCCATTTCTCTCCCCCACCCAGCTCAGCCCTTCTCCCACAATTATATTCCTCACCGTTGTCCATGTTCATGAGTCATTTATACATGTTCTTTGACTAAACCCTTCCCTTAGTTATCCCCCTTCTCTCCCTCCCCCCTCCCCCCTATTGACTGCTATTCTGCTCTTTGTTCTATTTAGTTCTTTTGTTTGTCTTGTTCTTTAGTTTCCTGTATTAGGTGATATCATATGGTATTTTGCTTTCTTTGCCTGACTTATTTCACTAAGCATAATTCTCTCTAGTTCCATCCATGTTGTTGCAAATGGCAGGAGTTCCTTCTTTCTTTCTGCTACATAGTACTCCATTGTGTAAATGTACCACAGTTTTTTGATCCACTCATCTACAGATTGGCATTTATGCTGTTTCTAGCACTTAGCTATTGTGAACAGTGCTGCTATGAACATAGGGGTGCATAAGTTCTTCTGAATTAGTGTTTTAGGATTTTTCGGGTATAGGCCTAGCAGTGGAATCGCTGGTTCAAAAGGCAGTTCCATTTTTAGTTTTTTGAGGTAATTCCATACTGTTTTCCATACTGGCAGCACCAGTCTGCATTCCCACCAACAGTGCAGTAGGGTTCCCGTTTCTCCACATCCTCGCCAGCACTTGTTTGTTGATTTGTTGATGATGGCCATTTTGACTGGTGTAAAATGGTATCTCATTGTGGTTTTTATTTGCATCTCCCTGATGGGTAATGGTGTTGAGCATATTTTCATGTGTCTATGGACCTTCTGTATGTCCTCTTTGGAGAAGTGTTCGTTCAGGTCCTTTGTCCATTTTTAAATTGGGTTGTTTGTTTTCTTGATGTTGAATCGTATAAGCTCTTTATATATTTTGGAGATCAGTCCCCTGTTTGTGATGTCATTGGCAAATATGTTTTCCCATATGGTTGGTTTCCTTTTCATCTTGCTGATGTTTTCTTTTGCTGAGCAGAAACTCTTTAGTTTGATGTAGTCCCATTTGCTTATGTTTTCCTTTATTTCTCTTGCCTTAGGAGATGTATCTGTGAAGATATTGTTATGTGAGATATTTGAAATTTTCCTGCCTATGTTTTCCTCTAGGACTTTTATGGTGTCATGCCTTAACGTTTAAGTCTTTGATACATCTTAAGTTTATTCTTGTGTGTGGTGTAAGTTGGTGGTCTAGTTTCATTTTTCTGCAAGTCCCTATCCAGTTCTCCCAGCATCATTTGTTAAAGAGGCTCTTCTCACTCCATTTTATGTTCCTTCCTCCTTTATCAAAGATTAGTTGACCATAGAGGCCTGGTTTATTTCTGGACTCTCTATTCTGTTCCACTCATCTATATGTCTGTTCTTATGCCTGTACCAGACTGTTTTGATCACAGTGGCTTTGTAGTATTATTTGATGTCTGGTATTGTGATTCCTCCTGCTGTGTTCTTCTGTCTCAAGATTGCTTTTGTTATTCGGGGTCTTTTTTTGTTCCATATGAATATTTGGAGTATTTGTTCTAGGTCTGTGAAAGATGTCATTGGTATTTTAATAGGGATTGCATTGAATCTGTAAATTGCTTTGGGTAGTATGGCCATTTTGATGATGTTGATTCTTCCCATCCAAGAACATGGTATTTGCTTCCATTTGTTTGTATCTTTCTTAATTTCTTTCTTCAATGTTATGTAATTTTCAGAGTACAGGTCTTTTATCTCTTTGGTTAAGTTTACTCCTAGGTACTTTATTTTTCTTGTTGCTATAGTAAATGGTATTTTCTTTTTTGTCTCTGTCTCTGATATTTTACTGTTGGTGTACAGAAATGCCTTAGATTTCTGTATATTTATTTTGTACCCTGCTATTCTGCCAAATTCACTTATTATTTCGAGTAGTCTTTTAGTGGAGATTATAGGGTTTTCTAGGTATACTATCATGTCATCTGCATATAATAATAGTTTTACTTCTTCTTTCCCAATATGGATGCCTTATTTCTTTTTCTTGTCTGATTGCTGTGGCTAGGACTTCCAACACTATGTTGAGTAGGAGTGGAGAGAGTGGACAGCTTTGTCTAGTTCCTGATTTCAGGGGGAATGCTTTCAGTTTTTGTCCGTTGAGTATGATGTTGGCTTCAGGCTTCTCAATATAGCCTTAATGATGTTAAGGTATGCTCCCTCTATTCCCATTTTGCTGAGTGTTTTCATCATAAATGGGTGTTGTACTTTATCAAATGCTTTTTCTGCATCTATTGATATGATCATGTGATTTTTGTCTTTCATTTTGTTTAGGTGATGTATTATATTTATTGATTTGCGAATATTAAGCCATCCTTACATTCCTGGGATGAATCCCACTTGATCGTGGTTTATGATTTTTTGATGTATTGCTGGATCCTGTTTGCCAATATTTTATTGAGGATTTTAGCATCTATGTTCATCAGTGATATTGGCCTGTAGTTTTCTTTCTTTGTTGTGTCTTGACCTGGTTTTGGGATTAGGGTAATACTAGCTTCATAGAAAAAGTTTGGGATTGTTCCCTCTTCTTGGATTTTTCAGAATAGTTTGAGGAGGGTAGGAGTTAGTTCTTCCCTAAATGTTTTGTAAAATTCGCCCGTGAAGCCATCCGGTCCCGGGCTTTTGTGTGCAGGGAGATTTTTGATTACTGTTTCGATTCCCTTCCTTGTTGAGACTTTCTACTTCTTCTTGATTCAGTTTTGGAAGGTTATATGTTTCTAGAAATTTGTCCATTTCTTCTAGGTTGTCAAATTTCTTGTCATACAGTTGTTTGTAGTAATTTCTTACTATCGTTTGTATTTCTGCGGTGTCAGTCGTGATTTCTCCTCTTTCATTTCTGATTTTGTTTATTTGGGTCTTCTCTCTTTTTTTCTTGATGAGCCTGGCTAGAGGCTTGTCGATTTTGTTTATTTTTTTGAAGAACCAGCTCCTAGTTTTGTTGATCTTTTGGATTGTTTGTTTAGTCTCTATGTCATTTAATTCTGCTCTGATCTTGATGATTCCCTTCCTTCTTCTTTCCCTAGGCTTTGTTTGTTGTTGTTGTTCTAGTTCTTGTAGCTTTAGGGTTAGATTTTTTGTTTGAGATTCTTCTATCCTTTTCAGATATGCCTTTATTGCTATGAACTTCCCTCTTAGGACTGCTCTTGCTGTGTCCCATAGGTTTTGGGCTGTTGTGTGTTCATTATCATTAGTTTCTAGAAATTTCTTGATTTCTTCTTTGATGTCATTGTTCACCCATTCATTGTTTAATAGCGTGTTATTCATTCTCCATGAGTTTGGGTGTCTTTGATTTTTTTCTCAGAGGTTGATTTTTAGTTTCAAGGCATTGTGGTCTGAAAAGATGCTTGATGTAATTTCAATGTTCTTGAATTTGTTGAGGCTTGTTTTGTGTCCTATCATGTGTTCTATCTTTGAAAATGTCCCATGTGCATTTGAAAAGAATGTATATTTTGCTTCTTTGGGGTGGAAAGTTCTATATATATCAGTTAAGTCCATGTGGTTTAGTGTGTGGTTCAATGCCTGTATATCCTTGGTGTTCCTTTGCTTCAATGATCTGTCTATTGTTGATAATGGAGTGTTGAAGTCCCCTACTATGAGTGTGTTGTTATTTACATCCTTCTTGTGGTCTTTTAGTATTTGCTTTATGTATTTGGGTGCTCCTATGTTGGGTGCATATATGCTTATCAGTGTTATATCTTGTTGATGGGTTGTTCCTTTAAGCATTATGAAATGCCCTTCTTTGTCTCTTTTTATTGCCCTTGCTTTGAAATCTGTTTTGTCTGATATGAGGACTGCTACCCCGGCTTTACTTTTTCAGGTCCATTTGTTTGGAATATTTTTTTATATCCCTTTACTTTCGGTCTATGTAAATGTTTTGTTTTGAGGTGTGTTTCTTGTAGACAGCAAATATGTGGGTCCTGTTTTCTTATCCATTCTGTTACCCTATGTCTTTTAATTGGAGCATTTAATCCATTTACATTTAAGGTTATTATTGACGTGTATTTATTCATTTCCCTTTGTACCTCTGTTCCTCTCCTCTTTTTTTTTTTTTTTTCTTCTTTTTTCTTAGAACATTCCCGTTAGCATCTCTTGCAATGCTGGTTTGGTGGAGATGTATTATTTTAGTCTTTCTTTGTCTGAGAAACTCCTTATTTCACCTTCCATTTTGAATGAGAGCCTTGTTGGGTAGAGTATTCTTTGTTGTAGGCCTTTGTTTTTCATTGCTTGAGATATATTTGACCGTTCCCTTCTGGCTTGTAGTGTTTCTGTTGAGAAATTGGTCGATAGTCTTATCAGAGCTCCCTTGTATGTTATTTGCTGTTTTTCTCTTGCTGCTTTTAGGATTCTCTCTCTGTCTTAGAATGTTGCCATTTTAATTATGATGTGCCTTGGAGTGGGTTTTTTTTTTTTTTTTTTGGTTCCTCTTCATTGGAACTCTCTGTGCTTCCTGAACTTGTGTAAATTTTTCTCTCATCAGGTTGGGAAAATTTTCTGTCACTATTTCTCCTATCTGTTTTTCTATTCCATGCTCCTCTTCTTCACCCTCTCTTATTTTGATGATCCTGATATTATTTCTTCTCATGCTATCCCGTAATTCCCTTTCATCTTGTTCATATTTTTTCAATCTTTTTTCATTTTGTTGTATTGTCTCGGAGTTTTTCTCTACATTATCTTCTAACTCACTAATTTGATCCTTTGCTTCATTTAGCCTGCTTTTGACTGATTCTACTGTTTTTTAGTTCAGAGATCGAATACTTCATTTCTTCCTGGTTCTTGTTAATAGTTTCTAGTCTTTTTTTATGCTGGTGTAGTTCTCTGCAAGGTCCCTGCAATTTTCTTGGAGCTGTTGGTAACTTCCTTGGAGGTTGTCATAGTTGTTTTTAAGGTTGTCAATTATATTGAGCTTCTTCACCACCATTGTTTTGAATCCTGTGTCTGACATTTGGGCTATGTCTATTTCATCTACCTCTCTTTATGGGGATTCCTCTTTTCTTTTCATTGAGAGGTTATTTCTGTGTCTTACCATGTTGGATTCTTCTTGTTTGTTTTTATTTTTTGGGTTTTTCTGCTCTGACTTCCCACCTTTGTGGTATGAGATTCTTTATAGGAGATCTGGGGGTTTCAGTAGTGCAGTCTCTTTGATCTCCTGAGCCTGATGTTCTTGGGTTACCCTTTATGTCATTTGTTTATGCTGTCTGGTTATATTTCAGATGGTCTTTGGTAGGATCTTCCTTCTGGCTAGTTGATTGAGAGTCACTCTATCCACTTTGTCTTGAGTTCTTTTGTGGAGATGCTGTTAAAAATATAAACACACAGCCCAGGCAGGAGACCCACACCCTCAAAAATATCTCCCACCCTCTATCTCGCTATCGACAGCCAACGAGCCAGTATTAATATAAATGTAGAGAGATTAGAGCTTTTATACTATAGGAAGAATAGATAAGAGTTGTTTTTAGGGAGGAAAAATATGATTTTTGAGAGCGGGGATGATAGATTAATAATAGTTGAGACTATACAAGACAGTAGGTAATATTTACATTGTATGTTAATAATAATAAAAGAAAAGGATGGAAAAATGCAGAATATATAGTAAGAAAATGGGATTGTATAGTATTGGATTCACGTAGTAATTATATTCTATTTATTTAGAGTTAAAGGGAGGCTAAACTAGACACACAAACAAATAAACGACGATTAAAGAGGAAGGATGAGAAGGAAAGATTGTGTAAAACAAATTAGAGATATAGTTTGTTTTTTTCCCCCCTTCCCATCTTCTCTTCTTTTTTCCCTTTTTTTAAGGAAGGGGAAAAAAAAAAAAAGAAATGTTTTTACTCAGTTCAGCCTTCATGTGTCGTCTTCTTTTTCTGCGTCCCCAGCTGGTTTAATATGGCAGGTCAGAGGTTCTTGTTCCCTGCAGCAGCGGTGTGCGCCTGCGGTGGCCGGCACGGTGTGCTCCCTTGGTGCCTGCTGGAGACAGCTGAGGTGCCTTTGCATGTGTGCCCCTGTGCACACAGGGCTGCCCGAGAGCTTGCCTCGGGCCTGCTGAGCAGCCCTCCAGGAGCTGGTCTCTCACCTCTTAGGGCGGGGCCACTGACACTTGTGCTCAGTGGAAGTGAGCGTCTGTGAGTCGTGAGTCACTACTGCCTGCTGTTCCCGTGCCGCCCACTGTTCCTGTACCCGCCTGGGCAGGCACGAGCAGAGCCTGAGCAAGTGGTCTGTGCCCCGGCCTGGTGCCCACTGGAGCTGGCCAGAAGTGTCTGCGCATGGTCTTCTGCGTGTTCAGTGGGCCCTCCCCGTGCCCATTGGGGCACTGATCTTATGTTTGTTGGGGTGTGTCCGAGTGGCACCTGGACTCGCGGCTCTGCACACCTGGGCCAGTGAATGAGGGCACTTCCCTATGTGCACCTGTGTGACCCAAGGGGAGGGTTGGGGAGTGGATGAGCACACCACTGCGCCTGTGCTCCTCAAGAATGTCCTACCACCCCCAAACTTTCTACCCCTCTGTGCAGTCCACAAGAGAAAAATATAAAGGAAAATTACATTCTCACTTGCACAGCAGTACCCTGTCTCCTGTCCTTCAGCGTCAATGCCACCTGGTCGAGTCCCATCTCTGCCAGCAGGCAGAGATCCGCTCTCCTCCCGACTCCTCTCTGGTGAAGCCTGTGGTCACCAAAAAACCTTTGTGTCCTTCCAGCTGCAGCTTGGGCAGCCACCCCAGTCAGGAATCTGTCTCATCCCTTTTTCTTCCACTATCCTCACTAAACAGGTTGTTCCCAGATGGTTTTTCTCTAATCCAGCAGTGCCATGGCTCGACTCCTGCCAGTGTCCAGCTGCTCACTGAGATGTTCTGTCTGCAATTAGTCCAAACTACAGATGGGTCTTGGGAGTCTGAAAGCGCAACCTCCCCTCACTCCATCTTCTCTCCCCCTCTTTTAATTTTTTTTAAATGATTTTGTTTATTTTTTAGAGAGGGGGGCAGGGAGAGAGAAAGTGAGGGAGAGAAGCATTGATGTGTGAGAGAAACATTGATAGGTTGCCTTCTGTCTGCCCCCAACCAGGGACCTGGCCCACAACCCAGGCATGTGCACTGACTGGGAATTGAACTGGTGACCTATCAGTTCACAGGCTGGCACTCAACCCACTGAGCAACACCAGCCAGGGCTGCCTCCTACTTCTTGTATCATGTTAGGTAATTACCTAGCAGTCCTGACCCTCCCTTTTCTCACTTGCAAAAGTAGGATAGTACTTAACTCAAAAGTAGTTAGGAAAATTAAACTAAATGATATAGTATATCTGGAACACTTATTATATCTGATCGCCATTTTTGATAAGAGGTATACATTATCAATATCAAGCTTCTAGACCCTTTCTTAAGAAAAGCTATTCTTTGCTTAAGTTATTTGTGATTATGAGTTTATCCTGTTAAAAAAGCAGTTGGGTGTTATTAATATGGAAAAGACTTCCTGATGCATAGTTTGGTTAGCTAATCAGAAAGTGTAAAGATTAGAAGAATATTTATAGAATTATAAGAGTCAATGCTTTCAAAGGCAGCATATTTAAAAAACAAAAACAAAAGTGCCCCATAAACCTTTCTATCTTCAACACAGAGAACTGCTGCACTTACTCCTGTTAACTGTCTCAGCCATAAAAAATAAAGCAGTAGAAAATGTCATGAAAACATATCATCCTTTTATGGCACATATATGTAATTATAAAAACTATATAATTTTTACCTATACAAATTTTACTTGCTTCTACTTATCCTGCCTTTGATTGGGATCATGTTTTAATCACTTTTATATATATGGTATTTAGTAGGTTATCAATATCAATATTCTTGCTGAATGGAATAAATGTGTGAGTAAGTAAATGAGTACAGAAATGAGTATTATTCTGTAAGGCCACTCTTGGACATGTTTACTGTTAACAGAAGCCAAACTACTTGCCTCCATGACTTAGTGACTAATGAATATAGCTTTCTCCTGTCTCCACTGAAGCTAGGAAGAATAGTTTTTTATTTACTGAAATCGGTAAATTATCCCTTCCCTCATTGCCTAATGACCTAGCAACCTGTTGAGCAGTGTATGTGAGACAAGCCAGTAAGCCAGGACAAGCAGAATAAAGAAACTGAGACAGATAAACAGCTAAGCAGTTTACAGCCATCTAGTAAATCACAAAATCCTATCTTCTATAACCAAGGACACTTAAGAGTAGTTTACTCTTCTCCTTAACCAGAGGGTAAATAGCTTAAACCACCCTCCTCAGGGAGATAGATAGAAAGCCAATTAGTGCTATTGGCCATCCACACCCACGAATGGATAAAGTTAAGAGAATAAATCTCATTTTGGTACATCCACATAAAGCTGATGTATATTCTATTGCGATCCTCCCCAAGACCACCCCTAAACCCCCATCCTTTAAAACCTTCAAACTGAAGGTCCTCTGGAGAGCATACCCAGACCTTTCCGTTCTCCCTCTTCTTCCCCAATGGACACACATCTCCTAAACTATAAGCGATCCCATGAGACTTGAAAGTGTGGAGCAATGCACAGTGGTAGCTCATCTCGGGCTAACCCCATGAACCTGCTCCCTAGGCCCCCTTTTCTCTGACTTCTCAGGGAGCCAAACAGCTCTGCCTGCTTGCTCTCTCCTGTTGCTTCTTCTATCCTAGGCCCTTTTTGTTGCACTGTCCCCAGCTTTAATAAATGTCCTCTCAAAATCACTTGGATTTGTGTAGTGAAATCTTTCTTGCACAAAGAACCCACATATTACTGATGGTCCTCAGCAGACCTGCTTGGGCTGGGCCCCTTTCTGGTAACACTAGTAATTGTAAGACATTACACTCACAGAATAGTGATGGTTTTTAGTTGTGTTTTGAAGAGTATGAGGTTTTGAGGTTGCTCAGAGGCCAACATGCCAAAATAGAACTTAAGGAAATGAAGAGAAGTGAGTGTTGCCTCATCTTTGAGAGAGTAGTTCTATAATGTTTTATATAATGAGGCTTCATGTAACATTCTGCTTGAGTTGTAAGACACACTGCTTAGAAAGTCTGAAGCCTGATACAAAGTATTAAATAGAAAGATTCATCACCTGAAGTCAAGAAAAGAAGACAGGTTTGAGCTCTCCTAATACCCAGGCTAACTTGTGACTCATCAAAGGAAAATATATTAAAAGGTAATGTTGAGAGATAATTCTGGTATTTCTGGATGCTTCCTGAGCAAAGAGCATGGATAGCTTTGTTTAAAGATATTTGTAAAGCTGCTCCAAGCAGGGAGCAGATTTGCTTATTCTCCAAGATAATAAAGGTACTTTCCCTCCTTCCTTGGAGATAGTCCAGGGTAATAAAGACAATATCTCCCTCTGAGTCAGAAGGTTGATTTGTTTTCTGATCAGGATGGTAAAGGTAATGTCTCTCTCTGTAGGAGTGGATGAACAGTTTTACTGGTAGCTCCTGTAATAGAATGGTGTTTTCTAAGCTGAGGTTCCTTTCTATGATTCTGTGTGTAGTGTCTCCCTGGGCCTACTTCTGCATCACTGCCAGGCTTGCAGTGCCACGTGTAATAAACAAATCCATTTGAGCTAATTGTCTCCTCACTGGCTGAGTCTATGGCAAACTGACCTAGCAGCTGCAATGGTGGCTGCTGTTCAGGACATGCTTGGCTGCTTGACAGGCAAGTCCTTCACCTCTTTTCAAAATTGTTACTGAGAGTACCTTGCCTGAAAAATAAATTTCCATTCTTACCTATGTTTTTTTACTTTATAGGACAGCCCTTAGTCATGTGATAGACTTTAATAAGAGCATTCATAATAACATTTGGATATTCATCATGACATTTGGGTTAATGGATATCCTATGTACAGCTATGTTCAAAACAAAGCCATTGCTAATATTTCTCTTCTTTCTATCTTAAGGAGCATTGAAAAAAAATCTATCCACCAAAGTAAATATTTTGGGTATGAAGTCCTGGTCAACTAAAAACAAGGGTCTTGAAGTTTTACTGCACCTATGAAACTCAGAGAGCTTGTTTCAAAAGTGGGTCACTGGGTCCCCTGCACAGAGAGCCACACTCAGTGGGCTGGAGAACCAGGGTGTCTGCTAATACAAAACCTAAGGGGATTCTGATTTTTCTGGAAATAGTCACACTTTAAGAAACAAGATCTTAAAAGATACAATAGTGTCCTTTAAAGTAAAATGAAAACGTGAATAAAATCCACAATTTCCTTCAAACCCTGAAGGTTTGATTAGTGAGGCAGATAGGGAGGAACAGGGAGTTTGCATTTCAATACATTGACTCAGCACTTCATCCCTACTTCAGTTCTAACATACTGAAACTACTTCAGGGGTTCCTTTGTGCAGACCTCCATATTATTTTTTCATAGATAATAGGTATTACTGATACTGGTTGAGAAGTTATTTAGCCCAGAGTCAAGTGGTTCTTCAGTATAATGTCTTGGACAGTAAATTTTTTAAAAAGTTAAATTATTTTTAATTTTTCAATTACAGTTGACATACAATATTATATTAGCTTCAGGTGTACACACCAGTGATTAGACATTACATAACTTACTAAGTGATCATTCCAATAAATCTAGTACCCATCTGGCACCATGTATAGTTATTAGAATATTATTGACTGTATCCCTATGCTGTACTTTACATCTCTGTGACTATTCTGTAACTACAAATTTGTACTCCTTTTTTTCTTTTTAAAAAATATTTTATTTATTTATTTTTAGAAAGAGGGGAAAGGAGGGAGAAAGAAAGGGAAACATCAATATGTGGTTGCCTCTCATGCGGCCCCAACTGGGGACCTAGCCTGCAACCTAGGACTATGCCCCAACTGGGGATCGAACCAGCAACCCCTCAGTTCACAGGCCAGTGCTCAATCCACTGAGCCACACCAGCCAGAACACAACTTTGTACTTCTCAATTTCATCTCCTTTTTCACCTGTCCCCCAACTCCTCTTTCCATCTGGCAACCCTCAAAATGTTCTATCTATGATTCTGTTTCTGTTCCTTCTTCGTTTATTTTGTTTTTGTTTTTATATTCAATTCCTTTTTTTAAAAAAAGATTTTATTTATTTACTTTTAGAGAGAGGGGAATGGAGGGAAAAAGAGAAGCAGAGGAACATTGATGTGAGAAAGAAACATTGATTATTTGCCTCTTGTAGAGGCCCCGACCGGGGACCAAACTAGCAACCCAGGCATGTACCCTGATTGGGACTTGAATTGGCAACCTTTTGCTCTGTGGAACAACATCCAAAGAACTGAGCCACACTGATCAGGGCAGATACAATTCTTGAATCCTTCTCCTTCTGATTTTTGAATACAATCTTCTTATACATCTTCATTTTCATGTTCAAGGTTCTCAGAGGGGAAGGAAAATAAGCTAGGAAACCAATTGCTCTATTAGGTCTTCAAAAATGCTATTAGTTATAAAGAGATTATGGAAGTTAATCATAGAGAACAGGCAATACCCCCTCAACCTCATCCCTCCCAAATAACAACATAATACACAATGCCTTGCAGCAAGTTCAAAGAGAAGATGGTAAAGAATCTAATTTTCTTTACCAAAGGAAATAAATCCAAAATTGTCTTTTTATTTATATAAGACATAGGGAAGAAAATGTGCATGAACCTGAGACAAGCTTCTATTTATATGACTAAAAAAACCCCCATAGTGTGTGTTTTGATTTTCAAATCATTATTACCATTCTTTCTACTTATGTCTGTATCAGGGTGTCCAGTTTATAAACCAATAAACATCTTAATTGTTTATTCAAGATCGTGCTTGATTTTTGCAATTCTCTTTGGAGAATACATTTAAATTCTTGATTATTGAGATTAGAATGAACTATGATCATTTGCATGACTAGAATGAGCCATATGTGGGGGTGGTAAGGCAGCACTTTCAGCTCCAGATTATTTTTGGCTCTTTGTTCCTGAGAACAATCTTTTTTCTACTTACCTTTCATAACCCCACAAGGATCTGTATCACAATTTGTTTAGGATTGATAATAAAAATTTAGAATTTCTCAGAATAATAACAAGTCCTAGGGCCTATAATGTTATTAAGGAAAACAATGGAAAAGGAGTTGAGCCCTGGCTGGTGTGGCTCAGTGGATTGGGTGCTGCTCTGTGGACCAGGAGGTTGCAGGTTCGATTCCTGGTCAGTGCGCATGCCTGAGTTGAGGGCTGGGTACCCATTTGGGGTTGCATTAGAGGCAACCACAGATTGATGTTTCTCCTTCTCTTTTTCGGTCTCTTCCCTTCTCTCTGAGAATAGATAAATAAAATCTTTAGAAAAAAAGAAGAAAGAGAGTTGAACTTTATATTCAGAACATTTTCATTTCCCCCGAAAAGAAATTCATATCTATTAACAATCATTCGCCATTGCCCCTGCCCCTGCCCCAGTCCCTGACAACCACGTTTTACTGTTTGTCACTTTAGATTTGCTTATTACCTACTATACATTTGAAATTTCTTTTAGCTTACTACTTTACTACCCTTTTCACATTTTCCTCCTTTGCCCTAAATAGCCTTTTTAATTTAATTTAAGTGACTGTCTACTAAGCTAAAAGTCTTCTAATTTAAGGAGGTTCAGTGAAGAGCCATGAATTTAATTCCATAAATTCTTACAGTGAAAATTTGTAGAGCTTCACGTTTAGTTTTTCCTTTTTTTAAAAAAGATTTTATTTAATTTATTTTTAGTGAGAGGGGAAAGGAAGGAGAAAGAGGGAGAGAAACATCAATGTGTGGTTGCTTCTCGCACACCCCCAACTGCAGACCTGGCCTGCAACCCAGGCATGTGCCCTGACTGGGAATCAAACCGGCAACCCTTTGGTTCACAGGCCTGCACTAAATCCACTGAACCACACCAGCCAGGTTCTATGTATTACATTTTAAATAAAAAATAACATTCCTTTCACAAATTGTGGAAAAGAAATGTTGATTCTAACAATTTTGGTACAGTAGTCCCTCTCTATATCACCATTCACTTATCGTGGCCTCACTGCATGGCGGGATTTTAACAAATATTATATTTAATTATTTATCGCAGATTTTTTGCTATATCGTGGGATTTTGTGGTACTTTATATGTATGTTACATAGGTTTAAGAGTGTAGAATGTATTTAAGAACATCAGTAGTGTTTATAAAAGTGTGGAAAAGGTTAATAAGGGACTGCGAATGGTTTATAAGTGTGCGGGAAGGGTTTATAAAGCCTTAAAATATATATAAATAATAAAATAAATGTAAGGTTCCTACTTTGCGGATTTTCACCTATCGCGCGGGGGTCGGGGTGTGTGTGTGTCTAGAATGTAATACCCGTGATAAGTTAGGGAATACTATATTGCTAAACAGTATATTAAATCTTAGAAACAAACGAAACATAAACAACTTACTTTCCATACTTCTAGCTTGACTACTAGAAAGGGTTTTAATTAAAAGACATAGCTTCAGAGTAAATAATGCTCATTTCCAAATTTAGGTGTGAATGAATAACAAGAAAGGTAGAAAAAAACAAAGAGAAGATTTACAAGAGAATGATAAAAAGACACTTCTGGTAGATTAAAGACAGTGGCAAATTCTTTGACACTCCTTTTGTAGGAAGATGGGATCCATTGAATCTGGGTTGGTCTTAGTGACTTCCTTGACTAATAAAGTTCAGTGCCAGTGACACTATGTGACTTCCAAGGCTAAGTTCATAAGTCCTGTAGCTTCTTGCTTCATCTCTTGGAATGTTTGCTCTCCACATTCTTCAGACTCTCACCATCTTAAGATACTACCTTTGGATTTCAGTGGCTGTCCAGTGAGAACACCCAGCTGCATGGTGAGACTGGATGAAGGTGCCTGGGTTTACAGTCTCCACTGACCTCTCAGCTGACAGCCAGTCCAGCTGAGCCTTCAAATAATTACAGTCCAGCCAATATCTGTCTGCAAACTGTATACGGGACTCCAAGGAGAAGTGCCCAATTGAACCCTTCTTGAATTATGACACCTCACATAATAAGCAAATAAAATGTTTTTTTTTTTTTCTTGAAAAACTTTGGGGTAATTTTTTATACCACAGATGTTAACTGAACAGTTTTGCTTTTGTCAGACTGCTCTAGCAACTTCTGTCATATCAGGCTTTTTATAACATGACAAGGTTGTTGGATTTGCTAGAACCCAGTCTGAAAACTTGTAACAAACAAGTCATATAATTATCAGGTAGTACTGTAACACCAAGTGGAACTTTTAATGATTTTGTTGCTCAGTGAAGAATCTCCTTAAGTCTCTATCTCTGCCACCTTCATTATGTCTAACTATAAAAAAAATCTACATAAGAATGTCCTTTATCTCCACTCTTTGTTGATCTGAGAGATGTAGACTGAAGGAGTCAGTATTCTACCTGCTTGAATTTTGCTCCAGACCGTTGCTTTCCATCTTCCTGGGGAGGGCTGCCCTTGATTACAGCACTCCCTGGGCCTCCCAGGATTTCACACCCCCTGCTCACATTTGGTTCTAGGGCAGGCTGTTCTGAGCATGACCTGCTGGCATCATAACCTGTGTGTGACTAAATGCTGATTTGCTCAAAATGTTTTTTGACTTTGCCCAGGTTGCCTATGCTGCTTCTGCCTCTTCCTCCCTCACCACCTTCTTGCCTAATCAGTGCTGGGGGATTTCTTTAACTACCCTTAGCCCAAATGTTATAGATGTGTTCCCGCTACACCAGTCAACCTCTGTCCTATCTGGAATACTCTATATCAAGTTTGAAGCATATTTCAGTCCTTATTTCCACATAGTTCTGCACCAATCTAAAAGAGGAGACAAAATTCACCACCAACTTGTTTGAAATACTCAGTTGTATAAATGCCTCATTTTTCTGTTTCATCATTAAGTCATTGAGTTTTACCAGGCCTCTCTACATACACACACATTGCTTCTCTATTATTTGTGGCCACTATTTGATGAAAGGCCTTTTGGGTTCCTGGTGATAATGATGGGTGGCAGTTGAAAGTCATTTCTTTTTCTTTTTTTATTATAGTATACAGTCCTAACTGAGGATATATTTTAGAATTTTGTTAATAAAAAGTGTCACTAATTGTTATGGACTGAATCTTGTCTTTCCCCCTGCCTCACCCAAATTCATGTGTTAAATCCCTAACTTGCAATGTGAATGTATTTGGAGATAGAAACTTTAAACAGGTAATTAAGGTAAAAACGAGGTCATAAATGTGGGGCCATAATCCAATAGAACTGCTATCATTTTAAGAAGAGGAAGATCACTGGCTGCTGTGGCTCCATTGGCTGGAGCATCATTCCATACACCAGAGGGCTTTGGGTTTGATTCTAAGTCAGAGTATATACCCAAGTGTGGGTTTCATCCCCGGTCAGGGCACATATGAGAGGCAACTGATTGATGTTTCTCTCCATCTCTTTTCTCTTCCTTCCCCTCTCTCTAAAAATAAAAATTAAAATTAAATTAGTTTAAAAATTTTAAATAAATTTTATGTAGTTTCGGGTTCTTTCCCAATTTTTCAAGCCCATATTCTCACTCTCCTCTGCTGGTCCCTTTCCATTTCCTACACCTTTTAATGCTGGAGTGTTGCAGGGCTCAACCTCAGACCTTAACTTTATTCTATATAAACTCATTCCCTGCATGATCTCAGTCAAACTCCAGGCTTTAAACACCAGCTATATATACATTTAGCCTAAGCTTTTCCCTTGAACTTCTCACACAGATATCCAAGTGTCTACTAAACATCTTCCTTTGAATGTTTAATAGGCATCTCATATTTAGGATGTCCAAAGCTAAGCCAAACTCCAAATTCTTCCCATCTTGGCCTTCTCCTCTTGGTAAACACCAATTTTACGCTTCTTTGGCCCCAAACCATAGGGTCATCCTTGACTTTCCTTTCTCTCACTTCCAATTCTCAACCTTTCAGCAAATCCTATTGACTGTTCTAACAAAATATAGCTAAAAGCTGACCATTTTTAACATCTCCCTTACCACCAAGGTGAAAGCCACTATCACCTCTCCCTTGGGTTATTACCTCCTAAGTAGTCTTTCTGCTTCTGTGTTTCCCTCTAATAGTCTATTCTCCACAACAGCCAGAACATAAAATTAAAATTAAGTCAGATCAGATTGGTTTACTTTTCTGCTCAAAACCCTCCAGGAGTTTTCCATTTCCCCCCAGGTTAAAAGGCAGTCCTTACAATGATCTATCAATGCTGCAGAGCAGACCTGCTTTGTTTACTCTCTGACCTCAAACATTTCTCACTTGGTTTCAGCCACACTAGCCTAAAATTGCTGCTTTTTTTCTGACTTAAACAGTCTTATCCAAGATATCTGCAAGGCTCACTCTCATCTCCAAGTCTCTTTATCACTTCATTAATCAACTATTACTTTAATAGAGAGGTTTACCCTGTTGAGTGCAGGTAAATGTTTAACAACTGGCTCTCTGAAAAAAATATGTATGCTAGTATTTACATTACTGTATAACACAAGTTTTAAAGTATATTTTATTGATTATGCTGTTACAGTTGTCCTAAATCTTTTCCCTTTGCTCCCCTCCACCTAGTGCCACCCTTCCCTCCAGCAATCCCACCCTTCTTAGTTCATGTCCATGGGTCGTGCATGTAAGTTCCTTGGCTTCACCTTTTCCTATATTATTCTTAATTTCTCCCTGCCTATTTTGTACCAACCAATTATGCTTCTTAATCCCTGCAATATTTCCCCATTTCTACCCCTTCCCCCTCCCAGCTGATAACCCTCCAAATGGTCCCCATACCTATGATTCTGTTTCTGTTCTGGTTGTTTGCTGAGTTTGTTTTTGTTTTTATTTTTTAGATTCAGTTGTTGATAGTTGTGAGTTTGTTGTCATTTTAATGTTCATAATTTTGATTTTTTTCTTAAGTCCCTTTGACATTTCATATAATAATAGCTTGGTGATGATGAGCTCCTTTAACTTTACCTGGTCTGGGAAGCACTTTTTCTGTCCTTCCATTCTAAGTGATAGCTTTGCTGGATAGAATAATCTTGGTTTAAGTCCTTGCTTTTCCTCACCTTGAATACTTCTTGCCTGCAAAGTTCCTTTTGAGAAATCAGCTTATAGTCTTATAGGCACCCCTTTGCAGGAAACTCTCTGCTTTTCTCTTGCTGCTTTTAAGATTCTCTCTTTATCTTTAATCTTTGGCGTTTTAATTATAATGTGTCTTGGTGTGGTCCTTTTTGGGTCTAGCTTGTTTGGGACTCTCTGTGCTTCCTGGACTTATAACACAATTTTAAGTTTCATTTGCATTGTTGACATTTTATTAATTATTTTCTGAAGTTTAGGGTGGCTATCAACAAGCAATAAAAAAAATCCTGAGTTGTTGCACTTGTCAGATTTCCTGGTGTAACTATTTCCACCACAGCCAATTTGAAGCTATTAAAATGATGTCACTCAAGGTGGAGTTGGGAGATGCTGTGCAGCGGCAGGTAGCACACACCATGGTATAGCATTTCTTCCAACAGATCCAGTAGACACAAGTAACCACAAGAGAATGAACAATAGTAAAATGTAATAAAACAGGAAGTGATGAGATATAAATATTTGTTACCTTTGTTTTTATAAAATTTATTTAAGCTGATATAATTTAATTTTTAGTTATAACTGTGTTTTACAGCTGGGTTACAAAATTCTTGGAACATTTTGGTTTCCATGAACCGACAGTAGCAGAGTCTAGCATACCATTGACTACTTTTCTGATGATCTTGTATAAAATAGTCATCCTTTCCCGTCACTCTTTATTCCTCTTATCCAGCTATATTTTTCTCCGTTAACATTTAGTACATTGCATACGTGCACACACACATCTTTTTCTTTTCTTTTTCCTACTAGGATTTAAGCTATGTAAGTCTAGGCACATTGCTTATTTTGTTTACCTCTCTGTTTCTTGTACTTAGAATATGCACTGAATATTATTTAGGTGCTTATTTATTAGAGGAAAGAATAAGTTTATCAATATTTTGTTCAAAGTGGATATTAGCCTGTTATTGAAAAATCAAACAACTGGGAATCAGAATAATACTGTCTACAATAGCTGTAAACAACAGTTACATGCAGCTCCTCTAATTCTCACAACTTCCCTATGAGGCAGATATTATTGTTATTCCATTTTACAGATGAGGAAATGGCACATAGAACTGCTCAGTGACAGACAGCAGACAAAGAACATAGCCAGGATTGACACTGAACATTTGGGTTTCCAAAACAACACTTAAAAATTTTTTGTTTAAGTGTCTTTTGTTTTTTTATTTTTTGAGTTCTGGAAAATTTAAAAAGTGTACAAAATTAGATGAAATAAGATGATGAACCCCAAATATCTCTCATGGAACTTCAATATTTATAAACTCCTGGTCAACTCCTTGTTATTTATTTATTTATTTATTTATTTATAAAACTTCTTGTTATTTATGATCCCTTCCCCAACAGATTACTTTGAAGAAAATTGAAATAATTATTTTATTAATATTTCAGTGTTTATCTCTAAAAGATAAATATTAAGCCACATTCTGATTAAAAATTTGGTACTGTCTATTTTTGGCTCAAAGTTTCTTTGTCAGTTACTGAATATACTAATTTTTCTCAGATTTATTTGAGTACCAAATGAGACAATATATTCAGAATACTTCTATAAAGCACAATATAAGGATTGGGTTTTCAACTCATGTATGTTTTGTTTCCCACACTGAGCGACTGACACAAATTCTCCGCATCAAAGCCTAGGTCGGGGAGTACATATAAAGCATGACCTGCTTTCCCCCAGCAATGTGGTTTTCCAAATAACACCATGCCTTATAAATTTGCCAGACTTCTTACAGAGAGTCAGCAGTCACATGGAACATATATGCCCTTGCAAGACTATAAAGCCTTTAGAGAAAACAAATAAAGTATTACTTTTATATCTGGTAAAAAGCAGCTGTTGAAAATCATAAATATTTACAAGACTCTAATAAAACTTGATTCTCAAAGAGGAGTATGAGCATTTCTAGATGGATGTAACAATGTACAAGGGTGAGAGAGATGGAATGAGATGCATTGGCACACCTTAGTGGAACCTCATCCTACCATGAATAATATGAAACATTATTTTAAGTAATACTAACAATAATATTAGCACACACTTACCTAGTTCTTTAATATGTGTCAGGCACTGTTCTAAATCCTTAACACATATTAACTCATTTAATCCTTACAACGACTCTATGAGGTGGGTACAATTATTATCTCTGTCTGGATGATGGGGAAGCAGAGGCACAAAGAGGTTAAGGACTTTGCCAACATTACATGACTAGTAGTGGGGAAGCCAAGATTTAAACTCATGTCTTTGGGTTCAATCTGTGCTTCTACCACCATTCTACATATCTCTCTTCTCAAAACAAATTAATATAGTATTATTTTCCAAACATCTAGCTAGTTAAGTACTCTTTTTATAATTTTCAAAGTATATAATTGACATATAACATTGCATTAATTATAGGTGTACAACATAATAATTTTATTTACATATATATTGCAACATGATCACCATATAAGTTTAGTTAACATCCATCACCAACACATGAGGGGAGGGGGCAAAAAAACTGGAATTATCTTCTGGAGGGCAAATCCCCTGTAGTTTAGACTTCTCCCACTAGGTAAATGTTCACCAGCTGGCATTGTGAGAGGCTGTGTTTGGCTTCAGTGAATTTCTTTGAACACTCTTTCAATGTGTTTTCCCATTTCCTGATGGGTGATTTACAAGCCACCTGCCCACACTACGCAGAGTGTTCAGCAGTTTTTGACCAAAAACGGCATGACTCCTGTGTTCCATCCTCCCTATTCACCCAATTGTGCCTTGAGAAACTTATTTTTGTTTCCTGGGATGAAAAAAGTCCTCAAAGGGAAATGTTTTGCCAATGTGGAGAGGTCACACAAACAACAACAACAAAAAACTGGCGGAAGCACTAAAAAGCATCAAAATCAACAAGTTCAGAAACTGTTTTGAGCAGTGGAAAAAATGTCTCAATAGATGTGTTGCATCAAATAGAGAGTACTTTGCAGGTGACTGAAATTTAAACATATAAGAATAAATACACAAATTTTTATAAATAAATTCCATTTTGGGGCTCTCCTCTCATAGTTACATTTTTTCTTTAATGAGACCTTTTAAATTCTACTCTCTTAACAACTTTAAGATATATAACACAGTATTGTTAACTATAGTCACCATGCTGTAGTTTATTTATCTTATAACTGGAAGTTTGTACCTTTGACCACTTTTACCCATATTGCTCACCTCCCATCCCCCATAAAATTCTTATTTGTAAAAAAAGAAAAAAAATTCATGAAATTAATTGTTTGGTTAGCTGGTCATATTTCCTCTTAAGACACATCTGAAAATAAACTCACATTTACTAAAATAAATATTTCCTTCTAGGTGATCTCATTCATCGTGATCTTGGACACATTGTTTTATGGGGTAGACAGCAGCAAAATTGAAACAAATTGATGACTAAGATGTTTTATGGCAAGTGAGTTGTATAGAGTTAGGCTTCTGGACCCTCTGGACACAACTCTTCTGCTGTCAGAAACATATAGGTGAGAAGTTTGATATAAATTGCTTAAGGAATGAGGCTTAGAAAACATAAAACAAAATCTAGGGATACATATTTGTAAACAGCAAGTATTAGTCATGGGGTTTTCCAGGAAACTTATCTCCTGACACTAGGAGTATACCCTGAGTGAGATACAATCTTTGTTCTCAAGTACCTCACAGCCTACTGGGCAAGACAGACATGTCAATACTCTGAAGCAATGTGATAGACAGGTTGAGAGAGGTTTGAAGGTGGTGATAGGTTGTCAGAGTAAGGGGCATAATGCTCTGCTTGGGAGAATCAGAGAAGGCTTATTTATGACTTTTAGAAAAGATCTGGAAGAGACAGGACTTTGAGGCTTGCAGAAGAGAAGGAAAAGAGACACTTAATAGCCATAGGCTCTTTCCTACCCTGGAAAATATATACTAGGCAATTATATAGATTAAAATGGAGGTTCAGGGATCTCTACCAACATGTGCAGAATGTGTCTCCATGCCTATATCTTTCTGTCTTCAAAGGACAATCTCCCCTAACTACATACTAACACTTACACACAAGAATTGGAGCTGGAGCCAGAACTGTGTTTACTTTAGGATTCTATTATGTCTGGGTATGTTTTGTGAACAAGTGGCATGGGGCCACCATGATTCCCTGACACCGAGGAAGCATAATATGCTGTTTAGGAGGCAGCATATTTGGCATACAAATCACTAGGAAGTGGAGAAGCCTGTGTATTATACTTCAGGTCGTTGGAGTCTGGAGACTGAATTTAATGCTAGGTTCTGTCACTTGTCAACTGTGTGATATGAGGTAATTAATCAATTTCTTGATACTTTTATTATTTTATCTGTAGAAATGGTGGTATTACCTGTTCTGGGAATGGTCATAAGGATTAAATTGATCATGTATATGTAGAAAACATTTTGGCAACAAGGAACATCACAGAAATAACTTGTCATGTGCAAAGAGAATGTTCACAATGGTTTGAGAATGGTTAGCCAGTGTTTGGAGGGAGAAATTATTTCTTAGTTGAAGTTTCTTAGATTAAGGACTAAATCCCAACATGGGAGAGTACAAATAGAAAACAAATGAAAATTAAAAGAGAAGAGATATCTAGGGTGCAAAATGACAATGACAGTGGTGCCAGCAGCTTCCCGGGCGCACACTCAGTCCTCTCCAATTATGGGTGTTCAGTGTAGACTTCAGTGGACTGTGGCAGAGTACATACTTTGGTGTGTGGCAGTGGAAATCTCAGTAGATGCTGTCATCCTGGCTACTGCTTTAGAGGCCAAGGACAGTGGGAGCATCACTTCAATGAGATAGAACAGAAGAGAGCAGTCAAAAGAATATTTAGAAGAGCACATTCCTAATTTTCTGAGAGGCTCAGTTTTCCACAGAACATGCCTGGACAGAACCAGAAAAATCCTGGTGCCTGATTACCATTGTGATTATTTTTTCCCTTTCGGTTGGTATGTTTTGGGAAACACAGTTTCCACTTAAGTAATAGTAAAAGGGAAGGAACTGAGAACTTCTAATAATAGAAATGAATAAGTAAGTGGGAAATAATATTCAGCACAGGCAAGTGCAATGGTCAGCATACAGTAATTAATGATAGTATGATTTCAAGGTAAAGAATTCTGAGATGTCAACTTGAATTTAAGGATGTAGGTTTTTATTTAATTATTCAATGTGCTGTTTTCATACAAGACAAGTAAAATATTGGAACTTATAATGATGAAAGAAAGCATAATTTTCTTTTACTCAAAACACCATACTGTTTTTGGCAACACACTCAGGAAAGACAGTAGCACTAAAAGTAAATAAAGTTCAGTATTACAAGAATAATAAAAATTACAGGATGGAAAATTTCCATGTAGAAGCAAATTTGAAAGACTAGAATTCTGAGGTGGAAAAGGCCCAGAAGGAGACAGGATCAAAGTCTGTTCCACAGTGTGTGTGTGGATGGGGGAAATGTGGACTTGGTCATCAAATCCGTGAATTCCAGCATTATTAAGTAATCACTAAAACTTCAAAAAGGTTATTTTAGGGCAAATCAGGGGACAAAATTTTAAAATGGGTAATCTACATGTGAAATTCCTCCTGAAAGAATGGTTTGAAAATTGAAATAGAAACTTTAAAATTTAAAAGAACATGATAATTAATTTGTAGTAAACTTCAGCAAATGTTTAGGCAGTTAGCGTACTTTTCAATGTTTTTCATATTGACACAGAACAAGCAACATGATTTCTACCTGTCCACATACAGACTGGGGTACTTGGTTGAACGGCCTTTTTGTCATTATTTTTTCTTTTTTTTTAGAGAATTTAAATGGCTTGACATTTTACTGTTTTGTATGTCAGTGGTTGAGTCAAAAATGTGAACCCTGATTTCTGACTTCCATTTTAGGACAACTTCAAGGGACAGTGCCTATAACTGAAAACGTTGTTGATATTTTGAATTATAATTGTTAAAAATATTAACAACAATAGATTCATTCTTTTAGATTAAATCCTCATCTTATGTAAATGAAAACACTCCATTTTTAAGCAAGTCATAAGCCTCTTAGTCTGAGAGTAACTTGTTAAATAATTCTTAACATGATATTTTAATCTATGAATAAACAGAGGGAGGGTTTCACACATCTTTATTGCTCTAGTATAAACTTTACATAATAGTAACAAAAAAAAAATGTGTTTAATTAGTCTCTTCCAGTAAAAGTATTTTAGAAATTTTCCATTGCTCAATACTTCCCACAATGGAAAATACACTGCATGGGAGGTATTTGTAAATATTTGATTGTTGTTTCACTGATTACAGTGTCAGAACCTATCAATCATTAACACTTCAAAAACCATATACCTGGTTAGTTGTTTTCAAAGTATATTCTTTCTCTAAAGGATTTTTAGACTTTTAGAAGTAGAGAGTCCCCTGGTGAGCACCTAGTCTAATATTTTAATATCACAGGTGGTAAAACAGACCAAGAATGTCTAGTGACTTTCACAAAGTCCTCCATCCAACCTTAGCTGGATTGTAGGTCCACAGTTTTCAGGCTCCCAGCTCAGCACTCTTCTCTAAGAAGAATTATCATTTACTCTTTGTTCTAAAAGAACATGAATAGCGATACAATAACATTGTCATAGTTGTAGAAATTGAAATGAAGAAATTTAGGAAATTGTAGGCATAGACATTTGTTTCCAGTGCTGTTATATGTGGTCATGTCATAAAATTCAATGATAGCCTCTATAGAAAGGATTGTTAGAATATTAACTCGATGTTAAACTACTATTACATAAAATAAAAAAAAGTTCCTAAATTAGTGTCAGGCATATGATCAGCATGTAAAAGTGTTAGTTAAATTTGATTGTGATTTTAAAATTATTTATTTTTGACATTCATTATTATTTCATATTAGTTTCAGGTGTACAGCATAGTGGTCAGACAATTATCTTATTTATGAAGTGATACCCCTGATAATTTTAGTACCCTCAGTATTACTGACTATATCCCCTATGGTGTACTGATTGTGATTTTTAAAAATAAAAATGCCACGCCATGACAGGTGTGACTCAGTTGTTTGGGCATCAACCTGCAAGGTGAAAGGTCACCAGTTCAATTCCTGGTCAGGACACATGTCTGTGTTGCCAGCTGGGTCCCTGGTTGGGACGCGTGCGAGAGGGAATGACTTGATGTCTTTCACATTGATGTTTCTCTCCTTCTCTTTCTCCCTCCCTCCCCCTCTCTCTACAAGTAAATAAATAAAATCTTTAAAAAATAAAAATTCTAGATAGAAAAATGTTTGAATTATTTAATTACTAGCATATTTATTTTAGAAAGTATAAATACATCTACAAGATGATAATAAAATAATTTAGTCTGAAAAAAATCAGCCAAAACAGCAATTTGGTGTAGTGGAGACTAAGCCACCACCTTCTACATATCAATGGTCTCTGGTCTCTGGAGGCAACAGTGAGTGGAGTGCCAAGACCTGGCACTTTGACTATTGAATAAACACTTGTATTGAAGGTTGTTTTCTCCACATTTAAGTAGAGAAGCAGTATGACTCCCAGAGTGCAAGTTAAGAAACTCTAAACCCTTCTGTTGAAAATTTATGCTCAGGGTAAGCCTACAGAACTTTTTGACTAACATTCAGAGGAGCCAGCAACAGTGTGCTGGGAGGCTGACTTATCGGCTGTTTCTCCCCTTCTCTGCTTTGATGAAAGGGATTCTACATAGAACAGCTTCCAAGTCCCTGCTCTTTGACCAGTGCCAGAGCTGACGGTTCATTATCATATTTTCAGTCTCTCAGTAGCAGATGCAAAGTGCCCTGACAGACTGGAGCTGCTGCTGGATGAGGAGGCTCGACTGAGCCAGTGGACAGTGTGGTTTATTCCAGGGAACACTGCCCACAGTGTCCATCTCTTCTGAGACATAAACTAACAACTGAGATCAAGACGCTCCTATTGGTGGGGATGCTGTGGCTTAGTCCCTTAAATAAAATGAGGAAACTTCTAGTACAGATCTTGGCCTTAAATCTGTTACCTGTCACTAAATAAATTATTAGTTTACTTTAACAGAAATTAGTTGATATGCTACAACAAAAAACGTGAGGTATCTGTAGACAAGCAGTAAGGAAACTTATCACTTTTATTTTTCCCCAGAACCAATTTAGGGAAACCAAGGTTTCAATCTATATTTTTATTTTCCTCTTGAAAAATGGTAACAGTCTAACTGAGTACTGTGGTGGTGATGGAAAAAATACCCATTGTTTGGATATTTTACTTATATTGGGATGCAAATTAGAAACATTGGCAATGGAAGTATTATGATCTGGACATATTTGAAAAGTAGCATCAGGAAAAGACTAAGAGCTTTGGAAACAGGCTGGGCAGAGAGGCAGTATAGAATAGTGTTGAATACTCTGTCTTGTTCTTCTGACATGTAAATTGGTGATGAGAATAGTATGTAGTTTTGTCTGAATATTAAATATCATGATATATGTTGGTTAGAAGAACAGAAAACAGTACACCATGCAAACACTAACAAAACAATCAAAGTAAAAGGCAGGAGTTATTATATAGATAACAGTTAAATTAGATGTTACAATAAAGAATATTACCAGGGATGAAGAAGGTCATACATAATGATAAAGGGGTCAATTCATTAAGAAGACATAACAATCCTAAATGTATATGTACCTAAAAATACAGTTTCTAAATACTTGAAGCAAAATACTGATAGAACTGAAAAGAAATATAAATCAACAATTCTAGTTTGAGATTTCAACCCTCTCTCTTACTAATTAAGAGAACAAATAAAAAATCAGTAAAGACAGGGCACTTGAACAACACGATGTACTTGATCTAGTTAATATTTATTGAAAACTTTCTGCAACAGCAGCAGAATATGTATTCTTTTCAAATGCACATATAACATTCACCAGGACGGACCATATTCTCAGCTATAATACAGATCTCAATAAATTTAACTGAATTTAAATAAACTAATACAAAGTATGTCCTCTGACTACAATAAAATTAAAATAGAAATTAATAACAGAAAGATATGAAAAATCCCCAAATACTTGAAAATTAATCAATATATTCTAAATAAAAATGGGTCAAACAAGATTCCACGTTGAGATTATGAAATATTTTGAACTGAATTAAATAAAAATAACATAAAAATTTTTGGGTGTAGCCCAAACAGTACATAGTAGGAAAAATTTTGTATTAAATTGTGTTAGAAAAGAAGAAAATCTGAAATCAATGATCTAAGTTTCAATCATGAAAAAACAGTGAAAAAAAGCAAATTTAGCCCAAGTAAGCATAAGAAAGGAAATTATAAAAGTAAGAGAAGGAATTAGTGAAATGGTAAGTAGAAAAATATAAAGAAAAATCAATGGAATAAAACATGTTTTGCAAAGGTCAATAAAACTGATAAATCTGTAGTCATACTGGTAAGAAAAAAGAGAAAGAAAAGATTACTCTAATATTAGGAATAGAATGAGACAGTAACTATCAGTGCTTTAAAAAGCATAATAAAGGAATATTATAATTTTGTGCTAATAAATATGTAAAATTAGATTAACTAGGCAAATCCTTTTGAAGTCACACAGCACAAAAATTCATGCCAGAAGCAACAGAAAACTTAAATAGTCCTGTCTATTAAGAACCATAGAAGTCATAATGAAAAACTGTTCTATGGAGAAAATTTCAGGTTCAGTTGGCTTCATTAGTGAATTCTACCAACTATTAAATTTAAGGTTTAACCAGTACCAGTTCTACACAAGTTCTTCCATAAAATAAAGATGAGAATATCTCACAACTCATTTTATGAGGCTAGCATTACTCTGATGAAGACATTCAAAGAAAAGAAAACTAAACTCCAATATCCCTCATTAACATAGATGCAATGTAAAAATTGTTAACAAAGTATTAGAAAATTGAATTTAGTGATACATAAATACAATACATCATGACCAAATGAGTTTATTCCAGGGATTCAGGTTTAGCTTAAAATTTGAAAGCCAGTTAATTTTCCATATCAATAGACTAAAATATCAGATGATAATCTCAACAGATGCATAAAATATATAAATGTATCTTCCTCTGTATGTTGTTCTTTTGACATAACTTTGGTATTTGTAATTTTGAACTTATTTCAATTAATGAATACTTTTCAGTATTCAGAAAGGCTTTCCATCACTTTCTTGGCTAAAGTACTTCCCACTCTACTCTCCCTGTCTCAGGTGCTCATTCATTCCCTACCTCCTTACCTCATTTTATTTCCTGCATGGACTTGTTATTGTTTAACACAATTCTATGCTATTATTGGTGTACTGGCTTTCTGTTTCCTTATTTATTTTCCTTATCATCCCACTAGAATGTATGCCTCATAAAGGCAGATAACTTATATATCTTGGTCATCATTTTATCCCCAGTGCTTACAACTATGACTGACACATGTTAGGCCATTAATATTTGTCAAATAAATATTTGTTGAGTGAATGAATAAATAAGTCCTTGCTTTTTCTAAGAACATCTTCCTACTCATTGAAACTGTGGAGTTTCTGGGCCTGCAATCTGAGTGTGCTCTGCCTTTCTGTGTTAATCCTCAGTCTTGCTGTCTGGGAATGGTAGTCATTGCTTTCTTCCTTTTCAGGACAAGTAGGGTCCCAAGAAGGCCAACATGGGGCAAAAGGGCAGCAAAACCTGTGGGTAAAGGGTCCTTGGCCCCAAGGGCTAGCACACTTGCAAACAGAGTGGACCCATTCATTTATTTTGAAAACAATTGGTTTTTAATGTAATATCTTGTTAATAACTAATGCTATATGAGTGCTTTAAGTAATAAACACTTCTCTCTGTCTTAAGACTTAGAAAAATTGCATGTATTACGAAATCAACTGTTTTCTGGTTGATGAGTTATTAAAAATTGCCACATATTTATTCAGTGTAATCAAATGGCTTTCTGGAGTAAAACTGTTTGGAGTAAGGCTAGATTTGTGGACAAGGTAGGCTGAAGTAAGAGTTTGAGAATTGTAAGGGATGAAGTTGGTGCCAAGAATCTGAGCCAGCTTGGAGTTCTTGCTGACCACAGTGAAGCTTTAGCCTTTAAAATGGGATACTAAGGTCTTTAGACAATCCTGTCTAAAGGACATCCCTTTAAGCCTTTAATCTAGGCAGGTCAAGACAGATACTCCACACTCCTCTCACCACCAGCTGGATGATGTCTTACCTGGCCAGCAACCTCTAGTGACATTAGCATAGACCAAGTTTTGAAGGTGGTAGTGAGAGAAATGTGTGTGTGCATGTGTTTGGGGTGGGATAGGGAGCTGTAAAGCTGGGGGAGGTGAGAGGCAAGGGGCTTCTTCTATAAGGAAACTGGATCCTCTCAATATGTTATTTCCTCAAGGTCATCCTAGTACTTCATCCCTCCCTCCTTCCACCAATTCATCCATTCAATAGATTCATCAAAATTTTTTGTAGTCTTTATTGTTCTAAGCATGGAGATACAGTGGTGAACACAATAAAGTCCATGTCATAGAGTTTAAATTCTAGTAAGAAGACAACAAACAAATAGACAAATACCTGGCATTTTGTTTGATTAAAGTCTTTTTTTTTAATATGCTTTATTGATTATGCTGTTATAGCTGTTCCAATTTCTTTTCCCTTTGTTCCCCTCCACCCAGTGACATCCCTCCCTCCAGTTGTTCCCTGCCCCTTAGTCCATGCCCATTGGTTGTGCATATAGTTCTTCTCAACATCTTCCTGTCTGCTCCACTCCCTCCTACTATGCTTCTTAATTCCTGTACCATCTTCCTCCCTTTGCCCCATTCCCCCTCCCTGCTGACCTCCCCCCATAATGTTCCCCATACCTATAATTCTTTTCACACTCTCGTTGCCTACTTAGTTTGCCTTTGTTTGGTTCCCTAGCTTCTGTTGTTGGTTGTTGTGATACAGTTTTCATTTTAATGTTCATAGTTTTGATCCTCTTTCCCCTAAACAAGTCCTTTCAACATTTCATATAATGGTGGTTTGGATCTGATGAACTCCTTCAGTTTTACTTTGTCCTGGAAGCATTTTCTCTGCCCTTCTATTCTGAATGACAGCTTTGCTGGATAGAGTAATTGCAGTTGTAGTTTTTGCTTTTCATTACTTTGAATATTTCTTGCCAGTCCCTTCTTGCCTGCAGAGTTTCTTTTGAGAAATCAGTTGATAGTCTTATTGGGACCCCTTTGTATGTAATTCTCTTCTTCTCTCTTGCTGCTTTTAAGATTCTCTCTTTATCCTTAATTTTTGACATTTTGATTATAATGTGTCTTGGTGTGGTTCTCCCTGGGTCCAGTTGTTTTGGAACTCTCTGTGTTTCCTAGACCTGTAAGTACATTTCCTTCCTCAAGTTAGGGAACTTGTGCTTCATTATTTTTTTTTTTTTACATAATTTTTCAATTTCTAGTTTTTCTTCTTCACCTTCTGGCAACTCTATGATTTGGATGTTGGCCTGCTTATAGCTGTCTGATAAGTTTCTGAGCCTCTCCTCATTTTTCTCACTTTTACGTTTTCTCTTTCTGCACTGGTTGACTGTTTGTTCCTTCACTATGTTCTGATTTGTTGATTTGATCCCTGGTTTTCTTGTCCTCACCACTAGTTTTGTATGTGTTTTTGTTCATTTCAGCAGGACTAGCCTTTCTTGTTTTAGATCTGCTGTTAGGTCTGTAAGCACTTTTGTAAACAAAGCTCTGAACTGTGCCTCAGAAAGATTTCCTACCTGCTGCTTTGTTAGATTAGAAATTTACTGTCTGGCCAGCTGCATCACTGGAATCTCTACCATGATCTGTGCCATCCTGAACAGTTTTGTGTTTACGTTTGCTTCCTGGGCAGGGCCATCACACCTCCTATGCTATGGGGGGTGGAGCCCTGTGCACTCGTCACAGCTGGGTGTTTTCTGTGGGGGTGGAGATCTAAGATGGATTCCTGCCATCCAATCGCCGCAGAGACCAGGAGCCTCCTCCTCCATCCCCACCCCCACCGGGCCTCACAGTCTAAGGCAATGGGGGGTCTGCCTTCCCCAGCATTGGAATCACAAGCTCACAGGTCTGGTCTGCAGCCGGGGGTGCTCCCCAGGTGCTTTTTGCCTCCCCTTAAATATGGGTGTCTGTGCTTACTGCTGTCCTGCCGCCATCACTGCTGCTGCCTCAGACAGCACAGCTTGATCTCTCCTCTCTGGCTTCGCCCCTCCTACCTGTCTGGATGAGCACCACTTCTTTATAACTTCATATGTTGGACTTCCATTTATTTTCTGGAACTTCTGGTTATTTATGGTTTTGCGGTAGTTGTATTCCTTCTTAGTTGTGGAGGGAGACAGAGCATGTCAGTCTAGGCCTCCATCTTGGCCAGAAGTCTCCTGTGTTTGTTTGCTTCAGTGTCCCAGGGAGAGCTGTCGCTCCTACTATGTTGCAAGGGGCAGAGTCTTAGGTATTCTTCAGAAACAGGTGACCTGTTTCACCGTGTTGTGGTGCTGTATGTGGGGGAGGGGTCTGAGAAGGAACAATGCCGCTTGCCCAGCACTCGCTCTTTTTTCCAGCACTTCTTCTGTTTCCGCACTGGACTGGCGCCCCTCTAGCTACTGTCCTGGCCATTGTCCCTAGAGTGGGTGGGTCTGTGGATGTTCTAGGTCTGTGGGGGCCCTTTAAACAAGCAGACTCTGCTGAGAGACTGGCAATTTCTGCCTCCTTCTCAACCCACACTGGTTTGCACAGTCAAAAGCAAGGAGGCTTGATTTTCCCTCGTGCTGGGACAGTGAGCTGCTCTGGAGAGGAGCTGGGAATGCTCCCCAGGTGTCCCTCCTGACTTTTTAAAACATGTAACTGCACCTTCCACCAGCCTGCTGCTGTTGCCAGTGCTGCCACCACCACACTGTGTCCTCTCCACCCCAGCTCCACCCCTCCTACCTGTCTGGATGAGTATTTCTTCTTTATATCCTTGTTTGCTGGACTTCCATGAACTTTGATTTTCTGGTTGTTTCTAGTTTTGAGGTAGTTGTATTTCTTCTTAGTTGTGGAAGGAGATGCAGCATGTCTGTCTATGCCTCCATCTTGGCTGGAAGTCTTGATAAAAGTCTTAAAGAAAAATAAAGTAGGGGGAATGAAGATGAGAGTGAAGATGGTGGGGCGTCTTCATATGGGGTGGTCAGGAAAATTCTTTCTGGAACTGTGACATTGGAACCTGAAGAAAGTAAGGGGTACACTTTCCTGTGGGTTTTGGGGGGCAACCCTTTTTAAAAAATATTTTTATTTATTTATTTTTAGAGAGGAGAAGGGAGGGAGAAAGAAAGGGAGAGAAACATCAGTGTGTCATTGCCTCTTGTGCACCCCCAACTGGGGACCTGGCTTGCAGGCCAGGCATGTGCTCTGATTGGGAACTGAACCATCAATGCTTTGGTTCACAGGCCAGTACTCAATTCACTGAGCCATACCAGCCAGGGCGGGGGGAACCCTTTTCATAACTCATTAATGGTTTGAAAAATTATGATAGGGCTTTTTAACTTGGTAAGGTATGGATTTTATTGTAAATGAAATGGGGAATCAGAAAATTTTAAGCAGATATTTGAAAAGAATCACTTTGGCTACTGTATGAATAATAGAATTTGTAGGTGGCTAGTGGGGGATGGGAAAAATGTGGAAACTAAGAGACCTATTTATTTCAATCTTTGTTATAACCTTATTTATCACCATTTGTATTCCTCAAACTTCTTTCATCAGATATACTAAAACTAGGTTAATATCAGCTGGCTTCTAAATAAACATTTCATAGTTTGTGTCTTTAAATGAAACACACCTGTAAAACCAGATAAAGATCGAGCTCAGTCAATTTCATTTTTCTCTATTCTTCAGCCTTAATCAAACCTTCTCCTTGGCTGAACAGGTTTATCTGAAACAGAGTCCAGTTTCTCTACAAATCTTATTTGGTTGGTCCTTCTTGGTTGGCCTTGGGCTGTGCCTCTGGTGCCTCTTTATCTTCTGGGGTCTCCACCTGCACAGCCAATGTTCTTTGACTAAGCCAGGTACTCCATGGTGGATCACAGCTCTTTCCTTGAAAAATGGCTGGAGGCACATGATAACTTTGTTGCTGATTACAGAGAAGCCCTTAATTGCGTACATCTTGCCTTTTAACACATGTAGCTGATGAATAAGAAATTGCCTTTTTTAAGGAAAAAAGTTCCTTCACAAAGAAAAGATAACAGGGAAAGACACATGTCTGGGCTCTTTTAACACAGAACGTGCCTCATATTTTCTGTTCCTTTCTCATTGTCAGCCCTCCCACCTTCTTCACTCTGCTCTGTGTCCTGGGAAGCTGCCTTTTACGGACTACACTAAGTGCTCCCTCCCCCTCTGGTTTCAGGTGTGTCTGCCCAACAGTATGCACTAGTGGAGATGTGAAAATGGGAGGGTCATGGGTTTTGAGTATTTACTCCTCCAGCTTTCTTTTTGCTGAGTTGTCATTGGTTGGTTTTGTCCCTATGCTAAAGGTCTCAACTCCTAAGTTTAGCTCTGTTACATCTACGGCTTCTCGGTCTGGGTTCTAATAATCCTTTCTTAACACTGTTGCAAGCATATGTTTTGTGATATAGTCTTTCCTATAAGTCAGTCTGGTGACTGCTTAGCTAGCTATCCACAGAGTAACCTGGCACCAAGGAATAGCCAAGAGTTACACTTAGCTTTTACTGAATGCAGATTTACTCAAGGTAGAACATCAACATACATAAATAGCCTACTCACACTCAAGCGATCTAGAATGAATCTAACACTCACATAGCAATCAATGGGGGATAAGGAACCCAAGTCCCAGAGTCTCAGCCAATGGGTCCAGGAGACAGCATTGTAGACATGGAAGCCATCAGTATCTTGCAAGGAAGAGCCAGTCTCACAGGTTGGAAAGGGTATGGTCTTGATCCAATGGAGCAGAGCCTTTGGCAGCTGATGCCAAGAGATCAGTGTAGTGTGGAGCTGAGCTGTCTTGGCAGTAGTCTGAAGCCTGCCTCAGTTATACCCTTGGAGGTTGTAGACTCCACCCTTATGGGTCTCTGGATAGGTGTCTTAGGACCCCTGATGTCAAGTGGGGAATTTCCCAAGAGCCTATCTGTGGGTGGTCCTGGGCTGTTTTGGTCACATGTGCAGATAGATACCTTAGGCGTGCCTTCTTGTCAGATGTGTTTGACATTACTTCAGTAGTTTTCATCTTGAACCAAAGTGTCATGGCTGACTGAGAGCCCTCTTGGTTGACAGGAGTGACACCATTTTGTTTTATATACTTTTCTCCTTCAGACCAGGGGGTGGTAATGGCTTCTAATTGTTCCTGGTACTGAGGAGCTCCACAAGCCTTTGTTGGTTTCTCTTAACATTGCCTCTTCCTTTGTAGGTAAATGCTTCTTAAAACTCTTCTCAATTGGCCCATCTATTTCCTATGAGTCCCATACTGGATTCACAGAGGCGTCTCCACAGGAGGAACTGAGTGGGAAAATACAGAACTTTTGTCCAGAAAATACTTAAAGCTATTCAAATATCAGAGCTAATTTTATCTTAATTAAAGTGGCAGAAAAGGGGACTATCAAATTAACCTGTTAGTTTAACCCATGGCTATCAATACATTAATACTTATGGCTTATATGTAGCCCATTCAAAGCAAAGTAATTTTGATGAGAGTGTTTTATATTCAGCATTAAACACTTACATGTTTACTTTCAGGACCTATAAAGACTAGGGAGAAGGACAATCTCCTTATAAAATTCTTTTCAACTGGAAAAGGCAGTAGTTGGACATGATTGAATAAGAGACTTCTAGTTGTGAATTCAGGCTCAGTATGACTCTCATTCATTGAGAAAGATTATTGTTTAAAGATAGCATGGCATGGTATTGAGAGCATATATTTTGAAGCTATACTCTCTGAGTTCAAATCCTGTCTTTGCTACTTAATAGTTGGGAGGCTTTGAGCAAGTTACTTATCTCTGTGCCTCAGTGTCCTATTTTAACATAGGGAAAATGAGAGCACCTGACTCAGAGTACTGTTAAGAGGAAAAAATGGATTAATTCAGATAAAGCACTTAAGATAGTACCTGGTGATAAGTGTTTAATGAAGATATTTATTTGTATTATCCTGAAAGTAGACATGAAGTTGCTGGGATAGAGACAGATTGCTATTACTTACAGAAATTATCTTAATTTGTTGTCTTTCCCCCTATTCTTCCTCTTTCTGAGATGATGCAATAAGAGCTGATGGACAGGCCTACACAAAAGTATGTCTTACACTATAAGAGGGAAACCCCCAAAATGTGAATCTAAAGCTTCAGAAAGAAGAGATATGACTGTCTCCTGGTATTTCAAAAAAAAAAGAGATATATCTTTGCTCCCTCCTATAAACAAATTCTTCTTGGGAAGAGTAAGGGAAGGATAAGGATACTGGGTAGGTATTAATTACATCCCTTTGGAATTTAAAAACTATCTCCTGAGGAAGATAAGAGAAGTATTTCTTGGTATACAACTCTTAAAACATTTCTGTGACTTTCATTCTCATCTGTCCCTAGAAACTTAAACACATACCTTTGGGGAAGTAACTCTTTTTCTGTTTACTCAATAATGTTTTGGACTTCAAGGCTTTTCCTTTAGCCTACATCTCAGTAAAATTTTTCCTGAAAGTCCTATTTAGAAACATTAAAATTTACTTCCTGACACCTGTCACATAGCAAACCTGTATAAATGTCGGCTGTCAAGATCTTGTGAACAATCAGAAGCCATGAGAACTGTGGGGTCATTTCTGAGGTTTAATCCTATCTGAGAGTTGTTGGATAACTCATTTGCTTCTCTGTTCTATTGTTAATGCTATTTCCTAATGAATGGAAAACTTCTAAAAGCTTGTTATAGAATCCAAAATAATTTATAATCATAATACTTATGGGTATAAGATGTTACATTTAAGTTAAAGCTAGTCACATTAGATAAATAGTTTAATTTAGACCTATTGGCAATATTTAGATGGGTACTTAATATCTGCATATTTATAGAACAGGAAAATAAAGCTCATGGAGGGTTATGGTTAGTAAATTGCCCCAAAGTCATACAACTAGTAAATGGTAGAGCCATGAATACAATGCATGTTTATATGATTTCAAAACTCACATGCTTTACTGATTCAGTTGAAGCAGAATCTGTTTTTAAAGGGAAACTCATGAACCCTTCTGAAACCAGAAAATCCAGTGTTCATGTTGCCTGTCATCCACCAGACTCAATAAGCAGACAGGGATTGCATCTTTGTGGGCACTTTATTCAGATGGTTGGCACTTTATTGAGAAGACAGTGGGTTTGTACCCTAATAGACCATCTTAAATTCCATTGTAAATGGATCCATTTTATAAGGAGAAGAAAAGTATAGGTCAGGGGTTTGGAATTCAAAGAAAAAGTTAATCAGATAAAAGCTGCAGCATTCCTTCATCTGTGCCCTGGGCGGGCAGTCCCTTTGTCCTGGGCGGTGGTCTTTGAGAAAACCACCACCCAGGACAATAGAATATAATTTCTCAGATACCATCTTGATTGCAGTCCTCCTGAGGCACACAGGTGGAACTGCTTGTGGTCACCTGGAGTCAAGGTGGGTCATACCTCCAGTTCCTGAAACAATAGCTCTTTAAGTACATTGATTACTAAGCTTATTAGCTGTTACCTGAAACTAAAATTTTCCAACATTTGAGTCCCCCATCATTTCATTTTCTGTGCTTGTAGATGTTGGCATCTGGGAATCAGAAAAGTTGTGGAAGACTTTGCTTTTTCCTTTTCCGTGGCCCTACCCAATACTTGGTTTAGGTTTTGTGCCCTGAATCCGTAGCCAGGCACATTGGCCAGGACTTGGCTGGGGAGGCCTGAATTTGAAGTCAGAAAACCTGACGTTGTCTTCCAGTTCTACCACTTACTAATTGCGTGACCACACAATTCTCTCTGAGCTTCTATTTACGCATCTGTAAAATGGGGATGAAAATGCCTGTGTTGCCTTACTCACAGGACTGTCTGCAAGGATCAAAGATAATGTATGTGAAGGTACATTGTAGACCTCAAAGCTTTCTGTAAGAGTAAGGTATTATTATTTACTTACTAGCAGAAATGTATTTTGCCAGACACTGAGTTAGTTGAGGGCAATTACAAAAAATGAAAAAGACACAATCATTCAGGTTGTTTTCTAAAGTATTCCTAATTGTAAATCATGTACAGTAGACAGTGTTAGGCACCCACTGAATCTTCATGTCTCTGCTCTTTCTTTGTTGCTCTAATTATATATTTGTCTATGATGACATGGGCTCAACTCCAGAGAGTGGATCATAATTAGCCTGAGTCAATGTGACTCTCCTGTCCCTATTTTTACAGCCTCTGTTGCAGTTAAAGGTCTGTGTGTATCAGTTGGAGTCTCGCATAAAAGAGGATTTTACTTAGATGGTCATATAAAAAAAATTTTTTTTTTAAATATTTATTTTTATAGAGAAGGGAAGGGAGGGACAAAGAGAGGAAAAGAAACATCAATGTATGGTTGCCTCTTATGCTCCCAACTGGGGACCTTGCCTGTAACCCAGGTATGTGCCCTGACAGGGAATTAAAATGACAATCCTTTGGTTCACAGGTTGGCACTCTATCTATTGAGCCACACTAGCCAGGACAAATAAAAATATTTTAATGATGAGTCTATTTATAGAGATTTGTGCAGGGTTAAAGTTATCAATAAGGCACCGAGAGACCAGCTATAGTGAGAGGCTGTCACCACCCAAAAGCCTGAGACAGTGTTGTTACCAGAGACCAGAGGGAGCTGGAGCCACAGAGGAAGGTGCCCAACGGAAGCTGTAGTTATGGGAAGATGTGGCCCCTACCAGAACTACAGAGCTGAATGGGGACAAAGGGGAGGAACAATGAAGGAATTCTCTGACCCCTCTCAGCTATCCTCGTCCAATCTTTGCTCATTCCCTCATTTGCCCAAACTCATCAGGAACCTGAGACAGAGCTCATTACATGACTTCATTATGATTAAGAAGATGTAAGAGGAAGACTATTGTTGACATTTCTGGAAAAATTTGGCTTCTCTGATAGTAGAAGGGGTCAGGCATGGATGGCATTTCTCCTTACTCCTTTCCTTCCTTGCTCTAATGAAGATGTGATGGCCAAAGGGCATCATCAATCATCTCGCAATCATGAGGCAACAGGATGGAGTTGGGCAGTCATTGGAGCCTGGGTCTCTGGTGGCATTGTTAGGCAGGTAAATCATCTCCTGGAACCTCTGTCTTCCTGTTAAAGAGCGAAAAGGGGTTCTTTCATGTGGCACCTTGGTATAAAATCCAACAACTAGTGTTGAGGGAAACAGGTATTTATTTACAATATAGTATTCCCTCGCGGCTGAGGTTGGCCAGCACGGTGGCTGCCTCTTCCGCCCAAGGCCACTGTGGGTCCAACGCGCGGTCCAGTAGGCGGGCAGGCAGCCCAGGCTCGGCCGCCAGCAGCAGGTCATGCAGGCCGGGGTCGGCGGCCAGGTTGATGAGGACGCGAACTGCGTCGCGGGCAGGGGCTGGGGCCGGGGCCGCCGCCAAGTCGACCAGCGCCCGCAGTAGCGCATCCTGGTCGGCCAGCAGCGTCCGGCCCGGCCCCGAGCCAGTCAGCGCCAGCACGTGCCGCACTGCCTCCTCCTGCAAGTCCGCCCGTACCCCGGGCGCCAAGAAGGGCAGGAGTTTCGCCGCCTCCGCCTCCGAAGTCAACAACCCTGCCCGGCCGACGCCATCAGCTGACGGCCCAGTGTCCGCTGCTGCCTCCTCCATGCCGGCCGGCATTTCGGAATCCCAGCGACAGTTCAGCGTCTATCCATGCGCTCCGCCCCGCAGCTCCCCGTGGTCGCGGCCCCGCCCACCAGGAAAGAGGGAGCCACAGCAGCCAATCCGAGTCTGAGGACTTGGCGTGAGGGGCGGGACCAGCGTGCAGTGGAAGGGCTACGCCGAGCCCAGGGCATTGTGGGAATGAGCGCCGGCCGGAAGTGGCCCGCCCGTGTTTGCTGAGAGGCGGAAGTGGGACTCACAGAACAAACATTGACCCCCCCCCCCTCCATGTGGCTCCATCCTTTGGTGAGACCTGCCAGCCCCTGGTGGCTAACTGATTACATCGGCCGTCTTCCATCATGGACTGAGCGGAGATCCATCTTCGCTGGAAGAGACAGATGATATATGACGTTGATTGACTTGCCAATGTTAGACCAGCCTTGCGTTGCTAGAATTACCCCCTTTTGCTGACGATATATTTTCATTTTTGCCCCTGGCTGGTTTGGCTCAGTGGATTGAGCGTCGGCCTGCGAGCTAAATGTCGCTGGTTCGATCTTCCAGTCAGGGCACATCAGAGAAGGAAAACTCTGACTCTAAAAAACCTCCGCTGCCTTGCGGCATACCTCTTCAGGGGAAAGGCTAAGGGAGTAAACCCCGACAGAAAATCCGGAGCCGGAGTCCCTAAGGCGGTTTGACGTTGTAGTCAACACCGGCAACTCCTGCGGCGCACCTGAAGCCAAGCTGTATTGACTCCATCTTTCCCTTGGACCCTTCAGCTGTGAAGAGAGGGGGGGGTCTGCTGCATGGGCAACAGCAGACCCTCCATATCACCCTGCCCAGGCTCTGTAGCTTCAGCTTCACTGGAGAGGACACTCCAGCGTCATCGCAAGATGTCGATTCAACACGGGAGGAGACAGATACCGTGTCACTCCCGAGTTGGACTGCACAGCCATTCTCGGCGGTGCAGGTAGACTCTTAAGAAGCTACACCATCGTCTCTCGAGACGGACGGCTGCTGACGATGACGAGTATTCCCTCACTTATCATGGGTATTACGTTCTAGACATCCCCCCCCCCCCAGGCGATAAGTGAAAATCCGCAAAGTAGGAACCTTACATTTATTTTAGTATTTGTATATTTTAAGGCTTTATAAACCCTTCTCACACACTTATAAACCATTCCCAGTCCCTTATTAACCTTATAGCAAAATCCACGATAAATAATTAAATATAATATTTTTAAAAATCCTGTGATACAGTGAGGCCATGATAAGTGAACCATGATATAGAGAGGGACTACTGTATTCCAACCTGGGGAGGGTAGTGAGCACTTCAGTTCAGAGCCTTGTTCTCCCATGGGACCCAGCACTTCCCTTGCTCCCCAAAAGGCTAGAAGCCAAAAACATAACCCAGAAGGTCCTCATCCCTTATCTGTCAGCTGTCTCCTTCAGGATCTGGGGCACAATGTCATCAGCCTCTGCATAACAGTCCAAGAAAACATGTGCCATGTTGCACTGGATCAGGCATGGTTCTCTCTCTGCCCTTTCAAAACTGCATGAATCTCCTCTTCCACCTCCTTGCAAACTGTGTGGATCACTCTACTTTGCAAAATTGCTGCTGCCTTACTTTTAAATCCCTGACCATGATCTGTGACACAGTAGGGGTGGTAACTGGTTCTGACCATTCACAGAACCTTGCACAGGCCCCATATGCTCTTTCCTCGCCATTCCATAGTAAAAACCCCTCCCATTTCCTTGGGGCCTTGGAAGAACTAAATCTATTTGTATAACTAAAACAGTAGCTACCAGCCATGGATATGCAAAGGCATCTTGACCGCTGTCTGCTTCCCCCATCCCCCAACCAGAGGCTCTAGGGAATTTTGGGGACCCCACTCTGTAACATTCAGACTTGTTTTACAAGTGATATTTGAGTCTCTTTACTTTCATCTGATCCAAGTCCTACATGATATAGCATATTCTTTTCATAGATCTTATTTCCAGTTGGTCTCAGAAAATACAATAAAAATCTCTCTTCTTAAAAATGATCCCAAAGAAGTGAGGGGAAAGGATTTGAAAACAGAAATGTTGGTGTTCATGCTGCCTGTCATTTGCCAAACCCAATAAGCAGAGACAGGGATTGATTCTTTATGGGTTCTTTATTCAGATGGTTGGCAAGCTGAGAAGATGGTGGATTTGTACCCTAACAGAAGGTCTTAAATTCCATTATAAATGGACCCTTTTTATAAGGAGAAGAAAAGTTTAGGTAAAGGGTTTGGAATTCAGGAAAAAAGTTAATCAGATAAAAGCAGCAGCATTCTTTCATCTGTGTCCTGGGTAGTGGTCTTTATTTGTGTCCTAGGTGGTGGTGGTCTCTCACCCCAGAATATAATGGCTCAGATACCATCTTGATTGCTTACAGTCCTCCTGAGGCACAAAAATGGAATTGCTTATTGTCTCCTGGAGTCAAGGTGGGTCATACCTTCAGTTCCTGAAACAATAGCTTTTACATACATTGACTACTAAGCTTATTAGCTATTACTGGAAACTAAAGTTTTCCCAACATTTGAGTCCCCCATCGGATTCTCATTGTGGAAGAAAAGGGGCTACATATTACTCTGACAAGCTCAGGAGAGGCCTGTGAGGCAGCCTTACAAACTCAGAGACCTAAAGTAACCACAAAGGATGGTCTAAAATGAAAACTTATTAACTAAAAGTAGTTCTTGGTGGGTAGTCATGTTGTCCTAAGGCAGTATTTTTCCCTAACAAAGGTCAATCTTGAACTTAACTGGGTCTGTCTGTTGTCTTTTTGTATTTATAAGACACCCTTGGAATGTGAAAGTAACTTCCCTTTTCCCAAACCCCTTGGGCACAACCTGAGACCACAAATCACCTCATTATTATTATGTTAATTGTTGATTGTTAATTATCCTTTACCCACCTATGTAAAAGAAGTATGTGTGCATCATTTTATCTTTTATCCTATCCCAGAGGTTGCCCTGCTTTGCTTTTTCCTGCCTCCCCTAATCTATCACCCGTGGACTTCTTGTAACCCCTTCATGGCTCCTTCTTTGATTGTAATGTATAAAATAAGGTGTTAAAAACCCATTCTCCAGAGCATTTCTCAATCCATAGTAATGTTGCTTCCCAGCAGTTGCCATCAGTTTGGCTCAAATAAACTCACCAAAATTTCTCTACAGGTTTGAATGTTTCTTCTGTTGACATCATGATTGAGAAAATGAATATATGGCATCTGGGTTTATATATTCCCAAAATTCAAAAAATAACCCTTGCATCCATATATTAACTACTTTTGTCATACTTTTCCCACTTTTACTTTTTTTTTTTTTTTTTACTTTCCCAATGTTAGGGATAAAGAAGCCAGTGACTCTTAAACCAGTAGGAGATAATTAACAGATGAATCATGGAAAAGGGTCCAAGAAATAACATTCCATGGCTCCTCACACAGATCTCTGGGATGAAGAGGAAGATTGTTATCACCAGAGAAATGGGAAGATGTAGCTAGATGACTTTACAAATAAGTTGGAGATAGACCTATAATAAGATTATCCTTAGTTACTCACACCCTGAGTTAAGTAGTTAATTGCATTATATTCTGAATGTGGATTAACCAGTAATGGAGGAACAGGGGACAAGGAGAGGGGTGGGGGAGCTATTCAAATTAGTATAAATCCAGTTTTCTTTATCTACTTCTTGTGCGCATGCCCCTGCCTGGTTGTGCGCCCGACTCTGCAGACTTATGAATAAACGCCTTGTTTTGCTGCTGAAGTCCTGTGTCCCAGTGTTTTATTGTGAGTGTTTCTCACACCAACAAGTATTTATTATAATTAATTCATGATTCAGGATCCTAGGATGGGAAGTATCCAGTTCCTCCTTCACCTCCCTGGGAGAGTGGTAGAGGGCAAAGGAGACAAGGTGGAGCCAGTTCAAATCTTTCCAGGAAATGTGCCCTCTGTTCAGAGGTTATTCCAGACTGACATCCAGGAAATGGGGCAGAGGGGTTTGTACACCTGGAGACATCACCACCTTTAGCAGTCATTGTCTTCTCACAGCAGCAGAAGCTCCAGTAGTCTGCCAACAGTTCCTGGTCTTGTTCTGGCTGGGGAAGCGGCTTTCAAAAGGGAACAAGCAGCCTGGTAGTTCTTGATTGGTTCTTCATATCTTCTGCAATGTTTCTGACTCCTAAAGATGCTCTAGAAGCAGCTCAGCACTCAATGTGTCATTAATTGTCTTTGATTAGACAATCTGTGCTCTTGGGACTATGTCTGTCTTGCTGACTGATAATCCTCATATAGTGACTAACAAAGAGTGCACTCCCAGTAAATAGCTGCTGACTTAAATCAAAAGTTTCCAGAATGATTAATGTCATATATTGACTTTTTTCCTGCTTTTCTTGACCTTTGCTGAGGTCAAAAACTTGCTATATTTTTAAAAAAAATCTTCACCTGAGGATATGTTTATTGATTTGAGAGAAAGAGAGAGAAACATTGATTTGTTGCCTCCTGTTCAAGCTCTGACTGGGGATTGAACCTACAACTTAGGTATGTGCTCTGACTGGTGATCGAACCTGAAACTTTTTGGTGTACATCCAGTGTAAGAACTTGCTATAGCTTTATTAGATGAAAAAAATTTCTCAGTCATAGCTTCTGAGACAAAATTTTATCTTGTAAGAGCTGAAACATCAGAGACTCTGGTTTCTCTACCAGTTATGAATATTTGAGGAGATTCCTTTGACTCTGAGTGAGTGAATAACAGTAGAAAATTTAGCAGATAGTTCTGGGTCACAAGATTGAGTCCCTAAAAGTTGTTATGCATGCTGTGCTAGAATGTCCTGCTTATTTAAAGGAATTATGTGCTTATTCATGTGTTTGTCCAGCCCCGTAGACAAATACCTCTTACCCAAGCCACAAAATTAAAAGCAGATTTACTTAGGGAGGAGGATGCAAACTGGAACACAAGCAGCATTTTGTTGGGGAAGAAGGTGGGTAGGGAACCTGCTTTATTGTGAAAACATTTTGTTTTTATATTGAGGTGTTATTAATAATAGTGTTTGGTTACAAAAAAGTTAAACACCTAGAGCAAGTGGAATGCTGATCTAAGTGTGAGGGGAAATCACAAAAATAGCTCTTTTATTTTTTTACTAAATTAATTTTTTTATGAAAACAATGTAATCTAAATACTATAATTTATATCTTGTCATATGGCTTCAATTACATATCAAATTAAAAATGATAATGTTAGTATTCATTGTACTGTTTGTTGAACACTAAGATATAAAGATAATTAGGTGTATGGTAATAGCTTTCAAAATCAATAACTTGAAGAAAACAGGTCTCTAGTGTAAGCTACAATTTATTTGAACTGATTGATGTAAATTTTATCTCCTCATTATGTCTTATATTAGTTTTTAGATGTGAGCAGAGTTTTGAGGATTGAGAGTATTTTTGACATTTAGGTTATTTGATTATGATAACAGTTTTCTATAATTTAGTCACAAGAACACAGTGTCTCTTTTCATAATCTTATTTTAACCAAGCTATCCACAAAGAAAAAAACACATTTATAATAATTTAGTAACCTAAAAACCACTGAATTACTAAGAGATGGCTTAGAGTGTAAAATTGAAGAAAACTGACTTGACTGGAAACTACTATAAACTGTTTTTATGACCTGCATGTTTGTTTTCCAAACATTTCAAATTAGCACATTAAAAAACTGAGAATCTGTTTTGAGACACTTTAAATTATGGAGGCAGATCAGAAATAGCCTCCCCACCTCCCCCCACCTCCCAATCTGCCTCTGCTTATATTTTTAGTTTTCTACACCTGGGGTGAGGAGAAATAAACATTTACCACAGAACAATGGCTATAGTATTTATTATCTTAAAAAAAAAAAAAAAAAAAAGAAGTGACTGTGGAAAAGAGAAAAGGTCTATAAAATTCCCAAGGATCAGTTTTCACAGAATTGTTTCTTAGCTTTGGGCTCCTCATCTGAATACAAAAGGATAGTGTCTAAAACTATGAAAGATGGACAAATAGGGCATGTCAGTTTTATTAGCTATTTTATGCTGTAGTTATTCAGGAAGTAAAGGTAATCGTTTGACTTATATTTAATGAAAGAGAATTCAGAATCAACACCTTTGTGCAGTCTATGGTTACCTGGGATATACTCTCAGCACATGCACAGAATATGAACACTGTGTGTGTGTGTGTGTGTGTGTGTGTGTTTAGGAGATGGAGGGGTGGGAGGAGGTTGGGGGTTGAATAGTTTCAATATCAATTTTACAGCATCTCTTTATGACTATAATTGCTTTTATGGGGTTTAGCAACTCCCAGTTGGATCAGCATAAATTTAATTTGTATCAGAATTGCAGAATCAGAAGAGAGAACCAAATCCCTACGAATCATATAAATTGGATACTAGGGAGTTATAATATACTTTATGAAAAACAATGTAAAATAGCCCCTCTTTGTATTTTGACAAAAATTGTGGCATCATAATCAGTGACCTGAAGGCATTGTCACTTTTTTTCCAAGTATTTCTTTGTCATGTGAACTGGCTGAAGACTGTAATTTTTTCCCCCTTGCATTAAAGCTTTTTAAGTTAGAATTTTAATTTTGAGTGATTGTAGATTCACACGCAGTTGTAAGAAATAATAGAGAGAGCTCTTTTGTACCCTTTACCCATTTTCTTCATAGGGTAACACCTTGTAAAACTCTAGTACACGTTATAATCAAGATATTGACATAGATAGAGCCAAGATACAAAAGTTCTTGTCATCACTAGGATTCCTTATGTTGCCCTTTGTATCCATATCGGCTGCCCTTCTACCTCCTCTTTGACTTCTGATAACTGCTAATCCGCTCTTGATCTCTATAATTTTATCATTTCAAGTATATAATTTTTCAGATTCATTCTCCACCCCCTGGAGACTTACCCAAGTTGTGGCAAGCATCAAAAGTCCATACACTTTTTTTTTTTACAGGGCAGTATTACATGGTATAGATATATCACAGTATATTTAATTATTTATTCAGTGACAGATATTTGGGTTGTTTCCAGTTTTTGTTACAAATAAAGCTGCTATAAACATTCACATATAGGTTTTTGTGTGAGCATAAGTCTTTTTTTCTCTTGGATAAATACCTAGGAATGCAACTACTGGGTTGTGTAGTAATTGCACTTTTAGCTTTTTAAGAAACTGTCAATCTGTCTCCAGAGTGGCTGTACCATTCTACATTCCCACCAGCAATCAGTGAGTGATCCAGTTTCTCCAATCCTTGCTAACATTTAGTGCCACTGTTTTTTTTTATTGTAGCCATTTTCGAAACATGTGTAGTGATACCTCATTGTGATTTTAACATTGCGATTCCCTTACTGTTAATCATAAAACTTTTTTTCCATGTGCTTATAGCCATCAGTAAAATGTCTCTATCTTTTGCCAGTGTTCTAATGGGATTGTTTATGTTTTACTGGTGAGTTTTGAGAGTTGTTTTTGTATCTTCAATACTAGTCCTTTGTAGGATATGTGGTTTGCAAATAATGGTTTATAGCTTTCCTTTTTGTACAGTGTGTGTATTAGGGTAATGCTAGAATTAACACTAATTCTACATTCAGGGAGAGATTGTGTAGAATTAGTGTTAATTCTTTTAATGTTTGGTAGAATTCTCCTGTGATATAGCAAAAAAGCCATGATAAGTAATTAAATATAATATTTTTTAAAATCCCACAATACAGTGAGGCCGTGATAAGTGAACCACGATAGAGAGAGGGACTACTGTACTTTCCTTTCACCTGCTGTCCCCTTTCTTGATACCTAACGTGAAACTGAAAAGAGTTGGGAGAGTGCCTACGTCAATGTTGGCTCACACCATAATTCCTGGTGCATGGGAAAATTCTAAATCACGAACATAGACATTGACCAAGAAAACTTTGAAGGTCTTTGAGCCAGTCAATATTTTTCCTTCGAAGCACCCCAACTCCTTGTTGGTAAATAAGCCTTTCCTATCATCCTTATTCTAACTTCCTAAAGCCTTAAATGTAAAGGTCTACCCTCATTTTTTCCACATACCTCCTAGGTGGGAATTTCCAGTTCTATACCATGTTGATCTTATTCCTTTAATTGCTTGAAGATAAGAGTTATCGTAGTCACTGGACACCTACTTTTCAGGGAACTGTTATAGGATGGTTCAGACATAAAAGATAGCAAAAGCATTATTCTTCAAGTTGATAATGCAAATTAAAGACTTCTTTTCACCATAAGTGGGTTTTCTTTTCTTTTCTTTTCTTTTTCTTCTTGTGTGTGTGTGTGGTTTTTGCTTGGGGTCTTTTATCTTTCTTTCTTGCTTTTCCTTGGAGCTTTGAGGGAAGTGAATCATAAAGGAGAAGCAGAAATTTAAAAAAATCAGAATTGTTTTAATGATTTTGCCAGTAGTATATTTTCTTGACTGATTAAAGCCACTAGGAAGAACACCTAGATATTCTTGTGTCTGCTATTGTTTTCTTGAGTTCTCAAAGACTTGTGAACAGCTATTTAAACAAAGTTGACAGTTTCTTTCTGAGAACACCAAGCACACCATACTGAGCATACCAAGCACACCACATATATATATATTTTAAAACAATATGGGTATTTTGAATAATTTTCTGATTTCTTTTTGAACAGCTATCACCTATATTTTCTCAGCTCTTTTGGCATTTCTTTACATGGGATTATCTGATAAGGAAATGCAACTGTTTTTTCCCTTTCTCTATACTGGACCTTCTAGGGCCATCTATGTCAGGGCTCTAACTCATCCCTGATGGTCTCTGAGATATGTAGACTGTTCCACAAAACTTTGTAGTTGCTCTTAATGACTTTTTATGTAGAATTGGTCCTGTTAGGAGGAGACTTTAGGTGTCACGTTTGTTATTTTGAAAGCTTGTTTCTTCCCTGAAACAATTTTTTTGTAAACTTGACACTGTTTCAGCTAAAAAATTGGTAAGACTACTAAAAAACAAGTTGAGGAGAACTGTGTAAGAAATTGTAAAGCAATTGCAAACAAGATTGGATTATTGTGACTATTCAATTGTTTTGTATCAGTTGAATTTTATTTATCTGTCTTTTTTAGAGAAAGGTGGAAAGGAGAAAGAGAGGGAGAGAAACATCGATGTGTGGCTGCCTCTCATGCACCCCCAAATTGGGGCCTGGTGTGCAACCTGGTCATGTGTCCTGACTGGGAATCGAACCAGTGACACTTGGTTCGCAGGCTGACGCTCAATCCACTGAGCCACAGCAGCCAGGCCTCAGTTGAATTTTTTGTGCTCTTTTCTCTCAATAGGTGGTGGTTCTATTGTTCTCCAATAAAAGTTTTGCTCAGAAAAAAAAGAAAATAAATATTCTCCGCAGAGCTAGTCAGACTTGTAGTAAATTTCAGGAAGAAGTCCCTGGAGTCTTTCTAGAGTTCTCAGGATATTTAAATATGACACACTCAGGATAACACTAGGCACAATTTAAATTTCATACTAATTAAGTGACCCAACCTGTTTCCAAATATTCCTAGGACAGAGATAGACTGGACTGAGATTTTTAATTGCCTGGAGCTTTGAAAGGAAATGGTTTTATCCCAAGGAAATGGTGTGTTTTGAGCATGAGGAAACAGCCATTTAATAATATGGGGTTATTCTTAAGATTTCCTTAGATGCTTCTATGTCACCAAATCCCAACAATATTTACTCAGCAAGTCACTAAGTGCCTAATACTGTACTATGCATTTGGTTAAACTATACATCATAAGTTTCTTGACCTTGAGTGCCTTACAGTTCCAAAGGAGTGTGTTTTATACTGTGCTTATTGCACTTATGGTTGTAAAAGGAAATCCCAGGACCACCATAGGAGTTGCCACAATTTTAGAATTGTACCTGGCACATTACAAGTGCCCACTAGATGCAGCCTTTTGGACTTATGTTTCAACTAAGGAACTTCTCTTTTATTTGCTTTATATACATGATAGATATGTTTATATCTATCTATGTGTATGAGGTCTGTCCAGAAAGTATCCATCCACATATTATGGAAAAATAGAGACACTTATTGAAGAAGATACAAGATACAAGAAACACTGTAGACAGGACAATGATACCTCAGTCCCCTTCAAAGTAGGCACCATGGGACCTCACACAGTTCTAGCCTCATTAGCAACTGTAGCACAATGTCCCTTCTGCTCTGGTAGCAGAAGCCACAGAACAAATTTTTCCACGACATGTTTTATGCCAAGATCCTGTATCAGAATCTTGGTCACAGTAGTGTTTGGAATCCCCAGATCAGTATCCAGTTTTCACACTGTCAGTCACCAATATTTGTTGATTGCAGCCTGTATACATTTGACATTCTCGGGTGTTTTGCTTGTTGCAGGCCTTCCAGAATGTGGGTCACTTTCAACAGATTCTTGACCATCTTTGAAGTGTTTGTGCCCCACTTTTCTTTGTGCTGCACTCATTGCATTGTCCCCGAAAGCCTTCTACTAACTCAGTCATTTTGAATGTGACAGCCACACAGCACACACACACACACTCACTACATCTCCTGCCCCCACTGACTAGTACAGTGAAGTGGTAATTGTTCATGCATGCACATTCCAGTCCACTCTCCCTGGCTGCCAGGTTACACTGATGTTGCACAAACCATTCTCATTATGTTAACAATGCCTGGACTTTTCCTGGACAGATCTCATATATCTATACATATATAACTCTCTCTCTCTCTTTATATATATATATGTGTGTTTGTGTATATATATGTATATATATACACATATATATTTAAGTAAGATTAATATTTGGAAAAAAAGAATCTGCTGCTAAATAAGGTTTGAAAACTAATGGTCTCAGGTATCTGTTATTTCAGATCATACTAAATATTCATATATTCATTCCATCAAGACTACACAATTTTATAATATTATAAAGTCCTTTTGATTAATGTTTATAGAATATCAAAACATTTTAACAAATATGTCTTCTTTACTGAGTTTTTTAATTGAAAGTTTTCCAGTTATAGATAATAGGAAAAAAAGTGATACCCACCAACACTGTAAGACTGCGTATGTTAAGCCTGTAGCAACCTTTATAGATGTTAAAAAGCCTAATGTTTATTGCATGCCTGGTATTAATATAAATGATTTTTAGATATTTTATGTCATTTAATCTTCACAAATACATTATGAGGTAGGAATTGTTAAAATATTATTTACCATGACCAAAATCATATATGAGGTGGGACCCCATAAAGACATAATTATATTCTGGAGGGTGGGCAGCTTGTATTACAGGCTTCCCCAGGTGGGTGAATGTTCTAGGAACCCCATTGTATTAGTGCACCTGCTGGCATTGTTGTGAGAGGCTGTATTCAGCTTCAGTGAATTTTTTTTTTAACACTTTCTCAATGCATTTGCCCATTTCATGATGGGTGATTTATGAGCGCACCCACCCACACCACGTTGAGTGTTCAGAAGTTTTTGACCCAAAATGGCATGACTCCCATGACCCATCCTCCTTATTCACCTGGTGTTGTCTTGAGTGACTATTTTTTTTGTTTTTTTTTTTCTGTTTCCACAGATGAAAATGTCCTTAAAAGGAAACAGTTTGCTGATGTGGAAGAGGTGAAGCAAAACAATGGCAGACTTGCCTAAAAGGCATCAAAATCAATGAGTTCAAAACTGTTTTGAGCAGTGGAAAAACTATCTCGATGGGTGTATTGCATCAAATGGAGAGTACTTTGAAGGTGACTGAAATTTAAACATGTAAGAATAAATACAATTTTTAATAAATAAATTTCATTTTTTGGGTCCCTCCCCTCATAGTAAGATAGTGGCAGAGATAATACAAAACCACAGACATCTGATGACAGATTCAATAAGTGCAACTATCCCAAGTTTGTAAATCAGGAAATTGATGTACAAAATATTAAAATTTTGTTTCAGTTGTATAATAGATCATATAACTATTAACTGTCAGGCCAGAATTTAAAACAAAGTCGCCTTACCTCAAAACCTAGTGGTTAAAAACTACAATATTGGTTGGAAATAGTTCAAACTTATCGAAAGATAAATTGAATGTTTATGACAATTATGCAAAATGAATACTCGATCAAGAAGTTTAGACACATATAAAAACAATCTTAAAGAGGCTGAGTAGACTGATCAAATAACATTTGTTGGCCATTAATGTATAATAAGAAAGATTATATTAGTCTAGAAAGACATTTAATATTTTTTGTTAGACGTATCTACCCTAAGTATTTAATATTTTTATATTATAAAAGATATTTTAAATAATTCCAGTTCCTGATTATAGATTGTTAATATATAGAAATACAATAGGTTTCTTGTATATTGATCATATATCCTTGAAATCTTGCTAAGCTCACATAATAGTTCTAGAATGTTCTTTGTAGATTATATCGTCGGCAGCCGTCCGTCTCGAGAGACGATGGTGTAGCTTCTTGAGAGTCTATCTGCACCACCGAGAATGGCTGTGCAGTCCGACTCGGGAGTGACAATCCCTGCCGCACTTGTTACAGGTGAAGGCAGATGGCTGCTGTTGCTGCTGTTGACGCTGCTTCCGCCTCGATCTTTTCTGGACTGCCTCCTCGTTGCGCGCAGCCTCTGCGCGTGACGTACCTTGCCTGACCGCGAGCCTCCAGGCTAGGCGGTCGTCTGCTTGAACTTCTCATGTGTTGAGATTGATGGAGCATTGTGTCATGTCCTTTTTGCAGATGTCTTTGAACCGCAGTTTTGGGCGCCCTGTCATCCTCTTGCCTTCTGCTAGCTCGCCGTAGAGGAGGTCTTTGGGGATACGGCCTGGATCCATTCTTTTGACATGGCCGAGCCACCTGAGGCGTCTCTCACTAAGAACTGCATGCAAACTGCTCATGTTGGCTCGCTTCAGCACCTCGGTGTTGGGCACCTTATCCTGCCAGGCGACATGCAGGACGCGTCGCAGGCACCTCATGTGGAAGCTGTTGAGTTTCCTTTCATGCCTTGCGTAGGTGGTCCACGTCTCGCTGCCATAGAGGAGAGTGCTGAGTACGCAGGCTTGGTAGATGCGCAGTCTGGTTTTCTCAGTGAGGCTGGAATTGTTCCACGCTCGCCGGTTCAGTTTGGCCATAACTGTGGCTGCCCTGGTGATTCTCCGGTTGACCTCCAAGTCAACTGACAGAGAGCTCGAGATGGTGGACCCGAGGTAAGTGAAGTCGTTGACCACCTCCAGGGTGTATCCGTCGATGGTGATACATGGGGGAGTCCCCGTGCCTTGAGCCATAACATTCGTCTTCGTCAGGCTGATGGCTAGTCCGAACTCCTTGCATGCGTGGGAAAGGCAAGTCACTAGCTGCTGGAGTCCCTCTTCGGAGTGTGATGTCAAGGCTGCATCGTCGGCGAAGAGCATCTCATGGATGACCACCTCTTTGACTTTGGTCTTGGCTCGTAGACGGGCCAGGTTGTAGAGCTTGCCATCGGATCTGGTGTGAATGAAGACAACCTCGCTGCAGTCCTTAAAGGCGTATTGGAGGAGCATGGAGAAGAAGATTCCAAACAGCGTAGGCGCGAGGACGCAGCCCTGCTTTACTCCGCTGCTGACTGGGAAGGCCTCAGAGGTTGCGCCGTTGTAGGACACCGTGCTGTGCATGTTGTCGTGAAAGGACATGACCACAGCAAGCAGATGTGGTGGACAGCCAATCTTCCGTAGCAAGCTGAAGAGTCCGCTTCGACTGACCAGATCAAACGCCTTCGTGAGGTCGATAAAGGCGAGGTAGAGTGGTTTATGCTGCTCGTGACACTTCTCCTGCAGCTGGCATAGGGAGAAGATCATGTCCACTGTTGATCGGCCAGCTCTGAAGCCACACTGGGACTCTGGGTAGACGCGGGAAGCAAGGGTCTGCAGGCGGGCAAGAGCGACCCGGGCGAATACTTTGCCGACGACGCTGAGGAGAGAGATGCCCCGGTAGTTGTTGCAGTCGCTGCGGTCTCCTTTGTTCTTGTACATGGTGATAATGTTGGCGTCTCTCATATCCTGAGGGATGTAACCCTCCTTCCAGCAGAGACAGAGTAGATGGTGGAGCGGCTGTAGCAGGACTGGTTTCCCGCTCTTTAGGATTTCTGGAGGGATTCCGTCGCTTCCTGGTGCTTTCCCGCAAGCGAGGCGGTCGATGGCTTTGCTGAGCTCTGCCGCAGTAGGTGGGGTGTCTAGCTCCTCCATGACTGGTAGGTCTGGGATGGCGTTAAGAGCAGTGTCCGTTACGGTGTTCCTCGTCGCGTACAGCTTGAGGTAGTGCTCGGTCCACTGCCGCATTTGCTGTTCCTGGTCAATGATGACCTCACCTGTCTTGGACTTAAGGGGGGCGATCTTGGAGGGGATTGGGCCTGTTGCCTTCTTGATACCCTCATACATTCCTCGTGCGTTGCCTATATCGGCGGCTTCCTGGATGCTTCTGCACAGGTTTAGCCAATAGGTGTTGGCACAGTGGCGGGCGGTCTTCTGGACTTTGTTCCTGGCAGCCCGTAGAGCTTGAAGTGTACTGGGAGTGGGAGTGGCCTTGTAAGCCAGTAGGGCCTTCCTCTTAGCCTCAATCACGGGTTCCATTTCTTCCCAGTGAGCCTCGTACCAGTCAGCGTTCTTCCGCTCTTTCTTCCCGTAAGCAATAATGGCGGAGTTGTATATGGCGTCGCGGAGACGTGGCCAGTTGGATTTGATAATGTCATCTGCCGCCATTCCCTCGCTGAGTGCATCTTCCATCCTGTTGATGAATTGCTGGGTCTTAACTGGGTTGCTGGCACAATTGGTGTTGATGCGTGGGCGACCCTTCATCTTGGAGTGGTGCAACCTCTTCGACGTTATGCGCACCTTGCTTACCACGAGGGCATGGTCCGTGTCGCAGTCTGCACTGTGGTAGCTGCGGGTGAGGAGGGTGCGGCCAATATCCGTTCTTCTGGTGATGACGAGGTCAAGCTGGTGCCAGTGGCGGGAGCGGGGGTGCCTCCATGACACCTGGTGGATCTCTTTGCACTTGAAGAATGTGTTTGTCACGCACAGGCCGTGGTGACACCAAAGCTCAAGCAGTTGCTGACCATTCTCATTGATCTTTCCTCTCCCAAAGTTTCCGAGGCAGGTGGACCAGGCCATGTGGTCGGCTCCTACTCTTGCGTTGAAGTCTCCAAGGAGATAAAGAGCGTTACTTCTGGGGATCTTGGATAACGCTTCGTCCAGTGCATGGTAGAACTGTTCTTTCTCTTCAGTGGTGGCACAGAGGGTTGGGGCGTAAGTGCTAAGAATGCTGACTGGGCCAAAAGTTGTTGACAATCGGAGGGTAAGTAATCTCTCTGTGCCTCCTGTGGGTGGCTCTATGGAGTTAACAAGCGTGTTCTTCACAGCGAACCCAACACCGTGCTGTCTTGGTTGGTCCGGAGACTTCCCTTGCCAGTAGAAGGTGTAGTTGGTTTCTCTGATAGTTCCGTTGTCGGCCAACCGGGTCTCCTGTAGAGCCGCAATGTCGATGTTTAGTCGTGCCAGTTCCCTGTCGATGACGGCGGTTTTCCTGGCATCATTGATCCACGGAAGGTCTGCAGTAAGTCCGGGACACAGGGTCTTGATGTTCCAGCTAGCGAGGCGAAGAGCTGGAGGCTTCTTTCTTGTTTTTTGCTTGGAATTGCCTGGTGCGAGTGTTTTGTGGCCCACTTTTCGAGAGATGCCTCTCTGATCCCCACGCACCCAGTGGGGCAGGCGAGCCATGGCGAGACGGCACCTAATTGGCTGGGTGCTGCCCAGCTTGAGGTGGGCGGTAGCTGTCCAGTGAGGTGCGATGACCTCTCCCACCGTCAGAGGAGACCCCTGGCGCTCGTTTCCTTCGCCAATCGGATGAGCTTATAACCGGTATCTGTCTCCTCCCGTGTTGAGTCGACATCTTGCGATGACGCTGGAGTGTCCTCTCCAGTGAAGCTACAAAGCCTGGGCAGGGTGATATGGAGGGCCAGCTGTTGCCCATGCAGCAGACCCCCCCTCTCTTCGCAGCTGAAGGATCCAAGGGGAAAGACAGAGTCAATACAGCTTGGCTTCAGGTGCGCCGCAGGAGTTGCCGGTGTTGACTACAACGTCAAACCGCCTTAGGGACTCCGGCTCCGGATTTTCTGTCGGGGTTTACTCCCTTAGCCTTTCCCCTGAAGAGGTATGCTGCAAGGCAGCGGAGGTTTTTTGGAATCAGAGTTTTCCTTCTCTGATGTGCCCTGACTGGAAGATCGAACCAGCGACACTTAGCTCGCAGGCCGACGCTCAATCCACTGAGCCAAACCAGCCAGGGTATGTAGATTATATATGTTATCTTTTTCTTCTAGGATAAGATTTGATAAGTTGTGTTTTTACAGAAAATTTCCATTTCATCTAAGTTATCAAATTTATGGGCACAAAATTATTTCAGTTGTATTAATTATATATTGCTATATGTTGAACAAACATGGAGAGTTTGGAGGCTTTGGCTAGAAATAAATGATAATGATTTATTTAATGGTCTTAGAGTTTTCAAACTGGAAACAAAGATAGACAAAAACCCAGAAGTGTTTTAGAGAAAAAATAAGGGAGTTCTTATAGTAAAAAATGTATTCATAGCTCTAGGGTTGTTCCATGACAGTTATCAATCAGATGCTAGGTGTCCTGAATGATGGATACCAGGTGTTCTAGAGAATGGGTGCCAGGAGGTCTGGTGATGTCAGGTGGTCTGGATACCTGAGTCCTATAGGAGGTAATCAGAAGATTATCTGCAGATCTGGTGTATATCTAGTTATTGACACACAGTGAACTGATGTATTTCCAGGCATTGATGCAGGACTAGAAAGTTCAAGGTTTAAGTTCCCAGGCTAGCTAAAACAAAAATATAATAATTTCCTCATTCTTCAACCTGCTTGATATTAGTAATTTAGCAGCTTGACTATAGTGACTCTATTTTATTTCTTCACTTTATTACTCATATGTAACAAATTATCATCAAGTTAGTGACTTAAAACACAGTTTATGAAGATTGAGTCTGGGCCCTCTGCTTAGGGTTTTATGAGGCTGCAATCAAGTTGTGGATCAAGACTAGGTTCTCATTTGAGGCCTGGCCAAGGAAGGATTTGCTTCCAAACTTTATTGGGTTGGTGGTAGAATTCATTTCCTTGTGATTAAAAGATTCATGGCAGTCTTTCTTCCTTGAAAGCCAGCAATGGATTTAGAGAGACTTCAGCAAGATAGTTACCATACTTTATGTAATCAAAGTCACTTAATCACATACATCCCATTGCCTTCACCACATTTCATTGGTTAGAAGCCAGTTATAGGTTCTGCTCACACTCAAGGGGAGGGGATTATTCTAAGATATGAACAACAGGATGTGGGGCTTATGGGGGATATCAAAGTCATCCACCACAATAAGATTTTCCTATTAAAGTTTTACTATCTGTAGAAACTATGGTAATGAAACCTCTTCATTCCAAATATTGCTAATTTGTATATTCTCTTTTTTTTCTAATCGAGCTGTCTAGAGTATTTATTTATTTATTTTAAAAGATTTTATTTATTTATTTTTAGAGAGAGGGCAAGGGAGAGAGAAAGAGAGGGAAATAAACATCAATGTGTGGTTGCCTCGTGCCCCGAACTGGGGACCTGGCCTGCAACCCAGGCATGTGCCCTGACTGGGAATCAAACAGCAACCCTTTGGTTCACAGGCTGGAGCTCAGTTCACTGAGCCACATCAGCCAGGGCAATCTGGCTAGAGTTTTATCAATTTTATTGATCTTCCCAATGAACCAGTTTTTATGTGTCATCAATTTCTTTATTGTTTTTTCCTTTCTTGTTTTTCTTTTTCTTTTTTCAAACCTGAGATAATACATCTTGTGTTTATCCTCTAGTATGGAGTCTCTGTATCCAGGAAAATGCAGTAACAGCAATGGGAAAACACCTTATCAACACAATAATAATGACCTAGTTAACAATCTAACTTTGTTAGTTCTCAACACATTAAATGGTAAATAAACATATTAACAATGAATTGTAAAGAAAAGTAGTTAAGTAGATTATTATCAACAAAATTAATTTTAGCAAGAGTCTGGAAGTCTATCCCATACTGGAAAGATGTGCTGATACCGCAGTGGAATTTGAGAAGCAGTGTCCCTATCTCAATTCTAAGCCCTGTTTTAGTTCTTAAGAATCAGTCACTAAAGAATGAAATTTTTCACTTCCCAGCTCACAGGCTTTGAATATTAGTTCTCCAAGGTGAGATGGGTTCTGTCTGAACAGGGCCACTTTGTGTAAACTCAGACGCTAAGTAAATTTTGCAAAAGGATCTGAACGATCATCTCAACTGGTGGCAGCATTGTGTCCACTTCATTTTTGGAAGTAATTGACCAATCTGTTGGGCTGTTGTCTGGTATAAGTGGTTTTCACCAGTGAGGTGCGTAAGCCTTGTCCTTTAATGTCTGAGTTGGGAAGGTAAGCAGAAAAATCTCGTCAGTCTCCTTCTCAGAGCATCTCTGGTAAAGGTCTTTCTTTGTGTTCCTAGATCTTGACCCAATCTCTTAGGAGTGGTTGATGAAAGAAATTTGATTGTAGTTGGGGTTTCTCAATAACATGATCATTTTTCTTTTTTGTATTGTTTTGCAGCTTCCTCAAATCTCCAGGAAGGTCAGACTTGCTTATTTTTTGCTCAACCAACAGCCAGAAGAAGAGATTCATAGGGTGAGGTCTTGAACAAAGAGCTTCTGTTGTCTTCGGAGCTTGCAGCCCTGGCATGCTGATGCGGAAAAGCATTCTGAGTCCTCAACCTGGAAGCTCCTTTGTTTTCTATTTAATCAATTTATTCTTTGATCTTTATTATTTTATTTTTTATGCTTACTTTGGATTTCATTTGGGCTTTCATTTTCTATTTTTCTTTTCAATTAGCAAGAATTACACCTCAGATAAACTTCATTGGCTGTAATACTGTCACTGTGTAAAACTCATTTTCTGGTTTCTTAAGGTGAAAGCTGAGATCATTGTTTTGAGACCTTTATTCCTATTTATTTATTTATTTTATTTTATTTATTAAAATATTTTATTTATTTATTATTAGAGACAAGGAAAGGAAGGGAGAAAGAAAGAGAGAGAAACATTGATGTGTGAGAGAAACATAGATCTGTTGCCTCTCACACACCCACAACTGGGGACCTGGCCCACAACCCAGACATGTGCCTTGACTGAGAATCGAACCCATGACCTTTGGGTTTGCAGGCCGGCACTCAATCCACTGAGTCATACCAGCCAAGGCTATTCTTTTTTAATTTAGGCCTTTGGTACTATAAACTTCCCCCTAAATCTTTCTTCTGTGTCATCTCACAGATATTGATATATAGTAGGCATCTTCCTGCCCTTTTTTGTCTCAAGAGTAGTCTATACCACAAAGCTTCATATTGCATGAACCTGACCTCAGCACAACCCTCCGAAGTACATCATGACTACCAGGCCCATAAAGGCAAACTTTAAAAACAAAAGATTTTATTTATTTATTTTCACAGAGAAGGGAAAGGAGGGAGAAAGAAAGGGAGAGAAGCATCATTCTGTTGCCTCTTGCATGCCCCCAACTGGGAACTTGGCCTGTAATCCAGGCACGTGTCCTGATTGGGAATCAAACTGGCAGTCTTTTAGTTTGCAGGCCAGTGCTCAATCTACACCAACCAGGGCAAGGCAAACTTTTATCTAAGGTAATAACCTAGGGTAATTTTTCAGACTTCCATATATATAGTCAATACCTAAAAGGTTACTGGTTACTGGAAATATGTATGCATATATACGTGTACACACACAAATATATACACACACAAAGAGAACCAATAGGATGTGTTATATATACATCTTAATAAACCAATCCTAATTGAGTCAATAGGATGTCTGTATAAATCCTATAAATCCTAATAGCTAGAAGAGTGCAGACAGCTCTGAGTTTATGCCTGTGCATCATCAGGACATTGTTAAAAATAAGTTATTGAATTTACCTATGACTGGGTAGGAATAAACATCCAATTATATTTACATATTAATATATTCTGTGTGTATTACAATAATGGCTTTATCAAATATTTATTAATAGTGAATTTGTGTTCTATTTTTACATATTAATTTTTAGGGATTGAATAACCAATAATGCCAGTTTAATTGAATCTCCATATGAAATGCCACAAAACACAATGTTATTTCCTAAAAGGTTATTGGAAATATGTATGTATTTACGTTAGAACATTTATAGAAAATTACATTTGTAAGAATTGGTCATGCATATGTTTATGTGGAGCAGCTGATTGTATGAGATCTTATATTAAGCTGTGAGGATCTCTGCTGCTGTCTAGCAAGGTAGTTCACTGGTTAAAGTTCCTGGATTTCCACTTTATTAAACTTTGGGTAGGGTCTCTGCTATACTCTGACTGTTTCTGCCATTCTCACATTCCCGGAATCCTGAACAAGTTTGCGGCTTATGAGGAAATGTCCTCGTCTCTAGGTTAACAGCATACCTGCCAATAGACTGGATGCTCAGGACTCCTGCTCCTGTCAAACAGGTTTTCTCACTTTTCAGGTTTGGAGCACTGGCTCTCCTATATAGAATCAACCCAAATGTCTCTGTCATGGTTTGTTTCATGGCTTTGATTTGATTAACATTTAGTTAGCAACTTCTATATAGCAGGCATTCTGCAAGGTGCTGAGTATTAAGAAATCTACAAGACAAGGATTATTTTTATAGGTAAGAGAAGAGACCAAATATGAAATCTACATCAAAATTATGTAGAAATACATTAATAGAGAATTAAATCTATGTTGAAATCAAGAGAATCCTGAAAATCACCAAATATAATCACAACTTTTGTGTTGGAGGATAAACCAGCACTGTTGTTTAATAAATGTTTAAACTCTAACGTCTTTGTTTTCTTAAAAGAAAGCTTACACTGGAGAAGAGAGCACATTGCCTTGTGTGCCCACCACACCCAGGGTCCTGTTTTGAGAAAAATTTCTATGTCCAAAGCTTCATTTTGTGAAAAATAGCTGGAAGTGTTTGTATGCTTATGGGACCATCATGCTTTTGTATCATGTGACTCCTGCTCTTATGGGCCGGTTGACTTAATTGAAAGGATTAATCCTTGAACCAAGATTGAAAGTTAAAGTACTGGCCATTTGCCTATGAAGTGGCCTGTTGCTAAATACTGCCCAATAAGGATGGTCAATATTGGGTGGTGACTGGCTCACAAAGCAAATCTATCTTTGATATTTTTGGAGGAAAACTTAAAACAGAGCAGAAGCCAAAAGACCCATTGAGGCTTCAGAAGTCATAAGGCAACAAAAGTCTTAAATCAGATACCGTGAGGTAGAGAGAATACTGTTGGGGACACATAAATAGAAGCAGAGAAGATCAATCCAGTCACAACTGGGCTGGAGTTCTTGTCATAGGAAGCAACAGAAGCTGACTACTGAGCAGGCTTCTGTAGGTATTGCTGGGTGTGAGAGCTGCTGTCAGTCCTCCAAAGATATTACGTGTCTTGAATAAATTATAGTTCAAGTTGCCTGACAATAGTTATTAAGATAAAACCTTATTTCCCTTATGCATCATTAAACCTATGACAATGAAGAGAATTTGAAAATGTCATGGTTTTTTGAGACCCCAAAAGATTAATTACTAAGGGCATCTATATATTGTAAATAAATTATATTACACAAAATATGTCTCTATTATGTTTTTATTTAAAGTGACATTTAACGTAGCCCTGAGTCTTTCCTGCTTAAATATCCTTTCTATTTGCAATATATGTGGTCTGACAATATTTAGTGATGCTAGTTGTATATTTAACCATGGCTATTGATTTACCTCAGATTACCTCTAATTCAATGGAAAAATAAAAATAGTGCATATGCTCCACTCACGTTATTACAATTCAAATAATTGAAAGTGAATGAAGTAAATTAAGAAAGTCAAAAGATATCTAAATTCATTCAATTCTGATTTTCAATAAAATAAATTCAATTTGTATGTCTCAGTATGTTTTCTGTTAATAATAAAAGAAGTATAACTAACATTGACATGGTAAATTTGGCAATAAATCATGTACCTTAAGGAGATAGTAGTTAAGCCAACTTTATAGAGTCATTTTCTTCTTTTCAACTATCCTAAATCTACTTTTTTAATTTCAGATTTTTCTGCTTCTTTCTAAAAAGACTCCACCTGCAGCAAACACACTCAGGAGCTCAATAACTCATACCCAATCAAAGTCTAAAGAGGCTTATTCACAATGAAGGGGCCCAAATTCCTCAGCTGTAGAATTATTCTTTCACTTTATGCAGTTTCTGAGATCCTTAGGGTGTTTTCCCTTCCTTTTCCCATAGTCTCCCTACTTAGCATTCACAGAAGGTAACTTTTCTTCATGTTAGATTAATTTCAACCTAGAAAACTTTCTCTCACTTTTATTGGGGAAATGGATGGAAAAAGGAGTTAAACTTTGAAGCATGTGCTTATCATTAATGCAATTGATTTCCAGAGAGCACTACCTAATTTTTTTCTGCCCTATTATATCAGTTTGTATTGATTTTGCAGTGGGGTGAAGGGTAGAAGCAGAAGAAGACAATGGATTGTTCTGCCAGAATAAGGCTGGTATGTTATAAATTGAGTGTATGTTACATTTGCTTGTTTAAAGATAAACACATAGATATACAAGATAAGAAATGAATTAGAGCCAATACCATTCCCTCTCTATCTGAAAAACGTAAATTAAAGTAAGATCCTTTTCAATTCCATTAGTAAGAAAATGTGAGAGTAGTACTAGAACATAGAGGTTTATAAATTTAAATTTAATTTGTTTAAAGTATAAATTATTGATTTTTATTGATTATGCTATTACATTTTTATGGTTATGTCCCATTTTTTCCCTTTGTTCCCCCTTACCTCGTATACGCCTTCTGTCCAGCAATTTCCCCGTCCCCTGAGTTCATGTCCATGGGTCATGTGTATAAGTTCTTGGGCTTCCCCATTTCCTTTACTATTCTTAACATTCCCTCTCTATTTTGTACCTACCAATTATGCTTCTTAGTCCCCATTCCTTTTCCCCTATTCTCCCCCTTCCCTCTCCCTTCTGATAACCCTCCATATGATCTCCATAGCTATGATTCTGTTCCTGTTCTAGTTGTTTGCTTAGTTTTGATTTTTTAGATTCAGTTGTTGATGGTTGTGAGTTTGTTGTCATTTTACTGTTCACAGTTTTGATTTTCTTTTTCTTATATAATTCCCTTTAACATTTTATATAGTAATGGCTTGGTGATGATGAACTCCTTTAGCTTTACCTTGTCTGGGCAGCACTTTATCTGCCCTTCCATTCTAAATGATAGTTTTGCTGGATAGAGTAATCTAGATTATAGGTCCTTGCTTTTCATTACTTTGAATACTTCTTGCTAGGTCCTTCTTGCTTGCAAAGCTTCTTCTGAAAAATCAGCTGATAGTCTTATGGGAACTCCTTTGTAGGCACTCTCTTTTCTTTATTTTTTAAAAATTAATTTATTTGTTAGTTTTATTTATTTATTTATTTATTTTTAGAGAGAGGGGAAAGGAGAAAGAGAGGGAGAGAAACATCACTGTGTGGTTGTCTCTCACTTACGCCCCCAACTGGGGACCCAACATGCAACCTAGTCATGTACCCTGACTGGGAGTTGAACCAGCGACACTTGGCTCTCAGGCTGATGCTCAATCCACTGAGCCACAGCAGCCAGGGCTGTAGGCACTCTCTTCTTTAGTCTTGCTGCTTTTAAGATTCTCTCTTTATCTCTAATATTTGCATTTTAATTATGATGTGTCTTGGTGTGGTCCTCTTTTCACCCATCTTGTTTGAAACTCTCTGTGCTTCCTGGACTTGTATGTCTATTTCCTTTACCAAATTTGGGAAGCTTTCTTTCATTATTTTTTCAAATAAGTTTTCAATTTCTTGCTCTTCCTCTTCTCCTTCTGTCACCCCAATCATTCAGATGTTGGCACTTTTGGAGATGTCCCAGAGTCTTATACTCTCCTCAGTTTTTTGGATTCTTGTTTCTTCATTCCATTCTGCTTGAATATTTATTTCTTCCTAATTTCAAAATCACTGATTTGAACCCTGGCTCCCTTCCCTTCACTATTGATTCCCTGTGGATTTTTCTTTATTTTACTTAACGTAGTCTTCATTTCTTCCTTATGTTTACCATACTCGATGAGTTCTCTGAGCATCCTTATCACCAGTGTTTTGAACTCTACATCTGATAGGTTGGTAATCTCTGTTTCACTTAATATTTTTTTCTGGGGTTTTGTTCTGTTCTTTCATTTGGGCAATATTTCTTTGTCTCCTTGATTTAGCAGCCTTCCTGTATTTGTTTCTGTATATTAGGTAGAACTGCTTTGATTCACTGTCTTGGCACTACTGTTAAGTTGTATGGGGCAGAGCCATTTCAACACTTCATGGTGCTATATGTGGGGAAGGGGTCAGAGAGGGAACAATGCCACTTGCTTGGCACTTACCCCTTTTCTAGTCACTTCACCTGCTTCCCGTATATGAATGGTGCCCTAGAGATTGTTTCCAAAGTGGGTGGGTTTATGTATGTTCTAGGGCCATAGAGGCCCTCTATGCAGGCTCTCCTGCAAGAAGGGCAGTTTCTTCTGCCACTCCAACCCCTGCTTAGTTTTTACAGTCAGAAGCTATGAAGCTTTATTTTTCTGGTGCTGGAACCCTGGTCTGTGCAGTCTGGTCCAGGGCTGGGATTGCTCCCCAGGTGTACTTACCAGCTTTTATCTGCCACACATGAATGTGGGACTGTCAGTTCTGCTGGTTGCTGCTGTTACCTTACCACCACCACCTTGTTGCCCCACACTGCATCCTCTCTGCCCTGGCTCCCCATCTCCTCTCCTCTTACCCATCTGGATGAATATTTCATCTTTAAATCCTTGGTTGTTGGACTTTCATCCAATTCAATTTTCTGGTAGTTCTACCTGTTTTTTGTTTTGAGATTAGTTGTGATCCTTCTTATGGTTGTGTGAAAGGCAAAGTGTGTCTACGTATGCTTCTATCTTCACCAGAAGTCTAATTGAATTTTTTGTGATTCTTTCTTATGGATCTATTATTTATCCTAGCTCTTCCACTTTCCTGTGTGACTCTAAGCAATTTACTTATAATCTCTCTGGGATTCAGTTTCCTCCTATGCAAAGTAGGGGCAATAATGTTACATTTAGTTCCTTATAGGATGGTTGTATAGGAATTAAATGAGTTAACACTTATAAGGGTTAGCTCTTTCCCATTCTTTCTCCTTCTCTTCTTTTTCTTCTTCACTCTATTTGTACTTCATCTTTATAGACTAAACAGAAGTTACTAGTTCCTATGCATTGCACTTAAATATGTGCATTCCAAGATAATTTCTGAGTAAAGGCACTCAGTTTGCACGAGGGATAAGGTTATCTTCTGTTCTAATAGCCCTTTTTTATGTTAGAACCACATTAGACTGGCAACAGGGTTTCTCTTATTATTCCAAATGCACTCTCAGCCAGTTTTTCCCTGACCATTATCTATACTATTTATCTCTAGCTCTAGGACCTGCATTAGTTAGTTAGGGCTGCCATAACAAAGTACCACAGACTGGGTAGCTAGCACCAGAAATTTATTTTGTCTGTCGAGGAGGCTAGAAGTCTGAGAGCAGAATGTCATCAGGGTTGGTTTCTTCTGAGGCCCCTCCCCTTGGCTTGCAGGTGGCCTGACCACCTTCTTGCTGTGTCCTTATGTGGGCTTTCCTTTGTGCATGTATATCACTGGTGCTTCTTTGCATGTTCAAATTTTTTCTTATTATAAGGACACCAGTCAGATTGGATAAGGGCCTATCCATATGATTTTATTTAACCTTAATTACCTTTTCAAAAGCTCTATCTCTAGATATAGTCACATTCTGAGATACTGGAGATTAAAACTTCAACACAAATTTTGGGAGGACACAATTCAGTCCAAAACAAAGGTGGGAAGCCTTCCCATAAGTTTCTCCCATATACTTTCTTCTCATGTTTCCCTGGGCAAAATTATGTTATGTGACCATGCTTAAACCAATACCTGGCCAAAGAAATGGGGTCATAATTATTGGCATAGGCCTATCAGGATTACCCTTAGAACTGAGAATAGGATAACTCCTCCTTGGTTCCTCTGATGGAAAGAAATAGTTGCCAAATGCATTCAAGGTAGTTCAAGCAAGGAAGTAGCTGAAGAGGACTGTTAGGGAGGCAGGCAATTTGGATCCACAGCAGCATGGGCTGTGGTTTATGGGTGATTTAGGCTGGTTTAAAGTTAAAAGCAGAGAAGACTATGAATATGCAAAATACAAGTAGAGTGTAGAAAATGAAGTCAGGCATTTGAGTGCTTTTTAGAATATCAAGTTAAAGGGAGTAGTTAAGAGGAAGCTGGTATATGAGAAAGGATGGTAATAGATAACCAGAAATAAAATGAGGTAAAGAAAATTTGAAAGGGTGGCTCAAGAAATAGTTCTGCAAATCTTGTGTTTATAATATAGGTAGCATACTGTACCCTGAATGAGTTATTTACCCTCTCAGAATCTCATTTGTAAAATGGAGATGATAAAATCAATTATTTCACAGATTTAGAGGATTAAATGTAATACATTAGGTGAAAGGAATTATTAAACTATTAAGTATTATATAAATATAAGAAGTTATTATATAATTACAGTATTTATTCTACTACTTAAATTTTTTTTTAATCCTCACCTGAGGACATGTTTATTGATCTGAGAGAGAAGAGGGGGAGAGAGAGAGAGAAATAGTGATGTGAAATACATTGATTGGCTGTCTCCTGTACATGCCCTGAAGGGGGATCAAACCCACAATTTAGGTATGTGTCCTGACTGGGGATTGAATACTCAACATTTTGGTCAATGAGATGACACTCCAACAAGTTGAACAATCTGTCCAGGGCTTTGTTCTACCACTTTTGACCTGTTTATGTCCAGCATAATATGGGAGAGGAATTTAGTTCAGTAAACACTTAGCAGACTTAATGCAGTCTCTCATTATGTCTCATTTTGATTCATAAGGGAATAATATGCACTGTAATTATCAGATAATATGGGATATCTGGATTAAAAAAAGCCTTGTTCAAAATGTTTATCTCTAAATTTTAGTCTAATCTGTTCTGGTGTATACTTTTCCTTGGTAATATGGAGCTGTCACTCTGGGTACATGTGTATGCATGCATGTGTGCATAAAAATAATTTTGGATAACTAGAGCTTTACTGTTGAAATAAATAATATTATAGATAAGTATTTATGGTGGAGAGATATTTTATCTGAGTATTTAGAAATATGAAGCTCTTCATAATGAGGCTGGCATAGTATATATTTTTAAATATTTACTCTATTTAATAGATTTCACATAAGAAATACAATATCCATAGGTTCCACTTTATACTTTCCTTTTCTTTTAGAAAACTAAAAGAAACAGTGATGATTTAAAAAGGAATGACATTTTGAGACTTGCCTTTATTCTTAAGTTACCAGAAAACTTAAAATAAGTGTTGGTAGGTCCAGTAAGAGTGTGAAAATAATTTATAATATTTAACTAAGAGCTGTCACATAGTAAGGAAAGAAAATACTCCTTGGAATTAAAGTAGCAATATTATCCCATAGTGACTTTTTGTTGACATTCAACTAGTGACAGAGAGAGACATTTCTGCTTCCCTGGGTGACACTGTGCTTTCACCTATAATGCCATACTTGAAATTTTGGCATTTTAATTATGATGTGTTCTGGAATGGGCCTCTTTGCTTTCATCTTGTTTGGGACTCTCTGTACTTCCTGGATTTGCATGTTTATTTCCTTCACCAAATTAGGGAATTTTTCCTTCATTATTTTTTCAAATAGATTTCCAATTTCTTGCTCTTTCTCTTCCCCTCCTGGAGCCCCTATGATGTGAATGTTCGACCTCTTGAAGTTGTTCCAGGGGCTGCTTACATTATCCTGGTTTTGGGGGGATTCTTTTTTCTTCTTGTTGTTCTGATTGGTTGTTTTTTGCTTCCTTATGTTCCAAATCATTGATTTGATTCTTAGCTTCATGCATTCCACTGCTGTTTTCCCTGTAAATTGTTCTTTATTTCAATTAGTGTATCCTTTGTTTATGACTAGATCTTTTTTTAAGTATATTTTATTATGTTGTAACAATAGTTACAATTTTTCCCCCTTAGCTCCCCTTCGCCCAGTACCCCCTGCCCCCCAGTAGTCCCATCCCCCTTAGTTCATGTCCACGGGTCATGCATTTAAGTTCCTTGGCTTCACTCTTTCCTATATTATTATTAATTAATTAATTAATTAATTAATTATTTTTTTTATAACAATTCCCCCATCTCAGGCTTAAGACCCCTTATAATCTTATAAAGGACAATGGGCGAAGGTCTTGTGCTCCTCTAGCTCCTTCAAGCTGTACATGGTCATCGTCCTACCTACCCTTGGGTCAAGAAATCCCTAATAAGAGTGGGAGTGTGGTGTGGAGGGTGGCCTTTCCACATGGTGAAGTATCTTCCAGACTCCAGGTCAGTTGAATGTCCCCGGACAATGATGCGCTTGGTTTCACAGGCTGGCATCCTTGTTGTATTAGACAATCACTCAGGTAATGAGATCATAGGCTTATGCCCTCTGGTTTAATTTTGCTCATTTGTTTGTGTTGTTCATTAGTCTCCTGTATTAGGTGATATCATATAGTATTTTTCTTTTATTGCCTGGCTTATTTCACTAAGCATGGTTCTCTCTAGTTTCATCCATGTTGTTGCAAATGGTAGAAGTTCCTTCTTTCTTTCTGCTACATAGTATTCCATTGTGTAAATGTACCACAGTTTTTTGATCCATTCATCTACAGACAGGCACTTAGGTTGTTTCCAGCATTTGGCTATTATAAATAGTGCTGCTATGAACATAGAGGTGCATAGGTTCTTTTGAATTGGTGTTTCAGGATTCTTCAGATATAATTCTAGCAATGGAATTGCTGGTTCAAAAGGCAGTTCCATTTTTAGTTTTTTGAGGAAATTCCATAATGTTTTCCATAGTGGCTGCACTAGTCTGCATTCCCACCAACAGTGCACTAGGGTTCCCTTTTCTCTGCATCCTCGCCAGCACTTGTTGTTTGTTGATTTGTTGATTATGGTCATTCTTACTGAGTAAAGTGGTATCTCATTGTGGTTTTTATTTGTATCTCTCTGATGGCTAGTGATGTTGAGCATTCTTTCATATGTCTATGGATTCTCTGTATATCCTCCTTGGAGAAGTGCTTGTTCAGGTCCTTTCCCCATTTTTTAATTGGGATATCTGTCTTCTTGGTGTTGAGATGTGTAAGTCTTTATATATTTTGGAGATCAAGCTTTTTTCTGAGGTATCATTGGCAAATATATTTTCCCATATGGTTGGTTCCCTTTTCATCTTGCTGATGTTTTCTTTTGTTGAGCAGAAACTCTTTAGTTTGATGTAGCCCCATTTGTTTACTCTTTCTTTTATTTCCCTTGCCTTAGGAGATGTATCAGTGAAAATATTGCTACGTGGGATATCTGAAATTCTCCTGCCTATGTTTTCCTCTAGGACTTTTATGGTGTCATGCCTTACATTTAAGTCTTTGGTCCATCTTGAGTTTATTCTGGTGTATGGTATAAGTTTGTGGTCTAGTTTCATTTTTTTGCATGTCCCTGTCGAGTTCTCCCAACACCATTTGTTGAAGAGGCTCTTCTCATTCCACTTTATGTTCCTTCCCCTTTTGTCAAATATTAGTTGACCATATAGACCTGTGTTTATTTATGGGCTCTCTGTTCTGTTCCATTGATCTATATGTCTGTTCGTATGCCAGTACCAAACTGTTTTTATTACCATGGCCTTGTAGTGTACTTTGGTATTACTGTATCTTTTTTATGCTGTTGAGGTCCTCACTAAGTTTCTTGAACATTCTTATAATCAGCATTTTGAACTCTGCATCTGAAAGATTGCTTATCTCTATTTGTTTAGTTCTTTTTCTGGTGTTTTGATCTGTTCTTTTATTAGGACCATGTTTATTTGTTTCCTCATTTTGGTAGCCTCACTGTTTTTGTTTCTATGTATTAGGTAATACTGCCATGGCTCTGTCTTGGTAGCGTGGCCTAATGTAGTAGGTGTCCTGTAGGGTTCAGTAGCAAACCTTCCCCTATCACCCGAGCCGAGTACTTGAAATTTGCCCTTCATGTGGACTGAGTGCACCCTCCTCATGTATTTGAGCCTTGATTACTGTTGGCAGGTCAATGGGAGGGCTTTACCCAGGCTGATCAGCTTATAAGGACTGGCTGTGACCACTGAACACCAACCTCCACCCTCTGTGTAGGATTAGCTGTGCAGGGGCAAGGTGGTGGCACTCTGACATGGTCTCTAGCTGTTTACTGGGTGTGTAGGCTCTGGGGTTTTTCAGATGGTGCAGGCCAAGGTCAGCACCCACCTGTGTTCTTCCCAAGGCTACCCTGCTTGAGCTATAAAGCAATCTGAGATGGCTGTTACTTGTGCTGAGCTTGGAGATTCCCAGGTGAAGCCAAGCTGTGAATCCAGGCTTCTGCTGCTAGTGCCAGGCTTGTGGCCTCTTAGCAAGAGGTACATGGGCTGGGGTCTCAATGAGGCCAGCTGTTACTTGTTTGAGAGGATTTAGAAAGTTGTGAAGCATGAGCCAAGACCAGCCATTCATATAGAAAGTTCATGGTTAACAGTTTGGGTGGGCCTATAATTTGGATGGGACTGAATCTCTGGGGATCTCCAGGGTAGGGCAAACAGTGTTAGCCAGGTTGATGGAGTCTCAGATATGAAACCTGCCTGTGGTTCTGTGGGACGAGCGCTCAGAAAAGGAACAGTGACCCCTATCCACCTTTCTTTTTGGGCGAAAGCTGTCCTCCAGCTCCTGCCTTGATGCCAGACACTCCAGCCTCTCCCAGTATGCCACTGGTGCCTTTCATGCTGCTGCCCTAGTGATGGACCCAGACAGAGTGAGTCTGAGTAGGTTTGTGTGTGGATTCTTTAAGGGGAACTGCTTGGAACTCCAGAAGTTTCTTCCACTGACTTAATCATCACTGTTTTTTGCAGCTAGAAGTTATGGGGACTTATCTTTCTGGCACTGGAACCTTGGGTAGGGGGGCCTAGTGTTGGGCTGGAACTCCTTGCTCCTGAGGTATTCCTTCCAAATTTTTACCCACCAAAACTTAGAAACTTAGAAAATATCAAATTACAAAGGATGAAATTGAAATCAGCGTTTGGGTCCACTATCACATATTGGTTCATAGCTCCATTCCAATCCCATGTAGTTGCTCTCCAGCATTTTAATGGATCAGTCTGTTCCATTTCTCCGCTTCTCCTACAAGTCTGGATGGATGTGGCTTCTTTAATTCTGTTGTTGTGAGACTTGCATTCAACTCGATTTCTGATAGTCTGAGTGATGGATGTTTTATACTTTAGTTGTGATTTTGATGTGGTTGTGCAAGAAGGTAAGCCTTGTTTACCTATGCTGACATCTTAACTGAAGGAGCTAGTCTGTTTGATATTGCTTTTCTGAAGAAGTTATTTCATAGAAGACTGAGGTCTAGAGAAGAAGGCAAAGCTTGTCCTGGTACAAATGTCTACTTTCAGTACTAAAGTCAATCTAATAATGGAAATTAAGGGTGGTGGTCACATTTTGAACAGAGAAAAATATGTCCTTGGCCAGTAGATCATAGTGTATTGGGACCACCTGCTTACTATCCTGAACTCTGATTCAAACTGTTTTCCTGTGATGCTGGCACACAGATTACAGGTGAGTTTAAACTAATTTACAACCACTTCTTTATTTTCCAGTGTAACGTTGTCTCTTAAGTTGTAAATAATGTTCTCTTATTCTATACCACTTCAGTTAAAAAAAAAACCAACAAACTACATGTATGCACATATATACAGATATCATTATAAAGAGAGACAAAGAAAAGTTAATAGAGATTGCCTTGATTTATGATATTATCATTAATACAATTTGGGTTCAGTTGAGGTAACAAAAGGAAATTTCAAAGCAAATTATATATTTATGAAATTATTGTAGAGGCTAAAGAAGCAGGCTCTTGACTGAGCTTCCAGAAACAACTCCTGACTTGCCAGGTTGGCTGCTTTCTCTGCTTTCAGGACCAGGTCAACTCAGCTGAGATCCACACCAGCAACATGATATAGCCACTAAGCCAGGGGGCAGACATTGTTATGTCTGTTACCGCTGCAGCAGAAAGACTAACCCCAGCGGGACTGTGTTTGAGAGCAGAAAGCAGAAGTGCAGACACAACTTCCTTCTGTCTTCCAAATATGTGTGGGCACATCTGCTTGGTGGAAGCTAAGGGACAATGAACTCAATGAGTCTTCTAGTCTTTAGCTTCCAGCCTTTAAAATGCTGGAGAGCAGCTACAGGGGATTGGAATGGAGCTGTGAACCAATATGTGATAGTGGACCCAAAGGCTGATTTCAATTTCATTCTTTGTAATTTGATATTTTCTAAGTTTTTCAGCATTGAGATTGGAAAAAGTAATAAATTTTTATGTTAGGAAGGTTTAATGTTATTACACAGGCTTAACAGCCATCACTTTGATAGTTACTTGCTTAGTTCTCAACTGGAAAAGAATTTTCCATACTCTTCCTCTTGCAAAGTGATATTCAATTCCAAATACAGTTCTGTGTTGACTTAAATATACAGAACATATTTAAACTTGCATGAAATGCAAAGCAAAAAGCATATGTAAAAAAGACAAATATAACTCAAGATACCTAGAGTGAGGATAAAGGGCATACATATTTAGAGAAACAAAAAGAACACAATAATTTTTTATCTTGATGCAACTATGATACACAATTTTACTTTGTTGGCCAACTTAACAACAGCAAAAACATTCCCCTCCATAACTTTCCTCTGAGGGCTAAGAAAGTGTGTCTGGAAAGTGAATCTTCTCAAGTTAATCACATCATTCTACCTGTCACACATAGCAGTTTTAGCTTGGTGATGCTTATGACACTGTCTACCAAAAGAGAGCAGCTTGAACACAAAAATAGTTTTGTGCCATAGGGAGAAATGCTGTTTCTTTCCTTGTGATATGCATCTGCAGACTCATCTCTATCCAGAATACCAATTCAGTTTGATTGTACTGCTTTCTATTCTGTATGTTTTAAATGTCTGCTGGGTGCCTACTCATGTGCATTGTGGCACAGAAATTCAACAGTGGGAAGCTAAGGTCTCTGGTTCTTTGAAAACTTTTTTTGAGAGAGGTGGGTTGAGACACCCACATTTACATAATGAGAAAAACTGCAAATGACTAAAAGTCATAGTAGATCTTCAGATAGACAATAATTTCATGGCTGATTGCTGCTGCACTAACTAGAAGAACATATTCCACACATGACAAATTAAAAAATAATCAGCTTCAAGGACCCTACTCTGAGAATTTGATTCAGTAATTTGAATGCATGATTGAGGACTGTAGTTTTAAAAAGCTTCTGAGGAGTTTCTGATAATTATCTAGATATTGACCCCTGGACACGAAGAGTCAAAGAGGACCTGCTGTAATCTGTTCTGACACACTGACATCATACAAATTTCTGTTAATACCAGTCACTGGGAAAATTTTAAAAGGCACAGTTTTATTGGCAATATAAATAAAGAAATGACATCAACCATGTATCCATTTTCCCTCCAATTTTTCCTCTCTGTGCAAGCATTGTCCCCCAAGAAGGCTGTGACTGACTGTGGACACTATGCTAAAGCCCTTTTTTAACTGTGATCTGATGGCATTGGATGTCTAGAGGAAAGGAATGGACATGCTAATAACACTAGTTTCTCCTGTGTTCAGAGCTCAGGATTCATGGTGGCTCCTTTCCTTAGTTCTATTTTTCAAAGCATGTCTGTGCCTGTCTGTGCCTCACTGAGCTATCTTCCCTAAGGCTGCTACATTATAAGCAGGAGCTCAGTTTTTATTGGGACATTTGCTCTATGAGGCACTCACAAAGCACATGTATTTAATTGAGGGATGGGGGCGATCAGTTGTTCTCCTGTGGATCTTCACCATTTCTCATTCCCTCACAGCATTCCTTCCATGGCATCTACTGGGAACAACCCCTATTCAGTTAGAGATGACATGAGAAAAAGAAGCGTCAATGGGGCAAGAAAACTTTCAGTGCTTCATAAAAGAGATACAAATCTGATCCTTGGCTTATCTTGCTCAAAATTTTTCATTGGCTCTTCATTGTCCTCAGAACCAATCACAAACTATGGAAACATGAGTTATAAAGGCCATCAATATCATGACTACACCAGAGATGCAGTACACATTAAACATTCTATCTGCTTTCCTAGATTTCTAGGTCCTTATAGTTTTTTTTTTTTTTTTTGTAGTAGAAGTGGGGAAACATGTAACTAGCACTAGCCAATAAGCTGTGGGTATAAGTGATGTGTACCACCTGTAGCGTGAAATATTCAAGACATCCAGATGTCTCTTTCCTTGCGTAGGTGACCAGGAAAACCAGGTGTTGTAGCTGTTATAGCTATGAGATGGTGGGTCTCCATCATCCTATATCCCTAAGTAGCTGTGTGCACATCACCACCACTAGCTTGTCTCCAACTTATATTAGATATATATCTTGAGTGAGAGATAACTGTAATTGTGTCAAATCACTATTTTGGCATTTGCTTGTTAATTGAGTATAATCTAGATAATCCTAATATGTAGAACTTGCCTACACTTCTCACTTCATCTGTTGTTGCTATTTTCTTTTTGTTTTTATTGTTGCTATTTTCTTTACACTTGAGGCTGCACAGCCAAAATGAATTTCAGTTTCTTTGAATGTGCCTACTTCTGATCCTTTGTACATACTGTTCTCTTTCTAGATTGGTTTTCCAGTTCTTTCTCATTTTTCTAACTTTCCCATCCTCCTTTTCTCAGTCAGAATATAATTTCCTCCAGGAAACTTTTTTTGAGCTTAAAAAGTTTCATCACACACAGTGGGTTCAATGTAGAATTAGATGCATTTTCTAATTAGGTGCCCTTTCTATAGCTACTTGAACTTCCCCTGTACTTATCACACCATGAAGTAATTCCCTGCTTAGTTATCCTTGTGTTCCTTTGGGTTGTAAACAGGAGTAGACAGACACCATATCTGTATTGCCTACTATTGTATTCCCAGCATAAAGAATAGTATCAGCCACATGTTAAGTTTCAATACAGATTTGTTGAATATTTACTAAGAACAGGAGGTATGTACTCTAGAAACTTCAAAAGGAAAATATCATTTTTGGCTGATCATGCATTATGATCTTATACCAGCCGATTCTGGAACAATGGCCAGCATTTATTACATCGAGTTACTTGAAATCATGTATGTATATCACATATATCTCTGTTGACATAGGAGAGTTAGATTAAAATAAAAAATATGTGGTTTGGTGTAATAAAAATATTTGTTGAATCAATGATTGAATGAACAGACTCCCCAAGGCTGAGTTTGGGGAATCAGGTCAAAAGGCAGGCTGAGGGAGACAGCAAGGCAGCAACTGGAAGCCTGCTGAAAATTTGCCTTTGGGACACACAGATGATGTTATTCATCTCTGCTCTACTGCCTGCTTGATTGCTGGACTTCCTGCACTCTTCTGATGTTGTTCTTTCCCTGTTGGCTTGCCATAAATTATCAAAGATATGTTAGCGTCTTCTGCCAAAGATTAAAAAATCCAGCTGGCTCCTGAATTTGAAGTGGCAAATGTTTACTATAAACCAGATGAACACAGGCTGTTCCCTTAGCAGTATTTTGCTCCTAAGTAAGAGGAAAATTGGTCTAAAATTTAATTGCTATAATGTAAAAGAAGAAACAGTGCATATCTGTCTGCTTCATCTTGAAGTATCCTTTGCACCCCAAGTAATTTTCTTAAAATGGGAGCAGTCTGTTCCAGATTAGACAAGTTGAAAGAAGGCACTACACATAGTATATATTTTTATTCTTTTCTCTCTCTTTTTTTTTCTTCTTCTGGGTTTGGCAGTCCAGGAGCACGATTTCCCCCTGCCAAGTGATGTTATGATAAAGAGTGATCATTTCTGAATGTGCACACCATGGTTAAAATATACCCTCTAAATTTTAATGAAAGTTATTTACCTAGAATTCATGTTCCAGCTAGCAAACTGATTCAAATGTTGAAAGTAGATGAGTTGATTAAAAAAATAAAATAAAATACCGATTTCCCACTTACCCCTTCATTTTAAGCCTATTCTCTAATGGTCTCTTTCTCATATTTAAAATTCTATTGGGCTCAAGTAAGAGGCAGTCAGATAATTAGAAAAGAAATGAAAGAGAAATGCAATGGATGGATGTTTTTTGGAAGCTCAGAAAAAGCAGTGTGTCTATTGCCATTTGCTTGAGTCTATTAGAGAGTTATAGAGCAGAATATTGAATCCAAGCCTCGTGATTTGTCTAGATGTCAGCATCAGTAGCCAGAGGGCTTGCTCTTCATCAAGACAATCTTTACCCTTCATAAGCTGGGCCCTGAATAAATGGAAAGCACTGATTAAGAGAAGTGAGGATGGGAATATTTTTGGTGTTTCTTAGGTTTCAGATAGCTCTCTTGGGCATCTGTTATCTGCATTGCTCTCAGCAGAGCCCCAAGGGTATCTCTTCAAAAATGCTCTGTGGTCCGCTTTTGGTAATAAGCCCTTTGGGTAAGTGAAAAGGAACATAAAGCTTCTTCTCTGCCTTTGAGGAGTGTATGAATGATTAGAAAATACAAGCACAGTTAGAAAGTAGCTGAGGAATATGGGCAAGATAATCGGGTATAAAGTAGGGCCTATGGAATAAAGAATCATATATTGTCGAAAGAGCATAACACAGTGTTTTTGAAATCATTTAGAATAACTAATTCATAATTTAGAATTAATCACTAAGTTAGAATGAATTTATTTCCAGACTCAGCTTTTCTAAACTCTTTAAAAGTAAGTTTTTATGCTATTATTATTACTATATTATTATAACAATGTATATTTACTAATATATATTATTATATATTTTTGTTATTATTATTATTAAAATAACATACCAGCTAAGTGCAGAGTGCCTTAAAGGCATTACCTATTTCATCTTCCAAACAACTTATAAAGTTGGTACTACATACAAACTAATATATACATAGCCACACAAATGAATGTTTATATATTTCATTTTATGTATCAACCTAAAGAATCTGAATAAATTTATTTTTGTTAAAATTTCTTACTGAATCTTCTGACATAAAAAAAAATAATTTATAGCAAAACCAATTATATCATAGGCTAATTGATATAAACAAGAAGTGAGTTTTTATGACATCTCATCAATGTTATAAAGAAATGATGTTGAACGAAACTACGTTATTCAAGGGCCTGCTGTATAATCCAGGTTCCCTTGTACATAATTTCAATAAAAACTAGTAGTAATATTTGCAAAGAAAACCCATAGTTGTTACTATATAATAATATAAATGTAGAATAAAAGCTAACACTTTTCATAGTTGTTGCCATGTTTTCTTCTAATGCGTGTGTGTGTGTGTTCATTTAACACAATTACAGAAAGTCTATAATGATTATGAAGATCATGAGAAACAATCCACAGTGCTTTTTATTGACTTTGGAAATATTTAACACAATTAAACATTTTTTTTTTTTTTTTAGAGTTTCTTAATTACTAGCATTTGTGTACTTGGGTCACCTTAATGGTGAAAAAAAGAAAAACTAAATTATTATTTCTCAGCGATATGTCTCTTATTGCTCCAGAAAATCAACAATAACAATTTATAACCTCAGCAGAGCTCCCATGAAATACTTGTTCCACAGCATCATATTGTCTTCCTTGAGAAATCAGGTTTCCTAACATTTTATCACCAACAATTTTTTATAAAATTTTTCAGTCACAAATTCCTTTTATTAAAAGATCATATGTTTGTACAGCAATATATTTTTAAACAGATTGAGAAATCAAGGAGGAATACATAGAATACCATGTGTAAGCTTTGTAGTCAGGGATACTATGATAGGTGGAATAAAGGCAAGAGCCCACCAGCCAAGGAGTGCAGGCTGGAAAATGTGACGAAAAGTATTCTCCCCTAAAGCCTCCAGAAAGAATGCAGCCCTGAAGATTCATTTTGGTCTTTGATTTCCAAATCTGTAAGATAATAAATTTGTGTTGTTAAGCAGAACAGAAACAGAATCATAGATACAGAGAATGTTTTGATAGTTGTCAGATTGGGGTGGGGGTGGTCGGGGGCATGGGTGAAAAAAGCAAAGGGATTAAGAAGTACAAATAGGTAGTTACAGAATAGCCATGGAATGTAAAGTACAGCATAGGTAATAGAAGAACATATATGCATGACCCATGGGCATGGACAACGATGTGAGGATTGCCTGGGAGCGGGGCTGGGGGCTGGGTAGAGAAATATAAATGGGGGAAATTGGGACAACTGTAATAGCTGTAAAAAATGAAAAAAGTTTTGTGTTGTTTTTAGTCACTAAGTTTGCTGTAATTAATTCGTTACAACAGCACTAGGAAACTGACAAAGATACTAAATGGGATAACCATCATTTGCTTTAAATCTAGTCTCTCCATTTGAGTACACTGACTAAAATATGTCCATGATACTAAGATGCATATTTTCTCCATTTTAGCATCTTAGAAATATTGATGCATCTTAAAATCAATGACATCTCACAATTGCTGTCAGTCAGGTAACAGAGGAAGTGACATTTCCCCCTCTTTTGGGAAACTAAAACACCATCATAAAACTTACAGAATGAGTGTCAACTATTTGAAAGAAAGTGCCAGAGAAAAATAGTTAAGCTCTATTAAAATGTTTCTATTTTGAAATAACTTCAGACTTTCAGAAAAATGGAAGAAAGAATTCCAATGTAAGTTTGACCCTGACCCTAGTTTCACCAACATTAAAATTTTACCACGTTTGCTTGACCAATCCATTTCTATGTAATAATATATGTTGAGTTTTTTTTTTCTGAGTGATTTAAGAGTAAACTGCAGACATGAAGACATGATGCTCTTTACCTTTAAGTGATACTTCAATGTGTATATCATAAAAACAAGGTCATTTTCTTACACAACTACAGTATAGCTACCAAAAAGTCACTTAACATTGATAAAATACTCTGTTTCACTCTACTACCACAGTCACACTGGACATGAGAAATTACATTGCCCGATTACAGAAACTTGAAAAGACCAAAAGTCATTAACATTGGATCATAACAATACAAATCATTCCATATATAGCTAACATGTCTTTAGAACAATAAATCATGCATCGTTTGTAATTCTGGTTCTCATTTACAGGTGATGTAGAAAAAAATGTTAGTGACTACTTCAGCAGCTTCAGTGAACAAAGAATTATTACTTCCTTCCCTTTTTTGGTTCTTTTGGGTTCTCAGGAGTACAGCAGAAAAATCAACACCAGATGGCTCAAAAGGGCACTACCTAGATTTTTAAAAATTTGCCCTATTTCTAAAAAGAATTTAAGGTAGCTCAAAAAAATTTCCAGAGCAGAAACTTCTAATTGTCCTGGAGATAAGTCTCTCTAGGGCAGTGGTTCTCAACCTTCCTAATGCCGTGACCCTTTAATACAGTTCCTCATGTTGTGGTGACCCCCAACCATAAAATTATTTTTGTTGCTACTTCATAACTGTAATTTTGCTACTGTTATAAATCGTAATGTAAATATCTGATATGCAGGATGTAATTTCACTGTTACAAATTGAACATAATTAAAGCATAGTGATTTATCACAAAAACAATATGTAATTATATATGTGTTTTCCGGTGGTCTTAGGTGACCCCTGTGAAAGGGTCGTTCGACCCCAAAAGGGGTCGTGCCCCACAGGTTGAGAACTGCTGCTCTAGGGGGAAATGTCATTTCCATTGATTTACAAAGCAAATCCCTTGGTTTACTGGTTTACAGATGTTTGGTCCTTGCATGACAAGCGAGGCCCTCTGACTTGAATTGCTGTGGCAGGGACCCATCTTAGTCTTGCTCCAAAGAGTCCTGCATTATTGAAAGGGAACAACAACACATTGAAAGAGATGAAGAGAATTCACTAACATTTTTTAGATATTTGCTAAGTTTTCCACTCTGACAGAACCAATCTATTTATCTCATATTTTTTTTTCCTTATGTACGCCCAAAAATTATGTACGATAAAAATCTGTGTCTTGCAAACAGGGACAGATATGACTTGCAGAGCCCAAAGCAAAATAAAAATGCAGGCTCCTTAAAAAAATGTTTTTTCCTTTTTCCCAAGGTTTTTTCCTCTATCTGTCATAGTCTTTGGCTTATGCTGTCTGTGGATGCTGCAGCGTGTTGGGAGGAATAACTAGGAGCTCCCTGGGCCAAGTTCTTTAAGTTTTACCTGTGTAAGCTAGCTCATCAAAAGACACTATACTTGAATGGAACTTCCTCTTTTTAAGACTTCAAGACACACCCTCACACTGTATAAACACAGATATGAGCAATACCATTTTGAAGAAATTTCTCTGAATTTCCCACCACTGTAACTGCAGATAGTGCTTGCTCATTGTGTTCATAAAGCTGATGGCTTTCAATCAACTCTTCTTTAGCACAAATACAGGGGCTGCTGATGGATTGTAAGTTTAAATGTTCTTTAAACAAACATTCATTTTGCAGTTAATCTGTGCAAGGCATGCTTCTCACTCCAGAGGACATGGCAGTAAACAAAAAAGATAAAAATCTTTGCATTCATGAAGTGTACATTCTCATAGGAGAAAGCAGACAATGAAAATAAATGAGTTAAAAAATTAGATGGTCATATGTAATTTGGAGACAAAGAATGCAGAGAAGGGAAATAAGGACAGTTGAGGTGGCTGCATGATGGTAGGGGGTGAGGACTAATTTAAAATGAGGTGACTGGGAAAGGCTTACTGAGAAGAAGACATTTTAAATAAAGACTTGAAATAAGTGAAGCAGGTAGCCAGGAAGATGTCTGGAGAACAGCAAGTGCAGAGCTTGGGGTTGTCCAGGAGCTGCAGCAGGACAGTGTTTTCAGAAGAGAGGAAGCAAAGACAAGAGAAGTTCCAGTAGATGCTGAGGTTCAAGGTCCATTGCTCAAGGTGCTGACCATTAACTAATTATACCAACATTAAACCAACTAAATTAATGTTAGTTTAACTACCCTAAAGTAACCAGCTAACTACAGTTAGGACCATTTAAAGGAGAGTTGTATAAAAGATTCACTCTTAGATGAATACGTGGACCTTATGGGTCCTTATGAGGTCTCATGATTCTTGGTTGCTGTGAAGATACATTTTACTCTTCATGGGCAGGTGTTTCCAATTCCAAACTAGTGGGGGAGAAACAGTGAAAAATCAAATTCAGTTTTCCCCTTATTGAAATGTAGACCCCATGAACACAAAGAGCTTTACATTTTCTGTTTACTGCTCTGTCTCCAGGAGCTAGAAGTGTGAAAAATAAGTATTTGCTGCAAAATGAGCATTTGTTGAAAGACTCATCATTTAAGCTTTCAATCAGTATGCCTTCTAGTCTTGCTAAGGTTGAGTTAACTGAAACTCATCAACTTGTACAGAGTTTAAAAGAATGATCTGGGGTAGTGATATTAATTGCGCTTTCCTTGTCTATTTAAATGTATATTTCTTGACCACCTTATCTAAACGTGCTTCCTCTCCCCTTTCCTGTTACTTTCTATTTCCTTTACTTCATTAAAATATTTTTAATCTTTATTGTATATTTTTCATTACCATTTTGTCCCCTTATAACTCTCTCCCCTCAACTTCATTCTTTTTCATATGGTTATGAGTTGAATTGTGTACTCCACAAAATCTATGTTGAAACCCTAACCACTAGTACCTCAGATTGTGACATTTGTAAATATGATCTTTACAGATATAGCTGAGCTGACACGAGCTTGTCAGGGTAGGTCCTAGTCCAATATGACAGGTGTCCTTATAAAAAGGAAATTTGGACACAGACATAGATATGCATAGGTGGAAGAGTATGTGAGGAGATAGAGGCAGAATGCCATGTGGGGATGGAGGACTGGAAGGATACATCAACAAGCCAGGGAATGCCAAGGGTTGCTAGCAAATCACTAGAAGCTAGGAAAAAGCAAGGGAGATTCTTCAAATGGTTTCAGAGGAAGCATAGCCCCGCAGGACCTTGATTTTGTATTTCTAGCCTTCAGAACAGTGAGACAATAAATTTGTAGTTGTAAGTTACCCAGTGGTGGTATTTTGTTGTAGCAGTTCCAGGAAACAAATACTATACCACTTGATCTATGATATACCATTTAATTGTTTAATTTCTGCTGGCCCTTATCAGACTCTAACTTCCACAAAGAAAAAGGACGTAATCTATTTTGTTTACTTTTGTACCCAAAGTACTTAGAACAGTGCCTGGCACTCAGTAAATATTTGGTGAAAGAATGTGGAGATAAAATATTTTATTTTCTCCCCTTCTTTTCTTTACTACTATTTGTTCTTTCTAAAAACAAATCTAATTCCAGGATTAACGAGGTAGACAAAACTTTTAGTAATTGTAAAAGAGTATAGTGGAAAATTTCCCTTTATATTCTATTATGGTTCCCTAAAAAGACAAAACAAAACAAAACAAAAAAAACCAACCAACCAACCAACAAAAAAACTTGTGATAAAAATGAATTCTCTGGGAGGCAGAGTCTTAAACATCTTTGAGCATGCCCAGGAAGGTGCTAGGACCAGAGATGGAGACATTGTGTGCCCAGGGGACCCTGTGGGGTTCTTAGGATTAGTTTATTCTGTGTGTGTGTCAGTCTCTGGCCTGTTGATTGTGTAACTCAAAGAAAGCGACAAGTCCTGGCCAGATTGCTCCATTTCCTTCCCCTTTGCTGTTACTGACCTCTGCTGTCTCAAAGCAGCACCTCTGCTGCCCCTGATTTCCAGTCCGGAAAACATTTAACAAATCTCATAGCTCTGGAAAATTAAAATACCCATGGGCCTCAAAGACCACAGTGACTTGTTATTTATCTTCTAAAATGGCTTCTCAGGTTTGCAAATGCACCTGTGAGAACTGCACACAAGTCACATGTCTTTAGCCTCCAGCATTGCTGAGAGGCAGGTGTGGGCTGTATGTGCTCAAAAGAGAAAGGGAAACTTGAGTCAGCTTCCGCCTTCTCTTGACCACCGGATGTGACTCCTGCATCAACTTACTGCAAACTCTAGTTATTGAGGTCACAGACTTTTTCTTTAAAACATAAAAAAAAAAATGTAACCACGGTTCCATTAATTCTCACCCTTATCTAATTCAACCACCTCTTCTGGCCAACTCCTGAGAGGAAAAAATTTTCTGTCTCTTCATTTAGATGAACAATCTAATATGACTCATGAATAAAACATTTTAAAGATTTATGATCTTAGCGAAGTCCTTCTGATAACGTAGAAGTATGATAATCTAAAATAGAATAAAAGTGAAGAACATGTTCATGCATAAATATCCCTCCTAATTCGTGAGTTTTGGAAAGTCCCTTATTTCATGAATCATTAGCCTGTTTTATCTTGATGTTATACAATCATTTCAAAAATAAGACTGTGTAGATGTTGCCACCTACTGTTTGCCTGGAAATATACTATTATAATTCACTTTATAGAACAACCCTCTTCCCTCTAACTGCATTTCTTATTCCACAGTAACCACCTTTATTTCAACTCCTTCTTCTAAAATAATTTATTCACTTAGTCTTAAGTACTCCATCTACAAGGTCATATAAAACATTCTTCCACTTACTTATTGAAAAATCCCAAGGAAGTGACCTAATTTTTCTTAAATCTTCCCCAGTACATTGAAATCATTTCTAGGTTTGAAAAACATACAGTATATCGAATTTTAATTTTCAAAACCCTATTTTTAAAACATATTAGTCTCTAATAGAATTCAAAGAAATTAACATTAATAGACTGCTTTTAGTTTTAATATTCAAATTCAAAATATTTATAAGAAAATATCTGCTTTTTTTCCTATAAATATATTTAATTGTTAGTGGTTTAGTGTCAATATGTTTTTAAAATTAGGATAAAATACCAGTTACTTTACTTACCAATTGGTCTTCTGAGTTGTTTACTTTGTAGTCCTGTGATGTGTATCTAGCACTGTTTTAAGTATGCTATTGATTCAAACCAGAAATAAAGTAAAATTTGTAAAATCTTTGAAATTATATTTCAGGCTTATTTAAATGCCCTGTGATAATCTATGTTCTATAGACAAATAACTATGACTAGACCCAGTAGTCATCATTATTAAAATTTGTGAACTATTTTACAATTTATAAATCCCTTTGTACATTTTAGTAAATTTGGTACAAGTCACAATACCATGAAGTAATTAGTACAGTAGTCATTTTCTATTACAGATAAAGAAAGTAAGACTGGAAGAAATCAAGGTACTTCTTGATTATTACATGGCCAAAATAACTAAATATAGTTCTCTTAACTCCAAAGCTTATTTACTTTTTAAATTTTTATGAGTTAGTTTAGTGAATTTATATACTTGACTCTTTTTTAACTTTCTCTTCAGGTAAATAATTTTAAAGTGTTTTAAAATAATCAAGCTATTCACTTCTAAATATGTGGGCAGTTCTCTAACTGAAATTTATTGAAATGCTGTTCTTATCCCATGAAACTGACCTGGACAAGCAGGTCCCCAAAGTGTTGCCTTTTCTAAGTATATACTGAATACTTGTTTTAGTAAAGAGCAGGTGCTTTAAATGATAAAAGCACTACATTTCATTACTCTTACTATTTCTATTGCTGCTAACAAAGTACCACAAATTCAGATGCTTAAAATTACACAAAAATATGACATCGCAGCTTCTATAGGTCAGATGTCCTGGCACGATGTCAGTGAGTTCTGTGCTCAAGTATCACAAGATGTTGGCTAGGTTGAGTATTTTTTTTTAAATTGAATTTATTGGAATGACACTGGTAAACAAAATTGTACAAGTTTCAGGTGCACAATTCTATAACACATCATCCTGTATGAAGACTCTGGGGAATAATACTCTTCCAAAGTTATTCAGGCTGTGGGCAGAATTCAAATCCTTTTTGCTGTAACACTGATGTTGCCATTGCTTTGCAGACAGTTGACTGAGGGCCATTATCAGCTTCCAGAGGTCACTTGCATTCTTTAGCTTCTCCATTTTCAAACCCAGTATTGGAAAACGATTTCCCCTTGTCTAACCCTTCTCATGTTTTGAACCTCACTTCCCTGCCTCTGACCTCTAGACACTGATTTAAAGGATCCACGTGGTGAGGTCAGGCACTCCTGGATTATTATTTTTATCTTCAGGACAACTCATTTTGGACCTTAATTACAACACAACATTCTTCTTTTTTTTTCTGAGCACCTCGGTTTTCCCAAGGAGTTTATTTGGGCAGACCAGGAGACAAGGAGGCCCTGCACCTAAAACAAGGTGATGGGCCTCTTGGTGGTGAAGCGCGGCTTGTGCTGGTAATGAAGGACCCGGTAGGGTAGCTGGAATTTGATCTTCAAGTCAAGGAACTGCTTGATTGCTGGTCGGGGGCACTTGCTAGCCGCACTCTCCTCCACCTTCATGATCTGGATTGAGTGGGCGCAGGCACGGTGCCAGACCCCCATGTCTCGGTCGCACTGGTGACTGCACCTGCGGTGGTCAGGTCTCGGTGCTCCCCATACATGTTGTGGGTCTCACTGCGGGAGTCGGGGTTGTAGCACGGCCAGATACCAAAGTTCTTCACCCGAAGAGGGGATTTTTCGAACACCTGCCCAAAGTAGACGATTTCCCCTGAAGATTTCTTCATCTTCTTAAGTTGAGACACAAAGTATCAGAAACGGGACTTGGCAACAACATGGTTAGGTGCAAAGATGCGCATGCGGTAGAGGGGCGGTGTGTGGCATTTAGGGGTGGGCAGGCAGCGCCCCGCCACCTTGTACTCTCGCAGCGCCCGATGTCTTCAGGGCACTCTCTCCGCGTTCACCACCACCCACAAAAGGACAACAACACAGAATTCTTTCACAGCAACACCTCCATTAGTGTTTGACCCAATTACTGGAGAAAGTGTGTGTAGACCAAGATCTAGGAATTTGGGGTCCTTTTTAGAGTTCAGACGACCATGCTTGTCATCTGTGCAGCTACAAGCATTTTCTAATTTGGCCTCTAGTCTCCAGTTTCTGCTTTAATACTCTTATGAATTCACATTGCAAAGTGGGCCCCTCAATGCATCTTTCTAAAGCACAGTACTGACTAAATTTAATATCTTGCTTAAATCAATAACAAAACAATCAACACTTTGAAGGCCTCTTCTAGTGTGTATTCCCACCAGTTTCTGTCTACCTTCACTCACACATCATTGAATTGAGAAATCACTGTTTGTTCTGCGCACAGCGAGCTCAGTGCTTTCACTGCCCCGCACCCCGCCCATGCCTTAACTTTACTTTTACAAGTGCAAATCCCAAATGTTATTTCAAGGATGCATTCTGACGCTAATTCCTCCTTTAAAGCTCTTGGTCTTATTTTGTTCTAAAAATCTGTATCTCCAATGTAGTTAACATTCCACATTGGGTTAAGGTAATTAATAAATGCCTCCTTGCTCCTACATGACAGATTCTTCTAGGTCAGATTGGGATATGGTTCATCTTTGTCTCTCTGCAACACCCATGAGTATCACATAGAGATTTTATGTTTCATAATATTTGTTGTACCATTAACTAAAAATCAAAATAGAAATCAGAATGTGCCAAGAGGTCAGAGATCTTCATTGTGGATGCTTGATGACATTTACACATCTTTTGCAGTTCAGGTTGATAGTCTGTTCTTTCTTTTGTGCCTCTTATTTTTCAAGGTCATTGACTCCAAAGCTGCTACTTTAAGTTGAAGCAAATTCTTCAGTGCTGAGCTAATACTGAGTGATCAACTCATTTATGTTTTCTTCTATGATAAGTGTTTGTTTGTTTTTTAAATCTCCTAGAGAAAAATGTTTTCAGTTTATATTTAAGAAAACTTTCAAGTGTTAGAGACAGATCTAGCCTTCTATCTTATCTTCTCATTCACAGAGTTAACTTTTTCCTAATATCAGGTGCATTTCTCTACAATTCATTCCTTGACTAGAGGACTCTGCTGTATGAGTCATGTGTGACTCAATAATTATTTTGGATTTTTAATGATTTACCGCTTATTTAAACAGGCTTCAGAAACATGATTAGTCATTGTCAGATTCAGCTTGTACATTTCCAGTTAGTGACTAGTTAAAAATAAGAAAAGAACAGATATTCATGTAGTAAATTTCCATATTTTCAAAGGACTTTGGCATTAATTATCTACTTTTATTTTGTGATGTATGTATCTCATTCATTGTGAAAACAGTACCTTATCTTAGACACACCACTAGCTTTTATGATATACTGGAATAAGTCATTTTAGAAACCTAAAAAAAAAAAAAAAAAAGAAGAGGAAAACTGGCTTTGAAGTTCATCTGTAAGGAAAAATGCAAAAGACAGTTCAAGAAACTTTTGAAAAGGAACAATAAAAGATTTGCCTCAATAGATATCTGAAGTATACTTTAAATTTGTGGTAAATATAGTAAAGAATAGTGTAAGAATCAACAAATAGGTCAATAGACTGAAATATGAAATTTAGAAACAGACCATTTATTTTTGGAAATTCAGTTTAAAAAAAAGTCTTTAATTACGTGGGGGAAATTATTAAGTAAATAATATTGGCCCAGAGATTACTAGTTGGCCTGTTCTTCTCTGCTTCCATAGTAACAGAATTCATGATTCCCAGCTGGGAGAATGGCTGCCCAGCCTCCCTTGCAGCAAGCTAGCTATGTGATTAATTCCCCATCAATGGGATGTAAACATGAGGGTTGTGCTGTAATACTAAAGTAAAGGGCATGGCTACCATTGCCCTTCATCCTTCCTGCTGGCTGAACTACAGACACAACAATTGCTATCCTAGAGCAATGTTGGCCCATGTAGAAAAGGCTTCTTGTGCTAATAAGATAGAAGGAACAGGGACCCCTGACCCTCACTACAAGCCATGGCTCGACTATCTATAAAATTCTATTTTGTTTAAGCTTCTATTATTTTGGAGTTTCTGTTAGCCTAGATGAACCCCACTGTAGCTGAACCAGATATAAGACTTGATTATGCATTTAAAAAATAACTTTAAAGTTTAAAAAAAGTACAAAGAAAAGAAATAAAAACCTGTTTAAGGAGAAAGCAAGAATTCCCAAACCCAAAGCATGTATTATTATTATTTTAATCCTCACCCATGTATATGTTTATTGATTTTTAGAGAGATAGGAAGGAAGAGCAAGAGAGAGAGAGAGAAATATTGACATGGGAGAGAAATATTGATTGGTTGCTTCCAGTATGTGCCCGGATCAAGGGATTGAGGGATTGAACACACAAGCCCTTGCTGCACTCCAACCTGAAACATTTTTTTTTTAAGTATATTTTATTGATTATATTGTTACAATAGTTCCAATTTTTTTTTTCCCCTTTACTCCCCTCCGCCCAGCAACCCCCTTCCCCAACAATCCCCTCTCCAAGTCCATGCCCATGGGTCGTACATACAAGCTCTCCCGCCTCACCCTTTCATATATTCTTCTTCTTCTTTTTTAAAATTAATTAATTAATTAGTTAAATATTTTAACAATAAAAAATAACAATTCCTCCCTCTCAGACTTAAGACCCTTTACAATCTTATAAAGGACAATGGATGAAGGTCTCGAGCTCCTCTAGCTGCTTCAAGCTGGACATGGTCGTCGTCCTACCTACCCGTGGGTCAAGAAATCCCTAATAACAGTGGGGATGTGGAGGGGAGGGTGGCCTTCCCACAAGGGGAAGGATCGTGCAGACTCCAGGTTGGTTGGCTGTCTCTGGACAACGGCATGCTTGGTTTGACAGGCTGGCATCCTTGTTGTATTCTGGGGGCAACAGGGTTAAAGGACATCATTTAATCCGTAACCACTAGATGACAAAAGACAGGTATTAATTTTTCAATGTCCCACATTAGGGAAAAGAAGGGCTTCTTTGGAGGAAGGTGTGCCAGGTACATCTCACCTGTCCAAAACCCTTTTGCCCATTATACTTATTTTGGACTGAGGGAAATATTTTAGGTTTCCCCCATCTCAGGCCTCTGGGCTTTTTCTGTCCAAGCCATTAGGATAGAAAAGAGAAACCAGTTTTAAAGTGAAGCCCACAGACCACCCCGTTCTTCACCAACCCAGCCACTTAGTTCAGCCAAACCATTGAGTCTCAGGAGGCAGCAATGCAGACAGGATTAAGTGAGGCCTATGCATACAGATAATCACTCAGGTAATGAGATTGTAGGCTTATGCCCTTTGAAAACAGAAAACACATGTTAATTTATGTAACATAACCCACATACAAGTCTCTAAATCTGTAGGACTGTCTTATCGGAAGGAAAATCCTTGTCCTTCTAATATTCACTGAACTTGCATTTCTATTCTTTATATTTTTATTCCCCCACCCACTAAAAAATTTTCTGTTTGTTTGTTTTTCCACTACAGTTGTCTCACTTTTATTCCCCCTCTTGCTTCCCTGCACCCTGCCCCCCCCCACAGTCAGTCCCCACCCAGTTGTCCATGTCCATGGGTCATTCATACATGTTCTTTGACTAGACCCTTCCCCTTCTTACCCCTTCTCTCCCTCCCATCTCCCCCTTTGTTACTGTTAGTTTATTCCTTGTTTACATACCTCTGGTTCAATTTTGCTCATTTGTTTGTGTTGTTCATTAGTTTCCTGTAACAGGTGACAGCATAAGGTAATTTTCTTTTGTTGCCTGGCTTATTTCGCTAAGCATAATTCTCTCTAGTTCCAATCATGTTGTTGCAAATGGTAGAAGTTCCTTCTTTCTTTCAGTACTTATTCATTGTCATTTTCCCCCTTTGTACTCGTGTTCCTCTCTGTCTCTCTGTTTCTTCATCTTCTTAAAGCAGACCCTTTAGCATCTCTTGCAATGCTGGTTTGGTGGAGATGTATTCTTTTAGCCTTCTTTTGTCTTGGAAACTCCTTATTTCACCTTCCATTTTGAATGAAAGCCTTGCTGGGTAGAGTATTCTTGGTTGTAGGCCTTTGTTTTTCATTGCTTGGAATATTTTTTGCCATTCTCTTCTGGTTTGTAGTGTTTCTGCTGAGAAATCTGATGATAGCCTTATTGGAGCTCCCTTGTATGTTATTAGTTGTTTCTCTCTTGCTGCTTTTAGGATTCTCTCTTTGTCTTTGAATGTTGGCATTTTAATTATGATGTGTCTTGAAGTGGGCCTGTTGGGGTTCATCTTCATTGGGACCCTCTGTGCTTCCTGGACTTGCGTGACTCTTTCTCTCGTCATGTTAGGAAAGTTTTCTGTCATTAGTTTTTCAAAGAGGTTTTCTATCCCTTGCTCTTCTTCTTCTCCTTCTGGAATTCCTATGATACGGATATTATTACGTTTCATGTTGTCCTGCAGCTGTCTTAGAACCTCTTCAGTCTTGTTCAGTCTTTTTTCATTTTGTTGCATTGTCTGGGAGTTTTTGTGTAGGTTGTCCTCCAGCTCGCTGATCCGATCTTCTGCTTCCTCTAGCCTGCTTTTAATTCCTTCTACTGTGTTCTTCAATTCAGAGATCATATTTTTCATTTCCTCCTGGCTCTTATTGATAGCTTCTATGTCCTTTTTCATGCTCACGTAATTTTCTGTGAGTTCCTTGTAGTTTTTCTGGAGTTCTTTGAAGTTTCCGCTGAGCTCATTCAGTTTCTCCATAATCCATGTTTTGAATTCCATATCTGATAGTTCGCTCCCCTCTATTTCATTTAGCACTCTTTCTGGGGATTCTACCTTTCCTTTTGATGGGAGGTTGTTTCTCTGTCTCCCCATTTTTTTGACTCCTATTGTTTGTTGGTGCTTCTTGGAATGATCTGCACTTCCTGGATCTGCCTCTGGTGGCGTCAGATCATGTACCAGTCTGGCCCTAGGCAGCCTGTTGGAGACTTCCAGGGATCTACTGTTGTTGTCTGTCTTCTTTGATTGTTAATCTATTCAATCTGTGATTAGCTGTCAGGCTTAAGGACTGTGGGTGTGGCAGCTTAATTCCTGTAGGCAGGGCTTTTGCTTCCCCTCAGGCTGACGCCACTTGGAGGGGAATGGTCTACCCGCAGTACTGGGGATGAGTCAGCACTGGGACCCAGTCAGCTGCTCCTCCAGTTCTCCCCTCAAAGCCACTGTGCCAAATTCTCCCCAAGTGTCTCCAGCCCTCATTGCCTTCCCTCTGCTTGAGCCCAGGGTAAGTGGTGGCCAAAATATTTTCGTATGTGATCCACTTAAGAGCTCTTTTTCTCCTGCTGTTTCTCTCCAGCTAGCAAGAAAGCCTGTGGCTTTTCGCTTTTCACAGCTGATACTATTTTACTTTCCACGCTGTCGCTGTAGGCTGGGAAGCCCAGCTGGGGGTTTAGACCCTGCCCTTCTCAGGGGGAATCCCCGGCTGCTGAGCTGTTTCTCAGCCCCTTCAGCTGCCACCCGTGGGAGCCCAGCCAGCCCTTCCACGTCTCCGCACTCCCTACCGGTCACGTTGTGATGTAGCGGCCTTTTCTGTCTCTCCGTGGTTATAAGACTTCTCTCCAGCTGGTGTTCGGTTCGTTATTCCAGATGATTTCTCCAAAATTACATTGTAAATCCAGACTAGTTCTAGGAGGAAGTTAGTGTAGCTTCCACTTACTCCTCCGCCATCTTGTTTCTCCCAACCTGAAACATTTTGATGTACAGGATGACTTCCAACCAACTGAACTCCCCACTGTCTATTTTGTACCTACCAATTATGCTTCTTAGTCCCTGCATCATTTCCCCCTTTCTCCCCCTTTCCCTGCCCAGCTGATAATCCTACAAATGATCCTCATACCTATGATTCTGTTCCTGTCCTGGTTGTTTGCTTAGTTTGTCTTTGTTTTTATTTTTTAGATTCAGTTTTTGATAGTTGTATGTTTGTTATCATTTTAATGTTCATAGCTTTGATCTTCTTTTTCTTAAATAAATCCCTTTAACATTTCATATAATAATGGCTTGGTGACGATGAACTCTTAGCTTTACCTTGTCTGGGAAGCACTTCATCTGCCCTTCCATTCCAAATGATATCCTTGCTGGATAGAGTAATCCTGGTTGTAGGTTGCTTTTCATCAGAACTTCTTCCATTTGGAATGGTTTCCTTGGGCACAGCTGTCACCCTGGGAACTTTCTCCACCTTGCTTATGTGTAGGATCCCATTATTTGAATTACAATATTTTTTATTTTTTTGTTTCCTTTCATTGTGGGAGAGCACACCTTGTACTACTAGCTAGACTCCTGAGAAAGAAGGGTGATAATGAAGCATGCTGTGCTTTTTGATATCTTAGTGTATCATCACACTTTCTTGACAGTTTGACTGGGTAGATGACTTTATTTTATTTATTTATTTATTTATTTATTTATTTATTTATTTATCTCCTATTGCTACGCCCCCCCCCCCACAACAGCCCATCTCTTCTCCCACAGTCAATCCCCACCTTGTTGTCCATGTCCATGGGTTATTTATACTAGTTCCTTTACTAAACCCTTCCCCCACCCCCCCGGTAACTGTTAGTCTGTTCATTGTTTACATGCCTCTGGTTCAATTTTGCTTGTTTGTTTATGTTGTTCATTGGGTAGGTGACTAGACTGTCTTTCTTCAGAATTTCAAAAGCACTGTTTTTATTTTTTTAAAGTTTATATTTTACATTACAGCTTTGCTCTTGAGAAGTCTAAGCCACTCTGACTCTTAATTCTTAGTAACTATTTTCATTTTCTACTGATGTGTAACAAATTATGAAAAAGGTAGAGACTTATAACAATATTTATTAATTGTCTTACAGTTCTGTAAATCGAAAGTCAGTTGGGTTCTGCTGGACTCTTTGCTTTTAGGGTCTCACAATACCAAAGTCAATGTATCAGCCAGGCTGGGCCATCGTATGAAAGTTTGGGGGGAAATCTAATTTAAAGGTCTTTCAGATTTTTAGCCAAACTCAACTTTTATTTGTAGGATTTAGGTTCCCATTTTCTTGCTGGTGGTCAGCTGGGGGCTCCTCACATTGCTTGTTATGTGGTTTTTCTCTGTCTTCCAGCCAGCAATGGTGCAGTGAATTCTGATGCTTTCCATCTCTAATTTTTCCTTCTGCCACCAGTCAGATAAAATGCTCTGCTTTTAAAGGGCTGATGGAATTAGATTAAACTCACCTTAATAATCTCAGTATTTTAAAATCTGTAATTTGGGATTTTAATTGCATTAGCAAAATCCCTTCATAGTAGTATATAAATTAGTGCTTGATTGAATAACCAGAGGATGAAAATCTTGAGGAGCTCATTTTTAGAATTCTGCCTACCACAGTAACTGTTTGTACTTTGCAAAAGACCCCTCTCTCTCCTGGAAATTCTGAGACACCCCTCGGTGTTGTCCATGTCCATGTCCATGGGCCCTCCATATACATTCTTTGATTAATCCCTTCACCTTCCTTCAGTCAGTCCCCACCCCTCATGGAAGGGTCTTAACAGAATATTAGCTTTTCAGATGTCTCCTTCAATATGTTGATTCCTCAAAATGTGTGTATAGAGATCCTGGGTTAATTTGTGGTTAGTTTCCTTTTTAAAGAATGTTAACAAAAATGTCATGGGGAGGCACTGGGACCAGGGCTATTCCGTCCCAGGATGGTCTGGAATATGTAAACCATTTTTTCCTAAGTGTCCTTGGTTAGGGAAGATAAAACCTTGTGATTCATTAGCTGACTATAAGTTGCTCAAATCATTTGGCCTTGCTTAATTATTTTGTCTCAGTTTCCTTTAATCCACTTGTCAAGGAATTTCCCTAGCTTCTTACTATCCTGCCTCATTATTACAATTAAAGTAAAAGGCATTTAAAGTTCTTTATATTAAACAAATCTTATTATATTAACAAAATCAGGATGTGAATCTGAAAATATCTCTTACATGTTTGAGAGGGAGCATTGTTTTAATCAACTAGGAAAAACTTTCAATTCAAAAGAAGGCTGAATAAGCCTGAGAGAATGTAGGAGGCAGAGGAGATTAACTCCAGTATGTTAAAGGCTGAGAGCTGAGAGGACATCACTGTAAGAAACATGCTGGATGAAGAACAAATTAATGCTATTTGCCACAATCAAGCTGATATAAATCTGGTCCAGAATTTGGCAGAAGAGTAATTCTGATTCTCAATGCATGGTTCTAATCTATGCACCAAAAAAAATAAATAAATAAATAAAATAAAAAAATAAAAAAATGTATTAAATCATATTATTTCTCAAGTGATATTTATTTATTTTTAAAAATTTTATTGAATTTATTAAGTTGACATTGGTTAATAAAGTTATTTAGGTTTCAGGTATACAATTCAATAATACCTCATCTTTATCTGTATTAGTATTGTATAATTACAAAAAATTATCTTCTTTCATGACCACTTATCCCCCCTTTACCCTCTTCCACCTTTCCCCAACCCCTTTCCCTCTGATAATCACATACTGTTGTCTATGTCTATGAGTTTTTTATAAATTTAAGCAAGGATGTAAAAGACCTGTACTTGGAAAATTATAAAACACCAAAGAAAGAAATTGAAGAAGATACACATTAGTGGAAGCATATACTGTGTTTATGGATAGGAAGGAATGTCTGTACTACCCAAAGCAAACTATAGAGTCAATGCAATTCCTATCAAGATACCAATGACTTATTTCACAGAACTAGAACAAATATTCCAAAAATTTATATGGAACCACAAAAGACCCCCAATAGCCACAAGAATCCTGAGAAAGAAGAACAAAGTTGGAGGAATTACACTACCTGATATCAAACTATACTACAAAGCCATAGTAATCAAAATAGCATTGTACTGGCATAAAATGAGACATATAGATCAATGGAACAGAATAAAATGTTCAGAAATAAACCCACACCATTATGGTCAATTAATATTTGACAAAGAAGTCAAAGACATACAATGTGGCAAAGACAGTCTATTCAATAAATGGTGTTGGAAAAATTGGACAGATATGTGCAGAAAAATGAAACTAGACTACTTTCTTACATCATACATAAGAATAAAATAAAAATGGATTAAAGATTTAAATGTAAGGCTTGAAACCATAAAAATCCTAGAAGAAAGCACAGGCAGTAAAATCTCAAACATTTCTCATAGCAGTATTTTTTCTGATATATCTCCTAGGGCAAGGAAAACAAAAATATAAACAAATGGGACTACATCAAACTAAAAACTTTTTACAGAGCAAAGGAAACCATCAACAGAATGAAAAGAAAACCACTGAATGGGAGAACATATTCATTAATGATACATCTGATAAGGTGTTACTAATACACATAAAGGACATATACAAGTCAATTCCCCCCCCCCCAAAATACCCACAAATAATCAAGTGATATTTCAAGAAGCTGATTACCAAGCTTTCTTATGTAAAATAATACTTCAATGTTTCTAATGAGATCTCAATAAGAGCAATTTTCTGTTTGGCAGTTCTTGGCCACTGATGTTGAAGTTCAATTTGTTGACTGAATTAAAATACATATATACATACCTATAAAGGTCTAATTTTTTTTAGGCATAAAACATAGCTATTTTCTATATACTTCTTATCATGTGCATCATGTTTACTTAATAATAAAATATATGTCATGACTATTTCAAACCCTCTTTTAACTATTCAACATAATCTTTTAATTATTTAAAATAATCTCATATGCCAATAAGTAAATACTAAAATTTTTAATTAAAAAATGCTATTGCTAATATTTCTAGGACTAAACTAATTCTATAGTTACATAAATGAGTGTTACTAGTTGCAGTTCTTAGTGACTAAAATCAACTCTGATTGATGGACGTGAGCAGGAAATGAACTTGTAAAGACATTAAACAACTTGCAGAGTCATCAGGGGAGTTGAAACTGGTTTCATGAAATAGAAAATAACAGAATGAACTATGGCTAAAAGCATGGCACAGACCTGTCACTACAAGGATATTCCACCACTGAGCACTGGGTGATATAGCCTGTTCCCCAACATCAACCCATGGACACCAGACCTTGCCACTTCTTTCTGGTTACTGGATCTTTCAGCCACTTCTACCATCTCCAAAGAGAATTCTCCACCCCTGCTCCTTTGCACCAATAGATTTCGAGTGGTTGCTCTGTCTGGCTGAGCAGAGGGCAAATGCCTGTGCCTAGATAAGGTGCACACAGGTTGACTGCAGGTATTAAAAATGTAAGAATCTGATGTTTTCAGCTTATGTAGTGAGAGTCAGTCTACTGTTTCCTCCAAGACTCTCAGTATAGGTGTTTCCCCTTACTCCCAGACATAAGAAGGGGTTTAGATGCTGGGCAGTAAATAAAATCAAACAAAATAAAATGGTACCAACATCCATAATAAGGGGTCATGAGCAAACAGTGCTCATCATAAATCTAATTGAATTAATAAAGTAAGTAGCAAATTGAATATTTGTATTTTTAATACTCATTGATAATAAAATTTAAAATGACCGAGTTTTCATCATTTTTCTAAAAATTAAATTCCTGTGTGGGATCTTACATCATGTTCTGAGATATCTTGGGTGTTTTCTTTTTCTTTTGGGTTCTTGAAAAATAACTGGGCAATGATGAGGGCCTGAGGAGCAGACAGTTGCTATCTGAAGGCTTTACCCTCCCCCCACATTATCTTAATCATGGTGATATAACAATACTCAGAATGCCATCTTATTGATTGCATTCTGAGAGAGATCATCTTTCCCCAAACCTCATTCTGCACATAAAGGAAGATCAAGAAAATTAGGTAATTTGCCCATAAGAAGCATGTTTGTATTTAGAACTCAGGTTGCATTACAGAAACAGTTCTCAGTGTGGTCCCCCAGAAACCCGAGACCCTTTGAGGAGGCTGTGTAGAGGTAATTTTAAATTTACAGAAGAGTTTCAATAACAGTATAGTTCCAGTATGCTTCTTTTCAAGCTTCCACTTATGTTCACATCTTACATAATCATAGACCATTTATCAAAATTAAGAAATTAATACTAGCACAATGCTATTAATTAATTTTTCCACTAATGTTCTTTTTCTGTTTTAAATCCCACGTTACAGTTAGGGATGCCATCATTAAAAAAGTTATTTTTATTTTAGATACTCTACACTAAAAAACTTTGCAATTCTTACCTGGGCTAATCACTAAGATAGGTACTTCACTGGAATTACTTTATAAAGCCAACTTCCCATTATAACGATCACAGCATGGGAGTAGAGGATGCACAGAAACTTGAATACCACAGGGAGTATAAATAAGGAAGGGAACTTTGGGTGGGTGTCTGTTTCTTTAATATTTTACAGAATCACAGAATATTAAAGTCAGGTGAAACCTGAGAGAGATCATCTTTCCCCAAACCTCATTCTGCACATAAAGGAAGATCAAGAAAATTAGGTAATTTGCCCATAAGAAGCATGTTTGTATTTAGAACTCAGGTTGCATTACAGAAACAGTTCTCAGTGTGGTCCCCCAGAAACCCGAGACCCTTTGAGGAGGCTGTGTAGTCAAAATTATTTTTATAATAATAATAAGGCATTATTTGCCTTTTTCATTTTCATTCTCTCATGAGTGCACAATGGAGTTTTCCAGAGTCAGCATGTCATGTGGTTTTACCAAAGCAGATATGAGATTCTAGTGGTTTTCTATTTCTAGATAGGTTTATTTTTTAAAAAGTAAAAATTTAAATGGCATCAAGCTGCTATTACATTCTTTTATATTTTGAAAAATATAGGTATTTTTTCTTTCAAAACATGTTAGTGATGTTAACAAGTACTATGTTTATTATTATTCTATTTTAAAATATGGTAACTATTGATATAACTCACATAAATAAAAGGTTTCAGGATTCTCAATAATTTTTAAGCCCTGTTCCAGTAATTAGAATGATGTTATCAGTAAGAGAAGGAAATACAGACAACAACATCAAATCTGTTAAATTAATGTTTTGTCACTCCCTTCTTTTCCTAAATATAGTTCTGGCTGTTTTGGAATAATATGTAATTCACTATATGTGAGTACAGACTCCTCATATGCCTTAGAACTCAGAATTTCATGCTTTCATAGTCATGATTGATTTTATATAACCTTATGAAGTTTATGCTAAATACATGAATGCTTGTAGATATGTGCCAATCATAGAAATGCTAAATTAAAGTGACTTGAACTAGATTTTTATTTTATCAACTGTGCATAATTGTCATGTACTTTTTTCAAGGAGTTACATTGTTTTCTATATGCTGCTTAATTAAATTTATTGAAAGGGCAAATGACAGGAGAAATTCCCCTTCTAGAGCAAATGAAAAGGACAAAAAGAGGGAACCCTCGCCCCCCCCCCCAAAAAACAAAAAAACCCCAACTTTTCATGTTCTCTGCCAATGTGTATTTCTGCTCATCCATGAATTTAGTGATACTCAGCCCCACCCAAGCTTTATTTAGTTTTTGTTTTTGTTTTCAAATGATGGGTTTTAAATCTGTAAACAGATCTACTGTTTCCTTAGAAAATGAGCTGTTTCCAGGCAGAATTGGGAAGAGTTGGGTGCTGGGTGAGTGTAGCAGCATCCAGGAGTTTTATTTATTTATTTTTAGAGAGGGGGTGGGAGGGAGAAAGAGAGGGAGAAACATCAATGTGTGGTTGCTTCTGGCATGCCCCCAACCGGGGACCTGGCAGGCAACCCAGGCATGTGTCCTGACTGGGACTCGAACCAGTGAGCCTTTGGTTCACAGGCTAGTGCTCAATCCACTGAGCCACATCAGTCAGGGCAGGGGTCTTTGTTATCAGCAGTTCCAGAACTACAGTACTATGAGAGCCCAAATGTTACTCTTAACAATTTGTTACCACATTCTCTTCAATAAAGGGTGTCAGTGGCAGTCTTCTGGTTGTCTTTGTTACAACTGGATACATATGAAAGAGAAGCTGTAGTAGCTTGGGAGTTCAACTCCCGGCAGGTTTGCTTTGGATTCAGTGAACCGGAAAACACAGCGGAGCATAGGAGAGGGAATTCATACCAGTTTAATCTCACTCCTGCAGGCCAGAACAGGAACGACAGGGATCTGCCTTACAAAGCTCCAGGCGGGGAGAGAGAACAGGGGCCATGGGATCATCCACCTTCAGTCTTGTCTTGTGGTGGCGGGCAAGGACTTGGGGAGCCAGTATCATCCATGCCACTTGAACACCAGGGTCCTGTATGTATACATGAAGTTAACAAAGGTGGCACCCAGTGAATCTGAGTTTTGTAATGCTTACACAGAAAGAATTCTTTTAGATAAGGGTGACCTAGGTAAATGAAAACACATGTGTGTGGAGGCAAGGATCCTGGCTACGGTCACCCTGACACGACAGAAGCAGACCCATGCAGCTTCTAGAACAAGCACATATCTGGAGGAAGACTAAGTGGAAGTATCTTTCTGTCACTGTCGTCATGGCCTTAAACAATAATTTTGTGATTGATGGAGGTGGTGAGAAAGACCATTCTTTTTTATGGACTCCTTTTCCCAAATCAGTTATTCCTGTGGTTCCACTGGGCATGATTTATCCTATTTCTTTAGCAGTCAGTGCTGGAAGGCAAGAATTTTTCATCTCATACATTGTTTTGTAACATATAATATGCATAAACATAAAATAAAACCAGAGTCATTGTGATTTTATTTTCACCCACTGTTTCTTCCCCAATGAAATAATAAGTTTAATCTTTTACTTAATTTGCATCCTTTGCTCCTCTAATCCTGTTAAATGATTCATCAGAAGGCAGTAACTTACTGGTAAACAACATATTGTTTCCCCTTGTTGGTTATTAGTAAACTTTAGTTTGTGCAATCTGTTCTCATGAAATGAGTCCCATCATTTCTTTAATCATCTTAGTCATTCTTCTTTGGATCTATTTAATTAGATTACATATTTTGGCAAGAGAAGTACTTGAGTTGAACAGTCTTTCCATATGTTATCTTAGAAGAGTGGTAGGGAAAAGACTTGGATCTTATATTCATGGCTCAATCATTTTGATAGATTCAGACTCAAGATAGTAGATATAGAACAAATGCTTGTGAATGAGAAATGTTCAATATAAACTTATTGATGATTTACTTCCCCCCTCTATCTTTTAAGTCCTTTACTAATATTTGGTTTCTTGAAAACTAATTTTAAATAACAGTAAGACTTTTAATGTAGCTCATGTTAATATCTGGATTTGATGATATACCAAAGGTCTAAGCACAACAAATGATTCTAGTAACTACCTGTGCAGTTAGTTTATGATACAGCTATTAGCCAGGCATGTACCAAACTGACAACATTGACAGCATGAATAAACCAATGAGTGAATAAACTAGGAAAGCAGCAAGAATTTTCCAAAGTCATAATATATGCACATAAATATGTGTACATAACATAATGGACTTTATTATTCACACAATTTATTTCTACTTTAAAACTTTTAAGAGTGAAATTTAGCATTTTATAAATTCTTAATATAATAAAATTCTCTGATTAAAATTATAATTGTTCTAAAAATTTTATTTGACTTCTTGAACTTAAATAATACATTTTCAATCAATATTTTAAAAAACAACTCATAAATCATTCTAAGGAAAAGAATGTATAAAACTCATAAAAGACAAGAATCATATCAGAAGAAAGGAAACTGTGTGAAGCAGATTGCATTTTTTTTTTTTTTTTGCTGACTCTAAACAGAATATGAAGCAATGTGTTAAATAAGAATTCTACCAGGAATACGAATGCAGATGAAAGGAGATTTTTTTCAAAAACAGATTTAAATTTATTCATGTATCTTCTTTAAATATTTTACATTTATTTTTAAAGTGGTATATAATATGTATGGAATGTATTACATATTTTTATATAAAAGTAAAAACAGAGTGTCTCTTAAGGGAGATTACAAAGTATAAATGAATATATTTGTGGATCAAATCCTCTCTATCAGAGGTTGACAACCTGGCCACTGGCTAGCCTTCTGCCTGTTTTTATAAAGAAAGTTTCATTGAAAAGCAGCCACAGTAATTTGCTTACATATTGTCTATGGCTACTGTCATCATACAATGGCCAAGTTAAGTACTTGCAATGGAGACCATGTAACTCATAGAGCTTAAAATATTTACTGTATGGCCTTTACAAAAAAAGTTCGGTGATGTTTTTGGTTGAAGAAATCCATTTCTTTTTTATTTGTTTACTTTACTTTTTAAATTAAAAATTTTAATTAGTACAGTATAGTGATTAGACATTTATATAACTTATAAAGTGATCCTCTTTAAGTCTAGTACCCACCTGGCACGATACATAGTTATTACAATATTATTGATTATATTCCCTATGTTGTATTTTACACTCCCATGACTATTCTGTAACTACCAATTTGTACTTCTTAATCCCTTCACCTTTTTCACCTAGTCCCTCCCATCTGGCAAGTATCAACTTCTTTGTATCTATGAGTTTGTTTTTGTCTTATTTGCTCATTCATTTATTTTCTTCTTTTATTTTTCAGTTCCACATATACATGAAATCATATGGTATTTGTCTTTCTCTGTCTGACTTATTTCACCTAGCATAATACCCTGTAGGTTCATCAATGTTGTTACAAATGGTAAGCTTTCTTTTTTTTTTAAATGGTACATTGTATATATGTACCACCTCTTCTTTACTCAACCATCTGTTGATGGAGAGTATTTCTTCCATATCTTGGCTATTGTAAATACTGCTGCAGTGAACTGAGGGATGCATATATTTTTTGAATTCAGGTTTTGAATTTCTTTGGATAAATACCCAGAAGTGGAATTGCTGGGTCATATGGTAGTTCTATTTTTAATCTTTTTGAGAAATATCTATGTTGTTTTTCATGGTAGCTACAGAAATTTACAATCCCATCATGCATAAGGGTTCCCTTTTCTGAGATTTAGTCTTAAATTCACATGTGTATGTTAATTATCTTTCAATGATTTCTTTAAAATATTCCTTTACCTTCAAGGGTTTTTCTTTCTCTTTAAAATTTTAGGAAAAAAAAGTCAAATTGGCAATTTCTGAAGAAGATGAGATAAAAAAATGTGGAATGCATCTTGGTTTCAAATTCTCTATACATACCATTGTGAAGTTTTTCCTCTTTACTCAAACCTTCAGGTATCATTCACCTTCTACAGATGAAGAACCATCATTGCTTTTATCTAAAGTCTTCAGAATTTAAGAATACTAAATCTGTGATATCACACATCACTTTCAAAAACTAAAAACCACCTGGGCCCTCCTAAAATAGATTGACAACTTGATTTTTGTTGCAAGTGGTTAAATACATTTCCCATTCAGATCAATTTTAGGCCCAGAAATAAGACCAATAGAGTGTTCTTTAACCTGTGTGGCATCAGATCGGCTCTCACAAATGCCAAGGGACAGGGCCTACTGAAGTTCACTCATGTTTTCTTAAGGGCTGCATTTTTAAAAAAACATGAATTCCCTCCCATCTTGCCCTGCTAGGAGAGTGTGGACTTGGCCCAGCCTACTGGAGCTCAGATTCTTATTTTGCCACTTTCTAGCTGTGGAGCTTCAGCAAGACACTTAAGGTTTCTGTACCTCAGTTAGACAACCTGAAAATGGGAGTAGTAATAGTAGTAACTTTTTTTTTTGAGAGATAACATGAGTTAGTACCCATTAAGCACTTAGAAGTTCACCTATGTACACTAAGAACTACATAACTGGATACTGCTGTGTCTACTATAATAGTGTAGCAGTGTTAAATATTTGTAAATTTTGTAAAGCTTTTGTTGTCATTACAGACTTTTACAACTGGAATATAGGAAACAGTGAGGACATTCCAGCTTTATCTAGGTCACAGTTCCAAGGAGAAGAGATTGATACACATTGTATCAGCACAAGGACTTTCACTGAAGAAGCTCAATTAACAAGCCAAAAAAAGAGATTTTTTTTTGTTAAAATTTAAAAAATATTTAGTTTTATTATGAGTAATTTAAAAACTTACCATAAAGCATATTGAAAAGCATAATGAAAAAGGTCATTTAGTGTGGGAACCCACTGTGTAGTGTATTTTAAGATGGCACCCTGCATCGCTACTTTTGCACGCTTACCTTCTCCTTCCACTCTCCTCCAAACTCCAACCCACTAGCACCAAGGAAGAACTATGTAAATATGCTGTCTGTAAGCACAAAGGAGGCAACAATGCAGGGTGAGGCCAAAGGAGAGCTAGGGGCAAAAAGAGAATTCCTTCCCCACTTCAGATAACCCAACACTTGGTGTGGATACTAAAACAATGTCCTGTGATCCCATGGCGCAGGGGACAACCATAGTTAACATTTTGGGAGATAAACATATGCATAGATACACAAGCATATTAATCGCTTTTTCAACTTTCAATGTAGACTGAATTCCAGGCAAAGATCTCTAGAGTTAATCTAAAAGGAATATAAAATCCTAAGATTAGGTCAATAGAAGAGGCAGGAATGGGGCAGGTGGAGGAGGCTCACACTTATATTTTTCTCTAGGAAAATAGATATTTTTGAAACTTTTTCCTTTCATTTGTTTTTTTCCAAAGTATGTTTACTTAATATAGAAATATTACTTTAAAATTTATGATGCCATCAGAAATTAATTTATTTGTGATATAACATGAAACATACCAATGGACATGGAATATATACCATTTAGATCAGCGGTTCTCAACCTGTGGGTCGCAACCCCTTTGGGGATCGAATGACCCTTTCACAGGGGTTGCCTAAGACCATCAGAAAACACATATATAATTACATATTGTTTTTGTGATTAATCACTATGCTTTAATTTGTAACAATGAAAATACATCCTGCATATCAGATATTTGCATTACTATTCATAACAGAAGCAAAATTACAGTTATGAAGTAGCAACGAAAATAATTTTATGGTTGGGAGTCACCACAACATGAGGAACTGTCTTAAAGGGTCGCGGCATTAGGAAGGTTGAGAACCACTGATTTAGATGATCACCCACTCTCCTTTATACACAATGGAAACCACTTTTTTGAATGAGCTGAGGCCTTATTATTCTAGTGCCAAATATTCTTACCAGATTTTTTTTTGTGTGTGTGTGTTCTGTTTGTGAATCATTCTTAATAGAGGACCCCTAGAATGATTTTCAACAAACCTGAAACAGGTGTAAATAATATAGATTACGTTCTGAAATCAACAAATCAGAGAACACTTATTTGGTATATAAATTGTGTGAAGAGCTTTGACTTTACGTAAAAACTAATCATGAATATAAATTGTTATTTATGGGTGAAGATGTATGACAATAGATATTTTCAGTCCTCTAATAGAAAGAAAGCACTTATGATAGCTTCAGTGGCTACACTGGTTGACAGGAGCATAGTGGATATATCTTGAACCTAAGCCATCATAAAATTTTGATTTAGAATGGCATAATAGACTACATATTCTTTGGCAATACATACTTAATTTTTAAAATAAAAGTGTGGCCTTTTCCCAAGGTAATAAATTTAATTTTTCTTATACATCATTTATTCATTCAACAAAAGTATATTGATCCCTTATTATGAAACAGGCAATGTTCCAGATGCTTGAGTTACAAAACAGAATCCAAACCCTCTAGGAACTCATAGATTAGGTGGGAGATATAAAGACAGGTAAAAAACAGTACAACATGGTAAGCATTATGTAAAGTTTTGTGAAAGCCAGAGGATAGAATGATTATATATTAAGAAATTAAATATGACATTATCAAAGAAAGAAAAAAAAAGATCAAGCAAATACAACAACAGAAAGAACAACTTTTTAAAGACCTGGCTGATTGGCTAGAGTGTGACCTGGGCTTCCTCAGGCCTGCCAGTCCCACACAAAAGTGATCAGCCATGGAGATTGTATACTCATACATGAAAAATGCTTTAGAGGGTTTGATTTGATTCAGGGAAAAAAAAAAAAAAGACTCCCCTCCTCTGTTAACTGTACCTGAAGTCACAATTGAAAGCAGCAGAAGCATAATTTGAAACTCCCTTTGATAAAGCTTTCCCTGCTTCCTCTGAGTTAAGAACATTTATGGAACCATGCACAGCAGCCTGTAGAAAATTTCATGCTCATCATGGCCAGATGGGAAGGGCTGGGGTTTGTCAGAGACTGACATTTGGAGAATTGGAGAGGCTAAAGATGGCTGTAGTTATATAATGAAATAATTAATTTAGAATTAATTTAAAGGCCAGAAGGGACCCTGAAAAAAAAAGAAAGGGAATTGCAAATGAGTAGATTTTTGCTGTTGGTAAAAATCTAGGTTACTTAACAGCTGTATTTTTCCATTTGTGTTTTTGTCTGTGGACTTTGATAGCACAATTGTCTAATAAGTGTTCATCATCTGAGTCTAACAATAGATTTCATTCCAGAATACAATTGTTACATAACAAAAATTCAGTATGTTGGAGAAAAAGTCTGTCAACACAGTTTTAAGCTTTGTACGCCTTTGTTTGTAGGAAGTCAGGCATGAATGAGCATTTGTCATTCGACTCTTCTAGTGCGTTTCCAGCACATTGTGCCTTGGGCATGACACATCAGAATCTGGTGTTTATCTTTTATTACCTGCCAGACCCCTCTGGAAAGAGCCTCCATGGTATTCATCATCTGCAGTGTTTGTTTCAGGTATACATATAAAAACATGTTGAATGCATTGGTTGGGGATATTGTGGTTTCCAAGGGCAACTTAAATAAAAAAGTGTGAGATGAATAATGAAGGAGACCTTCTGCAGGAGGTACGAAGTTAATAATTAAAATGTTATTTACAAAAATACTGACAGCAAAGCTTTCTATTGTTGTGTGCCAACTATTTGAGTGCCGGTATGAACAAGGGCAGCATGGTTATACTTGCTTTATGTCTGCTTTGGAGAATTTTGTGAAGGAACTCTCTTCTATACTATACATTAAGGTTATTAAAAAAAAGTAAATTTAGAGTTTACATTAGGAAAGCTCATTTAGCTTTAATAATCATTTAAACTAATTTTATTAAGTACTAAGCTTCAGATGCATAAGGATGCTATAAATTTTCTTAATGCCTATTTTGATTGTTATTGAGAGTACAATCTTTGTTTTTGTTAAAGCGTTTGTCTTATTCTAATAAAAATGCTTTGAGGGGGTGCAGCTGGGTGGAGGAGGGCAAAGGGGAAAACCAGGGACATCTGTAATAGTGTCAACAATAAAAAATGATTTGAGGTTAAATGACTAAAGTTGAGAACTTTGGGAGATAAAATATATTAATACTTTTTCTCCACCTTCTAAGTTCTAGGTGGTATACTAACCAAATCAACAGACAGATTAACAGAAGAATACCAAATTTTAATACAGGTACACGGGGAATTCACAAAAGCATGAAAATTCCAAAACAGTGATGCCAAGTTGGGTATATATAACATTTGGGACAAAGGAGAAAAGGTGGGGAAAAGGGTACTAGATTACAGAAGTGAGACTGGAACACACAGGGCAGACAACTCAGAAACAATGGAACATAGAGGGTATCTAGCTAACAGGCCCCTGCCTGAAGCCCTCCTATTTACTGTACTAAATTCAAATTAGGCTAAGGCTAACATGCTATTATTTTCTTCCTGAAGCAGTTTTCTCTACCTGGATTCTTGGGTAGGAAAACGGGAAGCTGTCTGAGTCTTTTTTCCTTAATAAATAGCTTAAAATCAATGATCTCAAAAAGGCAGCTTCAGAGTGGCAAAACTTTGGCCCCTTTCAGAACTCAATTTCAAATTATATTTGAAATGTTCAGCATTTTAAATGGTGACAGCTACTTATCTGCTCTAGAATATATTAAAACACTAAGTTGTCAACATGTAACATTTCTCATTAGTTCTTAATGTGTATGTGCCCAAGTTCTACTCTTGTTTTTCTGACAGATTATTCTGAAAAGCTGAAGTGCAGACTGGGAGGCATGCTGTGGTCAAGTCTGGGAGGGTGTGAGTTTTCTTTAGAAGAAGTTAAGAAAATATAATGCAAGTATCATACCTACTATGTGCAAGGCACAGTGGTAGACCAATTCACTGTGTTTGGAATAGTGTCATATAGAAAATAGTCCTGCTCCTTACTCCTTCTTCTAGTGGTGAAGACAGACAAAAAAAATCTAAGGAAGAATGAGTCACTGCTATGTATACTGAATATAAGCAGTGTGCTTTGGGATGGAGACAAGAATAAGTGTACTTTCCATGAGGAAACTGGGTAACACTGAGTGAAGAAGGGACTCACTGGAGAGGAGCTGCGGCTTATCAAATAGCGACCTATCATTGTCAGAGGCATCAAACGATGGACATGTTTGTGTAAAAGAACCAATTTATCTGAAAGGAAATTTGTGGCTGCAAGTGATGGCTTAGAGAAAGAAAGTATTAGTATTGATATCATCAGCTTTTTGAAATTTTGATTTCTAACTAAATTGGAATAGGTTTTGTTCCTACTGAGCTTATGGTACAACTGTGTTTTCTCTCTGACCTTTCAAAATTTTAGCCAAGATTCCAGGTGACCCAGCTTCAGTGAAAATTCTTGAGTCACATAGTCACCAGAGCAGTTTAGACCAATATTGCTTGTTTACTCTTAGGAGAATAGGAAAAAACCAACGATATTATTTTAAAGTACACAATTTTCACAGCAAGTGACAGAGTCTCTCTTTTGGAAAAAAGTTCCTTGATAACTGGTATGGAACATTATATTTAATGGATGTAATAAAGGCGAGCCTTGGTGTCCACTTGACCCAGCTCTCTGCTGAACAACCTCCTTTGTGCTCTCCCGAGTAGGGTCATATTCTCAGGGAGAGAAAGGACTTGAGAAGAGGGAGGGAGAGAGTGTGTGTCATTCCTTTTCCAGTTAACTAATGTCTGGAAAAGGACAAAGACTGTGTTCCATACCAGATGCTCTGGCAATGTGAACAGCTGCAGCATGAGGTTAACTGCAAAAACACAGCAGCCGAACAAAGGCTTGATGATTCAGAAGGGCAGATTGTGTGTGTGAAGAAAATCCGCTAGGATGATCACTTTTTTAACCAGAACAGATTCTTTGGCAGAACCTTCAGTAAAAATGAACCGTTATTAATCTTAGATTTAGTATTTTCCTAAAAAATATTTTACTGAGATTCTTACCTCAAAGCAATGCCATAAAGCCATGCATTCAGCTGAATTCGTAGCAGCGGTGAACAGAAAATAGATCAAAAACACATTCTTATTCCCAAAAGTAGATTAGTATTGACATCATCATTTTATGGGTGTATGAGGTTGCAAAATTGAGGGAAGTGGCAACATATCATAATAATTAAAATCTATTTGTCAAAAACCTTGTGTGTGGCACTGAGCTAGGTAATATGCCAGGCAAGTTGGGTAAGATATGTTCTCTGCACTGTAGATGCTTATGATTCACCCCCCAAACACCTGCACAGGTAGACACAGAGAGCCAATGCTTCCACATTGAAGGAGGAACGGATGCCACCTGAGGTGAGACCAGAGGTCCATTCTGCTTTGTAGCCTTTATCTCTGTGTGTGTCAGGGCAATAATGCAGCAGCTGTGTGGGAAGCTGTGGGTGACCTGATAAAGGCAGGACTCAGTGCTAGAGATATATGGGTCCCAGGTTACCCTACTTTTTGTGCTTTATGTTATTTTTTGTGCAACTCTATAAAAACTTCCCGATTCTATTTTTATATTTTAGTTGTGTTTTCTCTCTTAGGATTTAAAGTTTTGTTTTCAGAGTTCGAGTTTTTTAGTTCATTTTATATTCATTTTTATTTACCTCAAATCTACTTGTTTCTAGTTCAAGTACCTCTCTCGATGTTAAAAATAGTTTTGTGTTTCACATTCGTGGTTAAGATCCACTTACTAAAATCAGAATGCCTGTGTTATATTGTAGACTGACAAGTAATATCTCCACTAACTTTTCATTTTTACAGCCTTAAAGAGTTGTACATATTTTCCTTTGCACAGTAGACCTTTATGTGCTTTTTGACATAATAATGATAACAATTTTATGTGGTATACATTTATATAAATAAACACATATTTATCCATTTATAGTCCATTAAGTCTTTCCTAAGCTATGGTGACTAGAACTATATTTATTATTCTAGTTATAGGCATTTTATATTTTTAAAAGATAGAATGCCTTTTCCCATCATCTTTAAAATATTCTGTTTGAGGAGACTCAATATTTTTATCTGAAGCAGCCCATTAGTTAATATCTTCACTGACCTATAATGTTTTTGGATCAACTTGACACTGTGATTTTAAGAATATATTACATACTATATGTATATTTAAAATTTTATGCACTATCTTAAGCAATGTCACCCTACTAAATTAAATAAAAATTTTAAGTATATTTTATTGGTTATATTGTTACAGTAGTCCCAATTTATTTTCCCTTTGCTCCCCTCTGCCCAGTATCCCCCTTCCCTCCAGCAATCCCGCCCCCCTTAGTTCATGTCCATGGGTCATGCATATAAGTTCTTCGGCTTCACCCTTTCCTATATTATTCTTAACTTCCCCTGTCTATTTTGTACCTACCAATTATGCTTCTTAATCCCTGCACCATTTCCCCATTTCTCCCCCTTCCCACTCCCAGCCAATAACCCTCCAAATGATCTCTATACCTATGATTCTGTTCCTATTCTGGTTTGCTTAGTTAGATTTTGTTTTTATTTTTTAGATTCAGTTGTTGATAGTTGTGAGTTTGTTGTCATTTTAGTGTTCATAGTTTTGATCTTCTTTTTCTTAAGTAAGTCCCTTTGACATTTCATATAATAATGGCTTGGTGATGATGAGCTCCTTTAGCTTCACCTTGTCTGGGAAGCACTTCATCTGCTCTTCCATTTCAAATGATAGCTTTGCAGATAGAGTAATCTTGGTTGTAGGCCCTTGCTTTCCATCACTTTGAATACTTCTTGCCAACCCCTTCATGCCTGCAAAGTTTTCTTTGAGAAGTCAGCTGATAGTCTTATGGACACCCCTTTGTGGGTAACTCCCTGCTTTTCTCTTGCTTCTTTTAAGATTCTCTCTTTATCTTGAACCTTTGGTATTTTAATTATGATGTGTCTTGGTGTGGTCCTTTTTGAGTCTAGCTTGTTTGGGACTCTCTGTGCTTCCTGGACTTGTATGCCTATTTCCTTTGCCAAATTTGGGAAGTTCTCCTTCATTACTTTTTCACATAAGCTTTCAATTTCTTGCTCTTCCTCTTCTCCTTCTGGCACCCCTATGGTTTGGATGTTGGCACGTTGAAAGTTGTCCCAGAGGTTCCTAAGCCTCTCCTTAATTTTTTCAGTGCTTGTTTCCTCATTCTGTACTGATTGACTGTTTTTTTCTTCCTTATGTTCCAAATCATTGATTTGAACTCCAGTTTTCTTCCCTTCACCATTGGTTTTGTGTGGATTTTCCTTCGTTTTATTTATCATAGCCTTCACTTTTTCCATTCTGTGTTTGCCATACTCAAGCATCTTTCAAGCCTGTGAGCATCTTTATCACCAGTGGTTTGAATTCTATATCTCTTAGGTTGACTATCTCCTCATCTATGAGGTTGGCTATCTCCTTGTCACTTATCTCCTACTGGAACCTTGATCTGTTCCCTCTTTTGGGCCATACTTCTCTGTCTCCTCATCTTGACAGGCTCCTGTCTTTGTTTGCCTCTGTATCTTAGGTAGAGCTGTCGAATCTGTTATGTTGTAAGGGGCGGAGCCTTAGATATTCATCAGTCCAGGGTGACACGTTTCACCACATTGTGGTGCTGTATGTAGGGGAGGGGTCAGAGAGGGAACAATACCACTTGCTCAGCACTCACCCCTTTTCCAGGCACTTCTCCCACTTCCGTATGGGACTGGTGCCTCTGTAGCTTTTGCCCTGGCTGTTGTTCCCAGAGTGGGTGGGTCTGTGGATGTTCTAGGACCATAGGGGCCCTTTAAACAAGTGGACTCTGCTGAGAGACCAGCAGTTTCTTCCTCCGCCCCAACCCCTGCTGGTTTGCACAATCAGAAGCAATGAGGCTTGATTTTCCATGGCGCTAGGATGGTGAGCTGTGTGGTTTGGTCTGGACCTGGGAGCACTCCCTAGGTATTCCTCCATAGTTTTTAAAATGTGTGAATGGGCTTTCTGTTGGCCTGCCGCTGCCACTGTTGCTGTCACCACCACACCGCATTCTCTCCACCCCTGCTCTGTCCCCTCCTACCTGTCTGGTTGAGTATTTCTTCTTTATATCTTTGTTGGACTTCCATGCAGCTTGATTTTCTGGAACTTCTGGATGTCTCTAGTTTTTTTTTATTATTTACTTATTTGTTTGTTTATTTTCAGAGAGAGGGAAAAGGAGAAAGAGAGGGAGAGAAACATCACCGTGTGGTTGCCTCTCACTCGCGTCCCCAACTGGGGATCTGACATGCAACCTAATCATGTGCCCTGACTAGGAATCGAACCAATGACACTTGGCTCGTGGGCCGAAGCTCAATCCACTGAGCCACAGCAGCCAGAGATTGGTTGCCTCTAGTTTTGAGGTAGTTGTTATCATTCTTAGTTGTAAAGGGAGATGCAGCATGTGTCTAGACCTCCATCTTGGCTGGAAGTCTAAAAAAATTTTTTTTTCTGCAAGTTTTTTCTCACCTTTGAAGCATATCTGTTGTTTTTCTGCCCATCAACAAAGCTTTCAAAAATTACTTTGATCCTCTCTCACAGATAAATGTATTTTTAGGTGCAGAATCTTAATTTCTCTGGAAAATATGGAGATTTATTTTTCAGTTCACTTATGAAAAGACTAAATAAGATAAGTACTAGCACCAAACTCAGGGAATTGACCAATTTTTTTTCTTTCTTTATTATTTTATCTTCCTTTATTATTTAACTTCATCTTGTAAAAGTAACATGGCACTATACCTTCCGAAAGTTATTTTTTCCCTTCTCTGAAACTATTGGTTAGGCACATTTTCTCATAGAGAAAGTTCTGTGGCAGATTTTGCATTGTCTTGTTCCCAGAGGTGAGATCTGCTGTGGGCTTGGTGCTGCTGGTTGTGTATTTTCCCATCTTCTTGGGATAGGCATGAGATCCAGAGCTTCTTACAAGAGAAACAGCCACATCATTTACATTGTGACACTTCTTTCACACAGAGCTTCTTTATAATGATAGTTGCTTAAAATTTTTTGGGTGGATGTGGGTATATAGGAGGAATAGGGTTCCACCTAATCTGCTGGCTTGGATCTGGGTAATTTTATTTTGAAAGTAGTGAGCATCTCTGGTGGTAGAACTGGAAACTATCTGGTGATTCCTGACATTTGACTGGCTAACCCTTTCCACAAATGTGCTTGAGGGTGAGAAACATAACACTTTTCCAAATAGACCATCTCATCCTTAGCTCATTATGCTAAATAAAATTCTGATTCTATGTAACTTCCAAGAAATTAACTTATCTGTATTTTCCTTCGGTGCTCAGTTTGACCTCAAAGGACAGATGTTACTGAACTCTAAATTGAATTGTGAAGGTAAAAACAAAACAAAACTGTATTTCCTGCTGCCGTTTATATAAAACTGTTCAGCATTTAGTATTCTTAAAGGCAACATTTTAGTTTTTAGTGTTTTATTGCCTGTAAAATTTGTAAGTAGCATGAAGAAATGAAAGAAGACTTTTGAACCATTCATTTGGATTCTGTATTTTCTAGCTGTGAAACTAGTTGCTTTACTGCATCTTTCAGAAACTCAGCTACCTCATCAGAAAAATGGTCTGGTAGTACCTTCCTCATTAAAATAACACATACTCATACACCTTTTAAGTTATGTGTTACTTTATATTTCATGAAACAAGTAAATTCATCTTTAGTTCTTCTAGGGCATCTAGACCTATGACTGGCCTATTCTATTCTAAATACTTGTTGAATAAATGAATTAATTCTATACAAAGTAGAGTAGTCCCAGTAAGTCACTTGCCAACAAGAAGTGTGGATATACTACATTTATTTTCTTCAATTTCTATTTTTGCTATATTTTAAAATGTGTCTGGTCCCAATCATTATTGACCCATTATATCTTTATTAGAAACAACTATTAAAAAATTTATATTAGAAAGTGAGTCATTTATGAGAATTATTTGCGGTAATAAAAAACAACTCTTTCTGAAAATATTTACTTGTCAAAAATCTACAGGTTATGGGAAAATAAAGAACTTTCATTATATACATATTTAGTTTTCCATTTTATTAATGTTTTTGTACTTTTTAATTTTTGCAGTGAGGCTTATTTCATTTGTAATAAAGAAATGAAAGCAACAAAATTCTCCAGAGATTCCATGTATTCAGATGAAACTTCTAAAAATGGAATACAGTTTAAAGATTAAAGTTCTTTAAAAATATACAAATGAAGGTCGAGTTTTCAGGACAAGTAGCTCTGTGAGTAATGTGTCCCTAAGAATATCTTATTTTCTGTTAGTTGGAAAATGGTGGCCTTTTGAGTCCTTGTGCATAATGATCTCAGAGATTCCCTAATTTTGTGTAAGACTAAGGGGACTTTGCAGAAACAGCTTGATTGAAGGGGTGAATCACTTACTGGACCATAAATAAATGTTTTATGTTTTCAAATATGCTCCAAATGATGTTTATGTATCTGGTTGGTGAATCAGATATGTAAAAATGAGAATATTTTGGTCATGGTCTTGAGAAGGATATGGAATAGATCAGAGTCTACAAACATTGTTGACCACCAGGACTAAGTAAATATTTTGTAATTGGTTCTTTTTAATGTCTTTAAGTTTTATTTAATGTCACTCCTTAATGTTTAGAAAATTCTCTTGAAATATCAGTTTATATATATATTTAATGCTATGAGGAGGTATAGGAAATACAATTTTGTCAGGTCTTAAAGGAAATAATCATATCCCTGGTAAAAAATTGTTGTTTAGAGGATAAATATAGTAGAAAAAAATAAAAAACCCTTAAGAAAAGGTGAAATTAATGGGGTAAAGAGACAAGGGTGTTGTGAAGTAGCTTGTCACCAGCAGAAACTTTTCTATTTCTTATCTTATAATAGAAAACATTGTGTAAAGCCATTCCTGTGTATAAGACAGAGAGAAGCCATCTGATGGAATGACAGCAGAAACATTTCTGAAGTGGGAATAGGTTTTCTGGTGGAAATGTCAAAAGAAACCAGAATGAACCTGTTTTAGTAGAATTTTGAGATTGTCTACATTAAGCATGAATTAGATTTGCATATTTATGCTATACGATCTGAAACTGCATATCTGTGCTTGTGCTCATGGTTTCTCCAACCTGGTTAACTGCATCCCTCTCTATCTTCAGCTCAGATATCTCTTCTTTTTGGTTTAAGCTTGGCCTAGTTTCCCTGGCTATCTGAAGACTCTGTTTATAAAACATCCTGCCAGTTTAATAATAGCAACATTGAAGTCCAGGCTCAAGAATGTTGTACACACTGCTCCTTCTGAGAGCCCTCAGATTACTAACATACCCCCACCTGTTGGAGAGGGTCTTCTAGTTTATTGAGTTCAGAATCTAGAGCTGCTTAGATAAGAGATTAGAGCTTGACTCAATGGAAGCTTTACCCCGTAAATTAGGGGCCCATGAGGTAACCTAAAATGAGGTATCTTCCCACAGAGATCCTCAGTAAAGCATGGTGCCTAGGTAATATCACAACTAACATCTCTTTAGTACTTACTTTGCATCAGGCACTGATTGGTGAACATAAAGGTGCAACCAGAAGATTTGTCAGCTGCAGCTGTATTGCTGATTGCTTCCATAATGTTCCCAAACTAATAGGTAAACAGCTGCAAAGTCTTAAAACTCCAAACTTTTCCAATTGTCCTACTGTTCCCCAAGGGCCCTTGGACCTTCCCACAATCCATGAACTAGAGATTTAACACCTGACCCTGCAGGAACCCTCTAGAATTCTGCCTTAGCCTCCCAGCAGCCCAGAACCCTGGGGTCATTCTTACTGACAGTATTCATTAAGAGTGCATTAAATACTAGTGCTCTAGAGCCAGCTGTCAGGATTCAAATCTTAGCATTACTACTTACAAGATGTGTGATTTAGAGCCAACTCTAAAATTGAGATGATAACGTTATCTATCTCAAGGGATTGTTTTGAGACTAAATGAATTAATATATACAGAGCATTCAGAAGAGACTTGACACATAGTAAGTATAATAAAAGTGTTTGTTATTTTTAACAGCTGTGCTAATGGTTAAATATTTTGACCATTATCTCTCAGTATCACACTAGATACCACTGGTGGGGAGAAACACAGGGTCACTACAGCTATCACTGTGCCCAGGGGCCACCTAGAACTGCTGCATATTCCGACAGCATTTCAGTCTTTGAGATCTTCTACATGGTAGTTGAAAAACTTTCTTTTCTTCTTTACTCCCTGCTTTATACTTTAAATGAATCTCCAACCTTTAAAAATCATGAAATTTCCTGTAAGAATCCAGATATCTGGCATTCCTTGGAGATTTGAAAAACTGACATCACAGGGGCAACACTTTTTCAAGCAACAACTAGCTAGAACAACATCCTGGCTTCTTCTTGGGAAGGGCTGTCAGCTCTGGTGTTCGCCATCTAGCCCAAGGTGCCTCTTTGTTATCTGCCTGTAATTTGAGTTTGCTATCCATGAACTCACCGAATCACTTTCTTTACAACATGGAAACCTTTAACTTCCATAACAATACTTTATTGCCTATTCTTGAATATAAGATTATTTATAAAAGAGACCATGTTATATTTATTTTTATGTCTTTGACTTTGCCTCATCCATAGTAGGTTATCCATAGTTCTCATTGTTTCAACTGATGAAGTTTAAGCTGGTGGTGAGTTAAGATGGTTTTAATCCTTACACAGGAAAGAGTTATAAAAAATACAGTTGTAAAAGATTATATTGAAGAAGTAGAGTGAACAAGTTTTTATGAGTTACACAGATAACATTATATAATAGAATCGAAATTCCATCTAGTTCAATGTCAGGCTGTGGTGATATGGGAAGCTACTTAAATAATTCCCATTCTTCCTTGCAGCCATATGACCTTGAACAAATGGCTTAACCCCTGTGGAGCTATTTTTGCCTTGGCAAAAATGTAGGTAATAATAAATGTTCACTGGATGTTTTTATAAGTATTAAGTGAGACATAATATTGATTGGCTATGAAATACTTGTAAAATGTTAATATGCTTGTGGAGTATGATTGCATTTATTGTAGTGTTTCTGGATGAAAACACCAAGGTTACAGTGGAATTTTCTACATAGTGAGAAGTCAGAATTAGAACCCTAACCACATAAATACTCGCTAATAATTTTTTTAATTAAAAAATTATTTTATTTTATTTTACATTTTAAATTATATTTTATTGATTATGCTATTACAGTTCCCCCTTTGCTCCCTGCCTCCCAGCACCCACCACTCCCTCAGGCAATCCCTACACCATTGTTCATGTCCATGGGTCAGGCGTATAAGTTCATTGGCTACTCCATTTCCTATACTGTAATTTACAGCCCCATGGCTACTCTGTAACTACATATTTGTACTTCTATTTAAAAAATATATTTTTATTTATTGATTTTTGGTGAGAGAGAGAGGAGGAAACATTAATTTGTTGTTCCACTTCTTAATGCATTCATTAGTTCATTTTTGTATTTGTCCTGACCGGGGATCAAACCCACAACCTTGGGATACTGGTTCGATGCTCTAATCAACTGAGCCACTCAGCCAGGGCCTCATATTTGTACTTCTTAATCCCTTACTTCTTCATCCATTCCCATCCACCCTCTTCCCATCCGGCAACTATTAAAATTCTCTCCATACCCATGATTCTGTCTCTGTTCTTCTTGTTTGCTCAGTTTGTTTTTTAAATTCAATCATTGATAGATATGTGTTTATTGCCATTTTATTATTTATAGTTTTGACCTTTTCTTAAATAAGTCCCTTTAACATTTCATATAATAATGGTTTGGAGATGACAAACTCCTTTAGCCTTTTCCTGTCTGGGAAGCTCTTTATCTCCCCTTCAATTATAAATGATATCTTTGCTGGGTAGAGTAATTTTGGCTGTAGGTCCCTGCTTTTCATGACTAAATATTTCTTGCCAATCCATTCTAACTTGCAAAGTTTCTTTTGAGAAATCAACTGACAGTCTTATGGGAACTGCTGTGTAGGTAACTAATTGCTTTTCTCTTGCCACTTTTAAGATTCTCTCTTTATCTTTAACCTTTGGCATTTTAATTATGATGTGTCTTGGAGTGGGCCTCTTTGCATCCATCTTTGTGGGACTCTCTGTGCTTCCTGGACTTGCACATTTGTTTCCTTTACCAAATTAAGAAAGTTTTCTTTCATTATTTTTTCAAATAGATTTCCAATTTCTTACTCTTTCTCTTTTCCTGGCACCCCTATGATGTGAATGTTGGATTTCTTGGAATTGTCCTAAGGCTGCTTATACTATATTCATTTTTTTGAATTTTTCTTCCTGTTGTTCTGATTGGTTGTTTTTTGCTTCCTTGTGTTCCAAATCATTGATTTGATTCTCAGCTTAATGCACTCTACTGTTGTTTTCCTTTCGCATTGTTCTTTAATTCAATTAGTGTAGACTTCACTTCTGACTGAATCTTTTTTATGCTGTTGAGGTCCTCACTAAGTTTCTTGAGCATAGTTATAATCAGTGTTTTGAACTCTTAATTTGATAGATTTGTTATCTCCATTTTTTGGAATTTTGATCTGTTCTTTCATTGGGCCATATTTCTTTGTCTCCTCCTTTCAGCAGCCTCCCTGTGTGTGTTTCTATGTATTAGGTAGAGCTGCCATGACTCCCTGTCTTGGTAGTATGTCCTAATATAGTAGATGTTCTGTATGGTCCAATAGAAATTGTCCCCTATCGTGCAAGCTGGGTACTTGTGGTGCAGTCTTCATGTGTGCTGAGTACGCCTTCCTCTTGTAGTTGAACCTTGGTTGCTGTTGGCAGGTTAATGAAAAGGCTTTACCCAGGATGATGATCTGCAATTACTGGCTGTGACCATTGAACACCAACCTTTGCTTTCCATGAAGGATCAGCTCTTCAGTGGCAGGGTGGTGGTGCTCCAACATGGTTTGTAGCTGATTACTGGGTGAACAGGCTCTGGGATTTCCCAGGTGGTGCAGGCCAAGATCAGCTCCCACCTGTGTTTTGCCTAGAGCCACACTGCCTGAGCTATAAAGCAATCTGAGATGGCTGCTACTTATGCTGGGTTTGGAGATTCCCAGGCAAAACCAAGCTGTAAATCTATGCTGAATGCTGCCAGTGCTGGGACTAGGGTCATTTAGCAAGAGGTATGGGGGCCGGGGACTCACTGAGGCAGGCTGTTGCTTATTTGATAGGATTTAGGAAGTTGTGAAACATGAGCGAAGACCAGCCATTCATATGGAAAAGTCATGGTTAATTATTTGGGTGGGCCCATAAATTGGGTGGGACAGAGTCTCAGGGGATCTCCAGGGCAGGACAAACAGTGTTATCCACTTTAATAGAGTCTCAGATATGGAACCCCACCTGCCAGCTCTGTGGCTCTGTGAGGATAGGGCTCAGAAAAGGGACAGTGGCCTCTGCCTGTTTTTCTGTCTGGGAGAAAGCTGTCTTCCAGTTCCTACCTTAATGCCAGACACTTCTGTTCCTTCCTGTATGGAACTGGTGCTTTTCATGGTGCTAACCCAGTGCTGGAGCTCAGAGGGAGTGAGTCTGAGGAAATCTATGTGTGGGTTTTATAGAAGGATCTTCTTGGGACTCCTGCAGTTTCTTCCATTAACTAAATCCTTGCTGGTTTTTGCAGCCAGAAGTTATGGGGTCTTATATTCCTGGCACTGGAACCCCTTGACTCTGTGGTCTGATGTGTGGCTGGAACACCTCACTCCTGATATAACCCTCCCAATTTTTTATCCACCACATGTGGATGTGGGACCAGCTTGTTCTGTGTGTTCACCTCTCCTACCAGTCTAGATGGATGTGGTTTCTCTAATTCCTTAGTTGTCAGACTTCGATTCAACTTGATTTGTGACAGTTCTTAGTGATGGTTGTTCTATATGTTGTAATTTTGATGTGGTTGTGCGAGAAGGTGAAACTTGTTTACCTGTGCCGTCATCTTCTAATAACTTTTTTACTGAAATATCATTCACATCATAATTAAATATAATTAAAAGAGTAAGGGGAATAAAAATACTCTACTGGAGGCAGGACAAACCAAAAATACCCTAAAATTTTTTCAGCTATTATAGCTATATCTATACTTTGGTCATCCAGGTATGTAAGAGAAAGTCAAAGGACTGAACTAAATGTATTCTTCATCTAAATTTTTTTTTTTCTTGAACATCTATTGTGGAGTCAGAGGCACATACTATGACTTAGTTTTGGGGTTTTTATTGGTGAAATTCTCAGGTTAGTAACTAGGTGAACTGTCTTTGCTGTTTTCTTAAGAAACTTTTCCTTTTGGTCTGAAATATGGAGACAGGTGAATACTACTAAAACAAACTTTCTCTGAGGTTGAGTCTGTGGCATTTCAGAAGCAGAATGGCACTTTGAAATTAGAAGACCTATTTGTAACCTGCATCTTCAGTTCAATCATGAGGCCTTGAGCAAGTTATTTTGGATTTCACTTTTAACATTTGTAAAATAGAGATTCAACTATTTTGAGGGTTATACTGAGGAAACATGCCTGACAAAGTGCTCACCTTAAGCATATTGTTATATTAGTTGTATGTCAGAGTTTGTAGCTGGAAGAAATCTTAAAGTTTATCTCATTTGATTTCTTCATATCTGTATATAAGGGGACCCCCAAAGGGTCAAACTAGTACAAATGTTAGTTTGTTTTTAAAAATATATATATATTTATATATCTGGAAAAATACTTTATTTTCCAAATGAGGCTTCCTGTAAATAAACAAGGACATATATTTATAAAAATATTTACCAAAAATACAACTATACATTGGCATTTATATGACCTTAGTAACCAATGTAACCCCAATAAAGTTAATAATAAAAGAAGAAATACAATTATAAAATGTATATTTCTGTCAATGCAATTTTAGAAATGGTCAATATGCACATTAGGCTATATATTACCATCAGAATTCTATAAGAAGTGTATTGGGAAAATTTGCACAGATATTTAAATAAAATTATACATGACTAGAAAAAAAATTATCTCACAGTATCATATGGTCCAAGTATAATATTATTTGGAGTAGAATAAACCACAATATTCTTAGTAAAACTTTAAAATAACAAAAAGGTTTTTACCTTGTGAAATGTATCTTTGTTCATATACAATAAAAAATAATATATCATAATTACATATAAACAAAAAAGAAACATTTTTTTTCTCTTTCAGTTTTCAGAGGCTGAGTTGGTTTTATTAAAAAAAAGGGTAGAACTGTGCTCCAGCAACCACTCTGGTCATGTATTTATATAACTTCCCCTCAGATATGGAACTTCTGAGAATCTGCTCTTCAAAAAGACAATAGCTCAAAACATTTTAGAGTATAGTTTTTGACCCTGACCGTGCCACTTTCATTTCCCCTCAAAGCACAATGAGGAGTTTGTAAAAAACATTAAAAATATCAGTGTCAGCTAAAAAAAACTGTATTTTTTTTTTAGCGTTTGCTTTTATGTCCTGGGACTCAGAAGTGATTTTGTTCATTGCTGGTGCAGAGACATAGGAGCTCTTCATCCCCACCCCCGCCTCTCTGCCCAGTTTCCTGTTGGAAATTGCTCTTGACAGGTCTATCAAGGGATCCTGTCAAAGATTATAACTAGAGTGTAGGAAGTTTGGTTATTTTGTTTAAAATTCTTTTTCTTTACATATCTTAAGCTATAAAACAGTTGAAGTATGACATTTGTTTTACACATGTAAAATGCAGTCACAAAACAGCATTTTATCAGTGCTTTTTTGAAGTAAACATTGATGCAGTAAGGTTGACGTAAGAGAAAAGAGAAGAGTCAATTTCTCAGGTTCTTATGCCTCTGGTCAAAGATATTAGAGATCCTAAAAAAGAAATCATAAGACAAAACTTTTTAGCTGAAATGCACTTGGTAAAATTATTTGAAAATAAATAGTATAAAACACTTCAGAATATAAAATAAGGATAGAAATCTTTTTTTTAAATTTATTTTTAAGTATATTTTATTGATTTTATCATTACAATAGTTCCAATTTTTTCCCCTTTGTTCCCCTCTGCCCAGCACCACCCCTTCCCCAGCAATCCCATCCCACCCCCCAAGTCCATGCCCATGGGTCATACATACAAATTCTCTGGCTTCACCCTTCCTTATATTATTCTTTTTTTAAAAAAAATAATTACTTAAATAATTTTTTAACAATAAAAAATAACAATCCTCCCCTCTCAGACTTAAGACCCTTTATAATCTTATAGAGGACAATGGGTGAAGGTCTCGTGCTCCTCTAGCTGCTTCAAGCTGGACATGGTCGTCGTCCTACCTACCCTTGAGTCCAGAAGTCCCTAATAAGAGTGGGGGTGTGGAGGGGAGGGTAGCCTTCCCACATGGGGAAGGATCGTGCAGACTCCAGGTCAGTTGGCTGTCCCCGGACAACGGCGTGCTTGGTTTAACAGGCTGGCATACTTGTTGTGTTCTGGGGGCAACAGATTTGGCAACAGGGTTAAAAGACATCATTCAATCCATAACCACTAGGTGACAAAAGGCAGGTATTAATTTTTTAATGTCCCACATTAGGGAAAAAAAGGGCTCCTTTGGAGGAAGGTATACAAGGCACGTCTCATCTGTCCAAAGCCCTTTTGCCCATTATACTTAGTTTGGGCTGAGGGAAATATTTTAAGTTTCCCCCCTCTCAGACCTCTGGGCCCTTTCTGTCCAAGGCATTAGGATACAAAAGAGAAACCAGTTTTAAAGTGAAGCCCACAGACCACCCCATACTTCACCAACCCAGCCACTTAGTTCGGCCAAACCATTGAGTCTCAGGAGGCAGTGATGCAGACAGGATTAAGTGGGGCCTATGCGTACAATCAGTCAGGTAATGAGATCATAGACTTATGCCCTTTGAAAACAAAACAGATGTTAATTTATGCAACATAACCCACAAACAAGTCTCTAAGTCTGTAAGATTGTCTTATTTGAAACACATCCACTTGCAAGGCATTTGACATTCTTCTTGCTGTAAATTAAACATCTTTGATGATGACACAGACATAGTTTCACTTTCAAATGAAAACAAACTGTAAATGAAAAGAAACTTTAAAGACGGTTAGCTGCACTACTTTATAGTCTACCTCTGAGCATTGTGATTTTCCTTGAATCACGATTTTTCCCCTTCAGATTGCCCTCTTTGTCATTAAAGGGACCGCATTAAGTCCAGTTTTAATTTAAGGATAGAAGTCTTGACTAATTGGACAAGATCTTAATTTATTTCATGAAATTTTCTGCACCACATTTGAAAGGCCACACAGAAAATCCAGCCTATCAGCAGAATGTTGGGCTTTATAATTTTGATTTTTTCAAGTGGATGTGGAAATGAAAAAATTTACATCATTATAAAAGTCTCCTATACTCATTTTAAAATTTAGCTGTCCAATCATACCTTCTTGACAACCAAATTTAGCTGTGTGAATGCTCTGTTATTGGATCTTTTGTTTATCAATTATATAGGATACAAGAGATGAAGAAAGCAGCAGGATGAATAAATTAAGAAGGACAGAAAAGAAAGTCACTAAATCACAGATTTCTTTGACTGAAGTAGGAGAAATGGATATATCCAACTCAAAAGGTATCTTGTACGTGTGCTCCCCTCTGCTACCTTAGTTGGTAGATTGTAGAGACTCTTACTCTCAGGAATTATCTTGCTGTTATTATCCCTCAAAAATATATGGTCAATGACAATCTCTATTTGGTCTACCTTTTCATAATAAATTTGCTTTTCGTTTATGGAAGAATAAATAAAATTTATTTCTACATAGGCAACATAAAAGATGGCAAATATAGGCTTACAATGTACATATATGAACATAACCAATGGAAAGATTCAGAATTTATAGGGCAGGAGAATGAGGATATATAGTTGGAAGAAAGAGAACATAACAGAAGGTACATGTAAGTAAGAAGAGAAGCACATATCTGTTCTGAGAATGAGTACAAAAATCATTACTGAGGATTTGGAAGGCCATGTTAGAGTGTGGAACATGTTTTCATATGATGTGCTAGAATTCCACCTAAACTCTAATGGATCTGAAACTTGGAATTAATCTGGACACACACTAAATTCTAGGAACATTGATGCTTTCCAAGGCAGGTCACTAGGAATGGCTAGTGCATGGCAGCAATAAAAAGCAGTCAGAGGTTTTTAGATTTTTAAAATTGTTTTTAAGTTCTCTACAGACAATGCATCCCCTTATGGCCTGCCACTAAGGTGTACTATGCCCAGTGCTCTTTGTTTGGTATGCCACTACCTAGGAATAAATTATTCCCTCAAGCATTTCTCTCCATGTCACATTGAAAGACAGTTGAAAACAATGGCAACATGCCTTAACATTTTTTTTTTTATTACTACAGAAAAGTTCACAAAACAAATGGTGTGTCACAAATTGGGGGATATGAGCAAACCAGTTGTGAGACCTGGCTCTGCTGAATCTCATCTGCCACAAGATGACAAGGATTTCCAGGATCACACAACAGTGATAAAACCCTCATCCTTCAAAACATCAGCCAGCACTCCTGGTGGTGAATTCAACTCAGACTCCAGCTCTCCTGGTAAGGACTCTGGGACAAACTGGCATGTGGTTCCAGCCACTAGTCCCAAATTTGTGTTTGAATTAGAGATAATGTCATTTTGTTTGAGGAATGCTAGCCTGGTTGTCAGAATACTTAGAAGAATTTATACAGCTATCATTTATAAGGTGCTTTACAGCTTTCTTGACCTACTAGGCTGCTCATCTGGAAAATGGAGGGGTTGTAATGGATGATCTCTCAAGTATTTTCTGAAAGTGAATATCTGTTATTTTGACTTTCTGGCTTATTAATAGTGATATGGCTATTTTAGACTATGTGTGCATTGGTTAAAAATCTCTGAGATCCAAATGAGAGAAACTAGTTAAAAAGAGGTAATTTTTTTTTCTCTTGAGGGAATCCATGATAAAAGGGTTGAACAAAGTTTGGAAAGTCAGAAATATAGCAGGGAGTGAAATTAGAGAGAGAGTATCCACCAGGCAGTGCTTACTTCTGACTCTAATTGCATGTTTGGGAGTTCCACAAGATTAATCTTAGTTTTCATACTTTGCTATCAGGACCCACAGAACTCACTGGAAGTGACTATACTCAAGGTTATAGTTTATTATTATGAAAGAATACAGATTAAAATCAGGCAAGGGAAGTGACTTTTTTGGGGAGGAGTCCTGGAAAGTTCTAAGCATGGAGCTTCCATTTGCCTTCTCCCAGTGGAGTCATGAATGACATGTATCCACCAGGCAACAATATATGACAATAGGCACAGAGTGTTGTAACCAGGGAAGCTCACCTGAGTCTTGGTGTCCATAATCCTTACTGGGGTTCCACAGACAACTGGTCATGTGACTGATTTCAGTCTCCAGCCCTGCTGGGGGTCAAGCTGATACCACATGACTCAACAATAAATAACATTTCTAGGTATTCTAGTGGGGCTAGAAGCACCAGGTAAACAAAGATACTCTTGTCAGGCAGGAAATTCCAAGATCTTAAAGATAATCTCCTAGGGGCCAATGGTAAAGGCTGGTGCTTTCCTTGGGCAATGTGAAATTCTTTGCTGCACATGGCATCTAAGGAGGAAGAGCCTGGGAGGAATGAACATTACCGGAATTCCATTTACTTGTACATTAGTTTTCTATTGACATCAGATCAAATTACCACAAACTTAGCATCTTGAAAGAACACAATTCATTATCTCAGGCTTCTATATATCAGAAATCTGGTTTGGCTCAGCTGCTATCTTTTTTTCAAGCTTTGCAAGGTCAAAATCAGAGTTTTGAATCCCTGGGTTCTTAGCCAGAGACTCTAGGGAACTTTCTACTTTCAGTTCATTCAGATTGTTGGGAGAATCCAATTCCTAACAGTTGTAGAACTGAGGTTTCTATTTCCTGACTGGCTATCGACTGGAGTGGTTCTTAGCTTTTAGAATCCTGTATCTGTTTCTATATCTCAGAGCCAGCAATGTCTCAAATCCTTCTCATGTTTGGAATCTATCCCAATTCCCCTCCTTCCATGGTTCTTTTCTGCCTACAACTGGAGAAAGTTCTCTGCCTTTAAGGGCCCACTTGGATCATCCATAACAACATTCCTATTCAAAGATTATATATAGCTATAATATCTGAAAAGTGCCTTTTGCCATGCAGTTTGACATAATCTACAGGTTCCAGGGCTGAGGGTGTGAAAATCTTTGGGGGGCTATTCTGTCTATCATACCATCTCTCATCCCTGCATTTTTCTGCGCTTTTGTTTCCATGGAAAAAATGAGCCCTGACAGTTCCTAAGTATCAGGGATTATCAACACAAATGCCATAGGGGCCAGGCAAATAACACAGATGAGTGAGGTGAGCTGGTATAGAAAAATAGGGAGTGGTGCTGGCTGTGAGAAACTAGGGCAGAGGTTGACAAATTACAGCCCAGGGACCAAATTCAGCTTGTGGACTAGTTTTTGTAAAGAATATTTATGTATTGTTTATGGCCACCTTTGTGCTACCATGGCATAGCTGAGTAGTTGCAACAGATAGCATATGGCCTGCAAAACTGCAAATATTTTCTATCTGGCTCTTTACAGACAATGTTTGCTAACACATGAATTAGGGGATCATGCTCCATTGCAGAGCTCCAGTCAATGGTCGCTATGAAGAAACATTCACTGAGTGTTCCACATCTAGTTTTTTCTAGAGAAGCTTGAGCTCAAGATTTTTATATGAAATTTTCTGATATTTGAGGGTCAACTAATTAAAAAAAGTTTTCAAACATTGGCTAGAGTAATAAGAAAACATCTGCCAGCCATATTGGCTCTTTTCCAAACAATTTGTAACCTTTAGCCAAAAAAGGAAGATGGAATTTAGCATTTCTTTATCTCAAGTCAAAAAATCTGAGCGAAGAACTTATGTCATGAGATGTCTTTGCACAAATCACCTAGGAGCTTGGGTACCATTATTGACTCAACTTAATTCATTCAGAAGCTTCCTCTCTAGCCCAGGGCTAGATTAAGTGTTTTTAAGCCCTGAGCACCAAAAAGTTTATAACCCCAAACAAACCACCTTCATGTGTGTTTTAAATAATACATAATTTAAGAATAAATATAGAAATCAACCTCCAAAATAAGTGCAAAAAATTTCAACATAGTATTTTATCTCCGTCAAGTACTCTGTATTAAAAAGAAATTATATTTTTTTTCCAAAGAAAGGCTCCCCACTCCTCACCCACATTTCCACATTTTATTGTTTCTGTCCCTGCTTTGTACCAGGTTATTTGGCCACCTGGGTTTTCTAACACTGCTGGGCTAATATGGTGTGGCAGAGGGGTGGGGTACACTTGCATGAGCAGGGTGGCTCTCAGAATGGCCATGTGGATGAAGGAGGGCAGGCCATGGGAAAGGAGCACAGTAGATTATCCCCAGCACTCCCTAAGCTGAATGAGTACAGAGTGTACTCTCAAATGCACTCTTCCTTTTTTGAACTGATATTTCTGAAAGCCCAAATGCCTAACTAATTTGCCTTTTATAAGTGACCATGGCTTGCTCTCTACAACTGAAGAATGTCCTCATTGTCACTGAACACAGGCAGCATTTCTCTGAGGCCTTCTAGTTGCTATAGAGCTTGGAGGATTTTGTTTTTGTTTTCATTTTTTGTATGTATTTTCTGATTTTTCCCCTAAACAGTCACAGGAGTAAAACTTCCTCTATAGAAGCACATTGATTTAATTTATTAGTCCTCTGGGTGATGTAAAAAGAGAACACCTCCCAGGAACCACACTGTAAAAAAAACAAATGAGACCCTGAACTGGCAATTATCTGTCTGCTATTCATCATGGGCATCTGGGAAGGGCTGACCAAAAAGTTTAATTGTAACTAACAAGTATGATTTATTTGAAGAAAAGAAACTCAGACAATGATGCAGCAAGATAAGTTACTGCCTTGAAAATGAAATTAGATTGGAATAGGGTTCCCATATTTGATTAAAAAAAAAGAACTTTCAAATGAACAATCAATATTTAGGATACATACCAAAATATGTGATGTAAATTTTTCTTGGTAATTAGACAAGGTCAAATCACACTGCATGCATTAATTAATTAATTAAATCACACACCAACTTATTAAAGCCATTGAGTGCCTATGGTATGCAGGTACTAGGGATACTGCAGCAAGTAAATCTCAGCCCCTGCTCTCTTGGAGCTGACATGCAAGTAGGGAGAGACAGACAATAACATGTGCTTATATAATATGGCAGGTAGGTGATGATGAGGACTCTGAAGGAAACTATAACAAGATGATATATTTTTATGTACTAAATTGTGTCTCTTAAAAATTCATATGTCGAAATACAAATCCCTAGAACCTCATAATGCTGACTGTATTTGGTGGCGGGATTAAAAGAGCTGAATAATGTTGAATGAGTTGTGCAGGATGGCTCTTAAGTCCAGTATGACTGGTGTCCATGTAAGAAGAGATTAGGACACACACACATATAGAGGGAAGACCATGTAAAGAAGACAGACATTTATAAGCCCAGGAGAGAGGCCCTCAGAGGAAACCAGCCCTCCTGACACCTTGATCTTGGACCTCTACCCAATAAAACTATAAGAAAAGAAATTTCTAGTAAAGCTCCCTGGTCTGTGGTATTTCTTATGGCAGCCCTAGCAAACTAATACATATACTCACTGTGTAGCCATAGTGCAACTTAGTGATCTTATACTGAATCAGTGGTTGGATCTGTCCACATTGTAATCAAATCTCATATAACTAATATTCTAGATGATTATGTTTTATAAATTTTTAACACTTTTCACCATGATAAATTATCTCAGCTTCAGAGTCATTCAATGGCATGTTATTGTTGATAGTTCCTTCATTCGATAATATAGAACTTCATGAGGGCAGGGATTTTTCTGCTGCATGCTAGACTGTGAGCAGTATTAAGAGTAGAGCTAACTAAAAAAACAAAACAAAACAAACAAACAAACAAAAACCCTATCTTGAGTGGATCAATATTTTTCTTATTTTAAAATAATACTATTTATTTTAAAAACTTTAGAAGACACAAGTAAGGCAAAAAACTAAGAATTACTTGTGATCATATTGCTGGTGAACCAATGAAATGCCCTTACTCCTTTATTAGGAAATACACTTTTATTTTTTTATGTTGTTAAAAATATTTGTACTTCTATATAATAACATGATATTTAGGATACTGATTACCTGACATTTTTCATATTTTAAAATGCCTATCAATTTTATTTTCTTTAAGAGGAGTTATTTAACTCAGGCAGAATACCCAATACTTCAGAACAGGTTTGGAACACAGCAGTTGCTAATTTAGTATAAAATACTGTAATTACTATAGCTTAATTGTTTGTGTTAAATGGAAAGTAGTTATAAACTCTCAGGAGTCTCAGAGTAGCCAACTGTATCAGTGACAGGACATTATCTCTAATATATTTGCAAGGTGGAACCAGTAATTTGTTTCCCTCATGCTTCATCTACTTAAAATCTAGTTAATCTATGTTTTTAAACTGTCAATCTTTATGCTTATTTTTAAGGTCTAATTATATGTCAAAAAATGATACTCATCCCTCTAAAATTATAGCTGCTCAATGTTGGTGATGTGACAGATTGATGGGTATTGAATTCAGATATGATCATAGTAGCATTATTAGAGTAATTGTGCTCACTTTACGCATTTAAGAAGCACTTATATGGTGTTTACTGTCTGCCAGGAACTGTTAAATAACTTGTTTAATTGTCATAACAAGCTTGTGATATAGGCTTTAATCATCATAACAAGCCAATAGGTATATTGTATCAATGACAAAGCTGAGGTACAGAGCACATAAGAGATTTGCTAGGTCGAGGGCAAAATTTATAGAGGCAGATGGGCTTCAGTGTTTGTGCTGTATCCCTATAGTCTGCTGCTTCTCCCAAAGGCTGACATTTGTAATGGGTATTATGTGCCTGACCCTTCTATATGCTTTAGATATATTCATTCAGCCATTTTATGGTGATGAGCCACCCACTGAAAATCAAAGTTTCAAATTCCAGTTTAAATTTTGGCAATGAAGTGAGAGTGTGATTTGGGGAACCTCATTGTATCTATCTCTCTGGGACTTGAGCTAAAGAGTTGATTGAATTAGCCAATTTATCTTCAAAGTCTCTTCTAATTTAAAATTTTTAGAATTTAAAAACTGTCTTAAAAGTCCTGAAAAAAACCTTTTTTTTTTTTTGTTTCTAATTTTAGAGTGATATTATTGGGGACTTTCTATAGCCATTTCATCTTTTGTTTTTTGGTTGTTCTAGGTTCCTAATTTTAAAATTGAGTACTTGGTCTAAACTTTTCATCTCCTACACTCTTATTCTTGAAAAATACTTTTTGTCTGCTTCTTCACACAAATTTTAATTTTGACAGAAAAATGGAGATGCCTTATATATATATATATATGTATATATGTATATACGTATATATATATTTATTTATTGTCGACACAATTACAGATATAAAAGCCCTTGGCAAGCAGAACAAAACAAAAAACAAAAAAACTTACAGGGACTTTTAATTTAGATATTACCAGCCAGTTCAAGAAGCTCAAAGTGTTGTTAATAGTAGTCATCTATATATAGATTTATATGGTGCCAAAGCTGTCCAATTATGCAAATATATTCTAATTTACATAAGCAAAGGCATTTTCAGTAAGTATTTACATATGATGTTGCTATATATTTATGCAAATAATTTTAACTTTCACCTAGTCCCAAGTGATTAACAATTTCTTAGTCTGTTTAGGGACAATGTTCTTTGAGAATATGCAAAAACAGAATAAGATAGGTAAGATCTCTAACTCTAAGCCAATGACAGGACTATATGATGCTTTTGTTAATAATCATAATGAATAATTCACTGCTCTCCAGCCTCCTTTTGCTTCTCATTTCTTCATGATATAATGCTTTAGAACCATTCTTTGTTTTACAGATAACAGCAGGGACAGCAAACAAATTCCAACAGTACCTCAACTCTCCTCTAGAATGAAGCATGTTAAACAAGAGATGGCCAAAAATCACCTTCAGTTTGTGCGATTTGAAGCAACAGATCTCCATGGGGTGTCCAGGTCTAAGAGTATCCCTGCACACTTCTTCCAAGTGAGTTTTACAAGTAGAGTTATAACTGAATGTAACTTCATGACCATTAGCAAGCAACTAGTCCTTAGTATTCTTTCTCATTTTACCTTAATCTATACAGTAAGTTTAGCTGAAAACTGGTAATTTATTTTGTTTCTTCCTTTGTCCCTTGCCAAACATATTATTGCTTCCCAAGTGATAAGTAAACTCAAGAGTTAAAGATTTTTGCTTCAGTCATATTTGGTATGCTTAAGTGATTAATGCATGTGGAAACATGACCTATGTGACTCCAGGAGGTCAACAAGCAGTTCAACCTTCATGTCCCAGGGTGTCTGCAGGTGATGGAGACAGTATCTGAGCCATTGTATTCCAGGGAGGGAAGTCAGTAATGCAGATTAAGAATGGCTGATCAACAGATAAAGAAGTACTAGGAAAATTCCCTCCAGACTGAAACTCTTATCCGATTAACCTTTTTTTACAACCCCTTTACCTGCCCCTTCTTCTCCATATACAGATCAGCTTGAGATGAGATGTTAAGAGTTTTTGAGGGTACATAACCCACTGTCTTCTCAGATTTCAGGCATCTGAATCAAGTACCCATGAAGATTCAATCCTTGTCTTTACTTATTGGTTCTGGTAGTGACAGGCACCACAAATGCTGATTTTTCTGGTTTTAGGAGCTGAACATATACTTTCAGCTCCCAAACAGCCATTCCTTCACCCAATGGAAATATAAAACTAATTAAGACTGGTAATTTTAGTCCTTCTGCCTTAAATAATTTCCCTCCTCAGAATTATCTTTTCTCTCTTACTGCAATTATAAAGATTATATTTTGTTTGACATGAAAAAATTACAACAGAAGACCCAAGAGCAAATATAAAGAAAAAATAAATAGAATATTCTAGATAAAAAGCATATCGCTTTTAGCTTATAATTCTGATAAGAAAATACTCCATTATTTTGGGGTGACATTGAATATCAAGTTCTCAAAAACAGTGATATCAAAAAATATTGTTTCTTTTGGATACATTATGAGATGTTAAGATTTTTTAATTTTATATCATGTGTTTATTTTAATGACAGATTTATTGCACTACTGAAACATCTTTTTGTAGGAAGAGACATTAGTCAGTATTATATACAAAAGTATAAAAGTTAAGAATCCTCTAATGTTATTTTAAAGAAATATATCACTGTTAGTTATCATTTTAATATCAAATTATAATTTTTCTCATTTGCTTTATGTTGGAAAAAATTGATATCTTCATAACATTTTTTAAAAAATGCCAACAGATTCAATTTTGTTTCTTAAGAAATTCCTTGGATCAGCCTGCAGATATTATTTTCTCCATATTCAGGCAAGAACACATCTTGGTTAATTTGGTAACAAAATGTAAAATTTACTGTGGATAGGCCCATGATCTAATTTACATGAATTTTTCTCAATCAATAAGGAAACATAATTGGCACTTCATGCACTTGCCAGAGACCTCAATAAAAACTATTTGCTATTCAGCTTTTGTCAAATTCTAATCACTTAGTCCACTAATGGCATCTAAAACTACATACTTAAAACCTTATCCGAGTTTCTCAATGGAACTCTATTATGAAAATATAATTTACTTTGCTCCCTACATTTGCTGAGGATTGATATAATTGATGTACAGAGAAAATGTCTGCATTCTATTTTTAAAAATTTTATTGAAAATATATTCCTGACTTCTGGTCAATATGGCAGCATAGGTAAACATGGATTGCCTCCTTGCACAACCAAAATATAGAACAATCATCACTCAGAACTGTCAGAAATTGAATTGAATGAAAGTCTGACAGCTACAGAATTAAAGAAACTACATCTATCCAAACTAGAAGAAGGGGTGGAGACATAGAACAGGCAGGTCCCACATTCATGTGTAGTGGACAAAAAAATCAGGAAGCATATCTTGGGAGCAAGGAGTCCCATCCACATGCCTGGCTCCCCATACCAGAGTTCCAGAGTTAGGAAAATATGACCCCATAACTTCTGGCTACAAAACAGTAGGGATTGAGTCAGTGGAAGAAACTTCAAGAGTCCCAAGCAATTTCCCTTAAAGAACCCACACACAGACTTACTCAGACTCACTTACCCTGAGCTCCAGCAACAGAGAAGCAGCTTGAAAGGCACCTGTGGCATACAAGGAAGAACTGAAGTATCTGGCATCAAGGCAGGAACTGGGGACAGCTTTCTCCCAGACGAAAAATGAGCAGAGGCCATTTTCCCTTTTCTGAGCCCTCCCTCAATGAACCACAGAGCTGGCAGAGTGGTGGGGTGTGCCATACCTGAGACTCCATTAAACTGGAAAACACTATTTGCTCTTTCCTGGAGATCCTCTGAGACTCTGTCCCACCAAAGTTATGGGCCCACCCAAATTGTTCACCATGCATTTTCTATATGAATGGCTGGTCTTAACACATACTTCACAACATCCTAAGTTCTACCAAACAAGCAACAGCTATCTTCAGTGAGCACCCAGCCCCTACCTCTTGCTAAGTGGCCCCAGGCCCAGCACTAGCAGCAGTCATCCTAGATTCACTGCTTGGCTTTGCCTGGGAATCTCCAAGTACAGCACAAGTAGCTGCCATCTCAGGTTGCTTTATAGCTCATGTAGGGTGGCCCCAGGCAGAACACAGATGGGGGCTGACCTTGGTCTGCACCACCTGGGAAATCCCAGGACCTGTGCACCCAGAAAATAGCTATAGACCACATAAAAGCACCACCACTCTGCTTCTGCACAGCTGATCATCCACAGAAGGTAAAAGTTGGTGGTCAGTGGTCACAGCCAGTCCTTGCAGCTGAATGGCCTGGGTAAATCCCTCTCATTGGCCTGACAACAGCCATAAAGTCTTGACTACAAGAGGAGGGTGCACTCAGCCCACACAGAGGGTGCGCCTCGAGTACCCAGCTTGGTTGATAGGGGAAGCTGTGCCACTGGATCCTACAGGACACCTACAACATTAGGCCACACCACTAAGACAGGGAGTTGAAGCAACTCTACCTAACGCATAGAAACAAACACAGGGAGGCTGCCAAAATAAGGAAACAAAGAAACATGGCCCAAATGAAAGAACATGTCAAAACTACAGAAAATGAACTAAACAAATGGAGATAAACAATCTATCAGATGCAGAGTTCAAAACACTAATTAAAAGGATGCTCAAGGAACTTAGTGAGGACCTCAACAGTATAAAAAAGATCCAGTTATAAATGAAGTCTACAATGAGGATCAATTTACAGGGAAACAACAATAGAGAGCATGAAGCCAAGAATCAAATCAATGATTGTAACACAGGAAGCAAAAACAACCAAGCAAAATAAGAATAAAAAAGAAGAAAAAGAATGAGGACATTGAATGTGTATAAATGACCCATGAACATGGACAACTGGGTGGGGACTGACTGTGGGAGAAGGGGTGGCAGGGTGCAGGGAAACAATAGGAAAAAAAGTGGGACAACTGTAACAGAAAAACAAACAAACAAAAATTTTTAGTGGGGGAAAAAAAATGAGAGCAAAATAAATTAATAAAAGAGCCAGCAAATCCCCCCCTCCTCAAAAAACAAACAAACAAACAAACAAACAAACAAAAAACCCTCACATGTAGGAAAGTGAAGAAAGAAAATGTAAAGTACGAAAATGAGATTTTAGTGAATATTAAAAGGACAAGGATTTTCTTTCACACGGTATATTTTTCTCCCTACTTGATCCCTCCAAAATTTGGCATTCTGAAGAAGTAATTAATGACATAAAGTTCTTTGCATAAAACTAACAAGACCAGTTGTTAATAGAGGTTTTGTTGACCATGACTTTGACCAGAATGTCATAAAAAAAAAAAAAAAAATGAGCACAGTGTAAGCAGCCCCTGGGACAACTTCAAACATTCTAACATTCTCATGATATGAGAGCCCAAAGGAGAAGAGAAAGAGCAAGAAATTGAAAATCTATTTGAAAAAATAATGAAAGAAAAATTCCCTAATTTGGTGAAGGAAAGAGACATGCAAATCCAGGAAGCACAGAGAATCCCAAACAAGATGGAAGCAAAGAGGCCCGCTGCAGGACACATCATAATTAAAATGCCAAAAATTAAAGATGAAAAGAATTTTAAAAGCAGCAAGAGAATAGCAGTTAATTACCTACAAAGGGAGTTCCCATAAGACTTTTAGCTGGTTTTTAAAGAGAAACTTTGCAGGCTAGAAGGGATTTGCAAGAAACATTCAAAGTCATGAAAAGCAGGGACCTACAGCTAAGATTGCTCTACACAGCAAAGATATCATTTAGAATGGAAAAGCAGATAAAAAGCTTTCCAGACAAGAAAAAACTAAAGGAGTCTGTCATCATCCATCCATTATAATATGAAATGTTAATGTGACTTATTTAAGAAAAAGAAGAAGATCAAAACTCTGAATAACAAAGGGGCAATAAATACATATCTATCAACAATGGAATCTAAAAAACAAACTAGGCAAACAAGAAGAACAGAGACAGAATCATAGGTACAGATAGCATTTTGATGGATGCCAGATGGGAGGGGAGTGTGGGGGAATGGTGAAGAGTTGAGGGATTAAGAAGTACAAATTGATAGCTACAGAATAGCCATGGGATATAAAGTACAGTATAGGAAATGGAGAAGCCAAAGAACTTATATGTGTGACCCAAGGACATGAACAATGGTGTGGGAATGGCCTGAGGGAGTAGGGAGTTGCTTGGTGGAGGGGGACAAAGGGGGAAAATTGGGACAACTGTAAAAGCATAATCAATAAAATATAATTAAAAAAGAAAATATTTTCCATTATCTTGTTCAATGTCTCACATATAAGAACCATTTTTATTTTTCTGAGGTGTAGATAGGGAAAAATTTAATCTATCTTGAAAATTTTAAGATAACTCATTATATTTTACTTCAATTGCTATTTATTTTAAGCCTCTTTTCTAATACCTTTTATTACCCCTTTCATTACCTAGTTATTATTTTATTCTTATTTAATGATTATACACTATCTATATATTTTCTAACAAAATAATTTAAATTTATTTTGGAACTTGTGAAGGTATAAATAAGGATGAGTATTTATTTGCATCATGAATATTTGTAATTTAAGATTAAATCATTTTGGAAAATTTATCACGAATATATATTAAAAGTATCTAAACCAATCTAAATTTGCATTCTAAATATATATATATCATCCGGGAAAGTTCAGGAAAGTATTTTAAAAAATAGAGTGTGGGCAGTTAGTGGCAGAGTTGGGACATCAGTTAGTGATTCCTTGTTTCTGTTTCCAGAGCTTTTTTTGTTGTTGTACTGCACCTTCTACCTCTATCTTAGTCTTTTTTTAATGAAAGTTTTAAAAAAAATATTTATTTATTTATTTTTTGAGAGAAGGGAAGGGAGAGAGAAAGAGAGAGAGAGAAACATTAATGTGTGATTGCCTCTTGTGTGACCCCTAAATGGGGACCTGGCCCACAACCCAGGGATGTGTCCTGACTGGGAATTGAACTGGCAACCCTTTGGTTTGCAGGCTGGTACTCAATCCACTGAGCCAAACCATCTAGGGCCAGCTCAGCTTTTATATTTTCTTTTATAGTTAGCTTGAGCTAAGTATTCTTTCTTATAAAAATTGGAAAAAATATTGATATTAGAAAACAAGCCACCTACTCAGAATAGAGAAAGGGACTGTTACATAGTTGGAAAAGGCCAAATGTGGAACCTCTGACAATGAATTATCTACTTTTTAAAGAGACGTCACCACGTGCCTAACGCTCTATTCAATGCCTTACAACCATTAGTTTATTTAAACCTCATAACCAACTTATACTACCTGTTCTAACAAAGGATTGTTTTTTACTTAAATCATATGCAGATAATATAGGTTCTGTCTTTGATCTAATCAGAACATGATATATTGCTATGGAACTCTTAATTATTTGCTTATTTCAAAAGATGAACTTTACTGTGGCCTAAATTTCAGTTAATATAGAGATTTGAGCTATTCTGTAAGAATTTTTATGGAGTCCCTGGTGATGTATATTGGAGTGCAAAGCTGTTCTGGTATTTATATTTATATGGATAATTTAAGATAATTGTCAAGAACAAGATCTGTTTTTATATGTTTACATATTTACCACCACTAATAAAGATTAGTTTGCATTTAGAATGCTCATAAAAGGATAAAGAAAACAAGAGTTAGCAAAGAGTGATTAGAAAAATACAGATTAAATAACCTGAAAAATAAAATGTGACTTTTTACTATTCCTTAAATTCATGAGGAGTGAAATGGTAACAAGTTATTCTCTATTGCTTACAACCAAGTGAATGCAAACACATTTAAATTGCAGGAACTCTTGGAAGTCTCATAAACAAAATAAATTACCCCTCATTTTAGAAATAAATCTACCATACAGATTTTCAAACTAAAAAATCGACAAGTTAGGGAAATAACGCTATTTTTTACAGTGAAAATTTGAATTAAAGGATTTCATGCTAAAATACCCTAAAAATCCCACAATGTGTGTGGGTGTATATGTATAAAGTTTATATATACGAGTTCATGAGTGAGTTGAAAAATTAAGCAGCAGATGATAGTGCTCGCCTTATTCAATTTTATTACTGGTAATAGCAGATTTGGATCAGCCAAGTCAAATGGCCTTTGAAAATATGTGTAGAGATGGTGGAAAACAAAGGGCTCAGAGGCTCACGGTCAGGGGAAGACTGCATTTACTCGCACCCGCGCCTCTTTGGTAGCCACGCTCTTGGGATTTGGAGGTAATATAAGGAACAAAATCTGGCTTGCAGAATGTCAGTATGTTTTATTGAACTCATAACGCTCACTGACATCATAGGAACCAAACTTTATAGTCGGCTTTCTCATCCACTAATGTAACCTTCAACACATGAAGCCTTGTTGATATTCCTATTACACAATTTCTAGAAATTGTTTTTTGTGTGTGTTTGTTTGACTTCATAACCTCATCACTCTTCTGTTGTTTGGCACATGGCAAAAGGTAAATAAATGACCATATCCATTGAACCCAAGAGGTATATGGTTAGAAAGTGCCTTAGCATTCACTTAGTCTAACACTTCTGTTTCACAGACATGGACACTGAGGCGCATATAGTCCGGCAACTGCCTAACTTCACATAAATAATGAAAGAACGGGACTAGAAGGTTTGGTGACCCACCAGTTCATGCTGAACTGAAGGCTACAATGTTTTGGAAACAATAACTGTGGAAATATAGGTCCGCATTCATGGGCAAAGTTTTTGGGACTCTGTGAGACTGTGAGGTAGCTCATTCTGAAGTGGGTTGTAAAAGGGAATGAAGAGAGGAGGGCTGTCAACAGACCTGGTTCCTCTGCTGTTAGGATGACTGTCCTCTGTGTCATAGTGCTGACAACAGTCAGTTCTCTGAGAAGGACTGAGAATTCTTTCCTGTAGACTTTTGAGAGTCAGTTAACTATGGAGATTACAACAGGATAAGCCAAACGAAAGAAAACAAACAAAAAAAAAACCTTGTCTGAAGTATTAGGAACTAAGCCATAAAGTAAAAAGTGCTCTGAAAAATATTTTTGGTTACAATCATTTCAAATAATTCCATAAGGCTTTACTTTATCTTTGTCATTTGCTATAAAGACATTTTTATCATTACACCCTTTATTTATGACTCCCATTTTCAGATTCAAGAGCACATAAAGCTTATAAGGCTAAAAATAATGAGTTGTTTCTAAAAGTACCTCTGGGATTTTTATTTCAAAATATTTAAAATTAGGTTAGTGATAACTAAGAGAAGTTAAATGCATTTCCCCCCCTCATTAGCAAGCACCATCTCCACCTTTTGTTTGTTTTCAAGGTTTAAATCCTAAATGCTCTATTCTTTAACTTCTTTAGGAAAAAGTGATGCATGGTGTTTTCATGCCCCGAGGTTATCTTGAATTGGTACCAAATCCTAAGGACAATGAAGTGGATCACATAAGAGCAACATGTTTTAACAGTGATATAGTCCTGGTGCCGGAGTTATCAACATTTCGAGTTTTGCCATGGGCTGAGAGAACAGCGAGAGTGATCTGTGACACATTCACTGTGACTGGCGAGCCTTTATTGACTTCCCCAAGGTACATCGCCAAGAGGCAGCTGAGCCAGCTTCAAGACTCTGGCTTCTCCCTGCTCTCTGCTTTCATCTGTGACTTCTGTATTTTTGGTGTGCCTGAAATGATCAATTCAAAGACCATATCTTTTCCAGCTTCAACATTGCTAAGCAATCACGATCAGCCCTTCATCCAGGAACTCGTCGTTGGTTTGTGTCACGCTGGAGCCAATGTCGAGAGCTTCTCCTCCTCTACCAGGCCTGGTCAGATGGAAATCTGTTTTCTGCCCGAATTTGGCATCGGTTCAGCTGATAATGCATTTACCCTTAGATCAGGTGTCCAGGAAGTGGCCAGGAAATATAATTACATCACTAGCTTTTTCATTGAGACTGGATTCTGCAATTCAGGAGTTTTGTCTCATAGTCTCTGGGATGTTGGAGGGAAGAAAAATATGTTCTGCTGCAATTCTGGAACAGAACAGCTTACGATCACTGGGAAGAAATGGTTGGCCGGACTTTTGAAGCACGCTGCTGCGCTCAGCTGCCTGATGGCTCCTGCTGTGAGCTGCCGAAAACGTTATTCCAAGGAGAGTAAAGACCAGAAGGAGAGTGTGCCTACAACATGGGGCTATAATGATAACAGCTGTGCTTTTAATATCAAGTGTCATGGGGAGAAAGGCACCCAGATAGAAAATAAAATGGGCTCAGCAACGGCGAATCCTTACCTGGTGCTGGCCGCGACTGTTGCAGCCGGTTTGGACGGACTCGGAAGCAGTGATGGTGCCTTGGCTGGTCCAGATGACAGCACAGAGCTTTATCCATTAAAGACTTCTGAGGTCCCTTTGAAACTGGAAGATGCCCTTGTGGCACTAGAAGAAGATCAATGTCTGAGACAGGCTCTAGGAGAAACCTTTATTCGATATTTTGTTGCCATGAAGAAATATGAGCTGGAAAATGAAGAAACAGATGCTGAGAGAAATAAGTTCTTAGAGTATTTTATTTAGAATGGATCTCTTAATTCCTTTAGAGGTGTGATTTTTACTTAAGTAGCTGATCTAACAGGAAGAAAAGATTGGACCTTTGTAATTAACAGAAAGATTGCATATGCTTTTTCTTTTCTTTGTGTGTATCCCCATGGAATATTTGACAAATGAAGTGTACTGCTGAGATGATTCTGATAACAATAAAGTTGTGGTGAAGGTGTAATATGCAAACTTACCATGTCTCCTCAGTCGGTGATTATTTCTTCTGTGTATGTCGACTGAGATAGAAATATTCAGTTTTTTCAGGCAACAAATATATTTACACAATAAAAATGTCTTAAGAATTAGAAAGCAGCCCTGACTGGTGTAGCTCAGTTGGTTGGGTGTTGTTCCTCAAAGCGAAGGGTCACCAGATTCTGGGTTGGGGCACGTGCCTGGATTGTGGGTTTGGTACCCCGTCGAGGTCTATGTGGGAGGTAGCTGATCGATGTTTCTCTCTCACATCAATGTTTCTCTCCCCCTCGCCCTCCCTTCCCCTTGCTCACTAAAAAAAAAAAAAAAAAAAAGAAAGCAAAATTTACATCACTTAAAGAAAAGAAATAATTTCAATTATACAGCTAGATTGTGACTGCTAGGAAGACAGAAATACTTGCTAATATAATCTCACTAATCAAGACATGCTGAGGATTTATTTTGCAAGCATCACTGTGATGTTTCTAAATAAGTTAAATAAGTTTTGCAAAAATATGTCATGATGACAAGTCAGCAGAAGTGTTCCCATATGTCCCTTCTCTTTTTACCCTTCTTCATTAGCTTCTGAAAGGCCTAGGAAGTTCAAGGCTATAATGTCCATAAGACACATATCTATAAGAAATAGAATTCAGTCTGGGATCAATGAGGTCAAATATTTACCTCCAACCCCTCTTTTAAACAATGCCTCATCTAGAAGCCCAATGCATAAAATACAGGAGGAATGAGTTATGTGTGTAAGCATGGATTGGTTCTGTGTGATTTGTTCCCTTTTTTGAAACTGAGATTTCAAAGATACCTCTGGTGCTTTGTGAAATATGAGAACAAATGCTTAGATAACTAGGGCTATGTTTGGAGCTTAAATTTGTATTTAAATTACTGATTGTGCTGCCCACAGAGTTTGGTGTCTCTACAGATAATATTTGTTCCAGACCTGAATGAGATAATACTGTAAGTATCACTATTTAGCCTCTCTAGGGACGAGATCCAAAATCCACTTACTAGCAAATGAAAACCCTATTCTAATGTTTAGGATCAAATAGGAGATTTTGTGTTCAATTAAAACCAATTGTGTTCTCAATTTAGATAGCAAACACATAGGCAGAGGATTAGAATCTGGCTCAGACTCTCCTATTCAAATTTGTAGTACAGTAGTGCCCCCTTATCTGCGGGATTATATTTCCAAGGTCCCCCAGTGGATGCCTGAAACTGAGGATAGCACTGAACCCTATATATACTATGTTCTTTCTTATACATGAATGCATACATACATACATGCCTTTTCACTTAAAGGAAGCACCTTATGCTTCTCTTCAGCATATCTGAATTGCAGCATCACTACTTTTGTGTTTTGGGGCCATTACTAAGTATCATGAAGGTTACTTGCACATAAGCACTGTGATACTGAGACAGTTGATCTGATAATGCACACAGTTCCTGAGTGACCAATGGGTGGACAGCATGTACAGCATGGATATTATGGACAAAGGGTTGATTCACATCCTGGTCAGGATGGAGAGAGACTGTGGGGGATTTTATCATGCTACTCAGAAGGGCATGCAATTTAAGACTTATGAGTTGTTTATCTCTGGAATTTTCCATTTAATATTTTTCAGATTGTGGCTCAGATAACTGAAACCATGAAAATTAGAACTGCAGATGGGGGCGGTGCTATTCTACCCAGTAGCTTTAATAGTGACAGCTGGTCTGTCCTTCACTAATTGCTCCCCTTGCCTCTTTTTTGAGCACAAATGTGTTTGGATACATAAGAATAAGGTTCTTTGTGGACTCAGAGGTAGAGAGAAAGGTGGTGTTGGGTGGGTAGAACAAATAATGAGATCCCACACATTACATCATGGCAGGGAGAAGAAGGAGGAACCCCATGGCAGCTTGCTAGTTGTCTGCCAATGTTCACTCTCCCCTCTCTTCTCAGTAATAACACCTACCTATGTCAGTTGGGAACACGTTATGAAAAATAAAAGTGACATTTCTGAGCTTCCAGAGTGGCTGAGTATGGCTATGTCATTAATTTAGGCCAAAGAGATGGAAGTAGAAGTGTATGGAAGCTCAGGGAAACTTCCTTAAAGGACAGATGCTCTGCTCCTGGCCCTTTTTCTATCTTTCCTCCTTTACCCTTGCTGCTGGCTGGCCATGCCCAAGGGAATGGAAGCCACACAAGGTGGAGTAACAAGACAGAAGCTCTGCTTTGTGGAGTAGAATTTGCTTTGCCCACATTCAGACTTTTAACTGAGAGAGAAACAAACTTCCATCTCCTTTAAAGAACAGTGATTTGGGGTCTTTTTTACTTGTAATAAAACTTGTATTCTCTCTCAGTTGTGTGTGAATGTGACTGTAGTGTGTGTATGAGTCCTATGTCTGAGTGTACGTGTGTGGGGGGAATTTGAGGGATTTGGGTGTGAAAGAATAAAGATATAAGAAGTAAAAGCCAACTTCCTCAACCTTTCCACTTGTCTAAGAGTAGAACCTGAAGTAACAGAATCCACACATGAAAAAAGTTGCACTGTCTCACACCCTGACAGAGCTCTAGAGACCTGTTCATAGTCCATGGGCCTTTATGAAACATATCTCGTGCTTTGGCTTGATTTTTACTACAATGGGTTAAAGATGTTATAAAAACACTCTGCTAATTATGTGTTTGTAGCCTTTACTTTTTTCCTTATAAATTTATTAGCATTTAAAAAACACAACATTCATGATGCCAGTGGGAGGAAATAAGGGGAATATTATCTTCTGTGTTCAGTGTACGGTAGTGAGGTGGTAGAAAACATACGGTCATGTGTTACCAATCAGTTAATAACATAAGTTGGTGTTGCAGTCTTCATGGAGATTTCCCTTAGGTGCGTGCTGATGTATACGCTTATTTTTTTAAAGGCAAATCAACATTGTCCAAGAGCATTTAGGGCTACAGAAAAATTAGGGTAGATGTAAAAATTCAGTTATTGGTTTCTATTTCGGAGAGGACTTTCTGCTGAGGCATCTACCTTCTGAGTGTAGGTAAGAAGGCCAAACAGACATTCAGCAGCATTTATTGGGTCCCTTTTGTGTGCTAAGTCTTCTGCTAAAACTTATAGAACTACGGGAGAGCAAAACAAAGAAGATGAGCAGACAATGAAAGAGTTTTGGGCCTGTGTATGTTAAGCAGAGCAGAAAGAATTTTTTGTAGCCTTCATGTTGATAAAAACAACAACAACAACAAAAAACTTTTTAAAAGGCTGCTTTATGGCTTGAAAAGGACGCTTTATGAATCTCTTCACAGAAATTACTTTCTTATTTTCATTTACTATAATTGTTCTAATCAAAGCTTACAGGAAAATGTGATTACTGAATTTAAATTTGTTTATTAAATGAGTATACATAAGAAATGTAAATTAAAAACTATAATATTTTAAGACTGGAAAGTAAAACATTAGTATCATAGTAAGAAGCTTCTATTTTCAAGGACATTTTATGATCTAAAATTTCATTTTACAATGAGTGTCTGAATAACAATGAAGCTTGAAATGATTCAAAAGCAATGAAAGATCTAACAGCTAAATATGAATAAAAATTGAAATACAGTGCAGTCTGAAATCATGAGCATCACACAACAGTCTATTGACATGTCTCCAGTCACCTGTATAACAAAACAGACTTGCCAATATGTTTGTGATATAGGTATTATCGAACGATACCTTTAATCTTGAGTTTTCTATTACAGGTGTTAGACTTGTATCTCTAAACATTACAAATGTGCACAGGTCCTTTCACCTTCCCTGTTAAAGCTCTTCTCATGTTGTCTATAATTCGTGATTTACATGTCGGAGTTCCTAATTAAGAGAGTTCCAAGGGCACAGATCTTACTCATTTTTATATTTATATTTTTGTTCCTTGCATATGTTCTGGAATTTAATAACTGTTTAATCAATCAAACCTATATGTTGTAAACGTAATATAGTTCTATCCTTGTACAGTGTAATACTCTCACACACCTTCCTATACCCTGAGAGAGTGCGAAATAGAGATGGGGACAGCTGAGAGAATCAATAATTTGTGGTTTGTTATTGGCCTTCAGCTTCTCTGTTTCTAGAAACTCCTGAGTAAACACAATTTGATCAACATGATGAGAATTGTAAAAGGCAAGGAGCAGGGTGAAATGGCCTTGTGAAACCCTTTGATGGCTTTCTGTGTTTGTGGGATTTCTTTCCTTTTGTCTCCAGCCTCCTGAGGTAGAATTCAGAGCCTCACCTGCCCAGTTTCCTGCAGCCTTGTTGCAATCATTCAACCTCTGGGGACTCCACTCTGGGTAAGCCAGAGGGAGGCAGCTGTGATAAGAGTCCCAGTGGTAGGGAGTGACCTGGAGTGTGTGGTCCTGGCAGGACTCTGGTCTAGTGACAGTGGCTTAGGGTCTCTCTGGAGCAGTCAAGTGCAGTGTCCAAGCCTGATTTTTGGATCTTCTCAGGCTCTGTGAATTATCTCATATTTTTAAATAAATTCATTTTCTGCTTAAATTAGCTGGAATCTGCAAAAAGAACTATGACTGAAAAAGAGTATATAAAAGGGTACACAAAGAGCAAGCAACTTTGATAAAAGGAAAGGGAAAAAAAAAGACAAGGGGTGTTCCTTAAAAGAGTAGGAACAATTTAACGTTTGCATGAAATTCAGATTAAACAAAGGTTTATTAGGCTCCTTGCATAGAGCATACATCATGCTGGTGCTTTCCATTTATTGCCTTATTTGATGCTCTCTACAATTTCATGAGAATGGCATGCTGATTATTTTAAAAGTAAGAGGTATAAGACTCAGAGAAATTAAATGTTGAGAGAACTGGAAATCAAATTCAGGATTCTTCCACCTTTTGAGTCTCATGGTCTGTGCTATACCCAAAAGACATTCACCACACAGTTCCAGCTGAGTACAAAGCTGAAAATGATGCTGCACAATGCATTTCAATTTTAAGGCTTCTGGGTACCAAAAATGTAGGCAGATACTTAAATAATTGGACCTTTCCTTTTTGGTTAATATGCAGTCCGATTAATGTAGTTCCACTGAGTTTTAGTTAATATATTTGACTACAGACAAATCTCAGCAAACCAGATGTGGTATTGTTCTGGTAATAGCTACCTGCCAGCTACTCTATCCAGGACAGAAAAATCTCATCACAAAAGAATATCAGATCATAATAGGATTTATTTTAGAAATTTTCTCAGAGAAGAATAGTAAATCATGCCTTAAATAGTTTTTATAATTTTTTGAACATAAAAAATACCTGGTAAAATTTCTGACAGTCCTTGGAATTTGAACTGAATTAATTTTGTTCCATCTTCAAAAATATCCTTGACAAATACTCAGTATTCACCAAGCACATAAAATATTTGATACTTTTCTCTAGATGCTTAAGGAACAACAGATAAGAAAGCACATTTGTTTTTGAAACAGGCAGCTTACCTGAAAGAAAAAGGTATAACTTAAGGTGAAAAGAGAATTGATTGAAAATATAGGATGCAATAATCATATTAATCTTACTGGAAAAGAGAGTCATACTTTTAATTAATAATCATACTCATTGAATTGTTATAGAACTGCCAATACACGATTCATTGAAAAAGAATGGATATCTGTTTATTGGGCATATACAGTACAAGAGATTATTGAAGAAACTGTCAAATTGCAGGAAACTTTTAAAACATGCGCTAGAGGGCAGCAGCGTACCATTAAAGAGTCAGTACTGGTGGCTCAGGATTCATTACAAAACCTAATATTGAACATGAAAGTAACCAGATCTTAAATGAATAGAATTGAAGAAGTATATTAGGATACTAACAGCAGCAGTGCATTTTCAATCACATGACTTACATTTGAATATGTTTAGGTTAACAGATATTAAGTACAGGCTCAACTTCAGTGGGGAGAGGAGAAAGGGGCACTGGAAGGATATTATTGATACTGAAGGGTATATTCAAGAGCCATTAGACATATGAAACCATGGAAACATTAGCTTCATAATGTGATGCCTGAAATTAATCCTGGTTTTAAAAATTCTGGATGAGTCTGCAATGGATTTCAAATAAATAGTTCTGAAAAGAAGTAAAGAAGAAATGTTTAACATTTCAAAAAACTAAGAACAGAATAATTTAAAAAATCTAGCTATAATCTGTTACTTATTTGGAGGTTCATTTAAATGAATCAAATTATAAAAGCCTCTAAAACATCTGCAAATTAAATAAATTCAAGTGCTAGTTTTCTTTCAGAGGTCACCAGAAAATATATATGCCAATTCAATTTTTAAAAGGTAATCAGAAATTATGATATTTTTGTGTCAGAAGTTAGAAAATATGCTTAGATTTCAAGTTGCTATTGGTGTTAGATACTAAGTAGCATTTCTATTGAAGTTGCTAAGAAACTGTTTGTGAGAGTCATTTGTATGTGGATTACTGAGGAGAAAAGTACAAAACTGGACAATACATGTTTTTCTTCCACCAAGAGATTTCAGTTTAATTGAGAGTATTAGGTATATTTGTAAATTTATGGTTGGGACCGAAGAGAATGAAATAGTGTAATGGAGGATGACACTGACCAAATAATACTAAGATCTTGTCTTGATCACCGGCTTCCTGGGCTCCATCCTTGTTTACTTCAGGAGGGCAGGGGTTTCAGGGCTCATGTCTTCTGAACTTGGAGAAGAAAAAGAAAACCAACACTAAAAGTGGCCAAGCTGTACCACTCCCTTGATTCCCTCACAGTCACCTGGCATCTTACCTCCCCTGACCATGGTTTCCCCTTCCCTCTGCTGGTGATGCAAGATGTGTCTCAAGGTTCCATACTTATGGCCTTCTCAGGCCCTAAATGCTACCACTCACCCACTTTTCTACTGTGTCTCTACTATGTCCATCTTCCGATGTTCCTTTCCTGTCAGAATTTAAATATGTTGACCTGTTTCCAATATGTATAATATACACACACATTCTAAGTGAAAAAATACTTTGTTTTAATCCTAAGTACCCTTCATACCACCTCTTCTCCTTAAAATCAAATTTATTGATTGGGTTACACATATCCTCATTCTTTCTGTTTCATCTTACTATTTAGTCCTCACAGCTGCACACCAATCTACTCCAACTGCTCTTGCCAAAGTTAACAGTGACCGCCCTCTTGTTAAATCCATTCGCCACATTTTATTCTTTATGTTTCATGACTACTAGACAAGCAGAATTTGACACTTCGTTAAAATGGATTACTCTTGACTTGGAAGGCACTATAGTCTCTAGGTTTTTTTTTTTTTTTTTCCTGATCACTTCTCAACCTCCTGCAAACTCTTCTCTTTTGTCTGCTATTTTAATGTTGGTTACTATTCAGGATATTTCTTTTCTCTCCTGAAAGTCTTTTCCTCATTCTAAAATGTGTATCTATAACATCTTATTTATTTATTATTATTTTAAGTATACTTTATTGATTATGCTGTTACAGTTGTCCAATTTCTTTTCCCTTTACTCCCCTTTGCCCAGTACCCCACTTCCCTCAAGCAATCCCACCCCTCTTAGTTCATGTCCATGGGTCATGCATATAAGTTCTTTGGCTTCATCTTTTCCTATATTATTCTTAACTCCCCTTGTCTATTTTGTACTATCAACAATGCTTCTTTTTTTTTAATGTTTTTTTTTAATATGCTTTATTGACTATGCTGTTACAGTTGTCCCAATTTCTTTTCCCTTTGTTCTCCTCCATCCAGTCCCTCCAATTTCCCTGTTCCCCCTAATAGTCCATGCCCATTGGTTGTGCATATAGTTCTTTTCAACACCTTCCTATCTACTCCACTCCCTCCTACTATGCTTCTTAATTACTGAACCATCTCCATCCCTTTTCCCCCCTTACTCATCTCTGCTGACCTCCCCCCAAAATATTCTCTATACCTATAATTCTTTCCCCACTCTCATTGCCTACTTAGTTTGCCTTTGTTTCAATTCCCTAGCTTCTGTTATTGGTTGTTGTGATACAGTTTTCATTTTAATGTTCACAGTTTTGATCCTCTTTCTCCTAAACAAGTCCCTTTAACATTTCATATAACAGTGATTTGGATGTGATGAACTCCTTCACTTTTACTTTGTCCTGGAAGCACTTTCTCTGCCCTTCTATTCTGAATGAAGCTTCGCTGGATAGAGTAATCATGGTTGTAGGTTTTTGTTTTTCATTACTTTGAATAATTCTTGCCACTCCCTTCTTGCCTGCAGAGTTCCTTTTGAGAAATCAGGTGATAATCTTATTGGGACCCCTTTGTATGTAATTATCTTCTCTCTTGTTGCTTTTAAGATTCTCTCTTTATCCTTAATTTTTGAGATTTTGATTGTAATGTGTCTTGCTGTGGTTCTCCCTGGGTGTTTGGAACTCTCTGTGCTTCCTGGACCTGTAAGTCTATTTCCTTCCCCAAGTTAGGGAAGTTCCACTTCATTATTTTTTCACCTAATTTTTCAATTTCTAGTTCTTCTTCTTCACCTTCTGGCAACCCTATGATTTGGATGTTGGACCGCTGATAGCTGTCCCATAGGTTTCTGAGTCTCTTCTCATTTTCCTCACTTTTATATTTCCTCTTTCTGCACTGGTTGACTGTTTGTTCCTTCCTTATGTTCCGATTTGTTGATTTGATCCCTGGTTTTCTTTCCCTCACCACTAGTTTTGTATGTATTTTCATTCATTTTAACAGGACTAGCCTTCATTCCTTCCCTGTCTTGTTTAAGATCTGCTGTTAGGTCTGTAAGCATTCATATAACCAAAGCTCTGAACTGTGCCTCAAAAAGATTTCCTATCTGCTATTTCGTTAGATTAGATATTTGCTCTCTGGTCAGCTGCATCACCGGGATCTCTATCATGATCTGCTGCATCCTGACAGTTTTGTGTTTACCTTTGCTTCCTGGGCGGGGCTGTTACACCTCCTATGCTATGGGGGGCGGAGCCCTGTGCACTTGTCACTACCTGGCAACCCTTCTCACCACGCTGTGGTATTTTGTATGGGGGTGGGGGGTCCAAGATGGATTCCTGCTGTTCACTCTCCTCTGAGAGACTGGGGGCCTCTTCCTCTGTGCCCACTCTCTCCGGCCGTCATGGTCCAAGGCAATGGGGTTCTGCCTTCCCCAGCATTGGGATCGCAAGCTAACAGGTATGGTCTGCAAGTGGGGGTGCTCTCCAGGTGTTTCTTGCCTCTTTTTAAATACAGGTGTCTGTGCTTACCGCTGTCCCACTGCCGTCGCTGCAGCTGCCGCCACCAGCATAGCTTGACCTCTCCATCTCGGCTTCACCCCTCCTACCCACCCAGACGAGCACCACTTCTTTATAACGTCATACATTGGACTACCATGTAGCTTTATTTTCTGGAACTTCTGGTTATTTATGGTTTTGCGGTAGTTGTATTGCTTCTTAGTTGTGGTGGGAGATGGAGCATGTCAGTCTCGGTCTCCATCTTGGCCAGAAGTCCGCTGTCTCCTTCTCCCAACTACACTTCATAATTCCTGCACCATTCCTCCCCCTTACCCCTCCCACCTGATAAGTCTCCAAATGATCTCCACACCTATGATTCCTATTCTGGTTGTTTGCTTAGTTTTTGTTTTTTAGATTCTGTTGTTGATAGTTGTGAGTTTGCTATCATTTTAATGTTCATAGTTTTAATCTTCTTCTTCTTAAATAAGTCCCTTTAACATTTCATATAATAATGACTTGGTGATGATGAACTCCTTTAACTTTACCTTTTCTGGGAAGCACTTTATCTGCCTTTCCATTCTAAATGATAGCTTTGTTGGATAGAATAATCTTGGTTGTAGGCCTTTGCTTTTCATCACTTTGGATACTTCTTGCCAGTCACTTCTTGCCTGCAAAGTTTCTTTTGAGAAATCAGTTGAGAGTCTATAGGTACCCCTTTGCCGGTAACTCTCTGCTTTTCTCTGGCTGCTTTTAAGATTCTCTCTACATCTTGAAACTTTGGCATTTAATTATGATGTGTCTTGGTGTGGTCCTCCTTGGATCTAGCTTGTTTGGGACTCTCTGTGCTTACTGGACTTGTATGTCTATCTCCTTCACCAAATTAGGAAAGTTTTCCTTCATTATTTTTTCACATAAGTTTTAAATTTCTTGCTCTTCCTCTTCTCCTTCTGGCACTCCTTTGATTTGGATGTTGGCACATTTCAGGTTGTCCCAGAGGTTCCTAAGACTCTTCTCATTTTCTCAATTCTTGTTTCCTCATTCTGTACTGGTTGACTATTTCTTCCTTATGTTCCAAATCATTGATTTGAACCCCAGTTTCCTTTCCTTCAGCATTGGTTTTATGTGGATTATCCTTCATTTCACTTAGCTAGACCTTCCCTTCTGTGATTGCCATACTCAATCATATCTGTTAAGTCTGTGAGCATCTTTATCTCCAGTGTTTTGAACTCTGCATCTGTTAGGTTGGCTATCTCCTCGTCACTTAGTTTTCCCACTGGAACCTTGACCCATTCCCTCTTTTGGGCCATATTTCTATCTCCTCAACTTGACAGGCTCCTGTGTTTGCCTCTGTATCTTAGGTAGAGCTTTCATACCTGTTATGCTCTAAGGGGCAGAGCCTTAGGTATTTGTCAATACTGGGTAACCCATTTCACCATGTTGTGTTGCTGTATGTGGTGGAGGGGTGTGAGAGGGAACAATGCTGCTTGCTCAGCACTTGCTCCCTTTCCAGGCACTTCTCCCACTTTCCAAGTTGGGCTGGCACCTCTATAGCTGTTGCTCTTGCCATGGTTGCTAGAGTGGGTGAGTCTGCAGATGTTCTGGGACCATAGGGGCCCTTTAAACAAGTGGACTCTGCTAGAGACTAGCAATTTCTTCCTCGGCCCCAACCGCCACTGTTTTCAAAGTTAGAAGTATTGTGGCTTTATTTTCCCCAGTGCTGGAACCGTGGTCTGGTCTGGTGCTGGGAGCACTCCCTAAGTGTCCCTCCCTACTTATTTTAATGTGTTACTGCACTTTTTGCTGGCCTGCCACTACTGCTGCCTCTGCCACTGATGGTGCTATACTGCTTCCTCACCACCCCAGCTCCACCTTTTTACTTGTCTAAATGAGTATGTCTTCTTTATACCTTTGTTTGTTGAACTTCCATGCAGGTAGATTTTCTGGAACTTCTGGTTGTCTCTAATTTTGAGATAGTTATATTCCTTCTTAGTTGTGGAGAAAGCTAAAGTGTGTCTACCTACACCTCCATCTTGGCTGGAAGTCGTTATTTAATATTAATACTACTTTTTATTTTTTTAATTGATTAAAACTCTTCATTTGAAGTATGGAAATAAAGTTAAACTTGATTAAAAAGAAAGATTTTTTGGGGGGGCGATATAGAGATAGAAGGTGACCTCATGGACCTTAAGACCTTTGATGTGACTATGTTTCGGGGATGAACCTAACCAGGTCAAAAGCACTGTAGGTAAACCAAAACATCTTTTCTCTCTGTTCTCATCTCTATGTTTCTCTTCTTACTTTACACAATTGAAAATGGCTGCTGAAACAATAGACCAAATTTATATCTTTTATAATAAGCCACCTGACTGAAGTTGGACTTTTCTAGCTCCAATTCCAAATTGCCTGGTTCAGTTTGGGCAATGTACCCTCTCCTCATCCAGTTAACAGTGGCCTGAAAGGGAGAAGTCACATTGTACAACTATGGCTACTCTCTTTATGACAATATGGTTGGGACAGAGAAGGGGAAGCCTTGTGGGATGATGTGAAAACCCAGTGAGTGTCCATGGTAGGTTCCATACTTTCAATTTCCATCTACAGATAGGTGATTACCAAATGGTTTCTCAAAATACATCTCCATTTGAATGTCTCCCAAGTGTCTCAAATTCAGTATATCTAGTGTTTAACTCATGACCTTTTGGCCTCAAAGTCTACATATTAGTACCTTGCTATTTTTTAAGTCTTCACTGGCCTCCCTCTAGAATAAATTCCTTGTTATATCTGGTCACTGATCATCAGCTACCATCCATTGTTTGAGCTCTTCATATAGTGACAGCATCCCCCAGATGCTTCTCATCTGCTGACTCAGTCCTTCAGCTCTTTCTAACATTAGAGGTCCTCTGAGTCCTGGCCATGTCTGCTATACACTGAAGGACCTGTATGGTCCACTAAGCAGCTTCAGCTACGGCTTCATCTCACCCTGCACATTATGGCCCACGCTCTTGGCATGTGATCTTAGGAAAATAACCTAATATTTTTTAATTTTTCAATTTTTGTTTACTTTCAATATTTTTTATTAGTTCCAGGTGTATAACATAGTGCTTAGACAATCATATACTTTACAAAGTTCTCCCCCAATATTCTCAGTACTCACCTGACACCATACATAGTTATCACAATATTATTGACTTTATTTTCTATACTGTACTTTATAGCCCCAATAACCTAATTTCTTTGAACCACAATTTCTCAATTGATAAAATGAGGCTATACTTCTTACTCACAGTAGAAAGCCTGTTACAATAATCCCCCCTTTGTTAACTAAAAAACACTATACATACTATTATATCACATAACTAAGAAACATTAATAAATGTATTGTTTGTTTGTTTTGTATGTTGTATTGTGTGTTCACCATCCCAAATTCATCACAAGTGTATTGTGCTGAGCTCCTTTGGACATGCCTTAAAAATATGACACTAAATGGATGATTATATAATTTAACCATCTAATAGTTACTGAAAACTTTGCTCTGAGTTGGATAAATAATGACCTAAGTGGAGAATAAAGAAATGTCTTGACTGAAATCTGCAGAGGGCATCTGAATTAGACCCCACAAGTATTCTACTTCAAATCCCCTTGCTTCTCTGTATAGTGTGAAACCATACCTTAAGGATTTAACTGGCAAGGTCACTTGCCACAGTTGAAGCTCATGGAGAGGGTGAGATAGAATTGTTCCCCACTGCAGGGATTCTCATTTTTAATTCTCAGGTACCCAGCCGAGGAAGCCCTAAGCTTTATTGTGACCTTATAGTTTGTGTTGTTTTTGTTTTTCTGTCAGGGCACAGTGATTGTTTTTGCATATTCGTGGTTGCCAGAGCTGTTTCTCTGTCTCACCGGTATGAAAGAAGAGAATAAAATAGTGAGAAAGACAGGCAGCTTCAGGAATCAAAGTGGTTACAAGGATGCTCTAAAACAGCACAAAGCTGCTCAAAGAGGTCCTTGCAGCAGCAGAAGAATTACATCTGAGCTGTGTTTGTTTTGTTTTTTATTAAAGAGATTTTATTCATTTATTTATTTAGAGAGAGGGGAAAGGAGGAAGAAAGAGAGGAAGAGAAACATGTGCAAGAGACACATCGATTGGTTGCCTCTTGCACGCCCTTAGCTGGGGACATGGCCCACAACACAGCCATGTGCCCTGACCAGGAATCAAACCAGAGACCTTTTGGTTCACAGGCTGGCACTCAATCCACTGAGCCACACCAGCCAGGGCACCTCTGAGTTTTTTAGAGTTGCAAACTCTCGGGCCCAGAATGTGTGTTTCCAAAAGTGCTCTAGGCCAACTCTTCTGCATCCCTAAATTTGAGAAGCACTGCGCAGCAAGAGCCAGACCTGTCCTAACATTCACAGAGGTTTCCATAATCCCTGAATCTGAGGGGGTAAAATACACAAAGGCTTCTGCTGTTTTGAAGATGCTCCTTCCATGCTTCTAGTTTCTTGTGCCCCTGGGGCTAGAGTTTGCTATTCTAAAAACTGCTACTGATGTCAAACAGCTGTTCTCACACCTAGGATTTCTTCCTACTACCTAAGGAAGGCCTTTATGTGGAGCAGAAAAGTATGTTACCTGCTGTGTTATTAGGTCCAATGTGATAACTATTAATCAAGTTTACAGCTAAGACAGTTAAATGGTTTTTGACATGTGAATAATCTCACTCCACTTTATTACTTACTCCTTTAAGGAAGGAGGAAGACTATAAAAATTATCTCTGATCGAATGATTTGCAACTTACTGGTTTTGGGGTATTTTTAAGAATAGGATTTTGGCAGCACATTTAACCTTATTGAGCTATCTGATATCTCAGGCGGCAAAATTCTTGCACGACCAAGAAGTCATGTAGTTTTTGTTCAGTACTGCTTAGGGTTATGAAATGTCTCTTAATTCCTTAAATGCCTCTTAATTCTCTCTAATAAGCTCATCGCCCCCCACCCCCTGCCCAAAGACAGCTATGTTAGGATATATACTCACAGTAGGAAAAGACATTGTACACATTGAATTTATCCACATTCTTCAAAAAGATTCTTAAATTTCTGAAATGCATTATTTGAAATAGATCCACACACACAGAGAGTAATGAGTGAAATAATGTATTTATTGCCAATAAATCTAAACCTTTACATAAAAACACTGACACCTGTACAATCTGAACAAGTATAATCATTATCCCTGTTGGGCCAGTCTAGTGTAGAGTCTTATACAGCCCAGTCTGCAATTACATTGCCTGGGTTGGAGTCCTGCTCTACCACTTACTGCCTTTGTGCCCTTGAGAAGGTTTTGCAAACTCCCTGTGCTCACTTTCTGCATCTGTAAAATGAGGTTCATAATAAAACCTCAGAAGTCACTGTGAGGATTAAATTAGTTCATGTGTGAAAAGCCCCTAAAATTGTACCTTATATATTTGTTAAGCACGCAGTAACTATTTGCAAGTCGCCCTGGCTGGTTTAGCTCAGTGGATTGAGCGTCGGCCTGCGAGCTAAGTGTCGCTGGTTCGATCTTCCAGTCAGGGTACATCAGAGAAGGAAAACTCTGACTCCAAAAAACCTCCGCTGCCTTGCGGCATACCTCTTCAGGGGAAAGGCTAAGGGAGTAAACCCCGACAGAAAATCCGGAGCCGGAGTCCCTAAGGCGGTTTGACGTTGTAGTCAACACCGGCAACTCCTGCGGCGCACCTGAACCCAAGCTGTATCGACTCCGTCTTTCCCTTGGACCCTTCAGCTGCGAAGAGAGGGGGGGTCTGCTGCATGGGCAACAGCAGACCCTCCATATTACCCTGCCCAGGCTCTGTAGCTTCAGCGTCATCGCAAGATGTCAATTCAACACAGGAGGAGACAGATACCATGTCACTCCCGAGTCGGACTGCACAGCCATTCTCGGCGGTGCAGATAGACTCTGAAGAAGCTACACCATCGTCTCTTGAGACGGACGGCTGCCGACGACGAACTATTTGCAAGTGAACTACAGTATTATTTTTTTCTGATGAGAGGAAACATGGATTTCTTTTTATACTATCCATATGGTTTGAGACCTCCCCAGCTGGGGGTTATAGCTCTAAAAAGGAGTTCCCTTGGAGACATTTGTGATGGGCGTGTGTATAGAGGAAGCAAGTATAGGACCAGTAGCATTTAATTGTGATGTCTTCTGTCTTCCAGGTTTGCTTTCCTTCTTCCCAATACAAATAATTTTCATTTCTGTGAACAAGATAAAGGAGCACTTTTTTGGAGTATATATTATTTTTAAAAATTTACTTTAAACTTGTAATACACCTCAGAGATAGTCTTTGACTGACAGAAAATATAATAGTATGTAAGATTTAAGCAGTCTCTCATTGTTCTTCACAGTTATAGTCTACATACATGTAAGAAGAGAACATTTATAGATAGAAGTTTCTAAAAGCAATCTCATGTAGCATGGATTTTCATCTGCCTTGAAGTTCAAAGGAATCTTTGTAGCATATAAAATCACAATGCAATTCTTGAACAGCACAAAAGACTGAAATAAAGGACTATTCATTAATTTTCTTGCTACTAGTACATTTTTCATATTAAGTAAAAAAAAAAGAAGGGTTAAGAGAAAGGCAGAATTGAATAATTTATACAAAGGACATAAACCTAACACATAGGAAAAATGATGTTTGACAAGGGGTTTCTTCTGAAAAGAGCTTATTTTATTAGATTCTGAAGAAAGAAAGCTTATTCTAAAGAGCAACAGATTTATGATAACCTCTTAAATAGAAATTCTTTCCCAATAAGAATTATTTATAATTAAATTTAGAAATAAAATATTATAAGTTGAAAACAGTATTTGACCAAAAACACCATATAATTGTATACATTGTGTAAAAGAGTCAGAGGGTCCCTCCCCCAAAGTCTCCACAGCCCATGGTTTGGGGGATCAGGAAAGGAGATAGTACAGTTTTTAAGGTACTCTGCATTTTTATGGCAGGCTGGTAGCTAGATAATAGCTGTACTACTGCTCAGGTAAAAAGCCTGTGAAAGGGTAGATAATACAGTTTAAGATACTTTGCATATCAATGACAAGGAGATAGCCCAGCCTTTCCTGAAGGGAAGCAGTGTAGTCACCTGAGTAAAAGGGCAGATAATACAGCTTAAGATACTTTTCATAACAATGAGAGGACACTCTCTTAGGACATGTACCTTTCCTGGACTTCACCATGATCCAGTGTAACATGGCACATGCTTTCCTGGACTGTTATATGGAGGCTAAAGACAGTATACCCCATATCTTGAAGGAGAGCTGACAGATAAAGGATGGGGAACTATTAGGCTTGGTTTTGGTTTATAGCCTTTTGGGGAGCAAGAGAAGTGCTGGGTCTCATAGGGGAACAGGGCTCTGAGCTGAAGTGGTCCCAGTACCCCACTGTTGGAGTATTGTAAATAAAGACCTGTTTTTCTCAACACTAGTTGTTGGGTCTTACACCAAGGCTCCAGGTGAATGAGTCTCTCTTTGAATAACCATATGGTGTGTTTTTGTTAATTGTATGACTCCTTTTATATAATTTTTCCAATTTGAAAATCTTAGAAGACTTTTTCCTTGAATACTTTTTAAAAAATCACTTGTAGATAATAATCTATTGTGTGTTGTGTTACCTTGTTTAGTTGAACATAGTTAAAAAATGATTAACAGATTTTTCTAAACAAAAAATAAAGAATGAGCAAATTAAAATGTTCTCAAGAAATCTCAGAGTATTTATAAAATATAGCTACTCTTAAAGTAAGTGATCATTAAAGATTTGTTATTTCATGAGTCAGATTTGGCATTTAAAAATATATATTTTATTGATTATGCTATTACAGTTGTCTCAATTTTTCTCCCTTTGTCCCCCCAACTAGCATCCTCCTTCCCTCTAGCAACCCCCCGCCCTTAATTCATGTCCACGGGTCATGCATATAAGTTCTTTGGCTTCTCCATTTTCCACACTATTCTCGACATCCCCCCCCATCTATTTTGTATCTACCAATTACACTTCTTAATCCCTGCACCTTTCCCCCCATTCTCTCCTTTCCTTCTCCTAGCTGATTACCCTCCATATGATCACCATATCTATGTTTCAGTATGTTTGTTTAGTATATATTTTTTAGATTCAGTTTTTGATAGTTGTGAATTTGTTGCCCTTTTAAGGTTCACAGTTTCGGTCTTCTTTTTCTTAAAAAAGTCCCTTTAACATTTCATGTAATAATGGCTTGGCGATGATGAACTCCTTTAGCTTCACCTTGTCTGGGAAGCACTTTATCTGCCCTTCCATTCTAAATGATAGCTTTGGTAGATAGAGTAATCTTGATTGTAGATTCTTGCTTTTCATCACATTGAATACTTCTTGCCAGTCCCTTCTTGCCTGCAAAGTTTCTTTTAAGAAATAAGCTGATAGTCTTATAGGAACCCCTTTGTAGGTAACTCTCTTCTTTTCTCTTGATGCTTTTAAAACTCTCTCTTTATTTCTACCTTTGGCATTTTAACTATGATGTGTCTTGGTGTGGTCCTCTTTGGGTCCAACCTGTTTGGGACTCTCTGTGCTTCCTGGACTTGTATATCTATTGCTTTTGCCAAATCAGGTAAGTTTTCTTTTATTATTTTTTCACATAAGCTTTCAAATTTTTGCTCTCCCATTTCTCCTTCTGGCACCCCTATGATTCAGATGTTGGCACATTTAAAGTTGTCCCAGAGGCTCCTAAGCTTCTCCTCATTTTTTTGAATTATTTTTTCTTCCTGCTGTTCTGATTGAATGGTTTTTCCTTCTTTGTGTTCCAAATTGTTGACTTTATTCTCAGCTTCATCCTCTCCACTGTTGGTTCCCTGTAGATTTTTCTTTCACTTAATGTAACCTTCATTCCCTACCTTATGTTTTTGTTGTACTCTGTGAGTTCTCTGAGCACCCTTGTCACCAGTTTTGAAACTCTGCACCTAATAGGTTGGTCATCTCCATTTTGTTAGTTCTTTTTCTGGGGTTTTGACTGTTCTTTCATTTAGGCCATATTTCTTTGTCTCCTCAATTTGGCAGCATCCCTGTGTTTGTTTTTGTGTGTTAGGTAAAGCTGCTTTGACTCCCTGTCTTAGAAAAGTCACCTGTTGTAATGTAATGAGTGGATCGTTAGGTATTTGTCAGTGCACGGCAACCTGCTTCACTGCTTTGTGGCTCTGTTTGTGGGGAGGGCTTGGAGAGGGAACAGAACTGCTGCCTCACTTCTGGATGTTTCTCTGTCACTCGCCCCATTTCCTGTCACTTCACCCACTTCCTATATATGACTGCTACTTTCACATTTCAAGCTGTTGCTCTGGTGGTGAATCCCAGAGTGAGTAGGTTTGCATATATTCTAAGCCTGTGTAGGCCCTTTAAATGGACTATCCTGAAAATTCAATAGTTTCTTCCACTGCCCCAACCCTCAATGGTTTTTTATAGCCTGAAGTTATGGGGATTCATATTCCTGATGCTGGAAACTAGGGCTCTACAGTCTGGCCTGGAGCTGGAATCACTCATTCCCAAGGTATCCCTCTCAATTTTTATCCACCACATGTGAGTGTGGTCTACCTATTCTGCTGCCACCACATCCGCTTTTCCTCTAGTCTCCATGACCCACTCCCCCTACCTGTCTGGATGAATGTGGCTTTAAATCCTTGCTTTTCAGACTTCCATACAGTTCAATTTTCTGACAGTTCTGGTTGTTATTCGTTTTGAGATATAGTTGTAATTCTCTCAGTGGTTATGGGAGGAGGAGAAGCATGTCTACCTATGCCTCCATCTTGACTGGAAGCCCAGATTGACATTTTTATACTAGGACCTTCAGTTAAATTATCTTTTGGTGAGGGTAAAATATTTTCTACTTCTTACTAAGGGAAATATTAGTAACACACATGTATTATGCCAAGAGCTCTTCTCCCGAGGTTGCTTTTTCATTAGTTATTTCTATAGAGTAAGACTGTGATTGCCATTGCTCATGGTCAGTTGGAGCTGCATTTCAGGGTATGGAAGGGCTTCTAATGAGAAATTCAAAATAAGTTAATGAAATTTCAAGTTTTGTTACCATAGAGTGACATAATAAAATCCTTTGTGATGCATAGTAAACCAGAGATTTTCACCACCAAGGGACTCAGTTGGTTTTATGCTACTGCATGGTGAATAAGAGTCTCCCAATAAGGTCACACCATGAGCTTCTATATATTGTACAGGAAATCAATAGCATTTTACAACAGAATTACATGGTAAGCTTCTCTGTGCTTTACTCTAAATCAATGGAGATTCACAACAGGATTCACCTTTTAGCTTCTATAATATGCATGGTAAATCAAGTGTCTTTATTTGTTTTAAAACTGGATAGTTGCCATCACATTAGTCAATAAAGCTCAAAAGCATATCTTTTCTGATAAGAATGAAATTTTATTTCTAAGACATGCCTCAAGATAAATATGAATTTTTCAAGAATGAAGGCTGTAACTTCTAAAATAGCAAATATTAGAGTCACTTGGAGGAAAGGAGCAAAACTTATTGGAAGGAACAAGACAATTTTTTGAGCCACAAACTCGAGAAGAAACTGAGGGCTAAGAGAAATCTTCCTGTTGGTGGAAGTTGAGATGATGGTGGGAAAAAAGGTTCAGAGAGAATGAGGAAGTTGTGGGAGGCAAGAGGATGAAATGTTGGCCAAGTATTGATTCAAAAATCTCATCCATCAATTAGTAAAAATTTTATTCTTTCTTGCCAGAGAGAAATAGTTACTTTATTTCAGTCTCTTTTCATTATAATGGTTTTGGGATTATGGAAAAACAATTTTCAGAGAAAATATTTTACCAACCTCAAAATAGTTTCTCAATTCTGGAAACTTCTTGCCTTTTCAGTATAACACTATTAATTTTCTGTAAATTAAATTTACATAGGGTAAGTTCAGATTATAAGTGGGAGGAATTGTAAATACCAAATTGGATTTTAAGACACTTTTACTTTATAAGATAATCAAGTGGTGTAGACTTTTCAAACAATCCAAAGCATTTTGGGAGTGTGAATGAAATCAATTATCCCTTACCTTTATTTTAACAATGAGGAACCTAAGGCTTAAAGGATTTTGTACGACTTGCACCGGGCTGTTATTTACTGGCAGAGCCAAAACTGTATCAGGATCTGCTCATTTCCAGTCTAGTGCTTTAAAAAATGAATGTTGTACAATATCAGTTCCCTACTATCCTATATTTAAATAGCATTTTTGTGCTGTCACTGGAACTTGTAAAATATTTTTACCCTTGAGTCTGCCCTTTTATTTGCATTTTACCATGTTTTAAAGTCCCATTGGTTTTCTGCCTAGAGGAATTTTGAATTAAATTGCCTTTTGGGTTCTAAATTTGTTTTAAAACTCATTTTGAACTGGCTCATAAGACTGTGAGCTTGTCCTGCTCGAGTTTCGGCTCATCTGCTGATTTAAATTGACTTAGACATAAACTGGAGATAATTTCCAATTTTTCTCTACTTCCCAATCACCCGTCAGGCTCTTGCCATCCTGTTTTATGTTCTTATGACAGGAACTGAGAAAAGCATCCCGATCCTTGAGGTGATTTAAGGGTACATTGGACCAGATTCAAAGATAGAGGGGAAAAAAAGGAATGGTGGTGGATTTTAGGTAAAAAGTAAGTTCAAACCTGTTCCAGAAAAAAATGCCAGCAGGTGTCTATGACTCATAATCTAGTCCTTTATCACATCATTAGCTTTTCAATGTCTGACCCTGGATGCTCACAGCTACGTCAGCATCAGCTGCTGGCTTTCCATTTTCTCTGAGGAATGGGAATTATCCCCCTATTCAACTTAAAGCTTTTACTGACAATGCCTTTTGGAAATTGTAGTAGTAGAGAAATGCTATGTAAACATATTGGTTCTCTTTTGGGCACCTTTACCTCTAACATTCCATAATCTTTGAGATTTTTATCCTCCCTGTGTTCACTCTTACTCATGAGCTCCTAACAATTCTGTCTTCCTTGCTTCCTGTCACAGACTTGAAATACACAAGAAGGGACACAGTTTTAAGCAAGATTTTGCAATAAAGATTACATGACTGTGCGTGTTTCAAAGTTTGTATATGAATGTGTGTAAGCAAGTTAGAAATTGAAAATTATTTATGTTTCTTCAAATGAATGAAAGGTAATGTCTATATTCAGCTTAAATATTTGTAGGGTAAAAGAATAAAATTATGGAACATTTCTCTTTCACATTTCAGTTTTGGACACATACCTATGTTGGCTGACCCAGCTGAAGACAGGCCAACCAGAAGTTGCAGACCCAGTTCCCCCATTGGAGCGATACTCCAGATGCAGACAGATGTTCACAACTTTATAATTTCAGCCCACAGAGTAGAAGAAGAAACAGAGAGAGGTGATCTGGGGTAGAAACAAACTCTGGCTGATTATTTTCTTCCCTCAAAGCAGTGGTTCTCAACCTTGGCTGTGCATTGTAGTTACCTGGGGAGCTTTAGAAAACAGGGAAATACCTATGCTCAGGTGTCCCCTCAGACATCCTGATGTGATTGGTCTGGAGTGGGTCCTGAGCATTAGAATTTTAATAATCTCTCAAGATGATTCTAATGTGTAGTTGAGTTGATCTTAATCTTGGACTTATGCAATTATTGATTAGCAATTCTTTCAATTTAGCTAGTAGTTCTCAAATTTGTCTGTGAATCAGAATCACCTTTGGAGGCACAAGTTGCAGGTTCCTAAGCCTCCTCATCCTAGCTCAACTAATGAGAATTACTAGAGAGTGGGTCCCCAAAAATTGATTTTTAAGAAAGTACTTCCTCAGTGATGTTTTATGCAGCCAGCTACTTCAGAAACAGAGTTCCTTATCTGCTCTGCCAATTACAAAATAATTTCTACTGGTTTATATATATCCTTAGGGTTCCACAGGAACCTCTGCTGACATTGTTATTCATAGCTGAGGAGGGGGAGGGAGTTTGCAGGGAAGTGGAAGTTGCTGAAAATACCTTCCATGTGAAGAAGAATAGGACAAAATATAGATAAGGAAAAATTTTTTATGCAAATGTAATATTATTTATTGATAAATCGACCTTCACTTAAGTATGAATCAATCAAATGACTCTCTAATGCTATAGATGAGCTGCATTTGCAACCTGGAACTGCCACTCACCATTGTGTAAACTGGAGAGATCTGCATTTTCAGATATAAAATAAATGTAAATCCACATTTTTTTGTGGGGTTACTGTGAAATAACATATGTAAGATGTCAAGTACAGTCCTCCTGTGGAAGGTGCTCAGTAAGAGGCAGCCGTTTTTATAGTGTATAAATTTTTTTCTGAGTAATAATACATGTAGAGAGGATTACATGGCGAGAAGGATAATTAAGCAGGAGCATATCAAGCCTAAAACAATCATAAAACTTAATTGCCATCTATTAAGAAAAATAAAAATTTCAGGGTTGTTTTTTATTTTAGTCTTACTTATATTGCTTTTAAAAATGTGGGTGGTCTCAAAAATGTAATTTTATCTTGAAACATTTTCTTTTACTGTCATTAGTTTTTTCAATCTAATCATCTAAGAAAACTTATAATTACTGCCACTATTATAATCATCATCCACAGAATTATTATTTTTTACCCTAGATATGCAAAACTAGCCTAAAAGATCAATTTCGGCTTCGCTATGTTGAGTTTTTGTTCTGTTCTCGAAACCCTGTAAGGTTCTTAAATTATTGAAAAACATAACAAGTGAATCTGACCATATTTATTAAATAGGGTATCTATATGATATTCTATATCAACTTTAATATATTCAAGCCACTGAATAGTCTATGTGAATATGAACAGTAGGCTGACTACATTTCTTTTGCTTCATTAAAAGGTAGAAAAACTTAGGATATTTTAAATGGCAGAAAGAGAGGATATTTTTTGCTCGGGCAACAGAAAATCATCTCATCTACTATCCTCATAGCCTAGTTTCAGAGAGGGGTTGGGGAGGGAGAGAGAGAATATTACTATTGCAGAAGTTTCTTTATATGACCCACATTTACAATGCCCCTAAGTGAGCCATAACACAATTATCCCTTTCTAAAAAATGTAGTATTGGTGACCTATTTTTAAAGTATCGTTGGTAACTACCACAAGTCCTGCAAACACAAAATAAGAATTAACAGAGAAAGAGGACTGCCAAGGCCCAGTGATAATAGGGATGAGAACCACAGACATGTTCTCGAGATTAGTAACTCCAGTGGGAGAAAAGATGGAAGATGTGAAATTCACACAAAAGCTTAAGCTTATGGGGTGAAAACTTCAAGTTTCAAGTGACACTGCAAAGCAAATATAAGATTAATAATTTCAAGGGTAAAGTAGGAAAGGAAGACTTCAAATAAACTTCTATAATGAAAGAAATGTATAATAGCGTATAACATTATAATGTTGATTGGAAATAGCTTATTAAAGGTAAGTTTGTATTTGATCAGAACTGTACAATTAGCTTAAATGAGTGATTTATTCTCCAATGGCTCACATTATTTCTGAGAGACCATCAGAATGAGATGGACTAGAGTGATTATATATTAGGATATGCTAAGAGTACCAGCCATTCTTCACAATATCTGAATAACAGTTCTTGGTGGGAGCGTTCCATGATTATGTATGCTTCCCATTTTTCATGCAAAATAATAATATCTCTGAGGATTAGACTCACATAATTAGCAAAAAGACACATTCTTCCAGGCTGGAGGATTGAGGTGTTCTCAGTGGGTGGGGTCTCTAGAGAGTTTTTCAGTCAGAATAATGAATAATCCAAAATCCTATTAACATTTGAGGTTTCACAGGGTGGCACACAGGTGGTCATTCTTTTTGATAAGAGGAGCTAATTTAGGTAACCTATGTATAAGTCCTGTCCTATATTCCCTATTTTGGCTCTTGGATGCCAAATAAGCGTATGTCTTCTTATAATGGGTTCTGTGCATTAATGTATTGGCATCTTATACACACTATATTTTTCTCACTATTTATTTTTTCACTAATAATATGGATATTTAACCCTTCTTACAGATAGGTTAATTTTTGTAGATATAGTCCAAATATTGTCACCCACCTGAACAAAAAGCATTAGTGGTTCATGGCTGCCTGTAGAACATTTATATTCCTTAGCTTTTATCTGCAGTTTGTGCTCCTGAACTGAACTGTTCACAATTCCTTTTTTTTTTACTTGCTATTTTTGTACCATTGTACCTGTTTTTTGCTCTCAGTAGTTCATTCACCAGAACTGCCATTTATCTACATCTCTTCTTCCAGATCTTCTATCTTTCACATACTGGCTACAACATTCTTTTGCTCTCCATTCCTTATTTCCTTCAAGCCATACCCTAAAGTAAAAATATGTTTTATTTATTTAAAATCCTAGCCTAGCTTGACATTAGGAGGAGATCTGATGGACTTCACAAACCCAACCAGGATCTCATGAATAATCAATGTAACAGCCATACTCAAGGGAGTAAACATTTTCTCACATCTAATATGGACAATCCCTATGCTAATGATACAGTGTCTTTTCTAAAAGACTTATTAGTTCAGCTCCCTTCTCATAACAGAAAAACCTGAATCCTTGTTTTAACAAGGTCTATTATTAAGAGTTGGAAAGGGATGCAGACTGGAGGAAGCTTTTGATATATCTCTGTAGGTACTTCATCTGGTGTTCTTTTTTAAAAAAGATTTTATTTATTTTATTTTTAGAGACAGGAGAAGAGAGGGAGAAAAAGAAGGAGAGGAACATCAATGTGTGGTTGCATCTCATGCACCCCTAACTGGGGACCTGGGCTGCAACCAAGGCATGTACCCTGACTGGGAATTGAACCAGCCACTCTTTGGTTTGTAGGCTGGCATGCAATCCACTGAGCCACACCAACCAGGGCTAGAGTTCTTATTTTTAAGAGTCTTTTGTCTTAGTAAACTTGGGCTGGTATAACAAAATACTATAGACTGGGTGGTTTAAACAACAGACATTCATTTATTTCTCACAGCTGTGGAGGTGCCAGGAGATTCATTCTTGGTGAGAGCTCCCTTCCTGACTTGTGGATAGTGGCCATCTGTTGTACGTTCACCTGGCCTTTCTTCAGTGCATGCCTGTGGAGAGAGAGAGTGCCCTCTGTCTTCTCCTTATAAGGGCACTAATCTCATCATGAGGGACCCACTCATAACCTAAACTAAACCAATTATTTACCAAAGGCTCCAATTCCAAATACATTGGTGGTTTGTGTATCGACATATGAAATTTTGAAGGGACATAATCCTTCAGTCCATAACACTCATCTTAATATATTTGCACCTGCCAAGTTTCCAGTATGATCTCTAGATGCTTTGAAGAATGTCTGAGAGCTGGGCCTGAAGTGTTCTACTTAGGTTATTATTTATTCTCCTCATGTTTGCAACCCATAGATCAAAGGAAAATGAGACCGCATCTTACAGAAACTCTGCAGAAGGAACAGGGTATAGGTGATGGAAGCACTTCTAACAACCTGACTATAGGCTATAAAATATTTCAAGACAAAAAAGATAATATGTATAAAATTAAAGACTGTGCAATTTATGCTGAAAACTTCCAATCAGGGACCACAGAAGGAACTGAGATAAGTTGAGGTTAAAACTTAAGGATTTGTCATTTAAATGGATGACCAAGTGGGTTCTCTCCTACTCTTTGAGTATTCTCATTTAAAAACCTATCAGAGAGTAAGCTCCTTGAAGACAAGTTACACATATTGTTATCCTTTATAATTCTTGCAGCATTATGCTTTGTATGACTTAGTTGCGCAGGAAAGGATTATTAAATTGAAGAATGAAAACTGTTATTGCTATATGGTGGGTTGGAAAATGTTTCAGGTTTTGAGTTGAGTTTCAGCTTGGTTATTTCCTAGTTATAGGATATGAGTAAATCATTCTGTTTACAGTTTATTGTAAGGATTAAAGTGTAATTAAAAAATACCTGTCCTCAATTTGTACTCATTTATTCAATACACAGTCCCAAGTATAGTAATATGATTTTGGGATTCAGCAGTTAATAGAACAAACAACAACTCCTGCCATCATAGAACTTGTATTATAGTGCAGGAGAGAGACAATTTAAAAAAATTAGTCAATTAATCCATTGATCAGTCAGTTGCAACAGATGTTGGAAAGCCACAAGTGCCATGGAAGGAAAAAAAAAGACCGGGGGAGGGAATTGGAACTGTGTGGTGGTGGCAGTGCCAGGTGATATCACAGTGTTCAGTAGGGTAGTCAGAGGAGGCCTCATTGTGAGGGTGAGGTTAAAGCAAAGATTTGAAGGAGGTAAGGGAGTTAGCTAAGTAGATACCCAGAAGAGGAGGGTTCCAGGGTTGGCTATTGTCCTTGGGCAGGAGGCAGCTTGGTGGGGGTGGGAATGAGGTTGAGGGCTGGGCCTGTAGAGAGGTGAACAGACAGATTGAGTAGCAGAGATAAAATCAGAGAAGTGAGCGGGCTGGAAGAGGTGGAGAACGTTTGGGACCTTGTAAGTCCCTGTAAAAAGTTCAGCTTTTCCTCTGGGTCAGACTGGATGCCACTCCAGTTTGAGCCCAGATGACATATTGTGACTCCCACTTTATTTGCACTTAGTGCATAGAACATAGTAGACATCTAATGCATATCTAATGGTGCTTGTGAAACAAAATTCATATTTTAAATTATAATTTGTAATTATTGCCAATAAACTGACAGATTTTCTTGTTTATTGTTTCATTTTTGGCTACTTTGGAATACTACAAATAACAGCAAAATTTTATTCTGATTAAAGCAAATCATAAATAATAATTAAAATATGACTAAATATTATTAATAAAAATATTTGAATTTGTATTTTCTAAAGAGTTAGTTCTTAGAAAGCGAACAAATTCTGGCTTTTATTTTTTTTGGAAAAAAATTTATATTTTATTTTTTTCCCATTACCATTTAGTCCCCTTATACCAGCCCCCTTCACGTAATCACCACACTGTTGTTTATGTCCATGAGTCCTTTTTCCTTTTTGCTCAGTCCTTCCACCCCTAGTTTCCAACCCCCTTACCTGTGATCCTGCTCTCTATTTGAGTCTGTCTCTATTTTGCTTGTTAGTTCAGTTTGTTCATGAAATTCCACATATGAGTGAAATCATATGGTATTTGTCTTTCTCTGGCTGGCTTATTTCACTTAGCATAATGTAATGTTTCCCAGGTGAATCCACAGTGTTACAAAGGGTAAAATTTTCTTCTTTTTAATGTCTGAGTAGTATTTCATACTTTTATTCACTCATCTACTGATGGGCACTTGGGCTGCTTTCATATTTGGCAATTGTAAATAACGCTACAATATAGTGGTGCTGATGTTCTTTCAAATTAGTGTTTTGGGTTTCTTTGAATATATTGCCAGAAGTGGGATTTCTGGGTCAAAAAGCAGTTCCATTTTTAATTTTTTGAGGCATTTCCATTCTGCTTTCCACCGTGGCTACACCAGTCTGCATTCCCAATAGTGCAAAAGGGGTCCCCTTTCTCCACATCCTTGAGGTACTTGTTGTTTGTTGATTTATTGATGATTGCCATTTCTGACAGGTGTGAGGTGGTATCTCATTGTGGTTCTAATTTGCATTTCTCTAATGATTAGTGACATTAAACATCTTTTCATATGTCTGTGGGCCATCCGTATGTCCTCTTTGGAAAAGTGTCTATTCAGGTCTTTTGCCCATTTTTTAATTGGCCTCTTTGTGTTTTTGGTGTTGAGTTTTGTAAGTTCTTTATAAATTTTGGATTTTAACTCCTTATTAGATGTATTGGCAAATATGTTCTCCTATTCCGTGGGTGGTTTTTTTAATTTGCTGATGATTTCCTTTGTTGTGCAAAATCTTTTTGGTTTATGTAGTCCCATTTGTTTATTTATTTTTGCTTCCCTTGCCTGGGGAGATATATCCAATAATATATTGCTATGAGCAATGTCTGAGATTTTGTTACCTCTGTTTTTGTCTAGGATTTTTATGGTTTTAGGTCTAATGTTTAAGTCTTTAATCCATTTTGAATTTATTTTTGTGTGTGGTGTAAGATGGTGGTTTTGTTTCATGTTTCTTCTGTCTGTCCATGGTTATAAGGCTTCTCTCCAGCTAGTTTTCAGCTGGTTATTCATGATGATTTTCTATAATTTAGCTGTAATTCTAGTTTGGTCCTGGGAGGAGGTTTGTCCAGCTTCCACCTACTCCTCCACAATCTTGGGTCTCTCTAGTCTGGCTTTTACAAAAAAAAGTTAGTATAAAATTTTCTATCACCTCTTCTTAAGTGCTCTGGAAACATAAGCAAATTTTGGAGAATTTAAAGCATTTTATTAAAAAAGAAACCAACTCTTTCTATGAGGCAGCATTTTTCTGACGTATCTGGTACAAATGACAAGTCAGATGTTTGTTCTTTAGTCACTGAAGTGATTGCCCTGTGCTTTGTACTGTGAAATCCACTAATCCAGGTTATGTTACCCATACTGCTTGGCACTGTCAGGAAAAAAAGAAAAAGAATCAAATCCAGTATTAAAACTTACACAGTGATTTTAATTTTCTTCTCTTCTAACATGCCATTGCTTTCTCCTAGCAACTTTTTTATTTCTAACCAGAAAAAAACAATTTGAATAGTTCTTTTCTCATTTTCAAAAGGTCCTGAGGCTACAGCCACAACTATACTAGTTACAATTTAATTAAATTACTTACATTCTTTAAAAAATAAATTGCTGACATCCACAGACACTTAATCTTCAAACTGTCTTTAAAAACTCAAAAGGAAAATGTCCTTTGCCGATTTAGCGAATGATCATAAAATAAAGGTGTGAACACCTTTATCTTTAAAATTGTTTTACACACTTTACTGACACATCTTAGATTCATCAAATGACATTCTCTAAAATTTATTTTATGCTATTTAAAAATATTGATGATGTATTTGATTCAGTAAAAAGATACTAGATTTTGCTTAGTTGTCAACAGAGTTATAATATTGTTTATATCTCCATAGTTTCATAGAAATAAAATACTAGTAAGTTATTTGGCAATACTTATACTACACTATGGTAGACAGAATAACGATTCTCCAAAGTTGCCCATGTCCAGATTCCTGAAACTTGTAAATATGTTACTGTACATTGAAAAAAGGACATTGCAAATGTGATTAAGTTATGAACAATCTCCAAAATTTTGGTTCCTATGTTTTCTTCTACAATTTTTATGGTTTTGGGTCTAACATTTAAGTCTTTAATGCACTGTATGTACTTTCTTCTTCTGTAAATATTAATTGTCCATAAAGGTGTGGATTTATTTCTGGGCTCTCTGTTCTGTTCCATTGAACTATGTGTCTCTTTTTATGCCAGTACTATGCTGTTTTGATTACTATGGTCTTATAGTATAGTTTGATATTAAGCAGCATGAATCCTCCAACTTCGTTCTTTCTCAGGATTGCTGTTGCTATGCCAGGCTTTTTGTGGTTCCATAAAAATTTTTGAAATATTTGATCTATTTCTGTGAAATATATCATTGGTATCTTGCTAGGAATTGTACTGAATCTATAGATTGTTTTGGGTAGTATGGACATTTTAATGATGTTAATTCATCCTATCCATGAACATGGAATGTACTTCTACTTATTTTATCTTCTTCTGTTTCTACTCCAGTGTCTTATAATTTTCCAAGTACAGATCTTTTACATTTTTATTTAGATTTGTTCCTAGGTATTTTATTCTTTTTGTAGCAATTTTGAATGAGATTTTTTCTTAATTTACCTTTTCTATAGTTCATTATTGGCATATGAAAATTCAAATTATTACTGGATATCAATTTTGTATCCTACTACTTTACTGAATCTATCAGTTCTAGTAGTTTCTTGGTGGATTATTTAGGGTTCTCAATGCACAGTATCATATTAGACAGTTTTACTTCTTCTTTTCCTTTCTTGTGTGATTGTTATGGCTCAGACTTCTAGTACTTTCAATAGTCAAAGAAATGCTTGTAGTTTTTGCCTATTGAGTATGATTCTGGTGGTGGGTTTGTCATATATGGACTTTATTATGTTTAGGTATGTCCCCTCTATTCCCACTTTTCTAAGAGTTTTATCATAAAGGCATACTGGATTCCATAAAATGTTTTTTTCTGAATCTATTGATATGATCATATGGTTTTTCTTTTATTTTCTTTATGTGGTGTTTCACATTTATTGATTTGAGAATGTTGTATGGACCTTGCTTTTAGAATAAATCCCACTTGATCATTGTGTATAATCTTTTTGTTGTAATCTTGTATTCAGTTTTTTAATATTTTGTTGAAGATTTTAGCATCTATATGCATCAGCGATATTGGCCTATAATTTTTTTTTCTGTAGTGTCTTTATATGATTTTGGAATTAAAGTAACGTTGGCCTTGTAAAATGAGCTTTGGAGTCTTCCCTTCTCTTGCATTTCTTTGGAATAATTTGAGGTGGATAAGTGTTAGTTCTCAGAATGTTTGGTAATATTCACTGATGAAGCCATTAGGCATAGGACTTTTGTTTGTTGGGGGTTTTTTGATTACTGCTTCAATTTCATTAGGTGTAGTCTACATATGCTGGTTTGGCTCAGTGGATTGAGCATCGGCCTGCGAGCTAAGTGTCGCTGGTTCGATCTTCCAGTCAGGGCACATCAGAGAAGGAAAACTCTGATTCCAAAAAACCTCCGCTGCCTTGCGGCATACCTCTTCAGGGGAAAGGCTAAGGGAGTAAACCCCGACAGAAAATCCGGAGCCGGAGTCCCTAAGGCGGTTTGACGTTGTAGCCAACACCGGCAACTCCTGCGGCGCACCTGAAGCCAAACTGTATTGACTCCGTTTTTCCCTTGGATCCTTCAGCTGCGAAGAGAGGGGGGGTCTGCTGCATGGGCAACAGCAGACCCTCCATATCACCCTGCCCAGGCTCTGTAGCTTCAGCTTCACTGGAGAGGACACTCCAGCGTCATCACAAGATGTCGATTCAACACGGGAGGAGACAGATACCGTGTCACTCCTGAGTCGGACTGCACAGCCATTCTCGGCGGTGCAGATAGACTCTTAAGAAGCTACACCATCGTCTCTTGAGACAGACGGCTGCCGACGACGAGTCTACATATTCTGATTCTCTGATTTTTCCTGTTTAGTTTTAGAAGATTGTATCTTTCTTGAAATTTATCCATTTCATCAGGTTGACCAGTTTGTTGACATATAGTTGTTGGTAATATTTTCCTAAATCCTTTGTATGTCTTTGGTGTCAGTTGTTACCCCCCCCCCTTTTTTTTCTGATTTTATTTAGTTGGGTCGTCTTTTTTTTTTTTTTTTTCTTGATGAGTCTAGTTAAAGGTTTGCCAATGATGTTTATCTTTTCAAAGAACTATCTCTTGGGTTCACTGATCTTTTGTATCATATTCTTAGACTCTATTTCATGTTTTTCTCTTCTAACTTTTATTATTTCCTTCCTTCTGCTCACTTTAGGCTTTTTGTTTGTCTTATTCAAGTACTTTTAAGTGTGAGGTTAGATTGTACATTTGAGCCCTTTCTTCTTTTTTGAGATAGGCCTGTAATGCTATGAATTTCCCTCTCAGGATTGCTTTCCCAGTGTCCAACAAATTTTGGATTTTTGTGTCCTCATTTTCATTTGTTTTAAGGTATCTTTTGATTTCTTCCTTGATCTCATTGTTGACCCACTCACTGTTTAACAATATGTTACTTAGCTTCCATGTCTTTCTGTGTTTTTCAGTGTTCTTGTGCTTGATCTCTAGTTTCATAGTATTATGGTCAAAGAAGATGCTTGATATAATTTAAATCTTCTTAAATTTATTGAGACTAGTTTTGTGTTCTACTATGTGGTCTATCCCAGGAAATATTCCATGTGCATTTGAAAAGAATGTATATTCTTCTGCTTTGAGGTACAATGCTCTGATAATATTAATTATGTCAATTTGATATAATGTTTTAAGGTCGTTGGTTTTTTATAGATTTTCTCTCTGGAAGAGCTATCCTTGAATCAGTGGGGTGTTGAAATTCCCTATTATGACTATATTTCTGTCAATATTTCTCTTTATGCCCATTAAGATTTGCTTTACACACTAAGGTGCTCTTATGTTGAGTATGTAAATGTTTACTAGGGTTATATCTTCTTGTTGAATTATTCCATTTATCATTATGTAGTGTCCTTCTTTCTCTTTTACTATAGCCTTTTATAAAGTCTGTTTTGTCAAATATAAGTATTGCTACCCAAGTATTTTTCTCCTCTCCATTTGTATAAAACATTTTTTCATATACTGACTTTTAGTCTGTGTGTATCTTTTGATTTGAGGTAGATGAGTCTTTTTTTCTTATCCATTCAGATACTCTATGTCTTTTGATTGGAACACCTAAACCATTTACATTTAAAGTGATTATTGATAGATATGTATTTATAGTCATTTTATTTTTAACTCATTTTCTTGGTTCTCCTTATCTTCCTCCTCCTCCTTCTTCATCCTCCTCTTCTTCTTCTTGCAAGCCCTTTAACATTTGTTGCAATACTGGTTTGGTAGTAACAAGCTCCTTTAGCTTTTTCTTGTCTGGGTATTTCTTTATTTCTCCTTCAGTTTTAAATGATTTCCTTGCTGGGTAAAGTACCCTTGTCCTTGGCTTTCATTACCTTGAATATTTCATGCCAATCCCTCCTGGCCTGTAGTGTTTCTGTTAAGAAATCAGATGACAGTCTAATGGGAGGTCTCTTTTAGGTAACTAACTGCTTTTCTTTTGTGGCTTTTAAGATTCTCTCCTTGTTTTTTAAGATATGCCATTTTTATTATGATCTTTCTTGTTGTGGGCCTCTTTAGGTCCTTCTTGCTTGGGACTTTCTGTGCTGTCTGGAGTTTTGTGTTTTCTTCCTTTACCATGTTAGGGAAGTTTTCAGTCATTGTATCTTAAACTGTTTTCTTGATCCCTTGGTCATTCTCCTCTCCTAGTAACCCCATGAAGCATTGTTGTTACACTTCACATTGTTCCAGAGGTTTTGTAAACTCTCCTCATTTAAAAAGAAAATTTATTTTTGCTGCTCATCTTGGGTATTTTTTTCTACATTGTTTTCCAAGTCATTGATTCAATCTTCTGCTTCAACTAACGTACTTTTTATTAATTCCAGTATACTATTTATTTCATATATTGTATTCTTTATTTCTGACTTGTCCTTTTCATGGTTTCTATGTGTTCCTTAATGCTGTTGAACATCCTTATAATCATTATTTTAAACTCTGTATTTGACAAATTACTTACTTCCATTTCACTTAGTTCTTCTGGAGAATTCTCCTGTTCTTTCATTTGGGGCCTGCTTTTGTGTATGAGGTGATCTGCAAAAACTTTGTCAGACAGGTGATCTGCAAAAACCTATGTCAGACAGATGACTGTGAGTTGCCCTAGGCGACCTGTTAGGATCTATCATAGATCCACAGCTTGTGGTTCCCTGTGCTGGGCCTGGTTATGTGCAGAAAGAACCTAGGTGCACATGAACACCAGCTTTTGCCAGCCTGGGGCCTAAGGGAGGGTCAGCTAAAGTCTCAGAGCTCCGAGAGATCTGCCTTCACCTGCAGGCTTTCTGTTAGTCTTAATCACTGAAATATCCTCCAGCTGTACTCATCAGCAGCCTGACTTAAGCTCCACAGGGGTGGGGTGAGAGGGACTCCTGAGCATGAGGGTATTGCTTTCCCTCAGGTTGATGCTGCATGGATGGAGTGCTTTGCCTGAGAAAGATGGCTTCTGCAGTATGGGGAATGACTCAACACAGGGATCCTGGCTGCTGACATCAGCTGTCTCCCTGGAGCCATCAACCCCAGACTTTCCTCATGTGTTTCTAGTCCATTCTGCCCTCCCTCTACTGGAGCCCAGGGTAAGTGGCTGCAAACAATATTTTGAGTTTGGCTCTTTGAGACTCTCTACATCTCTTTCCATCATCTCTCACTGGCAGACAGAAACCTCACCACTTTTATAGCTGGATGTTATTTGGATTTCTTTCCCAGTTCTGGTGCTGTAAGCTACGAAGCCCAGCTTGGGTTTAGACCCCACAGTTCTCAGGGGGAACTGAAATATCCCTCCAGAAATTCAGCTGCTGCCTTTGGGAGTCCAGCCAGCCCTCTTGCACCTCCATACTTTCTACCAGTCTTGTGTTGGTGAGGTTTCTTTGTAAGTTCTTGGGTATAGAGCTTTCTCCAGCTAGTATTCAGTTGGTTAGTCAGGATGGTTTCCCTCTAATATAATTGTAGTTCCAGTCTGGTTTTGGGAGGACGTTAGTGTAGCTCTCAAATACTCTGCCGCTGTCTTGGATCTCATTCAATAAAATCAATTTTAAAGTTGACAACTTTCAGCCAACAAACACCATTTTCTGTAACAAATTTTTTTCAAGTAGCATTTTCTTTAGCATACATAATGTTAATAAAAGATGGCAAGAGTTCAATATTAGAATAGTATGTTTGATATTTTATTTCATTTTATTTTTAATTGAATTTATTAGGGTGACATTGGTTAATAAAATTATATAGATTTCAGGTATACAACTCTACAATATACCATCTGTATATTGAATTGATATTTGATATATTAAATAAACAGATTTAGAAAAGATTTCAATTAAGGATTATTTATTTTATTATATTTTAGATTTTGTTGTATACATAAGGTATATAATTTCTTACTCTTATCTACCTAAATAAAAGTTAATGCATGATACTTTGCTTTATATTCTCAGAATCCCTCATGTTAGCAATTTCTCATTCTCTCAAGCTTGTTGTAAAAACAATAAACTTTAATTTTGGCTGGTTTAGCTCAGTGGATTGAGCGTCGGCCTGCGAGCTAAGTGTCGCTGGTTCGATCTTCCAGTCAGGGTACATCAGAGAAGGAAAACTCTGACTCCAAAAAACCTCCGCTGCCTTGCGGCATACCTCTTCTGGGGAAAGGCTAAGGGAGTAAACCCCGACAGAAAATCCGGAGCCGGAGTCCCTAAGGCAGTTTGACGTTGTAGTCAACACCGGCAACTCCTGCCGCGCACCTGAAGCCAAGCTGTATCGACTCCATCTTTCCCTTGGACCCTTCAGCTGCGAAGAGAGGGGGAGTCTGCTGCATGGGCAACAGCAGACCCTCCATATCACCCTGCCCAGGCTCTGTAGCTTCAGCTCCACTGGAGAGGACACTCCAGCGTCATTGCAAGATGTCGATTCAACACGGGAGGAGACAGATACCGTGTCACTCCTGAGTCGGACTGCACAGCCATTCTCGGCGGTGCAGATAGACACTTGAGAAGCTACACCATCGTCTCTCGAGACGGACGGCTGCCGACGACGACGACGACGACGACGAATGAATTAAATATGGGTGCATATAAATAATATATATTCATTCTTCTTAATATGTGTGCTATAATTTACTCACTTACAATTTACTATTTGGACATTTAGATTTATTCCTATTATTTACTCCTGTAGATAATGCTGCAGTGGATTCTTCGTGAAAGGAATTTTATTCATATTTGTAGCTTTTTTGGGAGGGATTACTAAGTCATAAGTTAAGAATATTTTAAAATGATACATAATGCATTTAAAATGATATGTAATAATTCTTTGATTTGTAGAAAACTTGTAATATTTGAATCTGTCATCAGCAGAAGTTCTAATTTTGTTACATAGTTGTATAATTGAATATTATTAAAAATACTTTTGAAATTTGATAGGCAAAAAATAGTAACTCATTGTTGATTAATAAAATTATTTCTATGAGTATTGTTTAAAGTTAATAATTTTAATAGTTTATTTGAACTTCTTCTTTGACTTAACTGTTCATTACTAGGGATAAAGGAATAATTTTGTTCTTTTTCATTCTTTTTACAGTAAGGATACTGTAACAGAACCCATGGGCTGCCTGGATTGAAACAGAATTCACAGGTTGTTCAGTTATGAGGGGCTCAATTGCTAGAAAGCATAACTCCCAATACCAGAGTTTGGTGGAAAAAAAAAGGAATTATTTATTTAAAGATTATACAGATTTAGATTAATGGTAGATTTCTGCCATTAACTTTTACTTTCTTTAAAATGCCCTAAACACATAGTTCTGCTTCCCCCTGCCAAACCAGGCTAGTTTTAGGATAGAAAAGTCAGAGGTACTGTTTCCTTTTAGGAAAACAGAAGTCCATGGCTTGTATTTCCCAGACACAGTTCAGCTTTACCAGGTGCTTCCACTCATTTGTACCTAACTGGGGAAGTTTTGCCTGTGCCCTGGTGTTTTTCAGCTCTTAATTCAGAACTATGTGGCTCTCTTCAATCCATGTGGCTCTCTCTCTACCTCTTTGCATACTGTGTGGTGTTCCTCTGGTTAATGGCTGCCACCTTATTTTTAAGTGCCTGACTGTGGCCTGTGATACAGTGGGTATGATGACCAGTCATGGCCACTTGTAGAAATTTGTGTAGGCCCCATAATCTTTTCATCACCATTCTATCGTCAAAGCCCCTCCCACCTCCTTGGCTTATGAATGGCCATAGTTATTTACATATTAAGAAACTAAGTATCTCTCAGGAAAATGGCTGTTCTCCACTGAGTCCCATCCCCCATCCCCAAACCACGGGCTGTGGGAAACTTTTGGGAACCCTGCCCTGAAATAATACTAAGCACTTATCTATCGTATTTATTGTAAATATTTTCCCAGTCTGTCATTTGTCTTTGATTATAATTTATGTGGTTTGCTGTGTTGAAATTTAAATTTCATGTAGCTTAATCCATCAGCCTTTTATGTTGTAACATCTTTTATTTTAATCTTAGAACATTCTTCCTTAGGATATTAAATAAATATTCATTAACATTTTCTTGTAGCTTGAAAAGTTGGATTTTAAATTATTGGTTTTATTCTTGTATTTTATATAATTTGAGTGTGCTTAGAAATGTTTGTATGTGTGTTGGGAGACAATCCTTCATTTATCTTTCATGATCCTGCACGTGTTGCATGAGAGGCACTAACTTCCTTTTGTTTCACACCCTTTTCAAAGATGTTTGTATAGCAAACATCCTTGGAAAACAGACATATTGTCTCCCTCCAGAGTAAAGGGCAGGCATACTTACTGAATATTATAAAATATTCAGGTTCCCTAAACTCAGAGTTTCTCTCCTGTATTGCAACCCACTATGTGAGACAGAATAAATTGCGCCCATTTGCATCCCCTCTGTGAGATCTGGGGCAAGAGAAACTGATGCAAGTATATTTAGGCTCAGAAGGCTTGCTGAACCTTTTTTTCCAACAGAGAAAGCATCCAGGAAACTGGCAAGCTAATATGTTGGCAAGTAGGGAGTAATTTCAGACATTTCACTGTTTAATTGTCAATAATGGCTGATGAAATACTTGCTCATTAAGCAGGTCTATATCATTTTATTATATTTTCTAGATATACTTAAAAATATCCAAGGAATAGTTCATATTTTTAAGCCTATGATTGTGTGAATGTTATAGTGATAGAATTAAAAGACTAGTTTCCAATAGCCTGGTCTTTAAAATGAGTATTTAGAGACCCATTTGATTGCATTTATAAAAATTTATTAATGAAAATCTGTGTTCCACAGTTTTGATCATATTGCCATTTAAAATTGCTTGATTAAGCAATAGGTCGTACTTAATGAGGGTAGCTAAAATGACATTTTTTGAATAATGAATTAAAGCATAAAAATTTATTTAGGAGATCATGGGTAAAGAAAAAGAATACTAAACATTTAGTTTAGAATCCCATAAATTAATATAGTACTCCAGAGTTTTCAATATATGTATCAAAAGACAATGACTGACAGAAATTTTGATGCTATGATATAAAAGCAACCTGAAGAAACTGAAAATTTCAACTGATCATTTTAATGTTTAATGTTAATAAATGCCACTTGAATATTTTTAATATTAAACAGGTGAAAAGTTCTATTTTGTTATTATATTTAGAAATAGGTGATCATTCTCAGTATTTTTTCAGTTAAAAAATGCAAAATAACACATAATGTAATTTTAACTGTCAGCTGCTGCTGCAATAACATAATCCCAACATTTCTATGGCTTACAGTAACAGCATTTTTTCCATTCATATTTCATAAGCTTAGGGTTTGACTGTGAATTGTAGTGACCTGGATGAGGTTCTAGGCCATAGATCAGATTCAGGTATTCTCCAAAACTTTTTCATTTTGGGACTGAGATGGAAGGAGCAGCTTCTATCTGGACAGGTCTTTTTTTCCTGTGTGTGGTCACAGGAGCAAGAAAGGGCAAGGCAAGCAATGCAATTCTATTTGGACCTTCTGCTCAGAGATGACAAATATTACATCTACTCCCATCTCAGTGACCAAAGCCTGTCACATCTGTGGGCTGGAAAGTAAACTCATTGTGATTGAATTGGCAAGAGAACAAATACTTGTGAACATATCATATAATTATTGCAGCAAAGCATTTATGGTACATGAAATAAAGATTTAAAACATTTATTAACTAAAAATTGTGTAACAATTGATTGGAATTACAGTACATTGCAGTTGAGAATCAAAAGGCCACTGTTCTCCTCATTTCTCATCTATATTACTGTATTTCTGTCATACTAATATGACTCTGTTGCCCCACCTTCTGAAATTTCACATACAATATAGGGTTTCAGTTGAGAAAGCAACAAAGTTTTGTATTGCTTTAAACTATGGATTATTTAATGTACATAAGAACCATGTTTATATTGATCCACTAATTAAGGTATATTACAATTTCCAAACCTCTTTGCAAAACACATATAAGGCATTTGTAGAAATCAATCAGTCTAGCTGGAGAGTAGGGTTTTTGCAGATCATTGGAAAATTAATTTGGAGAAATGGTCCAGATTGTATAGGCTGGTCAGTTATCAGTTTATCTTATTTGCAAGGAGCCAAATTAAAACAAAACGTTTCATCCTCATCCTAGTGGTTTACTAATTTTTAATTCAGGAAGGGAAATAGAAGTTGATCTAACTATGTCTTCTCTGCTAAAATCCTTTGCTAATCCTATTTCTCAAGGCCCTGTTAAAATATTGTCTATATCATAGAAGCTGCCTCGAGGCCACAACAATCTTTTCATTGCATTGAAGTCAAAGACTAAACTTCTCGCTCCAAGGATTGATTGTGCTTTGGTCAGTAAATTGATGAAAGAAAAGTTTTCAGAACTAAGATGAGAAATTATGAAATCATGTGTCAGAAGCCATATTTGACCCACTATTCCCTGCTTTGAATACAATCAAGAAAAAAATATTTTTTCATTTTAAATTCCTCATTGTTTTTGATGGCAATATTTTAGTAGTGCCTCCAAAATATTAGATGATATCATTATAATATTTATTTAGAAATGTATATATAAAATATATGTGGTATATATAGTATATATATCAAGCATACACTATATATATTTATATCTCATATATACACACATATATATATACATATTTTTTACATATGTATATACTCATAGATTATATTCTATATTAATTTCATTTAGATAGTAAAAGGGATTTACAAAATACTTTTAAAATAGGATACTGGGTCTGATAAAGTTGAGAACTATGCACTATAAGATTATATGTAGGGGATTAAATTTATAAATATCATTTTGGCATCATGATCAAGGGAGGATTACAAGATATTGAGACTTGAGACAACCAAAAATAATGAGTGCCTGAACTTGGTAACTGTTATCTGTTTTATAGATTGTGAATCTAGACAGGCTTTATTTGAACAGAGTGCTATTGCTAAGAAGCAACTTAAAATAAGTATTTAAAAGTAATTAAAAAATGTTAAGTTTCTAAGAAAACTTAGGAATATAGATATATGAAAAAGTTATCCATGATTCTTTACACAAGTGACATTTACTATAAATATTTTTATTGAATTTCTTGTCTATAAATTTTGCAAGCATTTGAAAAATCTTCAGAAATGATTTTTGAAATAAGACAAGTACCTCCATGTAGCAAAAGAAATCTAATAAAGCAGAAATTTCTAATATGAAAAACACTTTCCATCATTAGTCCCAATTCCTGGATAAAATTACATTTTATTGTTTTTATAGTCTCCTTATGGGTAAGATAGAGCATATCACTTGGAATTCCAATAGAGAGGGAATCTTTTGGTCTGTCTTCCATATAACTGTGTGTCTGTGTAGGTAAAATTGACATATAATAAACTGTGCATTTTTAAAGTTATATCTAGTAAGCTTTTTTATATGCCTATGAAACCATCATCACAATCAAGATAATGAACAATTTCATTACCCAAGAAGTTTTCTTTTTCACCTAAGTATTAATTTTCTCCTAATTCTCCCCTCCTGTATAGCCCAGGCAACCAAAGATCTGCTTTTTGTCACTATGGATTAGTTTGTATTTTTCTAAAATTTTATATAAATAAAATAATACAATATACAAGGCCTGTCCAGAAAATATCCAGCCACATGCCATGAAAAAGACATTTATTGAAGAAGATACAAGAAACATTGTACATAGGACAATGACATCTCAGTCCCTTTCAAAGTAGGCACCTTGGGACCTCACACAGTTTTCCCAGTGTCTCTTCCACTGTTCAAAACACTTTGCAAAATGCTTTGTTGGAATTGCCATCAGCTGCCCCATCATATTGTTCTGAATCTCATTGGTGGTTTGAAATCTCTTCCATTTCAAAGGTGATTTTAATTTGGAAAAAGCCAGAAGTTGCAGGGCACCAAATCTGGGCTGTTGGGGGGTGCTTCATCACCTGGGTGATTTGATATTTCACCAAAAATCTCTGCATGTGATGTGGTGCATGAGTGGGCGTGGTGTTGTGATGAAGCTGCCAATCACCAGTTTCCCATAGCTGTGGCCATTTTCATTGTATTGCATATCTCAAGTGATGAAGAAATTGAGGTAGTACTTCTTGTTAACTGTTTGGCCTGGAGGAGCAAACTCATGATGCATAACACCTTCCCAATAAAAAAACACAGTTAACGTGGCGATGATCCTGCTGCAACTTTGTTGTGCCTTCTTTGGGTGTGGAGACCCAGGTGATTTCCATTGGGATGACTGGGTCTTCACTTCCAGATCATAGCTGTAGACCTATGATTCATCTCTGGTTATGACCTTTTTGAGGAAATCTGGTTCATTGGTAGCAGTTTGAGTCAAGTCATTAGCAACTGCAGTATGATCTTCATTCTGCTCTGGTAGCAGAAGCTGTGGAACAAATTTTGCCACAACATATTTCATGTCAAGATCCTCCATCAAAATCTTAGACACAGTAATTTTTGGAATCCCCAGATCAGCTTCTAGTTCTCGCACTGTCAATCTCCCATCTTTGTTGACTGCAGTCCATACACATTCAACATTCTCAGGTGCTCTGCTTATTGCAGGCCTTCTGGAATGTGGATCACTTTCAACAGATTCTTGATCATCTTTGAAGTGTTTGTGCCACACTTTTATTTGTGCTGCACTCATTGCATCATCCCTGAAAGCCTTCTGCATCATCTGAATAGTTTCCATGGAGGAAAGTTCAAGCTTAATGCAAAATTTGATGCAGATTCATTGCTCTACTCAGTCATTTTGAATACAATGGCCACACAGTACACGTGCTCACTCAGCAACATCTACTGCCCCCACTGACTAATACAGAGAAGTTGTCATTGTTCACACATGCACATTCCAGTCCACTCTCTTTGGCTTACAGGTTACATTGATGTCACAGAAACCATTCTCATTATATTAGCAATGGCTGGACTTTTCTGGAAAAACCTCATGTGCATGCCAATAAAATGTCAGACTCAACTAAAACACGATATGATAGATAGAGGAAATAGTCTATTTTAAAATTGTATATCTGTTTTAGGTGAAGAAAGAAAGTCTTCAATTTTTTAAAGAAAATGTCTGAATAGGGGTTCACAAAATATTATAATCAGCAAGTATAAATCCCCCAAAGTCACAGCTCACTGTGAGCACCAAAATGTTATAAAAGCAAATTGCAAGCAAATGTAATTGTAACTTACATTTCTAGAGTAATTTCCAGAGGCTGTGGGGCATGAGTCTGGGGTCCAACTGCTGGTGTTTTCATTTAATATGTGACCACTTATTTAAACTCTTTAATATTCAGTTTCATTGTTTTAAAAAGAGATAAATACTATATTATTTTTACTTATGTGGAATCTAAAAACAAACAGACAAACAAACAAAACAGACTCAAACTCATAGAATCAGAGAACAAATTAATGGCTCCCTGATTGGTGGGAGGGGGTTGGGAGGATGGGTGAAAAAGTTGAAGGTGTTAAGAAGTACAAATTACCAGTTACAAATATAGTAACAGGGAATATAATCAACATTGTAATAACTATGAATGGTGTCAAATGAGTATTAGACTTAAAAGGTGATCATTTTGTAAGTCATTTAAATGTCAAATCATTATGTTGTACACTTCAAACCAATATAATATTGCATGCCAAGTGTAATTGGAAAATTAAAAAATTCAATGACACATCACAATAAACAAACTAAATGAGAAAAAAGAATAAATAATTCTTATAGCGATCATGACAATTGAATGCATAAAGTATATAAACTATCTAACACCAAAAGCCCTGGCTGATGTGGCTCAGTGGATTGAGTGCTGGCCTGCGAACCAAAAGGTGACTGGTTTGATTTCCAGTCAAGGCACATGCCTGGGTTTTGGGCCAGGTTCCCAGTTGGAAGCATTCGACCAGCAATCGATCAATGTATCTCTCACACAGTGATATTTCTCTTCCTCTCTTTTTCCTTTTCTTCCTCTCTCTCTAAAAATAAACAAATAAAGTCTTAAAAAAAAAGTAATGTAACAAGTATTTGGGATTGCCAGTAGTACTTAACTAACCTTAACTATTTCTGGATCTGTGGAATATTACAGGGATGTCCTAAATATATCAAAGCTGCCATACCTACTATGAAAATGGCACCTCTGACTATATATTTTTTCCACATGCGGTGACTTCCAAAGCAAGCTTTTGAAATGAGTGGTACTTGCTACAATAAATAAGAACACAGTCTCACCAAAGGGAACCTCACAGTCCTTTTTAGATTGACAAGAGGCAGTATGGCATGGAGCATATTGGACATGCAGTAAATCCTCAATAAACCTCAATGAGATGAAAGTTATTGTTTATGATTTAAAGTATGAAATTCTAAGAGCAATGAAATGTTTGCTGTTATAGATGCTTTTTGAGTTACAATGGGTTATATTCTGATAAACCCAAGTAAGTGGAAAATATCATGAGTTGAAAAAGCATTTAATACACCTAACCTACCAAATATCGTAGCTTAGCTTAGCCTACCTTAAGCATGCTCAGAATACCTACATTTGCCTATTGTTGGATAAAATCGCCTTACACAAAGCCAATTTTATAATAACGTATTGAATATCTCATGTAATTTTTAATACATATTGATTTCATACCATTGTAAAGTTGAAAATCATTAAGTTGAACCATTGTAAGTCCAAGACTGCCTGTATTTGCATTGTTTTTACCAAGGTGAAACAATGGCTCAGTAGTGAAGGAGAGAATACACCTTCTTTCTACCTGTGCTTCATATAACCCTGTGAGCATTATTGTAGCATATTGATCCTTGAGTAGGATACATTGTCCTTTTAAAAATGTATAGAGAATTTTGTGTGACAACCCATCTTTAAGTAGCTTCACGCATTCCTTTTATCCAGAAGAGTTAGATATGACTCATCAAGAGTCAATTGTTTCCATTCAATGCTGCTTAAAAATAAAGCCCCAGATGCCTGTGTCTCTCTGTCCCAAGCACTTCCACCAGAGGGCTTCTGTAAGGTATAGGAATAAGGGGATACATTTTCATGATAACCACAAAATGTGAGTTCAAGCATGACACATTAAACACTGGAAAAAATATTAACTTATGACAACCTTCCAGATTTCCATCCAGGACATCTCCCACCCCTAAGAAGGAGGGTTTTCATATAATGAGAATATGATTTTACTAAAAATGATTATTGTTTATCTGAAATTCAAATTTAGCTGGCTGACCTTTTATTTGCTAAATTTGGCAGCCCTATGGGCAGGGTAAGATACATAGTTTAAAAATATTACACAGCCAGGGAAGTTAAACTGAATATAAATATACCATTGAAATGGACCCTTCAAGAGCTGCAGTGTCCCCAGGTGTACTATGTGGGCTCCTTTTTAAGAACCACATAGAGTGAACTTGAGGTAGACAAAGTCAGCAGACTCATTTCTTGAAGACTATTACTGGTATCTGAATTGAAATAAAAAAAAAATCATTTTAACAAAGTCTCCAAGATTCATTAAAATATATCCCTCTAATGCTCTCACCAGTAACCCCTTCCTCTCCCTCCTTCAGCCTATCAACATCATATCCCGTCTTATTCTTTCAGGTGCCCTTTCAACACAGAGCTTGAATTTCACTTACAATCTTTTGTCTCATTAATAATGATGCAGAGTCTAGTTAAAAAAAACATCAAATAAGAAAAGAAGCAACTTTAAAGCAATTTTCTAGGCAAAACAATAATTTCACATGTTATATGACAAAATAAGTGTCTGACATCCATCCCCATCATCTTTAAGATTTGACAAGTTCCTAATTTTTTATTCTTTCAGATCCTGAACTACTTCCCTCTTCTTGGAACATTCTGTTTCATCATTGACTCCAAGTAGCTCACTGATAGTTCTATTATCAGTTCATATGAAGCTTCCTTTAAGAACAACAATAAAACAAACAAACAAAAAAAAGAAGTCCTCCAGAATCCCCAAATCCAGACTAGTTGTCCTGACCATGTGTTCCCTTAGCTTCTGTGTTTCCCACCTTAGCCCCTGCTACTCTATAATTGTCCATTCACACATCATCACCTATTGCCAAGTCCAAGTTCTATGTAGACAGGGATATTGTGGTTGTAGTACAGTGCCTAGAACATAGCAGTTCCTAAATATTTATCAATAAATATGTAAATTCATAATAGTCTTCTGTGGCTCTACCTCCTATTTTAAAAGATTATTTATTCTTAACACAAATATTACTAAATAATAAGTTCCTTTGTGGATGGAAAAGATTCTCTCATATTACTATTTTATAGGCAGAAAATACTTAAATATTTTTTCTGAAGAACAGGAAATGTGTCACAATAATTTTTAAAATATGCAATACCTGTCTAGTTAGGGGCACTGACATCTTTTTCCTTAGATTATCAAATAAAAAAATGACAACAGCAAATACAACAATAGCTGCCTTGTGTGAATGAATCAAAATTTTACCTATTGCCCTGGCCGGTGTGGCTTAGTTTGTTGAAGTGATATTCCATTCACTGAAAGTTTGTGGATTCAATCTCTGGTCAGGGCACATGTCTAGGTTTTGAGTTCCATTCCTGGTTGAGTGTGTACAAGAGGCAATCTATCAATATTTTTCTCTCTCCCTTCCTCTCTCTCCCTCTCTCTAGAATCAACAAATATACCCTTTGGTGAGGATTAAAAACAAACAAGAAAAATATATCTATTTTTGTAAGATTGGCAAAAATATTTTTTTTGGTGTGTCACAGAATTTTAGTAATTAGTATATGTGCCATGAGATGAAAAAGTTTGAAAATAACTGGACTAGAAAACTGCTTAGAGCTAAAATTTCCCCTGTATTGAGGCAAAATGTTTTAGAATATTCTATCCACTGACTCATGATTTATGAGGTTTTGTATTCTAGTCATTTGGAAGAAAGACTATTCTGTGTCCTGCGTGAGTTCTGGGCATTGTGTTCTCTACATGTGGTTCTCTCCCTGACTTGGGTTTTTCCTCATATGCATATTCTTATCAGTGCTCAGCTGAAGACGGAGAGAAACCTTCTTCTTTTTTTTTAAATAAAGTTTTATTTTTCAAAATGTACAGCTGGTGGGACCTGTTGTTCATGCATCTTTGGTATTTCTGGAGTAAATTACTTGGGCTCTGTGCTTTGAAACTAGTTTAATAAGTCCTTTACTAAGGAGCTTTTGCAGGGCTGCCCTGGCCAAGGAACCATAAATCTTCAGTTGCTCAGAGACAATAGCTGGGGTTATAAGGTTGTATTTGGGAACTTTCTTACAGAATTTGTCACATGTTCTTTGTCAAACAAGGCTAGGTTATTGAACTTGTCCTGAACTTTGCCTTTGAACCACTTCTTCTTTTTGGCCTTGCCTCCAGATTTGTTCACTGGGTCTTTGTCTTTCCTGGTTGACTTTCCAACATCTTTTTTCTTCTTGTCATCCTTGGGCAGCAGAGCAACACTTCTGGAGAGGCTGCTATTGTTCTGTAGAGGAATCTTTTTAGATCTCTGAAACTTTTTCTTTATAGCTCTCTCCTCTGTGGTATTCTCCTTTGAAAACACTAGCTGTCTTAGTGTCCACTCCCCCGATACTCCATCTTCAATCTCAGACCACCGGCATCCACTTGGGTTCCTCATTACTATGCTGCAGTTTGGGAACTCTCTTTAGGCAGTAACCTAGGGATAACCATAGGATCATATTATTTTCCCCTTCTTTCATAGGGGTTCCTGTCCTTTGTTGCCTGATATCCATTGTCTTGAAAGTTATTGTTTTATATATTTTTTCAGGTTCTTAAATTGTTTAAGGAGGGATGGTAAATTCAGTTCTTGTTATTCTTTTTTGACTGAAAGTGGAAATCCATTCTTCTTTCTTAGAACGTTCTTCTTCCTAAAATGATTTATAGAAGTAAAATTAAAGTTTGCTTACTCATTTCAGGGAAAATTTCACCTCTAGCCATATGGCATGGTATTACTTTTTCAAATCCCAGAAATCTAATTAAACTTCACCAGAAAATAATGGTCAAAACATTAAAAATTCTAGGATTTCATTTAAATTTATTTTGTGTGGTCTTATAATCATGCCTTCAGCCTAGGTTACTACATCTGCATTGACCACCCGCAGTTTAGTAGCTCCCAGCCTTCCTCGGCCATCTTTCCTTTTCACACAAATCATCTCTTTTTCTATCTAATGTCATTTACTCCAGACCTTTCCATCCTCAACTCCTTTATCAGTTTCTCTTTCCTCTCCCAAAGACCACCTTGTCTTCTTGAACTGAAACTAAATTCACTCAACTTCTAGGTACCTCTGCAAAATGACCTGCCATATCTCCCATGTTCCTTCTTTCTCTTCTGTGTAAGAGTATGTCTCTAATCTAAGGTGAATTCCTTTTTTGACTGCGGATCCTGCCCCTTTCCACCTCGGCATAAATTTTGCTTCATCAATTAGTCACATTTTTTTTTCAAATTATTATTAGAATTAAATATTGAGCTATTGAAAAGACTGATTGCCACAAATGTAAGTTTGTATTGTTTGTAGTATTTTGACTCATGTCAAAATGATCCAGGGCAGAATAAGCTAGCAATGAACATCAAATGGGCATTTTGTTTCTGGCTTTCTGTCCATTTTTCCACATAAATATACTCTAAGTCATTCAGAGGAAAGATAATTTGTAATGATCTATGGCAGAAATGAGACAAAAATAATAATAGCTGCCATTTGTTGAGTGGTTAGTTGGACCAGATCCTGTTCGAGGTGCTTTATATACATCTCCTTTGTTAATCCTCAAATACCCTGCATAAATAACATCTCAGTTGTTAACATGATAAAAATGGGGCTCATGGAGGCTAAGAAATTTATCTAGGTTACTGAGGACTTAGTAAAGCCTCAGACAAAGGTATTTTAAACAAGTAGTGTACTTGTGAAGTAATCCAAAAAAGTGAAGAAAAAGAGGAAGCAAAACAAGAAAGAGAAATAAAGGACATATGATTGAGTTAGTTAGCCTCCTCTATGGGAGACTGGAGCTCTATGTAACTAACTGGTGTCTTCTGAGGAGCCTTAGGAAATATGCCAGAGAACTGTCCTCCCAGGGGACCAAGGAGGGAAGCATTGAGTCATCAGCTCCCATTCTCTACTGGTCAAGCCTGGTCAATAAAACATTTAGAAGATTAATGCCTCTAAAAGTTTAGACTATGTAGAAATGTTCTTACAAAGTGTCACTCCCAGCTATAACTCTTCTGCCCCCATGCTTTGTGGATGAGTGATATTATAGTTTTCTGAATTATCCTTCCAGTGTTTCTTTTAGTAAAGATAGGCAGATATATGTGTATTTTTATATTTTCCTTTGTTTCTTAGATAAAGGGCACACATGTTGTTTTGTGTTTTCCTTCTTTTCATTTAAAATGTCTTCTGGAAAGCACTCCACATAATTCACTATTTTTGTTATTGTGCTAAGTAAAATTTAAATGCTAATCACAAATTTAAAAATATCATTGTGGGACAAGAAGAAATGACTTGCATTTCACTTTAAACAGACACATCATTTAATTCCTTCATTGAATTAATAGTGTTTATGATGGATTCTCAAATGTGTGTCCTGATTAGTACAGTACTAGTTCCTTTCTTTTTTACCATACTTATTCGGGAGTTGAAAATTTTAAAGTGGAGAAAATTATTAATGTGTTTATAAGCTAGCTGGTGTTCCAATTCAAATAGAATCTCTAATTTCAACATGTGAGCACATGTGTGTTGGTAAATTCTCATTAAATTATCATAAAATTAATGGTTTCTGGGTTCACCTTTATTTTTTATTTAAACACAAGGTTAAAAAAATTCTTCCTACTTTTGTCATTTCAGATTGCTCTAGAGTGGCTCTGTGAATCATTATAAATACATGGCATTTCACCTGTGAAGGGTGAGTATAATGGTTTTCCTTTCATGAAACATGTGGCTCAGGTTTTGAAAGCTTTTTTATTAAAGGAAAGTAAACAACTCTCCATTACAGACAACTTATTCTACTTGTTTTATTAAGATTTGGTGTAGATGAATAATTTAGACCTGTTATATTGAGTTCTTGAAATTAGATTGCATAATCACTTGAATTATCCTTTAGTTCCTTGAGTTCAGAAAATATAATGCTATGTAAGTTCAATATGAATGTTGTGATTAAAAATATAAATGTCAATTTAGTACAATACCAAAATGTATCTTAAACTATTATTTTTCAGTGCTAGAAGAGACAGTATTTGTATTACTAATGCTTTTGAAGTTGTCAGCAATGTGTTGCAGATTTATTTTACATGTAATAGTAGAAAGAACACTGGACCAGAACCATAATAGTTTGGATCATTGTCCTGGCTGTGAAGGTTTTGAATATCTAATCTCGTTGGAAGATCTCTTCAACATTTTTCAGTCTAGTTCTCTGATTTATGGGTTTCACTAAGGAAATTTAAAAAATGGGATACTCTCTTGGGTTGGCAACTTTTAATTTTATCAAATAAAACATTAAACTATGGTACTAGTAGCTGTAACTAATGTTCCAAAAAAAAAAGAGCATTTTAACACTCACACACACACACAAATATACTCACACACAAAGCCATGAATTCCCTAATATGAAATACTTTAGGCTGAACAAATATAGCTTCATTAAACAAACAAACAAACAAACAAAACACCATAGATAGCACAGGGGAAAGAGAAATTTTTTCCCCTTTTATCCCTATCTTTATTTCTTTCTTTATCTCATCAGTTATGGGGAAAAAAATGGAGGGATTTATTTTAAAAACAGACTTCATTAACATAATACTACATTGACTTAATGTAGGAGAGGCAATCGATATTAGCAAGAGAGACATTTGTTTGTCTTGTAGAGACCTCAATTTGATGGTCCTAATTCCCCTCCAGAAACATACACTAAGGACCTAACATAATGCATAATGGAAAAGTGGGAGAAGAGGAGTGGAGAAGAAAAGATCAAGAAGATCATGAGGACAGAATGGTGAAGGGAGGGAGAAGAGGGAAACAGAAGTGAATAGAAGAAGAAGAGGAGTTAACAGATGTTGAGACAAACACTGAATTGACTGAATATTAATTTGGGGGGTAGTAAGAATATCATTTGGACTATATGTATGAAATTTATCTCATAATAAGATATACTTCTGAGTAATTGATTGCTCATAATTCATTTCTAGGGTATTTATGTTTTCTTCCAGTTGTTAAAAACTTTATCAAGGGCTAGCTTTTGGGATCTACTAATTTGAAATACTTTTAGTCTGCAAGAAAGTGAAGGTTTTACATCCCAAATGCTTTTTTTCTGTGCTTCAGATGTCCATTGTTCCTTCTTCATCCAGATAATTTCTTTTCATTTTTCATGATTCATTACAAATAGTAACTCCTCCAAAAATCTTTCTAGCTTCTTTTTCTAAATCTGGTGTCCTTCCTCTGTGTTGTCATAGCACTCTTGTAATTTTTAACTTTTAGAAATGATACTGAATCATATTTGTCTTGTTTTAATGGTTTGTCTTCTACTTATGTATAATATTCCTGACAGTAAGAACTATATCTTAACTTTTTTTGCACCTCACTTTGTGTTGAATGAATAAATGTTATTTCATATTCATGAGTCCTTATGCTTGCTAGTTCCCTGCCTAGCTGTTCTTTCTTCTTTTTTGCTGGGAAATTCCCCCTTATGTTTTAATATCCTTCATATTAAATCACTCTGTCAAGTCTTTCTTGACCTCTTCTCTTACTGCAACAGATTTGATGATTTGACCCTCTGCCCTAATTTTGTACTTTTCATTAAAGAGTAATTTTCAAAATAGTAAAATTATGTCTCTCACTTAAATATAAATTAAAACACATGTGAATTATTTTATTTAAGTCATCAATTAATGAGTGAACCAGTAAGATGCCACAACAACTTTAAATGAGAGTTGGATTTATGAAGATTTATGTATTTACTGGACAAATCCATATGCATTGCCCTGTAGAGGAACAATTTACACTACTGTGGACAAGGAACATCTGCATCACCATTAATTTTCTAGAGGTTGATTTCCATTTCTACAGAGATGTAGAATATTCTAGTCAAAGACAATGAAAGACACAGATTATTATAGAATCGTATAACCTCCAACATTAGATGGAAAGGATATTCAATAATCTTTTTGGCCAATATAAAAGTCATTCACATTCTCCCCAAAACTTATAATAACATATTATTAAATTTTTACCCTTTTGAAATTATTTTCGTATTCCTACTCCCACCCCTGCCTGCTCCCCCAGTAAGCCCTTTAGAAAAAAGACTTGACCCTAAACCCTTCTCTGGGCAGAGTGACCCTAAGCTTTTCTCTGGGCAGAGCACAGAGTTTCCCATTTCCCCCTTTTGTTTGACTGAAACCAGCTACAACAGGGAAGGTCAGTTAATTAGTGAGTTAAAAGGGAAATGTGAGTAACTTTTAAAACCTAATTGTGAGAAAGCATTGGAGAATTGGAAAGATTAATAGATAATCCTTGCAATTCATTTTTTAAGTGTCTTTATTTAATCCCCCAATGGTAACAGCTAGTTTAAGCTCATTTCTCGTAGGGGGAGAATGTAGAGTTCTGCAAGGAGTTGAGAGCATGAAGAAAGATAGTTAGAGGTGATGGTAACAAAGATAATAGTAACCAGAAAAATAACTAATGTCAGAGAATCTACCATAGTCCAGGCCCTTCACAATGTAGTTTTTTTTTTTTTTTTTAGTTTGAGATTGGGCCATTATCAGCATTTTACAGAAGAAAACTTAAGTATCATGTGGAAGACAATACAGGAATTAAATTGTAGATGAGGGTTTAAATCCAGAGCAACCAGATCTGAGTTCTTAACCAGTAAGTGTTAGCCTGGGAACAGCCTGAGGACAGTGAAGTGCACCAGAATGGGTTGTGACATGATGTTGATTGAGGCTATGCTCACAAAAAGTTCTTAGCAGAGGCTGGGTCTGTGAACTGTATTAATAGTCAATGTAGTAAAACTAAGCAAATAACCCCTGCAAAAACCCACATGGTAGATGTTGACTTGTAAACAGTTGTCTTCATATTTGGTGAGCTCCTTATTATCTGTACCAATGGGGATGAAGAAGGGGATGGGCAGCAATGCTCATATTTGAGAATACTAGATGGTTTAAACACCTTGATGTTTGCATTTGTTTATTTATTTTAACAGATTTAATTCTTTGTTTTTCTTGTACAAAATTATACCGTGGTCACAGCCGAAACCTGGGTCCTCTGCACAGAAACTCTGGTATGTGTCTTTACAAGATGGTCAGTGAATTCCTAATAGGGAGACTTGGTGAACAGGGTCTCTTTCCAGAGGTTGGGGGTGAGATAGCTGTAGGTCTTAGAGATGGCATCAACAGTGGTCTTGGTGAAGTTGCCTAGGGTGGCAGTGCAGCCCCTAGCTGAGGTGTAGCAGAAAGAATGCCAGTGCCCCTGGGGCAGGAATGAGGCACATAGCACAGAACCATAGCAGCCAGTCACCTTGCAAAAGATGATGTGGGGCTTGCTGATCTTGTTCCCCCAGTAGCCTTGGGGAAAATAGAGAGCTTGGCCAGGGTGCTGACCCAACAGATGGCAGTGGCTAACTCCTTGGAGCACTTAACACCCAGACTGACATGTCCATTTTAGTCCCCAGTGGAGAAAAATTCCTTGAATTGGGTCTTCTGGCAAGAGTGGGTCTGCTTTTGCACTGACATAATCTTCAAAACCTTGACCTTGAAGGATGTCCCCAAGAAAATGTCAGCAATCTCAGATTCCTTGATAACCAGGGAGAAAAGTTATATTTCCTCCAAGAACTTGTCCCTGACCAGGTGGCGCAGCTTGGTGAGAGGGATCCACTCCTTGTCCTAGGCCTTGCCTCTGCCAGCTTTATGGCTTTGCCTAGCTGACCCAGTGTGATGCTGCTGCCAAATCCTCCACTGAAGCTGTCTGAGCCTCTTGTTTCAGGCCCCTCAGGACTTTTGGATCCACCCATGGCAGTGGTGTCATCTGCCATTTGACATTTTCTTGGGGAAGAAGTGATGTTTGTTTTTAAATATACTCTTGAAATTATTTGAGTATCTGTGGCAGATATTTTAGAAATCCTCTTTAAATAATGTTATATAATGCTTCCTTAGTTCTGAGTACTGGTCTAGGTGTTTATATGTTAACATATTTAATGTTCAAGGCAACTCAATGGCGTTCATACTAGATCATTTTCAGAATGAGCAATTGGAAGTATGAAGTGCTAGAGATGGAATTCAAACACATGCAATATGGGTTAAAGAGCACATGTTTGTCACTGCAGAACTGCCTTGTGGTGAGATCACACTCAATAATGTCCATTTATAGGTGAGAACACCATGTTTTATCTATGAAATTATACTTCTATTGTCATCTTGTGATTCACTCTTAGCTCGGAATACATTACATGTCTATAACTTAGGCAGGCTTTGTTCTTTCTGCTCTCTCCCTGGATAGATAAGAGGCTTGGGTTTCAGAAGACTTCCATTTATAAAGTAAATTGTAGTTGAGATGTTAAGAGAAGGACAGTAAACAGGAGAGGAATTATAAGTAGTAACATTAATTTACTAACCAACCCATTTAGCTGGAGACAAATCTAAAGGGAAGTATAGCTTATAGGATAGCAAACTGGACAAATGAATGTAAATAATTTTAAAGACCAGCTACAAGTCATAAATAATAAATATTAAGAGTGATCTCTAGGAATTTAATAAAATTCACTACATCATCACATTTGGGATCTGACTCTTAGTAGTTGTGTGACCTTGAAAAAACTAAGGATCAACCCTAAGTCTCTCTTTCCTTACCCGTAAAATGGGAATATTGAGTACCAACCTCAAAGGGACAATGAGAGATTTAATTGAGATAATATTTTTAAAATGCTCAGTATAGAGCTGGCATATGGTAAGTGCTCATTCCATTCTAGCAGTTATAAGTTATTCCATAGTGCTCCTTTTCAGTCACCAAAATTTGTCTTAGAGGATATAGAGGATAGATACCAGTGGTATTTTTACTTCACAGTCAGGTAAAAATACGTGATACTTGGTATGCAGAAATCTTAAAATTGAAGCAACTCTTGAAATGAGATAGGGGGAGGGAAAGTCAAAATGAGCTGTGATGTATGTTCACAGACATTGTAGCTATCTTTTACAACAATGTGACAAAATACAGTACAGAGTCATTGACAAGAATATAATCAATAGGTAAACGCAACTCACCTCCTTGCACAATCACAACAAAAGTGCAACTAAATTATAGAACAACCATCACTTAGATCTGTCATAAATTGAATGGAATGAAAGTGTGACAACTATGGATTAGAGAAACCATATTCATAGAGACTGGTAGGAGGGGAGGAGATGTAGAATGGGCTGGTCCCACACCCACATGTGGTGGTTAAAAATTTGGGAGAGATAATTTGGGAGTGAGGAGTCCCAGCCCCACACCAGACCACCCAGCCCAGTGTACCAGTGCCAGCAAGATATGTCCATATAACTTCTGGCTGAAAAACCAGCGGGGACTGAGACAGTGGAAGAAATTTCTGGAGTCACAAGCAGTTCATCTTCAAGAATCCATACACAGACTTACTCAGACAAACTCCCTCTGAGCTCTAGCACTAGGGTAGCAGTTTGAAAGGCACCTGTGGCATACAGGGAGGAACTGAAGTGTCTTGCATCAAGGCAGGAGCTGGAGACAGCTTCCTCCCAGACAGAAAGGCAGGCAGAGGCCATTGTCCCTATTCTGTACCCTTCCCCCACAGAGCCACAGAACTGGCAGGCAGGTGCCATATTTGAGACTCCATCAACCTGCCTAACACTGTTTCCACCACCCTGGAGAGCCCCTGAAGCTCTGTCCTACCCAAATTATGGGCCCACCCAAGATGTCAACAGAGAATTTTCCATATGAATGGCTGGTCTTGGCTTATGCTTCATAACTTCATAAGTTCTCTCAAACAAGCAACAGCTGGTCTCAGTGAGCCCACAGACCTCATAACTGTTGCTAAGTGGCTCCAGGCATGGCACTAGCAGCAGCCAGTCTAGAATTATAGCTTGGCTTTGCCTGGGAATCTCAAGTCTAACACAAGTAGCAGCCACCTCATATTGCTTTATAGCTCAGGAAGGGTGGCCCTGGGCAGAACACAGGTGGGAGTTGACCTTGTCCTGCATCACCCTGGAAACTCCAGAGCTTGAGCACCCAGTGGAGAGCAACAGAGCACATTGGAGCACCACAACCCTGCCCCTGAACAGCTGATCCTCCAAGGAAGTCGGAAGTTGGCGGTAAGTGGCCACAGCCAGTCCTTGCAACTGATTGGCCTGGGTAACTCCCTCCCATGGACTTGCCAAAAGAAATCAAGGCTCAGCTACAGGAGGAGGGTATACTCAGCCTACACAGAGGGCATTGGGTGATAGTGGAGGCTGTGCCACTGGACCTTACAGGACACCTACTACATTAGGCCACACAGGCAAGACAGGTAGTCATACCAGTTCTACTTAATACATAGGAAACAAACAAACAAACAAACAAAAAAACCAGTGAGGCTGACAAAATGAGGAGACAAAGAAACATGGCCCAAATGAAAGAACAGATCAAAACTCCAGAAAAAGAACTAAACAAAAGGGAGATAAGCAATTTATCAGATGCAGGGTTCAAAACACTGGTTATAAAGATGCTCATGAAATTTAGTGAAGACTTTAACGGCATAATAAAGATCAATTCAGAAATGAAGGATTCACTAATTGAAATAAAAAACAATTTACAAGGAAACAGCAGTAGAGTGGATGGAGCTGAAAATCGAATCAATGGCTTGGAACATAAGAAAGCAAAAAAACAACCAATCAGAACAACAAGAAGAAAAAGGAATCCAAACAATGAGCATAGTGTAAGGAGCCTCTAGGACAACTTCAAGTGTTCCAACATTTGCATCATTGGGGTGCCAAAAGGAGAAGAGAAAGAGCAAAAATTGGAAATCTATTTGAAAAAATAATGGAAGGAAACTTCCCTAATTTGATGAAGGAATAGACATGCAAGTCCAGGAAGCACAGAGAGTCCCAAACAAGATGGATGAAAAGGGGCCCATGCATAGACACATCATAATTAAAGTGTCAAAGTTAAAGATAAGGAGAGAATCTTAAAAGCAGTAAGAGAGAAGCAGCTAGTTGCCTACAGGGGAGACCCAATAAGACTGTCAGCTGATTTCTCAAAAGAAATTTTGTAGGCTAGAAGGAATTGGCAAGAAATATTCAAAGTTATGAAAAGCAGGGATTGACAGCCAAGATTGCTCTACCCAGCAAAGATAATTTAGAATCAAAGGGCAGATAAAGAACTTTCCAGACAAGAAATAACTAAAGGAGTCCATCACCACCAAATTGTTATTAAATGAAATGTTAAAGGGACTCTTTTAAGAAGAGGAATATCAAAACTATGAACAATAAAGTGGCAATAATTACATATATATCAAGAATTGAATCTAAAAAACAATCTAAGCAAATACTAAGAACAGAGATAGAATCATGGATATGGAGAGTGCTTTGATGGTTGATGGTTTCCAGAAAAGAGGAAAGTATGGAGGGATGGGTGAAGGGGTGAGGGGATTAAGAATTATAAATAAGTAGCCATGGGGATGTAAAGTACAGTACAAGAAATGGAGTATAAATGCATGACCCATGGACATGAACAATGGTGTGGGAATTGACTGAGGGAGTGGAGGATGTTGGGGGAGTGGAATTGGAACAACTGTAATAATATAATTCATAAAATATTATTAAATATGTAATCATTTATAACTAGAAATTCTTTCACATCTCATAAAATTTTCCTCCAGTAAGTGTATAAGAATGTTTACAAGTGCTTTTATTTAAAAAAAATTTACTTCAATTTTTTCTACTAAATAAGAAAATCATTTGCTTTTATTTTGTAAGTACTTTTATATTGTCCATCATAATAAAGAAATAAAACCTGCAAGTTGAATTTTTGGTTTTTTTTTTGTTATTTTTTAGGCCTACTGTAACTATGAATTTGTGGTAAAATATCTATTAAATGTCCAATTTGATAAAAAAGCTGACTTTTCAGCTGTATAGTAGATATGCAAAATATTTGGATTATATAAAATATAGTTCATTACAGCATAACAAAGCTTATTTCTTTAGTAATGTTAGAGATTCAGCTGAATTTTATAATATTTTGAGGACATTACTTTAATCTGATCTATTTTGAAGATTCCACTTGTACTTCCTACTTTTGAAGTTTTTTAAAGCATAATTACATTCTTATTTTTAATTCCCACTGGGCACACAAGGTGATGGCAAGTCAGTCTTTCTAATTGTATTTTGAAGGGATATTTCCCAAGTAAAATAATTTATTATTTACCTATTGCTTATTTTAGGTTTGTAGAGGGTCCTGAGTCAGTGTTATTTTGACTCTAATGTTCCAAAGAGCAAAAAATAAAGCTTTGGTGACAATTGTTTTGTACAATTCTATATTGTTAGAAACATAATACAGAGTTTTAAGTTATTATACATCATAGAAAAAAGGGAAAAAATTCACTTCTAAATTTACTTTAAGGAATCTGCATAATCTTAAAAAACAATCATGATATAAACAGAAAACAAACCAAAATTTTCTATAAATATAGATTATAGACCAAAGTTTCATAAATATAGATAATTTTAGACCTAAAAGCCATTTTAGAGAAAATTAATATCAACATCTTTAACTTTCAAGCAGTAAATGAGAAAATTTTGCCTTAGTGAGATTAAATGGCTGATGAAAAATGGTGCGGCTAGTTGACCAGCATGGTACACTGGGGAAGTAGAATTAGAAAATAAAAAATCCATTGCATAAGAAACTAATTGTATTACAATATCAGTAAAACACCCAATTATTTTGTTATGAAAATAAATAATTTTTCAATGTGACTGAATTGCTAGACTATGTTCCTACAAATTACCCATGACTTTACCATATCCTGTAATTCTCAATTAATTTTACTACTTTAATAAATGCTCTGTTAATGTAGCCACATTCTAGTCATTCAGCCAAATCAAGTGTTATTTTAATGACCAGTTAATTAACCAAACTAATACTTGTGTTGAATTGATGAGTTACTTAGTTTCAACATATTTTTAAGATAATATTTAATGAATGATTTATCTATGTGGATTAGAAAACAAAAACTATACCAATTTTTAATAACATTTTAAAAATTACTAGAAGTTGATATTTGTCATATTCCTTAAAATTGTTCAAGGTGATAGAAATAATGTCACCATGCAAACTGGGCTTTGGCCACTTGTTGCCCTTATATATGACCCAACAATTTGTGTTGAAGGAAACAGGATTTTATTAACAAGTTTCCAACCTTGGGGGGGGGGGTGTCTCAGGGCATTCTGACTCTGACCCTTTTTCTCCCATGAGACCCAGAACTTATCTTACTCCCTGAAAAACTACAAGCCAAAAACCTGCCCAGAAGTACCTCATCTCCTTATATGTCCTTGTTCAGGTCACACAAACAGATTTCCATCTCTCTGGAATGTGCACTTATGGATTTCAGAGTTGCCATCTTCTTCTTTTTAATTTTTTAAAGTATATTTTATTGATTATGTTGTTACAGTAGTTCCAATTTCCCCCCCTTTGCTCCCCTCCACTCAGTACCACCTTTCCCTCCAGCAATCTCACCCCCCTTAGTTTATGTCCATGGATTGTGCATATACGTTCTTTGGCTTCACTCTTTTCTGTATTATTTTTTATTTTTAATATGTTTTACTGATTATGCCGTTACAGTTGTCCCAATTTATTTTCCCTCTGCTCCCCTCCACCCAGTAACTCCCCTCCTTTCAGTTGTCCCCCCTTTAGTCCATGCCTATTGGTTGTGCATATAGTTCTTCTCAACCTCTTCCTGTCTACTCCATTCCTTCCTACTATGCTTCTTAATTCGTGCATCATCTCCGTCTCTTTTCTCCCTTCCCCTTCTCCGCTGACCTCCCCCCAATATGTTCCCCATACCTATAATTCTTTTTCCACTCTTGTTGCCTACTTAATTTACCTTTGATTTGATTCCCTAGCTTCTGTTGTTGGTTGTGATACAGTTTTCAATTTAATGTTCATAGTTTTGATACTCCTTCTTCTAAACAAGTCCCTTGAGGACTCATATAACAGTGGTTTGGATCTAACAAACTCCTTCAGTTTTACTTTGTCCTGGAAGCACTTTCTCTGCCCTTCTATTCTGAATGACAGCTTCACTGGATAGAGTAATCATGGCTGTAGGTTTTTGATTTTCATTACTTTGAATATTTCTTGCCAATCCCTTCTTGCGTGCAGAGTCTTCTTTGAGAAATCAGCTGATAGTCTAATTGGGACTCCTTTGTACATAATTCTTTTCTTCTCTCTTGCTGCTTTTAAGATTCTCTCTTTATCTTTAATTTTTGATGTTTTGATTATAATGTGTCTTGGAGTGATTCTCCCTGGGTCCAGTTGTTTTGGAACGCTCTGTGCTTCCTGGACCTGTAAGTCTTATTTCCTTCCCCAAGTTAGGGAAGTTCTGCTTCATTATTTTTTCACATAATTTTTCAATTTCTAGTTCTTCTTCTTCACCTTCTGGCAATTCTATAATTCTAATGTTTGTTCATTTATAGCTGTCCCAGAGGTTTCTGAGCCTCTCCTCATATTCCTCACTTTTTGTTTCCTTTTTCTGCACCGGTTGTTTCTTCCCTATGTTCCAATTTGTTGATTTGATCTCTGGTTTTCCTTTACTCACCACTTGTCTCGTATGTGTTTTCATTAATTTCAGCAGTGCTAGCCTTCATTCCTTCCCCATCGTGTTCAGTATCTTTTGTTAATTCTGTAAGCTGCCTTATGACTATAGCTCTGAACTGAGCTTCAGAAAGATTTTCTATTTGTTCTTCAGTTAATTCACATATTTGCTTTTTGGTCAGCTGCATGATTGGTATTTCAATCATTATTCCTGCCATCCTGACCATTTTCATTTATCATTCCTTCTTGGGCAGGGCTGTCACCCCTCCTATGCTATCGGGTGCAGAGCCCTGAGCACTCGTCACAACCCAGCGACCCTTCTCACCACACTGTGGCGCTTTGTGTGGGGGCGGGCGTCCAAGATGGATTCCTGCCATTACTCTCCACTGAGAGACTGGGAGCCTCTTCCTTTGTCCCCAAGCCCTCCGGGCCTCAGAGTCCAAGGCAATGGGGGTCTGTCTTCCCCAGTGTTAGAATCGCGAGCTGATGGGTCTCGACTGCAGCTGGGACTGCTACCCTGAAATTTCTCACAGTCCCGCTGCTGTCCCCTCTGCTGCTGCTGACAGCACAGCTTGACCTCTTTGCCCCGGTTTTGCCCCTCCTACCCGTCTGGATGAACACCACTTGTCTATAACTTCATATGTTGGACTTCCATGTAGTTTTATTTCCTGGAACTTCTGGTTATTTCTGGTTTTGCAGTAGTTGTAGTCCTTCTTAGTTGTGGAGGGAGATGGAACATGTAAGTCTAGGCCTCCATCTTGGCCAGAAGTTTCTGTATTATTCTTAACTTCCCCCTGTCTATTTTGTACAAACCGATTATGCTTCTTAATCCCTGCACCATATCCCCATTTTCCCCCCCTCCCCCCTCCCAGCTGATAACCCTCCAAATAATCCCCAGACCTATGATTCTGTTCCTATTCTGGTTTGCTTAGTTGGATTTTGTTTTTATTTTTTAGATTCAGTTGTTGATAGTTGTCAGTTTGATGTCATTTTCATGTTCATAGTTTTGATCTTCTTCTTTTTAAGTAAGTCCCTTTGACATTTCATATAATAATGGCTTGGTGATGATGAACTCTTTTAGCTTTACCTTGTCTGGGAAGCACTTCATCTGCCCTTCCATTCCAAATGATAGCTTTGCTGGATAGAGTAGTCCTGGTTGCAGATTGCTTTCATCATATTGAATACTGCCCTCCAGTCCCTTTCTGCCTGCAAAATGTCCTCTGAGGAATCAGATTATAGTCCAATAGGCACTCCCCTGTAGGCATCTCTCCACCCCTCTCTTGCTGCCCCCAGGACTCTGTCTTTATCTTTCACCTTTGGCATCTCAATCATGATGCATCCTGCTGTGGTCCCCTCTGGTTCTAGCTAACCCTGGACCCTCCGTGTTTCCCAGACCTATATGTCTATATCCTTTGCAAAATTTGGGAGTTTTCCTCATTTTTTCAATTCTTGCTTCCTCATTCTGCACTGGTTGACTGTTTTTTTCTTCCCTATGTTCCAAGTCATTGATTTGAACCCTGGTTTCCTTCCCTTCACCATTGGTTTTGTGTGGATTTTCCTTCGTTTCACTTAGCATAACCTTCACTTCCTCTCTTAGGCATTTGCCATACTCAAGCATATCTGTCAAGCCTGTGTGCATCTTTATCACCAGTGTTTTGAATTCTTCATCTGTTAGTTTGGCTATCTCCTCGTCGCTTAGTTCTCCCACTGGAACTTTGATTCGTTCCCCCTTTATTGCCATACTTCTCTGTCTCCTCATCTTGACAGGCTCCTGTGTTTGTTTGCCTCCACATCCCAAGTAGAGCTGCTGCTCCTGTTATTTTTAAGGGGCGGAGCCTTAGGTATTCATCAGTACAGGGCGACCTGTTTCACCACGTTGTGGTGCTGTATGTGGGGGATGGGTTCGAGAGGGAACAATGCCGCCTACCCAGAACTCACCCCTCTCCAGGCACCTCTGCCACCTCCACGCTGGGCCGGTGCCCCTCTAGCTGCTGCCCTAGCCATCATTCCCAGAGTGGGTGGGTCTGTGGATGTTCCAGAACTGTGGGGGCCCTTTAAACAAACGTACTCGCTGACAGACCAGCAGTTTCTGCCTCCACCCAAATCCCCACTGGTTTTCACAGTCAGAAGTAATGAGGCTTGACCTTCCCCAGTGCCGGGACCATGAGCCTCGAGGTCCAGTGAGGAGTCAGGAAGACTCCCCAGGTGTCCTTCCTGACTTTTTAAAATGTGTGACTGTGCTTTCCGCTGGCCCACCGCCACCACCGCTGCCACTGCTGGCACCACACCGCATCCTCCCCGTCCCAGCTCCACCCCTCCCACCTGTCTGGATGAGCATTTCTTCTCCATATTTTCATTTGCTGGACTTCCATGCAGCCTGACGCCCTTGAACCTCTGGTTGCTTCCAGTCCTGAGGCAGATGTATTCCTTCCTTGTTGTGGAGGGAGACACAGCATGTCTGTGTACGCCTCCATCTTCGCCTGAAGTTGCCGTCTTCTTGCTGCAGCTCTCTGTTTCAGGATCTGGATTGCACTGCTTCCAGTCTCCAGAGTGGTACATAATCCAGTGTGGGATTCTGCCTCCAGGAGTGGCTTCCATCCATGTGAAGTCTAAGCCCCTAGTAGGCCCAGAATCTGCCTTGTTCCATGAGTGCTCCCATCCATGTGGGGAGCAAGGCCAGAGGCCCAGAACATCCAAATGTCAAAAGCCCAGAGAGAGAGCTTGCACCAAGCTCCAAAGCCCTGTACCAAGAGTGACTTCTCTGTACTAAATGCCTGTACTAAGAGAGCACGAGATTGATAGATAGATAGATAGAGAAATGTTTCACCCCTTTGCTTTAAAAGGCCCTCCCAAAATCTAACATGAGCAGGAAGCCAGTGTCAGTGTCCACCATTTTTGTCAGCTCCCCAGTGTTTTTAACCCTCTTTCCATTGCCATCAAGTTTCCCAGCCATGCACCCATGCATTTGTTTGTCCTGGGTTGGGGTGTCCAGCTCCCACAGTTCACACAGGTGCTGTATGAGCTTCCCACCTGGTTAAGTCCATGAGTAGCTCTGACAGCACAGATTCACAGTTTCACAAAGTCATGTTGTCTTTGTTTACAGTTTGTCCAGGCATCAACCATCTCTTTCTGCAGCCCCTCCTTTCAGGAAGGCAGGGAGGCAGGGGCTGGGGCTGTTTTAGTCTGCCTTTGTTACGCAATGTGCCTCAAGCACTGTGTCTTCTCCTCCACTGGCTCCTCCCTGCCTTGGAAAAGGCATGGTATTTTTAATCTCCCACCTCAGCACCCTTCCTGCCCCCCTGCCTTTTTGCAGTATTGGGAATGGGGTTCCCCTGGACTTGAGGTCTCCCCTGTTTTCCAGGTACCTCTGCTCTGACCTACCATATTACAATAATCCTGATAATTTAATGAAACAGTTGCTAAATTTTGAATTGAGTTGAATTTTGGTGCTATTGTAGACATTGTCAAAGCCAGAAAATTGTCAAAATGTGAATATTTTTCACATATTTTGAGTTTTTAATCTGGGAAAGTTTATAATTATAAATTTTGGAGACATTATGTTATTTTTTACAGTTAAAAAGAAAAGCTGGACAGTGAAGTGTTTGCCTTTTCCAGCAATTTTATTATCAGAAAATGTTAAGAAAAATACCACGAATTGAAACAATATGAGATATAACCCTAGTCTCATGAATCACACATAATACATGATATAGTTAATATTAACTAATTTAATCTTTTGGCCAGCTTTTCACCAAAGAAGTAATTTAAAGTACAATTTGAAGATCTGGCCAATTTGGCATATCTCAGTTATTCTACAAGGCAATACACATCATTTCCTGTAATTTTCAAGGTAATCCCAGTTAGGGCTAGAGACTGACATGTTGCCTGCCCCATCACCTGCCACCTTGCAAAACAGGCTATGGCCAGTGGTCCCTGTGTTCTTGGGGAACTGTGACCTACAGTCACATGGGTGCTTAGCCACTGCCTGTGCTGAAGCAGAGGGTCTGCATCACTGGCCATGCACCAGATCACAGAGGTGACTAAGGCAGAGCCACTGGCATCCTGCTGAGGACTATTTACAACCCCATTGCCCCTTCCCCTCTCCCTTTATTATTTACCAAAGTCTCCTGACAGCCACCCCCAATCAGAGGAAATTGTTCTTTCACAAACACCTATACCCTGGACTCTGGAGCCGACCAGCAGGGTGACCCATTCCCTTGAGGGTCCGCTCCATGCCCTTAAATATCCCTCTATCCCTTCCCTTGGGACTGCAGTCTGCTCGGACTCAGCTGCCTGCTTGAACATTCCTCAATAAAGGCTTTGAACTGGTCCACCCAACTCTTCCCTTCTTCCAGGCACAAATCTAACAGTCCCTTCAACTCTGTCCAAGTACCTCATAAGCCCTTCCCCCAATACTCAAACAGAAAATCTTCCCATCACAAGCGTTTACACTGTGGTTGAATGTTTTGGGATTCTCATATTGTCTTTCAGCAGCATTCAAAGCACAACAGCTGGCCCAGCCTGAGTGTTTTTCCCCATAGCCATTGGCTGCAATAACTCTCTTTGTGTTCTTAATGGTTATAGATAGCTGCTAGGCCAGCATCTGCTTCAGACACAACTACACGAGAAATTCACAACCAAAACTTGAAGCCTTTGGGTTTTTGTAACTTATCCACTAGCTAGGGCTCAGACTGTTATGTGCATCTGAAAATATGAATGTCCATTCACCACGGAAAAAAGGAGAGAAGACAGGGAAAGAATATGAAAAATAAATGAGAGTTAATAGGCTGGTCATTTTATGTTACTAGATAGAAAATCTTTTTGAACAACATGAAAATGACACAAATATGGTTGTTTTTAAAGTTTTTAAGCTCAGGTAAACTCTATAGAGAACGTGTTTAGCTGTCACATTCAATTTTATGTTATTCTGAAAGCTTTCATTATTGATAGGTCTCTCTAAATAACAGATTCCCATATTAATTAAAAATAAGCCACCCTGCTATATATTATATATACATACATATGTATATATTTTTATATACTGCTATATTATTTAGGTCAAAGCTATAAGAACTTGGCCTATGCCATTTTTCTGTAAATTAATAATATTTTATATTGTATTGTATTTGTACTACATTAATGAATGTTAGAGTAATTTATATCAATAAAGTATTTACATCTTTCCATAGATTTCTGAAACATAACAGTTTTTTTGTTACTTTGGGGGAATATAAATAATAAGCGTGGCCATAAAATTTTAGCTGTTTGAAGCATTTTATTTCAATTTTCGTGGGCTTGGGCCTCTGTCCCCTGTCATGAATGAAGTTATATTGCCAGTGTTTGCACTGATCATCATTTGCTTAAGAATGAAAAATAAAAGACTGTATATAACTTTAAGCATTACTTAACCTTGTTTGATATGGGCAACTTTATGTGTGATATTTTAGATAATTAAGGCTGGTGGTAAGAACTTTTTTGGGTGGGGGGAATATAAGAAATTAAAATTTTATTTGTTTAATAACATCTCATTTATATGCAGCAAATCATAGCTTGAAAACATATTAAGATATCCAAATGAAACTCAGAAGATAATGTTAATAACATTTGAATGATTATTACTATCTTTTCTTATGATTACAATCATAAATATGTATGCATATTCATATTTACTTGTACACTTAGCTATATGTGTATCAATTATGTACTATGGAAATTAATTATATTTCTGAAGTTTATGATACAAAGGTATAACTCAAACCTTTAGTTAATGGACATTCTTTAAAATAACAAATATAAAAGTATATATTAGAAAGTAATAACAATTAAAAAAATAATATTAAACTAAGAAAAACAAAAATGAAGCAAGACATAAAACTCACACATTAGGAAAAGACTGATAAATGTGCTCACAAACTTTTTTAAAAAGTTACAAGAAAAAAAGGAACACAGACTAAAGACAAATGCAAAGGTCTATTTTTTTAAGTATACAAAAAGTTCTTATTTTTCAATAAAAAAGCAGGCGACACACAGAGTCATTTCATACAAAAAAGAGGCTAAGTAAAGCTCACTTGTAATTAAATCTATGCAAATTAAAGCAACAAAACCCACTTATCATGTCTTTCTGAAAAAGTGAGCTTACAATATTCAAATTTGCCAATAGTATGAGGAAAAAATGGAGATAAACTTCTGCTAAGTATATATTCTGCTAACTTTTTGAAATGCAATTTTGCAATACCTGTGAAACAGAAAAGGCCCAGCAACTGCAGTGTTAGGAATTTACCCTTATTGATATATTTATAATGATACAATATGCATACATGTATTATCTATCTTGGGGCATGTGAGGCTACCAACACTGTTGAGTGCCCAGTTTCTTCACAGCAGAAACCCCAATATGTCACCACTCCCTGGGGAGACCAGCAGGTTCTTGGGTGGCAGAAGAATTACACTGGACCCTTTCCATCATGGAGTGGGCATCAATTCATCCTTTCTGAAATAATCACCCATTCTTTAATGGATTTGCCTTCCTTGCCTGCAGTGCTTTTTACCAACACCACCATCCTTAGACTTTCTAGTTACTTTATACCTTTTATGCACCATTGAAATATCCCACACAATATGGCTGGAGCATCAGGAAGACTAAAGATTAGATTGTAGGAAAAGAAAAATAGAAGCAATGTTTCAAAGACCTGTATTACAGGTGTTTCATCAGTTTGTAAGACATGAGTCTGAAATAGCTAGCATCTTGGTTCCTGAAAGATCTCTGAATCATGTGCAGTTATTTGGGAGACCCCGTCATGAGACAGGTGGAAGGGGAAAACCAGTCACAATATTTTCTCTAGCAACAAATGAGATGTGGAAATCAGGAGAAACTGAAGTGTACCAAATGGGTGATGCCAGTCGAAAGACAACATGTCACAGAATTTCAGTATTCTGACCTGGGCTCAGAGATGTGGCATATTCATATGTGAAAAGGGGTTTTTGAATTATGCAGAAGAGAGAGTAGACTACGGCAAATACATGAATAAAAGTAATGTGAGGTGACAAGTAACAACAATCATAGCTAATAATATTATATACCTGAGTTACCAGACAAAAGAGAAGCATAGAGTGGACCATTCTTTTTTGGCCAGTGTTTGGTACGTCTCATTTCCAAATCATGCATAGTGTCTATGACTTCTAAGGGCAAGAATTAAAATATTCTTTTATACATAAAAAAGAACTATCCATCAAAGTGAACGCATTTCACAATGGAAGAGGTAAGTCAATTGTCTAATGTATATGGGCTTTCCTGTTCTTATCATATTTCTCTCTCTCTCTCTCTCTCCCAGGATTTATTCTACCTTGTTTATTCAGTCCAAATTTAATAATATTACTCTAGGGCTTGCATTCTCATGGGGTGTTGGGTAATCACCCCCAAACAACATTCTCAAGGTGTTTGACCATGGTAGAGAGTAGAGATAGGGTAGAAGCTAGAGAGTAATGAGTGGGTGAGACAGTGTTTTTGTTTTTAAACATTTTAATGAGATATAATTACATAGCATAGAATTCAGCTGCTTTAAGTATACAATTTAATAAATTTTATCCTGTCTATGGCATTGTACAACCATCACTACAATGCACTTCCGCAATATTTTCATCACTCTAAAAAGATCACTTGCATCCATTTTCAATCACTCCCTATCCTACTGCCACCTTCTGAAAAACACAAATCTATTTTCTGTACCTCTAGATTTGCCTTCTTTGGGGGGAAGAATTTTCATATAAATTGCACCATGCAATATGTGTTCTTTTGTGATTGGCTTCTTTCACTGAGCATAATATTTTTGAGATATTTTTTATGCTGTTGCATGTATCAGTCCTTGATTACTTCTTTATTATTGAGTTATATTTCATCAAATTTACTACATTTTTTTAAAGGCATTTATCAGTTGAATGACATTTTGGCTGTTTCCACCTTTTGGTGTTCTGAATAATGCTGCTATAGACATCCAAGCATAAACTTGTGTGGACATATGTTTCCATGTCTCTCGGGTAAATATATAGCAGTAGAATTGATGGGCCATGCGGTAAGTTTAATTTTGGCATTATATGAAACTGAAAGAATGATTTTTTGTTTTGTTGTTTTCAAATTCAAGAGACTTAAACATGTTTAAAGGCCAAGTCAAAGGAAAGAAAAGTCTGAACACACAGGAGGGAGGGAGAGGGGAAGTTGATAGATCAAGTTCCTGAAAAGATAGAGGAAAATTGGGGCACAGAACTCTTGTAGAAAGAGTAGTCGAGGAGAAAAAGGGCACCTCTTCCACTGTGACAAGAGGGAATGAGCAGGATTGTTCAGATGGGTACGCTTATGAATTTGCAGGTAGCTTGTGGCAAGGAATTGAGAACATTGCTGTCTGGGGCCTTCTAGTTTAAGTGCTGTGGGAGGGGAGGCGAGGGGAAAGGAAGGGGAAGGTGTAGGAGGGCTGAGGAAGAGAGGATTTGGCAAAGGTGCTGTGGGGTCGTGGAGAACTGAGCAGGGAGACAGGATCTGCACACAGCATAGAGGACTCAGTGGAGGTTGGGGACCATGACTTTTTAGTGGCTTCCATCTGAGCAATTGTATGAGACTGGGATTGACATAAAGGTGACTTTTCAAGACAGCTCCTTTGCAAGTGGCGACTCAGGGGTGCAGGCTGACACCTTGTGGCTGTCTAATCTAGCATCTGAGGCCTCCCAGTTACCATAGCCGAGAGGAGAGAGCGGGAGGCTTGAGCAACAGCTCAGTGGCCAGAACTAGTTCCATGGCTCCATCTAACTGTGAGAGGACTGGGAAATGTGCATTTTGAACAAACAGTAAGTGACCCTGCCACACCTTTCAATCATTTCATTTTCTGCTGCAGGTAACCAAAATCAGCACTGGTGTTCCCATGCACGTGCCCTGACCAGTACAGGATATGGGGCTTATAATAGTTAAAAAGGTGTAACTTAAAATTTTTTTGTTATAAAGTGATACATACATTTTATAAAAATTTGAATATTCTATAAACACTTAATGTAGAATGTGAAAAGTCCCTCATGATCCCACGCCCCCCAAGATAACTATGATCAGTAGTTTGTTATGTAGTGTTTCTCTACATAGTTTCATGCTAATAGTAATGTTTTACCAAAGAAAGGATCATTCTGTACTTACTATTTTGCCAGTGCTTTCTTCACTTAACACTATATACAGTATTTGACATTGTTCCAAGTTATATAAATTTATACTTTTCTTGTTTTCTCCCATCTTTATTTTTAACTATTTTTTAATTCTCAACCAAGAATTTTTTTTTTTTATTGATTGGGGGTGGGGAGGAGAAACATTGATCGGTTGCCTCCTATATACGCCCTGACAGGGGATCAAACCTGCAACCTAGGTCTGTGCCCTAACTGCTGGGGGGGGGGGGGAGGCATAGAACCTGCAACACTTTGGTGTTCAGAATGATGCTCCAACAAACTGAGCCACCCAGTCAGGGGCTAATAATGTTTAATTATATAAGTAAAATAAAAGTAGGTTATCCTTAAAAAATTCTTAAAGCTTTAAGGTGAGGCTGAAGATCTTTTTGAGCATCACCTAATTATAATTTCCTCCCTGCCTTTTCAACTGTTTGAATGACTGCATAGTATTCCATTACCTGAATCCAACATAATTTACTTGAGAAACTCCCTACCAGTGCACAATCGGCTTTTCTTTGTTATTGGGTGTTACATGCAAATATTTTTCCAAGTTTATCCTTTGACTTTATTTATAGTGTCATTCAATAAAGTTAAATTTATGTTTTCACTGTTACTTGGAAAAAAGTAAGGGGCAGAGAAGTTTATATAGTATATTACTCTTTGTGTAAGAAAGGAGGGAATAGGAATAAATATTTATATTTGCTCATATTGGCACAAAGAAACATCAGATGAACAAAAAGTTCACAATATTGGTTATCTATAGGGTTCAAGAGGGAACATGTAGGTGTGGACAGGGTGTAGGCAATTATATCTCAGTGTACACTTATTTATATAGTTTTGATTTTTAAACTATATACATAAGATTTCTTATTAGTATTATAAAATATTACCATAAACTTAGTGGTTTAAAACAACATGAATTTATTATCTTATGCTTCTGCAAGCCAGAAGTCTAAAATGAGGCTTAGGGAGCTAAAATCAAAGACTGCATTCCTTCCGGAGTCTTTAGGGGAGGATTCAATTCCTCGCCTTTTCCAGCTCTGAGAGGCCACCTGTATTCCTTGCCTCGCGGTCCCTTCTCCTTCCACAGGGCCAGCGGCACAACATCTTTCAGTCTCTTTCCCTGACTCTGATCTCCTTTCTCCCTGTGATTACATTGATCCTACTCAAATAACCAGGATAATCTCTCCATGTCAAGGTTTAACTTGTTTCTTTTTAGGGCTGAATAATAGTCCAACCTATGGCTGTACCACATTATGTATATCCATTCAACTGTTGATGGGCATTTGGGTTGTTTCCAGGGGTTTTTCTTGTGAATGAATAAAGTATGAGTAATTTTTGAACATTAATATTTTTCATACATCCAGAATTTATTTTGCTGTAAGAAATAGGATAGGGATCCAACTTCATTTTTTGCCTAATCACAAGCCAATCATGCCAACACCACTTATTGCAGAATCCATCTTTTCACCAATGAATTAAAATATCATCTTTCAATATGTTAAATTCTCCATAGAATGAATTTTGTTTCTCAATTTTTATAGCGTTCCATTCATCTAGCTGTCAGTTTTGAACCCATACTATTGTATATAGTTCCCATAGCCTTACAATGTGTTTCAATAAGTGGTAACACCAGTTGGTAATCATCACTCTTCTCTTTCAGAATTTTCCTGGTTATTTCTAGATGTTTATTCATCTACATATTTTCTATGTTAACAATAATGTTCTAAAGGGATAAAATTTAGAAATTTAATGTGAATTTTAAATTATTCTGGTGGCATTAAATTCAGAAATTCATTTGAATCGGGCCATCCAGGAACTAAACATGTCTTTTTGTTTATTCAAATATTTTATATTCTATAGGGGAGCTTGTTAACTCTAGAATGAGGTTTTCAGAGGGTATAGTGCAGAGGTTGTGGAGAAAGAGAGGCAGTTCAACGTTGGCTTAAGGTAGGAAAAGCACAGAGGTGTATGAAATACAGGAGAGAAGAGATGATTAGCAGTGCTTATATAAAAGATAGTTACTGTACTGGTTATCTGTTGCTGAGTAAAAACTAACCACAAACTCAGTATCCTAAAATATTTATTCATCTCATGATGTCTGTGGGCCTAGCTTGGTACAAGTCCTCTGCTGGGTCCTCTGTTTCAGGGTCTCTCACAAGGCTGCGGTCAAGGTGTTGGCCTAGGTCAGCCCACACTCAAAGGAAGGTTGTGAACACCAAGTCAGGGATCAGTAAGGGGTCATCTTAGAGACTACTTGTCAGTTATTAAGAAATGTAGGTTATGGTAGATTTGGTAGCATTAACGAACTCAAAGTTTGCCAAAGGAATGTCCTAGAAGACCCCTGGCACATGGGGATAAGTGGGAACACAGGTCTACAGGGTTTTCCTGTGACCTAGATTCATTGCATTTCCAAGAGAATTGTGGTCTCTGGTGGAAGAGGAGACTCCAGGATCATTGGGCTGGATGAATAATAACCATTTCCATATGTATAGCACGTCACGGTTTACAACTCTGCTTTTGGAGTCATTAATTTGATTCTAATAACAACCCTGTGAGGTAGCCAGGCAATGAAACTAAGGTTCAAAGAGACTACATGATCACCTGACATCTCACAACCAATGGGTGGCAGAGCTGAGACCGGAGCCTCAGTCTTCAAATTCCTAGCCTATTACTCCTATTAGTCCTGGCTGGTTTGGCTCAGTGGATTGAGCGTCGGCCTGCGAGCTAAGTGTCGCTGGTTCGATCTTCCAGTCAGGGCACATCAGAGAAGGAAAACTCTGACTCCAAAAAACCTCCGCTGCCTTGCGGCATACCTCTTCAGGGGAAAGGCCAAGGGAGTAAACCCCACAGAAAATCCGGAGCCGGAGTCCCTAAGGCGGTTTGACGTTGTAGTCAACACCGGCAACTCCTGCGGCGCACCTGAAACCAAGCTGTATTGACTCCGTCTTTCCCTTGGACCCTTCAGCTGCGAAGAGAGGGGGGTCTGCTGCATGGGCAACAGCAGACCCTCCATATCACCCTGCCCAGGCTCTGTAGCTTCAGCTTCACTGGAGAGGACACTCCAGCGTCATTGCAAGATGTCGATTCAACACGGGAGGAGACAGATACCGTGTCGCTCCCAAGTCGGACTGCACAACCGTTCTCGGCGATGCAGATAGACTTTTAAGAAGCTACACCATCGTCTCTTGAGATGGACGGCTGCCGACGACGATTATCTATCTATAATATCAAAATAATGGAAACTACATGAATACTACTACTAATTGAGTGAATATTAGCAATTCATATAAGTAGATTACCATGTATTCCATACAAAAGGAAGAGGCAAATACGGATATGCTGATTTGGAAATATCTTCATGGGAGGAAAAAGAACAAGGTTCAGGATACAATATATAGCATAATGTATGTATTATACTCTCACTTGTGTAAATAAAATAATAGCTAGACGTGCTGAGTGTATACTATATGCCAAGATTTATATGAACTGCTTTATAAATTTCGATATCAAAACAACCTTTGTTTTCTTATACTGAAGACTGGAAACAATTTGTAATATTCCTAGTTGCACAAATGGCCAACGCTATTTGCTTGAACTGAATTTCAGTCTCAGTATGTAATTGTTAAGGTTGTTGGGTGCAACTGCTTAAGAATATTCCTGAAATTTAACAAATGTGGTTAAGGAAGAAGATGGACATAGCCTCCAGGGAATTCCATGTAAAAATGAAAGTTTATTCTCCATTTCTTGGCATATTTTATCTGTATATCTATGATAGTTTCTTTAAAAAGTACAGACATTCATGCCTTTTACCTTTTAGAGAAATAATACTTCCTTTCTTGAATTTAGCTTTTTAGAATTAGTTTAAGATCTTCCAACAGTCACAAGTACGGTGCCTGGGGGTGAGGGAGTTGGGCTGTCACTCAGCAGTCTCCTGGGGAGCTACATGAGCTCCTTACCTTTGACACCAGGTGTCTCATTTTTTCTCATCTTGAGATGATGCATTTGATGTAGGGCATCAAGGGAAGCTCAAGGGCTTTACACCAAAGTGCTTCATCAGCTCAGCAACACCTATTAACACTTAAACTGAAAGAGCAATTGCTTCTCACCTTTTCTTTCTTCTTTTTTTCTTTATGCATAATTCATGTAAGATTATTCAACTGTTTATCTTGCTACTCTATGATCTAACTAAAGATTAGAAATGAGAAAATGAGACTTTCTTTTTTGCCACCAATTCGGGAATAATCTTTTGCTTTTAAACATAATTTATTTTGCTCCCTGAAATGAATCTCATAATTTTGAAATCTGAAATATCCTTGTTAAGAAAGCAGTACAAAATGGTGAACAATAGTAGAATATGAATGTGTGGCCTCACAAATGATTTGCAACAATGAGCAGAGAATAGTATGTTTTTCTGGTACTCCTAAGGTGAATGTTTATAATAATTAAAAAAATCATTCATATATAAATGGATGACCTAGATTATGTAGGGTATGGGCCAAATTGGGATAAGAAAGAGGTCTTGAAGTGGAGGCATCAAACCAGATAGCATATTAGTCCTCTCTCAGTTAGTAGTCCAGGGTGGGCAGGTGGGCTCTGTGCCCTGAGCTCGGCCAAGGCATCAGGTTGAAGGGGCTGCTCTTTCAGTTCCAAAATGGGGGCCTCAGAATTGTTGCAGCCATCCATTTTTAGCTGTGAGGAGGTCAAGAGAAGAGACAAAGAGAAGGAGAAGCAATCTTCCTTTAAAGGCCGGTGATGTGGGAATCGCACACTTCTCTTCCTTGCAGAGTCCATTGGTGAAAACTTACCTGGCCAGTCATAGCTCCAAGGGAGGCTGAACGTCTAATCTTCACCTGAGAGGCTATGTGCCTAGTTGAAATGTAAACACGCAGATATTTCCAAATTAGCATAAACAGAAATGCCCCATGGAAAAAGGGGAGAACAGATTTGAGGGTAACACTCAGTCTGTTGCAAGTGCCTTTAATTATTTTACAGTTTTAAAATTCATTTTACAATTACATAAAGATGAAGATCAAAGCATAACTTGGAACTACTATAATGTGAATTTAGAGGCATTTTAGCTTCAAGCATTTAATTTAAATGTACTTTTACTTAGAGTGTTGAGTAATTGAAACTATAATGTCAGGAGTCAATAGTTTAATCCAGGTCATTTATGGGAGAACTTATAAGACAAGCCACATTACCCTTCTTCACTGTGACAAACTTACAACTGAAAATTCATATCATGTTATTAAACTTGAAAAATTCTGTGTTAGTACCTTCTTGATTTAGTCACTCAAGAATCTTAAGTATATGTAACTTTTCCAGTACTGCAAATATTATTTCATTGTTAACATTGTGTTTGCATCCTTGGGATTAGATCTATCACAGACTGTTAGACAAGGTCCTTGAGAGGATATGAGTGCTCCTTGACCTTGAGCTGGGACCTGGCAATTGAAGGCTCCTCACCTGCTCCTGTCCTTGGAATGTGTGTTTTGCTTGTCTTCCCTGAACTCACAACTGTCCTAAGGATGCAGCCTTGAAATAGTAATGTGTTGTTGAGACCATCTGGATGGTACTGAGTCTGGTGAAAGCCTCTACATAAACTTCTAAGATTCTGGGGGGCAGATGTGGAAAACTGTCTTTGGGCTGCCTGGGATATGCTTGGTATGTAAGTTCCCTTGTTTGTACCAGCTGCTTACCAAGGTGGAGTGGTCTGCCTCTTTCTTCAGTCTCTCCTTGCCCTCCAGCTTGTGAACCAACAACACAGACCTCTACAGCTTTTGCTCAAATAGTTAACAGTTGTCCATAAAAATAGGATGCTGTGATTAGTGTAACCATACTGTCAAGTTTCTGTGGGAGATACCAGCAGATATAGATAAAGCTAAATATATTAAAGAAAAACAGCAGGGCATATAACTTTTTGTTAAATTACTTTTATTGATTACATTGTTACAGTAGTTTCAATTTCCCCCCCTTTGTTCCTCTCTGCCAAGTACCCTCTCTTCCATCCAGTAGTCCCACCCCCCTTAGTTCATGTCTATGGGTCATGCATATATGTTCTTTGGCTTCACCCTTTCCTATATTATTCTTAACTTTCCCCTGTCTAGTTTATATTTACCTATTATGCTTCTTAATCCCTGAACAATTTCCCCATTTCTCCCCTTTCCCCCTCCCAGCTGACAACCCTCCAAATGATCCCCAGACCTATGATTCTGTTCCTATTCTGGTTTGCTTAGTTAAATTTTGTTCTTATTTTTTAGATTCAGTTGTTGATAGTTGTGAGTTTGTTGCTATTTTTGTGTTCATAATTTTGATTTTCTTTTTCTTAAGTAAGTCCCTTTGACATTTCATATAATAATAGTTTGGTGATGATGAGCCCCTTCAGCTTTACCTTGTCTGGGAAGCACTTCATCTGCCCTTCCATTCTAAATGATAGCTTTGCTGGATAGAGTAATCTTGGTTGTAAGTCCTTGCTTTTCATCACCTTGAATACTTCTTGCCAGTTCCTTCTTGTCTGCAAAATTTCTTTTGAGAAATCAGCTGAGAGTCTTTTAGGCACCCCTTTGTAAGTAACTCTCTACTTTTCTCTTGCTGCTTTTAAGATCCTCTCTTTATCTTTAATCTTTGGCGTTTTAATTATAATGTGTCTTGGTGTGGTCCTTTTTGGGTCTAGCTTGTTTGGAACTCTTTGTGCTTCCTGGACTTGTATGTCTATTTCCTTCACCAAATTTGGGAAGTCTTCTTTCATTATTTTCTCATATAAACTTTCAATTTCTTGCTCTTTCTCTTCTCCTTCTGGCACCCTTATGGTTCGGATGTTGGCACGTTGAATGTTGTCCCAGAGGTTCCTAAGCCTCTTCTCAATTTTTTCAATTCTTGTTTCCTCATTCTGTACTGGTTGCCTGTTGTTTTCCTCCTTACATTCCAAATCATTGATTTGAACCCCGGTTTCCTTCCCTACACCATTGGTTTTGTGTGGATTTTCCTTTGTGTCACTTAGCATAGCCTTCACTTCTTCCCTTATGCATCTGCCATACTCAAGCACATCTGTCAAGCCTGTGAGCATCTTTATCACCAGTGTTTTGAACCCTTGCATCTGTTAGCTTGGCTATCTCCTCATTTGTTAGGTCAGCTAACTCCTCATCGCTTAGTTCTCCCACTGAAACCTTGATTCATTTCCCTTTTTAAGCCATACTTCTCTGTCTCCTCATCTTGACAGGCTCCTGTGTTTGTTACAGCTTTTCCAGGCAGTTCTCCCACTTTGTATGGAACTGGCACCTCTCTAGTTGTTGCCCTGGCTGTTGTTCCCAGAGTGGGTGGGTCTGCAGATGTTCTAGGACTGTGGGGGCCTTTTAACAAGTGGACTCTGATGAGAGACCAGCTGTTCCTTCCTTCACCCCAACTTCCACTTGGTTTTCACAGTCAGAAGCAATGAGGCTTTATTTTCCCCAGCACTGAGACCGTGAGCTGTGTGGTCTGGTCTTTTGCTGGGAGTGCCCCCCAGGTGTTTCTCCTGATGTTTTAAAATGTGTGAATGGTCTTTCCAGCAGCCTGCTGCTGCCACCACTGCTGCCGCCAGCATACCACATCCTCTCCACCTTGGATCTGCCCTTCTTACCTGTTTGGATGAGTATTTCTTCTTTTTATCTTTGTTTGTTTGACTTCCATGCAGCTCGATTTTCTGGAACTTCTGATTGTCCCTAGTTTTGAGTATTCCTTCTTAGTTGTGGAAGGAGATGCAGCATGTCTGTCTAGGCCTCCATCTTGGCTGAAAATTAGGACATATCACTTTGAATGTGGATTCACAGTTATGTTATTCTTTCCGTATATTTTGCATTGTACTGTGCTAATTTAAAAGGTGGAAGGCTGCTTGGGTTCTGGTTTACCAGGACAAACATAGACACAGTGGTTCAGACTGACAACTCACAACCCTTTTACTGATAGAAAACACTAGTTCAATCAAGAAAGTTTAAAAAGCTTTTAGTGTTCTTTAAAACATATTTATCTTATTTTGTGCAGAAAGATAATATTTTTTTCAATCTTTCTTGCTGTAGATGTTATGTCTATGTACTTTTTATTTTTGTGATTAAAAAAGAACAGAATTTTGAATTTCTCATCAACTTGTCTTCAGGTTAAATGCCTTTCATGTAGCTTATGCTTGAATTATGGCTAAGAACCCAACTACACTTGTAATAGAACCATATTTGACATACATTGCAAATTTTTTTATTAGAATTCTTCTGCTAATACTTCATACATTCCATAGCCATCTATATGCTAATATTTCCAACAAATTATCAGATGCTTTTTCTACATAACCTTTTACTCAGCAAATGACCTGTCATGTTCATAATAGCCTCAATTTTTGGTGGCAGTTTTAATTTTATCTCGCAAAAAATTGAAGTCCCATAAAGAAACTAATTACATAGTTTTACAGTTAATAATATGGTTTCTAGCATTGAGATTTATAATGTGCAAATTTATCTGGTTAAATTTTCTAAGATCCACCCCCCCTTTTTTTTTAAAGAATGCAAAAACCCTTTAAAAGCAACATAGAAGTTTTTATACCATGGACAGAGAAATTTGAAATACTGATTTTCCATTACTTTTATTGACTTTTTTGTAACCCTAAACTTCAGCAGATTACATTTCCATTATACATAGATTATCTTATTGAGGTTTTCTCTTTGAAGAATTAATGGCTCTCCAAAGTGTAATCACAAGAAAGACATATCAGCTGAAAAATTCATGTGCTGTTTACCAATAACAGTATTAATACTGCTTACTCCTCCGAAAGCTTGAGATTTTAAATAATATGATTTTTAAGATATATTGTTTTTCTGACTACTGACCATAAATAGGCAGGCAGTGCAAAAGAAATCCAGGGTGTGGAGAGAGTTATTTCATCTGTATCTAGGGTGATCTTAGCAAAGACCCAATTAAAAATAAATAAATTGACTGAGATGAAACTGATGTCATTTGATATAATTGTTAAGAAATAAATATTTAGCCCTGGCTGCTGTGGCTCAGTGGATTGAGCATCGGCCTGCAAGCCAAGTGTCACTGGTTCGATTCCCAGTCAGGGAACATGACTAGGTTGCACGTCAGGTCCCCACTTGGGGGCGCGAGTGAGAGGCAACCACACAGTGATGTTTCTCCCCCTCTTTCTCCTTTCCCCTCTCTCTAAAACTAAATAAATAAATAAACAAACAAACAAATGAATAAATTATTTTTTAAAAAAGAAATACATATTTAATGACGGTATCAAAATGTAGAAAGACCTTCACAAATGTTCATTTGATGTTATCTTTTCACAATTTGAAGGAAGGATTTAAAATGAGAAAAGCAAAACAATAGGGGAAACATGACAAAAGGAGGAGAGCTAGAAGCAAGAGATTGAGATATTAGAAATGTTACACAATAGGGAGATTGAAAGACAAATCTATTTGGAAAATCTGTTGAGAAAAAGGATGAAAAATAAGCAATTTGAAACAAAGTTGAGTTTTACTAAACTCTTTAGGTTAGCTATTCTGGCAAACGATTTCTTTAACCTGGAGGATATGAATATTCCTACCTTAATTTTCTCAGTATATAAAGACTCTGCCATTCACTTGTCCATCTGTAGTTGCAGATGGATTTCATATTGACACCAGAAAGGCTCTAAGCACATCTTGTCAGCATGTTATTTTGCTTTTCAAATCTAATCTGAAAATACACTTTCCTCTTATTCTATTCCCTTAATTGCTTTCTCTTATAATTGGTTTGGTGAGTGAATAACTTAAATGTATTCATTGTATAATGGCATTGTACTATTTCACATAACTTATATGCTTATCCATTGTATTATTTAATTATTTTTCTCATTTTATTTCATAAGGCTTTCAGGGCACAGTTTATTCGAGACATATTCACAAAGGCTTATGTATATTGTTCTTTAATGTCAAAGTACTATTTCCATTAAGCTTAATGGTTCTTCAGAGAAATTGACTTTTGAATATACAAAACTCTTTTATCATTTTGATTGAAATAGTTTTAATTTGGGCATTTTGTCATCTGCAATGTATTGAATGCTTGCATGATTGGGCTTAACTGCACACACTCAGTGGTCTATCATAGAGTCAATTGTGTGTTTTATCATCCATTCTCATTACTATGGGTTGACTCACATTTCAGACTCCAACAAGGATAGTGCTGCTCAATGACTCTAGCACATTGATTCAGAAAACAACTTTCCAGCCTTTGAAAATTTCAGAAACATGCCCTATGCCTTTTCAACATAAGGAACTTTAAGTACAGACTGAAATCTCATTTCTTAAACTGTCATAATATTATAAATGTAGTATATAATCACACATTTGATGCTATTAAACACTTGCAGCAGAGATGAAAGCAACCCCAATTTCAGCTCTGGATTATGTAGAAAACATGGAAAATATTTTCTTCCACATGGGTGATTGACTAATTTATTTAAAAGAAATAAAGGTGGGAGGAAAAGCAGTTTATAAACCTGATTTTTGAAGCACAAGTTTTTTTGTTTTGTTTTTTTGAGAATTTTCATTTCTCTAACAAAAACAACAAAAAACAACTTACCATATAAATGACTTTCCTTTGACTGGTTTAAAGTGTTTGGCTTAAGTGACCAACCTATTTGCCATCTCAAGACTCCAGGAAGATGTTAATGAAAAAAAAAAACTATAAATAAATATAGGAGACTTCTGGCCAAGATGGAGGTGTAGACAGATATACTGCATCTCCCTCCACAGCTAAGAAGGAATACAAGTACCTAAAAACTAGAAACAATCAGAAGTTCCAGAGTGTTGACTCAGCCCCAGTACAGCAGACAGACCATTCCCCTCCAAGTGGCGTCAGACTAAAGGGAAATAAAAGCCCTGTCTACTGGAATCAAGCTGCCACACCGACGGTCCTTAAGCCTCACAGCTAATCACAGATTGAATAGATTAACAACTAAAGAAGACAGACAAAAGCAGCAGATCACTGGAAGTCTCCAATAGGCTGCCTAGGGCCAGTCTGGTACATGATCTTACGCTACCAGAGGCAGATCCAGGAAGAGCAGATCATTCTAAGAAGCACCAACAAACAATAGGAATCACAAAAATGGGGAGACAGAGAAACAACCCCCCATCAAAAGGAAAGGTAGAATCCCCAGAGAGAGTGCTAAATGAAATAGAGGGGAGCAAAATATCAGATACAGAATTCAAAACATGGATTATGGAGAAGCTGAATGAGCTCCGCGGAAACTACAAAGAACTCCAGGGAAACTACAAGGAACTCCAGGAAAACTACAAAGAACTCACAGAGAATTACACGAGCATGAAAAAGGACATAGAAGCAATCAATAAGAGCCAGAAGGAAATGAAGAATATGATCTCTGAATTGAAGAACACAGTAGAAGGAATTAAAAGCAGGCTAGAGGAAACAGAAGATTGGATCAGCGAGCTGGAGGACAACCTACACAAAAACTCCCAGACAATACAACAAAATGAAAAAGACTGAACAAGACTGAAGAGGTTCTAAGACAGCTGCAGGACAACATGAAACATAATAATACCCGTATCATAAGAATTTCAGACGGAGAAGAAGAAGAGCAAGGGATAGAAAACCTCTTTGAAAAACTAATGACAGAAAACTTCCCTCACATGAGGAGAGAAAGAGTCATGCAAATCCAGCAATCACAGAGGGTCCCAATGAAGATGAACCCCAACAGGCCCATTTCAAGACACATCATAATTAAAATGGCAACATTCAAAGAAAAAGAGAGAATCCTAAAAGCAGCAAGAGAGAAACAACTAATAACATACAGGGGAGCTCCAATAAGGCTACCCTCAGATTTTTCAGCAGAAACACTACAAGCCAGAAGGGAATGGCAAAAAATATTCCAAGCTATGAAAAACAAAGGCCTACAACCTAGAATACTATACCCAGCAAAGCTCTCATTCAAAATGGAGGGTGAAATAAGGAGCTTCCAAGACAAAAGAAGGCTAAAAGAATACATCTCCACCAAACCAGCAATGCAAGAGATGCTAAAGGGTCTGCTTTAAGAAGATAAAGAAACAGAGAGAGACAGAGAAGAACACGAGTACAAAGGGGAAAAATGACAATGAATAAGTACTTATTGGTAATAACCTTAAATGTAAATGGATTAAATGCTCCAATTAAAAGACATAGGGTAGCTGAATGGATTAGAAAGAATGACCCACATATATGCTGTCTATAAGTGACCCACCTTAGAACAAAAGATCTACACAGACTGAAAGTAAAGGGATGGAAAAAAGTATTTCAAGCAAATGGACATGAAAAAAAAGCCGGGGTAGCAATACTTATATCAGACAAAACAGATTTCATAGCAAAGTCCATAAAAAGAGACAAAGAAGGGCATTTCATAATACTTAAGGGAAAAATCCATCAAGAAGATATAACCCTTATAAATGTATATGCACCCAACTTAGGAGCACCCAAATATATAAGGAAAATTTTGAAAGACTCCAAGAAACATATAGACAGCAACACACTCATAGTAGGCGACTTTAACACCCCATTGTCAACAATGGACAGATCTTCAAAGCAAAGAAACACCAAAGATATTGAGGCACTGAACAACACTCTAGATCAAATGGACTTAGTCGATATATATAGAAGTTTTCACCCCAAAGAAGCAAAATATACATACTTCTCAAGTGCACATGGAACATTTTCAAAGATAGACCACATGGTAGGACACAAAACAAGCCTTAACAAATTCAAGAAAATTGAAATTATATTAAGCATCTTCTCAGAGCACAGTGGCTTAAAATTGGAAATCAACCTCAAGGAAAAAACTCAAAAACATTCAAACTCATGGAGAATGAATAACATGCTATTAAATAATGAATGGGTTAACAATGACATCAAGGAAGAAATCAAAAAGTTTCTGGAAACTAATGATAATGAACACACAACAACCCAAAACCTATGGGATACAGCGAAAGCAGTCCTAAGAGGAAAGTTCATAGCAATACAGGCCTACCTAAAAAAGCTAGAAGAATATCTAATAAAAAATTTAACCCTACAATTACAAGAACTAGAGGAAGAACAACAAGCAAAACCCAGATCAAGTAGAAGGAAAGAAATCATCAAGATCAGAGCACAATTAAGTGACATAGAGTCTAAACTAACAATTCAAAAGATCAACAAAAGTAGGAGCTGGTTCTTTGAAAAGATAAAGAAAATTTACAAGCCTTTAACCAGGCTCATCAAGAAAAAAAGAGAGAGGACACAAATAAATAAAATCAGAAACGAAAGAGGAGAAATCACAACTGATACCACAGAAATACAAAGGATTGTAAGAAATTATTACGAACAACAATATGGCAAGAAATTTGACAACCTAGAGGAAATGGACAAATTCCTGGAAACCTATAGTCTTCCCAAACTGAATCAAGAAGAAGCAGAAAATCTGAATAGACCAATAACAGCTAGTGAAATTGAAGCAGTAATCAAAAAACTCCTGGCACACAAAAGCCCTGGACTGGATGGCTTCACAAGTGAATTCTACGAAACATTTAGGAAAGAACTAACTCCTATCCTCCTCAGACTATTCCAAAAGATACAAGAAGAGGGAAGACTCCCAAACTCGTTCTATGAAGGCAGTATAACCCTAATTCCAAAACCAGGTCAAGCCACAACAAAGAAAGAAAACTACAGGCCAATATCACTGATGAACATAGATGCTAAAATCCTCAACAAAATATTGGCAAACCGGATCCAGCAACACATTAGCAAGATCATACACCATGATCAAGTAGGATTCATCCCAGGGATGCAAGGATGGTTTAATATTCGCAAATCAATAAATGTAATACACCACATAAACAAAATGAAAGACAAAAACCACATGATAATATCAATAGATGCAGAAAAAGCATTTGATAAAGTACAACACCCATTTATGATAAAAACTCTCAGCAAAATGGGAATAGAGGGAGCATACCTCAACATAATAAAGGCCATATATGAGAAACCTTAAGCCAACATCATACTCAATGGGCAAAAACTGAGAGCATTCCCCCTGAGATCAGGAACAAGACAAGGATGTCCGCTCTCCCCACTCCTATTCAACATAGTCTTGGAAGTTCTAGCCACCGCAATCAGACAAGAAAGAGAAATAAAAGGCATCCAAATTGGAAAAGAGGAAGTAAAACTGTCATTATTTGCAGATGACATGATAGTGTACATAGAAAACCCTATAGACTCCACAACAAAACTACTCGACCTATTAAGTGAATTTGGCAAAATAGCAGGATACAAAGTCAATATTAAGAAATCGAAGGCATTTTTATACACCAACAATAAAAACTCAGAGATAGAAACTGAAAGAAAAATTCAATTTACCATAGCAACAAGAAAAATAAAATACCTAGAAATAAACTTAACCAAGGAGGTAAAAGACCTGTACTCAGAAAACTACATAACACTGAAGAAAGAAATTAAAGAAGATACAAATAAATGGAAGCATATACCATGCTCATGGATGGGAAGAATCAACATCATTAAAATGTCCATACTACCCAAAGCAATTTATAGATTCAATGCAATCCCTATTAAAATATTAGCAATGTATTTCACAGACCTAGAACAAATACTTCAAAAATTTATATGGAACCAAAAAAGAGCCCGAATAGCCACAGCAATTTTGAGGAAGAACACAGTAGGAGGAATCACAATACCTGATATCAAACTATACTACAAGGCCACGGTAATCAAAACAGTCTGGTACTGGCATAAAAACAGACATATAGATCAATGGAACAGAATAGAGAGCCCAGAAATAAACCCAGGTTCATATGTCAACTAATATTTGACAAAGGGTGAAAGAACATCAAATGGAGTGAAAAGAGCCTCTTCAACAAATGGTGTTGGGAGAACTGGACAGGGACATGCAAAAAAATGAAACTAGACCACCAACTTACACCATACACCAGAATAAACTCAAAATGGATCAAAGACTTAAATGTAAGTCATGATACCATAAAAGTCCTAGAGGAAAAAATAGGCAGGAAAATTTCAGATATCCCATGTAGCAACATTTTCACTGATATATCTCCTAAGGCAAGGGAAATAAAGGAAAGAATAAACAAATGGGACTACATCAAACTAAAAAGTTTCTGCTCAGCTAAAGAAAACATCAGCAAGATGAAAAGGAAACCAACCATATGGGAAAATATATTCACCAATGACATCTCAGACAAGGGATTGATCTCCAAAATATATAAAGAACTCATACAACTCAACACCAGGAAGACAGACAACCCAATTAAAAAATGGGCAAAGGATATGAACAAACACTTCTCCAAAGAAGACATACAGAGGGCTCATAGACATATGAAAGTATGCTCAACATCACTAGCCATCAAAGAGATGCAAATAAAAACCACAATGAGATACCACCTCACACCAGTCAGAATGGCCATAATCAACAAATCAACAAACAACTTGTGCTGGAGAGGATGCGGAGAAACGGGAACCCTGGTGCATTGCTGGTGGGAATGCAGACTGGTGCAGCCACTATGGAAAACAGTTTGGAATTTCCTCAAAAAACTAAAAATGGAACTGCCTTTTGAACCAGTAATTCCATTGCTAGGATTATATCCGAAAAATCCTGAAATGCCAAGTCAAAAGAACCTATGCACTCCAATGTTCATAGCAGTACTATTTACAATAGCAAAGTGCTGGAAACTACCTAAATGCCCATCTGTAGATGAGTGGATCAAAAAACTGTGGTACATTTACACAATGGGGTTCTATGTAGCAGAAAGAAAGAAGGAACTTCTACCATTTGGAACAACATGGATGGAACTAGAGAGAATTATGCTTAGCGAAATAAGCCAGGCGACAAAAGAAAAATACCTTATGCTATCACCTATTACAGGGAACTAGTGAACTACACAAACAAATGAGCAAAGTTGAACCAGAGCTATGTAAACAAGAAGTAGACTAACAGTAACAGGGGGGGAGGTGGGAGGGAGAGAAGGGGGTAAGAAGGGGAAGGGTCAAGTCAAAAAACATGTATAAATGACCCACGGACATGGGCAACTGAGTGGGGACTGAATGTGGGGGAAGGGAGGGACAGGGTGCAGGGAAGCAATAGGGGAAAAAAGTAAGACAACTGTAACGGAAAAACAAACAAAAAAAAATATTTTTTTTAAGTGGGGGTTGGGGGGGGGAGAAGTTCCAGAAAATCAAACTGCATGGAAGTCCAGAAAACAAAGATAAAAAGAAGACATATTCATCCAGACAGGTAGGAGGGGCAGGGCTGGGGCAGAGAGGACTCGGTGTGGTGGCAGTGGCAGCAGCAGCAGTGGCAGTGGCAGGCCAGCAGAAAGTGTAGTCACTCGTTTTAAAGTCAGGAGGGACACCTATGGAGCATTCCCAGCTCCTCACTGGACCTAGCAGCTCAGGGTCCCAGCACCAGGGAAAATCAAGCTTCATTGCTTCTGACTGTGCAGACCAGTGGGGATTGGGGTGGAGACAGAAACTTCCGGTCTCTCAGCAGAGTCTGCTTGTTTAAATGGCCCCCATGGTCCTAGAACATCTGCAGACCCACCCACTCTGGAAACAATGACCAGGGCAGCAGCTAGAGGTGTGCCAGTCTGGTGCGAAAGTGGGAGAGGTGCCTGGAAAATGGGTGAGTACTGGGAAGGCAGCATTGTTCCCTTTTGGACCTCTCCCACACATTCCGTGCCACAATGTGGTGAAACAAATCACTTTGTACTGATGAATACCTAAGGCTCCGCCCCTTACAACGTAACAGGAGTGACAGCTCTACCTGGGACACGGAGGCAAACAAACACAGGAGCCTGTCAGAATGAGGAGGCAGAGAAGTATGGCCCAAAAGGGGGAATGGATCAAGATTCCAGTGGGAGAATTAAGTGACGAGGAGATTGACAACCTAACAGACGCAGATTCAAAACACTGGTGATAAAGATGCTCACAGGCTTGACAGATATCCTTGAGTATGGCAAATGCATAAGAGAAGTGAAGGCTATGCTAAGTGACACAAAGAAAACTCCACAGAAAACCAATGCTGAAAAGAAGGAAACCAGGGTTCAAATCAATGACGTGGAACATAAGGGAGAAAAAAACAGTCAACCAGCGCTGAATGAGGAAGCAAGAATTGAAAAAAATGAGGAAAACTTCCAAATTTTGCAAGGGAGATGGACATATAGGTCCAGGAAGCACGGAGGGTCCAGGGCGAGCTGGACCCAGAGGGGACCACAGCAGGACACATCATGATTGAGATGCCAAAAGTGAAAGATAAAGACAGAGTTCTGGGGCAGCAAGAGAGAGGCAGAGAGTTGTCTATGGAGGGTGCCTATAGGACTATCAGCTGATTTCTGAGGACATTTTGCAGGAAGAAGGGACTGGCAAGCAGTATTCAATGTGATGAAAGACAGCCTGCAACCAGGACTACTCTATCCAGCAAAGCTATCATTTGGAATGGAAAGGCAGATGAAGTGCTTCCCAGACAAGGTAAAGCTAAAAGAGCTCATCATCACCAACCCATTATTATATGGAATGTCAAAGGGACTTAAGAAAAAGAAGGTCAAAACTATGAGCACTAAAATGACATCAAACTGACAACTATCAACAACTGAATCTAAAAAATAAAAACACAATCCCACTCAGCAAACCAGAATAAGAGCAGAATCATAGGTCTGGGGATTATTTGGAGGGTTATCAGCTGGGAGGGAGGAGGGGGAGAAATGGGGATATGGTGCAGGGATTAAGAAGTATAATCGGTTGGTACTAAATAGTCAGGGGAAAGTTAAGAATAATATAGGAAAGGGTGAAGCCAAAGAACTTATATGTACGACCCATGGACATGAACTAAGGGGGGTGGGATTGCTGGGGGAAGGATGGTACTGGGCAGAGGGGAGCAAAGGGGAAAAAATTGGGACTACTGTAACAACATAATCAACAAAATTTACAAAAAACAAAAATAAAAATAAAAAATAGAAAAAGAAACAGTGTTTTAAAATTTATTGACACACTTTCAAAAGTCTCCCAGTGAATGAGAATGCTTGCTCTTAAAGCAAACCTGAATAAGTAGCTGGCATTTGGGAAAAGACCCGGAGAAGGAGAGAGAGTGAGCATTCTGAAGGAAGAGCATTTCAGAGACAAAGGTCAGTGTCAAGGTCCTGAGGCCCAGGCCTGCCCTGTGTGTTAGAGGGACAGAAGGAGGCCAGTATGGCATGACCAACAGTTATAGGAAACCATCAGTTTGTTTATTCTTTTTCATGGCCAAGTGCTATTCCTCTGTGTGTGTATCATATCTTTGGTTGCCAGAGGGAAGGGGGCTCAGGCGATGAGTGAAAAGGTGAAAGAAAATAAGAGGTACAAACTTCAGTTATAAAATAAACAAGTCATGGGGATGTAATGTACAGCATGGACTATAGTAAACAATATCATGGTTGACTATAGACCCGTGGAGAAGTGTTGATTCATGAAGCAGAATGAAAGATGCAGCCTGGAATAGAAGTGAAGGGGGCTAGGACTGACTTGCCCTGCAGAACCTGGAAAGTTTCCCAATTTAGACTGTGTATGATAGAAAGAAGCAGGTTTGAGGATTGCCGCTGAGATTTGTAAGTCTGTATTTTAACTGAATTAATGTTTGTAGAGCATTTAGCATCAGTGCCCACCATAATATGTTTTATTAGTATTTGTTAATTATATACATATATTAAATAGTCATCAGTCTCCCTGTCCCCTTCAGTGCTCTTCCCTGTGCCTCCATAAAAAATGGTTTGGAATCAAACTTTTATCCTCAGAATAGCCAATAATTTTTCTCTAAAATTCTTTTTAATAGGGATTTTAGAACCCCTATTAAAAAATTAGAATTTCTTAATATTAGGTTTTTCAGCTAAGAGAATTTGGATGCAAATGCTTTGATAAGCCACTTGCAGAGGGAGCGGAAGCTTGAAGGGGCCTCAAACAGATGAATCACTGCCCATCACCTAGGTAACTAGGAAACTATTATTTTGTAGAGTGGAGTAAGCAAACTAAGAGAGATGCTGAACTACTCAACACAACCAGGGCTGTTTCTTGGAAATTGTATCTGGGAGGAGGAAGAGAAGAAATTAAGTTGCAGGGCTGGGGAAGAATAAAAAATAGAAATATTTAAGGGGGGATTTTGTTACATTTTTGTTATGTAACATGTGACAAGAATGTTTTTGCCAAGTATCTCTACAAAATAGCCGGTAAAATTGCTGTCTTTTGAATGCTGTTGAATTAGTTGTTTCAGCGAACATGACAAAATACCTCTTGTTCCACAGAGGATTTGAAGTGTTATCAGAGATATGAGATTTTAGACCTTGAATATTATTTCTACTTCCCAAGGCTACAAAGATTTTTCTGCTTCTGAGCCCTTATATCTTTTGATAGCTATTTTAACATTCTCCTAGATTTTTTTTCCTGCAGAAACCAGTATGAAAATATTATTAATTTGAAAATATTTGATTTAAACACAATCAAATAGCTTATTTTCTTGTAAGAATTCACTAAACTTTTACTATATTATTTGGTAACACAAATCTTCAAGGGAAGAAATATAGTATGTAACCTTTAAGTTAAAAAAATACATATACCTCATAGGATTCACATCTGAAGAAGCCATTCAATTGTAACATATTTAACCAATTCTTGTGTATTGATTTTATTTTATTTTCCAGCTACAAAATCCCCACCAAATACAAGTTGTGTCCAAAAACAGATCTGTGAAATGAATGGCAAAATGCCCAGCTAGGTGATCTTGAATTCTGAAGACCTGAGTTCTGGGTTGGACTAAGGGCAAGTCCAACCTTTGCTATATTTGGCGCCATCTGGTGGTAGTTATTTGACTTAGCGGAATTTTCTGTGGACAGGATTCTGAGTCCTGTTACTGACTGACAGGCGCTTCAGCCCAGTGGTAGTGATTCCAGAAAACTTCCAGTTCCTTGGTTCAGGAAAAGAATGGGAAAAAGAAACTTCCGTCTCTCTACATCCCTTCTCCATATCCTGAGATAGTTCATTTGTCATTTGCCTGGGTTTATTTCTCTCTCCCCACAGGAGATAAGACTTGTTTCTGCTCGGGATCGAGACAGAGACTAGGTAGACTATAGAAACCAAACATAATTGAGCTATTTTTCAATTCAAATTGTCAAGGGGTTTTACTATATAAGTTCTTGGAATTCAGAAAATGTGTTATACTCTGTTCAGTCTCCAAGGAGGAATTATTTTGTGATGGTACAGAAAGAACAAAACTTATTTTCTGCATTCAAGGGTTAACAGTATAGTAGCGATAACCGCAACTAGTAACCGTAATAGAGTTGAAGAAAAAATTATACCATCATAGCTAATGCTTAGGATGGGCTACATAATCTGTAGAGCAAAGTATAAAATGAAATGCAAAACCCTTCATTAAAAACTTGTTAAGAATTTCAAGGCAGCAAAAGCAGAGCATTAAACCAAGCACAGGCCTGATTAAGTTCAGGGTCCAGTTTATCTGCACAGTTGCATGTCCAGGAGGCCTGGCCTGTTGATACTTATTCAATTCACAGTCTATTAGGGGTGACTAAATATATGCTTTACATGTACTAATTTATTTAATTTTCACAAGGACCTTGTTTGGTAGGTACTATTGTTATCATTTCACATATGTGAAAACTGAGGTATAAGTTAAATAATTTCCCCAATGTCCCACAATTAGTTGCAAAGCTGGTATTCAAACCCAGGTGTTCTGGTTCTAGAGACTCTATCCACTGGATAATATAAACTCTCTGTTTCTTCTTAAATATGCTCTATAAAACAGATTACCTATACTCCCCCCTAATGTACTTATTTCTCTGTAGACCCTAAATGATTAATGATGAGCCTCTTTCTTTACTTGTTGTTTGTGATGGAACTCTCTATGCCAACAAGTCAGCTTAATGAAACAGAGAAAACCCCTAGACGCAGGCCTTGGTGTGTCAGTGCTTCCATCTCCAACCCAAGGTCAGCTAAGAGTCACCAGACTGTGGAAGTTAGGTGTCTCTTAGAAGAAAAGCCTACCTACTTCATGAGACATTAATTATGGAAAAATAAGTGGCTACTTAAACCTCTGATTTTCCAGTACCCTCACTCAATCCAACAAGTACTTCCTAAGAGCTTTTATCTCAACCCTCTCCCAAAAATTGTGAGATGGTTTCTATATGTCGATCTTTAAGAAATCTACATTTTGAGGGACAAGGGAGAAAGACATTGATATACTGAGTTTGAGCTAGTTCAAGAAGACACACACACACACACACACACACAGACACACACACACACACACACAAAAAGGTCTGTCCTGAAAGTATCCAGCCACGTACTATGAAAAATAGAGACATTTATTGATGAAACATTGTACATAGGACAATGAGATCTTAGTTCCCTTCAAATTAGGCACCTTGGGACCTTACATAGTTCTCTCAGTGTCTCTTATACTGTTCAAAACACTCTGTAATTTTCTTTGTTGGAATTACCATCAGCTGCCCCATTGTATTTTCCTGAATCTCATTGACAGTATGAAATCCTTTCCCTTTCAAAGGTGATTTTAGTTTTGGGAAAAGCTGGAAGTTGCAGGGTGCCAAATCTTGGCTGTAGGGAGGGGCATAGTCACCTGAGTGGTTTGATGTTTCACCAAAACAAATCTGCATGAGACATGATGCATGAGTGGGTGCATCGTTGTGATGAAGCTGCCAATCACCAGTGGCCCAAAGCTGTGGTTGTTCTTGTCATATTGCATCTCTCAACCAATGAAGAACAATGAGATATTACTCCTTATTTATTAACTGGCATGGAGGGGCATACTCATGATGGGCAACACCTTTTCAATAAAAAAACACAGTTAACATGGCCTTGATCTTGCTGAGACTTTGCCACACCTTCTTCAGGTGTGGATAACCAGGCAACTTCCATTGGGATGACTGGGTCTTCGTTTCTGTGTCATAGCCATAGACCCAGCATTAATTTCCAGTTATGAACCTCTTGAGGAAATCTGGTTCATTGATAGCAGTTTGAATCAAGTCATTAGCAACTGTAGCTCGATGTTCATTCTTCCATGGTAGCAGAAGCCACAGAATGAATTTTGCCATGACATGTTTCATGCCAAGATCCTGTGTCAAAATCTCAGATACAGTAGTTTTTGGAATCCCCAGATCAGTGTCTAGTTTTCCCACTGTCAGTCACCAATCTTGGTTGAGTGCAGCTGTACATGTTTAACATTCTCAGGTGTTCTGCTTGTTTCAGGCTTCCAGAACATGGATCACTTTCAATAGATTCTCGACCATCTTTGAAGCATTTGTGCCACACTTTTATTCACACCGCACTCATTGCACCATTCCTGAAAGCCTTCTGAATCATCCATGAAGAAACGCTCAAGTTTAATGCAAAATTTGATGAAGACTTTTGTTCTACGTGCTCAGTCATTTTGAATGTGATGGCCACACAGTACACATGCTCACTCAATGCACTCAACAGTGTCTATGACCCCCACTTACTAGTACAGTGATGTCGTCATTATTCACGCATGAGCATTCCAGTCCACTCTCCTTGGCTGCCAAATTACACTGAGTCTCGCCAACCATTCTTGTTATATTAACAATGGTTGGACTTTTTCCAGACAGACCTCATATATACATATGTGTGTGTGTGTATGTGTGTATATACACATACTAAATTGTTAGTATAGTACAAGGGGAGTAATTATCATGCACTTATCAATTTGAAGATATCCACTGAGTGGTTTAGATGGTATGTAATCAACTTCTTTGTTTATTAGGCTCTTCATTTATTAGGTTCATCTTTTTGATGATGGAGTGGCAGAGATCCAGAGAGGTTAAATGCTGAGTAGGTGGCAGATCTTTTATGACACTTCAAGTGTCTCATTGCTCATTTTTATGTTCCTTTCAGGACACTAAGAATTTCTCTTTCCTCAAACCAGTCTTTTCAATGAATGGTATGCTTTGATTTGTACCTGTCAAAGAAGACTCATTTTATTTGACAAAATGGACAAATTTTCATAGTGTTTTCTACAAGGTTAGTATTATTTCATAGTGGAAGTCCTAGAAATTTGTGAACTGAGTTGGTATCAGTGGAGAAGAGAGTTCTGTAATGTCTTGATTAGTATGCTACATGGCAAATATAAAATATTGCCTTCAGTATGGCGCCGCTTCCAAGTGAGCGAGTGTGCATGTCTTTGGAGAACAGGCGTGTCACCGTAGATCTGCAACATATTTGCTTGAAATGAAAGAGTGCACTGAAAAACAATGAAAAGTTTATTAACACTCACATGATTGTTTTGATTAATTTCTTTCCTTTCCTTTCTTTTCTTTATTTGTTTTTGTTTTGTTTTGCCCTGGGAGTTTGGTTTAATCTAATTTTAAATTGTGGCTGTGAAGTAGAGAAACAAATCCACAAGAAGAAAGCCAGCTTCATGAAGCACAATGAAAAAAGCTCCACAGATAGCAGAAGGAGCTGAATGTCTGAACATATCATTTTTGTATAGACCCTGACTGTAAGTTTTTTTCCTTAGTTCCTTTTATTTTATTGCTATCAATGAAGGATGATCTAAATTACTATGCAAATATCATAAATTTTTTATTTTAATTTTGAAAAAAAATTTTTTTTAATACAGGAAAGAGAAACATAAAAACTACTTAGATGCTTTCTAATGGGGCAGTACATTATTGCTTTTAATTGTGATATGTCTGGGAGTGGGCTTCTTTGGGCTCATCTTGTTTGGGACTCTGTGCTTTCTGGACCTGTATGTCTATTTCCTTAACCAAGTTAGGGAAGTTTACTATCATTATTTTTTTCAAATGCGTTTTCAATATCTTTCTCTTTTTCTTTTCCTTCTAGCACCCCCATGATGCAAATGTTGGCACACTTGAAATTGTCCCAGAGGTTCCTTACATTATCCTCATTTTTTGGATTCTTTTTTCTTCTTCTTGCTGTTCTGATTGGTTGTTTTTGCTTATATTCCAAATCACTGATTTGATTATTGGCTTCATACACTCTACTATTGAGTCTCTGTAAATTGTTCTTTATTTCAATTAGTGTATCTTTTGTTTCTGACTCGATCTTTTGTATACTGTTGAGGTCCTCACTAAAGTCCTTGAGCATTCTTATAACCAGTGTTTTGAATTCTTCATCTAGTAGATTGCTTGCCTCCATTTTGTTTAGTTATTTTCCCAAAATTTTCGGTTCTTTCTTCTGGGCCATAATTCTTTGCCTCCTCATTGTGGCAGCCTTCTATGTTTGTTTCTATGTATTAGGAAGGGGTGCTATGATTCCCTGTCTTGGTAGCATGGCCTAATGTAGTAGGTGTCCTGTAGGGTTCAGTGGCATAGTCTCCTCCATGACCCAATTGGGTACTTGAGGTGCATCTGCCATATGGGCTGTGTACACCCTCCTCTTGTAGATGAGCCTTAATTACTGTTGGCATGTACAAGTTCAGCCATCACCTGTGTTCTGTCTGGGCTCACACAACATAAGCTAAAAAGTGATCTACAGGTGGCTGGTACTTGTGCTGGGCTTGGAGGGGTCCAGGAGAGGTCAGGCTGTGAACCAAGGCTGGCTGCTGCTATTGCTGGGTCTGGGACAACTTAGTGAGAGGTACAGGACTTTCCAAAGCTAGATACTGATTGTTTGAGAGAAGTTAGGAATATTTAAAGCATGGACAAAGACAAGCTATTTGTATGGAAAAGCCACTGGAAAAGCCTGCGTGGCTCTGAAAGTTGGGTGGGGAAAGGCCTCAGGTAATCACAAGGGGCAGAGGGAACAGTGTGAGACAGGTTATTGGATTCTCAGATATGGCACCTACCTGCCAGTTCTGTGGTTCTTTTGGGGGAAGGGTTCAGAAAAGGACCAACAGCCTCTGCCAGCACTTCTCTCTGGGTGAAAGCTGCTACGTAGATCTTGCCCTGATGCTGGATAATTCAGTTCTTCCCTGCATGTCTCTGCTGCCTTTTCATCTGCTTCCCCACTGCTGGAGCTCAGAGGGAGTGAGACCGAGTAAGTCTGTGTGCAGACACTGCAAAAGGAACTACCTGGGATTCCAAAAGTTTCTGTTTTCCACAGCCTCAATCCCCACTGGTTTGTACAGCTAGATGTTATGGGGACTTATATTCCTGGCATTGGAACCCTGGGATGGAGGACCTGGTGGCCCCACTGTATATACATTTTACTTCATTATGCATGCTCTGTATTGTAAATATAGTTAATAAAAGTGTTTATTAATTTATATCAAGAAAGATAAAGAAGAATATTCATTGAAAAGTGAACTACTTATACTCCCTTTTCCAAATTATTAAAAGCAGCAGGAGAAAGGCAATTAATTACTTACAAGAGTGCTCCATAAGACTGTCAACTGATTTCTCCAAAGAAATTTTGCAGGCTAGAAGGGATTGGTGAAAAATATTCAAAGTCATGAAAAGCAAGGACCTACAACTCTGATTACCCAGTAAAGCTATCACTTATAATCCAAGAACAGATAAAGATCTTCCCAGACAATAAAAAGCTAAAGGTGTTCATCACCACCAAACCAGTATTATATGAAATGTTAAAGGGTCTTCTTCTTTAAAAATAAGATAAAAATATGAACAATAAAACAGCAATAAATATATATCTGTTAAATAATTCTTAAAAAAATAAAATAAACAATCGTTCTAAAAAAAATAAAATAAACAAGCATAACAGAAACAGAATCATAGATATAGAGAACATTTTGATTATTGCCAGATGGGAGGGTAGTGGGAGGGATAAGTGGAAAAGATGAAGCAGTTACAAAGCACAAATTGGTAGTTACAGAATCGTAATGGGGATTTAAAGTACAGCATAGGAAATATAGTAGCCAAAGAACATATATGCATAACCCATGAACATGGACAATGGTGTGGGGATGGCCTGAGGGAGTGGGTTGTAGCTGGGTGGAGGAGGGCAAAGGGGAAAAATTGGGACAATGGTATTAGCATAAACAATAAAGTATAATTTAAAAAGCAAACAAAAAAGTATATAGGTAGGGGCAAAAGTAGACTTACAGTTGTGAATAAAAAAAACAGTTTATTCTTGTATTATTATTTATTAATTATTGTATTATTTTTTATACAAACAACTATAAACCTACTTTTGACTCACCCTGTACATCATCAGAACAGTCAAATTTCCTTGAAGAATAGTATATTTATCATATTAAACTTTTCTTATTAGGCATTCAATTGTTGAATCTATGAGGCTGTTGCCCTCAAAAAAAAAAAATAAAAAACATTCATTTAAAACATATATGATCATTTTTTTCCCTTAAAAATCCCTATAAACACTGAAAGTGAAAGTCAGCATTTCTCAGAGGCTTCAATTCTGTTCTCAGCATTTTATACAGAAGCTAGCAAGCACCATCCTTATACCTTTAATGAAAAAACAAAAATACATAAAAGTCTTTGAAATTCTGCCATCAACTTGAATAGCTCTTGAAGTAGCAGTTCATATTTAATATGTGATAAGGACATTATAAAAGGGAGACATTTTGCTAAGGTAATTGGTTTTTGAAAAGACTGTCTAAAACATCAGATCAATTTAGAGTGTTAAGCTGCTGTAGAGGACCAGTAAGAAGATAGGTTATAAAAATATCTGAGTCTAAATATCACACTTACAACATTTAAAATAGACACAAACTGTCTCCTGGAGAGGTCAATTATTATATTTCTTTTATATGCTGAAAGAAACACTGTCAGCTTTTTATAATGAACTCAATAGTAGCTGCAGGATTTTGAAGCTTAAGACTTGTATAGTCATGCATCAGTGCTGAAATAATCGATCTTATCTGTTTTATGATTGAAGAGAACTCTGGACATGTATGATGATGTTGCTAATGTCCCATTGAATTTCCTTGCTGGTGAAGTTTTGTTGTAATTTAAACTATCCAATTAACAGAAGACAGTAGACTAAAAACTGAATTCTAAAAAAAAAAAATGCAATAAAAACTTGAGAAAAATTACAGCAAACATAATTGAACAGTCCAAATTATTGACTTTATATTAACCACTTAAGAGCACAAAGAAAATAAATTATAATTTATGTTATGTGCATTCACCACTGATATAATTTGTGAAACGGTGCTTTGCACAAATTTTCTGTTTATGTTTTATTTCTGTAAGCAAACATTTTAATATGATATCACAATATAGCCCATCAAACAATAAGTGAAAAATGCCATTGAGGTAGGAAGGGAAAGATATTTATTTTTGACTGAATGTATTCAGTTTCCAATCTATTCAAGAGGTGAGGATAGAAAAATATTTGCTTGTTATATGTAGCCAAATGTTAAAAAACAAAAACAAACCCTGGGACTTTAATAAGACTGATATAATTTACTGATATTAATAGAATAAGAATTGCTGAGAATGTTTTTTCCAGATATTACTGATAAAGGGGTTAGAAGGGAGAGGGGAGGAGGTATTAAGTTGCTTAGCAGGGTTTCAAACAAATACCAGAAACTCACTACATTCTTCATATGAATTTTCCTAAGTAGATCTCTTGCACATCTATTCCACCTTGCTGTTTCTCCGATAACACGGTGAAAATCTATAAACCTGGAGTTAATTGAAAGAAGGTATGTTCATTTCCTGGAAAAAATAAATGTGGAAAGAATGAATGCATTAAAATTTACAAGTGTTTGCAAATTCATATTTTTCATTTTAAGCATTAGAACATTAGTTATTTCAATGCTCTTTAGTGAAATTGGAAACCAATATGCCTTTATTTAAAAACAAAAAGAAATAGTGGTTTTGTATAATTAGTAAATATTTTCTATAGTCCATTGCAAAAAAAAATATGCTTCTTGAACTAGCAATAAAAAAGGAATTAAAGACTCATTAAAGTTAACTAGGTCAGATGGTGAAAAAGTAGTAATGCCAATTATTCCTTACCTTTATTTATGTAAGTGATTTAGGTGGAAAAAAGAAAAGGTCCAATTAGGAATTTTGTAGTTTACGAAGACAAGGGAGCTGAATTGGTAGTATTCTAAATAAAAAATTAATCCATTTTTTAACTTAAATACATATTCTGTATTTTGTGTATTTTTGATGTAACTGATATAATTTCTTAAGAAAAATATGCCAGAACATCTTACTCTGCATTTTCTTGAAGTTTTTACATGACAGAATCTTCTATTTGCTTCTATGCAGTGTTCCTAGGGGTGAGAAGGAGACCTATTTATACCTATGCATGAGGAGTGCAGATCCTCCCTTATACCTCTCCTTCTGCACTTTCTCTGCACTCCAAGCATCTCATAGCTTAATTATCTCTAGCATAGCACCCTTTCTGGGTCTCCTCACTTCAGGGAATGCATGCTAAAAAAAACTACCTGACTTCATGTCTCTCAGGATTGTCACTTTCTCATTGACTATCACTTCAGAGTTGAAGTCTGGAACTTAACTTCTTCTGTTGTAAATTGTTAAAAATACCATATTTTAACCCAAAGGGTTAGAAATGCTAAGGAAAAATTTCAAGTATCCACCACCTTCAGGTGGGATACATAATAATGGGAAACTTCTCCATGTTCCTTTGCCTTTTGGCATGTCACACCTTGGATGTGTCCACAGAACTTCTCTCTTGGAGCATAAGAAATAGAGAATAATAAGAAAATGACTCATAAATATGAATCTTTTTCTTCCTCAAAATTCTCTATTTTTATTGATTTTTCTACTTTGTCTTCTCTCTCTATATATACAGCTTAAAACAATTTAAGGATTTACTTAGATGAAGGAATAAGTGAGGGGTTGAATTTTGAAATAATCTCAAAATGCAGAGAGGATAAAAGAATATAAGTGCAGTTGATGAAATAAAATAATTCATTTTATCAAAGAGAAAGAGCAAGGAAGGATGATAGATTAAACTGAACAGGAAATGTAAGCAGATGCTATATCCTAAAAACAGCAATGATCAATTTATATTTTAAACACATATTTCTGGAAGCTAGGAGCTAGACAGAGAGAGAACTAGGTTGAATATTATATCCCCAACCCCAGATAATACATGATGAAAATTTGAACTTGATGCTGCTAGTTTGGATGGATAATGTGATAGTTAATTATATGTGTCCACTTGGCTGGGCCATGGGGCGCCCAGATGTTTGATTAATTATTTTGGGGTATGTCTGTGAGTGTGATTCCAGATGAGATTAGCAGTTGAATCAATAGAGTGAGTATAGAAGATTGCCCTCCCCATTGTGGATAGGCCTCATCCAATCCATTGACAGCCTGAATAGATTAAAAGCCTTAGTAAGAATTCTCTCTTTCTCTCTTTTTGACTGTCTTTAAGCCTGAACATCAGTCTCTTTCTGCCATTTAACTCAGACTAGAACTATACCACTGGCTCTCCTGGATTTGGACCTCTCAGCCTTCATACTCACATGAGCCAATTCCTTACAATAAAGTTCTTTCTTTTTTTTTTTTTTCTGTGTGTATACATTCCTTTGGTTCTGTATATCTGAAGAATGCTGATGAATATAGCTTTGTACTGATGAGTGCGTAATGTGTAGAGGCTGGAAGAATTTTGAAGTGCATGCTAGAAAATGTCAGGATTTCCATTATGGGGCTGATAAAGCTGGTTCTTGAGAGGACTTAGAAAAGAGAAGAGATGTAGAGAAAGTTTTCATCTTAGGGAATACATTAATAATCATAAAAAAAGTGTTAATATCAATAAAAATACAGATATTGAAGATAATTTTGGTAAGATCTCAGATGAAAACAAAGAACATGTTATCAGATAATGGAGAAAAGGTCATCCTTGTTATAAAATGACAAAGAATTGGCCAAACTGTGTGCTACTGTTTGTTAAGGTAGATTTTGAAGGCCATAAAATTAGATATTTAGCAGAGGAGATTTCTAGGCAAAGTTTTGAAGAAATGGCAAGTTTACAGTTTTGGCTGACTGGTTTTAGTAAGATGCGAGAAAACAGAAATGAAGAAGGAATTAAATACATAAAAATCAGAATTTAAAGGTTTGAAAAATTCTCAGCCTTCCTGTATTGCAAAAATGAGAAATATTGTTCTGAAGAGAACAATAGGATATAGACAAACAGCAATTTGATAAGAAGGCTATCAATTTAAACCACAGAACTAAGTGGCCAAAAACACTTCCAGCTGGAACTGAAGGGAGCATAGACTGGGTGAAATGAAGAAAGCTGTCAGATTTCTTAGATCCTATTGGATGGGACCATAATGCTCATTGGTAGTGAATGTGACCCATTTTTCAAGACAAAAAGAGAATGACCCTTAAGGTGAATTAAGATAACCTTAGTCTTTAAAATAGGGTGGGGAGGGACATTACCTCAGTTTCTACAGTCCAAACAGCAGCCATCTGGAGACCCCACCTGGTAGAAATTTGGAGGCAGGACTACATTTCCAGTGGCTCCTGAAGGCAGAGTATCAACCCAAAGAGAATTATTCTTAGAGATCCAAGATGGTGGAGGAGTAGTGGACCTACACTAACTTCCTCCTAGAACCAATCTGGAATTACAGCTAAATTACAGAGAAACCAAACAAAATCTAACTAAGCAAAAAAAAAGAAAAAAAAAAAAAAACATTATAGAGCAATTATCCTGAATAACCAACTGACCCTATCTGGAGAGAAGCCTTATAACCAAAGACAGAGAGAAAAAAACCACTTCTCAACAACAAGACTGGTAGGAAGTGCAGAAGAAGAATGAGAGGGATGGCTGGGCTCCCATGGGTGGCAGCTGAAGTTCCAGAAGAATATTTTGGCAGCGAGGGGGTTCCCCTGAGAAGTGTGGGGTCTAAACCACAAACTGGGATTTTCAGCCTATATCACCAGAGCTGGAAAGGAATCCACAGGATAACATCCAGCTGTGAAAAGCAGCAGGGTTTCTTTCTGCCAGGGAGAGACAGCTGGAGACTCAAAGAACCTCTTATAAGGCCAACAAATTTTTTTTTGTTGGCAACCACTTACCCTGGGTTCCAGCAGAAGAAGGGCAGAGTGGACTAGAGATGCTTGAGGAGAGAGTGGTTGGTGGCTCTTGGGAGAGGATGGAAGGAACAGCTGCAGGACCCCTGTGCTGATTCATTCCCCATACTACAGAAGCAATCATTCTCAGGCAAAGAAGTCCATTCCAGTGACATCAGACTGAAGGAAAGCAATAGCCCCACCTATAAGAATTACTCCATCCTGACCTGTGGATCCTAAGCCAGGCTGCTGATTGCAGCTTGATTTTTTTAAACAATTTATCAGTTTAACAGCTGAATAGTTTAATGTCTAAGGCAGAAAATACAAAGAAGCAGCCAAATGGGAAGACAAAGGAACATACTCCAAATGAAAAAGTAAGAGAATTCTCTAAAAGAACTAGATGAAATGGAGCCAAGCCATTTATCAGATGGAGAGTTTAGAGTAATGATTATAAATATACTCAGCAGCATGAAAAAAGACATAGAAATCAAAAAAATGGACTAGTCAGAAATAAAGAATTCAATGCTTGAAATAAATAATGTACTGGAAGAAATAAACAGTAAATTAGATGAAGCAGAGGATTAAATTAGTGATTTGGAAGACAAAATAGAAAGAAAATACCCAGGAACAGCAGCAAAAAAAAAAGAAAAGAAGAACTTGAGGAACATTTTGGACAGCATGAAATGTGACAACACCTGCATCATAAGAATACCAGAAGGAGAAGAGCATGAACAAGGGATCAAAAACCTATTTGAAGAAATATTTACTGAAAAGTTCCCTAATCTGGTAAAGAAAAAAAAAAGACAATGTAGTCCAGGAAGCTCAGAGAGTCCCAAACAAGTTGGATCCAGAAAGGCCTACACTATGACACATTGTAATTAAAATGACAAGGCTTAAAGACAAGGAAAGAATCTTAAAAGTCATGAAAGAAAAGCAGATAGTTACCTACAAGGGAGCACCAATTAGACTGGCATTTAATTATTCATCAGAAACATTTCAGGCCAGAAGTAGTGACATGAAATATTCAAGGTGATGAAAAACAAGTATCTACAACAAAGGCTACTTTACCCATCAAGGCTATCATTTAAAATGGAAGGAGAAATAAGGATATTCCCAGACAAGAAAAAGCTAAAGGAGTTTGTTAACACCAAGGCAGTACTAAAACAAATGTTAAAAGGCTTGCTTTAAGAAGAAGAAGAAAAAGAGAAAGAAAAAAATATACAGAGGAAAACAGTCTAACAATAAAATGGTACTACCAATAATCAACCTAAATGTAAATGGCTTAAATGCTCCAGCCAAAAAACATAGAGCAACTGAATGGACAAGGAAACAAGACCCATATATGTGCTGCCTCCAAGAGATTCATCTCAAGTGAAAAGGTACACACAGAGTAAAAGTAAAAGGATGGGGAGATATATTTAATACAAATGGAAAATATAAAGTAACTGGGGTAGCAGTACTTATATCTGACAAAGTAGACTTTAAAACCAAGGCTTTAGTAAGAGACAGAGAAGGACACTACATAATGATAAAGGGAACAATACAACAAGAGGGTATAACCCTAGTACACGTTTATGCATCCAGCATAGGAGCACCTAAATATGTAAAGCAAATATTGATGGACATAAAGGGAGAGGCTGACAGAAATATTGTCATAGTTGGGGATTTTAACACTCCATTGACTTCCATGGGTAGATCTTCCAGGCAGAAAATCAACAAGGAGACAGTGGCCTTAAATGACACACTAGCTTAAATTGATTTTTTTGTGTATATTTTGTTAATTATGTTATTACAATAGTTCCAATTTTTCCCCCTTTGCTCCCCTCTGCCCGGTACCCCCCTTTCCCCAGCAACCCACCCCCCTTAGTTCATGTTCATGGGTCATGCATATAAGTTCCTTGGCTTCACCCTTTCCTATATTCTTCTTTTTAAAAAATTAATTAATTAATTTTTATAATAATAAAAAATAACAATTCCCCCCTCTCAGACTTAAGACCCTTTATAATCTTATAGAGGACAATGGGTGAAGGTCTCGTGCTCCTCTAGCTACTTCAAGCTGGACATGGTCGTTGTTCTACCTACCCTTGGGTCCAGAAATCCCTAATAAGAGTGGTGGTGTGGAGGGGAGGGTGGGCTTCCTACATGGGGAAGGATCATGCAGACTCCAGGTCAGCTAGCTGGCTGTCCCTGGACTATGGCATGTTTGGTTTAACAGGCTGGCATCCTTGTTGTATTCTGGGGGCAAAAGATTTGGCAACAGGCTTAAAAGACATCATTCAGTCCATAACCACTAGATGACAAAAGGCAGAGATTAATTTTTCAATGTCCCACATTAGGGGAAAAAAGGGCTTCTTTGGAGAAAGGTGTGCAAGGCTCATCTCACCTGTCCAAAGCCCTTTTGCCCATTATACTTAGTTTGGGCTGAGGGAAATATTTTAGGTTTCCCCCCTCTCAGACCTCTGGGCCTTTTGTGTCCAAGGCATTAGGATAGAAAAGAGAAACCAGTTTTAAAGTGAAGCCCACAGACCACCCCATTCTTCACCAACCCAGCCACTTAGTTCAGACAAACCGTTGAGTCTCAGAAGGCAGCGATGCAGACAGGATTAAGTGAGGCCTATACATACGGACAATCACTTAGGTAATGAGATCATAGGCTTATGCCCTATGAAAATAGAACACACATAATTTATGCATCATAACCCACAAATCAATCTCTATATCTGCAAGACTCTAATACTTCTTTTTAAACTATTTCATAAAATTCAAGAGGAGGGAAGGCTCTCAAACTCATTTTACAAGGCCGGCATTATCCTAATTCCAAAATCAGATAAATACACTACAAATAAAGAAAATTATAGGCCAATATACCTGATGAACAGAGTTGCCAAAATCCTCAACAGGTATTATTAGCAAACCAAATACAGTAATGTATCAAAAAGATCATACACCATAATCAAAGGGAATTTGTTCTGGAATGCAAGGTTAGTACGCATTTACAAATTAATAAATGTGATTCACCACAAAACAGATTGAAGGATAAACACCACAGATCATATCAATAGGTGTAGAAAAAACATTTAATAAAATCCAGTACTATTTATGATAAAAAATCTCAGCAAAGTGGGTGTAGAGGAAACATACCTAACATAATAAAGGCAATATATCACAAGCCACTGTCAGTATCATGCTTAATGAAAAAAACTACAAGTGATCCCCTTAAGATCGAGAAAAATACATAGATGTCTGCTTTTACTTCTCTTTTACAACATAGCACTGGAAGTCCTAGCAGAGCAATCAGACAAGAAGAAGAAATAAAAGGCATCCAAATTAGAAAGGAGGTAGGTAGTAAAACTGTCTTTATTTGCAGATGACATGATACTGTACATAGAGAATACAAAGATTCCACCAAGAAACTAGTAGACCTGATAAACAAATTCAGCAAAGTAGTAGGATACAAAATTAAAATCCAGAAATCAGCTGCATTTTTATATGCCAATACCGAACTAACAGAAAGAGAAATTAAGAAAACAATCCCATTCACAATTGCTTCAAAAAAAGTAAAATGCCTAGGAATAAACCTAACCGAGGTGTAAAAGACCTGTACTTGGAAATTATAAGACACTGAGAATGAAATAGAAGAAGATACAAATAAGTGGAAGCACATACTGTGTTCATGGATAGGAAAAATTAACATCATTAAAATGTTCATACTACCCAAAGAAATTTATAAATTCGACAAGATTCTTATCAAGATTCCAATGACATATTTCACAGAACTAGAACAAATATTTCAAAAATTTATATGGAACCACACAAGGCCCCACATAGCAGCAGTGATCCTGAGAAAGAAGAACAAAGTTGGAGGAACCATCCTACCTAATATTAAACTATACTATACAGCCATAATAATCAAAACAGTTTGGCACTAGCATAAAAGTAGACACATAGATCAATGGAAAAGAATAGAGAGCCCCAAAATAAACCCACAACTTCATAGTTAATTAATATTTGACAGAGGAAGCAAGCACATATAGTGAGCTAAATATAGTTTATTTATTAAATGGTGTTGGGAAAACTGGACAGGTGTGTGCAGAAAAATGAAATTAGACTACCTTCTTATACCACACACAAGGATAAATTCAAAATGGACCGAAGACTTAAATGTTAGACCCCAAACCATAAAAATCCTAGATGAAAACATAGGCAGAAAAATCTTGGACAATGCTCTTAGCAACTTTTTAAAGGATATATCTCCCCAGGCAAGGGAAACAAAAGAAAAGAATAAATAAATGAGACTATATAAAACAAAAAAGTTTTGCACAGCAAAGGAAATCATCAATAAAATAAAAAGACAACTCACAGAATGGGAGAACATATTTACTGATACATCTGATAAGGGGTTAATGTCCAAAATGTATAAAGAACTTGCAAAACTCAACACTAAAAACCCAAACAATCCATTTAAAAAATAGGCAAAAGACCTGAACAGACACTTCTCCAAAAAGGACATACATAGACATGTGAAAAAGTGCTGAACATTATCAGTAATCAGAGAAATGCAAATTAAAACCACAATGGAATATCACCTCACACCTGTCAGAATGGCAATCATCAATAAATCAACAAACAAGTATTGGTGAGGATGTGGAGAAAGGGGAACCCTTTTGCACTGTTAGTGGAAATGCAAATTGATGCAGCCACTGTGGAAAGCAGTATGGATTTTCCTCAAAAAATAAAAGCAGATCTGCCTTTTAACCCAGTGATCCCCCTTCTGGAAATCTATCTGAAGGAACCCCAAACATTAATTCAAAAGAACATAAGCATGCCTATATTCATTGCAGTATTATTTACAGTTGCCAAGATATGGAAGCAGCCTAAATGTCCATCAATAGTTGAGTGGAGAAAACAACTATGGGACATTTGCACAATGGAATACTACTCAGCCATAAAAAAGAAGAAATTTTTGTCATTTGTGACGATATGGATGAAACTGGAGAACATTTATGCTAAGTGAAATGAGCCAGTCAGAGAAAGACAAATACCATATGATTTTATTCATATGTAGAATCTAATAAACAAACTGAACAAATAAGGAAAATTGGGACAGACTCACAGATGGACAGCAATATTACAGCTGGGGGGTGGTTAAGGGGTGGAGGGATTGAGCAAAAAAGAAAAAGGACTCATGAACATGGACAACAACGTAGTGATTGCTGCAGGGAGGAAGGTAAAAGGGTACTAAGTGATATTAGAAAAATATATTAATAATTAAAAAAATAAAAAATAGGTATAACAAAAAATAAAGACAAAAAGTCAAATATATTTTAAAAAAACAAACAAAGGGAATTATTTTCAATCCTTAAGATCTACTGGTATTTACCTGGCTAGATTTGGACTTGCTTGGGATCTGCTACTTCTTTTTGCCTTTTGAATTCTCTCTTTTTGAACAAGAATGTCTATCTGTATGCCTGGCCCATCATTGTATTCTGGAAGCACATAACTTATTTGGTCTTACAGATTCACAACTGAAAAGGAATTTTGCCTCAGGTTGGATAGTACCTCTAGTCTCACCCATATCTCATTTAGATATTGAAATGCAAGTATGGACTTTACAGTTGATGTTGGAATGAGTTAAAACTTTTGAGGTCATTGAGATGGAATGAATACATCTTGCATACAGAAAATACATGAACTTTGGGGATCAAGTGTGTAATATTATGGGCTGAATGTTTGTGACTTCTCTAAGTTCATATGTTGAAACCTTATGTCATTGTACCTGTAGGTGGGACCTTTGGGAAGAAATTAGGTTTATATAAGGTCATAAGACAGGTGTCTCCTTGATGAAAAATGTCCTTATAAAAAGAGAGAGAAAGACCAGATATCTCCCCCTCTGTCATGTGAGGAGACAGCAAGCCATGTAAAGACCATCTGCAAGCCTGGAAAAGAGCCTTTAGAGCTGAGTTAGCGGGCACCTTGATCTTGGACTTCCAAGTCTCCAGAGCCCTGTGAAATAAATGTCTTGTTTAATTCAACCAGTTTATTGTATTTTGTTATAACATTCCAGGAAGACTAAAAGCTAATGAGAGAGAAGATTCAAAGATTATTCTGAGCTTTCTAAAAAAGTAAAGATTATGGTGTCATTTGCTAAGAAAGGGATTTTCAGAATAAAGAAGGATATGAGAAGAAAAGGTAAGAAGAGGTTTTGAGAGCAATGATACTTAGTGACTTGGAACATGGTGGAGTGGAGGTGTTTGTGGAGCTGAAGTCTTTAAGTGGAGATGGGCATATAGTTGGGTATATGGGTCTGGAACAGAGAAAAGCTATTTGGAATAGAGATATTAATTGAAGAAATTTAATTCATCATGTTAACATCATAAGTATGTATAAGAAAATAACCTTATAAGAGGACCAAGTTTCAGAACAAAAAGACCATACATACATAGTGTCCCAAAATGCAAACTATTTTTTAGGCTTATCATAAAGTAGTGGGATGAATGAGACTACTACAATTTGTCTAGTCTATCATCATCTTGATATCTTAGAGAAAGCCTCATATCAGTCAAAGAGCATCCTTCTCACTTAGGACACACTGAAGAAAACCCAGAAAGCAATGTGGTAAATGATTCCTTCACCCACTTCTTCTTTATTCCAAGTTTGAAGTGTTTAGGGCTCCCAATGATAAGAGTGCTTAATATGCAAAAGTTACAAAAAGGATTTTTTCTCTTGACATATCAATAATCAGCAAAAATTTCCTGTATAGGCAAAATATATAAGCTGCTTCTTTTTTAATGCTTCATTCAATATATTATTTCATTGTTCAGTATTTCTTTTTCTGTATTACTGTAGAGAACAATTTTCTTAGATAATGTAGAGAGTCCTCTAAATTTCACTGTGGCTGACAAAAAAAGTGTAAGCTCTCAAAAAAAAGTGTCCAGTGATTATTTAAAATGCTCTCATGCCATACCACTTAGACTATAGGTCATTGACTAATCATAAAGAAATACCTTTAACATTTCAGCATTCCAGCTTGGATTAATTTAGGTTATTCTTGTTGCTTAATTAAATGTCTTTTCCTTACTTAAGCAACTTTAGAACACTGAATTTAGGTCCTAGGTCAGAAGTAATTTATAAACTACACAATTCCATTCTTTCAGATGAGGAAACTGGTGCCAAAAGGTATGACTGGTCCAAATCCACTTAAATTATTCATAAGCTGTTCATTCTTCCAACCCAGTCTTTTCATTGTTTTCTTATCCTTCCATAGCATCTGTGTTTTTTCAACATGTGACTGTCAAAAGTTTGCAAAATTACATCAACCCAGTACTATTTGAGTCAACCTCCATAGGAAAGAGCAGCCTAAATGTCAGTTTGCCTTTTCCCCCAAACAGAGCCTGAGACAGTTCTTTGATGCAAATAGTTTATTGGGAAAATTATCTAAGGAATCAAAGGTTAGGTTTTGGGGAAAGTCAATATAGAAACAAAAACCAATTTTTCTTTTTTTTAGTGTTTCACTTCTTTTTTTAAAATTATATTTTATTGGTTATATTGTTACAATATTTTCAGTTTTTTTCCCCTTTGCTCCCCTCCACCCAGCACCCCCCTCCCCCAGCAATCCCCCACCAAATCCATGCCTATGGTTTGTACATACAAGCACTCCCGCTTCATCAAAAACCAATTTTATCATATATTCCCAAGGCCACTGCTCTGAGGAATGAGGACACTATTCTACTGGGATATCCTGAGAAATATAAAGGAGGCTCTCAAGAATTAACAATCTAGAAAGATGGGACTTTAATTATCCTGCACCTATAGTCATTAGTTGAGAGTTGTCCCTGCGGCATTAACTATTCTATGTTTCTGGGTTGAAATTTTACAGGACAATGGGATATTAAATAAGATGTACCTGAATTTATATCCTGACATCTTCATTTTCAAATTGTATTTACTATTATTAGCATTTTGGAGATGTATATGCATTTCATCCATCTATTATTTCAATGTTATTTTATTGGATTGCTGTGAAAAATATTTGTTACAACATGGCTCTGCATACTTTTTTATATGTAGAATTTAGCAAATGACAAATTTATATTGGACATTTTAAAAGGTTTAAAAATTTAATGGCAGAGACAGCATAGCCTCGTGAAAACACTGTTACCTGGCTAGGCTGCATGAAGCCAAGGATATGTCATCACACTGTGGTTCCTGAGAACATTCAAGAAAAAAAAAAGCAAGAGTAGCACTAAATTATTTTCCAGGGCCTGGCATAACTATAACTGTGTTAAGAATAGGGGAAAGGAGCCAGTTTTAATAGAATGAGAGTGGCTCATATTTCATGAATATTAAGAATTACAAGATGTAGATGATTGGAAATTGAGAAGTCTGGCAATTGCTATGAGATAGAAATGCTGCTTTTAAATTTATTCTTGTTATATGAGTGCCTGTGCCCTGAAAAATGACACATATCTGTGTAATCCCCAAGGACACCTGATGATGTATTTCTACCTCAGATTTGCATGAAATCAGTAAACTCAGGTTGTTAGCAACAGAGGAAAGCCTTAAGTATAATGGATTAAATAATTAAACTAGCAATGGATTTGCACTTATGTCTGCATAAAAAAATTGTTAGAGATTAGATGTACCCTATGTAGATGCCAGAGTTTGCAGTTCATTGTTCAAAACTTGTTGATGATATAATGATAAAGTGTTCATTTCTCATTTCTTTAAATATATATATATATATATATATATATATATATAGTCAAATGATCTTTAATTGAAATATTTTCCTTTGTATTTCTTAACTAGCCAAGCATTCCACTGCTCCACTGTTGATGTCATCTATGATGTCATGAGGGTGGCAGTCATCAATATTGCAGCCCACAGAATGGGCGGTCCCCAGGATCTCTTAAATGGTTCCAGAGAGTTCTCTAGCTAAAGATCAGTGCCACATCTGTTGGGCAATGTTGATAATCTCATCAAAAGTGATATTTCCACTGTGCTTAGTGTTTTTATGCTTCTTTTTGTCTCATGGTGGTTCTTTGAGGGCTTTGATGATCAGGGAAGAAGCAGAAGGCATTACCTGAATCTAGGACTGTCTGTTCTGAATGGTCAGTTTCACTGTAATCTGCAGACCCTTCTAATCTCTGGTTGCTTTGGCGATGTCATCACCAACATTTTTTGGAGACAGTCCCAGAGGGCCAATCTTGGGGGCCAGGGCAGACATGGCACCCACTTCCCTGCCAGTGCACTGCAGGTAATCGACTTTGATCTCCTTGGGGTAGAACTTCAGTGGCATGGTGGAGGCAGCTTGTGTCAGATGAACCCGGATTTGGGATGCCCAAAGAAATTTGCACCTTTGCCTCCTCCGAGCCAAAAACCCAAAACTCTTTAAATATATTTCTGAGTTCACTATAATATTTGAAAATATATTTTAAATAGAAAACTTAATCTGGCTTTGAAATTTTTGAATTGTCACATTCTGTACTAGAATAAGTGTTCAAAATATTTCCTTTTCAGTTCTGAACATTTTGTGGGTAACAAAAATACATTGATATTCCTTCATGAAATATGGATGATTACAAAATTCACAACTCATAGTAAGTGAGATGAACATTGTAAAACTTTTTTTCTTGAAGATGAGGACCTAGACAGACATACTGAGTCTCCCTCCACAACTAAGAAGAAATACAACTACCTCAAAACTAGAGACAACCAGAAATTCTAGAAAATCAGGCTGCATGGCAGTCCAAGAAACAAAGATATAAAAAAGAAGTATTCATCCAGTCAGGTAGGAGGTGTGGAGACTGGATGGAGAGGACGTGGTGTGGTGGCTGCAGTGGTGGCGGTGGCAGCAGCAGTGGCAGGCCGGTGGAAATCACAGTCACATGTTTTAAAAAGTGAGAAGGGACACCTGGGGAGCATTCCCAGCTCCTGATCAGACCCCGCAGCTCATGGTCCGAGCGCCAGGGAAAATAAAGTTTCATTGCTTCTGACTGCAAACAAGTGGGGGTTGAGGCAGAGGAAGAAACTTCCAGTCTCTCAGCAGAGTCTGCTCTTTTAAAAGATGTCCTAGAACATCCACAGACCTTCCCCACTTTGGGAAAAACAGACAGGACAAAAGCTAGAGAGGTGCCAGTCCCATACAGAAGTGGGAGAGGTGCCTGGAAAAGAGGTGAGTGCTGAGCAAGTGGCATTGTTCCCTCTTTGACCACCCCCCGACATACAGCACCACAATGTGGTGAAATGGGTCACTCTGTAATGATGAATATCTAAGACTCCAACTCTTACAACATAACAGGAGTGACAGCTCTACATAAGACATAGAGGCAAACACACACAGGAGCCTGTCAAGATGAGGAGGCAGAAGAGTATGGTCCAAAAGGGGGAATGAATCAGGTTCTAGTGGGAGAACTAAGCGACGGGGAGATAGCCAACCTAACAGACAAGAAGATAGACAACTTAACAGATGCAGAATTCAAAACACTGGTGATAAAGATGCTCACAGGCTTGACAGATTGCTTGAGTATGGCAAATGCATAAGGCAAGATGTGAAGGCTATCCTAAATGAAACGAAGGAAAATCCACAAAAAAACAATGGTGAAGGGAAGGAAGCCTGGGTTCAAATCAATGATTTGGAACATAAATAAGAAAAAAAATGGTCAACCAGTACAGAATGAGGACACAAGAGTTGAAAATAGTCAGGAGAGGCTTAGGAACCTCTGGGACAACTTTCAACGTGCCAACATCCAAATATAGGGGTGCCAGAAGGAAAAGAGGAAGAGCAAGATATTGAAAGCTTATGTGAAAAAATAATGAAGGAAAACTTCCCAAATTTGGTGAAGGAAATAGACATACAAATCCAGGAAGCACAGAGAGTCCCAAACAAGCTAGACCCAAAGAGGACCATACCAAGACACATCATAATTAAAATGCCAAAGGTGAGAGATAAAGAGAGAATCTTAAAAGCAGCAAGAGAAAAGCAGAGAGTTTCCTACAAAGGGATGCCTATAAAACTATCAGCTGATTTCTTTAACAAAAAATTTGCAGGCAAGAAGGAACTGGCAAGAAGTATTCAATGTGATGAAAAGCAAGTACCTACAACCAAGATTACTCTATCCAGCAAAGCTATCATTTAGAATGGCAAATGAAGTGCTTCCCAGACAAGGTAAAGCTAAAAGGGTTCATTATCACCAAGCCATTACTATATGAAATGTTAAAGGGACTTATTTAAGAAAAAGGAGATCAAAACTATGAACACTAAAATGACAATTCACAACTATGAACAACTGAATCTAAACAAGAAAAACAAAATGCAACTAAGCAAACCAGAATAGAAACAAAATCATAGGTATGGAGATCATTTGGAGCATTATCAGCTGGGTGGGGGTAGGGGGAGAAATGAGGAAATGGTGCAGGGATTAAGAAGCATAATTGCTTGGTACAAAATAGGTATGGAGAAGTTAAGAATAATACAGGAAAAGGTGAAGCCAAAGAACTTATATGAATAACCCATGGACATGAACTATGAGGGGTGGCATTGCTGGGGGGAGGGGTGTACTGGGCAGAGTGGAGCAAAGGGGAAAAAGTCAGGACTACTGTAACAACATAATTAATAAAATATACTTTAAAAAAACAAAACAAAAACAAAACAAAAAAACGCAACATTTTTCTCAACTAATTACTATAAAAGTACCAATATCTCAGCAATTGTGTGCTAAACTACTACTTCTGAGTTGTGAGTGGTAAAGACACACTTATCAATTTTAAAACAGGTTAGTTTGGAGGCAAACTTAATCTAGATAACTCCTCAAAGTCTCAATTTCTTCTGTATTTCAGGATATAAAAAGTTGAAAGAAGGAGAAAGTACAATGATTATTTACAAACTAATAAGACAATAAGGGGTCAGTAAAATGTAACATGGCATTGGCTTCACAACCTGGATCTACAAAAGACAATAAGACTGTTTATATCCAATTTAGAATTCCATGCACCTTCATCTCTCCAGGTTGCTGAATGTATTTTAATGTATTTCCTATCACTTTCAGAAGTATTCAAGTGAAACTGTAGATATTCTCATAAATCCAGCAGTCAGCTACAGTTAACCGAGGGTAATACTGTCTTATCCTCTTCTGGTTTCCATCTGCTTACATCTATCTTAGAAGACATTTAACCACTGCCTATGTTGGGATCTCCAATGTCAATGTTATGCAACCTGTTCTGAATGCTCTCTCCCAAGGCTTCTTGTATTGGAGGTTCCAGATCAGTATTGAAATATATGTAGACTCCTCTACAATAATTTGCCACATGTTGTTTTCTCATCTTCAGACCACCTAAGCCTGTGTTCACAATCTTACCAATTTTACCAGTTAATCTATCATCTGCTGGTCCTGTGCCATCTATCAACAAGAGCTCACCCAGTCCATGAGTCTACTGGAGGGGAGACTCTACAGAATCCTATTTATTCTCCTTTTTCTTCTGCTTTAATGGGAGGTAATATTGAAGAACACTGGGTTAGGGGTGAGTTATGTTTTTTCTAAAACATTTCTGCTTCAATTGCCTTTTTTTCACCCTCATTCTTAGTTAACCTATAAAAATAAACAATCACACACACACACACTTCATTTTATGGATAAGAAATCCAACTGAGCAAAAATAACTAACATGATTGAGGTCATACAACTGTACCAGAACTGAAATCCAAGTACAGTTGGCCATCTGTATCTGCAGGTTTGGCATCCATAGATTCAACCAACTGCAGATCAAAAATAGTTTTAAAAAATCCCCAGAAAGTTCCAAAAAGCAAAACTTGAATTTCCCATGTGCCACTTACTATGTTGAATCACATGCATGAAGTGATGTGTAGGCATACCCTGATACAGCCTATATGCAAATGTAGATTATATTCAAATACAATGTCATTTTACCTAAGAACCTGATCATCTGTAGAGTTTGGTGTTGGGGCAGGGGTCCAGGAACCAGTCCCCCCATAAGATATCAAGAGATGACTTTAAATATAAGATCATACAAATCACAAGTATTATTAGGTTGAATCTCAAGAATGAAAATTTTGAGGTACTGATGTAAGTTGTTTTTTCCTACCATTATGTCATTATGGAAAACAAGTAAGAAAGGAAAGCTGATAAATTTAGAAATGTAATATTTAAAAAAACTTAGAAAGACATTCCACTGATTCTGCTTATGAAATTTCAACATAATATTGTCCAGTTCTATAATCATCATTATACACAAAGATAGCTTAGCAGAATATATATATTTATAATTTGTGTCTTCTAGCTCTACTAAACCTTTTATTAATGTGTAATCCTTTGTCTCTTGTAACTATTTTGACTTAAAGTTTATTTCATCTCATATTGAGATAGCCATCTCTGATCTGATCTCTTTTGGTTATTATTTGAACAGAATATCTTTTCACCCTTTCATTTTCAACTTATTTGTGTCTTCAGTTCTAAGATGAGACTGTTATAGACAGTTTATAGTTGTACTGTATCCCCAAATCCCTTATTTCAATATCTATCTTTTAATTGGAAAATCTAATTTATTTATATTTAAAGTAATTATTGATAGCAAGATATACACTTTCAATTGTTATTTTCCAATAAAGCTGATGGATTTGCTTTTAGTTGTTTATATACTTTTATTTTTTATTTTAAATATATTTTATTGATTATGCTGTTACAGTTTTCCCAAATATTTCCCCCCCCACTTAAAACCCTCTTCCCTCCAGAACCCTTTCCCCCCTTAGTTTATATCTATGGGTCGGGCATGTCAGTTCTTTGGCTTCCCCTTTTCCTATAGTATTCTTAACATCCTCCTGTCTATTTTGTTTCTACCAATTATGTTTCTTAATCTCTGCACCATTTCCTCTATTCTCCTCCTTCCTCCTCCTTGCTGATAACCCTTCAAATAATCTCCACACCTATGATTCCGTTCCTGTTCTGGTTGTTTGCTTAGTTTGTTTTGTTTTTATTTTTTGGATTCAGTTTTTCACAGTTGTGAGTTTGTTGTCATTTTAATTTTTATATTTTTGATCTTCTTTTTCTTAAATAAGTCCCTTTAACATTTCATGTAATGATGGCTTGGTGATGATGAATTCTTTTAGCTTTACCTTGTCTTGGAAGCACTTCATCTGCCCTTCCATTCTAAATGATAGCTTTGCTGGATAGAGTAATCTTGGTTGTAGGTCCTTGCTTTTCATCACATTGAATACTTCTTGCCAGTCCCTTCTTGCCTGCAAATTTTCTTTTAAGAAATCAGCTGATAGTCTTATGGGAACTCTGTTGTAGGTAATTCTCTTTTCTTTTGCTGCTTTTAAGATTTTTTCTTTATCTTTAACCTTTGGCACTTTAATTATGATATGTCTTGGTGTGGTCCTCTTTGGGTCTAGCTTTTTTGAGACTCTGTGCTTCCTGGACTTGTATGCCTATTTTCTTCACTAAATTAGGGAAGTCTTCTTCCATTATTTTTCACATAAATTTTCAATTTCTTGCTCTTCCTCTTCTCCTTCTGGCATCCATATGATTCAGATGTTGGTGTGCTTCTAAAGTTGTTCCAGAATTTCCTAAGCCTTTCCTCATTTTTTTGCATTCTTGTTTCTTCTTTCTGTTCTGGTTGAATGTTTATTTCCTCCTTTTGTTCCAAATGTTGATTTGAATCCTTGCTTTCTTCCTTTTATTGTTGGTTCCCTGTATATTTTTCTTTATTCCACTTTGTGTAACCTACATTAGTTCCTTTATTTTTATTTTTTTGCCAAACTCTCTGAGTTCTCTGAGCATCCTTATCACCAGTGTTTGGAACTCTGCATCTGATTGGTTGGCTATCTCCATTTCATTTAGTTCTTTTTCTGGAGTTTTGTTCTGTTCTTTCATTTGGGCCATATTTCTTTGCTTCCTCAATTTGGCAGCCTCCCTGTGTTTGTTTCTGTGTATTGGGTGTAGCTGCTTTTAATCCCTGTCTCAGTAGCATGGCCTATGTAACAAAGGCACCTGTAAATTGTATGGGGCAGAGTCTTAGGTAATTGTCAGGGCAGGGCCACTCACTTCACCACTTTGTGTCTCTGTTTGTGGTGGGGATCTTAGAGAGGGGAAAATGCTGCTGCTGACCTCTGGTAATTTATGCAGCACTCATCCTGTTTCCAGTCACTTCACCCACTTCCTGTATGCAGTTGATGCCCTTTTAGTTGCTTCCCTGGATTTTGCATACATTCTAAAACCATGCAGGCACTTTAAGTGGTGAAAATTTAGCTGTTTCTTCTGCTGCCACAACCCTTACTGCTTTTTACAGCCAGAGGTAATGGGGTTAGCTTCCTGATGCTGGAACCCTGGGCTGTGCGGTCTGGCTTGTGGCTGGGATTGCTTGCTACCAGGGTATCCCTCCCAGTTTTTATCTACCACTCATAAATGTGGGACTGTATGGACCACACCACCTCTCTACTTCCTCTCCATAACTCCACCCTTCTTACGCATCTAGATGAATGTGGCTTCTTTAAATCCTTGGTTGTCAGACTTCCATAGAGCTTGATGGTTATTGTTTTTGAGATATGTTTGTAATTCTTTCTATGGTTGTGTGAGGAGGTGAAGCGTATCTATCTACACCTCCATCTTGACTCGAAGTCTAGGCATCACTCTTCATGTTAGATGCACTGTTCCTCTCATGCTAGAGGACCCTGAAATGATGGCACATGGGACATAAATATAGGTTGTATCTCTGCTTGGGGCTCAAGAATCTGAATAAAGGTCTTTTTCCTCATTTCTCTGCCTCAGAACTGCCACTAAACTTTAAGCTCATGCTTTCTGCTCTCGGTGGAGCACCTTTTGCAACAGCATGGATGAAACTGGAGACTATTATGCTAAGTAAAATAAGCCAGTTGATGCAAGACAAAAAACATATTATCTCACTTATAAAAGGAACCTTTAAAGGCAGGTTGCCTAGGGCTTCTCTGGCCTGCCATCTCCTCTGGATTAAACAGCCTCTTGGTGACCAAAGACCTTCCAGTGATGGTGTTTTCAAACAAAGCTACCCTTCTTGCTCTGTTGGGATGGAGAATCTATGAGCTAGAAGCAGAATATCTCCACTCCTGTAGCCCTGCATGCCTCTGGTCTCTGCAGAGGTCTCAGGATCTCGGCCTCTCCTTATATACTTTTATCCTATTCACTTTTTCAATCCAAGTCTTTTCACAACAGAGAAAATTATAACTTGAGATGAGCATGGCATTCCAGGGCTATTTTTAAGAGTTATATTGACTTCTATGAAGAAATTTAAAAAATTATTTTGAGATGGAAAGTGATGTAATAAAGACCATGCATGAAATACAGTGGTGGGTGATTTGATGTAGAAATTTGGCAGAGAATAGATGAACAGTCTCCACACTTTTTTCTATAAACTTATCAATGTAGGTTTATAATCTAGAAATATGACACAAAACCAGAGAAGGGGCTTCTTATCGGTTCACTGTTCTGTGAACCAATCAGCTACAAAATTGGAGAATGTTTGTTAATATTCACAAAGAAATACACATGATACATCACAGAGACAAAATGAAGGATAAAAATCACATGATCATATCAAATGCAGAAAAAGCATTTGATAAAATCCAGCACCCATTTATGATAAAAACTCTCAGCAAACATAATAAAGGCCATATATGACAAACCCACAGCCAACATCATATTCAATGGGCAAAAAGTAAAAAAGGTTTCCCTTAAGATAGAACAAGACAGAGACGTTCTGCTTTTACTATTCTTATTCAGCAGAGTATTGGAAGTCCTAGCCATAGCAATCAGACAAGAAGAAGAAATAAAAGGCATCCAAATTATAAAGGAGGAAGTAAAACTGTCATTATTTGCAGATGACGTGATATTGTACAGAGAAAACCCTAAAAACTCCATCAAAAATCTACTAGATCTAACACATGAACTCAACAAAGTAGAATACAAAATTAATATTCAGAAATTGGTGGCATTCTTATACATCAATAGCAAACTATCAGAATGAGAAATTAAGAAAAAATTTATTTACTATTGCAACATAAAAATAAGGTACTTAGCAATAAATTTAACCAAAAAGGTAAAAGACCTGGACTCAGAAAATTATAGGATACTGAAGAAAGAAATCGAAGAAGATACAAATAAGTGAGAGCATATACTGTGTTCATAAATAAAAGAATTAACATCATTAAAATGTCTATAGTACCCAAAGCAATCTATGGATTTAATACAATTTCTATGAAAATAGGAATGGCATATTTTACAGAAACCACAAGAGACCCCAACTAGCACAGCAATCTTGAGAAAGAACAAAGTTGGAGTTGATATCAGACTATACTATAAGTCCATAGTAATCAAAACAGCATAGTACTGGCATAACAACACACATATAGATAAATGGAATAGAATAAAGAGCCCAGAAATAAACCCACACCTTTATAGTCATTTATTATTTGACAAATGAAGTAAGAGCTACAATGGAGTAAAGACAATTTCTTCAATAAATGATGTGGGGAAATTGGACAGGTAGATTAAAAAAAAATGAAACTAGACCACTAACTTGTACCATACACAGGAATAAACTAAAAATTAATTAAATTAATTAAAGACTTAACTGTAACTCATGAAACCATAAAAATCCTAGAAGAAAACATAGACAATAAAATCTCAGACATCTCTTGTAGCAATATTTTTGCCAATATATCTCTTTAGGCAAGGGAAACAAAGGAAAAAAATAAACAAATAAAACTACATCTAACTAAGAAGCTTTTGCACAGCAAAATAAACCAGCAACAAAATGAAAAGGGAACCCACAGAATGGGAGGACATATTTGCCAATGATATATCTGATAAAGTGTTAATTTTCAAAAAATATAAAGAACTTACATAACTCAACACCAGGAATAGAAACAATCCAATTACAAAATGAGCAAAGAACCTGAATACACATTTCTCCAAAGAGGATGTACAAGTGGCCAATAGACATGAAAAAAATGCTCAACATCACTAATCATTAGAGAGATGCAAATTAAAACAATAATGAGATATCATCTCATACCTGTCAGAATGTCTACCATCAATAAATCAACCAACAAGTGCTGGTGAGGATGTGGAGAAAGGGAAACCTTCATGCACTGTTGGTGAGAATGCAGACTGGTGTAACCACTGTGGAAAGCAGTATGAAGTTTCCTTAAAAAATTAAAATGGACCTGCCATTTAACCCAGAGATCCCACTTATGGAAATGTATCCTAAGAAACCTGAAACACTAATCTTAAAGAATATGTACACCCCTCTGTTCATTGCAGCATTATTTACAATAGCTCAGATCTGGAAACAGCCCAGGTGTCCATCAGCAGATGAGTTGATGAAACAGCTGTGGTACATTTACACAGCGAAATACTACTCAGCTGTAAAAATAAATAAATAAACTTACCTTTTGTGGCAGGATGGATGGACCTGGGGTTTATTATGCTAAGTGAAATAAGCCAGTCATAGAAAGACCAATACTGTATGATCTCACTTATATGTGGAATTTAATGAACAAAATAAACTGATGAACAAAATAGAAATAAAGGCATGGATACAGGGAACAAACTGACAGCTGTCAGAAGGGAGGTAGGAGGGGGGCTGGATAAAAGAAGGTGAAGGGATTAAGCAAAAACAAAACATATATATAACACATAGACACAGACAGCAGTGTGTGGATAGCCGGAGGGAAAGGGGGGAGGTAGGGAGGTGAAGATGGGCAAATATGGAAAAAATGGGGATGGAAAGTGACTTTACTTGGGGCAATGGGCACACAATGCAGCTTGCAGATATTTTAATGAGTTGTACACTTGAAACCTGTATGGTTTAGTGAATCAATATTGCCCTAATAAATTCTATTTAAAATATTCATTCTACATGTAAGTGAGATTATACAGTAAAAAAAAAAAGCATCGTATTTAAAATTGAGATTTTTTTTTCCTCCCCAGGAAAAATGCAACCAGTTGAGATATGCTAACACATGTTTAGGAGTTTAGATTATGAAATAAAACTCAATCAAGGCATGAGAGACTGAAAATTCCCAAGTTATTTTTTTATTTAGTTTTGCTGAGAATCATCTTATCTTAAAACATATTGTGTGATGCTATTTTTTAAAACATTATGTTCTTTCCCCTCATCAAATCTTAAGGGGCTCAAGAAATGTTAATTTGATATCCAATGAGGATAAATAGCAGGCAGATCTGTGGTATAACTCACTGGTGTGAATGCCTTATGTATATGTTTTGTCTAATGGATCTTTCTAGGCCAAATTTAAGTGTATCAGCTTCATTCTGAAAGCAATATCAAAGTTTTCAGGTTTGAATTGTTTCTGACAACCTAATTTATGATATATTCTAAAACGGAATTTAAAATAAAAGTGCAAGTTATATAATGTATAAATAAGCAAAGCAAAAGTAGTGTAATAAAGAAAGCAATCCCATCTGATTTAATCTAACATGATGGCAAGTTTATAAGGCAGGCATGTTGAATTGTTGAATTTTCTAACAGAAATGAAAATGTATGAGCAATACTTCTATCCAAGTTGTGAGTTCTAGGTTCCCTTAGGTGATTCATTTCTATTCAGTAAAACAGATGTCTTCAGTGTTCTGAGAAATCAGTTTGTCTCTAGAGAGAACACAAGACATACTGGGGCATTATTTTTCCATAATATAGAGTTATCATTAATAATCCAAAGTATAATAGACATTTTATTCAAAGAAATCTGGAAACTTCTATCATTCAATGTGATAGCTTTCCTTGAGGCATTCTCTGGTCAGAATAACTTACTTTTATTAGATATTTAAGATAAAATTTATAATTCAGATAACATGCAAACAGAGTGCTATTTCATTTCAGATTTTTCCTAAGTGATACTGAAAAAAAAAAAAAACTCAATATGAGGCTGAAATTTTACTGAATTGCTAGATTACTCAAGTAATAAATTCTTAATGTTTTTGTCTTTTCTTAAAATACCTAAAATACTGATTGATTAAAAGAATGCTATTTAAAAATGCCTTTTTTCGAAATCATTATTCTTTGAAAAGACAAAATATTAAACACGTAATATTTTAATGGTCTTATATTTCATATAGCAAATTGATGAAACAAACAAACAAGAAAAACAAATCAACACTCAATGCAGTTTTCAAATTTGCACATATATTTATAAATTAATGTACATGAATGCTAAAACTATCACCCCTAAAAAGAGAATGGGCATTTTTGAAAGGACAGAAAATAGCTGGTAATAGGAAGTCATGGTCATCAACTTTCTCCTCTTCCTCCTCCATTTCCTCCTCCTCCCCTTCCTTTTTCTTTTCCTTCCTTTTGGAGGGACAACTTTAAAATCCCCTTTTCAATTTTTTTGAGGAAATAAGTCTTATTACTCTGAAATGTTTAAAAAAATAAGATTTATTATTTAACTGTATCTCTCAATTAAAATATGTATGATCAGTGTGACATAATAAAATTATATATATATTGTTTTCTGCTCCTGCTTCCTGGTCCAGAGTTCCTAAAACCCTCTGAATTCCTCAGTTAGATTCTAATGAGGTGATTCAGACTGGACTCCTGTATCAGCACTGATCACTAGAAAGACCAAGCCATGATGAGAAGCTTGGGATTTTCAGACTCATCCCTCATGTTCCAGAAAGGGAAGAAAAACTGAAGATAAGTTAATAACTGATCATGCCTATGTGGGGAAGCCTCCATAAAGTCCTAATAATACAGGAATTAGAGAATTCCCAGGGTTGGGGGTGGTGATGCATGCCAACTCCATGGGGACAGAAGTCCTGGCTAGAGATAATCCCAGACCTCACACTATGTGTCTCTTCATCTGGCTATTTGTATGTATCCTTTAATAATCTGATAAATATAAGTGTTTCCCTGAAATTTGTCAGCTGCTGTAGCAAATCAGTCAAACCCAGGGAGGAGGTCTTTGGAAACTCCAATCTAGACCTAGTTAGTCAGAAACACAGGTAAAAGTAACCTGGGCTTGCTACTAGCTTCTGAAGTGTGTGTGTGTGTGTGTGTGTGTGTGTGTGTGTGTGTGTGTGTGTGTGTGTGTGTGTGTGTGTGTGTGTGTGTGGTGGGGAGTGAGCTGTCTTATGGGACTGAGCCCTGTACCTATGGAATCTAATACTCTCTCTGGGTAGTGTCAGAATTGAGTTAAATCGTAGGACACCCAACTGGTGTTGTGGGAAAAAATCTCCACATATTTGGTGATTCAAAGTTTCAGAAATGAAGTACTCTGTGTGATTAGTAAACACAGGGAAGAAACATGTTGGAGAAGAACTGGGTTTTTTCTTTATGTAAAAAAGAAAAATCTGTGTTTTTCTTTCATAGTTTGAAAGGAACTAGAGTATAATAAAGTACATATTCACACTAAACATGATTTAATTTATGTTTTATTTCCTGAGGAAGTTTAGGAGCAAACAGTCCCATAGGATTATTTTAATGAATAACAATTACATGTGTTACATACTTTAGGAAAAATTCTTGCTATCTGTACTTTGATAATGAGGTCTGGATTCTAGATTTGTGTGATTTTCATATATAAATACATCTTTCTGTGACTTTTGAAGATTTTCCTTTAATATGTGTATTCCTTTTTTTTTTTTATTTTTTATTTTATTACAGGTGTAGTCTTGGGTTGTAAAACTGTCCTGTGTTTTACTGAGCTATAAAAATTTTTTCACACTGATCATAGAACCACAAATCTATCACTGGGTTTATCAGATTGACTGACTAATTTGTAACCTTGTAGTTTGTTGGTCAACACAGCAGCATCAGGATATGCTGTATTTGTACCTTATTTTGAAAAACTCTGGGCTAGTCATATTAAAGGTCTAGGATAGTTTTCTGTTTAAAGATTCCTTATGATTATTAGCAAGGAATTCAATAAAATATGTCTAACTCAACATTTATGAACCCTTCTGTACATCATACTTCTCAAAGCATTCAAAATACCAGACTGTAAAGATGTCTGATATAGGTTGCAATTTAATTGTGTCTCTTATGTTTGGAGGAAAAGCTTCAGTTTTATTATAGTCCCTCTCAGTTCAATATGGTAGACCACTTTCATCCACATTTAAGAAAGTAGAGAGTTTATAGATTTCTAGGTTATCTAGAAAAGCTATGTTAAGTATTAAGAGCATATTTTTAGTGAAATAAATTCTAATACGAGTCACAATATCAACAGAGTGGCTTGAACCTAGTATGGAGATCACAGTTGCCAGAAAAATGCTTACCCTGCTTATGTGCAGTAAAGGAAGCAGAAGGTGTTTGTTAGATAAATGCTGTTTTGATTAAATTTCTGTTTCTTACTAAAAGCATTTATAAAGCCCGTCTCTTTGAGGATGTTTTAATTTTTGTTCCTGGTTTGAGATAAAAATTTTTAAGCACTTATGCACCAAAAATGGATCTGAAATATCCATCAGGGATACTTTAAATGGAAACACATTGAGGTTTAAGCTCTTTGGGAAATATTTAAAAAAATCAGAATTTGCACATAAAAGCTCATTTGCTTTCAGGAAAATAATATATGTTATACTTGGTGATTGTTGTGACGCAGGTGAAGTGTTAACTTTGTGTAAATCCAAAATTAGAAAACCTGCAGTTTTTCATAGATTGTTATCATTGAAGTATCTTCTCCCTCAGAAAATACACTACTCTGAAAATAGTACCATTTCTTGCTTTCTTTATGGCTTACTATCCATCTCTCATCTATCATCTCTCTCTCTCTCTCTATGTACATATCTATTCACCCATCTATCCACCTAGATCCCTAAAAAGTACTTTTTTTTTTTTTTGCAAAGGTAATATATTCTTTGTATATTTTAACAAAAGTTTTAAGATTTTCTCATTCATTTTTAAAAACTTTCTTGATTTGTGTGTGACATGACTGGAAGGACTGAGTTGTATTTTTCTCTGATTAAGATAACCAATTTATTGACTAGCACTGTGTCCTATTTGATCTATAATGCTGGTTCTACCATATAACAAATTCCTCTATTTGTATGAGTCTGTTTTAGTGTTTGCTATTCTATTACATTGAACTGTTTGCCTGTTTCCTAGGCTGATGCCCAGTCCTGTCACTTTATTCTTCTTCTTCAGAAGTATCTTGTTTCTTCCATAAAAAATTTAAAATCAGCTTCTCAAGTTCCATGAAACACTGTATTGGGACCTTTGATTGAAATTATATTTATTCTGTTTTTTTTTTTAGTGATATTATCTTCTAGTTCATAAATCTCTATGTATTTCCATGTATTTTAATTTCCTTCAGTGCTTTTCCAAAATCTTATAATTTTTGACATGAAGAACATTTTGTTGCTGTCGTTAGATTGGCTGACTCTGAACAGTCGCTTTCCTTCTGGGAGTCTGGAATTTTGGTACATGCCAGGAAGGTGGTGCCAATACCACCAGCCCCCAATAAAACTTTGAACACTGAGTCTCTAATAAGTTTCCCTAATGCATAAAATTTTACATTTTATCACAACTTTCAGTTGCTGAAAGCATCAAGTGTTCCTGTATGACTCCCCGTGTGACTCTGGGAAACTTGTACTTGGTTTTCTGTTTTGAATCCATTCACTATAATAAATCACGGCTATAAATATAATTCTATTTTGAGTTGTGTGAATCCTCCTAGTGAATAACCTACACTGGGTCTTGCTTTGGAAACCCCCGATACAGGAAATGTCCCTTATTTTTTATTATGTGAGAGTTGATGCCATATAGGATTACCTGTTATTGAAGGATTGATAAAATTTGCCTCTACAGTTAAAACCATTTGGTACAACCTTTAGAGTTATGTATAAGTCCTTCACTTTTTACATAGAAAAGCTGAGGCTCAGGATGTTAAATAACTTACACAAAGTCATATAATTAGTAATAATAAGGTGTAAGATTGGAATACTACTCTACATGATGCCAAAACCTATAATCCTCACCAATTTGTGTTCATTTATACCACATATTTTAAATTCTGATTTTATTCCATTTCCATAATCTTAAAAACATAACTTAAAATTTAGAGTGAGCTATGTCCCCACAGTTAGCATGAAGTACTAAACTTTAATATCCTAGAATTTTGTAGTGAAGGAGAAAGTTAATGGCTATAGACAGGAAATGTCATATTATCCTTAGTCTTAGTCAATGAGAACTTCTGCTTTAAAAAAATAGCTCCTCAAACAGAAAGTTTTATCTTCCAATGAAAAGAAGTTAAAACACCTGTTTTGGAACACAGATGCCTAGTTCTCTCTCAATAGTTCAGGACACAAAGATAATTCACAACATTAATTCTAAGTTGCAAACTCAGAGGACTATGCAGAGTGAGGACATTCCTCAGGTAATATGATTAATTATTCAATATCTCCAGAGTCCATTTAAACTAATATTTGTGGAATACATACTATAAGCCAACCAGAGCTGTGTAAAATGAGAGGAGTATGAAGATGAATTATAGTCTGTGCACTTTAGGATATTGTAGTTTAGAGAGACAGAGTTGTAAACACGGTAAATGGGATGTGGAAAACTTATTGATAGAAATATACACAGAGATTTGTAGCAACAAAAAGAACTGGCAAAAAAGTTTTCAGAGAAGATGACTTCAAGGGCGAGTAACTATTACTAGGTAAAAAAGTATGGAGAAATGTATTCCAGGTATAAAAAAACTTACGAACAAAGGTTTGTGATGTAGTATAACTAGAGCATAAACAGAAACTAGATCATGACAAATGAATTTATAGCAACAGGAAAGACTGAGTTAGGAAGAGAAATGCATATAATTATTTTCATTGTCTTGATGGTAAAGCTAGTGAAGATTTCAAAGGGAGGAGTGGTATGACTTTGAATAATTGCATTTTTTTAAGTATATTTTATTGATTATGTTGTTACAGTAGTCCCAATTTTTTTCCTCTTTGCTCCCCTCTGCCCAATATCACCCTTTCCTCCAGCAATTCCACCCCTCTTAGTTAATGTCCATGAGTCATGTATATAATTTCTTTGACTTCATCCTTTCCTATATTATTATTAACTTCCCCCTGTCTATTTTGTACCAACTGATTATGCTTCTTAATCCCTGCACCATATCCCCATTTCTCTCCCTTCCCCCTCCCAGCTAATAACCCTTCAAATGATCTCCATATCTACGATTCTGTTCCTATTCTGGTTTGCTTAGTTGGTTTTTGGTTTTAGTTTTAGATTCAGTTATTTATAGTTGTGAGTTTGTTGTCATTTTAATGTTCATAATTTTAATCTTTTTCTTAAGTAAGTCCATTTGACATTTTATAAAATAATAGTTTGGTGATGATAAACTCCTTTAACTTTACCGTGTCTGGGAAGCACTTTATCTGCCCTTTCTTTCTAAATGATAGCTTTGGTGGATAGAGTAATCTTAGTTGTAAATCTTTGCTTTTCATCACTTTGAATACTTCTTGCCAGTCCCTTCTTGCCTGCAAAGTTCTTTTTGAGAAATAAGCTGATGGTCTTATATGCACCCCTTTGTAGGAAACTCTCTGCTTTTCTCTTGCTGCTTTTAAGATTCTCTCGTTATCTTGAACTTTTGGCATTTTAATTATGATGTGTCTTGGTGTGGTCTTTTTTGGGACTAGCTTGTTTGGGACATTCTGTGCTTCCTGGACTTGTATGTCTATTTCTTTTGCCAGATTTGGAGAGTTTTCCTTCATTATTTTCTCACATAAGTTTTCAATTTCTTGCTCCTCTTCTTCTCCTTTTGGCACCCTTATGGTTCAGATGTTGGCACATTGAAAGTTGTCCCAGAGGTTTCTAAGCCTCTCCTCAATTTTTTCAATTCTTGTTTCTTCATTCTGTACTGGTAGTCTTTTTTTTTCTTCCTTATGTTCCAAATCATTGATTTGAATACTAGTTTCCTTCACTTCACCATTGGTTTTGTTTGGATTTTCCTTCATGTCACTTAGCATAGCTTTCACTTCTTCTCTTATGCGTTTGCTATACTTAAGCATATCTGTCAAGCCTGTGAGCATCTTTATCACAGTGTTCTGTGTCTGTTATGTTGGCTATCTCCTCGTTGCTTAGTTCTCCCACTGGAACCTTGATCCGTTCCTCCTTTTGGGCCATACTTCTCTGTCTCTTCATTTGACAGGCTCCTGTGTTTGTTTGCCTCTGTGTCTTACATAGACCTGTCACTCCTATTACATTGTAAGGAGCGGAGCCTTTGGGATTCATCAGTACAGGGCGACCTATTTCACCATGTTGTGGCACTGTTTGTGGGGGAGGAGTCTGAGAGGGAACAATGCTGCTTGCTCAGCACTTGCCCCTTTTCCAGGCACTTTTCCCACTTTATGAGACTGGTGGCTCTCTAGTTGTTGTCCTGGATGTTGTTACCAGAGTGGGTGGGTCTGCGGATATTCTAGCACTGTGGGGGACCGTTAAACAAGCTGACTCTGCTGGAAGACCAGCAGTTTCTGCCTCCACCTCAACCCCCACTGGTTTGCACAGTCAAAAGCAATGAGCCTCTCTTTTCCGTGGTGCTGGGACCATGAGCTGCGCAGTCTGGTCTGGTGTTGGCAGTGCTCCCCAGGCGTTCTTCCTGACTTTTTAAAACATGTGACTGTATTTTATTCCAGCCTGCTGCTGCTGCTGCTGCTGCTACTGCCACCACTGCACCACATCCTCTCTGCCCTAGCTCCACCCCTCCTTCCTGTCTGGATGAGTATTTCTTCTTTATATTTTTGTTTGTTGGACTTCCATGCAACCTGATTTTCTGGAACTTCTGGTTGTTTCTAGTTTTGAGATAGTTGTATTCCTTCTTAGTTGTGGAGGGAGACACAGAATGTCTGTCTGGGTCTCCATCTTGGCTGGAGTCCTTGAATAGATTGTATCTTTTAAGGCAATGTAGCCGGTGGATTTAGATGGACAAGAGGAAAGAGAAGGGGATTGTTTAGTGTTGTATTCATATATACACAATTGTAATTATATGCCCAGTGACATAACTGAGACCCTCACTAACATGTTTGCACAATGAATGGAGTAAAGAGGACAAATTTAACAAATAACAAGGAAGTAAAGTTAGTAAGATTTAGTATTGATTATTAAGTGAAAGAGGAAGATGAATCTTAGCTAACTTTTAAGTTTCTGATGGGAGTAACCAATGAGAGGCCATGAACCATGAAAGGGAACACTAGATGTGATGAATATGTCTGGAGTAGAAGAAATTGATCTTAGATTTACTCATGTGGCCTTAGAGGTGTTCAACCATCAAGAGAAATTGTCTTAGATGCACTTGAATAAGTGAATCTGAAACAGAGGAAAAACATGTATTTTGGTAACCATAAGCAGCTAGGTGGTGGTTAAAACAGTGATATTAGATGAGAGTGAAAATGCAGAACATGCAACTGGTCAGGAGAGAATTGTGCCAAGGGCAGGATCCTGGAAGCATCAACTTTTAAGCTTTCAATTTTAAAGGATGACTTTAGGAATAACCCTCCACAGGTTAATCTTTTTAAAATACACCAACTTTCTACAAATTTTCATGGGTGAATAAGCACTATTTTATATTGCTGGATCTCTGGACAGAGCTCTAAAATTAGCTAATAGCTAATAATTGATGCATTAAAAGTTACATATACATAATAATATTCTAATATTTATACAGTGTTAATAATAATAATAAAACATACTCTGTGTACTTTTCATCTACTTTAATAAATGAAACATTACCATTACCTTTGAGACCTATATGCCCACCCTAATTCCCTGCCTCACTCTCTCCTAGAACCAGAGCTAACGAATATGATGAATTTTGTGTTTATTAATTCCTTGATTTCTCCATAGTCTCACTACCTATAAATGTATATTTATATATTTTAAATATTTGTGAACTTTATTTAATGAAATTGTATGCTACTTAGTCCACTGAGTCTTGTTTTTTTCCCCCTCAGGATTACATTTTTGAGATTGACTGATGTTGAGATGTTCTCTGTAGTAGTCGTTATATCAACATACCATATTATGTATACTTTTTAACACAAATGCATGGTGGGATCTTTTTTTTTTTTTTGTCTTTATTTGCTGCAATGAATATCTTGTTCATGTCTCCTATGAAAGAGTAAGCACTTACCTAGAGCCTATCACTAGGAGAATTACTGAGTGATAAGCAACGCGCACATTCAGTTTTATTATATAAAGCAAAATTATTTTTTAAAATGGTTGTGCATTGTCGGAATTTGAAAATTTTGTTAGTTCAGTAGATAAAATATGGTATCTAACTGGGTTTTAATTTATAATCCCCTGTTAATGATGAGTATCTTTTCATGCACTTACTAGTGTATTTTGTTATTTTTTGTGTTCCTCTTATGGTTCATAGGAACCATATGTATATATGTGTATGAAAATATATGGAAGACTAATTTTTGGATGGTTTTTGTATGTTGCAAATATTAAGATGAAAGTGCATATGGTTCTTTATAATGAATAGAACTACCCATTTATATACAGTTAAATTTATCAGTTTAATTTTTCTATAAGTGTTTTTGCATTTTGTTTAAAGCGATTGGATCTTAAGTTGATATCAATATTATTTTCTATAAAACTTAAAGTTATATTTTTCATATTTAAATGTTTAATCCATTTAGAATTATTTTTTTCTAATATTTAAGTGCTAATATGTGCCTAGAAAAAGCCAAAATGGCCCACTATTGCCCACTGTGATTGCTACACAGCTGCCTTTAATTTTTACAACAAAGACTTTGGATTTAATATTTAGACAGTGAGTATTCACTAATGATATTTGAGCAAGGCAGAGCTGTGATTAAAAAATGGCACCTGAGAAAAATTTATCTATGATAGTTGCTATAGTGGATAGGAGACAAAATTGGCTAATGCAAGTAGTAGATAGGTGATGAGTTAAAACACAGGATCAGATTGTCAAATCAGACTCCCATGATTCAGAGCTCTTATTCGGTATAAAATTTTACTAAATAATGTCAGGGATGCAGACAACCTAAAAGCTCAGAGGAAACAAGGAGAGATCTGGGATGTCAAGGGTGGCTTTTTAAGTCCTTCCCTCTGTCCTAGAGTCAGTGAGGTCCCTATGTGAGGCCCATATGATCACTTTATACAGTAGGAGCATTTAAGTATAAAACATTTCCATCTTATACTCCAGGGAGTTTTGTGGTCTTCCTGACATTCTCTAAAAAGCAACGGTTCACAGATCCAGGGTTCTATTTACTACAGATGGTCCTGCCGATGCCACTTCAGAGATAAAGCTTATTTCTCTTAGAAAATAGCATCATTTATCCACAGGTCCAGTTTTTAAGGAGATCAGACAGGGAGCTCTGGCTTTTTCTACCCCAAATTCCCTGGGTCATATCTACCAGGAAAGGAGTATAAATAAATTACAAGTTAACTGTGATAGTTCCTTTCTTCCAGGGGGTAAAGTTTGAAATAGAAAAAAGAAAAGAATTAAAAATATAGACTATAAAAAGAAAGTGAGAGAGAGAGAGAGAGAGAGAGAGAGAGAGAGAGAGAGAGAGAGAGAGAGAGAAGGAGAGAGAGAGAGAGAGAGAAACCAGTTTCCTTCTAGAATTAGGGGTAAGTTATTTTGGTGAAAAATAATAACTTCTCTGACAAAAAATATGGAGACCTGCGGTAGCTGATTTTAGAATAAATACATGTTGTATCTTAAGCATTTGGAGTTTTAAGGAATGGGGGACAAGAAAACAAAAGCATTCAGTAAACATAAAGAAGAAAGGTTAGTGCTGGAGCTATAATAAATAGTCTAAAAATTCAAATCTTATGGGTGGATTAGTTCTTTGAGTAGCTCAATGCAGAACATGGGATAGCAGAGATCAAAGGACTAAATCTGTGACAATTATAATTTTATTTTCATAATTGACTTTCTTTACAAGAGCTGAAATTTCTCATAGGTCTAAGAAAATCAGGTTACTAGAATATCAGAAATTCAGAGATTAAAAAAATATATATAGAAATAAGAAAAGTATCCAAAAGCAAAGGGGTTAATGAAGGAGGTCTTGGAAGGGACAATTGAATAAGAACATGTTAAAGAAATTGTTGTTATTCAAATTATTCTTGTGTGTAGTGAGCTGAATGGTGGCCTATCAATAGATATGGTCAAGTTTCAATCTCTAGAACATGTGACTATTGCTTTATAAGATAAAAGAGTGAGTATTACCTTATATGACAAAGGATATTAAGTTAAGCATCTTGAGAGAATTTTTTCCTGGATTATCCAGGTAGGCACTAAATCTAATGACAAATGTCCTTATAAGAGTGAGTCAGAGGCAGATTTAACAGGCAGGAGTCAATGTGACCATGGAGGCAGAAATTAAGGGATTAGAGTGATGTGTCTACAAGTCAAGAAATGCTGACAACCACCAATAACTAAAAAGAGGCAAAGAACAAGTTTCCTCCTGAGCCTCCGGAGAGGATGCAGCTCTGCTGACCCCTGAATTTCAAAATTCTGGCCTTCAGACTGTGAGAATAAATTTCTGTTATTTTAAGTTATTCCATTTCTGGTAATTTGTTACAGAAGCCTCAGGGAAAAAATGTATAAATAAAAAAATTTTTTAAGTGGAAATAGATGTTTAATGTAAAAGTAGAGATTACAAATATGTCATTTGGCTGGTCTCTGAGAATTATTTCCCTCTTTTTAGAGTTGGACTCCTTTCCCTACTGTATGTCTAGCTCAGGTAGGGATTTTGCACAGAGAACGTGGTCTTTTATACCTTTGAAAAGAAGATGAATATTTCTATATGTCTTAGAGAAATAAGCTGTCAATATGAATGTTCTGAATTTTCCTATTTTTCTTATAGAATTTTACAGAGAAAAATCAAATTTGAGAAAGGATTTTCTAATCTGCATGCCCACAGCCAGTAGACAAGGATGAAGTTGAGCAATGCCAGGGTGATTTTATTAGCAGGTACCTGAGTCAAACAGAGATGATGAAGAGTGAAGAGAGAACACAGTATCTCTGAGCAGTCTCAGTTTGTAATGAGCAGTAAGAAGGAATGTCAGAGTGAACTGCTATAGCCTGTGACAACATTTATCTTCCTCTCTTGGAAAAGGGGAGTGATACAGAGAGATGTGATTAAGATCACTAGGGACCATACCAGGAGTTTGCCAAGGCAATGGAAAGCAGTCTAGGGTGGGGTTGGCTGAGAGGCTGAATGCCTTCAGAGCCAATGGAAATAAAAAGAGGGCTGACTCTTTGGCTCACAAGCTTTTCTGGCTCCTGGGCTGGCACTCTGGCTCTCAGGCTCTTCTTCCTTGAGGATGCCTGGAAAATTGTGTTGCAGCTGCCTGCATTTCCCAATGAAAGATATTGTTTATGGGAAGGAACTCTGGACACAGCCTAGGATCGGGATGACTTGGCAGAGGGTGGCAGGCTTATTCTTTGGGTGTTCTAGAGGGGACAGGCTCTGAGGCAGAAGCCTGTAATTCTGCTGTAATTGTGTAGCTTTTCTGTATTGTGTTTAGTTTGTAAGCTAACCCTATAGAAACTAACAGGGGAAAAGATAGGAGAACCCAGGTGCTAAAGAGTTTAACCTTAAGTGATAGGCTTAAGTGAGTGCTTTTGAATTGACTCCTTTCCCTTATCACCAAGCCTTTGTCTCTGGAATTTTGCCTAGAGGGTGGGAGCAGGCAGCAGGACCTCACTTGCTGTTTGGTAACAGGACAACTAAACAGTGTACATATTGCTGTTCTGCTTCTTCAAGGTTTAACCACTTAAAATCATTGGCTTGATTTAATTATCTTTGTTTTAAAAATATGCTTTATTGATTATCCTGTTACAGTTGTCCCAATTTCTTTTCCCTTTGCTCCCCTCTACCCAGTGACGCTCCTCCCTCCAGTTGTCTATCCCCCTTAGTCCATGCCCATTGGTTGTGCATATAGTTCTTCACAACATCTTCCTGTCTACTCCACTCCCTCCTACTATGCTTCTTAATTCCTGTACCATTTTCATTCCTTTACCCCCTTCCCCCTACCCACTGATCTCCTCGCAAAATGTACCCCATACCTATAATTCTTTTTCCACTCTCATTGCCTACTTAGTTTACCTTTGTTTTGATTCCCTAGCTTCTATTGTTGGTTGTTGTAATACAGTTTTCATTTTAATGTTCATAGTTTTGATCCTTCTTCTGCTGAGTCCCTTTAACATTTCATATAACAGTGGTTTGGATATGATGAACTCCTTCAGTTTTACTTTGTCCTGGAAGCACTTTCTCTGCCCTTCTATTCTGAATGACAACTTCACTGAATAGAGTAATTGTGGTTGTAGGTTTATGCTTTTCATTACGTTGAATATTTCTTGCCAGTCTCTTGCCTGCAGAGTTTCTTTTGAGAAATCAGCTGATAGTCTTATTGGGATTCCTTTGTACGTAATTCTCGTCCTCTCTATTGCTGCTTTTAAGATTCTCTCTTTATCCTTAATTTTTTAGATTTTGATTATAATGTGTCTTGGTGTGGTTCTCCCTGGGTCCAGTTTTTTTTGAGCTCTCTGTGCTTCCTGGACCTGTAAGTCTATTTCCTTCCCCAAGTTAGGGAAATTCTGCTTCATTATTTTTTCACATAAATTTTCAATTTCTAGTTCTTCTTCTTCTTCACCTTCTGACAACCCTATTATTTGGATGTTGATCCACTTATAGCTGTCCCATAGGTTCCTGAGCCTCTCCTCATTTTCCTCACTTTTTGTTTCCTCTTTCTGCACTGGTTGACTCTTTGTTCCTTCCCTATGTTCTGATCTGTTGATTTGATCCCTGACTTTCTTTCCCTCACCACTAGTTTCATATGTGTTTTCATTCATTTCAGCAGGACTAGCCTTCATTGCTTCTCTATCTTGTTTAAGATCTGATGTTAGGTCTGTAAGCATTCATATAACCAAAGCTCTGAACTGTGCCTCAGAAAGATTTCCTATCTGCTGAGCCATTAGATTAAATATTTACTGTTCGGTCAGCTGCATCGCCAGGATCTCTATCATGATCACTGCCATTCTGACAGTTTTGTGTTTACCTTTGCTTCCTGGGTGGCGTTGTCACACCTCTTACGTTATAAGAGGTGGAGCCTAATGCACTCGTCACTACTGGGTGACCCTTCTCACCACATTGTGGCACTTTGTGTGGAGACAGGGGTCCAAGTGGATTCCTGTCATTCACTCTCCACTGAGAGACCAGGAGCCTCCTCTTCCATCCCCATGACCTCCGGCCCTCACAGTCTGAGGCAATGGTGGTCTGCCTTCCCTGGCATTGGAATCATGAGCTGACAGGTTTGGTCTGAAGCCCAGGCACTTCTTGCCTCCCCTTAAATATGGGTGTCTGTGCTTACTGCTGTCCTACTGCCATCGCCGCAGCTGCTGCTGCCAGCATAGCTTGACCTCTCTGCCCCAGCTTCGTGCCTTCTACCTGTCCAGACAAGCACCACGTCTTTATAACTTCATATTTTGGACTTCCATGTAGCTTTATTTTCTGGAATTTTGGGTTACCTCTGGTTTTGCGGTAGTTGCATTCCTTCTTAGTTGTGGAGGGAGATGGAGCATGTCAGTCTAGGCCTCCATCTTGGCCAGAAGTCTGATTTAATTATCTTCATTGGGTTAACTAATATTTCACTGTTACTTGACTGTTATTCCACTAAGCTTCACTAACATGAAAGTAAAAATATCTGTAATTTTATGGCAAAGACAATTGGTTGTTTTGTTCAACTCAGTAAAATGATCAATTTGGTAGATGTAAATGCCTGTGTAGATACTGCTGTGAGCAGCAGGAGGCAGAAGAGACTCTTACCATATGAAGATATTTTCATTATATACTGGATCAATGCACTGAAAGTTTTCCCTTGCTACAGAGAAGTTATAATGGCCCATGTGTTAAAGTGTACTTATTTGCTGTAAAGAGGCATTTGTGGTTGATTAAACACATCAGCTTCGTTTTGCATTTAATCAAAAGCCGGGGCCATTTATTACTTTGAATACTCCACTACCCAGACATTAGCCCTTGACTAATCTACACAACCTAATTGAAGAGCATTTCAGGTGCAACCAATTATAATAGAATAAGTTTTATGCCTAGACTCCACTCCAAAAATTTCTTAATATAGAAGCCTTAATAAAAACTTCTGTGCATCTAGAAAAGCCATGCAGTATTTGATTTGGATAATCAACTTACAGCCAGCTCTACTGTAAAACTAACATTCACTTGCAATCTGTACCAGTTCTTGTGATGTCCCCAAGTACCCCACTTTTTGTGTTTTGTAAAACTACACATACACAATTTTTCTGGAGATTTCAGGTAGTAGAAAAGTGCATTTGGCAGTATATTTTCTTGTTCTAAAAATGCATAAGCAGTCCCGTGTAATTTTTAATGCTGTAAAATGGAGGTTATTTCTTTTATTTCTTCAAACTGAAGTGGTAAAATCTTTCATCTTCTACATTTACTATGCCCTTTCTTCATGCTTTACTTTCTACCAATTAAAAAAAAACCCTCTTTATTGAGGTATAATCGACATACAAATTCCATATGTATTTAATGTATAAGACATGCTGAATTTGAAAATAAGTGTATATTTGTGAAGCCATCATTATAATCTATGCCATAAATGTATCTATCATACCTGAAAGTTTTATTCCACCCTATATTATTATTACTATTATTATTTGCATGTGATAAGAATACCTAACACAAGACATGTCCTCTTAACAAAATTTTAAGCATACAATACAGTATGTATTGCTAACCATAGGCACTATGTTGTAAAAAGATCTCCAGGACTTACAAGCATCTTGCTTAACTTAAACTTTTGTACTCTTAAAAAATATTTTTCCCAAACTCAGCCCCTGGAAACTACCATTCTACTCTCTACTTCTATGAGTTTGTCTATTTTAGATTCCTCATATAAGTGGTATCATATAATATTTGCCTTGTGTCTGGCTTATTTAATTCAGCATAATGTCCTCCAGATTCATTTATGTTCTTGTAAATTGAAAATTTTCCTTATTTTTTAAGGCTAAATTTTATTTTATTGTATGTATATATTACATTTTCTTCATCCATCTGTCAATAGGCGTTTAGGTTACTTCCATATCTTAGCTACAGTGAACTATGCTGAAATCAGAGGTGGATTTAAGAGAAGGCACACCGGGCATGTGCCCTGGGCCCCGACTTCTGAAGGGCCACACAAAACAATGTATTTTTATTTTTCTTCTCTCTTTTTTTGAAGGGGCCCAATATTTTATTCTGTGCCCAGGGCCTCAACCAACCTTAATCTGCCTCTGCTGAAATGAACATGGGAGTGCAGATCCTGATTTCAATTCTTTTGGATACATAATGCCAAAGTGGGATTGCTGAATCATATGGTAGTTCTATTTTTAAAATTTTTTGCAGAACTTCAATATTATTCTCCAGAGTCCAAGGATTCCTTTTTCTTCATAGCCTACTTATCACTTATCTTTATTTTTTTATACTAGCCATTCTAATTGATTTGAGGTGATATCTCATTGTGGTATGTTTGCATTTTCCTGGTGATTGGTTAGTGATGTTGAGCAGCTTTCTATATACCTGTTAGCCAATTGTATGTCTTTTTGTGGAGAAATTCTATTCAGGTTCATTACCCATTTGAAAAACTGGGTTATTTGTTTTTCTGTTATTGAGCTGTAGAAGTTTCTATATACTTTGGATATTAACACTATCAGATATATAGCTTACAAATATATATTTTTGCATTATGTAGGTTACCTTTTCATTTTGTTAATGGTTTCCTTTGCTATGCAGGAACATTTTAGTTTGATGTAGTCCCACTTGTTTATTTTTGCTTTTGTTGCCTTGGCTTTTTATCAGATCCATAATAGTCATCTCCAAGACCTATGTCAATGAGCTTACTGTCTATTTTTTCATCTAGTTTTATGGTTTCAGGTTTTATGTTTAAGTCTTTAATCCACTTGATTTTTGTGCATGTTGTAAGACAGAGGTACAATTTCATATTTTTTGCATGTGGTTCAACTTTCTCCACACCATTTATTGAAGAGAGTTTCCTTTCTCCATTGTGTATTCTTGGCATGCTTGTTGAATACCAGTTGATTATAAATGCACAGGTTTATATCTGGACTTTCTATTCTGCCCTATTGGTCTATATGTCTGTTTTTATGCCAGTGTCATATAATTTTTATTACTATAACTTTGTAATATATTTTAAATCAGGAAATGGGATGCCTCCAGCTTATTCTTCTTTCTCAAAATTTCTTCAGTTATTTAGTGTCTTTTGTGATTCCATATGAGTTTCAATCCCTCCCCTCCACCCAGTTTCATTGAAAATATATTTGGATTTTTGTAAATCTATAGAGCATTTTGGGTAATATAGACATTATCTTATACTTAACTCTTGAAAGAAATTGAATCCACATTAAATTTTAATCATCCAGAGATAGCAAATAGTAATTGCCATTAAAGACTGAAAGAAATTACTGAAATATTTTTAGGTTCTAAATTATAATATGTTGAAGCTGTTTATTCTATATTATGATCATATCTGGGATTATATTAAGGCAAATTTATGACTCCTTAAAAACCTTTAACATTTTCCCTCTCTTTTGCTATAAAGATGGCAGTGTGTCAGTACCTGATACTATTTTCTTGTCCAGAGCCAGTCTTTTTACATTCTTGCTAAGAGAAACATCTTTTTAATCAGGCAGCGATGTGTACTGTGCCAAGTGATGAACCATGGTATGTCTATGACAATCATTATCATTCTTTTTTTTTCATGCTTGGGCCAGTTGTGAAAATGCAACTTGATTTCTTATGAAAAAAATTTGAGAGGATAAGGCTGATAAAAAGATGTTTTAAGTAACTTTTGCTGCATAACAAGTCTCTCACAAACCTAGTGGTTTAAAACATATATGAGTTATTTAGCTCATAATTCTGTGGTTTGGCTGGATTGCTCTTCTGGCCAAGGTAGGCTCACCTGATCTGTTATGAGCTTGCTCCTGAGTCTGTGTTCATCTGGCAGGTGGGCAGGTTGTTGTATAATTTAGGATGACCATACTCACATTGTAGTGTTTGGCAATCAATTAACCAGGGCAAAAAGGAATAACTGACTAGGCCCCAGGTCTTCATCCATCAGCAGACTGGGGCAGGCTTTTTCACATGGTAATTGTAATATATAAAAATACCAAGAGTAGAAATGTGCAAAGTTTTATTGACATTTTGAAACTCTTCATAACATCACTTCTGTGCACTCTGTTGATTAAAGCACATCATAGCTAGCACAGATTTGAGGGTTGGAGTATTAGACTCCACCTCTTGAAAGGAAGAACTGTAAAGAATTGTGGTCATTTTTACCATCTACCACAGGAAGCTTCTGGGAAGATATTTCTCTCCTGGTTAAAAAAGTTACTCAAGTGAAAAATGTGTATTCTACTTAGCTTCTTCCTTCTTGCTTTCAATAATGCCTTAGGCCTTGATGTTTGGAGCTTAGTCACAAGAGAAAGCCAAAAGAATTTTAGATATGTACTACCAGAACCATAATATCAGTGAATAGCCAAATATCACTGAACCTTCCAACTTCTATATTTTCTTTTTTTTTTTTCAGATTTAATGTGTTTTATTGATTAAAATATTACATTTGTGCCAATTTCCCTTCCCTCTGCTCCCCTCCACCCGGTGGCCCCCCTCCCTCCAGTTGTCCCCCCCTTTTAGATTATGTCCATTAGTTGTGCATACAGTTCCTCCCAACCTCTCTCCGTCTATTCCATTCCCTCCTACCTTGATCCCCAATTCCTATATCATCTCCCTCCCTTTCCCCATTCCCTCTCCCTGTTGACCTCCCCCCAATATGCTTCCCGTACCCACAGTTCCTTTTCCACTCTCGTTGCCTATTTAGTTTGCCTTTGTTTCATCTCCCTAGCTTCTGTTTTTTTAAGCCAGTCCCTTTAACATCTCATATAACAGTGGTTTGGATCTAATGAACTCTTTCAGTTTTATTTTGTCCTGGAAACACTTTCTCTGTCCTTCTATTCTGAATGACAATTTCACTGGATAGAGTATTCGTGGTTGTAGGTTTTGGATTTTCATTACTTTGAATATTTCTTGCCAGTCCCTTCTTGCCTGTAGGGTCTCCCTTGAGAAGTCAGCTGATAGTCTAATTGGGACCCCTTTGTACATAATTCTTTTCTTCTCTCTTGCTGCTTTTAAGATTCTCTCTTTATCTTTAATTTTTGACATTTTGATTATAATGTGTCTTGGAGTGGTTCTCCCTGGGTCCAGTCTCTTGGGAACTCTCCTTGCTTCCTGGACCTGCAAGTCTATTCCCTTCCCCAAGTCTGGGAAGTTCTCCTTTATTATATTTTCACTCAATTTTTCAAGTTCTAGTTCATCTTCCTCATTCTCTGGCAAACCAATGATTCTTATGTTGGGCCTTTTATAGCTGTCCCAGAGGTTTCTGATCCTCTCATTGTTGCTTCCCATTTCCTCTCGCTGCATTGGTTGACTGCTTGTTCTTTCTCCATATTCCAGTTTGTTGAAATGAACTCTGGATTTTTTTTTCTCACCCTCTATTTCGTATGCGGTTTTGTTCCTTTCGTTATGAAATTTTTTTGCTTCTTTCTTATCTTTTTCCTGCTCTTTTGTGAATTCTGTAAGCCACCTGATAACAATGGCCCAGAACTGAGCCTCTGACAGGTTTCTTATCTGTTCATCTGTCAGGTTCTCTATCTGCTGTCTGGTGAGTTGTGTCACCGGTATTTCTATAGTTGTCTGCCTCATTTTGACAGATGCGTTTTGTTTTCTTGGGCCGGCTGTCGGGGCAGTGCCTGTGTACGCGTCACAAATCAGCGACCAGCGCCTGCCTGTCCGCGACCTATTTCGCAGCCCTGTGGTGCTTTCTTTGGGGGCGGGGGTCCAAGATGGATTCACACAGTTATTCAGCTAGGAGACCGGGATCCGTCCTCCCGTCCCCCTGGGCCTCACTGTTCAAGGCGATGCGGCGGCCGCTCTCCCCAGCGCCGGAGTCGCGCACCGCCAGGGGCTTGGCCGCCGGGACTCCTCGCCGCCCGCCGCTCCAGGTGCGACCACAAACAGCACTGCCCTCTTTAACTCTTACCTGCCCAAATGGCACCGCTGGTTTATAACTTCATATGTTGGACTTCCGTGTAGTTTTATTTTCTGGAATTTCTAGTTATCCTTTGTTTTGAAGTAGTTGTATTCCTCTCTAGTTGTAGAGGGAGACCTAGCGTGTCCGTCTAAGCCTCCATCTTGGCCGGAAGTCCCCAACTTCTATATTTTCAAGTGAAAGATTAAGTGCCATATTTTAAAAAGATTTAATGGATTATTTTACTGCTTTTGTAAATCAGGACTTAGGTAATATAACAGAAGCATTATAACTCACACGAGGAAATCTATCTATGAACTAGAATACTATGTTTAAGTTCTGCAAACATACTATTTTAGTGAAAGTGTATTTCATTTTACTGCTGCTAGATGAACATAAACATTTTATAATTAGTCCTTTTAATTATAGAGAATCCAAAGGTTTTTACAGAAGCTTGTTTTCTTATGTATTAATAAGTCCAATACTTTTAGGTCTTTTGGACTAGACATTAGTTCCTTGATTTTATCAAAATTTTATATTAATTTTACCAAAGAATTCTATTTTGCAGTAATTAAATTTGCATTTCTATTATTTTTTGTGGTATGCACAATTATTTAAATCCTTCTCATAGGTTTAGAATTGAACTTCTTGTTTAAGGAATAAAACTATATATGTTAATAAAAAATGTTGAGCTTTATTCTTTAATGTCACCAAAGAATGATAAAATTTCTCTGTCCTAGGCATATATTCAATCAAAATTCATAAAGCAAAGATATTTTAAGTTAAAAGAGAAGTGTTATGCTTTAGAAGTGTTATGTTGATTATAAAAGTGAAGTAAATTGGTTCTTCAATTCTTTGATTTTAGTTTTTATGTCAATAAAAGGAGAATTGGATAGTAATATTTTTGAAGGTCCTTCAAGCTATAGGATTTTCTGATTTTCAGAATTTTTCTCTTACTCTGCTTGGACAAATGTACTAATTCTCCTATTTTTCCCTGACAGTCCATTTGTATATTCCTCCAAGTCTTCTGTGAGGTGCCTTCTGTATAATGCTAAGCTTATCTTTTGCAGTTGTCCAAGTGTTTCCTTGAAACATGTCTCATTTATGGCTTAACTATGAAGAAAAATGACATTTCCTCTTGACTTAGGTTAAATAAACTAAAAGTTCCCAGAATACTAAAGGTTTATAAATGCTCTTAATTTTGGTGCTATATATATATATAGAGAGAGACTAAACAGGAAAGGGAGAGAGTTAGCAGAAGCATTGAGCACAGAAAAGAAAAAGCAGAAGCTAGTACACAGGGACATAAAATAATCTAGCTCATCCTAGGATGAACACCAGGACAGACAGGCAAGACTAGTGGGAGAAGATGCTGAAAGCAGAGACCAGCTCATGCAATAAGTTATGACACAAGTGAATTTGAAGTTGATCCATTAAGTAATAAAAAGGTAGAATTGATTGTTTTTTACTCTTTTCTAGCACTATATTTTTAATGTAGATATATTACTGTCAGAGCACTATGTCACAATTACTTATATGCATGCCAATGTTTCCTAGTAACTGGAAGCCTCTTGAAAGCAGAATCCTTGCCAAAGTCATTATTATATTTCCAGTGTCTACTGATATAGATGGCTTTGTGATGGAGCAATTTAGCTAGCCTGAACTACAGTCCCCAGAATTCTCATCCTAGTGTGTTTCCAGATAGAGTAAGCTACAAGAAATATTCTCTAGTAAGAGTTAGAGGACAGAAAGAGGTAGCAGACATTTCATAGGAAAAAAAATCCTCTCAGTAATTCAATCCAACACTAATCTAGGTGCTGCTGTGAAGAGTTAGAAGATATTAAAGTTCCTACCCAGATGACTTCAGGTTAAGCAAAAGGGAGACTACTGGGTGGATCTTAGTCAGTATGAAACCCTTTAAAACAGTATATATATTTCCTGAGTTCAGAGGCTTCATACTTCAGCTAGTGCTGGTGGGTTTCCAGCTTGCTTCCCTTCCTGACTTCCTGCCCTATGGAGTTCAGGTCTGCTTTGCTAGCCCCTAGAAGTGTAGATGTCAATTCTTTGTAATAAATCTCCCTCTTTCTATTTATTTCCAACTAGTTCTGCTTCTGTGGTTGAAAAGCAGACTTACTATGCATATGCTCAGTAAATGTTAAGTGAATATGTACATTTTAGATTATTACTACCAATTAGATTATGTTCATGAATGACTAGTAATTGGTAAGACAATCTGAAAAAATTCCAAGAATTTATGGCCACTCTTTGTTTGGGAATATGGATATGTCAAAAGTAATTTTGATTGACTAAATCTTAAATTTGTGTTTACTTCCAAGTCATTAACATTATTTCCAAATATAATTGTGATAAGAGTACATAATGTAGAAAGTATAATTAACAGATTAGTAGGTACATTTATTCAGCTAATATTTATTGAATGCTCATCAAGGTACTGAAGAATTACCAGGAAACAAAACAGGGAAACAAACAAACAAACATCCTTACCTAGAAAATGTTTACATTCTCAAGATTAAGAACTAATTAGTCACTCAGTGCACTATTAGTCCTGATAATGTTCCTTTTAGGGATGAGAGAAACTCAGGGTTGGTCCTTGACTTCAAAATTAATAAATCTTAGATGTAATTGGCTAATTATTCTAATCATGGATGTACACCAGTCATTTAAGTTAGTGTGCTCAAAGGATTTATCTATATGTCTATAAATACTCTTATTTTAATAGTTTTGTTTTAAAATTAGATTCACTTCATTTTGTATAGGACAAAAATAGATACTTGAGACTGTCAAAATATTCAGATTCCTTCAGTAGCACAATTCTCCACAAAGTTTATTAAATCTCTTGTTAAAGCAGTCTCATGAGACTAGTTACCAGTCATCTGTTCTTTCATTTGATTGTTTCAAAATTACTACCTTGATTGCAAAACATCTCCTTTTATTGTGTCTTTTGAGTTTCTACTTTTAGTTTGTTTTAAAAAATCTCTTCTATGTTTATATTTTATATGTGCTCATCTTAGTTCTAATATCTTTATTTATTGGCCATATTTATTTGAAAGAACAAATAGTTTCTTAAAAAAAAGCTGAGATTTTTTTTCTTTGTTTCCAATAGCATTTCCACAGCATTTTACACATAGTAGATGTACAGCAAAAGTTGAATTACTGCATGGATGAATAAATCATGATTATTGATTATTATATTTTACATAATATTTTCAGAATTGTTTGACAGATTAAAAATACAAGACATAAGCTATTATCAACAAAACAAGTAATAACAAGGGATGGAGAGGTTCTGGAGGAAAAGGAACCCTCCTTCACTGCCGGTGGGAATGTAAACTGTTGTAGCCATTATGGAAAACAGTATTGCAGTTCCTCAAAAAGCTAAGAATAAAGTTAACATATGACCTAAGAATCCCTCTTCTGGGTATTTACCCCCCAAATTTGAGAACATTAACTTGCAAAAACATATGCACCCCTATGTTCATTGTAGCATTACTTATGGTAGCCAGGACATGGAGTCAACTGAAGTGCCCTTTGATAGAGGATTGGATAAAGAAGATGTGGTACTATATAAGTGGAATACTACTGAGCTGTAAGAAAAGATGAAATACTGCCATTTGTGACAGCATGATGGGCCTTAAGAATATGCTAAGCTAAATAAGTTAGTCATAAAAAGCTAGGAACCATATGATTTTACTAATACATGGAATAAAAAGCTGAAACTCATAGACACAGCCAACAGTATGGTGGTTACCAGAGGGAAATGGGTAATAAAGGGTAAAGTGGGCCAAATATATGGCAATGGAAGGTGATTAAACTTTGGGTGGTGGGCACACAACGAATTATACAGATCATCTATCATGGCAATGTACACTTGAAATCAATGTGATCCCATTAACCAATATCACACCCCCAAATTTAATAAAAATGAATCAAAAATAAAATAAAAGACATAACTTATGGGAAATATATACTGTCTTTTAAAAATAAAAAGAATTCTATCTAAAAATACTTCAAATTTTCAGGTTGATCTTCCCAAACCTCAGGAAACAATTAGGATTTTTAATATCAGAACTGGGTTTATTTGTGAATTATAATATTCTTTAAACCTCAGGAGTAATTCTGTTTTTAAACAAAACTGTATCTATTTGAAAATATAACTTCTGTCTTTGGAACAGTGCAGAAACTCCATTTCCTTAACATGATCCTTTCTCCTATCTGTCCACTCCTTTCCTTAGTCATTTAGACCTTAGGATATCAGATTCTGGTAAATGTAAAATCGTCATAAGAACAAAACCTCAAGTCTGTTGGCTGCAGAAACAGAGTTTCAGTTAAGCTAAATGTAACATCTTCACTTCAGTTGTGTTTTAGCTCCAGGCTGAGAAAAGCAGAATAGCTTTACTGACTACACCCTAGTGAAACTGGACACAACAATGCCATGGCTGGTATCCAGACCCGATACCCTGGCCCCAAACAATCTGTAGAGCCAACTCCTTTAGCCACTATGGTTAATGATTTTTCTCATTTGTAACCCATCCCTGGAAGCCATCATGGATGGAGTCAGGTCTTTAAACACCAGTTTATCTGTGGCTCCAGGCTTGGCAATATTTCCTCAACTAAGAAACCCTTACTTTCTTGGCTGCAAACTCCTGTTCACATTTAATTGGGCTTTGATACATGCAGGCAAATGGACCCCTTTAGTTTGGTGACAACTTTAAAAAGTAAAAAAATAAAAAAATGTAACAAACACATATGGAAATGAAATTATTAAAACATTGCTAATTTAAAATAAAAAGACATTCATTATTTGTCTCTACATTTTCTTTTCTCCTTGCTCCAACAAATCACCTGCTTTTGATTCCATTTTCTCATCTATAAATTTGGACCAAGGTTTTGTATATTCTCTGGACTGGCAGGGAATAGAATACTGCCAGAGGTTTTGTCTAACCCCAAAGCAAGAATGCATCCACTAGGAAAGTTCTAAGGACTTTTGGTGCTATAGCAATTAAAAAAATCCCAGGGATTTAGAGATTGTGTTTCATCTTTTATTAATTTTTCCATAGGGAAATTTAAAAATATAGGTAGAGGAAAATCATGACCCTTTGTACAAAGGAGAAATGAGAATTCTTCTACCTTTCAGAGACTCATGTGAACTTGGGTGGAGCTCTAGTTCTTGCTGGGGGGAAGTTACATGTAGAGAGAGTATAAATCTGTCTGGTTCTCTTGTTCATTGTCATCTTCTCACTGTAGATTTTGCTTTGTCTTCACCCTGATAGGAACTAAGAATTCAGAAGTGTAGGAGAAAGGGTGGTGAATATCCCCAGCAGCAGGGCAAGCTCGAGGCAACAGAATTAGTCACTCATGTTGTAAGGATTTCTTTTGGGTAAACTGGAACATTTTAGGGTCTTTGAAAATCAGACATGTGAAAGTAGACACTACTGCATTAGCAGTATCATGATCTACCTTGTTTATGTTTAGTGGATATTTCTTAAGATAATTTTAATCAATGTTTACTCAAGAGTCATTAAAAAAATTCATAAATTTTGGCAAAATCATGTATTTAAGTGGCTGGATTTTTCTTGCATTCACAACCTAAAAACCTCGTGTTATATTTGTTTCTGAACTTAACTTCATTGTGGTAAAATATTGGTCTGATAATTTTCTTCATCAAACTGATTTAAAAACTTTGGACAGTTTATTTAGAAACTAGCTTTAAAAACCAGGTTAACAGATAATTAACTAATAGACTAAAGTTAATATTTGCTACACATATGGCTTAACATCAACCCTTAAGTCAGGAGTTATATACTACTGCTTTTCTTTCAAACTGTTCTAAAATTCTACACTAGTATAATCAGGTATCTTTTTATTGCTAAAAATAAGAATATTGGGTGGAAAATTTTAAGTTATAGTCTCTGTTGCTTAGCTCTGCACTGAAAATTCTTGATTATGAGTCTAATAGCTTTCTTTATGTAGCCATTCATCTGAATTAATAACATATTAAGTCTATTTCTCCCAGGAGGCACATACAATCAAGTTTATGAGAATGTATTAAACATTAACAGTGAGGAAAGTATTCATCTTTGTTCAAGTTGCTGTCAAGTGTCCAGATACCAGCATTTTTCTTTTGTTCATTTATTCTGTCAATGTACATTTATCAGATGTCTATTATATAAACAGACATCATAGCAGGTGCCCCATCCCACAGAGCTCATAGTTTTATATGAGGATGAGTTTGAGGACGTGAAATATCCTTTTGAACAATCAGGTCCACAGGGAGAAAACTTTCCTAATAACTAAATCCCTGCTTATAGCACCTACTTATTTGCTTCAACCTGAGTCTTTTGTAAGCTGATCACATTAGTTCAGATGGCCGGATCTTCATTCTCAAACCATTTCAGTTCCCTGTCTCACCTCTATTTCATGCTCAACTCTGTCTCCTGCTTCAGTATTTATTGGCTTAGACTCCTCTGCCTTTCTGATGACAGAATAATCAATTTTGGCCTAGATAATATCACTGAAGACTTTTTTCACTATCATTTTTTTCTGAACTATTGGTATTAAAACTACAATCACATTTGGAACAAAATTATATTCTTGGTCACTTCTGACAAATAATTATGTCCACTTAATATGTCTATAATATTTTAGGTTTTTAAAGAATCTTAGAAGCTCTACTATTTTTTCTTTTGCACATCTATTACAGAATATCTTGAGGATGTTTTTGTATAAATAAACAAGTAACAATAAATAATTTCTGATGCTACCATAAAAAAAGTCAATGACAAAGAAGTAAGGTTCAGAACAACATGGACACTATGTCATCACATGTAGAAAGGAGTGGACCTATATATGCAGAGAATGTTCCTGAAATGACCCATGAGTCTCTTCATGGTAGTTGATGTCAGGTGCTAAGAGTTTTGAATGGAAGGAAAAGTTACATTTCATGACAAATCCTTTTATAATGTTTGACTTGTTTTTTCTAACCACACCCATGTATTAGTTTTTATTTGATTGACTGATTGAAACCTATATAATTTAAATTTTTTGATTTAATCTTTATTGTATTTTTTCATTAACATTTAGTTCCTTTATACCCCACTCCCCCCCAGCAATCACCACAAATAAATATATTTGAAACACTGTAGAAACCGTCCATGTAAATTTTTCTTTTTTTTTTTTTAAAGATAAGGAAACTGAGGCTTATGGAGGTTGTGACTTTTGTCAGAATCATGTAGTAAGTGGTAGAGTTGAATCCATTTTCTTCAGTGACTGCTCTTTCCTCCTGTACTTTTCTTGGCAGAATTGGGGAGACAGAAGACATTCTTAAAGAACTCATACATTCTGTGGGGTTCATTTTATATGCTAGCATAGTGCCTGTGTATTTCATAATTTATATAAATTTGCATATATATGAGTTGACTCATGTTCTACTAAAAAAGATAAGTTGAAGTCCTAACCCCAAGTTATTGGAAATAGGGTCTTTACAGAAGTAATTGAGTTAAAATGAGGTACCTAGGGTAAGTATTAATCCAATATGACAAATTCAATAAGAAATAATCAAGTTAAAATAAGATCATTAGGGTAGGGACCTATCCAATAAAATTTTAGGTCCTTTGAAAAGGGAAGATTTTAACAAATGCACATGTACATACAGAGAATGTCATGTGAACACAACGGCAGAGGTCAGGTTAAGTTACCTACAAGCCAAGGAATACTAAAGATTGTCAGAAAACCAGAAGCTAAGAGAGAGGGATGGAACAGATTTTCCTTCACAGACTTTGGAGGGAACCAACCCTGCCAACACATTTTGACCTTGGACTTCTAGCCTCAAGAGCTGTGAGATAATAAATCTCTGTTGTTTAAGCCACAGTGTGTGATATTTTGTTAATGCAGCTCTAGGAAAACAATGCAGCCCACATGCATTCATATATATTGTAAAAACTAAGTTTGTTTGGTTCATTACTTTTCATATTTCCCCTTAATTAAAAAAAATTTAATTTGGAGCTTCTCATCTTTAGTGTGAACATATTCTTTTAAGGTAATATCAAAACAGCAGCCCAATAGGCCAATTCCACTGGGAAAAAAGTGAGTTAATATTGTAAATTTAGTATCATATTTACATAGTCTCTGAAATAAATGATAATTATTAAAAAATAAATTACATAGTCTCTGAAATAAATGATAATTATTTAAAAATAAACTATTTCAAATAAAAATTTTCATAATTTTGTTACCTTTTATTTCTGAAGACATACATGTTGGAAAGAAGGTCATATTATTTAGTTGAAATGCATAAGTATATGGTGTTTTGTTAAGAGTATAAAATTTGGGCATGCACAGGTGGTTATAAATAAACTTGAAACATTTGTGGTTGTGTCAATCATACTGTTAATATCACCTTTCAATACCATTGTTAAGTAAAAATGTAGTTGTATTTGGTAATGTCCATGGTTATGAGAGTAGGAAATAGATGGTTGCTTAGATACAGCTTATTTGGAGTGGTTATTTTAAAATTTTACTAGAAAAACTAGATAATGAGAATTTGTTTTCTGAACGTTATAATAGTGGTATCTTAAGATAAGCTGATCTTCTAAAAAAGAGTTTCTGCATTTTTCTTCCATCAGCTTTAATTGTTGCTACTTCATAAAATTATAAATCTTTATACCCACCTGGGTTGATTTTTTAAATAAGGACCAACTAATTTTAGAAATATATAATTTTGGTCTTATGTAAGATGAAAAAGAATGTTACTGAAGAATTAAAATATTTTGCTCCCATGCATGATTTTATAGAAATAAAAGTAATATAATTTTGATGTTCATTGAGAGCATGAAGAAATTTATTTTAAAAAATTAAAATAAATTAAAGTAAGAATAAAAGTGTGTGGTCTACCAAAGGACTTTCAATTAGTCTAATAGAATAAATTAAGCCTTCGACAAATAGAATATTTTAAAAATTATTTCTACATTTAAAGTTGTAATGGGACAAAGTAGTTTGTTCTCATATATGACCAAAATAAAAGGGTATTTTAATCACTTTTTTCTTACTGTTTCTGTTTAACAATCTTGAAAGAAATAAAATTCTGGTTTGAGTTAGTTCAGTAACTATGAAAAAGTTCTAAAAAATCACTTAGGACTGAATTCCAGATTAAAAAGAGAAATATCCACATTGATTTGACCTTCAGCATTTTGGTTTTAGGATCCCTGTTTTGCTTACTATTCTGATTTTAATTAATCCTGATCATTTTTCTGACACAGTGTTTATCACCTTCAATACTTTTTAAGAAAGACATAGAGCATTGAGTAATCAGAGCAGCCACTACCCAATTAGTCACTAACCAATTACACAGGATAAATAAACTGAAGTATATACTGGAAGCAACCAGAATCAGGTCTGCCTTTATTTTCTTTCCATCACTAGAAACATTGATTGAACTTTTTTTCTTTTTTGTTATTGGAGTTGCCTATTAATTGATGTCTTTGACTCTAATATCTGTTCACACCCCATACCCATATATACCTCTTGTAAAAAATTGTGTCTCACTATTTCTTTGGTCAAAAACATATCTTCTATTAAGAACTTGAACAGGTTTTTAAGGCCCTTCCTGACCTCGTCTTTCCTCTCTGTCTCACTTCCTTACTTGAAGCTTCCAACATGTTGCTTCAGCTTGTTTTTTTATTTGTGTCACTTAGATTCTGCACCTGTTGCTTTCTCCTTTAGAACACTACTATTCCATCTTCCTATGTCCATAGATCCAAATATATACAAATTCTTCAGGTCTTCCAGTCACTACACTGAGACTCTCCTCTCAGATGGTCTAACTAATCCCACCCATGCTTTGCGTATAGTTCCCTGGCACTTCCAGAATGGTCTTGCAATTTATAGTGCATTAACACAATAAAATATTATAGAGATGTTTTAAATGATAACTATGAAGACTCAGCTTTTATAAATGTGTATGGCGCACTGTTAAATGAGGAAGATAAAAAATGCTAATTCTAATTCAGTTGGTCTTGCATGGGCCCTAGGAGTCTGCCTTCTGATTTTCAGGGGAAAGGCTGACTGAATATCTTCTCTTCTCTTCATTTTTGTTTTTTTTTTTAAAGCTTTTATTACAGAAAATGTCAAGTACACACAATTGTAGAAAAGAAAATGTAATAACCTTTATGAATCCACTACCCAGCTGCAACAATTTCCATCATTTCACCAAACTTTTAATCTAATCTGCTCTCCTCTGCTTTTAGCAGTCTGATTTGTCATAAAACACTCACCAAAAACCACCTTTAGAATTAAGGAGCAGTGATGATGTCTTCTCACTGAAGCAAAGCACAGGGGCAGGAAGTAAAAAACACAGTCCTTAAATTTAAACACTATGTCCACATGAAGGGTTTGCTTGTGGGTACTCATATGTGAAATCAAGACAGATGTAGAGGTTAGAAGACTGGAAATGAAGAGATTAGAAGGCTAATGTATTTTTGAGAGAACTGTCTTGCCAAAAGCCTCTCAAATATGACTTGCAATAGCAAATGCTTTACCTCGTAATACAACCTGTAGTCCCTGGAATGGTATCAACATGTGCTACAGTTACATAGCTGTCAGAAAGGAAGGGTTCCCAGGTGCCCACTCAGAGGGCTGAGCAGAGGCCATGGAGAACAGTGTACCAAGGAGACCTTCTCAGCAGAGTGAACCAGAGTTTGCAAACTGGCTCACCAAGATCTCACTCTGTGCCAGGACTGGGGCCTTTCTTACTTTTGCCCAGGAGGATCAGGGACTTCTGTTTTTCCCCACTTTCCCATATCTTTTTCATATGGGAGTTGTCCCCCCCTCCTCTTTTAGTGTATCCTCTTTCTTTGCATTCATTTTATATGAGTGCTGAGTATGGACAATTTTTAGCTTATAGGTTGCCAGACCATAAGACTCCTTTTCAGGACCCAGTGGAGGAGATTGTATGTTGACCAGAGGTTCTGGACATTGTGATGGATCCTGTAACTGGTTGTGGCACTGAGATGGTTTCCTCAGGAAAGAAGAAAGTATGTATTCTTTTCACAGAGGAGCGCAAGCATGGATGCTTGCTTGCACAAAGTTGGAACTGTGCCTCTACAAGTTCATTCTTCCCCTTATCACTACCACAACACTGAAATTTTCCAGAATCTTCTGAAGACAGAAGTGGCCAATGAGATGTGAGTATAAGTTTTAGTGTAGGACATTTGGAAAATTCTTGCTACAGTTACTTATACAAGATGATTTGAGCTTCGGTTGCCAAATTGGGTCAACACTGATTGCCTATGGAAGCCAGAACAGAAATATCGATCAATCCTAGGTCTGTGATAATTCGCAGAGCTGCCTTCATAATTTTAGGTCTCTATCTCCAGATTTATCTTAGATAAAGGATAAAATTCTAGCTTAATTTTGGTTTCTGTTATTAGCAATGACATGCAATTCCTAAATGAGACACCTATTCATATTTTTTAATTTTATTTTTTTTGACACCTATTCATTTTTATTGTCTCTTTCCTACTTTACTTTTATTGGCCTTTGAGAATTCTTAATATATTAAAAATAGTAATATTAATTGGAATTCCAGCCAATATGGAGGTGTAGACAGACAGTTTGCATCTCCCTCCACAACTAAGAAGGAATAAAACTACCTCAAAACTAGAAACAACCAGAAGTTCCAGAAAATTAAACTACATGAAAGTCCAGCAAACAAAGATATAAAGAAGAAATACTCACCCAGAGAGGTAGGACGGGCAGAGCCAGGGCAGAGGGGATGCGGTGTGGTGGTGGCAGCAGAGGTGGCAGCAGCAGTGGCAGTGGCAGGTACACAGGAAGCGCAGTCACATGTTTTAAAAAGTCAGGAGAGATACCTGGGGAGCATTCCCAGCTCCTCACAGGACCTCCGCAGCCCACAGTCTCAGCACTGGGACAAATCAAGCCTCATTGCTTCTGACTGTGCAGACCACTGGGGATTGGGTTGGAGGCAGAAACAACCAGTCTCAGCAGAGTCCACATGTTTAAAGGGCCCTCACAGTACTAAAACGTCCTCAGACCCACCCACTCTGGGAACGATGGCCAGGGCAGCAGCCAGAGAGGTGCCAGTCTGGTGCGCAACTGGGAGAGTGTCTGGAAAAGGGGTGAGTACTGGGCAGGCGGCATTGTTCCCTCTCGGACCCCTCCCCCACATACAGCACCACATGTGGTGAAACAGGTCACCCTGAACTGACAAATCCCTAAGGCTCCGCCCCTTACAATGAACAGGAGCGACAGCTTTACCTGGGATGCAGAGGCAAACAAACACAGGATCCTGTCAGAATGAGAAAACAGAGAAATATAGCCCAAAAGGGGGAATGGATCAGGGTTCCAGTGGGAGAAGTAAGCAATGAGGAGATAGCCAACCTAACAGATGGATAGACAACCTAACAAACGCAGAATTCAAAACACTGGTGATAAAGATGCTCACAGGCTTGACAGATATTCTTGAGTACAGCAAATGCATAAGAGAAGTGAAAGCTATGCTAAATGAAACAAAGGAAAATCTACAGTAAAGTGAAGGAAACCAGCATTCAGATCAATGATTTGGAACATAAGGGAGAAAAAAATAGTCAACCAGTGCATAATGAAGAAGCAAGAATTGAAATAAATGAGGAAAACTTCCCAAATTTTGTGAAGGAGATGCACATACCAGTCCGGGAAGCACAGAGGGTCCCGGGTGAGGTGGACCCAGAAGGGACCACACCAGGACGCATCATGACTGAGGTGCCAAAGGTGAAAGATAAAGAGAGAGGCAGAGAGTTGCCTACAAGGGGACTATCAGCTGATTTCTCAGAGGACACTTTGCAGGCAGGAAGGGACTGGCAAGCAGTAGTCAATGTGATGAAAGGCAACCTGCAACCAAGATTACTCTATCCAGCTAAGCTATCATTTGGAATGGAAGGGCAGATGAAGTGCTTCCCAGACAAGGTGAAGCTAAAGGAGTTCATCATCACCAAGTCATTATTATATGAAATGTCAAAGGGACTTACTTAAGAAAAAGATCATCAAAACTATGAATACTAAAATGACAACAAACTCACAATTATTAACAACCGAATCTAAAAAATAAAAACAAAATCCACATAAGCAAACCAGAATAGGAACAGAATCATAAGTATGAGAATCATTTGGAAGGTTATTAGCTGGGAGGGGGGAGGTGAAGAAATGGGGAAATGGTGCAGGGACTAAGAAGCATAATTGGTTGGTACAAAATAGATGGGGGGATGTTTAGAATAATGTAGAAATGGGTGAAGCCAAAGAACTTATATGCACGACCCATGGACATGAAGTTAGGGGGGTGGAATTGCTGGAGGGAAGGGGTTATGGATAGAGGGGAGAAAAGGGGGAAAAAAATTGGAACTACTGTAACAACATAATCAACTTATGCTTAAAATAATAATATTTTTTGCTATGTGTATAGGAAATATTTCTTCAATTTTTTCAATGTTTAATTTTGATTTTAGTACTCTGACACACAATAGTAACAGATTTTATGTACTTAAACCCCTCTCTTTTTATAGATTTTGCCTTCAAATTCAGAGTTAAAGTCCTTTTCCACAGACAGGTTATAAAATGATTTACCCATTGTATTAGTTAGGCTGGACTACACTGTGAAGTAGTAACAAATTGACCTTAGAGTCTCAGTAAATTAACACAATAAAAATTTATATTTTTTTCACATAAGGTCTGATGTGGGTCAGGCGGTTCTTCACAATCTTGTAATTATGCCATCTGGAACACAGAACTTCCAAATCACTGCATCAAAGGAAGAGATAAACAGATGAAGTACATTGCTGGGGAAGGCAGTCTTATGCACAGTCTTTTTACCTCACACTTGGACACACAAGAACTGACCTTAGGCCTGAAACACTTCCTTACCCAGAGATAAAGGGCCCACACAGCTTGTGCTCAGTCTATCACTTGTGTGTGAATATCTTCCCCTGTTTTAGGCTCAGTGAGTATTCTTTTTGTTTGCTTAAGCATGGATGTGCATCACATGGCTCCTGGCCAACCCCATTGCCATATCTGTCCTCTGCAGGGAGGGGAGAGGATGTGTATATTGCAGCATGAGAGAGATGCGTGTAGGTAAACTGCCCTGTTTCAGTTGCTGGGACAGATCTGCTGGCCACTGGGGACTGCTACCCACTGTAGGAGCTGATCTTTCTCTAATGTTAGAAAAATGTTTCATCCAATGTTTGGCTGTATTGTGTTTTCCTTGGTGATTCTGATAGTAGTATGCAATGGGCAGAGATATTTGAACTTTTATTCCTGGTGGTTGGCATAGTGATTATCTTTGCTATCCACCTTTCAGATTCATAAGTGGTACATGGAATTCTGCTCAACACATTGACTCTTAACTGTCTTGACTAGGAAGTGGCACTAGCTATTTCTGTTCACATTTGGTTAGCCAGAAACTATCACATGATCCAGACATAACTGGATGGTTTTCACAATATAAAGGGTCTCATTGACACTTGATGTACACTTATAGACACTGCTACAACACTTCTTTACTTCTATTAATTATTTAATCCATGAATAGCTTGCTCTGGTGCAGGGTATTAGGCAGGGATCTGTGTTGGGGGAGCACAGATAGTGAATGATTTAATTCAGATACACTCTTCCTATCATTGCTTGCCTTAAATAAAGAAATAATTGCTGAGGACTTTTTGTCAAGATGGCAGCTTAGGTAAACATGTCTCTTCTCCTCATGCAACCACATCAAAATTACAACTAAACCATAGAACAACCATCATTCAAAACCATCAGAAATTAGCTGAATGGGAGCCCTACAACTGTGGAACTAAAGAAGAAGATACATTGAGAGCTGTAGCAAGGGCAGAGATGTGGAAATGACTGGTCCCATACCTATGTGTCCTGGATAACAATTGGGAGGGAGATATCAGGATCAAGGGCTCCCAGTCCCACACCAGACCCCCAGCCCAGGGTTCCAGTGCCAGGAAGATGTTTCAGTAACTTCTGGCTATAAAAACAAGCAAGAATTAAAGCTGTGAAAGACAGAAACATCTGAAATCCCAAGCAGTTTATATTAAAAGGCCCATGCACAGATTTACTCAGACTCACTTCCTCTGATATCCAGTTCTGGGGCAGCAGATTGGAAGGCATCAGAGACTTAAAGGGAGAAACTGACTTGTCTGGCATCAGGAGAGGACCGAGAAACAGCTTTATCCCAGAGAGAAGTACTAGCAGAGGCCATTGTTTCTTTAATCATCCCTTTCTCCACAGAGCCACAGAGCAAGCAGGTATGCCATATCTGAGTCTCTATCAACTTCTCTAACATGCTTCCCCCACCCTGGTGATTCCCTGAGGCCATGCTCCACCCAAATTTTTAGCCCAACCAAGCTGTTTCCAGGGATTTTCCATTTGAATGACTTGTCATGGCCCCTGATTCACATTTTCCTAAATTCTCAAACACGTAGCAACTGGTATCAGTGATCCCTGAGCCCTGTACCTCTCATTAAGTTGCCCAAGCATGGCATTAGCAGCAGCCAGCCTTGGTTCACAGCTGGGTCTCTATTGAGCACCTCCAAGCCCAGCACAAGTAGCAGCCATCTGCAGACTGTTTTGTAGCTAATGCTGTGTGACCCCAGATAGAACACAGGTGGTGGATGACCTTGAATGTGCCAACAGAAATCAAGGCTTAATGATAGGAGGAGGGTGTATACAGCCCACACAGTGGACACACCTTGAGTACCCAGTTTGGGTAATAAGGGAGGCTGTGCCACTGGACCCTATAGGACACATACTTCATAAAGTCACTCTGTCAAGTTGGGGGGCATATTTGCTCTACCTAATACATAAAAACAAACATAGGGAGGCTGCCAAAATGAGGAGACAAAGAAACATGATCCAAAAGAAAGAACAAAACTCCAGAAAAAGAACTAAACAAAATGGAGATAAGCAATCTATCAGATGCAAAGTTCAAAACACTGGTTATAAGGTGCTCAAGGAACTCAGTGAGGACCTCAACAGCATATAAAAGACCAGTCCAAAATGAAGAATACACTAATTAAAATAAAGAACAATTTATAGGAAACCAGCAGGGTGGATGAAGCTGAGAATCAAATCAATTATTTGGAACATAAGGAAGCAAAAGACAACTGATCAGAACAGCAAGAAGAAGAAAGAATAAAAAAAAGAGGATAGAGTAGGGAGCCTCTGAGACAACTTCAAGCATTCCAACATTTGCATCATAGGGGTGCTGGAAGGAGAAGGGAAAGAGCAAGAAATTAGAAACTATTTGAAAAAATAATGAAACAAAAGTTCCCTAACTTGGTGAAGGAAATAGGCATACAAGTCCAGGAAACACAGAGTCTCAAACAAGGTGGACCCAAAGATGTTCACTTCAGGACACATCATAATTAAAATTCCAAAAGTTAAATACAAAGAAAGAATCTTGAAAGCAGCAAGAGAAATGCAGTTCGTTGCCTGCAAGGGAGCCCTCATAAGACTATCAGCTGATTTCTTAAAAGAAAATTTGCGGGCTAGAAGGAATTGGCAAGAAATATTGAAAGTCATGAAAAACAAGGCTCTTTCAACCAAGATTCCTCTACCCAGCAAAGATATCACTTAGAATCAAAGGACAGATAAAGAGCTTTCCAGACAAGAAAAGGCTAAAGGAGTTCATCATCACCAAACCAGCATTATATGAAATGTTAAAGGGTATTCTTTAAGAAGATCAAAAACATGAGCAATGAAGTGGCAATAAATACATATCTATCATCAATTGAATCTAAAAAGCAAAATAAACAAGCAGAACATAAACAGAATCATAGATAGAGAGAACATTTTGGTGGTTGCCACATGGGAGTGGTGTTGGAGAGATGGTTAAAAAAGGAGAAGGGATTAAGAAGTACAAATTGATAGTCACAGAATAGTCAAGGATGTCAAGTATACCACAGGGAATAGAGTAGCCAAAGAACATATATGCAGGACCCGTGATTGCCGGAGGGAGTGTGGGTAGGTTATGTGGAGGGGGAAAAAGGAGGAAAATTTGGGACAACTGTAATAGCATAAACAATAAAATACAATTAAAATAAATAAATACTTACTCCTCAAAACCTTTTTCTTTGAGATTGCATGATAACTACAGACACCTGCCCACATAGTGCTAATGAACAGGGACATTCCCTGTATCTGGAGATACTTGTTTAGTTTACTATTCTTCATTATTTCCCACCATAAAGGTAAGGCAAAGTTGTACAGCTGACTGAGATATGATAGATATGATAGAAATATTTTTTTATACATCAAATTTCTCACAGATCTTGTATCCTTTTTTGCTATATGGCAAAGAGACCAACTGAGAATATTTACTGCCATGTCTTGTGTGTGAGTTCACCTCTGATGCTTTGCTGTGGCCATCTACTTTTCATTGAGGACCCTGTCCATGATCTTTGTAAATGTGAGTCCTTTGCTTGTGGACAACTGAGAAACAACCCAATCTCATCAGTAGTCCTTGAGAATTATAGCTCAGGACTCATATAAAGTAAACATAGGTGTAGATCCCTTTAGATTGCTGTGTTTACAAATCTAACATCATAGATCTCAATAAAGTTTGGCAAATCAGCTTTTTATTAAAATAGAGCAGAAACATGGGGATTCCACATGGAAATATTTTTACTTTGCTTTTTGTGAGAAAAACAACATGTAGGAATAGCTGGTATAGTAGTTCACTCACTGGAAGAGTGTTCAAGACTGACCCTTTACACAATGTTTAGATTAACACTTGATTATAGGATATGTCCTTTTGTACTGACCTACCAAATTCTCTCTCCCTCTTTTTTTTTTTAATAGAAGAAAAGCTTTGGGAGGAGGAGTTGCCTTCATTTGGGAAATATTGGTCAACATGAATTATATGAAGTATGGTCAACATGAATTATACAAAGGAAAAAAAGATGTCAAAATGTTCCATTATGTGTGGAAAAGTGAATACATATCCTTCTATGATGGCATGTTTCAGGCACAAGCTAGGGAGCATGGTCAGAAATTAATCACCTAGCAGTTGGATCCAGGTGAGGAGCTCTACAGCATTTTTCAGGGACCAGAAATGATGGTGAAACTCTTAACTCTCTTATACAGAAAACCTCTGATAAAGGTTTGTTTTGGGAGGTTTAATGTACAGATTGGTCACATGAGCACTGATGCCTATTTAGTTTCTTGTGCTTCTAAAGGGCCCTTTTTTCCTTTATTCCATGTAGCTACAGGAGAAGACTGTTGGATAAGAACCATTATTTTGAATGCAACTGGTACCAAACCATGGAGTGTCAGGGAGGCAGCCAGGAAAATAAATATTTTTAAATTGTTTTCTAATCTCTTCTTTATCTTTCTTTGGCCAAACCCACTCAGAAGCTGGGGGGTAAGAATGCTTATTAATGTAGACCATATAGCAGAGCAGTGTCAATTGGAGTAAAAAGTGTATCTCCTTTGGCAAATGCAGAAAATCTAGCTTATGTTCTAAACCCTTAATATTGATTCCCAAAAGAGGTATGATTACAAGCCAGGATGAGAAAAAATTTTATTCTTTGCTTTTAACGTCTCTTTTTCTGTTTCAATATAATTGAAAGAAATATTTTAAAAAAGATTTACTGTGAGGTGGATACATAGGATAAAGCTTTTTTTAAATGAGGTTTTAAATTCATGCCTGCATGTATAAATCCCTCTTTCTCTCTCTCAGTGTGTGTGTGTGTGTGTGTGTGTGTGTGTGTGTGTGTGTGTAAGCAGAAAAAAAGACTGAAGCCCTATGTGTGGAGAACATAGTTTTTGACTCTTATAAATCAGAATCTAAAACTTAGACAGTTATAGTTTTCCATGTCTTGTTCTTGCAAGCCCTGTTTTGCTAAGTTAAGAAATATTGGGGGAAATATACAGCTAGTCCATAATTTAAAAAAAATGTTAGCCCCTATTTCACAGAGTAAAGCTAAGACATGTTGTGGGCATGAGCATTTTTTTTTCCACCTTAGCTTCATTTTCTATTTATAAATTTTATTTTGAAGAAGTTGTGTTTTCTGTTTATATGAACCTCTATAGAGAGTATAATAGTAGTCATCAATAAAAGCATTTATTGAATGCTTCCCATGTACCAGGCATTATATTAAGCACTGTAGTGAATTATTTTCTCATTTCTTATAATAATATTATGAGGTACTGTGTTGGACCCTAATCAATTAATTTGTTCTTATCTTACAAAGCAGTGAGATGAAATATGCAGAACTGCAAATGTCTCAAATCAGTTGATAATTTTTAACAAAGCTGTATTTATTTTCTCCTCAAGATAATAGCAAGAGTCTGACATTTCTCATGCTGTTTTTTCTGCCTTCTGCTGGCATGGCTTCTTTCTCCTTAAAAATCTGAGATAGGAAATATCACCATTTAAGAAGTGACTGACAGGGTTTGTCCACAGTCACATCTCATAGGACCAAGGTGATATTACACCAGGTGAAAAGTGAGAATCCACTTGCTTTGGTTCTCCGATGCCCACTGGACACATCTATTTCCAATTCCACATTCAGCAACATCACATTGGTAACCATAATGCTACTGATCCAAAGTCTGTGTCCCTGACACTTTGAAAGGCAAAAATTCAAAATGTCTGAGTTTGGAGTAAGGAAAATTTTACTGATTGAAAAGCACTGACTGAGAAGATGGAAGCCCTAGTAATTCCTAAATTCATCTTCAGGCTTCTTTTATGTCAAGGGAAGGGAAAATGGGAGTTGCTGCTTTTGGAAAACTTAAGCTGCAAGTCGAATTCCTTCAATGATTAGCATATCTATGTGCAAGATCAGTAGAAGTAGTTAGACTTAAGGTCATGCAACAACAGAGGCTTGAATAAGATGGAGTAAGACTGAGCATTTCACTTTGTTACAGGAGCTTGGATCAAATGCTGCACTTCTTTTGAAATGAGTTCTTTCAGCAGAAGCAATGATGTGTAGAATATCATGGTGGTGGAAAGACATTCTGTAAGTCCATGGATGGCACTTTTGTCATAAACACTGCATTCAGGGAAGGCAAATCTGTAACTAGAGTAAGTATGTATTCCAGTAAGGACAAAACAATGCCCATTCCATGATCGAAGTAGTTCAATGTAATCAACCAGATGGTTAGCTGAGCGCCCTGGGGAATGATGCCACACTGGGGGCTCAGTGTTGATTTCTGCTGCTGACAGATTGGGGACTCTGATGTGATCACAACCAGGTTAGCCTTGGCGAGTGGAAGTCCATGTTGCTTAGCCCATATGTAACCTCTATTTCTGCCACCATGATCACTTTGTTCATGAGTCCACTGAGTGATAACAGGTGGCTGAAGAAAGAGGCTGACTGGTATTCATAGAATAGGTCTTCCTATGCTCTTGGTTATAAAAGATCCTCCTCTGCTGGGGTCATCCTTTGGTAAGCATACAAATGGACATGGACATTTTCACATTTTGCCCATTTAGAGAGGTTCTCCTATATGTTCCTCTTCCATAGATATTTTTGTCCCAATTTTACAACCATTTTCATCCAAGCCCTGGCTTTCAGCTAAATTATTGGCTACAGTCCATGAATTGGAATATAATCATGTGTCTGGCTGATTTCCTTTCTAAGCAAAGTGCACAAGCAGGTGTACTGCCCAAAGTTCTGCCCACTGAAAATATTTCCTTTCACCATTATCCTTCAAGGGTCTCCTAGAGAAGGGCTGGAGTGTTGTAACTGTCCATTCTCAGGTGCTGTCTCTATATTATGCAGAATCATTTGTAAATCAAGCCCAAGTCTTCTTTCTCTGTCAGCTGATCACATGTCATATGATCAGGCTGAAAGAGAGAAGGCAGTGTAACAGGAGTGGGTCACTTTGGGTCACTTCTTCATGATACTTGTGCCTTCAGGGCATGTTTTGACCCAATCACGTATGTAGTGCCTCCATTGGATGATGGAGTGCTGCTGTTCAACTTATGGCTTCATGGGCCAAATAACATATAGTTCATGATGGACAGGTGGGGTTGCATGGTAACTTGGTGGCCCATCGTCAAGTATTCAGTCTCTATTAGGGCCTCAAAAGGAGAGTAATTACCTGAAGATGTTGATAGAGCCTTACTCCAAAATTGTAAAGGCCTGAACTTTGAGTCACCTATAGGGACTTATATAAGGTTTCAAACAGTACCCCAATCTTCCATTGACTCTTGAAGCAGTATTGAATCTGCTGGATCATGTCCCAAGTGTCATAGCAGCTTGAATGTCAGCCTTGACCTGTTGTTGCAGGAGCCTTTTCTTGTTCTGGGATCCACTCAAAACTAGCAGCTTTTTAGGTCACTCAGTAACTGGGCCAGAGTAACAGTCTCAAAAATTCAAATAGGTTAACTAGGCTTTGTGCCTTTTCTTAGTCATAAGAGAGGACAGCTACAACAACTTATCCTTCACTTTGGAAGGGATATCCAGACATGCCCCACTCTTCTAGACTCCTAGAAATTTCACTGAGGTAGATGGCCCCTAAATTTTCTACCCTTTGACACACAATTGTATTACCAATAAGTCTATGGTAGTGACTACTTCTCACTCACTTGGTCTAATTGCATAATGTCATCAAGGTACTGGACCAGTGTAATATCTTCTGAAAGGAAAGGTGATCAAGATCCTAGTAAATTAAATTATGACATAGGGATGGATGGACGATATACCCCTGAAGCAGAACATTAAAGGTGTATTGCTGACCTTGCCAGCTGAAAGCAAACTGCTTCCAATGGACTTTATGAACTGGTAGGAGAAAAAGAATTTTGCCAGATCAATAGGTATATACCTGATATCATGGGATGTGTCAATTTGTTCAAGCAACAAAATCACATCTGGTATACTAGCTGCAATTGAACTCACCACATGGTTAAGGTCACTACAATCAACTATCATTTTCCAAGATCCATTTATCTTCTTCACAGGATGAATATGAACATTGAATGGGGATGTGGTAGAATCACCACCCCTGTGTATTTCAAGTCCTTGATGATAGACCTGATCATGCAGTATTGCTTTTGGTGTGCTATTGTCCTAATATAAAATTTCCTAAAATTCTAAAGGCTTCCTCTTGGACCTTTCCAGCATTATAGTCCTCATTCTACAGGTCAGAAACCAATGTGAAAACATTGCTAGCTGCTAAGTATGTGCACTAAAATCATGCATTCTGGATCTGGGAAAATAACTGCAGGATGATTTGAGAACCCACTGAACTCACTATGAATGAGCTTATACCAAAACCTAGAAATGTGGTGCTGCTGTAACAAATACCTAAAAATGTGGAAGTGGCTTTGGAAGTAAGAGGTAAAAGCTAGAAGCATTTTGAAGTGCATTATGGCTAAAATATATATTATCATTAGTGAACCATTATAGGTGATTCTGTTGAGAACTTAAAAAAAGAGAAGGGCTGAAAAGAGAAAGCCCTGAATGATAGAGCTGAATCAGTCTTCACAGAGAACACCTAATCCTCAAAATGTTGATAGAAACATGAATGTTAAAGGATATTCTGATGAGGTCTTGGATGAAAATGAGGAACATCTTTTTGGAAACTGGAGGAAAGGTGATTCTTATAATAAAATGGCAAAAACTTGGCCAAATTGTGTTTGTGTCCTTGAGTTTTGTGGAAAGTAGAACTGTTGAACAATGAAAGTGGATATTTAGCTGAACCTACTTCTAAGCAAAGTGTTGAAGTAGCAGCTTCATTCCTCCTGGCTGCTTGTAGTAAAATCTTAGAAGAGATAAATGATTTAGAGACTAAATAATTAATTAAAAAGAGAGGCAGAACTTAAAGACTTGAAATATTCTTCGCTTATGGATATTGCAAAAGATGGGAAAGTGTGGTTGGAAGAGACCATTAAGGGTGTGGGTAACCAACTGTTGGATAAAAAGATTAGTTAGCTATCTCAGCAGAAGCCAGGTAGCTATTATTCAACACAATGGAAGACTGTGTCTAAAGATTATTCATAAAACATCAGGGTGCCCCTCCCATTATAGGGCCAGAGTGCAAAGTTGGTGGCAGAGCCATTTAAGAGGGGCTGCTGGTGTCTGTGACATCTTGGAGCATGGCCTGGAGCTGCCTTCCATCAAAGGCTCTACTCTCTGCACTTCTCAGCTGCCACAGCCTGTACCCCAGGGGTGGCTCCAGTGATCACACATGGTGCAGAGTGTGGTGGTGGTCATCGCTCAAGCAGATGCCACAGCTGCTGGTGCACAGAGTACATGAGCTTTGGGGTGAGGCTTCCCCCGAGACCTCAGATCAGTAGAGGCCCCTGCTTTGGATTCCAGCTCTGCAGAGCTGCAGAGGTGGTACCACAGCCCCAGTGGATTTGTAGGTAGAACATTAAGCCAAATAGGATTATTTCTAAACCTTAAGATCTCATGGACTTTGCCTTGTAGTTTGGAATTCCTTGGAACCTGTTATCTCTTTCTCTTTTCCAATTTCCTCCTTTTGGAATGGGAATGCCCATTCGATACCACTCCTATGCATTGTATTTTGGAAGCACATAACATATTGGTTTCACAGGTACACAGCTGGAGAGAAATTTGCCTCAGGATCAATCTTACCTTTAGTCTCACCCACATCTGATTTAGATGATATTTAGATGACACTTTAGACTTTAAAGTTGATGCTCATGAGACTTGGGGGGCTACTGGGATAGAATAAATGTATTTTGCATGTGAAAAGGACATGAATTTGCAGGGAACAGGAGAAAAATGCTATAGATAGAATGTATCCCTTCTTTCTTGCCCTCCCTCAATTCATATATTAAAGCCTAATAATCCTCAATGTGATGGTATTTGAAATTAGGACATTTGAGGTGATCAGATGTAAGGGTGAAGTCCTTGTGAATGTAATTAGTGCCCTTATAAAAGAGACTCCAGAGAGCCATCTTGCCCTTCTACCATATGAGAACACAATGAGAAGATATCAATCTCTGGACTACAAAGTGGGATCTCACCAGACACTGAGTTTGTTGGCAATTTAATCCTGGACTTGCTAGCCTCTATAACTGTGAGAAACAAATTTCTGTTGTTTATAAGCCATCTGCATATTATAGCATCCCAAACAAACAGTTATATTTACTAATTTCTGTGTAGTTAACTAGAAAAAAAATTGTTAATATAAGACCTAAAAATACTTCTAAAAGTTTTAATGTAAAATTCCTGCCTTGGTAGTTCCTGAGAATATGAATCTTAGCTAATAACTCAAGATTCTGTCATACATCTGAGTCATTATTTTTTGTATTAGTTTTCTCAGCAATGAGACTCTTCATCTGAATAGGCTCTAGGACATACACTAGAAATCCTTTCTTTGACATTTGTTGGATTGTTTACTGGATTCTTTATAATTTATAGTATTTAAAGTTGTCTTATAAAAAATAAAAATAAATATTATTAATAATGCCTTAAGATAATCAGCTTTAGTACAGAAAGCACCAATACCTATGGGAGAACAACATGTTTAATGTAATGATCCTTGTGTATGTAGGGAAATTCTCTATAATACAATGCAGAGTACTAACCACTATATGATCATGGCCAAATTCTCTAAAAACAAAATAAATGATTTCAGGGGAAAAAACGCTTGATGGCAATAAACCCTTTTTTTGGTACACTAATGTCTATAAAATCATTTATATAAAAAGTGGACAGTCAATGCTTTAATAGAAAGTATGAAGAGCTAAGATTTTGTGATACTGATCAATTTTAAATGAAGAAAGTTAAGCAGAGGTTCAGGATAGTGGAAGCTACACTAACATCCTCCCAGGACCAACCTGGAATTAAACTAGAGTGTAGAGAAATTATCCAGAATAACCAACTGAACACGAGCTGGAGAGAAGGTTTATAACCAACGACAGAAGAAACAACTTCACTATAGTGTGACTGGTATGGAGTGCCGAGGCGTTGTGAGGGGACTGGCTGGGCTCCCACAGGAGGCAGCTGAAGTTCCAGAGCAATATTTCAACAGTTGGGGGGTTGCCACTGAGAAGGTAGGCTGGGCACCCTGGCCTACAGCACCAGAGCTATAAAGGAACCCAGATAACACCCAGCTGTGAAAAGTGGCAGGGTTTTTGTTTGCTGGGGGAAAATGACTGGAGACTCACAGAGCCTCTTAAAGGGCCAACACACTAAAATTTGTTTGTAGCCACTTACCCTAGGCTTTGAAAGAAGGCGGGTAGAGTGGACTAGAGATACTTGAGTGAGTCTGGGGCTGGTGGTTCTGGGGAGAGAACTGAAGGAAAAGCCACCAGGATTCCTGTGCTGAGTCATTCCCCATACTGCAGAAGACATCTTTCTCAGGCAAGCAGCCCTCTCCAAATGGCGTCAGGCTGAGGGAAAGCAAGAGCCCCACCCACAGGAATTACCCTGACTCACTCTGTGGTGCTCAACAGACTGCTGATTACAGCTTGATGAGAATAAAAACTAATCAGTCTAACAGCTACTTAGTTTATATCTAAGGCAGAAAACACAAAGAAGCAGACAAAATAGAAAGATAAAGAAACAGACCCAAAATGAAAAAAACAAAAGAATTCTCCAGAAAACTAGATGAAAAGGAGGCAAGCATTACCAGATAGAGAGTTTAGAGTAATGATTATAAGGCTACTCAACAGCATGAAAAAAAGATACAGAAATGAGAAAAAGGACCAGTCAGAAATAAAGAATACAATAACTTAGATAGATACACTGGAAGGAATAAATAGTAGGCTAGATGAAGCAGAGGATCAAATCAGTGTTTTGGAAGACAAGATAGAAAACAACAATGACAACAACACCCAGGCACAGCAGCAAAAAGAAAAAAGAATTAAAAGAAATGAGGAGAGTTTAAGGTACATTTTGGACAACATGAAGTGTAACAACATCTGCATCATGAGATTAGCAGAAGGAGAAGAGAGTGAATAAGAGATTGAGAACCTATTTCAAGTAACAACCAAAAACTTCTCTAATCTGGTGAAGAAAAAAGTCACACGAGTCCAGGAAGCTCAGAGAGTCAGAAACAAGTTGGATGCAAAGAGGCTTACAATGAGACACATCATAATTAAAATGACAAGGCTTAAAGATAAGGAGAAAACCCTAAAAGCTATAAGGGAAAACCTGGTAGTTACCTACAATGGAGCACCAATTAAACTGGCATCTCATACTCAACAGAAACATTTCAGGTCAGAAGGGAGTGGAGTGAAATATTCAAGGCCATGAAAAGCAAGGACATATAGCCAAGGCTACTTTCCCCAGCAAAGCTATCATTTAAAATGGAGGGAGAAATAAGGAGCTTCCAAGCCAAGAAAAAGCTAAAGAATTTGTTAACACCGAACCATTACTGCAACAAATACTAAAGGGCTTGTTCAAGAAGAAGAAGAAAAACGAAGAAAAAAAAAGAAGAAAATAATATAACAATAATATGTTACTAAATATTTATCTATCAAAAATCACCTTAAATGTAAATGACTTTAATGCTCTAATCAAAAGACATAGTGTAGCTGAATGAATAATAAAACAAGACCCATATGTATGCTGCCTCCAAGAGACCCATCTCCTTGAAAGATACACACAGAACAAAAGAAAAGGGAAAAAATATTTCATGGAAATTGTGAAACAAAAAAGAAAAAGCTGGGGTAGCAGTACTTTTATCCAACAAAATGACTAAAACCAAGACTATAGTAAGAGACAAAGAAGGACACTACATACTGATAAGAGAATAATCCAATAAGGGAATATAACCCTAGTATATATTTACATTTCAAATAAAAGCATGGGAATAGGTAAAGCAGTTCTAGATGAACATAAAAGAAGGTATCAGCAGAAATACAGTCATAGTTGGGGATTTTAACACCACGCTGACTTAATGGGTAGATCTTTCAGGCAGAAAATCAACAAGGAGATATTGGCCTTAAACAATGCTCTAGATCAAGTGGATTTAATTGATATATTCAGAGCATTTTACTCCAAAGCAGCAGAATACAATACCTTTCAAGTGAATGTGGAATATTTTCTAGAATACATTACAGTATGGAAACAAAACAAGTCTTAATAAATTTAAAAAGATTGAAATCATATCAAGCATTTTCTCTGATCACAATGCTATGAAACTAGCAATCAATCTCAAGAAGAACACTGAAAAACATGAAAAGACATGGAGAATAAAAAATATGTTATTAAACAATGAATGGGTCAACAATGAGATTATAAGTAAACATATAAAGGCCATGTATGACAAACACACTGCCAGCATCATACTCAACATGCAAAAACTACAAGCTTTTTCCTTAAGATCGGGAACAAGACAAGGATGGTGGTTTTCACGTCGCTTATTTAACATAGTACTGGAAGTCCTAGCCAGAGCAATCAGACAAGAAGAAGAAATAAAAGGCATCCAAATTAGAAAGGAAGTAGTAAAACTGTCTTTATTTGCAGATGACATAATACTGTACATAGAGAACACCCCAGATTCCACAAAGAAACTACTAGAACTGATAAATGAATTCAGAAAACTATTGGGATACAAAATTAATATACAGAAATAGGTTGTATTTTTATATACCAATAAAAACCAACAGAAATGGAAATGGAGAAAGCAATGACATTCACAATTGCTACAAAAAGAATAAAATACCTAGGTATAAACCTAACTCAGGATATAAAAGACCTATACTTGGAATATTATAATACACTGAAGAAAGAAATTAAAGAAGATACAAACAAATGGAAGCACATATTGTGTTTGAGGATAGAAAAAATTAACATACTTAAAATGTCCTTTCTACTGAAAGCATCTGTAGATTCAATGCAATTCTTATCAAGATTTCAATGAAGGATTTCACAGAACTAGAACAAATATTTCTAAAGTGTATATGGAACCACAAAAGGCCTCACATAGCACAGTGATTCTGAGAAAGATGAACAAAGTTGGAGGAATCACACTACCTAATATCAAACTATATTCTAAGGCCATAGTAATCAAAACAGCTTAGTACTGGCATAAAAACAGACACACAGAGCAATGGAACAGAATAGAAAGGCCAGAAATAAACCACATCTTTATAGCCAATTAATATTTGACAGAGGAAGCAAGCACATACAATAGGCTAAAGATAGTTTATTGAATAAATAGTGTTGTGAAAATTGGACAGATATGTGTAGAAAAATGAAAGTAGACCATGTTCTTACACCCCACACAAGAATAAATTCAAAATGGATTAAAGACTTAAATGTTAGGCATGAAATCATAAAAATCTTAGAAGAAAACATAGGCAGCAAAAACTCATACATTGCTTGTAGCAATATTTTTCATATATATCTCCTCAAGCAAGGGAAACAAAAGAAAAAAATAAACAAATGGGACTATATCAAACTAAAAAGATTTTGCACAGCAAAGGAAATCATCAACAGAATAAAAAGACAACCCACAGAATTGGAGAACATATTTTCCCACTCATCTGATAAGGGTTAATATCCAAAATTTAAAAAGAACTTAAGAACCTCAACACCACAAAAATAACAACAACAACAACAACAAAAACAATCTTTAAAAAATGGGCAAAGGACCTGAACAGACACTTCTCCAAAGAGGACATTCAGATGGCCAATAGACATATTAAAAGATGCTCAACATTACTAATCATCAGAGAAATGAAAATTTACACCACAGTGAAATACCATTTCACACCTGTCAGAATTGCTGTTATCAATAAATAAACAAATAAGTGCTGATGATGATGTGGAGAAAGGGGGGTCCTTCTGTACTATTGTTGGGAATGCAGACTGGTGCAGCTACTTTGGCAAACAGTATGGGTTTTCCTCAAAAACTTAAAAATGGATCTGCCTTTCAACCCACTGATTCCACCTCTGGGAATATATCAGAAGGAACCCAAAACACAAATTGAAAGAACATAAGCATCCTTATGTTCATTGCAACACTATTTACAATCACAAAAATATGGAAGCAGCCCAAGTGCCCATCAATAGATGAGTGGATAAAACAACTATGGGACATTTATATAATAAAATTCTACTTGGTCATAAAAAAGAAAATTTTGCCCTTTACAACAATATGGATGTACCTGGAGAACCTTATGCTAAGTGAAATAAGCCAGTCAGAGAAAAATAAATACCATATGATTTCACTCATATGTGGAGTCTAATGAACAGACTGAACTAACAAGCAAAATGGAGCAGATGACAGGTAGTGTGGAGTGGATTAGGGAGTGGAGCAAAAACGAAAAAGGACTCATGCACATGGACAACAGTGTGGTGATTGCTGGAAGAGGGGATGTATAAGGGGACTAAATTATAATGGAAAAAATACAATAAGGATTAAATTTACAAATAAAATGAAGAAATTTAAATCATATATGAAAATGATGACAATGTGGCCAATATAGGCCACAGTGCAGCTTTCTCAATTATATAGGGGTCTAAAATCTCAGATTTTCAGTAGGCAGACCTGGGTTTTGAAACTTTGGGCATATTTCCTAGTTTTACTAATGCTTCATTTTCTTAAACTTTATTTTTATTGTTTACACTATTACAGATGTCCCCACTCTCCACACCTTTGATCACACTCCCCACCCTCACCCCCCTCACCCTTATATCTGGTCATCACCACACTGTTGTCTGTGTTTATGGGTTATGCATATATTCTCTTTAGCCAATCTCTTTACTTTTGTCAGTTTATTTTGTATGTTAAATTTCCATATAAGTGAGATTATATGGTACTTGTCTTTCTCTGACTGGCTTATTTCACTTAGCATAATAATCTTCAGGTGTATCCTTTTTGTCACAAAAAGTAATAGTTCCTTCTTTTTTATAGCCATGTAATATTCCATTGTGTAAATGCACCACAGCTTTTTTATCCACTCATCTCCTGATGGGCCCGTAGGCTGTTTCCAGATCTTGGTTATTGTAAATAGTCTTGCAACAAACATATATTCTTTCAAAGCAGTGTTTCAAGATTCTTTAGATATATTTCCAGAAGTGAAATTGCTGGATCAAAAGGCTGTTCCACTTTTAGTTTTTTTAAGGAAATCCTACACTGTTTTTCACTGTAGCTGCACCAGTCTGCATTCCCACCAATGGTGCACTAGGGTTGCCTTTTCTCCACATTCTTACCAGCACTTGTGGTTTATTGATTTATTGATAGTAGCCATTCTGACAAGTGTGAGGTGATATCTCACTGTGGGGTTATTAATAATTTGCATCTCTCTTATTATTAGTAATGTTGAGTATTTTTCATAGGTCTTTTGACCATCTGTTTTTCTGGACCAACATGAGGCCATGTGTTTAAGAAAACCGGTGGAAAATTCAATATTGTAGGTCAGCGGTGGTGCTGGTAGGAAATTTTCACCATTTGTCACATAACACTCTTCTTCATCTAAAAGAAGCTGAGCTTCATGAAGTGTCACCAATGTTCCTAGAATATGATATTTCAAGGCAGTAAGGAAAAAAAGAGATAGATGAACTGTTTTGCATATTTCTTATATCTCTTGCTCTCTGTTTTGTGAGACTAGGCATATGAGTAACTTTGTAATATTTCTTTTAGTGAATAGTTGAGATCCTTCTATCAACCTCCTTTTATTGAAGGACAGTTGTAAGTGAATGTCATTGTTAATCATTGAAGTTGCAAAATAAGATGTCAGTGTTGTACTGGTGTCAGCTCATACAAGCTCATTTCTTCCTGAATCATGTGGTAGCTTAAAATTAACCATAATGGAAGTATTTACATTACAGAAATTGGCAACTGCTACAATTCATCATTCCCTCTCTCTTCCTCTTCTTGCTGGAAATAAGATTTATAAACAGTTAAGAGCACCTTCCACCACTTGATATATTTTATGGATTTCTAACAGGAGTATTGAGTTCCTTTGGATATTCAAGTGACCATAAACATAAGAGAGAAATATATTACATTTATATATACTCCAAATAGATGCTTAATTAACCTATCTGTCATTAGAAGTCAAGAGGAATCCTTTTGTCAGGGAACTTGTATAGAAGTAACCAGGGCAAATGAAATTATTTAACTTAATTTACAGAGACTCTGACATAAAGATATGCAAATATCCGATATTGAATATCTAAAAAAGCATTAATTTGTTATCTATTTTCTATGAATATTTTTATATGCACAAAAGTTCGTCCTTGCTTGCATGTGTTTAATCTTCATGCAATTTATCTTCTTACAGAAGAAACAAATACTCTAAAATGTTTATAGACATTGTATTCTAATGAGGTTAGACATTCTATCATTTAATGATTGGATTTATAAAATTACTGAGTTTTTTCTCTCTCTTGCATTTATACCTCTGATACAAGGCTTGAAAATGAAGGAATTTGCATTAGGTTCCTTTAGTAATATGTGTTGACAGCTCCCTTATATTACCCAACTATCCAGGCACACTAAAATATGGTGGGTTATTGATTTCTTCCCTTCTCTCCCAACTAAAAAGCACAGCATAAATGGATGCCCTCTTTCCTGTAGAAAAAGTATCATCTTTGCTAGAGCAGATTACAGTTCAGTGGAAATTGGCTTACACATTATTATGCCTAGCAATATAACACACATTTATAGGACCTTTATGTTTTCAGACCAGTGACTAATCTACAGTTTACAAGGTGACTGTATGACCCACAAAAAAAAAATGTTCACTTTAGTGATAAAGTGTCAACTTGTGGTTTTAGAAATTTTTAACCTTTCATTTTTTAACTTGAAATGTTGAGTTGTAGATAAGGTTTTATTATATAATTTGAATTTCCTTTTACATGATTTAGATACATCCATCCAGTCTAATTAAGGATTTATGTTCTCTATAAACTTAAACAAACTAAACTGAAAAGATTATTTTGATAAAATACTCCTTTGTCCAATTCAATTCTGCTCTTAACACAAGATGTGCCTAAAAAGGTGCATAATTCTTTGCCAATAATATTTGTATCTTATTAGATTTTCTGATAATTAGGGGGTTTACAATATTTAGCTTACTAAAATACATGTATCATTGAGGGAATAATTACAAACCAGGAGAGTATGGGGGAGGGCATAAGGGTTGAGGATAAAAGTTGTGGAAATATTGAGGAAAAAAGTGAAATTATTTTACCTGATTATTCATTTCATTACATGTATGGTTTAAATTTACAGAAAAACAAATATCTCAGATTTCTTTTTCTACTCACTTAGCTCGAAATTGGGTTGCAGAAAAAATGAGAAGTGATTTTGGCTAATCTGTTTTTTAACCTGCTTAATGAATTAAAAATGTTGTATTTATCATCCTTCCTGACATGTAACTATCCATTAGTACTCATTGCCAAAGTTGCAGTTGTTAATGTAGCATCTATCTGAATGCTTGTACTGAGTATGACAATTTTACTTATGTTCTTATAAGTGTAAATTTATAATAATTTTGTATATTTGAAGATTTTTTGTTTTTAAAAGAAATTAAATGCATCACTCATGCAGTTATCCAGATGTTCATTTTGGTCAACAAGAGGTATTTATTTGGAAACCTAATGAGAAATATATAATTCAGCAGAAGATAAAGTTTTCAAATGAGAAGAATTTTATTGGTATAAAATTAATCCTGAGTTATTGTGTCAATTGTGTCTACTACTTCATCTCCTGATTGATCAAAACATGCAGCTATGATCTTTCTTGAAATGCATGGTACTGTACATTCAGCATGAAAGATTTTCTATTGTACCATGTGAAATGCGGTCATACTGCAAGACATTAATTGGAACAATAAAAATCAATGAGTTTATTTTCAATAATAAATCCTTGAGACCATGGAACATCATTTCTCCTTCAGTAACACTTACTAACATAATAGTCAACTACAAAAAATATTGATAATATTCTTGGAGGGCAATCAAATGATGGAAAATTACTTCAGTGTATAGTATAATCCAGACCATCCACAAGGAGTGTGAAAGAGATGTAAGAGTTCATTATGGAAGAATCAATCTTCTTGATGAAAATCTGAAGAAACACAAATGTACATATGTAATTGAAAGCAGCTTTCAGCCACAGGATTTGAAGTTTTGATAGATGGATTGATTGAGATGAAAGATGGCTTCTGCACTATGGGGAATGACTCAGTACAGAAATCCTTGTGGCTGTTCCTTCAGTTCTTTCCCCAGGGCCACCAAACCTAGACTTTCCTCAAGTGTCTCCAGTTTATTCTCCCCTCCCTCTGCTAGATCCCATGGTAAATGGCTGCAAATAAAATTTTATGCATTGGCCCTTTAAGAGGCTCTCTTTGTCTCCAGCGATCTTTCCCTGATAGACAGAAACCCTGCTGCTTTTCACAGCTGGCTGTTACATGGGTTCCTTTCTGGTTGTGGGACTGTAGGCTGGGGAGCCCAGCTTGGGGTTTAGATTCCATACTTCTTGGGGAGAACCTCCGGCCACTGTAATATTCCTCTGGAACTTCAGCTGCCACCCATGGGAACCACGCTAGCCCTCTCGCTCCTCCTCCACACTCCCTACCAGTCTTGTTGCCATCTGTCCTTGGTTATAAGGCTTCTCTCCAGCTAGTGTTCAGTTGGTTATTCAGGATGCTGTCTTATCAATTTAGTTATGATTCCAGATTGGTCCTGGGAGGAGGTTAGTGTAGCCTCCACTTACTCCCATATCAGCTTTAAAAAAAATGTTCTGTATATATTTTTAAATTGAACTTATTGGGGTGAGATTGGTTAACAAAGCCATAAACATTCAAGTGTACCATATAATATCACTTATATGTGGAATATAATGAACAAAATAAAAACATAATAGGACAGAAACATAGATACACAGAAAATGGGAGCTCTCAGAAAAGAGTGGGATTGGGGGCTGGTGAAAAAAAGGTAAGGGATTAAGCAAAAACCAAAAAAACAAATGCCCCCCCCCAATCACATAAACACAGACACCAGTGTGGTGATAGCCAGAGGGAAAGGGGTGTGGGGGCAGGTGGAATAGGCAAAGGAAGAATAAATGAGGATTGAAAGAAATCACATCACCATTTAATACTTCATGGTGAAGGTAATCAAGAATGACACATTGGGAAGATACTGAGAAAATAAAAATGATATTTTTTCTATGCTTAGAAAGTAAGGAAAAGTGGGTGGAGGATATAATATTGTGCATGGTAATTAGTATCAGAGAGAGAATGCTTTGTGGTAAAGATACAAATAAAGACAAATGACCCAAAACATAATGGTTTACTAAAAAATATTTTTGTTAAACATTTTTTTTTCTTCTTTGATTATTTATGAAATTACTCCAAAATATATACTATACTATGAAAAACTAAGAAAATAAAAGAATCAAGAAAAATGTTAAGCTAACATTTATTGAACATATTCTATGTGCCAGGCATCATGACAAATATTTTGTTTTCTTATTTGCATTAAACACGTGAGTCAGAGCTTCTATTATTCCCAATTGAAAAATAATCCATGTTTAAAAGAGTAACTTTCTCAACATCTCAGAGTTGGTTAGTGGGAGTTCTTGGTCTTTAACTTAAAAGTTTGGGCTCATCATCACCTCATAATACTACTGCAGATGAATGATATTGGCATAGAAGCTGAGATGATAATTCTAGACTTTGCGAGAGTACTGTTAAGGTAGTATAATTCACCTGGTTTTATGGTATACCTAGCTACAAGGTTCAAGTTTCATTCTAAATTAATTTTTAAAACTTTATCATAGCTTATTTTATGATTGGGTTCTTCAATATTTTATCTGCAAGGCTAATATTACTACTTGTCTGAATTCAATTTGTATTTTATTCTGAAGTCCTTCTGATTTCGTGATTTAAATTTATTATTGCTATTCATGTCTTAGGTGGTTGAAATTAACTTGACTTTGCTGAGAAATAATCAAACAACAAATAAACAGGAACAGACAACAAACAAATTATTTCCTCCCAAATAAAACTCATCTATCAAAGGAATAGGTGATAAAGCAGCCTTTGTGCATCTTGAAAAACTTTTAGTAAATCTGTAGCTATGAGTTCCTTAAAATATGTTATAAAATGTCTTCTGAAATTTTATATTTAGAAAATATCTAGAAAACAAGACTTTTATTATTATTAGTCACTATAATGTTTAAGCTCAGTAGCTTTTACTTTGAGAAAAAAAATTGCAATTTGGCAATAACAATGTATAAAACTACACAATGGACCTTTCAGACTTTATTCTCTAAACTCGTACTAAAAATTATAATTGTTTTATTTTGTTTAACCAGTTTTTAGCAAATAAACAAACATAAAACCCGAACAATACTAAACTATAACAAATGCATAGATTTTATTTTTTGAAATTAAAAATTTTATATGAACATAAAAATTATAGTGTTTTACCAATAGCTGTCTATAACAAAGTTGAAAATTTCAAGTTTTTAAACTTAACTCTATATTATACTGTTATGTGTATCAGATTATAAAAGAGTTATTTTGTGAAAGTGCATTTTAGAAAGAAAAATACGATATGATATCACCTAATACAGGAAACTAAAGAACAGTATAAACAATGAACTAAATAGAACAAGGAGCAGAATAGCAGTCAATAGGGGGGAGGGGAGAGGTAGAAAAGGGGGGATAAGTAAGGGAAGGGTTTAGTCAAGGAACATGTATAAATGACTCATGGACATGGACAACGGGGAGGGATAAGATTGCGGGAGAAAGGGTGGGCTGGGTGGGGGAGAGAAATGGGGAAAAAAATGGGACAACTGTAATTGAAGAACCAAAAAAAAAAAAATTGTGTATTTTAAATCCTGTGATTTTTTTTTTTTTTGCTAATGATAGACAAATATGGTAGTATCCAATCTATCTCTTTGCACACAGCAGAATCAATAATAAGTCTTAAACTGAAATGAGTGTAAGAATAGGTCAGGGAGTTATTTAAAAATAAAAATTTCCAATTCCATCCCAAGTGTTCTGATTCACTTTTTTTGGAATGGGGCTCAGAAACTAAATATTTTATAAATACTTCATGTAGAAACTGAAAATCATAGCTGGCCATTTACTGATCAAAAGATGTTGGCAAGGTTTTTAGACTTAATCCTTTTATTAATTGGGAAAAGACCAACCAGGATATTTATTATTTATATTTAAAGATTTGTGTTTAGTATTTTAACCTGTTTTGCTGTCAAAATCCAAGCCCTTATTTCTGACCCTGGTAATCATGAACTAGCTTAAGAACAACTAGGAACCTGAATAAAACATAAAATATCAATTTGAACACATAAGAGTGCTACCCAGGCAGTAAGGATTGGAGGAGTTAAGATCTCAAGAGAAGAACAAAAAGATAAAACAGATATTTGGCACTGATTTTCCTTTCTCATTAGTCACAAGGATGCTGAGCATCTGAGCTGAGCATTAGCAATATCATAGGTCACAATGGAAGTGTGAAAACTGGAGATCCAGGTCCTATAAGTAGAAAGAGCTCAATATTTATATATTTCTCCCAACACTCACTTGATTAGTGATACAGCCTTTGGAACCAGAACAAACTGAATTTAAGTCATAAATGTTGTTTGGGGGTCAGTTACTGAATTCTTTATCTGAACATCCTTTTAATTTGTATATTCATTTTGCAAGTATGTAATGTGTTTCTATGATGTTCCCATTTTTCAAGAATACTGGAATATGGAGCATAGGTACAAGTTTGCAGAGGAACTTCATTTTTTGGATAACTGACAATATTTGACCTCCTAAACATCAAAAACTAAGTTTTACTCATACAGTAATCCCCTGGCTGGTTTGGCTCAGTGGATTGAGTGTCGGCCTGCGAGCTAAGTGTCGCTGGTTCGATCTTCCAGTCAGGGTACATCAGAGAAGGAAAACTCTGACTCCAAAAAACCTCCGCTGCCTTGCGGCATACCTCTTCAGGGGAAAGGCTAAGGGAGTAAACCCCGACAGAAAATCCGGAGCCGGAGTCCCTAAGGCGGTTTGATGTTGTAGTCAACACCGGCAACTCCTGCAGCGCACCTGAAACCAAGCTGTATCGACTCCGTCTTTCCCTTGGACCCTTCAGCTGCGAAGAGAGGGTCTGCTGCATGGGCAACAGCAGACCCTCCATATCACCCTGCCCAGGCTCTGTAGCTTCAGCTTCACTGGAGAGGACACTCCAGCGTCATCACAAGATGTCGATTCAACACGGGAGGAGACAGATACCGTGTCACTCCCGAGTCGGACTGCACAACCATTCTCGGCGGTGCAGATAGACTCTTAAGAAGCTACACCATCGTCTCTCGAGACGGACGGCTGCCGACGACTCATACAATAGCACCAGGGCTTAACCCAGTTCTTTCATGTAGTCAGTAAACAATGAAATTGTTTAATTTTTTAGTGGTTTGGAATTCATGACCCAAAACAAAGGTTTTTTATTTAAACTACATGAACACCAATTGATGGTTAAATTTCAGAAGGTTATACATTAAATGTCTGAAATGTAGAAAAATATTCATATGTGTTTGAGTTTTAAAAATAATTTCTATTCCAGAGGTATATTTTATTATATATGCATTCTCAAATTCTATAATTCTAGTAGCCCTGGAGAAATAGTCTGAGATAATTATGTAGTCATTATTAAATTAAATGTACTCAAAGCATTGACAAAGCTGTATAAATAATAATATAATTATAAACCTCTAATAAGATTTGTGCACAATATGCCATACTGAATAAAATTGAATAAAAACTTAAAAAATATTTATACTTTTGTACCTATCTAGGTGCATGATATTTTGAAAATAAAACACCTGGAACTCTGATTGAAAATTTTTGTCACATTTAGCATCATGCTGCATGGGCAATAAGCAAAAGGAATGCACACTGCATTTGCTCAATTTTTGTTTAGTGGTGAGCAGTAGAACATACTGGCCAGTTGTTACCTGAAAAATCAGGTCTATTTAAAATGCTTGAGAAGTAACATTTTAGCTAAAAATTGCTCATAGTGAAATACATCTTACAGATCAATCCACTCAGTTCTTCAAGGGAGTTGGTAAGTAATTCTTCTGTGTTGAACTACCACAAAGCATTAGTAAAAGTGTCTGAGATCCTTTCTTGATTTTTAATAACTAATAAATTTTTATTAACTAATAATTCTTCCCTTCTATATCATATTATATAGCCTATGATTCAGCTCCTGCCAAACACTTGTGAAGGTATCTGGAACCTATGATGCTTAATGAACCCTAATCACTCTTCATTAGCTTTTTTAAATTAATTTATTTTTTGCCAGGAGTTGTACAATCATCTTTGGTTTCTTTCAACATAATTCTGGTTTCTTATAATTATTTTGTAAGTAAATGTGGAAACACACAAAAAATCATATGAAATGTAATTGTTCAAGATATAGATTCAGTTTAACTATTAATTGACTAAGTCTGTACTCACTAAGAGGATTTCAGTTTTTTTAAACAAAACTTCAAAACATTTTTATTTTTGTATCATCTGAATAGCTGGAAATCACATCCATTAGGCTGCCTCCCTGATGTAGTGATCAGCTGTGTGTAGGGTGAGTATCCTCAAAACTACAAAAAATGCCATGTATTACAGCCACATTGAAGCCTTCTGAATTCTCAGTCCATGAAAACAGTGTACCATTTAAGTTAAGGTGGAATTGACCATTGGAGGACTTAAAAAGCATCCCTAAAATACCTTTGGTAAAGTCATGCATTTTACATTTTAGGTCCTTAATCAGTTTTAGTGTCTCTAATTTAATTATTGTATAATAATTCTTTTTTAACTCTTACGATGTCAGTTACTGTACTGGATACTTTACCTATTTTTACATAAAAGACTTAAAAATCCCCATAACAATAGTTTTTTTCTATTAGAATGTGAGAAAACTGAGGCTTAGACAGATCAAATATCTTGTTCAAGGTCAATCCATTTGTCAGCAAGCTGGCATTGGACCTAAGGCCACAGTCCTTACTCCTCAGTCTTACCATCACTTAGAACACTTTACCTGGTTTCCCAGCAGGTCTGAAGCAGCTAATTAGACAGATGGCTGGAAGATTGTCTGATGCTAGCACAGAAGTAAAAAGAGATGCTCGTACCTCTAAAAAGTCTGGCTTTACCCTGGAGGCCCTGTTAAGTCACAGCAGGAAGAATGAATCATTTCTTAGACCCAAATGAGATCCCTTTATAACTCAGGGCAATGCCCAGGAGACAGCAGTTTTGTATCCCCAACTCCCACCTGTATTGGAAGAATTATTCTGTGACAAGTGTCATAGCTCAAGGCTGTATATCTCAAACCTATAATTGTATAAATCCTTTTTAAAAAAAATTCTTTATTTCAATTAGTGGATCCTTCATTTCTGAGTCTTTTATTTATTTATTTAAAAAAATTTTATTTGTTATTGCTTTTCTATTACAATTGTCCCACTTTTTCTCTCATTGCTACCCCCCACCCAGACTACCCCTTATCCCTCAGTCAATCCCCACCTCATTGTCCATGTCCATGGGTTATTTATACCAGTTCCTTTACTAAACCCTTCCTCTACTTACCCCTCCTCTCTCCCTTCCCTCTCCTCCCTGATAACTGTTACTCTGTTCCTTGTTCAATTTTGTCCATTTGTTTGTGTTGTTCATTAGTCTCCTGTATCGGGTGATATATATATATTTTTCATTGCCTGGCTTATTTCACTAAGCATAATTTTCTCTAGTTCCATTCACGTTGTCGCAAATGGCAGGAGTTCCTTCTTTCTTTCTGCTGCATAGTATTCCATTGTGTAAATGTACCACAGTTTTTTAATCCACTCATCTACAGATGGGCACTTTGACTGTTTCTAGCACTTGGCTATTGTAAACAGCGCTGCTATGAACATAGGGGTGCATAAGTTCTTTTGAATGAGTGTTTCAGGATTCTTCAGGTATAATCCTAGAAGTGGAATCACTGGTTCAAAAAGGCAGTTCCATTTTTATTTTTTTGAAGAAATTCCATACTGTTTTTCATAGTGGCTGAACCAGTCTGCATTCCCAACAACAGTTCACTAGGGTTCCTGTTTCTCTCCATCCTTGCCAGCACTTGTTTGTTGATTTGTTGATGATGGCCATTCTGACTGGTGTAAAGTGGTATCTCATTGTGGTTTTTATTTGCATCTCTCTGATGGCTAGTGATGTTGAGCATTCTCTCATATGCCTATGAACCCTTTGTATATCCTCCTTGGAGAAGTGTTTGTTCAGGTCCTTTGCCCATTTTTTAACTGGGCTGTCTGTCTTCTTTGTGTTAAGATGTGTAAGTTCTTTATATATGTTGGAGATCAATCCCTTGTCTGAGGTATCATTGGCAAATATATTTTCCCATATGCTTGGTTCCCTTTTCATCTTGCTGGTGTTTTCTTTTGCTGAACAGAAACTCTTTAGTTTGGTGTAGTCCCATTTGTTATTTTTTTTTCGTTATTTCCCTTGCCTTAGGAGATGTATCAGTGAAAATATTGTTATGTAGGATATCTGAAATTTTCCTGCCTGTGTTTTCCTCTAGGACTTTTATGGTGTCACGCCTTACATTTAAGTTTTTGATCCATCTTGAGCTTATTCTGGTGTGTGGTGTAAGTTGGTGGTCTAGTTTCATTTTTTTGCACATCTCTGTTTACTTCTCCCAGCATCATTTGTTGAAGAGGCTCTTCTCACTCCATTTGATGTTCCTTCCCCCTTTGTCGATTATTAGTTGACCATATAGAACTGGATTTATTTCTGGGCTCTCTATTCTGTTCCATTGATCTATATGTCTGTTCTTATGCCAGTACCAGGCTGTTTTGATCCTTGCAGTATAGTTTGATGTCAGGTATTGTAATTTCTCCTATTGCATTCTTCTGTCTCAAAATTGCTGTAGCTATTCAGGGTCTTTTCTGGTTCCACCTAAATTTTTGAAGTATTTGTTCTAGGTCTGTGAAATATGTCACTGGTATTTTAATAGGGGTTGCATTGAATCTATAAACTGTTTTGGGTAGTATGGACATTTTAATGATGTTGATTCTTCCCATCCATGAACATGGTATATGCTTCCATTTATTTGTATCCTCCTTAATTTCTTTCTTCCGTGCTATATAGTTTTCCCAGTACAGGTCTTTTATCTCTTTGGTTAAATTTATTCCTAGGTACTTTATTTTTCTTGTTCCTATAGTAAATGGCTTTTTTCTACTTTCTATCTTTGATATTTTATTGTTGGTGTACATAAATGCCTTCAATTTCTGAATATTGAATTTGTACCATGCTAGTTTTCCAAATTGACTTATTAGGTCAAGTAGATTTTTAGTGGAGTCTATAGGGTTTTCTATGTGCATTATCATGTCATCTGCAAAAAATGACAGTTTTACTTCTTCTTTTCCAATTTGGATGCTTTTATTTCTTTTTCTTATCCGATTGCTGTGGCTAGAACTTCCAATACTATGTTGAATAAGAGTGGAGAAAGTGGACATCTTTGTCTTGTTCCTGGTCTCAGGGGGAATGCTTTTAATTTTTGTCCATTAAGTATGATGTTGGCTTTGGATTTCTTGTATATGGCCTTTATTATGTTGAGGTATGCTCCCTCTATTCCCATTTTGCTGAGTGTTTTCATCATAAATGGGTGTTGTACTTTATCAAATGCCTTTACAGCATCTATTGATATGATCATGTGGTTTGTGTCTTTCATTTTGTTTATGTGGTGTATTACATTTATATATTTGCAAATATTAAACCATCCTTGCATACCTGGGATGAATCCCACTTGATCGTGGTGTATGATCTTTTTAATGTGTTGCTAGATATGGTTTGCCAATATTTTGTTGAAGATTTTAGCATCTATGTTCATCATTGGCCAGTAGTTTTCTTTCTTTGTTTTGTCTTGATGTGGTTTTGGAATTAGGGTAATACTGGCTTCATAGAAAGAGTTTGGGAGTCTTGCCTCTTCTTGGATTTTTTGGAGTAGTCTGAGAAGGGTAGGCATTAGTTTTTTTCTAAATGTTTTGTAAAAATCGCTGTGAAGTCTTCTGGTCCAGGGCTTTTGTGCGCCGGGAGTTTTTTGATTACTGTTTTAATTTCACTCTTTGTTATTGATCTACTCAGTCTTTCTGCTTCTTCTTGATTCAGTTTTGGAAGATTATGTTTCTAGAAACTTGTCCATTTTTAGATTGTGAAGTTTCTTGCCATATAGTTGTTTTTCATAATTTCTTACAATCATTTGTATTTCTGTGATGTTGGTTGTAAATTCTCTTCTTTCATTTCTTATTTTGTTTATTTGGGTCCTCTCTATTTTTTCCTTGATCAGCTTGGCTAAAGGCTTGTCAATTTTGTTTATCTTTTCAAAGAAACAGCTCCTAATTTTGTTGATCTTTTGAATTGTTTGTTTAGTCTCCATGTCATTTAATTCTGCTCTGATATTAATTATTTTCTTCCTTCTACTGGTTCTGGGCTTTGTTTGTTGTTGTTGTTATAGTTTTTGTAGATGTTTTTATTTGAGATTCTTTTATCCTTTTTAGGTGGGCCTGTATTGCTATGAACTTTCCTCTCAGGACTGCTTTTGCTGTGTCCCATAGGTTTTGGGCTGTTGTGTGTTCATTATCATTTGTTTCCAGGAACTTCTTGATTTCTTCCTTGATGTCATTGTTAACCCATTCATTATTTAATAGCATGTTATTTATGCTCTATGAGTTTGAATGTCTTTGAGTTTTTTCCTTGAAGTTGATTTCTAGTTTCAAGGCATTGTGATCTGAGAAGATGCTTGATATAATTTCAATTTTCTTGAATTTGTTGAGGCTTGTTTTGTGTTTTACCATGTGGCCTATCTTTGAAAATGTCCCATGTGCATTTTAAAAGAATGTATATTTTGCTTATTTGGGGTGAAAAGTTCTACATATATCAATTAAGTCCATTTGATCTAGAGCATTGTTCAATGCCTGTATATCCTTGGTGTTTCTCTGCTTCAAAGATCTGTCCATTGTTGAAAATGGGGTGCTCAAGTTCCCTACTATGGGTATGTTGCTGTTGATATCCTCCTGTAGTCTTCCAAGATTTTCCTTATATATTTGGGTGCACCTATGTTGGTTGTATATATGTTTACCAGAATTATATCTTCTTGATGGATTGTTCCCTTAAGTATAAAATGTCCTTCTTTGTCTCTTTTTATGTCCTTTGCTGTGAAATCTATTTTGTCTGATATAAGTATTGCTACCCCAGCTTTTTCTATCATGTTAATCTGCTTGGAATACTTTTTTCCATCCCTTCACTTTCAGTCTGTGTAAATCTTTTATTATGAGATTTGTCTCTTGTAGACAGCATATATGTGGGTCATGTTTTTGTATCCATTCCACTATTTATTCATTTCCTTTGATACCTGTGTTCCTCTCCCTCACTCTTTTTCTTCTTTTTCTTACAGCATCCCCTTTAGCATGTCTTGCAATGCTGGTTTGGTGGAGATGTATTCTTTTAGTCTTCCTGGGAAACTCCTTAGTTCACCTTCCATTTTGAAAGAGAGCCTTGCTGGGTAGAGTAGTCTTGGTTGTAAGCCTTTGTTTTTCATTGTTTGAAATATTTTTTGCTATTTCCTTCTGACTTGTAGTGTTTCTGTTGAGAAATCAGTTGGTAGTCTTATCGGAGCTCCTGTGTATGTTATTTGCTGTTTTTCTCTTGATGTCTTTAGGATTCTCTCTTTGTCTTTGAATGTTGCCATTTCAATTACGATGTGCCTTGGAGTGGGCCTTTTTGGGTTCATCTTCATTGTGACCCTCTGTGCTTCCTGAACTTGCATGACTTGTTCTCTTATAAAGTTAGGAAAATTTTCTGTTATTACTTTTTTAATCAGGCTTTCTATTTCTTGCTCCTCTTCTCCTTCTTTTATTCCTATGATATAGATATTGTTTCAGTTTATGTTGTCCTGCTGTCTTTTAAACACTCTTCATTCTTTTTGTCTTTTTTCATTTGGTTGCATTGTTTGGGAATTTTTTTCTATGTTGTTCTCTAACTCACTGATCTGATCCTTTGCTTCATTTAGCCTGCTTTTGATTGATTCTACTGTGTTCTTCAGTTCAGAAATTGTATTTCTCATTTCTTCTTGGTTCTTATTGATTGTTTCTATGTCCTTTTTAATGCTGGTATAGTTCTCAGTAAGTTCTTTGTAGCTTCCCTGGAATTCTTTGTCGTTTGCCTGGAGCTCTTTGTAGTTCCCCTGGAGTTCATTGTAGTTTTCTTTGAGTTTGTCGAGTTCATTGAGCTTCCTCATTACAATTGTTTTGAATTCCATGTCTGATAGTTTGCTTGCTTCTATTTCATCTATCCCTCCTTCTAGGAATTCCTCCTTTCCTTTTGGTGGGGTGTTGTTTCTGTTTGGTGGGGTGTTATTCTGCTTCCCCATTTTGGGCACTGGTCTCGCTTCTACTTCTTAGATTGATCTGCTTTTATTTTCTGCCTTTGCGATGTGACTTTCTTGTATACAGTTGTTGAACTGCTGCCTCCAGCTGATGCCACTTGGAGGGGAGCTGTCTGCTTAAGTTATGTCTTCCATAGCACTGGGATGATTCTGTACTGGGACCTAGTCCACTGCTCTCCCAGCTTTCTCGAAAGTCATTGTCCAAAACTTATTACAAAGTGCCTCTAGTTCACTTCATCATCCTTTGGCCTCAGCCAGGGGCAAGTGCACTCCCTCACACAGGCCAGGGGCGGGTTGACCCTTTGTGCACTAGGGCAGGCAGGTTCAAGGCGGACTGGTTGCTCACCTATTCCAGCAGAGTGGGAGGCCTCTGCATGCTGGCAGGTGGTTTTGTTGTGCGCCTGTTGCGGCGGGCCCAGGGGCTCCTGGCACTTCCATGTGTGTGCTTGTGTGACCCAGGGGAGGGTTGGGGAGTGGGCGAGTGTGCTTCTGTGCCTTTTTTCCTCAAGAATCTTGTCCCACCCCTAGACTCTCCTCCCTTCTCTGCATAAAACAAAAGATAAAAAAAAAAGAAAAACACATTCATGTACACACAACAGTACGCTGTTTCTTGCCTCTCCGAGCCAGGTGCCACCTGGCCCACTCCAGGTTCTGCCCACTGGCAGAGACTCGCTTTCCTCTTGACTCCTCTCTGGGGAAATCTAGGGTCACTAAAAAATCTTTGTGCACTGCCAGCCACAACTTGGGGAGCCAAGGTAGTCAGAAATCCTGTCTCTTCCCTTTCTCCTCCACGATTCTCAACAGACAGGTCACTCCCAGACGGTCTTCTCTGATTCAGCAATGTCAAGGCTCAACTCCTGTCAGTATCCAGATGTTAACTGAGATGTTCTGTCCACAATTAGCCTAAACTACAGACACGTCTTGGGAGCAAGTAAGCACAGTCTCTCCTCACTCCTCTGCCATCTTCTCCCTCTCTAAATCCTCTTTTTTTAAAAAAAGTATATTTTATTGATTATGTAGTTACAGTGGTTCAAATCTTTTCCCCTTTGCTCCCCTCTGCCTAGTATCACCCTTCCCTCCAACAATCCCATCCCCCTTAGTTCATGTCCATGGGTCATGCATATAAGTTCTTTGGCTTCACCCTTTCCTATATTATTCTTGACTTCCCCCTGTCTATTTTGTACCAACCAATTATGCTTCTTAATCCCTGCACCATATTCCCATTTCTCCCTCTCCACCCTCCCAGCTGATAACGCTCCAAATGATCCCCACCTATGATTCTGTTCCTATTCTGGTTTGCTTAGTTGGATTTTGTTTTTATTTTAAGATTCAGTTGTTGATAGTTGTGAGTTTTTTGTCATTTTAGTGTTCATAGTTTTGATCTTCTTTTTCTTAAATAAGTCCCTTTGACATTTCATATAATAATGGCTTGGTGATGATGAACTCCTTTAGCTTTACCTTCTCTGGGAAGCACTTCGTCTGCCCTTCCATTCCAAATGATAACTTTGCTGGATAGAGTAATCCTGGTTGCAGGTTGCCATTCATCATATCAGATACTGCTTGCCAGTCCCTTCCTGCCTGCAAAGTGTCCTCTGAGAAATCAGCTGATAATCCTGTAGGCACCCCACTGTAGGCAACCCTCCTCCTCTCTTTTGCTGCTACCAGGACTCTCTGTTTATCTTTCACTCTTGGCATCTCAATCATGATGCGTCCTGGTGTGGTCCCCTCTGGGTCCACCTCACCCGGGACCCTCCTTGTTTCCCGGACATGTATGTTCATCTCCTTCTCAAAATTTGGGAAGTTTTCCTCATTGTTTTCAATTCTTGCTTCCTCATTCTGCACAGGTTGACTGCTTTTTTCTTCCTTATGTTCCAAATCATTGATTTGAACCCTAGTTTCCCTCCCTTTACCATTGGTTTTGTGTGGATTTTCCTTCATTTCATTTAGCATAGCCTTCACTTCTTCTCTTATGCATTTGTCATACTCTAGCATATCTGTCAAGCATGTGAGCACCTGTATCACCAGTGTTTTGAATTCTGCATCTGTTAGGTTGGCTATCTCCTCGTCACTTAATTCTCCCACTGGAACCTTGATCCATTCCCCCGTTTGGACCATACTTCTCTGTCTCCTTATTCTGATAGGCTCCTGTGTTTGTTTGCCTCCATGTCCCAGGTAGAGCTGTTGTTCCTGTTACATTGTAAGGGATGGAGCCTTAGAGATTTGTCAGTTCAGGGCGACCTGTTTCACCATGGCTGTGGTGCTGTGTGTAGGGGAGGGGTCTGAGAGAGAACAATGCTGCCTGCCCAGCACTTGCCCCTTTTCCAGGCACCTCTCCCACTTCTGCACTGGACTGACGCCTCTCTAGCTGCTGCCCTGGCTGTCATTCTCAGAGTGGGTGGGTCTGCAGACACTTTAGGACAATAGAGGCCCTTTAAACAAGCAGACTCTGCTGAGAGACTGGCAGTTTCTGCTTCTGCCCAAACTCCCACTTGTTTTTACAGTCAAAAGCAATGAGACTTGATTTTCCCTGGTGCTAGGACCATGAGCTGTGAGGTACTGTGAGGAGCTGGTAACGCTCCCCAGATGTGCCTCCTGACTTTTTAAAATGTGTGACTACACTTTCTGCTGGCCTGCCCCTGCCACTGCCACCACACTGCATCCTCTCCACCCCAGCTCTGCCCCTCCTACCTGTCTGGATGAGTATTTCTTCTTTATATCTTTGTTTGCTGGACTTCCATGCAGTTTGATTTTCTGGAACTTCTGGTTGTTTCTAGTTTTGAGGTAGTTATATTTCTTCTTAGTTGTGGAAGGAGATGCAGTGTGTCTGTCTACACCTCCATCTTGGCTGGAAGTCTTTTAAATCCTCTTTAAAGAGAAATTTTTTTTATTGATCCAGAATCCTGAAGTGAATCCTTTTCATTATAGTGTACCTTAAAGGTGTACAAACTTAACAGTAGGTACTTTAACAGTAATGTTTTTAATTCTTATACACCTATGAAACAAAAATTTTATAGAGATACACAATATAGTAAAATAAATAAAGGAGTTCAAACTAACAATGTTTATATTTTTATAAAAAGTTTTATTAATATATAACAGAAAAGTACATGACTCAAGTGTAAAGTTATCTAAATTTATACACATTATTTTTATTTACCTAATTAATGACTTCATGAGTTAATATATAAAATATTCACAATACTCCAGCTGACTCTGTTACATTTTTTTTATAGCTAATACTCTCCACCATCCACTCCCTTATCACAGTTGTAAGCTCCATTTGGAAACTAGTTTTGCTTCCTCCTGAAATTAACGTAAATGAAATAATACAGAGTGCAGGCTTTTGTGCCTTCATTCTTTCCCTTAGTATGTAGTCTTTGAGATTCTCCAAAACAGCATTATCTTACTGTAATACACAATTTTATTGTTGCTGTTAAGCTGCAATTGCTCCTGGGGAGATGAGTAAAGGCTGATGAACAAAATAAATGCTCTGTTGCACTTGGCATTCCCATGCTAACATGTGCCATGTGTTTGCACAATTCTTCCACTATTTTTATCCAGTTTTTTTTAAAGATTATAACAATCAGAAAAGTACAAAATTAAACATTTTAATAAATCCTTTGTGGGACTCTGAAAACTGAAAACACCAATTTGGTATGTTCTGAATTAGAAAGAGGGATTATCTAATACCTACCTAATCATATAAAACTTGACAGATGTCTGAGTCAAAGCCGGTCCAGATAGGCTTTCATTGGCAAACTCTTAGAAGAGGAGAAGCAAAACAGTTTTTTACCACTCGTCTGGGGGCTGATGCTGATTCTAGAAGACATGGTTGTTGTTGTTTTTTTTTAGCTAATGGGTTGTCTTTTTTCCCCATGGACAAAGTTTGAGCTTATCCATTAATGCCAACAACACTTTCAGGTTCCTCAGAAACTGCTTCTGTTTTCAGTCTTATATTTCAGAAGAAGTTACAATGGGGAACACTGCAAATAACTAGAACAATACCCATAATGTCAGGAAAATGTTCTTCTTTTGTAACTGAGTGAATTGATAAAAAGGATTGACACATTCCTAGCTTTGCTCTCAGGAGGGCTGTTAGGAAGGCTATAGAATGAAATTGGGGACAATAAAAGGACTCTGTCATGCCATTTGTAAAATTCTTTATAGCAGTCCTTGAAATTAAATGCATTCTTTATAGCTCTGCTTATATTGTAGTTTTATTCAAGTACTTATTTGAGATCTTTGGGGAAGAGTGTTCTTACAAGCATACAAAAGTTCTAAAAGTGAGTTTGAAGTAAAAATAAATAAATGGTAGCACTTAAACAATATTCCCCCATAGAATGCTCCACAGAGACCATATAAACCAATAATTAATCATTTGTCAGTTAGATAATAACTGTTCCCTTTTTTTGTGTAAAGTCAAACTCTATTTTCATCTCAGAAACAAAACAAACATGGGTAGGCTCAAAAATCAGACTATTGCAGAAACTACCTGAATGTAAAATATATTCCAGTGGTTTTCAATGCTAGTCAAAACAGTTTCACTAGTTACTGGAAAATTCTAATATAGCATAAATCATAACAAATATACTGGGCACTTTTTATTAGTTTAATCACAAGGGCCAAGTAATTGAATAAGAACTAAATTTTCCTTTAGATTTGACTTAGCTCTCTTCTGAGGTAAACACCTGTGACTTCTCAGAGGAAGATCTCTTACCATACCTTTTATTATTTGATGCTGTCCTAAGTTTTGGGTAATACTAAAATATAATCAACCTACCAACCAATCCACCACACAAACCAAGCAACATACAAACATGATTTCATACTAAATAAACTTTTGCCATGAAAAGTAGAAAATATGTTCTTTTAGATGTCTGAAGGAGCTATCACTTTCTCATCTCAAAATATGTTTTTTCTTGAATAATGAAGAATATAAAAGAAAGAAAAATTATAGAAAATTTACTTTGAAATGAAGGTATGGATATTAGCCTAAAATGTTTGGTAAATACGAGAAGGAATCTCACCTTTTGTAGCTTAACATGCAGCCATAAGGAATCATACTATCTCTAACTTTAGGTTGTACTTTGTAGTGGTCATTACTGCTAGCTCACAATAATTGTGATTTCCCCTTTTGAGATCTGTAGAATGGCAACCTCCTGCCCTTTGAAGTTAGCTGTGTCCATGTGACTTGTCTTGCCAGTGAAATGTGAGAAGTGATACGGGTCCTTTCTGGAAAAAAGTTTAAAGAGCTGCTATGTATCTTGCCTCTCCGTCTTTCTCAATGACAATGGCTGCTGTATTAACCTAGTTCTCAGATTGAAGCTGGCTTGGAGTAGAGCTACAGGTAATATAAGATAAACCTGCAGCCCTGGCTGCTGTGGCTCGGTGTATTGAGCGTCTGCCTGCAAGCCAAGTGTTGCTGGTTTGATTCCCAGTCAGGGCACATGACTAGGTTGCATGTCAGGTCCCCAGTTGGGGACACAAGTGAGAGGCAACCACACAGTGATGTTTCTCTCCCTCTCTTTCTTCTTTCCCCTCTTTCTACAAATAAACAAACAAACAAATGCACAAACAAATAAATTATTAATAATTAAAAAAGGAATTGACCTAGATAAAACAAAATAAACAAAAAAATAAAAATAAAAAAAGATATACCAGCAGCATGCATGAAAAATCTGCTTTGCTTTTAAAGACAGAGGTTAGGTTGTTTGTATTACTGAGTCTTCACCGATGGAGTCCCATTTCATCTGCTATCTATGTCAAGTATCAACAGACAGATAAAAACTCAGACCCATTTATGTCTCAGAGTCTAAAAGTGAAACACATATGGAAGAAAAGGGGAAGAGAGACGGAGAAAGTTAGAGGCAAATTATGGTTAAGTGAGGGAAGGAGAAAGAAGAAACAGAAATGTCAACAAGAAAACCAGAATATATTGTGATTTTTTAAAAATCAAATAATTGTTTTCTGGGGTATTTATCTTTTTCACTTAAAGAGTTTATTATAAAGGAAAGAGCTTGGAAAAGAAGCATAAAAGCTTATTGTAAGTAAATTTCTGTGTTATTTTATTTCTGTATACAGTCAGATGATTGGAGAGTGAAAGAGCTTATAAAATCTCATGTTTTAGTGTGAAATCATTGATTGTGGTCTTGAATGGCTCTATGGGAATTCAGAGACCATGATTGTGATTGTTTGGTAAATGTAGCTCATGTAAATGACAGCAAAGCAATACCAAGTCTGTTTGCATGATGACAACTATAACATATGTTAAAAAGTGGAAAATTCAGATACTTGCACATTTTGTCTGAACATCATCAACTGCACAGACTCAGTATTTATTTCTCCTTTAAGACACTGCTAAAAAGAAAGAATATTCTAATTCTAAATAATTCAATTTATTTGCTACTAAAATTACCCATTCAATAACTAAAGAAAAGATAGTACACATTATGCTGCAAGCAAACAAAAAGAATAAAAACAAAAAGTTAGATGTACTCAGGCTCTTTCATTAAATTGGGAAGCTAATTCAATTTAAGAATCATTCAGTATTTGCCACATGCTTTGTTCAAGAAAGATGATATATGGGTCACACCATCCAACAACAACAACAACAAAACACATCGACAAGCAAACAAGAAGAGCTAACTCAGAATGCTTAATAATTGTTGAGACTTTTTCTGAGTGCTTTAATATAAAAAGCTGTGTAATGCTCTTCACTGTTAGTCACTGGAAGTGACTATGATCCAATTTTATAGATGAAGAAATTGGGACCACAGAGGTTGAGGAACTTGCCTGAGGTCTCATGACTAGTGAGTGAAGAAGACAAGAATCAAACCAGGTAATAGGGCTCCAGGGCTCCCGATTTTCCATTTTGCTGTTCTTGGAAAGAGGGCAGCCAATCAGCTGTATCAAGTCAGAGTTTGATTTCCAATAGAGATAACTGGCTCTTGTTTTGTATTTAAAATTGAGAAATAACAGTACAATTGCAAAAATACTTTTTGCAAAAAGGATAAAACATCTTTTATCATCTCATTTTCCATGGTTAAACTATTTTGATTTTTCCATTGTTATTCTAGACTTTATTCAAATGCATACAGAATTTCTATATGTAAGCTTAATATAATATGTAATTTTATATTCTATTTTGTTTTCCCACTAAGTAATCTCTTATACCAATGTAGTTTTTAATGATTATGCATTTTAATAGCTATCTAACATTCCATAGAGTTTATATACCAGATTTATTATTTTATGTTATTGTTCATTTAAGTTGCTCTTTTATAAAAAATTCTATAATGGATTTTCATAAAATCCTTAGGAAAGATATTATCATGAATCTGCTTATAATTCATTGAATCTACTTATGTTACAAATTTTGTTGCCAAATTATGTTCTAATTTATTCTGTCATTAGTGTATGAATGCAATAATGTTACCATAACTTTGCCAGATATGTAATTATTATTTTAGATTTTTGTTAGTTTAGAAGGTATAAAATTGCTATTTTATTTAATTGATTTCTTTGATGTAGTGGGGTCATAGATTTATGCCCTATGCTCTGATGTGCTAGGAAATGTGTTGCATCTTTATTTCCTATATTGATGTGATCTTTTTCATGTGGCAGTTCCTACAGTGTCTCTTTCTGTTCAAATGCTCAGTCTGTTCAAAGTTAAGAGTCTTTATTGGAACTGATTTAGCTCTTTAAGACTACTCAGACTTTTACAGTTGCACCCACCTCTTCCCCCTTTGCATTTTGGAATATGGAAATCTAATGGGGGCTATTCTGTGATTATGGTGGAAGGGCAAGGGGGAGCTTCCAATTATTGTCAGTCTCCTGTATACTCACCAATTTCTGTTTCAGAGTAGCTGATTTGATTCTGCTTTTCGTAAGGGTGAACACTGAAGTATGATTCATGCCACTGATGTCCTCTGGTTTGGGAAGTGACTATTGGTACCGCCTATGGAAGCACAGGCCCGATTCATAGATCTCCATACACAGCAGCCACTTTGTCTTGACCTAAGGCTTGTGCTTGCTCTCCTGTTGCAAAACCTCCACCCCTCACTCCCACAACCTCTCACTGGTGCACGTAGCAACTTGTGGGTCTCCTGCACCTGCTCTACAGGAAGTCTGGAGAGCTGCTTCCCTCAGCTTTTATCTGGACTTCCTTCACAGTGAGGCACCAATGTCCTCCACCATGTTAAATTAATATCAATCACGTGAGGCAATCCTCTCCTAGAGTGTTTAAGCTGCCCAAGCACGAAAGGGAGCAAATCCTGGCAGCATCTAGGATATTTCCAGGTTTTAGTCTCTAAACACCATTTAATATAATTTACTGGACATTCCTCCTTAAAGCTCCATGAGGAGAGGATGAAAAGAAGTACATGTACTGTATTCGCTCCCTCCTACTCTCGTCTTTTTTTCTGAAATCTGCTAAGCAAGAAGGGACAGATTTCACTTTTCAGTTCCTATGTGATATTACATCTGTTTCTTCTAAAATGTTATTCATTCTGTCTCCTATGAGGTTCAGGGATGATCAGGACACCGTAGGGGGAGGGGATAGCTTGCAGAAAAAGAAACAAAAACTTAGAGATTTTTAAAAACTTTTAAATTATAGCGTAATATACATACTGTAAAATGCACAAATTTAGAAGTTATGAATTTTTGCACTGTGAAAATACCTGTATAACTACCCACCACCTGTATCAACATGTAGACTATTAATAGCATCCCAGCTATTTCCCTCACACTTTCTCTCAGACATCAGTCACCCATTTTACCCCTCAAAACAGGTGGCTTGTTGTTTGTTTATTTACCTCCTCTTTTTTGTTGCTGTTTGTTTTTTTCCTGCATAAAATATGAAGAGTTTTTTGAAACTTTGGCTTGATGTCTCTCATTAATTTTGAAAAGTTTGTGGCTAGTATTCTTTATTGCGTCTGTCTCACAATTCTATTTCTGAGACTCTAGAAACTTGCTTCATTTGTTGTATATCTTTTACATATCTTCCATCTTAACAGCTACAGTAATCCTAGCTGTTGTCACATCTCCTCTGGTTTTTAATCCATCTATTCAATTCTTAATTTCTATAATAGTAATTTTAATTTCTATAATTTTTATTTGATTTTCTTTATAGGTCCAAGTTCTATGGTAAAAATTTTCACTTTTAACCTGTACTCAAATAATCATAGTTATTTAAAATCCATATTTAATAATTGCAATATTTCATTCATCTTTGGGTCTCATTTTTTTCTTTTGTTTTTAATTTAATTTGTTTCTGATTCTTGGCATGTCTGGCAATTTTTAAATTTAAGTCTAGATACTTCATGTGAGAAACAATAGAAGCATTGATTAGTATTTTCTCTCTTTGGCCAGAATTGTATATATCAGTCAGACCTACCTTTCTTATGATATTTTATAGCCTTTTCAATAGTCAATGACTGTCAGTAATATTTCATGGGCATTTGAATAGGTGTATTCTCTACTTTCAGTGACCAAAATTTATATATATACAATTAGATTGACTATTAATTATTCAAGTCTTTATAGACATTTATTTTTCTCTAATATGTAATGAAACAAAAGAAGTGAATTCAAATCTTTTTACAGTTACTTTTTGTATCTCTTATTATTTTTTATTCTTGCTCTTATTTGATACTCAATTATGACATTCATAACTGTACTGTGTTCCTTGTCAGTTGTAGTTTTTGTCATTATGACATTTCCTTTTTGCCATATTTAATACTTTTGGATTGAAATTCATATAGTTTAATATTAAGATTGTGACATTAATTTTTGTTTGTTTACAGTTGTTTATTCTTTTATCCCTATTCTTAAAGAATCACTTATATCTGTTTCTCCTACAAATATCCTAGATTTTGTATTTAGATTATGACCTAATTTAAATATTTTTTTCTTTAATAGGTGTGTTATACTCATTTACATTTAATGCTATAACAGATATGTGGGGCTTTAATTTTGTCCTATTTGATACTTCTTTTTTTATATTTTGATCTTAAAGGACTCTTATTGTTTGTTTTTATGATTCTTATTATACTTGGGGAGTTTTTTATTTTTCTATACCTTTCTCCTCATTTTCTTCCATCATTCAGTTTTAGTCAATATTATGTTTTTTATTAGTGTTTACCCTTTTTCTTCTTAAAAGTTACTACTCTATTAATTTGTTTTAAATGATATTTTGTTGTCTCCTACCTTTAGAAATATATTAAAAAATAATTTTATTCTATATTGTAACATTTTTTCCTTCTGCTTTCAAACTTTTCAAAACAATATCATTTTACATTAAATTGTCACATTATATTTTTTCACCCCCTTTTTTCTATCAGTGTTTGACTTCTGTAGTTAAATATATTAAATCTTCATTTGTAGTCTTTTTTTACTGAATTTCTCCAGTCATATTTCAGTTGGATAAAGTTAGGCATCTAGGGATTTCTTCAAGAAAAGATCACGGTGACAATATCACCAAATCTTAAATCTTCAGGACTGTTTATCTGTAGTGTTTATAACAGAGGTTGCTCTTGGCTGGATATAAATTTCTAGTCTAACTTTTTTACTTGCATACCTTGTAAAAATTGCCCAACCACTTTCTAATACTGAACATTGCTACAAAGAAATCTAGGACTTCTGGACAAGATGGAGGCATAGACAGATATGCTGTGTCTCCCTCCACAACTAAAAAGGAATACAACTACCTCCAAACTAGAAACAACCAGAAGTTCCAAAAAATGAAACTGCATGGAGGTCCAGCAAACAAAGATATAAAGAAGAAATACTCATCCAGAAAGGTAGGAGAGGTGGAGCCAGGGCAGAGAGGATGCGGTGTGGGCGGCAGCAGTGGCTGGCCAGCAGAAAGTGCAGTCACACATTTTAAAATGTCAGGAGGGACACCTGGGGAGTGTTCCCAGCTCCTCACCAGACCTCGAAGTTCATGGTCCTAGCACCAGGGAAAACCAAGCCTCATTGCTTCTAACTGTGCAGACCAGTGGGGGTTGAGGCGGAGACAGAAACTGCCATTTTCTCAGCAAAGTCCACTTGTTTAAAGGGCCCCCATGGTCCTAGAACTTTCGAAGATCCACCCACTCTGGGGACAAGAGTCAGGGCAGCAGCTAGAGAGGTGTAAGTCCAGTGTAGAAGTGGGAGAGGTGCCTGGAATAGGGACGAGTGCTGGGCAGGTAGCATTGTTCCCTCTCGGACCCCTCCCTCACATACAGCACCACGACGTGGTGAAACAGGTCACCCTGTACTGACGAATCCCTAAGGCTCTGCCCCTTGCAACATAACAAGTTCTACAGCTTTACCTGGAATGCAGAGGCAAATAAACACAGGAGCCTGTCAGAATGAGGATACAGAGAAGTATGGCCCAAAAGGGGGAATGGATCAAGGTTCTAGTGGGAGAACTTATATGCATGACCCATGGACATGAACTAAGGAGGGTGGGATTGCTGGAGGGAAGTGGGGTGCTGGGCAGAGGGGAGCAAAGGGGAAAGAAAATTGGAACTACTGTAACAAAATCAATAAAATATAATTAAAAAAAAAACCTAAGGTCATTTTGTGTTTTTCCTTTATACATAGAGTGATTTAATAATATGTCTTCAAGACCAGACACTTTTGAGAACAGAGCAATAATTGCAGAAGACACTGGGTAAAGAGTTGTAACCCAGGACTCTTCATGGGGAATTGGTATACATAGACATCTAACCTCTTAGATTACCTTTATTTATATATGTGATTTTGTTTTTCTTTGAGAATTAAAATTATGTTGACTGTTGGCTCTCTCTTGATTGTACACATTTCAATTATTTTATATCTAGTACCTTAAACACTTTAAAATTTTCATTTTACTTTCTTTCTCAATATCCCTTCTTTTATTTTTCAGTGTTTGATCTCCTTTTATTCCTCCCTATTTTAAATGTTTGTGTATATGTGTGTAGTTGGTCTACTTTTTTTTTTTGTATGTGTGAATTTTACCAATACCATTCAGTGTCACTTACTATCTTGCCATGTTTTGCTAAATTAGTTTTTAAGTATATTTTATTAATTATGTTGTTACAGTATTCCAATTTTTCCCCCTTTGCTCCCTTCTTCCCAGTACCCACTTCCCTCCAGCAATCCCACCCTCCTTAGTTCATGTCCATGGGTCATGCATATAAGTTCTTTGGCTTCACCCATTCCTATATTATTCTTAACATACTCCTGTCTGTTTTGTACCAACCAATTATGCTTTTTAGTTCCTGCACCTTTTCCCCATTTCTCCGCCACCCCTCTCCCAGGTGATAACCCTCCAAATGATCCCCATACCTGATTCTGTTGCTATTCTGGTTTGCTTAGTTGGATTTTGTTTTTATTTTTTAGATTCAGTTGTTGATAGTTGTGAGTTTGTTGTCATTTTAGTGTTCATAGTTTTGATTTTCTTTTTCTTAAGTAAGTCCCTTTGACATTTCATATAATAAAGGCTTGATGATGATGAATTCCTTTAGTTTCACCTTGTCTGGAAAGCACTTCATCTGCCCTTCCATCCCAAATGATAGCTTTGCTGGATAGAGTAATCTTGGTTGTAGCTTGCTTTTCATCACATTGAATACTGCTTTCCAGTCCCTTCCTGCCTGCAAAGTGTCCTTTGAGAAATCAGATGATAGTCCTATAGACACCCCCTTGTAGGCAACTCTCCACCTCTCTCTTACTGCCCCCAGGACTCTCTCTTTATCTTTCATCTTTTGCATCTCAATCATGATGCATCCTGCTGCAGTCCCTTCTGGGTCAGCTCACTTGGGACCTTCCATGCTTTCCGGACCTGTATGTCCATCTCCTTCGCAAAATTTGGGAAGTTTTCCTCATTGTTTTCAATTCTTGCTTCCTCATTCTGCACTGGTTAACTGTTTTTTCCCTCCTTATGTTCCAAATCATTGATTTGAACCCCAGTTTCCTTTCCTTTACTATTGGTTTTGCGTGGATTTTTCTTAATTTCACTTAGCATAACCTTCACTTCTTCTCTTATGCATTTGCCATACTCAAGCATATATGTCAAGCCTGTGAGCATCTTTATCACCAGTGTTTTGAATTATGCATCTGTTAGGTTGTTTATCTCCTTATCTGTTAGGTGGGCTATCACCTCATTTCTTAGTTCTCCCACTAGAACCCTGATCCGTTCTTCCTTTTGGGCCATACTGCTCTGTGTCCTTATTCTGATAGGCTCCTGTGTTTGTTTGCCTCCATGTTCAGGTAGAGCTGTCCCTCCTGTTACATTGTAACGGGTGGAGCCTTAGGGATTCGTCAGTACAGGGCGACCTGTTTCACCACGTCGTGGCGCTGTATGTGGGGGAGAGGTCCAAGAGAGAACAATGCCACCTCCCCAGCACTCGCCCCTTTTCCAGGCACCTCTCCCAGTTCCACACCAGACTGGCGTCCCTCTAGCTGCTGCCCTGGCCATCATTCTCAGAGTGGGTGGGTCTGTGGACGTTCTGGGACTGTTGGGACTCTTTAAACAAGCTGACCTCTCTGAGACCGGCAGTTTCAGTTGCCACTCCATTCCCCACTGGCCTGCATAGTCAGAAGTAATGAGGCTTGACTTTCCCCAGTGCTGAGACTGTGAGCTGCAATATCCAGTGAGGAGCTGGGAATGCTCCCCAGGTGTCCCACCTGACTTTTTAAAACATGTGGCTGTGCTTTCTGCCAGCCTGCCACTGCTGCTGCTGCTGCCGCCACCACACCAAGTTCTCTCCTTCCCTCCTACCTGTCTGGATGAGTATTCCTTCTTTATATCTTTGTTTGTTGGACTTCCATACAGCCTAATTTTCTGGAACTTATGGTTGTCTCTAGTTTTGGGTAGTTGTATTCCTTCTTAGTTGAGGAGGGAGACGCAGCATGTCTGTCTATGCCTCCATCTTGCCCAGCAGTCCTTGCTAAATTATTTTTAATTAATAAGTAAAAGAGGGACTTTTTACTGGTCAAAAGTAATATACACATTAAAACAAACAAATATTATAATACTTAATAAATATTACACCAACTATTGGAGATATGAAATAAAGGCACAAAAACATGTCATATACAATAACCATATGTACATACATGAAAATTTATTTCCTATGATGAGAAATATACTTTATTTTCAAGTTTTCAGGTACCAACCTAAGTTTACTACATATTAGGTGATGAGGAAAGGTTCATAAGAACAAAATATAAAATGATCTAGACTTATTTTGCTGACCATAATAATAAACCAGAAATTATTAACTAAAGTATAAACACAATGTTTGGCAATTAAGAAGACTCTCTAAATGACTTGGGAATTATAAAAAAATTAAAATTGCAATTCAAAAATACAGAATAACAATTATTAGTACATTCTTTTTCAAAATTCATTAGATACAACCAAAATTACCCAGCTAAAAACTTATAGTTTTAAAGACTTATATTATTAAATGAGAAAGAATTAAAATAAAACAAAACTTTCAGCACAAGAGGCTAGAGAAAGAAGAACAAAATTTATCTAAGGAGAGAAAATAAAGGAAAAAAGTCTACTTAGATTCAGTACACTGGAATAGTAAATTAAGAGACTTGGTAAAAAATTCTGGGTTGATTGTTTGAATAGCAAAATAATTATGAAATCAATAACTCAATTTATTATAAAGTAATTTATAGACTTTTAAGATTATCCTAGATAATCTAAAAAGTAAACATGTTCCATTTTTTAAAAATACAATTAATTATTTTTTGCCCAATTATGTCTAATAATGAAGCCTAGATCTAGTTCCCTTTTAAAAACAGAATCATTCTTTCATCACTTCTTATATCCATTTACTCTCCTCTATTTGCTTCCACAATACTTATCATTTTGTAAATGCTATACAATTAATTTTTTTATAATGTTTATTTTTTACTTTCTCTTCTCTAATCCCAACTAAATGTAAGTTCCATGATAATAAGAATTTTGTCTGGTTATTTACTAGAAAAGTTTTTAACATATATAGGTGTTAAATAAATATTTGCTTAATAAACAATTAAAAGTAATCCAGCCTTCACAGCAACAATAACAACAAAATAAATATTCTGTATTTCTGTATCTGTGTTTCTATACTTCCAGGCAGGCCCTTCACTCTGTTGCTGGCAGCTCTCTTCACCTACTCACCAAAGTCTCTACTCTGCTTAATCTCAGCTTTTCGATCTCTGCCTTGCTCACAGCAGGTCTTACTGAAGTTGTAGCAGACAAGAACTACAGCATCATGCTTCATCTTCAGGATAAAGCTACCACTTTGAGAAATGTACTGCTCAGGCCCCTGGACACTCCTCATGGTCTTTTGGGCATGACTTTTGCTAGTTCTCAGATCTTTCTTGGAGTCTGTGCGTATTTTAGATTTGGTGGATATTTTTTCTCTTAATTTCATTAAACATGGAGTTTGTACACGTGTGCTCTCTCCACTTTCCAGGTTGTTTTGTAGGAAGACAAGGGGAAAATTCTGATGCAAGTAGTCAATATGTTTATCTCAAATTGTTCATCTCAAATAATCTTATGTTCAATTTGTTCAAAGCACTTCTTAGAATTTACACCTCTCCCCTGCTATTTTCTTGGTGACGAAGAAACAATTATGCCTTTGAAACTGTTATGTCTAAGTGCTCTGTTAATTTCCACCTTTATTCTTATACAAAATAAGTTTTCTTTCAATGCAAAATATTTTTTCTTGGTTATCTTTATATGATTTATATTAAAGATAACTTTAATATCTATACTTTTCTTGTAGAAGACATCAAAGCACCCTTATAAGTGACATTTCTGTTTTTTTTGAATTAAAATTATATTTGTAAAACATTGTATTTCTAGCCACAGTTAATGGAAATAAAGATATTTCAGAAAATATGTATTGATATGCTATTTCTTAGGGATTTATGTATGTTGTAAAAAAGAATAAACTTTAGAAAGAGATTTAAATTTTATTTTATAAATTTTTAGTTGAAAAGAAAAATATCAAGAAATTAACCTAAATCATGTGTCCAGCATGCTTGTCAGAAGCTACATCAGAGATTGGTGTTACAATGCAAGACCGGAAATTAAAGAGATAGTTCTTGGAATTCACCACATTTTGGCAATCATACTTTTATCATCAATGAGAAAGCATTGACCTTCTATAAACCTGTGGCAGGAAAAATGTTTACAGTGTTTGATTGTGGATAAGTTATTTAACATTTCTGTATCTCACTTTACTCATCTGAGAAGAATATACCACTTGGGCTCTTTTGATGATTCAATAAAATAATAATTTATGTACATCTAAAGTCTAGGGTAGATTTTAAAAAATGGCAATTATTCTTTTGTGGAAAGTGGTGAGAAGAACACTTCTCTTCTCCCCTTAAGAAAAGTGGCTCTATGTAGTAGATGCTGTAATATGTGGTGCAGATTCCCCGCTTGGTGACTGAGGTACTCATTTTGCCTGTTGCTGGGACTTTTGGCTGCTGACTGATCACAGCTAAGCTCCATGACTGATTGATGAGGAATCCAAAGGCCAGGTCCCATTATTTCAATGTGGACACCTCTAAAGGCTGTTGTGGCCCCATAGTTCTCCGTGGGGTTGGCTGAGGCTCTGACTCAGCTGCATTGTAGTTCAACTTCTTTTGGCCCCATCCTGCACTCTAATTTCCTCACAGGTGTTGCTATTGAGAATAGTCCTCCATAACCTTCCCTTAAGAATATCTGTCTTGAGTCTGTGTCCAGGGCACCCAACTCCTGGCAGTGTACCCGAGAAGCACTGAAATTTCTCTTCACTGGCCTATCTAAAATGTCAGATACTAACTAGTGTCAATCATGCATGCATTCAACACCTACTTCCTAGTCATTGAGGGCCTGCCACATGTCAAGCACAGTGTGCCTTTTTCAGAGTTTTCTTAAACGTGTCTTTTCTAACCAGAATGAGGTATTGGTCTTAAACAAGAGCAAAACATTCTAACATGCTGGCAGCAGTGAGATTTTCTGATTGTCTATTACCAATCAGTGTCAGCTACTAGGGAACTTTCTGTCAGGTTTACTAGAAAACATTTACTAAGTAAAAGAAGTATACATTGGATTTATATTGAGAAATATAATGTAGCAGCATGAATAAATTATGAAAGTATGCTATTATAACACATGCGGTACATTAGAATAACAGATGCAAATTTGTTTTGTGAATTATGAAGTTATTCTCAAGTTATGTATGCTTTTATTCTCAAGCTGTTCATTGCATTTTTCTCTTCTATTTCATTTGGTTTGAAAGCAAGTTTTTCTAAATGGGGACTGGTTTATGCTCTAAAATTAGAGGCAGCAGGGTAAAACAAAAAGGAGCATAGGTTTTAGTGTAAAAAGATTTGGGGCTGACTTTCCTTTCCTCTTTATAACTGTGATCTTGGGGAAATCACCATGCTCTTTCAGCCTTGGCTTTCTTAGAACTTAAATGAGTATATTAATGCCTACTCCACAGGATTTTTAAGATAGTTAGATGATATAATAAATGAAATAATACATCTCACTTAAAAATAACGCAATAAATAATAACTATTATAGTATCTGTGTTTATGTATGATGCTCATCAGATGATAAGCCTCATTATAGAATTAAGTACATTATGAGCATGTGGGAACTCAGTATTACCTAAAGTGAGCATTTGACCTAAGATATCACGTAACAAAACTCTCATCAAAACCAACTATAAAAAGCTGAAAAAAAATCAGCTTTTTAGAGTTTGTTAATGAGCACCGCCTTTAAATAAAACTTTATTTATCAGATAGTCACTAAGATATTTATTGAACTAAATAAGCAATTTGTTCCATTATGAAAATTAGCAATCTGCTTCAAGTTACAGTAGTATGGGCACTGAAATTTTTAGCCATTTATAAGGAAAGCAGACTATTCTAAAAATGTTATAACCTGGTGAGGGAGGTGGAGCTATGGCTATCTATATAATGAGTAGGTAAACTTAGTCAAATTAAAATAGAAAAATTATTGAGTCTATCTTCTACTTAAATAAAAATTTAAGAGAAATGTTGGTTCATATTTCATATTTTTTTCTTGACATTTCAAGCAGCTAATACTTTCTTCAAGTTTTCACAGCTTAGTGTAAGGTTTACATCTAAGTTGGATCCAGAACAAATGCTATAGTCTAGACCAAGAGCGGGGCTCAGTTCATTTTCAAAGTTCCAGATTTTAAAAAAAGGTTTCTTTTTAGCCATCTATCTACTTATGGAGTTTTGAAGTATTTCTTAGAATATTTTTTCTAGAAAATGCAACTAAGGGCATGACCTTGACACTTTTATATGGCCACATAGTCGCAGCTCTGAAGAAAAGACTTAGATATGGCTTCATGCCAAAAGGACCACATTTAAATGGGTAACAAACTCACTGGCTTGGACTAACACAGATTTTTGTATCTTAAAACTCTGCTGTGATTGTGTGTAACATAGAGAGTAAATCACTTGACAGGAATTATAGGGAATTTCTCTTTTTACATGGACCACATTTGTAATGGATCCCCCAAAAGAAAAAATTCTCTGAATTTATGTGCATATATGATGAAGGCTTTATTTTTCAACCTTATGGTGACTATTAAAATGCCAGTTAAGTTATAGCAAAGTAGCAGAACTACCTACGGAGAGGATGTCCTACCCTATACTCTAGTCTCAGGAAGTAGAAGTCACCTGTGGCAGGTGAAGGGCCTGAAATGTCAGGGTTCTGGTTATGAGGTAGCCTTGATGGCAAAATGGCAGTGAGTCTCACAACAGGGGTTACATGTAGTCATGACTAATATAGGACTTGTCTCTTTGTGACATTGCATTTCTCCTGTAACTTTAGATTTTCAGAGAAGGGAGGTAAATGTGAATCTTAGAGCTTTATTATATGGGATTGATACTAATTAGTTGTGCTCCTTTAGGCAAGTAACTTTACGTGTTGATGACTGCTGTACAAAATGGCAGATAGGGTAGTTAAAGGAATTATGAAAAACATAAAGTGCTGCATAAACATGTTAACCTGTATAAATTAATTAATTTTTAGTAGATTTCAAGGTCAAAGATGCTTAAATCTTTTACTTTTTTCTACATTAACATAGTTTTGAGGACACTCTTTCCAAGGTAAAAAGTAGAAGGTCTGTTAGTTTAGTCTAATCCTAGAATCTTTTTTCATGAACAGCTAATGGAGATGCAATCAGAGGGGCTATGTGGCTGGTTCAAAGTTGTTTTAACAAGACTTTTCTAAGAGACAGCATTGGCTGTTTTGGAGAATGATCACAGATCCATTTTTTAAAAAGTTGCTACTAATCCTAACAAAAGTTCAGAACAGAGATCTCCCTATTAAGGAGAAAATTTTTTTCTCCTTTTCTTCCTACCAAGGCCCATCCATAAAGCTGCATCAGTTTCCCAGATTAGTGGTACCCCTTTTTATATGTCTACCTTTTACTTTGCCTAGGGAAATGAGAATACAGTATTAAGTTTCATGGATACAAGTGTATTACTAGAGTAAAAACTTACTGATTAAATAAAAATTAGGTCAAAATATTACCAAAACTCATTATGAACTCCTTAATGCAATGATCTGTCTAAAGGAGAAAACCACACATCACAGATATATTGTCCTATTCTTTGATTAATTATTTCCAAATTTTCTTAGTGGTTCATACTCAAGTTTGAGGAACCTAATTATGTTTATTTAAAAGCTTTTTTTCTCTTTTCTGACAAGGCTGCTAGTTACCTGAACAAAAGAAAACAGATGGTGGAGAGAACTCCAAGAAGGTGGCCTAGGTAAATATGGCTTGCCTCCTTGCACAACCGCATCGAAATTATAACTAAATTATAGAAAAACCATCCCTCAGAACCACCAGAAATTGAGGTGAATGGAAGTCCTACAACCATGGAATTAAAGAAGAAACCATATCCATCTAGACTGGTAAGTGTGGTGGAGATATGGAATGGGCTGGTTCCTCACCCACATGTGGTGGATAAAAATTGGGAGGAGTATCTCACAAGTGGGGAGTCCCAGCCTCACAAGAGGTCCCCCCAGCCCAGGGTTCCCATGCCAGGAAGTTAAGTCCCCATAACTTCTAGCTGTAAAATCCAATGGGTATTGAGTTGGTGGAGGAAACTGCTGGATTCCTAAGCAGTTTCTCTTAAAGGGCCCATTCATGGACTTACTAAGACTCACTTCTGAGCTCCAGTGCTGGGGAAGCAGCTTGAAAGGCACCAATGGTATGCCAAGGGAAGTGGGGAGTGAAGGATCTGGCATCAGGACGAGATGTGGGTGACAGTTTTCTCCCAGACAGAACTGCTAGAAGAAGTCATTGCTTCTTTTTTGAGACCTCCCTCCACAGATCCACAGAGCAGCAGGCACAACTTCTGATAATCCATTAACATGGTTAACACTGTTTACCCAACCCTGGTGATTCTCTGAGGCTCCATCCCAACCAATTTATGGAGCCAGTCAAGATGTTAACAGTGGCTTTTTCATATGAATGGCTTATTTTGTCTAATGTTTCAGATCTTCCTGAATCCTATCAAACAAGCAACTTCTGGCCTCAGCAAGCTCCATACTTCTTTCTAAGTGGCTTCAGACCTGGCACTAGCAGTAGCTGGCCTTGGTTCATAGCCTGGCCTTGCTTGGGCATCTCCAAGTGCAGTACAAGTAGCAGCCATCTTAAGATCACTTAATAGCTTATGCCACGTGCCACCAGATAGAACACAAGTGCTGGCTGACCTTGGCTTGCACCTCCAGAGGAACACCAGGGCTTGTACACTCAGTGGGCAGCTGTAGACCATATCAGAATAACACCACCCAACCACCTCCACAAGTGGCACACACGAGGTCACACTCAGTGTGCACCAGACCCCTGGTGATATAAATCCTGCATTGTAGAGTAAACCCTAGCACAGCTTATCCTTCAAGGAGGGCAGAGGTTGGTGGTCATGGTCATAGCTAGTCCTTACAGCCAACTGGCCTGGGTAAATCCCTCCCATTGACCTGTTAACAGCAATCAAGGCTAAAGCACAAGAGAAGGGTATACTCAGCTCACAGGGAGGGTGCACCTTAAACACCCAGCTTGGGCGATAGAGGAGGCTGTGCCACTGGAACCTATAGGACACCTAATACATTAGGCCACACTACCAAGACAGGGAGTCATACCAGCTCTACTTAATACATAGAAGCAAACGTACAGAGGAAACAAAGAAACATGGCCCAAATGAAAGAAAGAACAGATCAAAACTCCTGAAAAAGAACTGAATAAAATGGAGATAAACAATCTATTAGATGCAGAGTCTGAAATACTAGTTATAAGGATGTTCAAGGAACTTAGTGAGGAACTCAAGAGCATAAAAAATATGTCAGAAATGAAGGATATACTAATTTAAATAAAGAAAAATTTATAGGGAATCAAGAGTAGAGTGGACATAGACAAAAATCAAATAAATGATTTAGAACATATGGAAGCAAAACACAACCAGTCAGAATAGCAAGAAAACAAGCAAACCAACAAACACCAAAAAACTTCAAGTGTACCAATGTTTAGATCATAGGGACGCTGGAAAGAGAAGGAAAATAGCAAGAAATTGAAAAGCTATTTAAAAAATAATGAAAGAAAACTTCCCTAATTTGGTGAAGGAAACAGACATGCAAGTACAGGAAGCACAGAGAGTCCCAAACAGGATGGCTGCAAAGAGGCCCACTCCAACACACATCATAATTAAAATGATGAAGATTAAACATAAAGAGAGAATATTAAAAGCAGCAAGAGAAAAGCAGCTAGTTACCTACCGGGGAGTTCCCATAAGACTGTCAGCTGATTTCTCAAAAGAAACTTTGCAGTTTAGAAGATATTGACAACAAATATTCAAAGTCATGAAAGCAAGGACCTACAACCAAGATTACTCTACCCAGAAAAACTATTGTTTAGAATTGAAGGACCGTTAAAGAGTTTCCTAGTCAAGAAAAAGTTAAAGGAGTTTATCATCACCAGATGATTATTATTATTGAAATGATAAAGGGACTTATTGAAGTAAAAGAAGAAGATCAAAACTATGAACAATAAAATGGCAATACATACATATCTATCAACAGTTGAATAAAAAAAAAAAAAAACCTAAGCAAAGAAGCAGAACAGAAACAGAAGTGTAGATGTGGAGACTATTTTGATGGTTGCCAGAGGGGAGGGAAGTCTGTGGGAATAGTTGAAAAGGTGAAGGAATTAAGAAGTACAAACTGGTAGTTGCAGAGTAGTCATGGGGATGTAAAGTACAGTATAGGAAAGGGAACAACCAAAGAACTTGTGCACATGACCATGGACATGAACAATAGTGTGGAGATTGCCTGAGAGAGTGGGTGGTGCTGGGTGGATGGGGGTAAAGGGGGAAAGTTTGGGACAACTGTAATAGCTAACCAATAAAAATATAACTTAAAAGGAAACAAATGGCAATACCATCAAGAAGTTGAACAAGTGAAGAATTTATAAGTGCTGCTACAAATTGAAAGAAAATTTTTTCATTAATATAATTCAACAGGAGTGGTTACATGTGCTGATTCCAGCCAAAGAGGAATAAATTGAAATAGGCAGAAGTCACTGCATGGGGATTCCAGGTAAGCATTTTAACCTGGGCAAACTCAGTTGGCATGAATCTTTGGGCTTTGTCCTTTTACCTTCTGTCTGCCTATAATCTGTTACAAAATACCTAGGGGTGAAATATTTGGAACGAAGACAAAATTCATATCGACAAGAGTATGATTTGGGGTATCTGAATTGCACTAGTTCTGCTTACCTTTTGAATTTCTTAAGTGAGAAAAACAGAACAAAACAAGTAAAAACTTTCTAGTGGATTTAAGCCTTTGTTCTCAGGTTCTTTGTTATTTGCAACAGATCTTTTTCCCCCTTGTACAACTAAATTCAATTTATAGTAGTGTCTGAATTACTATTTTCACAATACCTTCTTCAACCAGCTGATAAAACTTGTTTTCTAAGAGATACACACTACAGAAAACCAATAGGGAGTGAATTTGAAAGTAGATTTGTTTCAGGAAAGGTCAACTGGACTTGTTCCTACTTTAATTGGCTCAACCTGGCTACTGGACCTTTAAGTTCTGTAGCTAAAGGTCTGAGTCCCTGCATGATAATAGACAGGCCATTTATCCATTGATTTATTCAAAATATAATTGTATATAAGGATTAAAATGTTTACATTTAAGATATTCATACAGAAAAATATTAGTTTTGTGAAACAAATTTGATAACATCTTGTACTTTTTTGTAAATTGTGAACCATTCATGTAGAATGAAGATAATCTACTTGTTAAAAATTTGAGGAAATGTCTATACAAATATATCTGAGTCCTATATTTTCCTTGAGTAAATTCTTTGAGAACTTTCCCCATTTTTAAATGTTTTTGTTCTGCTTAGTTTTCAACTTCTCTTTGAGACAATTTTGATATTTTAAATTTTATTTAAAATTATTTTTATTCCTTTTAAACTTATAATTCAATAAATATAATTTAGTTTCATCATTTAAAAAAATGAAAAATGTATAGATTTTGTATAATTCTCATGTTTTTCCTCATTGTTGTATTTGATTTTTTGTAACTTGGTTGAGAGGGTTCTAAAAATATGAGATATTTTACTTGGCTTTCTGAGGTAGAGACCAGAGATAACAATAGCGTAAACAAGTTTTATAAGACTCTAACACAGAACAAATTGGGATGTAGGTAGTTCAAGATTAATGAGGCCAGGTTTAGTCTCATCAAGGACTCTACGTCCTTCAAGGTTTCTGTTCTCTTGTAGTTAGCACATACTTTTCAAACCAAGGTTACCATAACCCAGAATGGTTTCTGGAAACCAGCCATCATAATAGAATTTAAGGCAGGGAGCAGAAACAAAAGGGAGAGAAAAAGGGGAAGCACAGTTCAATAAAATTTCATTGGCCACTCCTACTTCCCAGGGCAGCTGGGAAATGAAATTTTTCATTTGGTTACATTGCTCAAGTTCTGTTGGTAAAGAAGAGGAAAATATTTGAGCAGGGAATTCTCTGTGTCTGTTACTCTAAATATGCAGAAATTTTGTGTTAGTATTGTCTCAAAATTCATGCTATGAGAAAATTCACTGGGAAAATACTCATAACAATTTGTGCCTGGTTCTTCAGTTTTAAAAAAACAAATTAAAGTTATTCAAGAATTATTACTATAATTCTACTCTGCCCACTGCTATTAGAATATTTTAGTGCGAGTGGCAACTTTTTGAAACCAAAATGCTGTTATTTTAATTCCTTTTTTGTTCTAAAGCTAGTATTAAGAAATTGAATTTTTTTTATTACATAGAAGGCTATATCTTAGTCTTTGTTTCTCATTTCCAGTAGCATGCTCTTTACATGTTGATTTAGTTTTCTTTACAATTAAAAAAAAAGTTTAAATTCCACTAACATTCCCTATACAATGTCTCAGGATAAGGAAGTAATATACGGGTCTCACGTTCTGCTAGAAATATATTATCATGAAATAGAAACTAAATAATTAGAAATGCCTATCAATATATAGTTGATATATTGTATACACAGAGCCCAATTTCTTAGTATACTTTTACAAAAACAGCCTAGATTAGATAAGATTTTCCTGGAATTGAACCCTACCCTAAACATGTCTTCCTTAAAAGAATTTCTTGAAGTATGACACTAAAATATCTCATTCTTATCTGAAACCAGGGCAAGCTGAAGAGTATCCTGTGACAGTCCCTTAAATTAAGTAAATAAAGTTACCATTATGTTTCTAAGTAGTTTAATTAAACAATTGCCTAGTATATTCATACTGCAAGTTCTTTACATCTGATAGCACCTCAATGTATTATAAAACATAATTTTTTAACGTTATGATTAAAATCTGTTATATTAGCTTTATATAATAATTTGTGAGATCACATATGCTGAAAAATATATATATGAACATATCTATCTATCTATGCTCATTCCATTTCTGTCACTTAATAGTGGTACATCCTTTGGTAAGGTCTATGGCACTACTTCTATTGTTCAAAAGTATAATATTAATATAAAGCTTTCTAGTTTCTTATGAGACTTATATAAATTAACACAAATAAACACCATCAAAAAAATGTCTGACTTTTGGTAAATGATTAGTAATTTTTTGCTACCATGACAATTATTAATATGATGATGATCATCATTATAGCTATTATCCACTCATTAACTCAAAACAGTTATGCAGAACACAACTTTGATTTAATTTTTCTTTGGCTCTCCACTAACAAGATATATTATGGGGGCTAGTCACTTAAATCTGTGTTTTATTTTACTCATCTGTAAAGTTGGCTTAACTTTAAGGGTCTATAGCTCTGTCCAATATAGTTTTCTGTAAATGACGGGTCGGTACTATAAATGCACTGATGATATACATTCACTAGCCACATGGGAAACTAAATTTTCTATTTAGTTTTAGTTAATTAACTTTTCATAGTCTCATGAGTGGTGGTTATTACGTCAGGCAGTGCTGATGAGTAAAAATTTTAGGATTCTAAATTTACCTACATTTATCAAGAAAACAATGTAAGTCAAAAAAATAGTTTGTAGGCTCATGATTTTTATCCATTCCCAGAAGGGGTGTGTTTTCAGAAAACATCTGAGATGCTGAGTCTTTATTATTGGTCTGAAATAGCTTACGTATTTTTACTTATGCACACATCAATTTATTTTTCCTTACATTTACATATTTTACTGATGAGTAACCACTTTCTTAATGAAGTGTGTGTGCGTGGTTTTAATTTACATATTTAAAATTTCTTAATATCAGTGATCACACTGAAGTTATCTCACAATATGCCAGAGAGAGAATAAACATATGTTAGTAGTAAAAAATATAAAATATAGGCTAGAATAGTGGCATGTAAGAATCATCGCGGGGGGCAGCTTTTAAAAATCCTACTCTTTGAATTTGATTGCCAAAGATTTTGACTTAGTTGGTCTAGGGTGAGGCCATGGTTCAAATGATTCAAATAGGTAATCAGGTTGGGAAAGTGTAACACGCCATTAATGCTCACAGGACTCCAGGATTAGGCCATGTATTGTTATTCTCCTCTCAGAGTTGTGTTTATCAAATCTCAGTATGCACAGGATTCCCATAGGAGCTTACAAGACTTCATTTTGACAGGCACGTCAGTGATTCCCATGCAGCAGGAGGAGCTTGGACTACATGTTTGGGACTGCTCCTAGGCGGCACTCGGAGTTTATGCCAGCTCGTTAAGCTTGGGTTGCAGTATGAAATAAGTGAAAGAAAGAGATTTGACTACTGTAAAATGTTATATAAGTGGTTTTTATGTTTGTTAGATTTAGAATTCTTTGTATTTGCTAAAGTTCAGTAACAGTAAATGAATTGGAATTGAATGCAAGGTTGGATGAGATGATGGCAGTAGCAAAGACAGCAAACTTAAGTGAATGTGGTCCAGAGGGAAATAATAGGCCTCATCTCTTCACCTGTTTAATAATGATGAATGGTGTCATCATCCTTTTTCCAGCTGTGACTGCAGATATTTAAGCAAGAAAGGCTCTAGGCCACAATAATGAAGTCGTTGGCTGCTGGTTGTTACATAAAAGGTCCACTAGGGTGCCATTTATTACCATATAAATTCAAAATGGCTTAGTTCTTAGTTCTTGTCCCTAGTTTTTGCACACCTAGAAACTTATTTGTCTAAAAATACATATAATCATTGGGCATTATATTTTTATTAATCAAAGTAACTCAATTGATGTAAATACATAACAATGCCAGTTTGTCAATTCACAATGAAAAATTATTCCTACACAGAGCAAAGTACTTGTGTCCCATGGATTAGTGCATTTTATTTCAATAGAGCCATGTACATAAGAAATAAAAATATAATTGAAGGTTGTTTACTAGCCATAAAATAAGGATAAAGAAAATATTTAAAGGAATTGAACTGTCATGTTGTCAGACTAAAAAGAAATGAAAGCATACATATCACAACAGAGATGTCCTTATTTATAAAGAGCCAGAACACTTGTAGTTCCCTAACTAGGTTTCCTCTCCCTAAGCAGTATTAGGATGGATACTGTCAACATTTTCTTCTGTGACTTTCTATCACGCTTCCATGGCTAAATAACCCATGCTTTTATAGATATATATTTTCCCTAGATACGATAATACCTGAATTGGGTGTTAGTCTTCTATTAGCACTCCCAGATTTCCACAGATGATGATGAATTAAGGTTGATAGGAGATTTCAGGGAGGGAATAATTTTGTAGCTAGTATCAGTCAACTGTGAAGGACTTTAATATATTTCGTGATATAAAAACAAACCTAGTGGCTTTATATCAACCAACTTTTTTCTTGATGTTTCTCTTCTATTGCCTACAGTATTCTCTGAGTATCTCACAATCAGCATTCTGAGATAAATACAGTTTGGTCTCTTTCTTACTAAGAGAAAACACATGTTGGTTGGTGTTCCTAGGCCATTGCTCTCCATAAGCGATATATTTTCTCTATGTTCAGTTTGTTGATGGCTGCCTTTGTCAGAATGCTGATCTGTGGTCTTGATACAAAAGGCATGGATACTTGTGAACAAATTTCTGCTTTGGGCATTTCTCTAATAAGAGGGTTGTGGACTTGTCAGTTACTTAATTCTTTTTTTATTGTTGTTCACTTAAATTTTTAATTTAATTTATAGGAGCGACTGGTTAAAAAATTACATAGGTTTCAAGTGTACAATTCCATAATAGATAATCTCTATATTGTATTCTGTGTTCACCACTCAAAGTCAAGTCCTCTTCCATCACCATTTATTCCCCTTTATGTCTCTTTCTCTGTCTGGCTTATTTTACTTAGCATGGTACCCTCTAGGTCCATCCATGCTGTCACAAAAGTAAGATTTCTTTTCTTTTCTTTCTTTTTTTTACGACTGAGTAGTATTCCATTTTGTAAGTGTACCACTGTTTTTTACTCACTCATCTACAGATGGGCACTTGGGCTGCTTCCAAATCTTGGCTATTGTAAATAATGATGCAATGAGCAGAGGGATATGTATATTCATTCAAATTTGTGTTTCAAGTTTCTTTGGATCCCAGAAGTAGAATCATTGGATCAAAAATCAGTTCAATTTTTAATTTGGGGGGGGAAACACCATACTGCTTTTCACAGTGGCTGTACCAATCTGCATTCCCACCAACAGTCTATGAGGGCTGCCCTTTGTCCACATCTTTGCCAACACTTGTTTGTTGATTCATTGATGATAGCCATTCTGACAGGTGTGAGATGATATCTCATTGTGGTTTTAATTTGCATTTCTCTAATGCTTAGTAATGTTGAGTATCTTTTCATATGTCTATTGGCCTTCTGTATGTCTCTGCTGGAGAAGTGTCTATTCAGGTTTTTTTTTTGGTGTTAAGTTGTATGAATCCTTTATAAATGTTGGATATTAACTCCTTATCAGATATATCATTGGTGAATATGTTCTCCCATTCAGTGGATTGTCTTTTCATTTTGTCCATGGTTTCCTTTGCTGTGCAAAAACTTTTTTGTTTGATTCAGTCACATTTGTTTATTTTTATATTTGTTTACCTTGCTTGAGGAGTTATATCAGAAAATATATTGTTACGAGAAATGTCCAAGATATTACATCTAGGTTTTTTATGGCTTCTGGTCTAAGATTTAAGTCTTTAATTTATTTTGAGTTTATTGTTTTGTATGGTATAAGAAGGTGGCCTAACTACTGTTTTGCATGTATCTGTCTGATATTCCAACATCATGTACTGAATAGATGGTCTTTATCCCATTGTATGTTCTTGCTTTCTTTGTCAAATATTAATTGACTATAAAGGTGTGGGTTGATTTCTGATCTCTCTATTTGGTCCCATTGATCTCTATGTCTGTTTTTATACCTTTATCATGATGTGTTGATTACGATAGCCTTGTAATATAGTCTCATATCAGGGACTGTGGTTTCTCCAACTTTGTTCTTTCTCAAGATAGCTGTGATTATTTAGTATCTTTTGTGGTTCCATATACATTTTTGGAAAATTTGTTCTAGTTCTGTGAAATAGACCATTGATACCTTGGTAGAAATCCCATTGAGTTTATAGATTACTTTGGGTAGTGTGGACATTTTAATAATGTCAATTCTTCCTATCTATGAACATAGTATACATATGCTTCTACTAATTTGTATCTTCTTCAATTTCTTTCTTCAGTGTCTTCTCATTTTCCAAGTACAGGTCTTTTAAAATCTTGGTTAAATTATTCCTAGGTATTGTTTATTGATGCAATTGTAAATGGGATTTTTTTTCTTAGTTTTCCTTTCTGATAGTTTATTATTTGTGTATAAAAAGCACAACTGATTCCTGGATAGTTATTTTATATCCTACTTCTTTACTGAATTTATATATTGGTTCTAGAAGTTTTTTGGTGGAATCTTTAGGGTTCTTTATATACATACAGTATGATACCATCTGCAAATAAAGACAGTTTTACTTCTTCCTTTCCAATTTGTCTTATTGTTGTGGCTAGGACTTCCAGTATCATGTTGACCCTGTCTTGTTCCTGATTTTAAGGAAATGTTTTTTTAGTTTTTGCCCATTAAGTATGATGTTGGCTGTAGCTTTCTCACATAGGGCCTTCATTATGTTGAGGTATGTTCCTTCTGTTGCCATATTGATGAGAAGTTTCATCATAAATGGGTGCTGGATTTTATCAAATGCCTTTTCTATATCTATTGATATGATAACATAGCTTTTATCTTTCATTTTATTTATGTGGTGTATCACATTTATTGATTTGCAGATATTGTATGTACCAGCCTTGTATCCCCAGAATAAATTACACTTGACCCATGGTGTATAATTTTTTTAATGTATTGCTGGATTTAGTTTGCTAATATTTGGTTGAGTTTTTAACATATATGCTTTTATAATATATGCTAAATCTTGCAGGACTGGGAACAAGTTTGTCTTCCTGAGATGCTTTGTAACTCTTTTGTTATGTATTTATTTTAAAGTTTAAGTCTCAGAAAACAATTATTTTTCCTTCAATTATAAGTTATTGGGGGAATATCTACTTATTACTACAAAAGAGTTTAAATTGGACCAAGTTATTTTAAAGAGAATTAACTGATTGGGCAAATAATATCAGATATAGAATCCAGTCAAAGTAATTAGGAGGATAAAAACAGAGTACAAAATAATATTTATGCAAAATTCGAGACTAAATAATGAAAAAAAATTACAATCATTTTTAACATTATTTGGATGAGTTTTCATATAAAATTATATAAAGTAAGACTTACATATTTTGTCACAAAACATAAATTACTATTTACAAAACAAAAAAATGTGCAACTTTATTCATTAAAATAAATGTCTATTTTGAAGTAAAGTGTACTTCTTGTTCTTTAAGCTTTGTAAATTTTAAAGAGGCCAGGATATGAATGAACATAGAATTAGTATATGTTCTATATTTCATAAATATTCATTTTGAATCTAAAGTCAAATTATGCATGTAATAATATTCAATAAATTCTTTATAAATCTGTTAAACTTTTAAAGGAGATAAATATTAATATCTTATATTTATTACCTTTTGAATTTTCTCAAATCACTTATTAATTATCCTTCTTACAGATTTAATTTTTATCCAGTATATCTTATAGAATATGTGTTATATTGGACAGGAAAATCTTTTTGTTTTTTTTGGAAAATCATTTATTTACGTTTAAAATTGGACAATCACAGATATCTGCAAGTTTTATATTTGCCATGATTAAAAAGGACTTCTAATATTTTCAATGTTTTATAGCATAGGACGTAAGTGGAAATAATAAATTCTGACTTAAAATTTACTGTCTTTGTATTTCATAACACTATGTTTCATACATTCTACTTATTGATGTTTTTTGTTACACTATTATGTGAGTATAAATGCCAATATCAGTAAATATTCAGAGTATGAACTAAATCTGTTTTTTTGTACATCACATTGTTGATGACATACATGGTAACATTGGAATAAATAATTTTTAACAATAATAAAAAAGATTTTTTTCACTCAAAAAAGGAAAAATATTTCTGTTAATGATTTACTCATGATATCCCTTCTTTCTGAAAATTAGAAAATGAATAAACTGTGTAACTTTTGAAATTTCTTTTATTTTTTGTTTTTTCACTTACCATTCATTAAATTTATTTTATTGTTAAATAATTTTTAATTGTTATTCTATTATAGTTGTACCAATTTTTACCCCTTTGTTCCTCTCTGCCCATCCTACCCCTGACTCCCACAGTCAATTCCCACTGTTGTCTATATCCATAGTTCATTCATACATGTTCTTTGTCTAGTCCCTTTCCCTTCTTTCCACCATTATCCCCCTTCTCACCTTCCCCTCTGGTCACTGTCACGTCTATCTCATGTTTCCATGCTTGTGGTTCTATTTTGTTTGTTAGTTTATTTTGTTCATTAGATTATTCTTATAGGTGAGATATGGTATTTGTCTTTCACAAACTGGCTTATTTCACTGAGCATAATATTCTCCAGTTCCATCTATGCTGTTGCGAAAGATAAGAATTCCTACTTTCTTTCTGTTGCATAGTATTCCACTGTGTAAATGTACCACAGTTTTTTGTTTTGTTCCACTCATTTACTGATGGGCACTTAGGCTGCTTCCAGCACTTGGCTATATAAACAGAACCACAACGCTATGAACATAGGGAACATACGTTCTCCTGAATTGGTGATTCAGGATTCTTAGGGTATATTCCCAGCAGTGGAATTGCAGGCTCAAAAGGCAGTTCTATTTTTAGTTTTTTAAGGAAATTCCATACTGTTATCCACAGTCTGCATTTTCATCAAACAGTGCACTAGGGTTCCCTTTTCTCCGTATTCTCGCCAGCACTTTCTCCCTTTACATCTTCATCCATTCCCCAACACCCACCTCCCATCTGGCAACCATCAAAAGGCTCTCCATATCCATGGTTCTGTCTTTTTGTTTGCTTAGTTTTTATTTTATTTTAATTAATTAATTATTTAGATATTTTATTTATTTTTAGAGAGAAAGGGGAAGTGGGAAGAAAGAGAGGGTGAGAAACATCACTGTGTGGTTGCCTCTCACATGCTCCCAACTGGGGTCCTGACTCACAACCAGGGCATGTGCCCTGGCTGGGAACTGAACTGGTGACCCTTTGGTTCACAGGACAGTGCTCAATCCACTGAGCCACACCAATGAAAAATAGTTTGTTTTGTAGATTCCATTGTTGATATGTACTTATTGTCATTTTATTGTTCATAGTTTTGATCTTTTTTTATGAAATAAATCCTTTTAACACTTTATATAATAATGGTTTGGTGATGATGAACTCCTTTAGCTTTATCTTGTCCAGGAAGCTCTTTATCTGCCCTTCAGCTCTAAATAATAGCTTTGTTGGAGAGAGCAATCTTGGCTGTAGGTCCCCGCTTTCCATGAATTTAAATATTTCTTGCCAATTCTGTCTAGCCTCCAGGATTTTTTTTTTTTTTTGAGAAATCAGCTGACAGTCTTATGGGAACTCCCCTGTATGTAACTAACTGCTTTTCTCTTGCTGTTTTTAATGTTCTCTCTTTATCTTTAACCTTTAACATTTTAATTATGATGTGTCTTGAAGTGGGCCTCTTTGTATCCATCTTGTTTGGGAGTCTCTGTGCTTCCTGGGCCTGCATGTCTATTTCCTTCACTAAATTAGGGAAGTTTTCTTTCATTATTTTTTCAAATAGATTTTTAATTTCTTACTCTTTCTCTTCTCCTTCTGTATCCCTATAATGGAAATGTTGGAATTCTTGATATTATCCCAGAGACTGCTAACACTACGTCATTTTTTTATATTCTTTTTTCTTCTTGTTCTTCTGATTGGTTGTGTTTTGCTTCCTTATGTTCCAAGTCATTGATTTGAGTCTCAGCTTCATCCACTCTACTGTTTTTTTTCTATAAATTGTTCTTTATTTCAATTAGTGTACCCTTCATTTTTGACTAGATCTTTTTTATGCTCTTAATATCCTCACTAAATTCTCTGAGCACACTTATAACCAGTGTTTTGAACTCTGCATATCTCCATTTTGTTTAGTTCTTTTTCTGGAGTTTTGTTCTGTTCTCTCATTTGGGCCATGTTTCTGTGTCTCCTCACTTTGGCAGCCTCCCTGTGTTTGTTTCTACGTATTAAGTAGAGCTACTATGACTACTTGTCTTGGTAGTGTGATCTAACGTAGTCAGTGTCCTATAGGTTCCAGTGGCACAACCTCCCCTATCACCCAAGCTGGGTCCTTGAGGTGTGCCCTTTGTGTGGGCTAAGAATATCCTCCTCTTATTGTTGAGCTTTGATTGCTGCTGTCAGGTCAGTGGGAGGGATTTACCCAGGCCAGTCAGCTCCAAGGACTGGTTGTGACCACTGACTACCAACCACTTCTCTTTGTGGAGGATTAGCTGTGCAGTGGCAAGGCTGTGGTGCTCTGACATGGTCTATAGTTTTCCACTGGGTACACTTGGTTTCCTGGGTGGCACAGGGCAAGGTCAGCCCCTACCACGCATGAGCTATAAAGCTATATGAGATGCCTGATACTTGTGTTAGGCTTGGAGATTCCCAAGAAAAGCCAAGTTGTGAATCTAGGCTGACCTCTGCTAGTGCTGGACCTGGGGCAACTTAGCAAGAGATATGGGGGCTGACAGTCCCTGAGGCTGACTGTTGTTCATTTGAGAGGACTTAGGAAGCTGTGAAGCATGAGCCACGATCAGCCATTCATACAGAAAAGCCTGTTAACATCTTCGGTGGGCTGGCAAGTTGGGTGGGATGACGTCAAGGGGATATCTAGGGTGGGGAAAAGTGTTATTCGGGTTGATGGAGTCTTATATATGACACTTGCCTGCCTGCTCTGTGGCTCTGTGGGAGGGATGGTTTAGAAAAGGGACAATGGCCTCAGCACATTTTCTGTCTGGGATAAAGCTGTCCCCCAGCTCCTGCCTTGATGCCAGACACTTTGGTTTGTCCCCATATGCCATTGGTGTCTTTCAAGCTGCTACCCCAGTGCTGGAGTTCAGAGGGAGGAAGTCTGAGTAAGTCCATATGTGGGATCTTTAAGAGGAACTGCTTGGGACTTCAGCAGTTTCTTCCACTGATTCAATTTTCACTGGTTTTTGCAGCCCAGAGTTATGGGGACTTTTCTTCCTCACACAAACTCTGGTCTGGGATGTCTGGTTTGGGGCTGGGGCTTCTCATTCCTGAGTTATCCCTCCCAAAATTTTATCCACCACAGGTGAATATGGAACCAGCCTGTTCCACATTTCTGCCTCTCTTACCAGTGTGTATGGATATGGTTTATTTAATTCCATAGTTGTCAGACTTCCATTCAACTTGATTTCTGGTGGTTCTGAATTATGGTTATTCTATAGTTTAGTTGTAATTTTGATGTGGTTGTGTGAGATGGTGAACTGTGTTTACCTATGCTTCCATCTTGACCAGAAGGTCCCCTAACCTTTTCTTTAAAATGGCTTTGTGTCTGGGGATTTAGATTATTAGTAAAAATATTTAATTTACCTGGATGATCTTTAATATAAAGGAAATCTAATATCTTTCCCACATTAAGTGCAGTATATTTATGCAAACATCTTAAAGCTTTATCTTAATAAAAGTGAAATACAGACTTTTGGCTAAGATGGAGGCATAGACTGACATGCTCTGTTTCACGCCACAACTAAGAAGAAATACAACTGCCGCAAAACCATAAATAACCAGAATTTCCAGAAAATAAATAGAAGCCAACGTATGAAGTTATAAAGAAGTGGTGCTCATCCGGACAGGTAGGAGGGGTGAAGCTGGGGAGAAGAGTTCAAGCTGTGCTGTCCACGGCAGCAGCAGTGACAGAGGCAGGACAGCAGTAAGCACAGACACCTGTATTTAGGGGGAGGCGAGAAGTGCCTGGGGAGCACCCTTGGCTGCAGACCAGACCCATCAGCTTGAGAGTCCAAAGCTGGGGAAGGCAGACCTCCATTGCCTTGGACTGTGAGGCCCAGAGGGGGTGGGGATGGAGGAGGAGGCTCCCAGTCTCTCAGTAGAGAGTGAACAGGAGGAAACCATTTTGGACCCCCACCCCTGCAGAAAACTCCACAGCATGGTGAGACAGGTCACCCGGCAGTGATGAGTGCATGGGGCTCTGCCCCCTATAGCATAGGAGGTGTGACAGTCTTGCCCAAGAAGCAAAGGTAAACATAAAACAGTCAGGATGGCACAGATCATGATAGAGAGCCCAGTGACACAGCTGACAAGACAACAAATATCTAATCTAACGAAGCAACAGATAGGAAATCTTTCTGAGGCTCAGTTCAGTGTTTTGGTTATAAAAATGCTTACAGACTTAACAGCAGATTTTAAACAAGATGGGGAAGAAATGAAGGCTAGTCCTGCTGATATGAACAAAAATACATACAAAACTAGTGGTGAGGGCAAGAAAACCAGGGATCAAATCAACAAATCGGAACATAGGGAAGGAACAAACAGTCAACCAGTGCAGAAAGAGGAAACAAGAAGTGAGTAAAATGAGGAGAGGCTCAGAAACTTATCGGACAGCTATAAGCGGGTCAACATCCGAATCATAGGACTGCCAGAGGTGAAGAAGAAGAACTAGAAATTGAAAAATTATGTGAAAAAATAATGAAGCAGTACTTCCCTAACTTGGGAAAAGAAATAGACATACAGGTCTGGGCAGCACAGAGAGTTTCAAAAAACCTGGACCCAGGGAGAACCACTCCAAGACACATTATAATCAAAATCTCAAAAATTAAGGATAAAGAGAAAATCTTAAAAGCAGCAAGAGAGAAGAGAATTACATACAAAGGGTTCCCGATAAGACTCTCAGCTGATTTCTCAAAAGAAACTCTGCAAGCAAGAAGGGACTGGCAAGAAATATTCAAAGGAATGAAAAGCAAAAACTTACAACCATGATTACTCTATCCAGCGAAGCTGTCATTCAGAATAGAAGGGCAGAGAAAGCGTTTCCAGGATAAAGTAAAACTGAAGAAGTTCATCAGATCCAAACCACTGTTACATAAAATGTTAAAGGGACTTCTATAGGAGAAGGCAGATCAAAACTATGAACATTAAAATAAAAACTATATCACAACAACCAACAACAGAAGCTAGGGAATTGAAACAAAAGCAGAATAAGTAGGCAACGAGAGTGGGAAACAAATTATAGGTATGGAGAACACTTTGGGGGGAGGTCATTGGGGAGGGGTGTGGTGGAAAGGGAGGGAGATGGTAGAGGAATTAAGAAGCATAGTAGGAGGGAGTGGAGTAGACAGGAAGATGTTGAGAAGAACTATATGTACAACCAATGGGCATGGACTAAGAGAGTACAACTGGAGGGAGGGTGTCACTGGGTGGAGGGGAACAAAGGGAGAAGAAATTGGGACAACTGTAATAGCATAAACAATAAGGCATATTTAAAAAAAAGAAAAATGTGAAATAAATAAATGAATGGATAAATCAGTTTTAATCCCCAAATCATCAAAAGTGCTTGATATATTTCTTACCTAATTGAAACTCTCTTATGAGAAGTTATGTACAACCCTATGGTAGTTAGGTTCTTCAAATTTGCTAAAATTTTATTGTTAGAAAACATACCTTTTTATTGAGGTTATATTCTGTGTCTTAAAGTCCACTTTATAGGACATTTAACTTAGCCACTACAACCTTTCTGTATTTATTTTTTACATGACATATCTATTTTTCAACCATTTACTTCCAACCAATTTGTTTCTTATAATGTAAGTGTTGTAGACAACACAGAATTGGGTTTCATTTGTTTGTTTGAAATGGATTCTTCACATTTATTTAAAGTCATAAAATTTACACGTGAAAGTTTTTATATATTAATTTAAAATTAGTGTTAATGTAATACTGCCAATATTTTCATAAATTCATATATTCAGGTGTCTGCTATTCAACAATGCCAATAAGGAAAAAATGATAAAGTTATAAAGAGGATTTACTTATTCAAGTGAACAAATAATGTTTAAAGAATAAATGACTTTTTAAAAATGCAATGGAAATGAACCACTATGCTTTTAAAATAAGTGATACAATGCCTGAAAAGACAAAGTAATATTATTTGCTTTGAGATAGCCTAAAAGTTTTCTAATCTTTATTCTAAAAGCTTTCCTTTTTAAAATTCAGCACATTTCTCCAAATTTATACAATTTGAAATAAGAAGATATAATAGATAAAATGTATAACTCAAAAAGGTTGAAATATTTTAAATTATTATTTTTTTTTAAGTATATTTTATTGATTATATTGTTACAATAGTTCCAATTTTTTTTCCCCTTTGCTCCCCTCCGCCCAGCACGCCCCTTCCCCAACAATCCCCTCTCCAAGTCCATGCCCATGGGTCGTACATATAAGCTCTCCCGCCTCACCCTTTCATATATTCTTCTTCTTCTTTTTTTTAAAATTAATTAATTAATTAGTTAAATATTTTAACAATAAAAAATAACAATTCCTCCCTCTCAGACTTAAGACCCTTTACAATCTTATAAAGGACAATGGATGAAGGTCTCGAGCTCCTCTAGCTGCTTCAAGCTGGACATGGTCGTCGTCCTACCTACCCGTGGGTCAAGAAATCCCTAATAAGAGTGGGGATGTGGAGGGGAGGGTGGCCTTCCCACAAGGGGAAGGATCGTGCAGACTCCAGGTTGGTTGGCTGACTCTGGACAACGGCATGCTTGGTTTGACAGGCTGGCATCCTTGTTGTATTCTGGGGGCAACAGGGTTAAAGGACATCATTTAATCCGTAACCACTAGATGACAAAAGACAGGTATTAATTTTTCAATGTCCCACATTAGGGAAAAGAAGGGCTTCTTTGGAGGAAGGTGTGCCAGGTACATCTCACCTGTCCAAAACCCTTTTGCCCATTATACTTAGTTTGGACTGAGGGAAATATTTTAGGTTTCCCCCATCTCAGGCCTCTGGGCTTTTTTTGTCCAAGCCATTAGGATAGAAAAGAGAAACCAGTTTTAAAGTGAAGCCCACAGACCACCCCGTTCTTCACCAACCCAGCCACTTAGTTCAGCCAAACCATTGAGTCTCAGGAGGCAGCAATGCAGACAGGATTAAGTGAGGCCTATGCATACAGATAATCACTCAGGTAATGAGATTGTAGGCTTATGCCCTTTGAAAACAGAAAACACATGTTAATTTATGTAACATAACCCACATACAAGTCTCTAAATCTGTAGGACTGTCTTATCGGAAGGAAAATCCTTGTCCTTCTAATATTCACTGAACTTGCATTTCTATTCTTTATATTTTTATTCCCCCCCCACTAAAAAATTTTCTGTTTGTTTGTTTTTCCACTACAGTTGTCTCACTTTTTTTCCCCCTCTTGCTTCCCTGCACCCTGCCCCCCCCACAGTCAGTCCCCACCCAGTTGTCCATGTCCATGGGTCATTCATACATGTTCTTTGACTAGACCCTTCCCCTTCTTACCCCTTCTCTCCCTCCCATCTCCCCCTTTGTTACTGTTAGTTTATTCCTTGTTTACATACCTCTGGTTCAATTTTGCTCATTTGTTTGTGTTGTTCATTAGTTTCCTGTAACAGGTGACAGCATAAGGTAATTTTCTTTTGTTGCCTGGCTTATTTCGCTAAGCATAATTCTCTCTAGTTCCAATCATGTTGTTGCAAATGGTAGAAGTTCCTTCTTTCTTTCAGTACTTATTCATTGTCATTTTCCCCCTTTGTACTCGTGTTCCTCTCTGTCTCTCTGTTTCTTCATCTTCTTAAAGCAGACCCTTTAGCATCTCTTGCAATGCTGGTTTGGTGGAGATGAATTCTTTTAGCCTTCTTTTGTCTTGGAAACTCCTTATTTCACCTTCCATTTTGAATGAAAGCCTTGCTGGGTAGAGTATTCTTGGTTGTAGGCCTTTGTTTTTCATTGCTTGGAATACTTTTTGCCATTCCCTTCTGGCTTGTAGTGTTTCTGCTGAGAAATCTGATGATAGCCTTATTGGAGCTCCCTTGTATGTTATTAGTTGTTTCTCTCTTGCTGCTTTTAGGATTCTCTCTTTGTCTTTGAATGTTGGCATTTTAATTATGATGTGTCTTGAAGTGGGCCTGTTGGGGTTCATCTTCATTGGGACCCTCTGTGCTTCCTGGACTTGCGTGACTCTTTCTCTCGTCATGTTAGGAAAGTTTTCTGTCATTAGTTTTTCAAAGAGGTTTTCTATCCCTTGCTCTTCTTCTTCTCCTTCTGGAATTCCTATGATACGGATATTATTACGTTTCATGTTGTCCTGCAGCTGTCTTAGAACCTCTTCAGTCTTGTTCAGTCTTTTTTCATTTTGTTGCATTGTCTGGGAATTTTTGTGTAGGTTGTCCTCCAGCTCGCTGATCCGATCTTCTGCTTCCTCTAGCCTGCTTTTAATTCCTTCTACTGTGTTCTTCAATTCAGAGATCGTATTTTTCATTTCCTCCTGGCTCTTATTGATAGCTTCTATGTCCTTTTTCATGCTCACGTAATTTTCTGTGAGTTCCTTGTAGTTTTTCTGGAGTTCTTTGAAGTTTCCGCTGAGCTCATTCAGCTTCTCCATAATCCATGTTTTGAATTCCATATCTGATAGTTCGCTCCCCTCTATTTCATTTAGCACTCTTTCTGGGGATTCTACCTTTCCTTTTGATGGGAGGTTGTTTCTCTGTCTCCCCATTTTTTTGACTCCTATTGTTTGTTGGTGCTTCTTGGAATGATCTGCACTTCCTGGATCTGCCTCTGGTGGCGTCAGATCATGTACCAGTCTGGCCCTAGGCAGCCTGTTGGAGACTTCCAGGGATCTACTGCTGTTGTCTGTCTTCTTTGATTGTTAATCTATTCAATCTGTGATTAGCTGTCAGGCTTAAGGACTGTGGGTGTGGCAGCTTAATTCCTGTAGGCAGGGCTTTTGCTTCCCCTCAGGCTGATGCCACTTGGAGGGGAATGGTCTACCCGCAGTACTGGGGATGAGTCAGCACTGGGACCCAGTCAGCTGCTCCTCCAGTTCTCCCCTTAAAGCCACCGTGCCAAATTCTCCCCAAGTGTCTCCAGCCCTCATTGCCTTCCCTCTGCTTGAGCCCAGGGTAAGTGGTGGCCAAAATATTTTCGTATGTGATCCAATTAAGAGCTCTTTTTCTCCTGCTGTTTCTCTCCGGCTAGCAAGAAAGCCTGTGGCTTTTCGCTTTTCACAGCTGATACTATTTTACTTTCCACTCTGTCGCTGTAGGCTGGGAAGCCCAGCTGGGGGTTTAGACCCTGCCCTTCTCAGGGGGAATCCCCGGCTGCTGAGCTGTTTCTCAGCCCCTTCAGCTGCCACCCGTGGGAGCCCAGCCAGCCCTTCCACGTCTCCGCACTCCCTACCGGTCACGTTGTGATGTAGCGGCCTTTTCTGTCTCTCCGTGGTTATAAGACTTCTCTCCAGCTGGTGTTCGGTTCGTTATTCCAGATGATTTCTCCAAAATTACATTGTAAATCCAGACTAGTTCTAGGAGGAAGTTAGTGTAGCTTCCACTTACTCCTCCGCCATCTTGTTTCCCCCTTAAATTATTTTTTTAATGGGGCTTTTTAAAGTGAATTACTTTGTTTGGAAACAAATTGTAATAATGCTTTCTCTGTGATAGAAAAATATCCATTGGAATTTTTCATAATTAGCAGTGTCTTACCAAGTGCCTATTTATGACTGAAATATTATAAGATACTTAGCCTAAATTGGTTCCTCTGTCCAATTTCTTATTTTGCGTATTATGACTGAAATTTTGCACTTTGAACCATGAGGTATAAATCTGACATATATATTTAACTAGCCGTGGTACTGTTTTGGAAGCTGTTACTGATTTGCCTAAACCTTTCAGCAGTCCAGGCTATTGCCCACAACCCATGGCTGCGCTTCATTTCTCTCAGTGCACAAATCTGCCTGCCAGTCAGGAGAAAACAAGGGTTTAGTGTGACCTTACAAAAAGTGTAGGTAAAAAGAAATTTTCTTTGAAGTAAAAGTGGCCTGACTTGGTGCTTAATTCTTTCATAAGCTAAGAATTTTACTTCCTAAATTCCAAGCCAGAGTCCATGGTAATGACTTATACTCATTAGGAAGCTGGAGGCAACACCTGAATCACAAAAGGAAACAGGTACCTCATTTCATTGTCTATCAAGTGTTCATTTGCTTTCTGCTTAGAAATTTAATATGCACCAAGTCTGTAGAAATGATTCTATGATAAAGCAACTTCTTAAGCTGCCTCTAAAACTGGTGTAACTTCTACTCAAAGGGAAATGAATTGAACAGAAATAGATAACACATAATAGGCAACCAGAAAAGATATCTCTTTGTGGAATCACATAAGCTTTTTAGAAAGGATGCTAATAAAGTTTACCTATAAACATGTCAGAAAAATTATTTAACTTGAATATCAAGGAACTTTGAAAGAGAAACAGTAGTTAAAATTAAAGCAAAGCCTACTGTTTCTTTGATAAGGACTTAAATTATTAGGAAATTAAAGTTAGCAACACTATTTTTATGGAGGAGTGCCATAGAAAATACCTGATAAACACAAAATGTGTACAAGAATAACAAAGGAGACCAGTTAAATTTTTCTGGCTTAATGTCAAAGAAATACATTGTTCTCATTGTGGCTAGTCAGATATTTTATAGCAGTAAAAATAAGTTCTATCAACTCTCAGTAGACCTATGTGGGGCACTTAAACAAATTAAGTCATTTTTTAACCAAATGACTTGTTCTTCCATAGTGTATAAACATATAATTTATTAAATAAATATAATTAAATTAAACATAATTTTGATAATTAGAGATAAAATGGTAAACATTCTAATTCTTTGGAGCAAAACATAAACAATTATATAGCTATGAACTACTATATTAATCTTCTTAATTATTTCAAAGAAGAACTTATAAAATCCCCTACAAAGCTTTATCTTTTTGGTTTACAAATTAAGAAGACAAAGAATCTGATTTTTTCAAGTGTGCCAGAAAGTTAAAAGCTAATTCAGAACCAAGAGCAAATAAACACAAATCTTCGTAGAATAATTTGTGAGTTTCCCTCATGAAACTTATTAGAAAAGAAGGTAACATAGTCAGTAGACTTTTTCATGTTACTATTTTAAATATATTCATATTTAATATATAAAATACTTTTAATTCAACAATATATTAATGTAGTTTTAGTAATATGTTAAATATATCTTAATGTATATTTAAAACTGTTCTTCAAGGTGAATAATTATCATATTCATTTCCACATATGAAAGATTTGTAACTAAGCTATCAAATAAGCAAACAAAACATAATGTTCACATATGAAACTAGTGGTGAGGGAAAGAAAACCAGGGATCAAATCAACAAATTAGAACATTGGGAAGGAACAAACAGTCAACCAGTGCAGAAAGAGGAAATGAGAAGTGAGAAAAATGAGGAGAGGCTCAGAAACCTATGGAAGAGCTATAGCAGGCCAACATCTGAATCATAGGGTTGCCAGAAGGTAAAGAAGAAGAACTAGAAATTGAAAAATTATGTGAAGAAATAATGAAGCACAACTTCCCTAACTTGAGGAAGGAAATAGATTTACAGGTCCAGGAAGCTCAAAGAGTTCCAAAAAAACTGGACCCAGGGAGAACCACACCAAGACACATTAGAATCAAAATGTCAAAAATTAAGGATAAAGAGAGAATTTTAAAAGCAGCAAGAGGGAAGAAGAGAATTATGTACAAAGGGTTTCCAATAAGACTCTCAGCTGATTTCTCAAAAGAAACTCTGCAGGCAAGAAGGGACTGGCAAGAAATATTCAAAGTAATAAAAAGCAAAAACCTACAACCACAATTACTCTATCCAGTGAAGCTGTCATTCAGAATAGAAGGGCAGAGAAAGTGCTTCCAGGATAAAGTAAAACTGAAGGAGTTCATCAGATCCAAACCACTGTTATATGAAATGTTAAAGAGACTTGTTTAAGAGAAAAAGGATCAAAACTATGAACATTAAAATGAAAATTGTATCACAACAACCAACAACAAAAGATAGGGAATTGAAACAAAGGCAAACTAAGTAGGCTACAAGAGTGGAAAACAAATTATAGGTATGGGGAACATTTTGGGAGTTGGTCAGCAGGGAGGGGGAATGGGACAAAGGGAGGGAGATGATACAGGAATTAAGAAGCATAGTAGGAGGGAATGGAGTAGGCAGGAAGATGTTGAGAACTTTATGCACAAACAATGGGCATAGACTAAGGGGGGAATACAACTGTAGGAAGGGGTGTCACTGGGTGGAGGTGAACAAAGGGAAAAGAAATTGGGACAACTGTAACAGGATAATCAATAAGCATATTAAAAACAACAACAACAATGTTTATCCAGTTGTAATTTGCACAAAACATAGGGTCAAACAAATATTTTTTTGAAAGTACTAATTTGGAAAAGTAAGTGTCTATTTCTAAATTTGTAACTGCTAATTCCTGTGATACAAAATCAAATAAGAATATTTAGACTTTGTGCTTTCAAGACATATTTGTATTCAATAACATTTTTTTGTTGAAATTATATTTAAGATTACATTAGAAAATAACTGAATGATTTTTTAAATAATTTTTTTTCAGTTTTTTTCAAAACAAGTACAATGTTAACTTTGTTTCAATATATTAGATATGAATAATTTAATGTACTTAGGTGAATAAGAATATATTCATAGCTTCTGGGATTATTGATGAGTTTATACTAAAAAAGAAAAAAATGTCATGACTAATTCCAAAAAGAAATGTAAAGGAGGGTGAAATATATTCATATCAGCAGACATTCAGTAAAATGAATGCTTTGTGTTTTTCAGCTACCTTTGCAGTTCTTTTACATCAGTCCTGGGCATCATTTGTAATGTCTTGTGAAGGGAATTGCAGTAGCTGAGTGGGTGAATCAATAACTCAGAGTGAATTGCTACACAGTTGTAGAGGTAAAAAGACCCAAATAGTCTGTTTTTTCATAGCTAGAATTGCCACTGGGTTAAAGTAGGTATAAACATAGAAGCACTAATCTCTACAACTATTAAAACATCATTACAAGGACTTTTCTACTTCCACACTGATGCTAAAACCATAAATATAGTTCTAAACTTCAGAGTATCCAAGATATCAAAGAATATAAGTTAATTCAAAGGGGACATAAAGGAATTGACTTTTAACCAAATTCAATCCAATGATTAACATATTTTTTAAGATTGGCTATCTGCCAATTCTATTAAACTGAATGGAAAACCTAATTTAATTTGAAAATTGTTCTTTTGTTTTTTATTGGTGAAATTACATGGTATAAATAATTTTGAAGCTAATGTAATTATCATATTAAGATGTATATATAACAACATTCTGTGGATGACATTCTTATGTATATTGAACATAAGTATTACATTACTGGCAAACTTATACTTTTGTAACTCCCTGAAAATATTTCTGTGTTTTAGTTCTACCAAGTACATCATCACAAAAGTGAAGAAAAGCTATGTTGTAATGTTTAGTTATTAATTAAATTAATTTTTTATTTTTAATTTTTGATTATAGAGAGAGGGGAAGGGAGGCAGATGAAGAGAGAGAGAAACATGGATGTGAGAGACAAACATTGATTGGATGTCTTCTATAAGTGCCCTAATGGGGAATCAAACCTGCAACCCTGGCATGTGCCCCAACTGGGAATCAAACTGGTGATCTTTTGGTTTGTAGGAAGACAGCCAACCAACTGAGCCACACCAGCAGAGTGGTTTAGTTATTTATTTAATAAACATATATGGATCATATATACAGGGTGCCTGCCACATATCTATGTTCATTGTGCAAAAAGTTTGCAATTTAATGGGGAATAACTCATACACAGCTATTGTAATTCTAAAATTGTGAACTTTAGGAATAATATTTGGAATTACTAAAAGGAAGTTTTCTTCTTCCATAAAAATTTTCTTGTGGCTTCAAATCTTACTTTGCTGGTGAAATAAAGGTCTGTAGGCACAGCCAGAGGAATCCTATCCTCTGAGGTCTGTAGCTGAAGACAGTGAGCACCATCTCAATGACCTAAGTCAATATCTAAACCTGCTCAGAGTTCCTTCATTACCCAGCAAGGGCTTTTATCATCTTTGTATGTACAAAGAAATTGAGTTTATGTTATATGTTACATTTTTCTAAATTGTTTTTCTTTCCTTTCATATTTGGCCTCAGTCCTTTTTAAAAATAAAAAAGTGTAACAAAAGCATTTGCTCCTCCAACTTTAAAATATTGCAAATATAAAATGATTTGGTGTCAGACTTTTGTATATGCTCTGGTTAAATAAATTCATTCAGCCTTTCAATATTCTGGGCTATAATTATGTTATTCCTAGCATCAAAAAATGAGAAAGAGCCTTGGGGTCAGCAAGAAAACTGAAGATAAAAACAGGAACTCTTAAGTTAAAATATTTACATATTATCCGATTTTATAACCATCACCATATTTCTTTAAATTTTGACCAAAATAGATATAGCTGGAAGTTTATAGGAGAGAAACTTAAAAAGAAGAGCAAGTGATAAATCATTGAATAAATGGAAAGGTGGATACTTTTGGAACTGCATTGGTTCAATCTTCCATCTCTTTCCTTTATCTCTTAAATTTTTTTGCTCCAATTGTTTCTCATACTTACAAACATGTTGGACATACGTTGCTGAAATAGGCATTGGAAGAATATTTAGGTGTGGACATAAGTCAAAGAACAGATTAATAACATAGATTAAAGTGAATGATTATTAGAAAGTAAATATTTCTCAGAATTTTGGTTCTGAATGCAAATGCATTGTTTCTCTAGCTTAGACATTTTCCTTTAAAGCTGAGGAGGCTGATGTCCAGACAAGCTGAGTGACCAAGACAAGGAAATGCTGATAATATGTGCCTGTAGTAAACATAAAGTTAAGTTTTCCTTCTTTCCCACTTTGCTTCCTTTGGCAGGGAAACATCTAGTCTGGGAAATAAATAATAAATTGCTCATATTCTCTTGCTTTCCTCTGGTCTGTTGTGCGGCCCTCTGTGGATCAAATGTAATCAGAAGCTGGAGGGCAAGGAAGACTTTTTCCTGTATGACAATATATTCTCTACAGGCCAGATACAGGGAACTGGTGCATAAAAGTGGAGGATAAATCTAGAGAGGAAACAGGAATACCCCACATACCAGGTTTTTCTATTTTTTCTTTTTTACTTAATTTTTTCAAAATTTAGTCTTTATTGTATTTTTATATTACATTTTAGTCTCCTTATACCCCCCAGCAATCACCACATTTTCATCCATGTTCATGAGTCGTTTTTCCTTTTTGCACAATCATTCCATCCCCCCAACCTGCCCCCATTCCCACTTGCTGTCATCCTGCTCTTCATCTATGAGTCTGTCCCCATTTTCCTGGTTAGTTCAGTTTGTTTATTAGATTCCACATGTGAGTGAGATTATATGGTATTTGTCTTTCTCTCAGTGGCTTATTTCACTTAGCATAATGTTCTCCAGGTCCATCCATACTGTTGCAAATGGTAAAACTCTTCTTTTTTATGGCTGAGTAGTATTCCATTATGTAAATGTCCCATAGTTGTTTTATCCACTTATCTATTGATGGACACATGGGCTGCTTCCATATCTTGGTGACTAAATAATGCTGCAATGAGCATAAGTGTGCTTATGTTTTTTGAATTAGTGTTTTGGGTTCATTGGGATATATTCCCAGAAATGGGATTGCTGGGTAAAAAGGCAGATCCATTTTTAATTGTTTGAGGTATCTCCATACTGCTTTCCACAGTGGTTGCATCAGTCAGCATTCCCACCAACAGTGCAAAAGGGTTTCCTTTTCTCTACATCCTCACCAGCACTTGTAAAGTTTTGCTGTAAGTTTAACTTGATTGAAAATACTTTATTGGATGGTATATTCTGGTCACCATTCTCTTTTTTACTAATATCATTATTTAGGATAGAGAGGAACAAATATCTCTTTATTTAGAAAATCAGATCAACCTATATTTTGTTTTATCACTTTTATCTAGTTTAAATGGACTATAACAAAATTGTTATCATGCAAATAATTATCAGGAAGAGTGATATCAAGAAAATAGAGAATTGATGGTTATATGGTAACTTCAACTTCACACTGCTGATTAGAGTGGCCTTAACAACTAATTTAGTTCATCTACTATTGTGTTTAAAAGTAATCCTAAAGGTGAGGATTTTCCTATATTCTGTAATGTATCCCTTGTGCTATCTATAAGTTTATTTCCCCTAATTTTTTTATGCTTGAGAAAGTAACTCTACCACAGCACATACACAAGAATTAAATGCTGAATACACAGACAGAAGGAAAGTTATTTCTGACCCATGTAGGTGAATGGTTTGCATCCTGAATATAATGCTTTATTATCCATATCATTGTCCTAGCTTGAAAATATTTATGAGTGATCATAAAATTTGGTATCACATTTGGAATATTCAACCTGCAGCATGTATGTTGCTAACCTCTAGAGGAAGGTAGTGACCTGGTTGACTATTTTATTTAAAAAACTACTACATTCTATTGGCCTGAAATTTATCCCACTTTAATTTTACTAAGTTATATTTTCCACATTTTCTTATCTTGAAACAACTCAAGTTGGGAGCTTTAACCGATCTTCATTTTATTCTTTGGGATAGTTTCTAGTCAAACACATTTTCATACTTGACTGTTTCAGACAACTAAATTTAATAGATGTGCACATTTATACAGAGAAAAACAGAAAAACTAATACCTAAGGAAACTATTTTCACGAGTTAGCATATTTACCCCTTCTGTAGAAGGAAAAGTTAACTTCAATTAAGATCTTAATACAGAATTTATATGACAGAGACTGTGTCCTAAAACATATAATAAAACAGTTCAAAATTCTGTTGTAATGTTATTTAGGTTCATTCCCCACGGAGGTAAAAAGTCTACTCAATAGAAAGAAAAAATATGAAACATTGTTGTGTTTAATTTTTATATACTGCATTTGGTCTGTCAGAAATCAAAACCAGAGACAAAGATTAAAGTGATGCCACTTTCTTTCAAAAGAGCATGTCCAGGGTGTTGAGAGTGAAGGGAAAAGGACACGAAGCAAAAAACAAACAAACAAACAAACAAACAAAATGAAACTGGCCACTGCATCACAATTAGCAAAGTGTTCAGCAGGACATTGTTCAGCAGGCAGGCATAATCTTTTTTACATGTTATACTTTCTCTGGAAGAATTATTCAGAGAAATCACACCTTAGAAACACTGTGAAAGAAAGAAATGAGGAATGCATGTTAGTTTCTCTTCCATCTCCCATTTTTCAGTGGTCAAGGATCATTCTATGGAATGAAATTTCTTGAATTGCTGGGTTGTGTCCTGCTTTCACTTGGCAGCCACTCAGGAAGCTATATATAGCCCAAGCTCAACAGAGTGGCATTTCATCTAAGTAAGAAAAAAAGCAGGTGGGTGAGGAGCTCAGAAATTATAGGGTTAGGCAAGTGGTACTTGATGACCAGAGAGATGTGAAGCTTAAATTTACACCAGTCAGTTAGGTGAATTTGTCAATGGTGGCTTTTTCTTTCTTTCTTTTCTTTTTTTTTTTTTTTTGAGAGAAGGGATATAAGAATGAAGTTTGTGCACAGGAAAAATAAATAAAATGAAATGTGTTGAACTTAAGACTACAAAATATCTAACAATTACTGATAATCATTTTATGTTAGAATTATATTTTCACTAATCTCTCCCACTGAACTATGAATATTTGTACAGGAACTTTTTTCTCACTTCTTTTTACAATCCCTGTATGCTTATGCTTATCATTAGTAAACACAAATATATGTATTCATATATATGTATAAACATATGTATACACATATATTGAACATATTTATGATACTAATAACATTCAAATGAAGTTATAAAAGGGTTTTGAATCTTGCATAAATGGAAAACCTCTAAATGTGGTAATTCGAAGGGGATATTATGCTGTTTTTTGTTAAAATTTTAGATAATATTTCTAGGGAAACTTATTGGAGAACAAAACACCCAGAAAATAGAATTTGGAAATTTAAAGCAATAAATAAAAAAGGTATCATACATCATCTCATTTTACAAGGTCTTGCTTGGATATTAGTAAAAAGTATGATTTATTTTATTCATTAAAAATTTGGTGGGTGGGTCAGGGGAGAGCAACAAGGGAAAATTGGGACAACTGTTTTTGAACAATAATAAAATAAAATAAAATAAAATAAAATAATATATATTAAAAACACAAAAAAGAGAAAAAATATTTATTCAACAATGGTCATGAAATACATATTGTTCTATATCTTGAACCATCACTGAAGACCTCTAAATGAGTAAGACAATATTCCTACCAGAAAATTAGAATCTAGGAAGAAAAAAGGCATGCAAACAATTATTTATTACAACATTTTAAAATTAAAAATTAAATATATTTATTATGTTGTTACAGTTGTCCTGATTTTTTCCCTTTTGACCCTCTCCACCCAGTACCCCCTTCTCTCCATCAGTACCTCTGCCTTAGTTCATATCCGCGGATCCTACATGTAAGTTCTTTGGCTTCACCCTTTCCTATACTATTCTTAACATCCCCCTGTCTATTTGGTTCCTGCCAATTATGCTTCTATCCCTGCACCATTTCCCTCTTGCTTCCCATTCCCCCTCCCCAGCTGATAACCCTCCAAGTGACCCTCATACCTATGATTCTATTCCTGTTCTGGTTGTTTACTTAGTTTGTTTTTGTTTTTTCGATTTATTTGTTGATAGTTGTGAGTTTGTTGTCATTTTAATGTTCATAGTTTTGATCTTCTTTTTCTTAAATAAGTTCCTTTAACATTATATATGATTACAGTTTGGTGATGATGAACTCTTTTAGTTCTATCTTGTCTGGGAAACACTTTATCTGTCCTTCCATTCTAAGTGATAGCTTTTCTGGATAGAGTAATCTTTGTTGTAGGTCCCTGCTTTTCATCACTTTGAATTCTTCTTGCCAGTCCCTTCTTGCCTGCAAAGTTTCTTTTGAGAAATTAGCTGATAATCTTATGGGAACTCCTTTGTAGATAACTCTCTGCATTTTTCCTGCTGCTTTTAAGGTTCTCTCTTTGTCTTTAACCTTTGGCATTTTAATTATGATTTGTCTTGGTGTGATCCTCTTCAGGTCCAACTTGCTTTGGCTCTCTGTGCTTCTTGAACTTGTATGTCTATTTCCTTCACCAAATTAGGGAGGTGTTCTTTCATCATTCTTTTCAAATAAGTTTTCAATTTCTGGCTCTCCTATGATTTGGATATTGGTACATTTAAAGTTGTCCCAGAGGTTCCTAATCTTTTCCTCATTTTTTTCAATTCCTGTTTCTTTGTTCTGTACCGGTTGACTATTTATTTCTTCCTCATGCTCCAAATTGTTGATTTGAATCCTGACTTCTTTCCCATTGCTGTTGGTTTCCTGTATATATTTTTTTATTTCAATTTGTATAACCTTCACTTCTTTTATTTTGTGGCTGTAGGACATCATTTCTCTGACTATCCTGATCATCAGTGTTTTGAACTCTGTATCTATCTGATAGGTTGGTTATCTCCATTTTCTTTAGTTCTTTTTCTGGGGTTTTGTTATATTTTTTAGTTTGGGTAATATTTCTTTGCCTTCTTAATTTGGCAGCCTCTCTATATTTGTTTTTGTGTATTGGGTAAAGCTGCCCTGACTCTGTCTTGGTAGTGTGGCCTAATGCAGTAGGTGTCTTATAGGGACCAGTGGCACAGCCTCTCCAACCATCCAAGCTGGGTACTCGAGGTGCACCCTCTGTGTGGGTTGAGTACACCTTCCTCTTGTAGTTGAGCCTTGGTTGCTGTCGGCAGGTCAATGGGAGGGAGTTACCCAGGCTGATTAGCTGCAAGGACTGGCTGTGACCACCTGTCTGAGCTATAAAGCAATCAGAAATGGCTGCTGCTTGTGCTGGGCTTAGAGATTCCCAGGCAAAAGCAATCTGTGAATCTAACCTGGCTGCTGGTAGTGCAGGGCCTAGAGCTCACTGAGGCTAGCTATTGCTTATTTGTTAGAATTTAGGAAGTTGTGAAACTTGAGCAAAGACCAGCCATTCATATAGAAAAGCAGCTTGGGTGGGCGAGTAAGTTGGGTGGAGTGGAGTCTCTGGGGATCTCCCTGGTGAGTCAAACAGTGTTAGCCAGGTTGATGGAGTCTCAGATATGGCACAAGCTTGTTGGCTCTGTATCAGAGCAGAGGGTTAGAAAAGAGACAGTGGCCTCTGCTTGTCTTGCTGTCAGACATTTCAGTTTCTCCACTGGTGCCTTTCAAGCTGCTACCTCAGTCCTGGAGCTCAGAGTGAGTGAGTCTGAGAAGGTGAGTCCATGTGTGGGTTCTTTAAGAGATACTTCTTGGGGTTCCAGAAGTTTCTTCTACCAACTCAATCCCCACTGGTTTTTGCAACCAGAAGTTGTGGGTACTTACTTTCCTGCTCCTGGAACCCTGGTTCAGGGATAGGGCTGGTGTGTGATTGGGACTACTCCTGAGATATACCCCTGAATTTATCTAACACACATGGGTGAGAGACCAGCCCATTCCATGTCTGCACCCCTAAGAGGTTCTTTAATAGGCATATAGAGCAAACAAGGATTCCACAAGCCAGCCTTTTATAGCTGCAAAATCACTAAGGACTAATTCCACCTAAAATCACAGCAAGACAAATATAAAGTCAAAATGATCCTGGATATTTATAACACCTCCAATACATATAATGAAGTAAACAGAATGAAAGTACTAGAATAAAATCTGGTGCATAGGATTGGCATTGTGCAATTGCAATTGTGTACACACAGATTGCTATTGTTTTTAAGACATAAATCAAAATTTTCCAACATCAGTAGAAACACAAATATCTATATATGCAAGAAGTCCATATAATTTATTAAATAAAATAACAAGTTTTATATTAAATATCTTGTAACAAGTTTTATATTAAATATCTTGACATCTGAAGTTTCATTGAAGGTATTTTGTATTTTGCTGATGGTGCCCAACAACAAGAGCATGTACTTGATCAAGGAGAAAAGAGGAAATAAAATTATAATTTTGATAATGTTGAATTTTAAAATAATATACACCTTCCCTATTCCCTCTCTGGCACCCTCCAAAAATATAAAAATGAATCTAAAAAATGAAAGGGAAAGGGAAAGTAGAGTAGAAAACTGTTGTGAACAACTTACTTAAGTTATTTGAGTTAGTATATAGTATGCTTGCTGGAAGTGGGGCACACATGTGACAGACTTTTGGACAGCTCTGTGTGCGCGCGCGTGTGTGCGTGTGTGCGTGTGTGCGTGTGTGTGTGTGTGTATAAGAGAAAGAGAGAGGGAAACGTTGCAAGTCCTGAAATTTAAAGTTAACTAGATAACACTGTTTTCTAAAGAGAAACATGATTACTCTTGATACAAAATTTCAAGTTATTATCATAAACCTGATGACATATTTCATAGGGCAATTCTGAATATAAGTTGGTGGTATAATACCAAAGCACAAAAACAGAGAGAGAGAAAAACAAAAGTAATGAGATTCAGGTATGTGGTTCTCTGATGATACAGCTTATTTTAGGGATAGATTTTAAATTATGTAAAGAATGAATAAATTGCATATCCTTCTGACTATATTGCTGGGATAACAAATTGAATATCCATTAATTCCATTTCTCTCTACCAATCTTTTGAAAGCTTTCTATTTAGTGACAAAGCTTTTTAAGTTATACTCCTTGACAAATAGCTGAAGTACCTGTATTCAGTAAGTGTACAGCTATATATTTTTTTAGTAGCTTAGTTGAGGATAGGGTAAAAATTGAGGAACCCAATAAAGAAAGGGGGAGAGAGTCTATATATAATGCCATTCCTACTCTTTGTGTAAGTTAGCAAAAAAAAAAAACAACAACAACAACAAAGAAACAAAAAACAAAACAAACAAAAAAACCCCAGAAAAACCCAGTTAGAGTCATATTTCTATGTTGGACGATTTTTGGCTTAATAGATCTCCAAAGTAAATAATGAGACCAGTTTATTTTATTTATTTTAATTGATATATAATTTACATGTAATATTGTGTAAATTTAAGATTTACTCATGTTGATTGAATACACTTATATACTGCAATATGATTACCACCATGGGGTTAGCTAATGCTCTCATCATGTCACATTATTATTATTTATTTTTGTGATGATAACAATTATAATCTAGTCTCTTAGTGACTTTAAAGTTTATAATACAACATTGTTTGCAAAAAGCACCATGCTGTACATAAGATCTCTAGGACCTATTTATCTACTGGTTGCAAGTTTGTACTCAAACAATATCTACCTCCATTTTTCCTACCCTCTAGCTCCTGGTAACCACCATTTTACTCTGTTTCTACAAGTTCAGCTTTTAAAAATTCCACATCTATGATATATTATATGGTATTTGAAGAAACAGTTATTTTAGTTGTAACAAAAGCCAAGAAAAACACACATACCCATACATTCACACACAGACACACACATGAAACACCTAGAGAATATTGAGCTCAGAGATATGTGAGCTATTTATGTACTTTCTAAGATAAACTAGTGACAAAATGTATAGGTGGATAATAAACTGAAGTGACTTGAATAACATAGTGAAGTATCTTTTTAGTTTTACCTGTTAATTAATAAATAATCAAAATTTAAAGATGTCTACTAAAAGTACTTTGGTACTAATTAATTAAATTATTTGGTCATATACATATGGTCTGTCCGTAAAAAATTTCTAACCATTGTTAATATAATGAGAATGGTTTGTGTGACATCAGTGTAACCTGGCAGCTAAGGAGAGTGGACTGGAATGCATACACATGAACAATGACAACTTCACTGTACTAGTCAGTGGGGGCGGTAGACACTGTTGAGTGAGCGTGTGTACTGTGTGACCATCACATTCAAAATGACTGAGCAAGTAGAGAAATGAATTTGCATGAAATTTTGCATTAAGCTTGAACATTCCTCTGTGGAAAGTATTTGGATGATTCAGAAGTCTGCAACTATGGGCAACTGGTGATTGGCAGTTTCATCATGACTGTGCTCTCTCATGTGTCATGCCTTGTGCAGTTTTTAGTGAAATGTCAAATCAACCAGGTGACTCAGTCTCCCTATAGTTCATATTTGTTGCCCTGCAACTTATGGCTTTTCCAAAACTAAAATCACCTTTGAAAAGGAAGAAATTTCAGACCAACAATGAGATCCAAGAAAATATGATAGGGCAGCTGATGGTGATTGGAAGAATTGTGTGAGGTCCCCAGGTGTTTACTTTGAAGGGGACTGAGGTGCCATTGTCCTGTGTACAATGTTTCTTGGATCTTGTATTTTCTTCAATAAATGCCTTTATTTTGCATATTATATGGATGAATACTTTCTGGACAGACGTGTGTGTGTGTGTGTGTGTGTGTGTGTGTGTGTGTGTGTGTGATTAGTTTCTGATAATAATTAGATGGAAGGAGCATGTATCTAGCACAAATACTCCTAATTCATGTTAATAACCCCACTTCATATCTATAAGATATGTAAATTCATATAATACACATAATAGGCAGAGCTTGCATCAGACCAATCTAACACAATTTGAAATAATTAAGAAGCAAGTTAAAAAATGAGTCAGTTCCAATACATTTTTCAGTGTAACAGTGGCATAGTAGCTTTGAAAAATCCCAGTAATTCATATTACTTTTCATTTATCTATCTGCTTATTAAAATGTAAGCATTCTTTGTTTGGGGAAAGGGAGTTACAGGCAGAAAACGGTAACAGAGATGTTATAGGCAGCTTTTATTTTCAAAAATAATTTTTAATACAGAGGGGAAAAGAAACAGTCTGGAAAGTATGGGCTTCTTTTGAAGAAACCAGAATTTAAAAAAAAATAAAAAATAAAAATAAAGACCCTGGCTAGCTAGCTCAGTTGGTTAGAAGGTCATCAAAAATGCCAACATTAAGGGTTCAATCCACATCAGGGCACATACAAGAAACAACCAGTAAATGCATAAATAAATGGAACCACACAGTGATGTTTCTCTCTCAAATCAATAAAAATTAATAAATAAAGATTTGTGGTCATCTAAATCAGAGTAAAGAGAATGCAGAAATGACCTAAGGGAATGTTCCTGGCATGCAGAGATGATGACTCCTTTGAGGATGCAGCAGATGAACTGGAAGCCAGGGAGAAAAAGAGACTTGAGATGATCACATCTCTACAAAAGTTATTTTGGTTATTTTAGTTGTAACAAAAGCCAAGAAAAACACACACATACACATACACTGCATCCTAGAGCTGCAAAGTAGACTCTCTTTGCTTCCAGAAGCCCCTAAAAGAGAAGCCATGCACACTGGAGAAGTAATTGTTGGCCTGAGTGACAGGGAATGGAGGCATCACTCCCTGGCAAAGGACTCTCTAACAGAGGAGCCCCTAAATCAGAGCCTAGAGGGGGAGGTGGCTTTGTCTCACAAGGCAGAGCTGCCATCACAGTTTGAGGACAGAGCTGGAAGGCACGTGGGTGTGAGGGCCTGGGTTATGCCATAAATGGAGGGAGCTGCCCAACAAGTGTGCTATCATTGTGCTTTGATCTCTTTGAAGGAACAGGTCACATGTTACACATATCACAATAACCAAATAGCAGGTGGTATTGGAACAGGTAAAGCATTGTATCAATGATAAACTATAAGAATTTCTCTGAGTCATGTGGATCTAGTCCTTATGACATTGGCTTGTTGAATTGTTATTGTTGGTTCAATAGGATCATAGGTAGCCACAGATCTATAGTGAGCCCATGGAGGGTCAATCATAACTAATTTCTGTCCACTGCATCAAAGAACAAAAGAGTATCATAAGAGCTGTTAAAAATCTTATATGATTCACAATATAAATCTTTACAAGGCTATATGTAATGTAAGAGTGACCTTTAACAGATTATTCATGTTTAAGGACCATGTATTTGTATTATATGTATTATTCGTTGTTTTGAGACATTTGCAGTTTAATGAAAGCAAATATTTATTTAAACTTATAATTCTACATTTACCACTTACTACAATTCCTCATACTTATTTAGTTTTGAATAGGCAAAATATATAAGGTACAAATTTCAAAAGGTGCAAAACGTATACAGTGAAAAATAATACTCCCACGTTCCTAAATTTTCATCTGGTTTCTCTTACCAAAGACAGATTCTTGTGCCTCTTTTTACTCATATGCCTTTCAAATCAACCTAATTTAATCTGGATTCTGCATCTATCATTCCACAGGATAAATAACCTGATGTAAGTCACCAAGACACTAACTTAAATACATGTTTAAAATCTACCTTGCCCTGGACCTCTTGATAGCAATTAATGTTGGTTCTTGGTTTCCTTGGCATGCTTATCTTCTATTCGTTGGAGGAGGTTTGAAGTACTGAAGGCTTGGTCTTGGGACTTCTTCCTTAGGTAAAATCATCCACATTTGCAAATTCAATTATTATCAGATATAGATGACTTACATTTTAAATTCATGTTTGGATCTATATATCCAACTTTTCACTGGAATCTTTCTCTGGGATAGCCTCAAGTCACCTTAAAATCATGTATTGTACAAAATTGAAGTCAAGGTTTCTTCTCCCAACCTGATCTTCCAGTTTTCACATCTCAGTGTCAATCCTTAGAGCAATTTTGAATGCTTCTTTTTTCTTTGTCTCATTATATCCAATTCCTTAGTAATATGTAGTTCTTTTTTTTCCCCATAATATTGATTGTCCTTCTTTCTTTTCTATATTCAACCATGATTACATTGTCCACGTTGCCTTCCTCTTACACCTGGGTTACTTCAGTAGCCTCCCTACTATTCTACTTATGCATGCTTTGAGCTCTACTAATATTTAATATACATATTTTAAGGTGGTGTTTTTTGTATTACAAACCTGATCACCTCACCCTTCCTCCTTAAAATTTTTATATTTTAATATTTTCCTTTTGTCTTGAAAATGAAGTTAGTGCTCCCTAAAATAGCTTATGAGACTCTGCATGATCAAGCCCTTGCATATAAAATCACTTCCAGCCAACGAAACAACTTTGTGCAAATCAGAACAAGGTGCCTCTTCTGAAAGATATATTGCTCTTGTAGTTTCTTACTATGATTCAAGGTAGAATTTTTTGTTTGTTTGTTCCCTGATAACACTTGATTGAATATCATCTGATGCTGGAAGACCTCTCCTATTGCCAGCTTATGTATGGAGCTCTGTGTATTCAATTTATCCCTTAGGGAGAACTGAAAATCCTAGATTCTCAAGTGTAAACACAGTTGCAGTTTCTTTATGGTTAATAAGGATTTGACTTTATTTACAACTTCAGCTCTGAGTACCCTTCTTATATTTGACTCTTAGAAATTTTATGCCATTTTCTCCCAGAAATCAGCAATTTTAAAATATCCTGTAATATTATAAAATATTCTGTAATAGTTTATACAGCATTTGTATTATCAGTTGCTTTCTTGTCTTTCTGGATAAATCCTGCTTGAATATGATGCATCATATACTTAATGTACTTTTGGATTTGTTTTTAAAATATTTCATTTCATATATTTCACCTAAATAGATAGGTGTAATTAACTTACTTTATTTAATTTTTCTTATACATTTTTGGAATAAACATCGTATTTGTGTTGTAAAATTGGTTAGTTAGCTTCCACCCCTCCACATGGTCTAGAAGAACTATTTTAAACCGTTTTCATCTTATGACAGACATAAACTAACTACTAAAATTTTGTGTCACATCAAAAATATATTTTTGGCCTATTTGACAAAAAAATAGGTATAATTTTGATTCCTTCACACCAGATGGTTATAGTGTTGTGTTGGCTGTTGTCATTTTATTATTTGACAAACTAAGGGAAAAAAGCTCAGAGCCTCTGACTAAATAGTCAGGTATTGTGTATTTAAAAAAATTTTTGTAGCACACTGATTGAAACAATTGCTGATCTAGAATAATTTATATGAGCTGGAATATCAGATCCTTGAGGTACAGAAGAGTATGCATCAGTAAGGATATCTCTTTGTTGAACTTTTGATAAGGCCATGTAGGCTTTCTATGTGTAGATTTTTGGCTATAGAGTATTTCAATGGCTACTAATGTTATGACTAATTAATGTTACATAACTGAAGTTATAATATATTCATGTTACTTCTACTTTTGTTACTTCTTTTTTGGGGGGTAATTGCATTATAATACATTTGAATTTTCTGAAAATTAACCTATTTGAGTAGACTATTATCTTTATCAAGGATTGTTCAGTTTTTTCTTTTTTTAAAAGTATATTTTATTGATTATGTTGTTACAGTAGTCCCAATTTTTTCCTTTGCTCCCCTCCACCCAGTACCCCCCTTTCCTCTAGCAATCCCACCTTCCTTAGTTCATGTCGATGGGTTGTGCATATGGTTCTTTGGCTTCACCCTTTCCTATATAATTCTTAACTTCCTCCTATTTTGTACCAACCAGTTATGCTTCTTAATCCCTGTTCCCCATTTCTTTCCCTTCTCCCTCTCAGCTGATAACCCCACTAATGGTCCTCATACCTCAGATTCTATTCCTATTCTGGTTTGCTTAGTTGAATTTTGTAGTTATTTTTTAGATTCTGTTGTTGATTGTTTTGAGTTTGTTGTCATTTTAATGTTCATAATTTTTATCTTCTTTATGTTAAATAAATCTCTTTGACATTTCATATAATAAGGGCTTGGTGATGACGAACTCCTTCTTTAGCTTTACCTTTTCTGGGAAGCACTTCATCTGCCTCTCCATTCCAAATAATAGCTTTGCTGGATAGAGTAATTTTGGTTTTAGGTCCTTGTTTTTCATTACACTGAATACTTCTTGTCAGTCCCTTCTTGCCTGCAAAGTTTCTTTTGAGAAATCAGCTGACAATCTTATAGGCACCCCTTTGTAGGTAACTCTCTGCTTTTCTCTTTCTGCTTTTAAGATTCTCTCTTTATCTTAACCTTTGGCATTTTAATTATGATGGTCTTGGTGTGATCCTCCTTGGATCTAGCTTGTTTGGAACTCTCTGTGCTCCCTGCAGTTGTGTGTCTATTTACTTCACCAAATTTGGGAAGTAACCTTCATTATTTTTTTCACATAAGCTTTTGATTTCTTGTTCTTCCTCTTCTTCTTCCAGCACCCCTATGATTCAGATATTGGCACATTTAAAGTTGTCCCAGAGGTTCCTAAACCTCTTCTCATTTTTTAAAATTCTTGTTTCCTCATTCTGTACTGATTGACTACTTTTTTCTTCCTTATGTTCCAAATCATTGATTTGAACCCCAGTTTCCTTCCCTTCACCATTGGTTTTGTGTGGATTTTTTTTGTTTGTTTCATTTAGCATAGCCTTCACTTCTTTCCTTATGCATTTGCCATACTTAAGCAAATATGTCAAGCCTGTGAGCATCTTTATGACCAGTGTTAGGGTGGCTACTCCCTCATCTATTAAGTCGGCTATCTTCTCATTGCTTAGTTCTCCCACTGGAACCTTAATCTGTTCCCTCTTTTGGGCCATACTTCTCTGTCTCCTCATCTTGATAGGCTCTTATGTTTGTTTGCCTCTGTGTCTTAGGTAGAGCTGTTGTACCCATTATATTGTAAGGAGCGGAGCCTTAGGTATTTGTCAGTATGGGGGACCTGTTTCACCACATAGTGGCACTGTTTGGTGGAGGGATCTCAGAGGGAACAATGCCACCTGCTCAGCACTCGCCCCTTTTCCAGGCAATTCTCCCACTTCCATATGAGACTCGCACCTAGCTATTGCTCTGGTCATTGTTCCCAGAGTGGGTGGGACTATAAACATTCTAGGACCATGGGGGCCCTTTAAACAAGTATACTCTACTGAGAGGCTGGCAGTTTTTTCCTCTGCCCAACCCCCACTAGTTTGCACAATCAGAAGCAAAGAGGCTTTATTTTCACAAGTACTGGAACCATGAGCTGTGTGGTCTGGTCTGGTGCTGGGAGCATTCCCCAGGTGTCCCTTCCAACTTTCTAAAACATGTGACTGTGCTTTCTGCTGGCCTGGCACTGCTGCCACTGCCGCCATGCCACCATCATACCACATCCTTTCCACCCCAGCTCTGCCCCTCCTACCTTTCTGAATGAGTATTTATTCTTTTTTTTTTTTTAGTATTTATTCTTTATATCTCTGTTAGTTGGACTCTCATGAAGATCAATTTTCTGAAACTTCTGGTTGTCTCTAGTTTTGAGGTCATTGTATTCCCTCTTAGTTGTAGAGGGACATGCAGCATGTCTGTCTATGCCTCCATCTTTGCTGTGAGTCTCTTTTGTTACTTCTACCTTTAGCCAAGATGGGGTAACAGAGACTGAATTTACTCTCCAGCCAGAAAAACTAATATACTGAACAAAATATATGAAGTTGTACTTTCTCGATAGTGAACATTAGGCAATAAAGGACATCCTGAGAGATGGGGATAAACCTGGGAACCTTATAATATCATAATTTATTGATGAAGAAAGTTTCCTGAGCCTAGCACATGCAAGGGTAACCCAAGTTAAACGAGGTGGTAAGTCAGACTCGAGGAGACAGAATTTGGAAACCAGAAACAAGGATGGGTAGAGTTCACAGGGAAGAGTACTGGAGTCAGTTGCACACAGAGGTGATATTACTATCTCTTCTGGCACTATTAAAAGGACAACAAGGGAATATTATGAATTATTTTATACCAATCAAAAAACAGACTAAATGGTTAAATTCCTTGAAAGCTACAAAAAGTTCACTGATGAATAGATAATCTCATTAACCTTATGCCTATTAAGTAAATTTAACATAATTTTAAAATGTCTTTGAATAAAAACTTTAGCCCCATATGACTTCATTGATAAATCTGTGAAACGCTGGAGGAACTATTGCCAAATATACACAAATGTTTCTGAAAAAGTAAAGAAGGAAGAATATAGTGCCACTGTTTTATGAGGTCAGATTGAGAATGATACTTTATTTTTCTTTTCTGATTTAGAATGCATTTTGGGATTTATCAATATCCTTATAAAGATAACTACTACCACAGAATTTTACTGTCACTGTTCTCGTTATAACTGTGCTTGGTAGTTTGTTTTCATGATATAATGCTCTTAGGATTTTATTTTAAATAGACCAAATGGCTCCCTCATTTGATAATTTTTGCAAAAGAGAATTGCATCATTATGGGTTTGAATTTAAATATCTTTTATTGCATAAAGTGATTTGAATTTTTAAAGCCTTTTAAAATATTGATTATTTCTACTATTTGTGACAACCACGATGAAACCCTATACATTATATCACAAAGATTTGCAATATTGAAAAGAGTTAAAATTATTTTCTTTTTTTAAGTATATTTTATTGATTATATTGTTACAATAGTTCCAATTTTTTCCCCTTTGATCCCCTCCACCCAGCACCCCCCTTCCCCAACAATCCCCTCCCCAAGTACATGCCCATGGCTCACCCTTTCATATATTCTTCTTCTTTTTTTTAAATAATTAATTAATTAGTTAAATATTTTAACAATAAAAAATAACAATCCCTCCCTCTCAGACTTAAGACCCTTTACAATCTTATAAAGGACAATGGACGAAGGTCTCGAGCTCCTCTAGCTGCTTCAAGCTGGACATGGTCATTGTCCTACCTACCCTTGGGTCAAGAAATCCCTAATAAGAGTGGGAGTGTGGAGGGGAGGGTGGCCTTCCCACAAGGGGAAGGATCGTGCAGACTCCAGGTTGGTTGGCTGTCTCAGGACAACGGCATGCTTGGTTTAACAGGCTGGCATCCTTGTTGTATTCTGGGGGCAACAGGGTTAAAGGACATCATTCAATCCGTAACCACTAGATGATAAAACATAGGTATTAATTTTTCAATGTCCCACATTAGGGAAAAGAAGGGTTTCTTTGGAGGAAGGTATGCCAGGTACATCTCACCTGTCCAAAACCCTTTTGCCCATTATACTTAGTTTGGACTGAGGGAAATATTTTAGGTTTCCCCCCTCTCAGGCCTCTGGGCTCTTTCTGTCCAAGCCATTAGGATAGAAAAGAGAAACCAGTTTTAAAGTGAAGCCCACAGATCACCCCGTTCTTCACCAACCCAGCCACTTAGTTCAGCCAAACCATTGAGTCTCAGGAGGCAGCAATGCAGACAGGATTAAGTGAGGCCTATACGTACAGACAATCACTCAGGTAATAAGATCGTAGGCTTATGCCCTTTGAAAACAGAAAACACATGTGAATTTATGTAACATAACCCACACACAAGTTTATAGATCTGTAGGACTGTCTTATCAGAAAGACATCCAGTTGCAAGGCATTTGACACTCTTCTCACCTGTAAATTAAACATCTTTGATAATGCCACAGACAGTTTAACTTTCAAATGAAAACAAATTTTAAATGAAAAGAAACTTTAAAGACGGTTAGCTGCACTACTTTATAGTACCACTGGGCATTGTGATCTTCCTTGAATCGTGATTTTTCTCCCTAAGATTACCCTCCTTGTCATTAAAGGGACTGCATTAAGTTCATTTTTAATTTATCCTGTTCATTTGCATAAGCATAACAAGAGCAGTAAATGATTACTTATGATCTTTAGTTCTGCTTTGCTGGAACTTACACAAGGAACATTTAGGGTGACCTTCAGTCTGCCCTTCAGGGCACAGAAGTTGAGCCACATACCTGGCATTCAGCCTTGCCTGTAAACACCTGTCTTTTCCAGGTCCTCCTGGTTTTCCATTGTGCCTTAAGGTCCCTTCTAGCCATCTTTCAGGAAAACAACCTTTGTTCCTTCCCTGGAAAGATTGCTATGGACCGCTCATCCATCCAAGGCACCAGGCCTTTCATCTCGTGGACTTTTATTACCTTGAAAAGTCAGTCCCAGTTGCTCAGAGCTTTTTGGTAACAACCAAAGCCCAATCATGTCTCCTTTAGGCATGACATTCCAGTCAAAGTCTTAGTCAAAAAATCGTTATTAACAACTGGTCTCATTAGTTTTATGCAAAGAAACTTAGGTCATTACTTACTTCTTTAGAATGCCAAATTCTGGAGGGATCAGATAGGGAGAAAATATATACAGTGTGAAGGAAAATCCTTGTCCTTCTAATATTCACTGAACTTGCATTTCTATTCTTTATATTTTTATTTTTTCCCCACACTAAAAATTTTTCTGTTTGTTTTTCCATTACAGTTGTCTCACTTTTTTCCCCCTCTTGCTTCTCTGTACCCTGTCCCTCCCTTCTCCCACATTCAGTCCCCACCCAGTTGTCCATGTCCATGGGTCATTTATACATGTTCTTTGACTAGACCCTTCCCCTTCTTACCACCTCTCTCCCTGCCATCTCCCCCTTTGTTACTGTTAGTTTATTCCTCGTTTACATACCTCTGTTTCAATTTTGCTCATTTGTTTGTGTTGTTCATTAGTTTCCTTTAACAGGTGATAGCATAAGGTAATTTTCTTTTGTTGCCTGGCTTATTTTGCTAAGCATAATTCTCTCTAGTTCCAATCATGTTGTTGCAAATGGTAGAAGTTCCTTCTTTCTTTCAGTACTTATTCATTGTCATTTTCCCCCTTTGTACTCGTGTTCCTCTCTGTCTTTCTCTGTTTCTTTATCTTCTTAAAGCAGACCCTTTAGCATCTCTTGCAATACTGGTTTGGTGGAGATGTATTCTTTTAGCCTTCTTTTGTCTTGGAAACTCCTTATTTCACCTTCCATTTTGAATGAGAGCCTTGCTGGGTAGAGTATTCTTGGTTGTAGGCCTTTGTTTTTCATTACTTGGAATATATTTTACCATTCCCTTCTGGCTTGTAGTGTTTCTGCTGAGAAATCTGATGATAGCCTTATTGGAGCTCCCTTGTATGTTATTAGTTGTTTCTCTCTTGCTGTTTTTAGGATTCTCTCTTTGTCCTTGAATGTTGGCATTTTAATTATGGTGTTTCTTGAAGTGGGTCTGTTGGGGTTCATCTTCATTGGGACCCTCTGTGCTTCCTGGACTTGCATGATTCTTTCTCTCTTCATGTTAGGGAAGTTTTCTGTCATTAGTTTTTCAAAGAGGTTTTCTATTCCTTGCTCTTCTTCTTCTCCTTCTGGAATTCCTATGATAGGGATATTATTACGTTTCATGTTGTCCTGCAGCTGTCTTAGAGCCTCTTCAGTCTTGTTCAGTCTTTTTTCATTTTGTTGCACTGTCTGTGAGTTTTTGTCTGCATTGTCCTCCAGCTTGCCGATCCGATTTTCTGCTTCCTCTAGCCTGTTTTTAATTCCTTCTACTGTGTTCTTCAATTCAGAGATCGTATTCTTCATTTCCTCCTGACTCTTATTGATAGCTTCCATATCCTTTTTGATGCTGGTATAATTCTCAGTAAGTTCCTTATAGTTCTTCTGGAGTTCACTGTAGTTTTTCTGGAGTTCTTTGTAGTTTTCGCTGAGCTCATTGAGCTTCTCCATAATACATGCTTTCAATTCCATATCTGATAGTTGGCTCCCCTCTATTTCATTTAGCACTCTTTCTGGGGACTCTACCTTTCCTTTCGATGGGGGGTTGTTTCTCTGTCTCCCCATTTTTGTGACTCCTATTGTCTGTTGGTCCTTCTTAGAATGATCTGCACTTCCTGGGTCTGCCCCTGGTGGCGTCAGATCCTGTACCAGTCTGGGCCTAGGCAGCCTATTGGAGACTTCCAGGGATCTACTGCCTTTGTCTGTCTCCTTTAGTTGATAATCTATTCAATCTGTGATTAGCCGTCAGGCTTAAAGACCGTGGGTGTGGCAGCTTAATTCCTATAGGCAGGGCCTTTGCTTCCCCTCAGGCTGACATCACTTGGCCGGGAATGGTCTGCCTGCAGTGTGGGGATGAGTCAGCACTGGGACCCAGCCGGCCGCTTCCCCAGCTCTCCCCTCAAACCCACCGCACTAAACTCTCCCCAAGCATTTCCAGTCCTCTCCGTCTTCCCTCTGCTTGTGCCCAGGGTAAGTGGGGGCCAAAATATTTTCATATGTGATCCGCTTAAGAGCTCTTTTTCTCCAGCTGTTTCTCTCCGGCTAGCAAGAAACCCTGTGGCTTTTCACTTTTCTCAGCTGGATACTATTTTACTTTCCACTCTGTTGCTGTAGGCTGGGGAGCCCGGCTGGGGTTTGGACCCTGCCCTTCTCAGGGGGAACCCCCGGCTGCTGAGCTGTTTCTCAGTCCCTCAGCTGTCACCCGTGTGAGCCCAGCCAGCCCTTCCGCGTCTCCGCACTCCCTACCGGTCAAGTTGTGATGTAGCGGCCTTTTTTGTCTCTCCGTGGTTATAAGACTTCTCTCCAGCTGGTGTTCGGTTGGTTATTCCAGATGATTTCTCCAAAATTACATTGTAAATCCAAACTAGTTCTGGGAGGAAGTTAGTGTAGCTTCCACTTACTCCTCCGCCATCTTGTTTCTTCCAAAATTATTTTCTTGTTTATTTAAGTAAATTATGTAACATTTTGATATTTCTAAGCTAGTTTAAAACTGGTAATTTTTTTGTTTCTCACTTTTTTATAATATTAAGATATTCCATAAGTATTAGTTAAAATATATAAAATAAGGTAATGTTTTTCTAAATTGTTGTTTTTTAAAATTATAACTCAGATGATTTACAAAAGGTATAGATACATAATTTATTCTTTTTTATTAAAAAAATAACAGCAAGTGTATCAATACTTGTAGAAGTCTCTTTTGGATAATTGTAAGACATAGAATTATAGAGAGAGTGAGAAAATTGACATACATACCAATACTTATCATGAAAACTCTATTCTGTATGACACAGGATTATGACAGACACATGTTGTTTCCATATCTTGGCAACTGTGAATATAACTGCAATGAACATGGGAGTACAGATAGCTCTTCAAGATAATTATTTTATTTCTTTTAGATATATACCCCAAAGTAGGATTGCTAGCTCACATGGTAATTTTAATTGTAGTTTCATTAGAATTTTCATGCTATTTTTCATAGTGACTGTACCAGTTTACATTCTTACTAACAGTGTACAAATATTTCCTTTTCTTTACATCTTAGCCATCTATTTTTTAAAATAATAGCCATCCTATCAGGTGTGAGGTTATATCTCATTGTGGTTTTTAATTTGCATTTCCCTGATGATTAGTGATGTTGATCACATTTTAAATATACCTGCTGGCCATTTGTATGTCTTTTTTGGGAAATGTCTGTTCAGGTTCTTAGACAATTTTTTTATTTGGGTTATTTTTATTTATTATTATTATTTTTATATTGAGCTATATGAGTTCCTTGTATATTTTGGATATTAAACCCTTATCAGATATGTGGTTTGCAGATATTTTTCCCATTCCATAGGTTGCATTTTTATTTTGTTAATGGTTTCATTTCCTATGCAGAATCTTTTAAGTTTAATATAGTCTCACTTGTTTATTTTTGCTTTCGTTGCCTTTGCTTTATATGTCAAACCTAAACAAAAAACAACTTTGCCAAGATTGATGTCAAGTAGCTTATCCTCTATATTTTCTTCTAGGAGTTTTATGGCTTCAGGTCTTACACATTCAAGTCTATAATCCACTTGAGTTGATTTTTGTGTATGATGTAAGAGCAGGGTTCAGTTTCATTCTTTTCCATGTGGCTATCCTGTTTTCCCAATGCCATTTATTGAAGAGACTATCTTTTTCCCATTGTATGCTATTGGCTCCTTTGTCATAAATTAATTAAGCATATCCATATGGCATATTATTTGTGATTTTAAGCCTTATATTAGGATATTTTATTGGTATTTTATTTTTAATTTAAGTTTAATAGAGATAAGTTATATATCTGAAATGACATAGCTGAAAGTTTGGAAAATAAAGTTGTATCTAGGAATGGTAACTGGATGCAAATATTTTAAAATTGTTTTTAACATAAAGTTTATTAGATCTTCAAATGTAGACTTTGAGACTTAATGTTATAGTTTCTTCAATAGCACAGTGAACCAGGATCTGGGGAGCCTTTATGTTGCTTTTAGAAACCAATTATTGATGCCCTTTTTTTCTAGAACTATTTAAATACATATTTAATTCTTTATTTCATCCATCAAGATATAATTTAAATAAAATGTGGAATTTGAAAAAATTAAACTTTTAAAAATGTAAACAATTTTTAAAAGTTATAAAATTGTGGTCTAAAAAAATTCGTGTTCTTAGGTATCATTTATAAATTGTAGATTTTGATTGAAATAATTTTTCATATTACAATTACAAATTTTAAGAGGCAAACAAGAAAATAGAAAACAAAAACAGAATGCTACTTAGAATAGAAAAGCCATGCCATTTCAAATATTTAAGTACTTTTAAAACCATAAGGGGATTCTCTTCTCAAGAAAACCACTAAAGTAGAGATAAATTGCTGTGCTAAGATTATTTATAGTTCAAGCCCTCACATTTATCAGAAATAAATAATTACTTATTAAAATTCACATAAGTATATATTTTTAAAATAATCAATCTCAAATACAATCCACTACATAAACAGGTAAAATCAATGATGACTTGTGTAGAAAAATTATGAAGCATTTTAATATAAATATGAAGAAAAAATACAGCCTATAAACCACTCAAACTATCTGACTGTCATGGATGTCATGTGATGAATCAAATCAGAAAAACCAAAATCTCAACTATCATCAAATTGTTTTTATAACTACCAAATTGCAACAAATTAAAAGTGTTCTGTTTTATGTTATTATCTTTGTACGTCAGATAGAACAAAAAAAAATACCAATCATTCATGTAGAAATCATCTTTAGTCAAGACTTTCTTTTGATTTCTGTTTAAAGTTTTTCCAATTCTATTATCTAAATTAAATTTCACAAAATACCTGATAAATATGAGTTGTATAGATTATTTGATAAATTGTGTATTTTATGTGTTTACTAGTTTTACATTTGTATTATGGTTTGAAAATCTTTTTGCTAATGTTGAATTTAATTGATGAGATATTTCTAATATTCTTTGGTACTAAGTTAATTCAGACCATTTTTCTGATTAAAATCTTTTGTGCATTTAATTTGTAAATGCTTTCTTAAAAATTAGCAAGCAGTTAAAATGACATATGCTCTTCTCATTACACAGTAGGCATCTCTCATAATGATAACAGGTGAATATCTCCTGAATAAGATTTTATACCTTACTTGAAGAAAAGTGTTTAATTTCATGTTTTTATAAATGGGGAATAAGAAGAAATGTAATGTTCTACTTAACCATTGTGTGTATTTGAAATAGTATTACTTTATCAATTTTATTTGTATAGTCATTTATAAATGTCAACATTTAGAATTATCACAATAAAATAGTATATTTTTTATGGTCATACAGTTTTGGGCAGTGTCTGTATTTTCTTCTGTTGGAGTTACTATATATATTTTTTATTTAATAAGTATTTTCTTTATGTTTATTTTTCTGTAAGGTTGTTATTTTAAAAATTAAATTCACAAAAGCATTTCAGTCAGAATCATTCAATACAAGCTGGTCATGACAGCTCCCAAAATAGGCTATTTTGTATGTCAAGCAGTTCAATACAGAGACATTATATTTTGAAAACTGAGCTAAATAAAACAACAGATTTGCAAATGCAGTGAAATAGTTTTGAAAATGAAAAAGTTTATTTTAATATCTGAGTCAGAAGAGCTCATTAACAAAATGCACATTTAATTATGCATTTTGAGCAATATTGTACACAAAATGGAAAGATAGTAAATCTTATTACTAGTCTACAGATGTTTTGTGTAATTTTTAAACTGTACACAAAAATTGATGGTGCTTCTTTGTCTATAAGCCATCTGGTGATATTTTATTAAGACATGTGTCTGTTTTTTATAGAAGGTATAGTGAAATCAGAATAGGTTTAACTTAAATGAAAACTGAAGAAATTGAGTTTCATAAAAATTTCAGGAATAGCATAAGGAAATATAAATTTTCTAGCTGAAATACATTTCTTTTTTTTCCTCACCAAATCTTTCATTGCCCTGATCCTGTATTACTTTGCATTTGCAGAACTGCAGGTACTGAATCATTCTATTTTAAAATTTTAATGTAGCTCTGCTACTTGGCAACTTCTAAAAGCTTGAGTGATCTAGGAGAAGTGAAAACTTTTGAAAATATAGTGGTTTATTGAGGGAAACATTAATTATATGCTATATGAAAAAAGAGAATTTAGCTAGTAGATCTTTTAAGTTATCTGTTTCTCATCTCAGATCTAAAATATAAATCACTCAATTTCTAAAAGGCATTTGATGCTGAAGCTCAAGGCTGTTGAAACTCCTGGTTTATCCTTTGTTGCCTCTGATTATGCCTTTTCCCAGTGTGATCTATGACCTTGTTATGAATTGAATGTTGTGTCCCCTCAAAATTTGTATGTGAACACATTAGCGACAACTAAGAAGGAATACAACTACTGCAAAACCAGAAATAACCAGAAGTTACACAAAATAAAGCTACATGGAAGTCCAAAATATGAAGTTATAAAGAACTGGTGCTTGTTCAGATGGGTAGGAGGGGCAAAGCTGGGGTGGAGAGGTCAAGCTGTGCTGGTGGCGGCAGCTGTGGCAACACCAGTGGGACAGCAGTAAGCACAGACACCTGTATTTAAGGGGAGGCTAGAAGCACCTGGGGAACACCCCCAGTTGCAGACCAAACTCATCAGCTTGCGATTTCAACGCTGGGGAAGGCAGACCTCCATTGCCTTGGACTGAGAGAGCTGGGGGTCATGGGGATGGAGGAAGAGGCTCCCAGTCTCTCAGTGGAGAGTGAATGGCAGGAATCTACCTTGGACACCTGCCACACCACACAAAACACCACAGTGTGGTAAGAAGGGTCACCTGGTAGTGATGGGTGCACAGGGCTCTGCCCCCTGTAGCATAGAAGGTGTCACAGTCTTGCCCAGGAAGCAAAGATAAACACAAAACAGTCAGGATGGCACAGATTATGATAGAGATCCCAGTGACAGAGCTGACCAGACAACAAATATCTAATCTAATGAAGCAGCAGATAGGAAATCTTTCTGAGGCTCAGTTCAGTGCTTTGGTTATAAAAATGTTTACAGACCTAACAGCAGATCTTAAACAAGGCAGAGAAGGAACGAAGGCTAGTCCTGCTGAAATGAACAAAAACACATACAAAACTAGCGGTGAGGGCAAGAAAACCAGGGATCAAATTAACAAATTGGAACATAGAGAAGGAACAAACAGTCATCCAGTGCAGAAAGAGGAAACAAGAAGTGAGGAAAATGAGGAGAGGCTCAGAAACCTATGGGACAGCTATAAGCAGGTCAACATCCAAATCATAGGGCTGCCAGAAGGTGAAGAAGAACTAGAAATTGAAAAATTATGTGAAAAAATAATGAAGCAGTACTTCCCTAACTTGGGGAAGGAAATAGACTTACAGGTCCAGGAAGCACAGAGAGTTCCAAAAAAAAACTGGACCCAGGGAGAACCACGCCAAGATACATTATAATCAAAATGTCAAAAATTAAGGATAAAGAGAGAATCTTAAAAGCAGCAAGAGAAAAGAAGAGAATTATATACAAAGGAATCCCAATAAGACTATCAGCTGATTTCTCAAAAGAAACTCTGTAGGTAAGAGGAGACTGACAAGAAATATTCAAAGTAATGAAAAGCAAAAACCTACAACCATGATGACTCTATCCAGTGAAGTTGTCATTCAGAATAGAAGGGCAGAGAAAGCGCTTCCAGGACAAAGTCAGACTAAAGGAGTCCATCAGATCCAAACCACTGTTATATGAAATGTTAATGAGACTTGTTTACGAGAAAGAGGACCAAAACTATAAACATTAAAATGAAAACTGTATCACAACAACCAACAACAGAAGCTAGGGAATTGAAACAAAGACAAACTAAGTAGGCAACGAGAGTGAAAAAAGAAATGTAGGTATGGGGAATATTTTGGTGAGAAATCAACATGGAGGGGGAAGAGAGGAATGGAAGGGAAATGGCACAGGAATTAAGAAGCATAGTAGGAGGGAGTGGAGTAGATAGGAAGATGTTGAGAAGAACTATATGCACAACCAATGGGCATGGACTAAGGGGGTGCAGAACTGGAGGGTGAGGGGCCACTGGGTAGAGGTGAACAAAGGGAAAAGAAATTGGGCCAACTGTAACAACATAATCAATAAAGTATACTAAAAAAAAAAAATTAGCCCATGTTGTGATAGTGTTAGGAAGTGGGACATTTGAGAGATAATTAGATAAGATCATGAAGGTAGAGTCCTCATGAATGCTTTTCTAAGTGTCATAAATTAGTTTCTTTTCTCTTTCAGCTCTCCACCATGTGAGGAAACAATGAAAAGTCTGAATTCCAGAAGAGGAATCTTGCCAGAATGTGACATTCTGGCACTCTGATTTTGGAATGCCAGCCTCTAACACTGAGAAATAAATTTATGTTGTTATTGTAAGCCACCCAGTGTATGGCACTTTGTTCTAGCAGCCTAGATTGAGTTAGAGAGAAATTGGCAGTGAGAATGTGCTGCTGCTGTAACAAATACCTAAAAATAGGGAGAAGGCTTTGGACCTAGGTAATGGGCAGATGAGAAAAATTTTGAGGTGCATGCCAGAAATATGAATGTTTAGGATGATTCTGGTGAAGTTTCAGAAAAAAGAAAAGAGTAGTGTAATGAAAGCTTCAATCTTTTTGGAGAATACATAAATAACCATGAACAAAGTATTCATAGAAATATGGATGGTAAAGGCCATTCTCATGAGTTCTCAGACAGAAATGAGGAAGGTGTTACTGGAAACTAGAGGGAAAGCAACCCTTGTTATAAAGTGGCAAAGAAATGGGATGGATTTTGTTTGTGTTCTAGTGTTGTGGAAGATAGAACTGACGAGTAATGAAATTGGATATTTAGCTGAAGAGATTTCTAAGCAAAGTGTTGAAAGTGAAGCTTTGTTCTTCCTGACTACTTATAGTAAAATGCAAAAGGAGAGCAATGGCTTAATGATGAAAATGTTAAGCAAAAAGGAAGCAGAACTTAAACATTTGGAAAATTATCACCCTATCCTTATTTTTAAAAATGAGAAAACCAAGATGCTGCTAAGCAACTGTTTGATAAGATTACTATGGATCAGCCATCTCAGCAGAAGCCAGGAACAGTTATTCAAGACCATGGAAGAATGACCCTGAAGGCAGGTCAGAGATCATTAGGGCTGCCCTCCCATCACAGGTCCAGAGTGCATGGGTTTGCTGGGGATGGCTGCTCCCACCTGGGTTTCAAAGGTTGTGGCCACCAACAAAGCCATAGGCTTAGGACTCCAGCTCAAGAGAGTTACAGGTGCCTGGCAGAAAGTTGACATGAGGCCAGTCTGCCAAACTGTGGAAATTACTTTATCACCCCCGTGGGTAAAATATGGCGTCAAAAATATTCCCGACCCTTAAAAGCTCATGAACTTTGCCTTGATAGCTTTGGACTTGCTTGGAACCCATCACTTTTCTTCTTCCCTATTTCTCCCTGAGGTATCTGAGTGTCTGTCTTATGCCTGATCTACTGTAATTGAAATGCAGGTTTAGCTGCCTGCTGCCATAAAAGCCAAATTTGTGAAACAGGTGCTGGTGCAAAAGGAAACAGGTTTATTTAGGTTCCATAACCTGAGAGAATGGTGGACTCCAACTCAAAGACCATTCCTCCTTCCTGCTTGACCCCAAAGTGCCTATAAGAATAGGGAGGGGAGGGCTTTTTATCTATTCTATTATCTTTTCTAGATTTTTGCAGCTGAATGTAAGAATCTCCCCCCTGCATCAATCTTGGCCAATGGGGGAGACTCCCCAGGCTTACCTGATTGTCTATGATATTAGGTTCAGTGGGGAGGGGGGCTTCAGGATCTGCCATTAGGAAGCCTGGAGATGCTGCAGCACTCATTTCACCTCCTGATATTGGACACAGCATCCTCACAACTGGGAAAGCTGGTTGGAGGACGCTGGTCACCCCTGCATTCATTCCAGCGCAGTCCACCCGTCGAAGTGGGCAGCTGGCCTGTGCTCACCCTGCCACCAGCTGCCTGCAGTCTGACTGACTGCCTACAGTAACACTATCATTGTATTTTCAAAACACATAACTTGTCTGGTTTCACTGATTCACAGATGGAAAGGAATTTTGCCTCTCGATCTTGAGAGTCTCATTCATATTTGATTTAGGTCTTTACAAGAGACATTGGACTTTAGACTTCAGAGTTGATGCTGGAATGAGTTAAGGCTTTTGGGAGTTTGGGGGCTAGAATAAATGTATTTTGCATGCAATAAGGGCATAAATTTTAGGGAGACAGTGATAGAATGTTATGGACTGAATGTTTGTGTTCCTTTCCAATTCAGATGTTGAAATACCACAGCTCAATGAGACAATGTTGGACCTTTGGAAGGTCATCAATGGGAGTAGTGTTTTTTTTAAGAGTTAGAGTGAACCTGTTTTTCTTCTCTTTCTGCCATCTGAGGATACAGTAAGATGTCAGTAGCCTGCAGTCCAGAAGAGGGCCCTAACCATAGCTGACAATGCTGGCGCCCTAATTTAGGAATTCCAGCCTTCAGAACTATGAGAAATAAATTTTTGTTGTTTATAAGCCACATAGCCTATGATACTTTGTTACACTAACCAGAACTAAGATAGTATTTTTGTGCAAATACTCTTGCTGGACACACCAGATGAGGGAGCTAACATGCATATGAATGTGATCAATGGGGTTCAGAAGTCTTTGGCAAGTAAAAACAGAAGAGAGACCTTTTGGTAAGTAAAAATAGAAGAGAGAAGGTTTGTCCTCTGGAAGGAGGCCAGAGAGTGGCCATATCAGTCTAAGAATAACTTATTTCACATAGTCTCAGGAAGCTGCATTTAGTAACCTGTGTGGTTTTATTATTAAGGAGGTCTCCATCTCCATGACTGAGGGTTGTGAGAAGGAAGCAGGTAGCTTGCATGTGTTTTATTGGCTGACACATCCAAAGCAGTACTCCTATGCTTTAAGAGCTTCTGACTTAATTTAGCCTTAGTCAAGAGAAGAAAATATAAGTGATGGTAGACAGTGAGAAAAGTAATTTATCTCTTTGAGAGTTCAAATTAATCTCAGAAAGAATTTGTAGTTCAGTTTCCATTAACTGTAGTAGCAAGGAGTGTTGGCCCTTCATCAGTAGGCCAGTTGGTAAGAGGAACAGATCAATGGTACTGATTTTCATTTAATCATAACTTGAAATAAAAATCTTCAAGTGCATCTGGAGAAATAATTATCTTAATTTGGGGACGGAAGATGGAGATGGGAAATGGCTGATAAGAACAAGGTAGCATATCTAAGACCAATCCAAGCAACTGGGATTCAGAATAGGAGTTAACCTCCTTCATTATGAAACTGGACTAAAGCCAGGAAACCAATCTTACCTATATCACTGATGCCTATGACTCGAATTAGAAAAAAAGAGTGTTCAAGTGGTTATGGGCTGCTGGATACTGGTCTTATAAGAATCAATTTCACTCTAGAACCCACTTAGTAATTCATAACATAGTTACAGGCTTGGTGAGGACTGGCTCAGACTTTGGTGAGGGTGATTCTTCACATATAAAATCTGATAACTGGAAAAAAATAGAGAAGGAAGACTTGGCACCTGGCACTTTTCATCTTATGATTAAAAACTTCAACAAATTTTAAATCCACTTATACCAGCTCCAAATATATTTGAGAATGAGAAATATTCTGATGATCCCAGAACATCATAAAACCACAAATAAATATTTACTACAATACCCTCAGCTTTTTTATTGCTTAAGGATAGTATCTAACCAAGCTAAATAAATGCCTGAAGCAGTTATGATTTAGTTTAGTAAGAAGTTAACAAACTGGATTTTTAAATCCAACTCAGAAGTTATTTGAAGAGTTAATACTTGAGTTGGATTTGAATATCACCAATTCTTGTAAAAACATTTTCATAAATTCTTTCCCCTGTGGATTGTTCTTATCCGTGGGTACTTATCATGTTTTAAAAGTTTGATTTGCACAGGTGTCTCATTCTGATTGGTCCCTGGCCAAAGACTGAAAGTTACTCCCATCTTGTGCATTAGTGGACATGAGGTTGACCAAATATAGTTAGCTCTGCCTAATTCCTGTATATAACACATGATTTCTTAGTACCTATTATATTTCAGAGACTGTATAATGCTATAAATATAAGTAAATAAGAAACAATCATATAATCTAGTGAAAGAGCTTGGCAAGTATACAAATAATGAGTGTAATAAGTACTAATTGAGGCACAAACAGAGTGCATTAGGAACCTTATCTGGCCTCCTCTCTCACCCCCGGACTAGATTAGATATCTCAAATAGGAAGTGGTTGAATTTGAAAGTCTGGCCAAGTAAATGATGTCTAAGCCAAAAGCTGGAACAAAGCAGGACTTGGATAGGTAAGGGAGAGGCTGTGGAGTGGAAAATCATCTCATGGTGAAAGAATAGCAAATGTTAATTCCCAGTAGCATTAGAGAACCTGCTCTATTTAGAAATTATTGCATATTTCTGTACTGTTGAAAGATAGTGTAAGGAGACAAGCATAGAGTGGTAAGTAGAAAGATGAGCTTAGTTAATAAATGGATGTCTGTTTAAGAATATGTGTATAGCTGGAATTCCCTCTTTCATTTTAATAAGTGGGGCTTAGAAGAGTTCTGGTGGCTGCATAAACCTAATCCATAACATATGTAACCCACATGCCTGAGAAACTTTCTGCTTAAGTGCTGGTTTCTACTCTTCTGCTCCTCTTGGACAGAAACCTATCCTCACTTCTATGTGGCCTGATTCATCGCCATCTGACCCTCTTCCCTGGTTTTCACATTTCTCTAAATTTGGTTGGTGTATTAGGGTTTTCCAGAGAAACAGAACCGATAGATATCTAGAAAGAGATTTGTTATGAGAGATTGGCTCATGTGACTATGGAGGTTGAGAGACTTGATGCTATGCTATCTTTAAGCTGGAGGCCTGGGAGAGTCAGTGGTGTAGTTCATGTCCAATCTGGGAGGCCTGAGAACCACGGAAGCCAATGACATAAGCCCTCGTCTGAGTTTGAAGGCCTGATTCAAATCATAATCTTTTTCAGAAAGACCTCCACAGATAGATCCAGAAATAATACTTTAACTGCTCTCTGGGCCTCTCATAGCCCCATCAAATTGATATAATTTTTTTCTCAATTACAGTTAACATTCATTCATTTAAGTTGCACAGTTAACCATTGCAAATAGACACTGTTCCCTAATGCTTTCTAGCATTGTCTCTTCTGGACTGCATCAAGACCATCTTGAACATAAATATCTATTAGAATTAGATTTCCCACTTATTTTTTGAAGAATATTAATTTATTATGAGAAATAAGACTTTCATGATAAAATATGTCAAGAAAGTGCTGTGTAGGGAAACACCTCTTCCATGAAGCCTTCCTGGACTTGCTCATATTGATGTAAGCCACATAGGCAAGGGCTTAAACCAGGGTTAATCCAACTCTTGACAGAATATCTCGCAATCTTTCTGAAACATGAAAAATGAGAGACTTGGGACTTCTGGCAAAGATGGAGACCTAGACAGACACAATGCATCTCCCTCCGCAACTAAGAAGGAATACAACTATCTCAAAACTAGAGACAACTAGAAGTTCCAGAAAATCCAGCTGCATGTAAGTCCAACAAACAAAGATATAAAAAAGAAATACTCATCCAGACAGGTAGGAGGGGTGGAGCTGGGGCAGAGAGGAGGCAGTGTGGTGGTGGCGGCAGCAGACTGAAAAAAAGCGCAGTCACGCATTTTTAAAAGTTGGGAGGGACATCTGCGAAGCACTCCCAGTACCAGACTAGACCACACCGCTCACAGGCCCAGCACCAGAGAAAATGAAGCCTCATTGTTTCTGACTGGGCAAACCAGTGGGGGTTGGGGCGGAGGAAGAAACTGCCTGTCTCTCAGCAGAGACCACTTGTTTAAAGGACCCCCATAGTCCTAGAACATCCGCAGACCCACCTACTCTGGGAATGACAGCAAGGACAGCGGCTAGAGAGGCACCAGTCCCATAGAGAAGTGGGAGAAGTGACTGGAAAAGGGGCAAGTGCTGAGCAAGCAACATTGTTCCCTCTCAGACCCCTCCCCCAGATACAGCACCATGATGTGGTGAAACAGGTCGCCCTCTACTGATGAATACCTAAGGTTTCACCCCTTACAATGTAACAGGAGTGACAGCTCTACCTAAGACACAGAGGCAAAAAAAATATAGTATCCTGTCAAGATGAAGAGACAGAGAAGTATGGCCCAAAAGAGGGAACAGATCAAAGTTCCAGTGGGAGAACTAAGCGATGAGGAGATAACCAACCTAACAGGTGCAGAGTTCAAAACACCAGTGATAAAGATGCTCATACACTTGACAGATATTCTTAAGTACAGCAAATGCATAAGGGAAGAAGTGAAGGCTATGCTAAATGAAACAAAGGAAAATCCACACAAAACCAATAGTGAAGGGAAGGAAACCGGGGTTCAGACCAATGATTTGGAACATAAGGAAGAAAAAAAAAACAGTCAACCAGTACAGAATGAGGAAACAAGAATTGAAAAAAATGAGGAGAAGCTTAGGAACCTCTGGGACAACTTTAAACATGCCAACATCTAAATCATAAGGGTGCCAGAAGGAGAAGAGGAAGAGCAAGAAATCAAAAGCTTATGTGAAAAAATAATGAAGGAAAACTCTCCAAATTTGGTGAATGAAATAGACATACAAGACCAGAAAGCAAAGAGAGTCCCAAACAAGTTGGACCTGAACAGGATTACACCAAGACACATTATAATTAAAATACCAAAGGTTAAAGATAAAGAGAATCTTAAGAGCAGCAAGGGAAAAGCAGAGAGTTTCCTCCAAAGGGGTGTCTTTAAGACTATCAGTTGATTTCTCAAAAGGAACTGCAGGCAAGAAGGGACTGGCAAAAAGTATTCAAGGTGATGAAAAGCAAGGACTTAAACCAAGATTACTCTATCCAGCAAAGTTATCACTTATAATGAAAGGGCAGATGAAGTGCTTCCCAGACAAGGTAAAGCTAAAGGAGTTCATCATCATCAAGCTATTATTACATGAAATGTCAAAGTGATTTACTTAAGAAAAAGATCAAATTTATGAACATTAAAGTGGCAACAAACTCACAACTATCAACAACTGAATCTAAAAAATAGAAACAAAATCCAAATAAACAAACCAGAATGGGAACAGAATCATAGGTATGGGGAACATTTGGAGGTTTATCATCTGGGAGGGGAAAGGGGGAGAAATAGGGAAATGGTGCAGGGATTAAGAAGCATAATTTTTTGTTACAAAATAGACAGGGGAAAGTTAAGAATAATATAGTAAAGGGTGAAGCCAAAGAACTTATATGCATGATCCATGGACATGAACTAAGAGGGGTGGGATTGCTGGAGGGAAGTAGGGTACTGGGCAGAGGGGCGCAAAGGGAAGAAAAAATTGGGACTACTCTAACAACATAATCAATAAAATACACTTAAAAAATGCTGTGAAGGGCATTTTGGGGCAAATTGGGAAATCTGAAAGTGGACTGAAAAAAAAATAATGAGAAACTTATATGATGCTACTACAAGGTCATCTCCTATTTGTTTTCCTGTCTCCTCCAAGGGGGCTATCATGACATAGTTTCTTATGACCTCTGGGTTCTAAAGAGGATTAGAGCTTAGGCTCTCTGCCCTACGCCCTTGGAATAGAGCTGCAGAATATAAAATCACTGAGCTGCTGTCTAGAATTTACTCTTCAACAATGCAGTATATCATAATTCACTGTAGTTATCCAGCCCCTTTTGTTTCTGTATGGGACAGGGACTACAGGAAGCTGGCACCTTTGGCCAATCTTACTTTCACTATGTAAATAATAAACTGAGTCTAAAAACATGTTGCATATCTCTACCAGTCAAATTAGTCAAATCTTGCCTTGCCTTGTCTTCTATGGGTGTTGACCAATTGTAGCCAATGGGAACCTCTTGGAAACTCATAAAGTAGGATCTTCCAGGATTTCAATAGTCCAAGAGTAAAGACATCTGTTTAATTTTGTTCAATTCAGTGTGTCCTAATTTATTTAAACACAAAGTTTTGTTTCTCCTACAAAATCCCTACTAAAACCACATGGAACATATTCTCCAAATCAGTTATCCTTTTGAGAGGATTTTCACCATACATTGCATGAATCATTTATTAAAAAAATTAATACATATTTTTATTTTTCAAAGACTCTCTTTTACTATCTGAAGGGAGTATCTCTCATTTTCTTTTTTTTTCACTTTATTTTTTTATTTTTTATTTTTTATTTTTTATTTTCTATTTATTTTTTATTTTATTTTTTGTTTTTTTCAATCACAGTTGTCCCACTTTTTCCCCATTGCTACCCCCTACCCAGCCCACCCCTTCTCCCACAATCATATTCCTCCCCGTTGTCCATGTCCATGAGTCATTTATACACATTTCTTGACTAAATCCTTCCCTTACTTAACCCCCTTCTCTCCTTCCCCCTCCCCCCTATTGACTGTTATTCTGCTCCTTGTTCTATTTAGTTCATTTGTTTATGTTTTTCTTTAGTCTCCTGTATTAGGTGATTCATATGATCTTTTTCTTTCTTTGCCTGGCTTATTTCACTAAGCATAATTCTCTCTGGTTCTATCCATGTTGTCGCAAATGGCAGGAGTTCCTTCTTTCTCTCTGCTGCACAGTATTCCATTGTGTAAATGTATCAGTTTTTTGATCCACTCATCTACAGATGGGCACTTAGGCTGTTTCAAGCACTTAGCTATTGTGAACAGTGCTGCTATGAACATAGGGGTGCATAAATTCTTTTGAATTAATTAGGGTTTTAGGATTTTTTGGGCATAATCCTAGCAGTAGAATTGCTGGTTCAAAAGGCAGTTTAATTTTTAGTTTTTTGAGGTAATTCCATACTGTTTTCCATAGCGGCTGCACCAGTCTGCATGCCCACCAACAGTGCAGTAGGGCTCCCGTTTCTCCACATCTTCGCCAGCACTTGTTGTTTGTTGATTTGTTGATGATGGCCATTCTGACAGGTATAAAGTGGTATCTCATTGTGGTTTTTATTTGCATCTCTCTGATGGCTAGTGATGCTTAACATTTTTTCATGTGTCTATGGACCTTCTGCCTGTACTCTTCAGAGAAGTGTTTGTTCAGGTCCTTTGCCCATTTTTTAATTGGGTTGTCTGTTTTCTTGATGTTGAGTCGTATAAGCTTTTTATATATTTTGGAGATGCTTAAGCATCTTGGCGCAAGAACACGTAAGGACGCTGTGAGGGGACCTGCAGAACTCAGGTCGTGTCTTTGCAACTTTGATTCCCTTTTCTCAGCCTACAGTTATTTCAAAGTTAAAAGTGTTTTATGTAGTATGTAAACGTGCAGCTGAATAGGGTGGTCCTGGTTGCAGGTTATATCTTTGTTTGCTGGACTTCCATGCACTTTGATTTTCTGGAACTTATGGTTGTTTCTAGTTTTGAGGTAATTGTATTCCTTCTTAGTTGTGGAGGGAGACGCTGCATGTCTGTCTATGCCTCCATCTTGGCCAGAAGTCCTCCTAGTGAATATTTTAATTGAATTATTATATTCTTCAATTCCTGAAGTTCTGTTTTTTAAGATATTTTCATTTTGTTCATGCATCATTTTCCTGATTTTCCTTAGTTGTCTGTTTTCTCTCGAAGTTCATTGAACTTATTTAAGATGGTCGTTTTTATTTTTGTCTCATAATTATTAGGTCTTCATTTCTTTAAGGTTGTTTCTGTGTTGGCTTAGGGGAGGGGCTCTCATGGGTGAAATAATTTTTTAACCATTTTAATGTAGCTGGTTTTGGCTTTGCACTTTCCTGGGATATTATGACTTTTTAACTGGTTTCTGGAGTTCTCTTAAAGCGTTTTTAGACAGTATATTGTTAAGTTCGTGTCTCTGTGGAAGAACAAAGTGTGGGGCTTCCTATTTTTCTAAAGGATTGGGCTGGCCTGGCAGAGGGTCCCTGGTTTATTCTTTGGGTGTTCTAGAGGGAACAGGCTATGAGGCAGAAGCCTGTCATTCTTCCAAAGTTGTGTAGTTTTTGTATTTTATGCTGTTTTAGTTTGTAACTAGCCCTATAGAAATAAGGTGATTAAAACAGGGGGAAATGATAGCAGGGCCCAGGTGTTAGAGTTTAGCCTTAAGTAATTGAAGCTGTGACTGGATAGACTTTCTTTATCACCAAACCTTTGCTTCTGGAATTTTGCCTAGAGGGTGGCGGCAGGCAGCAGGACCCCAAATTGCTTTTCGGCAGCATAACTACTATTGAATCAAGATTAAAGCATTTCCATCTCCCTAAAAATTATCCTGTGTCTTGTTGTATCATCCTTTCCTCTAGCCCCATAGCCCAAGGCAACCAGTGATCTACTTTCTGTCTCTATAATTTTGCATTTTCTAGAACTTCATGTAGACTTTTATGCTTTGCTTCTTTCACTTAGCGTAATGCTTTTTGAGATTCATTTGTGTTGTTTTGTGTATCAGTATTTTGATCTTTTTTATTGCTGTGGATGTCTGTGACGCGATATTCTAGCGTCCGCATCGTTTAGAGCTGCGACTCAGAACATGGCGCATTCCTAGAAGCCGCTTTCGGCATCAGTGGGCGGCGGCGCGTGGACTTGCAAGCGTGGGGCGCGGGACCAACCGATGCCACTTTGTGTTGGACAGTGGAAGCTGGAGAGCCGGGCTATTCGGACTGAGCCAATTGGTTTCCATGGATCTCAATAGTGCCAGCACTGTTGTTCTTCAAGTCTTAACTCAGGCCACCAGTCAGGATACTGCTGTGTTAAAGCCAGCTGAGGAGCAGTTGAAACAGTGGGAAACACAGCCAAGTTTTTATTCAGTGTTGCTGGTAAGTTGCTTAAAAATAGTTATTATTTTTAATAAAATGAGACACTATTCTATTGTTTTAAAAACCTACTTGTGTTGGTGGTTTACTTAGTGAAACTGATTCAAATGTTTGGCTGCCATTGCACTGCCATTTACTAATTCGAGGCATGGCACTTGGAGGACATTTAAGAGATGTTTATTGTTGGGTGAGTATACCCAAGCAGGGTATTGGTAGTATCTGCTTAGAAGGTTACACTGCCAGTTTTCTATTTTAGCCTGTAAATGCTGCCCTCAAGACTGTAAAGGAGGAAAGAGGAAGGACATCTCTAAAATCAGAGAAGGAAAACTCTGACTCCAAAAAACCTCCGCTGCCTTGCGGCATACCTCTTCAGGGGAAAGGCTAAGGGAGTAAACCCCGACAGAAAATCCGGAGCCGGAGTCCCTAAGGCGGTTTGACATTGTAGTCAACACTGGCAACTCCTGCGGCGCACCTGAAGCCAAGCTGTATTGACTTTGTCTTTCCCTTGGACCCTTCAGCTGCGAAGAGAGGGGGGGTCTGCTGCATGGGCAACAGCAGACCCTCCATATCACCCTGCCCAGGCTCTGTAGCTTCAGTTTCACTTGAGAGGACACTCCAGCGTCATCGCAAGATGTCGACTCAACACGGGAGGAGACAGATACCGGTTATAAGCTCATCCGACTGGCGAAGGAAACGAGCGCCAGGGGTCTCCTCTGATGGTGGGAGAGGTCATCGCACCTCACTGGACAGCTACCGTCTCGCCATGGCTCGCCTGCCCCACTGGGTGCGTGGGGATCAGAGAGGCGCCTCTCGAAAAGTGGGCCACAAAACACCCGCACCAGTTAATTCCAAGCAAACAACAAGAAAGAAGCCTCCGGCTCTTCGCCTCGCTAGCTGGAACATCAGGACCATGTGCCCCGGACTTACTGCAGACCTTCCGTGGATCAAGGGTGCCAGGAAAACCGCTGTCATCGATAGGGAACTGGCACGACTAAACATTGACATTGCGGCTCTACAGGAGACCCGGTTGGCCGACAACGGAACTATCAGAGAAACCAACTACACCTTCTACTGGCAAGGGAAGTCTCCGGACCAACCAAGACAGCACGGTGTTGGGTTCGCTGTGAAGAACATGCTTGTTAACTCCATAGAGCCACCCACAGGAGGCACAGAGAGATTACTTACCCTCCGATTGTCAACAACTTTCGGCCCAGTCAGCATTCTTAGCGCGTATGCCCCAACCCTCTGCGCCACCACCGAAGAGAAAGAACAGTTCTACCATGCACTGGACGAAGCGTTATCCAAGATCCCCAGAAGTAACGCTCTCTATCTCCTTGGAGACTTCAACGCAAGAGTAGGAGCCGACCACATGGCCTGGCCCACCTGCCTTGGAAACTTTGGGAGAGGAAAGATCAATGAGAATGGTCAGCGACTGCTTGAGCTTTCGTGTCACCACGGCCTGTGCGTGACAAACACATTCTTCAAGTGCAAAGAGATCCACCAGGTGTCATGGAGGCACCCCCGCTCCCGCCATTGGCACCAGCTTGACCTCGTCATCACCAGAAGAACGGATATTGGCAGCACCCTCCTCACCCGCAGCTACCACAGTGCAGACTGCGACACGGACCATGCCCTCGTGGTAAGCAAGGTGCGCATAATGCCGAAGAGGTTGCACCACTCCAAGATGAAGGGTCGCCCACGCATCAACACCAGTTGTGCCAGCAACCCAGTTAAGACCCAGCAATTCATCAACAAGATGGAAGATGCACTCGGCGAGGGAGTGGCGGCAGATGACATTATCGAATCCAATTGGCCACGTCTCCGCGACGCCATATACAACTCCGCCATTATTGCTTATGGGAAGAAAGAGCGGAAGAACGCTGACTGGTATGAGGCTCACTGGGAAGAAATGGAACCCGTGATTGAGGCTAAGAGGAAGGCCCTACTGGCTTACAAGGTCACGCTCACTCCCAGTACACTTCAAGCTCTACGGGCTGCCAGGAACAAAGTCCAGAAGACCGCCCGCCACTGTGCCAACACCTATTGGCTAAACCTGTGCAGAAGCATTCAGGAAGCCGCTGATATAGGCAACGCACGAGGAATGTATGAGGGTATCAAGAAGGCAACAGGCCCAATCCCCTCCAAGATCGCCCCCCTTAAGTCCAAGACAGGTGAGGTCATCACTGACCAGGAACAGCAAATGCGGCGGTGGACCGAGCACTACCTCGAGCTGTACGCAACGAAGAACACTGTAACAGACACTGCTCTTAACGCCATCCCAGACCTACCAGTCATGGAGGAGCTAGACACCCCACCTACTGCGGCAGAGCTCGGCAAAGCCATCGACCGCCTTGCTTGCGGGAAAGCACCAGGAAGCGACGGAATCCCTCCAGAAATCCTAAAGAGCGGGAAACCAGTCCTGCTACAGCCGCTCCACCATCTACTCTGTCGCTGCTGGAAGGAGGGTTACATCCCACAGGATATGAGAGACGCCAACATTATCACCATGTATAAGAACAAAGGAGACCGCAGCGACTGCAACAACTACCGGGGCATCTCTCTCCTCAGCGTCGTCGGCAAAGTATTCGCCCGGGTCGCTCTTGCCCGCCTGCAGACCCTTGCTTCCCGCGTCTACCCAGAGTCCCAGTGTGGCTTCAGAGCTGGCCGATCAACAGTGGACATGATCTTCTCCCTACGCCAGCTGCAGGAGAAGTGTCACGAGCAGCATAAACCACTCTACCTCGCCTTTATTGACCTCACGAAGGCGCTTGATCTGGTCAGTCGAAGCGGACTCTTCAGCTTGCTACGGAAGATTGGCTGTCCACCACATCTGCTTGCTGTGGTCATGTCCTTTCACGACAACATGCACAGCACGGTGTCCTACAACGGCGCAACCTCTGAGGCCTTCCCAGTCAGCAGCGGAGTAAAGCAGGGCTGCGTCCTCGCGCCTACGCTGTTCGGAATCTTCTTCTCCATGCTCCTCCAATACGCCTTTAAGGACTGCAGCGAGGGTGTCTTCATTCACACCAGATCCGATGGCAAGCTCTACAACCTGGCCCGTCTACGAGCCAAGACCAAAGTCAAAGAGGTGCTCATCCGTGAGATGCTCTTCGCCGACGACGCAGCTTTGACATCATACTCCGAAGAGGGACTCCAGCAGCTAGTCACTTGCCTTTCCCACGCATGCAAGGAGTTCGGACTAGCCATCAGCCTGACGAAGACGAATGTTATGGCTCAAGGCACGGGGACTCCCCCATGCATCACCATCGACGGATACACCCTGGAGGTTGTCAACGACTTCACTTACCTCGGGTCCACCATCTCGAGCTCTCTGTCAGTCGACTTGGAGGTCAACCGGAGAATCGCCAGGGCAGCCACAGTTATGGCCAGACTGAACCGGCGAGCGTGGAACAATTCCAGCCTCACTGAGAAAACCAGACTGCGCATCTACCAAGCCTGCGTACTCAGCACTCTCCTCTATGGCAGCGAGACGTGGACCACCTATGCAAGGCACGAAAGGAAACTCAACAGCTTCCACATGAGGTGCCTGCGACGCGTCCTGCATGTCGCCTGGCAGGATAAGGTCCCCAACACCGAGGTGCTGAAGCGAGCCAATATGAGCAGTTTGCATGCAGTTCTTAGCGAGAGACGCCTCAGGTGGCTCGGCCATGTCAAAAGAATGGATGCAGGCCATATCCCCAAAGACCTCCTCTACGGCGAGCTAGCAGAAGGCAAGAGGATGACAGGGCGCCCAAAACTGCGGTTCAAAGACATCTGCAAAAAGGACATGACACAATGCTCCATCAATCTCAACACATGGGAAGTTCAAGCAGACGACCGCCTAGCCTGGAGGCTCGCGGTCAGGCAAGGTACGTCACGCGCGGAGGCTGCGCGCAACGAGGAGGCGGTCCAGAAAAGATCGAGGCGGAAGCAGCGTCAACAGCAGCAACAACGGCCATCTGCCTTCACCTGTACCAAGTGCGGCAGGGATTGTCACTCCCGAATCGGACTGCACAGCCATTCTCGGCGGTGCAAATAGACTCTCAAGAAGCTACGCCATCGTCTCTCGAGACGGACGGCTGCCGACGACGACGACGATATTTTGGAGATCAGTCCCCTGTCTGAGATATCATTGGCAAATATGTTTTCCCATATGGTTGTTTTCCTTTTCATCTTGCTGATGTTTTCTTTTGCTGAGCAGAAACTCTTTAGTTTGATGTAGTCCCATTTGTTTATTTTTTCCTTTATTTCTATTGCCTTAGGAGATGTATCCATGTAAATATTGTTACGTGGGATATCTGAAATTTTCCTGCCTATGTTTTCCTCTAGGACTTCTATGGTGTCATGGCTTACATTTAAGTCTTTGGTCCATCTTGAGTTTATTAGGTGTGTGGTGTAAGTTGATGGTCTAGTTTCATTTTTTTGCAAGTCCCTGTCCAGTTCTCCCAGCACCATTTGTTGAAGAGGTTCTTTTCACTCCATTTTATGTTCCTTCCTCCTTTATCAAATATTAGTTGACTGTATAGTCCTGGATTTATTTCTGGACTCTTTATTCTGTTCCACTGATCTATATGTCTGTTCTTATGCCAGTACCAGACTGTTTTGATCACAGTGGCTTTGTAGTATTATTTGATATCTGGTATTGTGATTCCTCCTGCTGTGTTCTTCTGTCTCAAGATTTCTTTTGCTATTAGGGGTCTTTTTTGGTTCCATATGAATTTTTGAAGTATTTGTTCTAGGTCTGTGAAATATGTCATTGGTATTTTAATAGGGATTGCATGGAATCTGTAAATTGCTTTGGGTAGTATGGCCATTTTGATGATGTTGATTCTTCCCATCCAAGAACATGGTATTTGCTTCCATTTATTTGTATCTTCCTTAATTTCTTTCTTCAATGTTACATAATTTTCAGAGTACATGTCTTTTATCTCTTTGGTTAAGTTTATTTTTAGCTACTTTATTTTTCTTTTGTTATAGTAAATGGTATTTTCTTTTTTGTTTGTCTCTGATATTTTATTGTTGGTGTACAGAAATGCCTTAGATTTCTGTATATTTATTTTGTACACTGCTATTTTTCCAAATTTGCTTATTATATCAAGTAGTTTTTTAGTGGAGTTTATAGGGTTTCTAAGTATACTATCATGTCATCTGCATATAATGATAGTTTTACTTCTTCTTTCCCAATTTGGATGCCTTTTATTTCTTTTTCTTGTTTTATTGCTATGGCTAGGACTTCCAACACTATGTTGAATAGGAGTGGAGAGAGTGGACATCATTGTCTTGTTCCTGATTTCAGGGGGAATGCTTTCAGTTTTTGTCTGTTAAGTATGATGTTGGCTTCAGGTTTCTCATATATAGTCTTAATTATGTTAAGGTATGCTCCCTCTATTCCCATTTTGTTGAATGTTTTCATCGTAAATGGGTGTTGTATTTATCAAATGCTTTTTCTGTATCTATTGATATGATCATGTGATTTTTGTCTTTCATTTTGTTTAGGTGATGTATTATATTTATTGATTTGTGAATGTTAAACCATCCTTGCAACCCTAGGATGAATCCCACTTGATTGGGGTGTATGATCTTTTTAATGTATTTCTGGATCCTGTTTGCCAATATTTTGTTGAGGATTTTAGCATCTATGTTCATCAGTGATATCGGCCTGTAGTTTTCTTTCTTTGTTGTGTCTTGACCTGGTTTTGGAATTCGGGTAATACTGGCTTTATAGAAAGAGTTTGGGATTTTTTTCTCTTTTTGGATTTTTTGGAATAGTTTGAGGAAGGTAAGAGTTAGTTCTTCCCTAAGTGTTTTGTAAAATTTACCCGTGAAGCCATCCGGTCCAGGGCTTTTGTGTGCAGGGAGATTTTTGATTACTGTTTCAATTTCCTTCCTTGTTATTTGTCTTTTGAGACTTTCTACTTCTTCTTGATTCAGTTTTGGAAGGTTATATGTTTCTAGAAATTTGTCCATTTCTTCTAGGTTGTCAAATTTCTTGCCATACAGTTGTTTGTAGTAATTTCTTAAAATCCTTTGTATTTCTGTGGTATCAGTTGTGATTTCTCCTCTTTCATTTCTAATTTTGTTTATTTGGGTCTTCTCTCTTTTTTTATTGATGAGCCTGGCTAAAGCCTTGTGGATTTTGTTTACATTTTCAAAGAATTAGCTCCTAGTTTTGTTGATCTTTTGAATTCTTTATTTAGTCTCTATGTCATTTAATTCTGCTCTGATCTTGATGGTTTCCTTCCTTCTTTTTGCCATAGGCTTTGTTGTTGTTCTAGATCTTGTAGCTTTAGGGGTAGATTTTTTATTTATCCTTTTCAGATATGCCTGTATTGCTATGAACTTCCCTCTCAGGACTGCTTTTGCTGTGTCCCATAGGTTTTGGGCTATTGTGTGTTCATTATCATTAGTTTCCAGAAACTTCCTGATTTCTTCTTTGATGTCATTTTTAATCCATTCATTATTTAATAGCATGTTATTCATTCTCCATGAGTTTGGATGTCTTTGATTTTTTTCTTTGAAGTTGATTTTTAGTTTCAAGGCATTGTAGTCTGAAAAGATGCTTGATATAATTTCAATGTTCTTGAATTTGTTGAGGCTTGTTTTGTGTCCTATCATGTGGTCTATCTTTGAAAATGTCCCATGTGCATTTGAAAAGGATGTATATTTTGCTTATTTGGGGTGAAAAGTTCTATATATACATCAGTTAAGTACATGTGGTTTAGTATGCTGTTCAATGCCTGTATATCCTTGGTGTTTCTTTGCTTCAAAGATCTGTCTGTTGTTGATAATGGAGTGTTAAAGTCCCTTACTGTGAGTGTGTTGCTGTTAATATCCTTCTTGTGGTTTTCTAGTATTTTCTTTATGTATTTGAGTGCTCCTATGTTGGGTGCATATATGTTCATCAGTGTTATATCTTCTTGATGGGTTGTTCCTTTAAGCATTATGAAATTTCCTTGTCTCTTTTTTTTTGCCCTTGATTTGAAATACATTTTGTCTGATATGAGTACTGCCACCCCAGCTTTTTTTTCAGGTCCATTTGCTTGGAATACTTTTTTATATCCCTTTACTTTCGGTCTGTGTAAATCTTTTGTTTTGAGGTGTGTTTCTTGTAGACAGCAAATATGTGGGCCCTGTTTTCTTATCCATTTCGCTACCCTATGTCTTTTAATTGAAGCATTTAATCCATTTACATTTAAGGTTATTATTGACATGTATTTATTCATTTCCGTTTGTACCTGTGTTCCTCTCCTTCTCCTTTTTTCTTCTTTTTCTTAAATAATTCCCTTTAGCATGTCTTGCAATGCTGGTTTGGTGGGGATGTATTCTTTTTCTTTCTTTGTCTGAGAAACTCCTTATTTCACCTTCCATGTTGAATGAGAGCCTTGCTGGGTAGAGTATTCTTGGTTGTATGCCTTTGTTTTTCACTGATTGAAATATTTTGACCATTCCGTTCTGGCTTGTAGTGTTTCTGTTGAGAAATTGGTCGATAGCCTTATTGGAGCTCCCTTGTATATTATTTGCTGTTTTTCTCTTGCTGATCTTAGGATTCTCTCTTTGTCTTTGAATGTTTCCATTTTATTTATGATGTGCCTTGGAGTGGGCCTTTTGGGTTTCCTCTTCATTGGGACTCTGTGCTTCTTGGACTTGCATGACTTTTTCTCTCATTAGATTATGAAAATTTTCTGTCATTATTTCTCCTATCAGCTTCTCTATCCCTTGTCTTCTTCTTCTCCCTCTTTTATTCCAATGACCTGGATATTATTTTATCTCATGTTATCCTGTAATTCCCTTAGACCTTCTTCATACTTTTTCAATCTTTTTTCATTTTGTTGTATTGTCTGGAACTTTTTTTCTACATTGTCCTCTAACTCACTGATCTGATCCTCTGCTTCGTTTAGCCTGTTTTTGATTGATTCTATTGTGTTTTTCTGTTTAGAGATTGTATTCTTCATTTCTTCCTGTTCTTATTAATAGTTTCTATGTCCTTTTCTATGCTGATGTAGTTCTCTGTAAGTTCTCTGTAATTTTCTTGGAGCTGTTGGTAGCTTTCTTGGATGTTGTCATAGTTATTTTTGAGGTTGTTGAGTACATTGAGCTTCCTCACCACCATTATTTTGAATTCCATATCTGACATTTGGGTTATGTCTATTCCATATACCTCTCTTTCTGGGAATTCCTCTTTTCATTTCATTGGGAGGTCGTTTCTGTGTCTTACCATGTTGGATTCTTCTTGTTTGTTTTTGTTTTTTGGATTTGTTTGCTTTGATTTTCCTCCTTTGAGGTGTGAGATTCTTTACAGGAGAACTGGGGGTTTCAGTGGTGCAGTCTCTTTGATCTCCTGAGCCTGATGTTCTTGGGGTACCTTTTATATCGTTTGTTTATGCTGTCTGGTTATATTTCAGATGCTCTTTGGTGGGACCTTCCCTCTGGCTAGTGGATTGAGAGTCACTCTGTCCACCTTGTCTTCAGTTCTATTGTGGAGATGTTGTCTCTCTGTCCATATCCCATGCTTTTCACAATGGGTGCAAGCAGACAACACTGCTACTTACTCCACTGCCATCTTCCTTCTCAGTTTCTGAAGTAAATATCTGTATTTAATTTAGTGTCAGGATTTTTGTAAATACTCAGCAAAACTATATCATCTTGAGCAAAATGTTACAGGTTTTTCTCCCATTGATATTTCTAAGTCTCAAAATCACAACGCAAATTTGGATATTTAATATTCATTGAAATTGAGGCACTTGGTATTTCTACACAAACTATGCTTCTTTAGAGATAGTTTCACCAAGGGTACTCCTATTTAAAATATTAGGTTAGCACAGGGAGGGCAAGACTTATGCTATTATGTAGACACATCCTATACCTCCAAATTCCTAAATTTTCTTTTCTAGTACAAGATTACAAAACATTATCTATTTAACCAATACATTTGAAAAACAGATTATTTTCTGTTTTGACTAGTTAGGGGTCAACATATTTTGAGCAGTTCAATGGACAATTTTGGATGGCTAATGATGCCATAACTAGTGATGGTTAAAGAAAAACTGTATCTGGAAATAATTTCATTTATTACATATAAATCTAAAAAAGTCAACTTTCAAAGGGTACTATTTTGAATCTGGAAAATGATATGGGGGTAGTGACTACTTAAACTTATAATGGTGGGTTTGTGTTTTACTTTTAGATGAAGAATAAAAAGGAGTATAAATAAAATAATATTTCAGTAGCTTATATAAAGCAGTGAGTGGGTTTCACAAAGGCACATTTCACTCACTGACCAGATTAGTAAGGATTTTTGGTTGGCAAATTAATGGTGCATGAATGTTAATTAATATAAAACTATGGGTACAATAATGACATAATAAAATAAAAGCAGAAGCATAGATCCTAATGAGTTATTAAAGTTTTAATTATCAAATCAGCATTTTATGGTTAAACTGATATTTAAGGTTCAAGCTTTAAAAATTGATATTATGAATATATATATATATAATTTAGAAACTCAGTTTTTAGTAATCAAATTTAATAATATGAAATTTATAGAGTACTTTAATAGGTACTTCATAAAATATTTGTTAAATGAGTGGATGATTTTAATATTGGTATTTAATCCTATATGTCTATTGGGTGGAATAGAATCACTTCAAAAATTAAATAATTTATAATATTACTGACCTCTAGCTATCTTGCTCCCCTCTCTTCCTCCTGCACACCTCTCAACAACACAAACACACTTTCAAATACAAGTACATAAGCTCTTGCACCTACCCAAACTTAAAGGGTGCTTTAATAAGATGTACAGCTAATGGAAAACTTGAAATCCATTGTCTATTCAACTAATTCCATTCTTAATAAGAGGATTCAGCTGGATATATTGGTCATTGATTTTTCTGTAATTTTGGATAAAGTAGTAGACAGATACGGAAAAAATGCAAAACTTTAAAATATTGCACTAAGAATATTTCGGAGTGGGAAACAAGTGTGTATAAAAGAAAAAATCATATTAATTGACAAGTTGAAAACCTGTGTTGTTGAGAGTTTTAAAAATAGTTGAGGTGGTGAAGGTGAATTAGTATAAAATAAAGTATTAACATATAAAAATTTATTTTAATACAGGAAGAGAAAAAAGTATTCAAAAAAGAAATAAAAATCGTGTTTCCCATGTGACTGCTCGGGAGTGTGGAAAAGGCATGAGTGGGCTGGTTGGGCTCCCAAGGGGCTATAGCTGAAGTTCCAGAGGGATATTTCAGCAGCTGTGGGGCTCACCCTGAGGAATGGGGAGTCTAAACCCCAAGCTGGGCTCCAAAGCCTGAACCAGGAAAGGAAAACATATAATATCCAGCTGTGAAAAGCAGTGAGTTTCTGTCTGTCAGGGAGAGATGGCTGGAGATGCTGAGAGCCCATTAAAGGGTCAACACACAAAATTTCACCTGCAGCCATTTACCCTGGGCTTGGTCAGAAGGAGGGAGAGTGGACTAGACACATGTGAGGAGTCAGGGGCAGGTGTTTCTGGAGAGAGAATGGAAGGAACAGCTGCTAGGATCCCTGTGCTGAGACATTCTATATACTGCAGAGGCCATCTTTCTCAGGCAGAGCCCTCCCCTTCAAGTGGCATAAGACTGAGAGGAAGCAATAGCCTCCCCCACAGGAATTACTCTGCCCCACCCCGTGGAACTAAAGTCAGGCTGTAGAGTACAGCTTGAGGTTATATCATTGATGAAGTTTAACAATTAAGGAGGATCTCTTGGAGGTCTAAGACGTTAGATGACCTTCCACAAGGCCTGGTGCAGGTAAAAGCCAGCCTAGATGTGCAGCCTGGTTCTTTTTGCACACAAACAGGCCCAGAAAAGAGGTCACATCCAGTGAATCACTGATAGCTTCAAATAGGCTGCCCTGAGCCAATCATAAGCAGCATCTGACAAGGCCTGTGTCAGTGTCATTGCAGACTGACCTCATACATAGAAAAAAATATAAAGAAGCAGCCAAATGATAAGACAAAGAAACAAACCCCAAATGAAAGAACAAGAGAATTCTCCAGAAGAACTAGATGAAATGGAGATAAGCAATTTATCAGATAGACACTAGAATAATGATTATAAGGTATTCAACGGCATGAAAAAAGACATAGAAACGATACAAAAAGGACAAGTCAGAAGTAAAGAATAAAATATCTTAAATAAATAATACACTGGAAGGAATGAACAGTAGGCTAGATGAAGCAGAGGATCAAATCAGTGATTTGGAAGACAAGGTAAAACAAACAAACAAACACCCAAGCAGAGCAGAAAAATAAAAATTATATAAAAAAAGAGGAAAGCTTAAGGAATATTTTGGACAACATGGAGCATAGCAACATCTGCATCATGGGAATACCAGAAGGAGAAGAAAGTGAGCAGGGATTGAGAACCTATTTGAAGAAATAATGACTGAAAACTTCCTTAATCTGGTGAAGGAAAAAGACACAAGTCCAGGAAGCACAGAGAGTCCTGAAAGAGTTGGACCCAAAGATGCCTACACTGAAACACATCATAATTAAAATGGCAAGGCTTAAAGACAATGAGAAAATCATAAAAGCCACAAAAGAAAAGCAGATAGTTACTGAAAGAGAGCACCAATTAAGTTGTCATCTAATTTCTCAAAAGAAATATTTCAGGCTAGAAGTAAGTGGCATGAAATATTCACAGTGATGAAAAGCAAGGACTTATAGACAAGGCTACTTTACCAAGCCAGACTATCATTTATAATGAAAGGAAAAATAAGGATATTCCCAGACAAGAAAAAACTAAAGGAGTTTGTTAACACAAAACCAGTACCACAACAAATGTTAAAGGCCTTGCTTTAAGAAGAAGAAGAAGAAAAAGTGAAAGAAAGAAAAAAAAACAGAGAAAAGTGGTCTAAGAATAAAATGGCACTAAATATGAACTTATCAATAATCACTTTAAATGTAGATGGCTTAAATCCTCCAACCAAGAGACATAGGATAGGTGAGAAAACAAGACCCATATATATACACCTCCAAGAGATCCACCTGAGATTGAAAATACACACAGACTAAAAGTAAAAAGATGGAAAAAGATATTTTGTAATGGAAAGGAAATAAATTCTGGTGTAGCAATACTTATATCTGACAAAGTAGACTTTAAAATCAAGGCTGTAGTCAAGAAACAAGTGTAAAAGACCCAAGGACATGGACAACAGGGTTGGGATTGACTGTCAGGAATGAAGGAATGGGGGCAGAAGAGAGTAATGGGGAAATAATTAGGACAACTGTGATTGAACAACAACAACAACAAAACAAAGGCTATATATAGCAAGAGACAAAGAATGACACTACATAATGATAGAGGGAACAATTCAACAAGTGGATACACACCTAGTAAATATTAATGCACCCAATATAGGAGCACCTAAATATGTAAAGCAAACTGTAATGGAGATAATGAGAAAGATAAACAGGAATATAATCATAGTCAGGGTCTGCAAACCAGTTTTACTTCAATGGACAGATCTTCCAGGCAAAATCAGAAGGAGACAGCAGCCTTAAATGACATACTAGATCAAATGGATTTGATAACTTCAAAGCATTTCACACCAAAGAAGCAGAATATACATGGAACGTTTTCTAGGATAGACCACATGTTAAGACACAAAACAAATCTTAATAAATTTAAGAAGAATTGAAATCATATCAAGCATCTTCTCTGATCATAATGCTGTGACACTAGAAATTAATCACAAAAAGAACACTTAAAAACACACGAAGGCATGGATGTTAAATAACATGTCATTAAACAATGAATGTGTCAACAATTAGATCAAGGAAGAAATGAACAGATTCCTTGAAACAAATGAAAATGGGTTACCACAATCCAAAATCTGTGGAACACTGTGAAAGCAATCCTAAGAGGGTAATTCATAGCATTATAAGTCTATATTAGAAAACAAGAAAAAAAATCAAATAAACAACTAACTTCATATTTAAAGGAACGTGAAAAAGAACAATAAATTAAGCCCAAAGAGAGTAGAAGAAGGAATAATACAGATCAGAGCAGAAATAGAAAAAAGAGTCTAAGAAAACAGTATGAACAATCAATATATCCAAGAACTGGTTCTTTGAAAAGATAAAAAAGATTGACAAAACTTTAACTAGATCACCCAGAAAAAAGGGAGCAGACCCAAATAAATAAAATAAAAAATGAAAGAGGAGAAATAACAAGTGACACTGAAGAAATACAAAGGATTGTAAGAAAAAATTATGGGACTTCTGGCCAAGATGGAGGCCTAGACTGACATGCTCCATCTCCCTCCACAGCTAAGAAAGAATACAATTACCACAAAACCAGAAATAACCAGAAGTTCCAGCAAAAAAAGTTACATGGAAGTCCAATGCATGAAGTTATAAAGAAGAGGTGCTCATCCAGAAAGGTAGAAAGGGCAAAGCCGGGGTAGAGAGGTCAAGCTGTGCTGGTGGAGGCAGCTGTGGCAGGACAGCAATAAGCACAGACACCTGTATTTAAGGGGAAGCGAGAAGCACATGGGGAGCACCCCCAGCTAAAGACCAAACCAGTCAGCTCATGATTCCAACACCAGGAAAGGCCTCAAACTGTGAGGATCAGAGGGCATGGGGGTGGAGGAGGAGGCCCCCGGTCTCCCAGCAGAGACTGAATGGCAGGAACCCCTCTTGGACCCCCGCCCCCACACAAAATGCCAGTGTGCTGAGAAGGGTTGCCCGGCAGTGAGAAGTGCATGGGGTTCCACTATAGTGTATAGAAGATGTGGCAGCCCTGCCCAGGAAGCAAAGGTAAAAACAAAACAGTCAGGATGGCACAGATCATGATAGAGATCACGGTGATGTAGCTGACCAGACAGCAAATATCTAATCTAACAAAGCAGCAGATAGGAAATCTTTCTGAGACACAGTTCAGAGCTTTGGTTATAAAAATGGTTACAGACCTAACAGCAGATCTTAAACAAGACAGGGAAGGAACAAAGGCTATTCCTGCTGAAATGAATGAAAACACATATGAAACTAGTGGTGAGGGCAAGAAAACCAGGGATCAAATCAACAAATTGGAACATAGGGAAGAAACAAACAGTCAACCAGTGCAGAAAGAAGAAATGAAAAGTGAGGAAAATGAGGAGAGGCTCAGAAACCTATGGGACAGCTATAAGCGTGCCAACATCTGAATTGAAAGAAGAAATTGAAAAATTATGTAAAAAAATAATGAAGCAGAACTTCCGTAACTTGGGGAAGGAAATAGACTTACAGGTCTGAGAAGCACAGAGAATTCCAAAAAAAAACTGGACCCAGGGAGAACCACACCAAGACACATTATAATCAAAATCTCAAAAATTAAGGATAAAGAGAGAATATTAAAAGCGGCAAGAGAGAAGAAGAGAATTACATACAAAGGGCTCCAATAAGACTCTCAGCTGATTTCTCAAAAGAAACTCTGCAGGCAAGAAGGGACTGGCAAGAAATATTCAAAGGAATGAAAAGTAAAAATCTACAACCACAATTACTCTACCCAGCAAAGCTGTCATTCAGAATAGAAGGGCAGAGGAAGTGATTCCAGGACAAGGTCAAACTGAAGGAGTTCATCAGATCCAAACCACTGTTATATAAAATGTTAAAGAGACTTGTTTAGGAGAAAGAGGATCAAAACTATGAACATTAAAATGAAAACTGTATCACAACAACCAACAACAGAAGCTAGGAAATCAAAACAAAGGCAAACTAAATAGGTAAGGAGAGTGGGAAAAGAACTATAGGTATGGGGAACATTTTGAGGGGAGGTCAGCAGAGAGGGGAAAGGAGGGACAGGGAGGGAGATGGTACAGGAATTAAGGAGCATAGTAGGAGGGAGTGGAGTAGATAAGAAGATGTTGAGAAGTACTATATGCACAACCAATGGACATGGACTAAGGGGGGTGGTAAATGGAGGGAGGGTGGTCACTGGATGGAAGGGAACAAAGGGAAAAGAAACTGG